>NC_081406.1:464500571-466900571 GCF_030272615.1 Cryptomeria japonica | reverse complement strand
CCCATTTCAATTCAAAATGTCTTTTTATTATTTGGCAAATAGTCTGCATCATTTCTGACATCTTATTGACGAGAAGCCAACCATATAATCTAGATAAGTTTTATAGCAGAACAAGACTCTTATGAAGGCAAACGATAACTAATTAATATTTTTTTTAGTCCCCCACTCCTCACGGTAACGGGAGGCACACCCTTTTCATCAAATTCATCACTTGCCAGACCAACTACCTCCTTGAACCTTTGTTTCCAGTGTTCAATGTTTGTCACACATGCATCCAAGATGTTATTAAACTGGTTAGCAAAAAAAAATAATGTTTCATTATCACCTCACAGACTAACTCCACTTTCTCTATCAGCATCTGGTGTTTACGCATTTCCATCTCCAACTCAACATTCCTATCAGTCAACTCCATGATATTCTTTGTGAGTTCACTGCATCTCCTTTCCATATCAGTGACCATTTTTTTCAGCCTTTCACTTTTATCCTCGGTAATTTGAACCTTGTCCATTAGCAATTGTACATAAAGTGCATCAAACTTTAGATTGGTCATGCAATGAGGGCTCTAGCTATCCTTCGACTTTGGCAAGGGGGGTGTTGCTTTTGTTGTCGTCTTCCCTAAACCATGAGAGGTGAGAACATTGGAGGCCCCATGATTAGGTGTTGCTTTTGTTGTTGTCTTCCCTTTCCCATCAAAGTTGTAAACATTTGAGGCCCCGAGCCTGGGTGAACTCTTTTTAGGCTTTCCATCCACCTCAAGATGTGTTTCAGCGACCTTTTTTTTGCTTGCCCCTTCTTTTCCCATTGTCATCCCTGTAAACATTAACAAAAGAAGGCATATTAGTAGACAACAAAGAAAAAAAATGTAAGACAATGAAAGATGCATGAAAGAAAAGTGTAGACAAACATGAAATGACCAAGTTTGTCTTCCATTTTTGTCTAAAAATGAGAAACTACAATTCTGAACTAAATATGTGATGCTCAGTGGCCCAACAATCGGGGTTGCAGCTACTCTGCCTCCAAAATCTTAAAACAGTACATTGTTTTATTGGCATTTCACAAAATCACAACACATACACACAAAATCAACTAGTAATAACGTGCGAAAAGGTCAATAACATGAGGTACGATTTTAACATTTGTGATGCAGAATAGCTATCTGGGGGAGGGGGCAGTGGGTGCCATGGTACCTTGAAATTGGGAATGCACTTCTACGGAAACCAACTCCATCACTCATTGATCCTCCACCTATAGTTTTCAATTGACTCATTAAACATCCTTTTCACAAAAGTTCTGTGTTGGTCTCATAATTTTGTGTGTTTATATTGTTAATTTAAATTATTAATTCATTTCAGATGATATGTTTAAAAAATATTCAATAAATAAAATTTATTCAACTGTCATAACTTACAATGGAAACAGGACATGCTCGACAATTACAACAAACAAATTCAGCATACACTTGGACAAAAGAAGAGACATGGAAAACATGGCAGTAACATATATGAAACCCAATTATAGAAACACAGAGAAATTTGTGAAGTATGATAATTTGAGAAGGCTATGTTGCATTATATTACAAGGAAGATTAGGATGTTGCACCACGGTATCCCCTAGGATGCATTACAATATACACACAAACAATGAAAAAAGGCATAAATAATTAATCGTATGTACGCACAAACAAATAATAAATGCAAAAATAATTGTTCACATATACACACAATGTTTAAACAAATTTTAGCTTCCAAGTAGTTGAGATAAGGTGCAAATGGTTTATGAAGAGTATTCTTCCACTAAAGTATCTGGCTATAATTATTACTGTCTATTGTCTAAGCTTTCAAGCTTCTATTTTGGGTCCCATAAGGAGGACATACACAACAAAAATATATTTATTGCCTCCTCTGCCTATTTTGTGCAATGAAGTTGACACCAAAGTGGAAGACCTGACGCTTCTTCAGGTTCTTATGTAACTCAAGAGGGGTGATGCCAAGTGTTTGTAGCCTCCCACTTGTTTGTCTGATCGCAGGATTGCATTTAATATCCTGATTTTTTGGCTCAATAGTTTCAACAACTATAACCTACCACATAAAAAGTGACATCAAATGACTACTACCAATATTGTTGAATTCAAAAAAGTTAAATGGTCACATGAGAGAATAGAGGAAAGGATCTTGCAATCTCACCATAGATGGGACACAGATGAGGTATTTGATATCCCATACCCCCCATGACTTAAGGGAGTCTGATAATGACTCAGAGAACAAATGTGGATAAGGCAGCAAGGCATTTCCATCAAAGACATCCATGATTCGGACTTTAGCACAACCTCATTGGAGTGAATTTTTGTGACATCGCACACCACTCCCAACCCCATCAACAATACCTTTATCAAAAACTTTCCCATTGAGT
Organism: Cryptomeria japonica; assembly: GCF_030272615.1. Lineage (NCBI taxonomy): Eukaryota > Viridiplantae > Streptophyta > Pinopsida > Cupressales > Cupressaceae > Cryptomeria > Cryptomeria japonica. Next base: position 466,898,162 of record NC_081406.1, on the reverse strand, counting down.
TGAAGGTGTAGTTCATCTCCAACAATAAGAGTGTGTTCGTCTTCATAGATACAATCTTCCTCGTCTTTCACAGTTGGCTACATGAGTAGCATATCCATGTGCTAACATAAATAATATTTTTGTATAGTTGGCCATCAACATAACTAAATCAATTCATGTCAACGCAATAGAACATTACTAAAATAGGTGGCTGACACACATTATCCCCTTCATCCCCATCATGGTTTGCAGTTACAAAGTCACTATCGTTTATTTTGGAACATTTCTTCCCATCAATGTTTCCTTCTATGATAGTATGCTACAAAAGAGTGCACATTCAAAAGGAGTGTAACTACAGAATTAAACCATATGAAACCATATGAGGGAAAACTAGCTACAAAACTACCCATCAAGAACATGAAAATCCGAAAACACAAAATTTTTCAAAAATTAGAGATCCTTGATTTAGATGGGCAGATTTATCAGCGACTCTTTTTTTGGAAATTTTGGAAAAGTGAATAACAAGAGATTTATAACTCCTTTTGTCACTGGTTTATCTGCATAAAACTATCTGTATTACCTATTGATGTTTGTTGGTATCCTCCAACATCTGCCCCACATCAGGAGACTTCCTTGCATTCTTCTCGTCTCTAAGTGTACTCAACTTTTCGTTCATCGTCTCCTTCTGCCGCTTCTTCCTAATGGATGTATGAGGTTTGAGGGAAACTTTTTAATGGCGCACTACATACAGTGTCAGCCAGAGCTCCGGACAACTGCCAGTTCCCTCCACTAACCCCGTCAACATCAGCCTAACATCACATGGATCCAACAATCAACGTAGAATCCTATGGAGTAGAAAGAGTAATATGCAATGCAAACACATATATGAACAAACATTCACCTTTCATGACAAATATTTGACCTTAATTGAAGTCAGCCTTTTTTTCGTGGCAACCTTGATCTTCTTTTACCTCTCCAATGAAGAAGGTGCATAGTCATTGAGTTGCACATTTATTGTAGGTAGTGCACAGAATCCCATATTGACTTCAATATCGCTTCCGCTGTTACAAACCACCTACCTAGTAGCGTAGGATATCTCAATTATGCATACTTTGGAAAATTACATCCTATAGTCACATAAATTTGTCCATTTAATTAAATGAATATTTACTATTTATTTCATTAATAAACCCACTAGCCAACAGTTAATTAAATTAACATTTAATTAATTCCTCCTCAACCATTCTCCTATTAATTAATTAAATTATTTAATTTATTTTAATTAATTCATTAAACCAAATTCACAATCAATTAAATGAATAAATCATATTTATTTAATTTAATTCTCTTTCCTCTTTTAAATAAATAATTAAAACATTTATTTAAATCATTAAATCCCCCCCACTTGCATTCTCCTACAAATGCAAGTTGCAACAACAATTGAAATAAATTAATTTTATTTTAATTTAAAATCCTATTTTCCCTCACCCACCAAACTCACTTGCAATCCTAAATCCCCTTCTAGACCCTTCTAACCACTTTATAAACCATTCCTAATTAGCCTAATCCCATCCCCTAAATATTATCACATTCCTAAGAAACTTGGAGTCACTTCTCAAAGCCTTCAAAGTCTTTGAAAAGCATTTAATGCTTTATGTGTTCAACAAGCTAACCTCAAAAGTCTTCCAAATCACTAATGGCTCTTACATGACCATTGATGGATCTTACATAACCATTTATGGTTAAATCCACTTGCCCCCATGGTTAGAGACTTTACCTCTAACTCAACCCTCATTTAACTCATGGGTCTCTTCAAGCATTTATTGCTTTGACCATGGTTATCCTCACTAACTCTTGCACAAGAGTTTATCCATTGGATAAATGCATTATTTATTAGATAATGGATTTATTCATTCAACTCAACATTAACCTTACCTCCCAAGTTAACCCTTAAGTCATGTCAAGCATTTAATGATTATTCCCACTCCTATCAACCCATCTCTTGTTGACATTTATCATCCTTGGATTGGACTAAAATCCCTCACATGGATCATAAACCCATCAATCCTGACCTTTGATGAGAATACTCAATATCAACCCTCCATTGCTCCATTTTATGTATAAATAGACCTCATTTCTTCATAATCCAGATCCTGAAATCTTGTATGCATCTAACTTATAGTGAATTTTAGAGAGCATTCTAGCATAACTCACATTATCTTTTGGCTAAAATTAATCTTAGTTAATTACATAAAATATCATATTTATTTTATTTTACACTTGCATTGCATAGTTTAAAGCATTTTCAATCTTGAATCTCCATAAGACATCCAGAATAAATGCAGGTCTATCATGGACAAAACTAGAAGGTATCCTCAAAGGAGTCAAGGAGTTTTTCCTAAACCCTCTGGGAACTAGAATCCTAACCAGTTTAATACCTACAATTATCAGTCAGGAAGTAGTGGCTATCAAGCGGCAATCAAATGGAGAGCAACCTATTTGATTTGTCATGGTAGTGGTCACACTATTGCAACATGCAAAAGGAAGAATTGAAAAATGAATAATGGACCTTGGAGAGCACCTAGAATGATTTGCTATCATTGCAACAAACTGGGTCATACAACAAGATTCTATAGAACAAGAAAGAATATATCAGATGATATACCGGTCACTCCGGAAGGAAAGATTTATGTTGAAATTGTTCAAACAGATTTGAAGAAAACTTGGAAGAAGAAGCTAGAAGAAATGTCTCAAGAAGAACCAGTTTCTGCACCTAGTGTGGAAGTCGTTGAACCGGCAAACTAAGATACAGAAAGGCTTAGGGGGAACAAATCGGTGAAATGTTTTGAACCCCCAGTTTACACCGGTAAAAGTCCTTAACCGGTATATGATACCTGTCAATTGGCAGAAGATTGGAAATGGTAAAAGGCAAATTAGGGTTTACACTCTGATAGTGGAGCATTTATTGTGGTAGGTGAAGAATTTATTTAAAAAGGGATTTTCAAGTCATTTTCACTTATCAATTTTTGAGCGAAGGAGTTTTCAAGTGCAGAGCAATAAAAGGTGATTTGTCTTGCAAAAATGAGAGATTTCAAAACCCTGAAGAAGAATTTGAAGGTTTCATCAATCGATCAAGTGTGGAACTCAAAGTGGTAATCCAGCAACTGAAGTAGTGAGTGACGAAGCAGAATTTGCAAGCCCTAAATCTCAACTTTTGAAGGTATTTTTTGAGTTTCTTTGTTTATCATGGCTTCAACATCACACTCTAGTTCTAGTGCACTCATTGATTTAGTTGATTTCATACAACAAAAGGCAAAATATAATGCCCTATCCCAAATAACCATTGGTGTTATAGTGGAGGAAGGTATTTCAGATTACATTGACTGTAAAATTGAAGACCTGGGATCTCTGGTGATCCATTCTCAGTTGATTTTGTTCTGCAGGAAGGACAAGAAGATCAAACTAGAATTTAGCATCTTGGAAAAGAAGAAGCTTCACAATGCAGTCTATTTCCTTAAAGAATTCATAGATGATCATATCCGCATCATTCTAAGCAAAGTGCACAGTGACAAAATGTATTTGGAGTGGACACATGACATCACATCAGAAGCATTTCATGCCATCACCAGTTTTTCTAACATTGGAGAAGTGCCAGCCCTAAGGAAGATCAGCAAGACCGATATGACTAAGCTCACCGATTCTGTGACAAACCAATGGAGAATGACCATCAATACCATCAAGGATGATCTAGTCAAATATGCCTGCATGGTGATAGGTTACTGGACATTCTATGCTAGCAGGATCAACTATGTCTCTGCTTCAGCGGTAAATGTTGGGTACATGATGATTATGGAAGATGCCTCATTTGATTTATGCACCTGTATGCAAAGGCAACTCCTGGTGAACCTGAAGTCAATAAAATAGGACAATGCCTTGAGATTTAAATTTGAACAACTATTGATTGGTTTGTTCTTCTACTTCAAAGGCTACTTTCTAGGAGTCGGTGATATTCAGTGGTCTACTGACCAACTGGTTTCAAAACAAATCAGGGAAAGTCTACAAGCGGTTGGAACCGGTTACCTTGAAGTTCTGAATAAATACTTTGATGAGTTTAGACGCAAGATGAGCCAAAGGGTGAGAATATCCAATGATATTGTTAAGAAAAATATGAAGAGGACATCTACTTTATCATCAAAGTATATATGTGCATAATGGAGGCTGTTGAGCCCAGAAAGGAAGAAGTGGAGCCTATGGGTTATGAGGTAATGTATGACATTCTGGACGGGTATTCTTCTACCCTACTTGCCTCACCACTTGATCCTAAAAAGAAGAGAACTGGCACTTATCTGGAAAGGGTTACACCGATTGAGGAGGCCTCAGTGAAGAAAGGAAAGGCAGTGCCATCTGCATTGGCACCGATTACTCCAGCGAATCCTAAAGTGACCAAGCGGTCAATGGAAAAGAAGAAACTAGAAGTTGCTCCTGCCAAAGTCTTTGAGAGAAAGTGGAAAACAAAAAGCAACACACCAGAATCAAAAGACACAGTATCTGAAGAACCGCCTAAGAAGACTAGGCAAATGAGGAGGAAGACAAAAGCAACCAGCAGTGAACCAGCATCATCAGCACTACTAAATATTGATATCTCCTCTTGCAAACCTTTGACACATTGTCAAAGAATCATTAAGAATATTAAGAGGAAAGTGCTGAGTGACTTAGTAGATTATTTTGATGATTTCAATGATAATGAGAAGGAGGAAGTAGAACAGATAGTCATTCAGTATTTATGTATTAATGACCGGTTGCCATTAGAAATTAAATCTGTGACACCAGATTATTTATATAATTCTTTGGACAACAAATGACGCATTGCCATAGAAAAAGAACAATAAATAAGAGAGGAAATATTTGCACAATATTTTCCTGATGTATCCAATTCCTCTCTATGAAGTTATGGAAAAATATAAAGGCCTCTTCTTTATGTGAAGAAGGAGACTCTTGTTTCTAGAAGGGAAAGTCCCTGAGGTGGTAAAAGATACCCACTCTCATGCTCAAGCTGCTCTGAGACTGCATCAAGTGTCCGAAGCCAACAAAAAGGCTGAACAAGAACCGGAAATTCCAAAATCGAATGAAATGTATAACAGTGAGGGAGAATAGGTCACTGAGCAAATGGACCCCATTGATGTTGAGGTCTTGAATGGTCAAGATGTTACCCCTGATACACCATCAAAAATGGCAGGACAGGAGAAACAGGATGAGGAGAAGAGAAAGGAGGAAGAGAAGAGGAAATAGGCAGAAGATGAGAAGAACCAAAAGGAATAAGAGAAGCAAAAGGAAGAAGAGAAGAAGAAGGAATAAGAGAAGAAGAAGGAAGAAGAGAAGAAACAGGAAGCGGATAAGAAGAAGAAGAAGGAAGAAGAGAAGAAATAGGAAGCAGAGAAGAAGAAGAAGGAAGAAGAGAAGAAACAGGAAGCGGAGAAGAACAAGAAGGAAGAAGAGAAGAAACAGGAAGCAGAGAAGAAGAAGAAAAAGAAGGAAGAAGAAAGGAAAGAGAAAGAGAAGCAGAAAGAAGAAGAAAGAAAGAAGTTGAGGAGCAGAAGAAGGAAAAAGAAGTTAAGCAAAATGACAAGGAAAAGGAGGAAGCAGCAAAAAGTGTATATGTAGAGACCCCAAAGGCAATCGGTGGTAAAGCCAAACCGGTTGACATCACCAGTCCTATTGATCTCCAGTCTACAAATGAAATGGAGCTACTGCAAAGAATTAAGCTTTCTCAAGAGCGATTGGATGCACTACGGAGGAAAAAGGAGGAAGATGTGATTCAAACTACGGTGGAAACTCTCACCAGTTTGATTCTCGGTACTAGTCTCCCAAGTATCGATTCCACTCTAGCTTAATTGAAGCTCTTTTGCACGGTTGTAGAGGACCAAGTGCAATGTCTGGAAGATGTTGCTGAAGCCAATGCAAAAAGGAAACATCAAAAGACTCTGAACACTACCTTGGTGAAGAAGTTGAATGAGCTCTGGTCCGATCTGCAGAAGGCGCAAAAGAACATTAAAGATGTTATGGATGAGGGGAATCTACTACTCAGTAAGATATGTCAACCCCATCTATTTTGTGATGATGTGCTTGCTCAGAAAGACAAACTGCAAAATGATTTGCAGACATTCATAAGAACCTTCAAGACACCATATGACTCCTTTATCTCTTATGGGCAAACCGTTCATCGGTTTCAACTTCAGGCTGCAAGAATTGAGTTGGATATCAGAAACTAGACCAGTGATTTGCGGGAACTACAACTGGTTCTACTACCAAGACTGTAAATACTTCAGAAATGCTATCTCAATCTGGATGCCTTGACAGTTACTCAAGAGATGAGTACCTTGGATGTCATGGAGGAGCAAGTATCCCAAATGCAAACAAAGAGTGAAGTTTCTACCTCATTGCTTGAGTCATGGTTTGTATCCATGAAGACATTTATGAAAGACTTTAAATTGGTTTTTGACAAGTTTCACTCTTTATTGTCATAAACTCTTATTATTTTAATGCTAATGGACACAGGGGTATATTCAGCTGCACTTTGTCATTGTCAGCAAAGGGGGAGTAGTATTTTGTATTTATTCAAAATTTTGATGCATGCTATGTATACTTTCATGTTTATCTTTGTAAGGGAGTAGTATACATTGTATTTTCTGCAAAAGGGAAAGTGTATATGATTAGGGGGATTAGTTTAGATTATGGAATATTTTTGTTGTAAAACACTTAGATGTCAAAATTTTCCTAAGTGTTGCCATCAATGCCAAAGGGGGAGATTGTTGGCATTTTTGATGTTTATGTTGTGATTGTCATTGATGGACACACATTTGCTTTGAGATCACTTTTTGTATGTAGGAGTTATGCTCAACTGGTATTTGTTCCAAACCGGTATTGCATTATAGTCTATAGGCTATCGATGTTTTGCAGAAAGTGTTTTATTGATCTCAAGCGGTATGGAGACCTCAAGCGGTTGTTTTGTAGAAAGTGTTTTACCGATCTCAAGCGGTATGGAGGCCTCAAGCAGTTCAAGGATCTCAAGCAGAGCAAAGAAACTGAAGTGACAATTATCATTTTCCCAGTCTTCATTTTTGGAAAACCGGTAACCGGTAAAGTTGTATGAACCGATAATATTCTGTGATGAGTTACCAACTGGTATTTATGTGATGAGTTACCATCCACCGACACTTTGACGGTGATTTGTCTCATGTTATCAAATGTGTCTAGATGCAATGAACCTAGGAACTTGCAATGTAATCCTATTGGACCGACATGAAATCAGATTCTTTTTAACGACATCATGTCTAAGGTTTTGGAGTGTGTAGAAGTAAGGGGTTTTTAGTGGTTGATGATTTTTTGTATGTGTGATCTTAGAAGAGAAGATCAAGTCTGTGTGCTGTAATAGAGTGTGGATTTACTGAAGATTGAAGTAATGCTAAAATGCATTAGCAATGAGCTATCATGGATCTAACCAAGTAGACTATGCTATTTGTTAGATCATTCACTTGTTGATTACTCACATCTTCGACAAGTCTGAAACCCTTAACCGGGTAGGCCCATAAAAGCCTTTGTAAACCCTCTAACAAGGTGGTTCACATTTGTGGATCTGAAATCCTCTCACAAGGTAGTCTTTAATCGGACTTATCTCCTAACAGAGATTGAGATTCCTAATAGGATCTATTCTAGTAAAGAACATTGTATGACCTTAACCGGTCTGACCTTAACCGGTCTAGTTACTATTTTGCAAATAGTTACTTGTGAGTTTCATCTCACCATGGTTTTTCCCATTTGGGTTTCCATGTCAAAATCTCTTGTGTTAGGGTGATTGTGCTTCTGTGGGTGAATGTCTTATTTGTTGTTTGGTTTGCATTTGTGTTAACTAGTTTGTTAGTTAAACTATTATATCGGTTTACTCCTAAACTGTTAAAGTGTTTAAGTTCAGTATTTTCTGGTATACTAATTCAACCCCCCCCTCTTAGTATTCATTGGAGAGGGGGTATGAAAAGTGTGTGTGTGTGTGTGCTAAGATGGTAGAGATAACGGGATAAACAAAAAAGATCGAGAATTGGAAGAAGGATTGATGAAGCTACATAGTTGTATATGTGGTTAAAAAGGATGGTTGCTAAGTAGAGAGCAGTTAATGAAGAGAAGCAGAGTGGACTGAGTAGAGTATACAAAAGACAAAGAAGAATAGTGAGGTGCAATGCAAAGACCAGTGACAAGAGTGTAGAGAGTCAAGGCCGATAACACAATGAGTTATACACACTGTGAGAGGCAAAGAAGGAGGATTGAATCAAACAGAGGTCAAAGAGCTTGATGCAGAGATAAGAAGAAGATAAAGAGCAGAGAATAAGAGCATAATAGTAAGGTGTTACAAAATCTCATTTGTAACAAGGTGCATAATTTGTTTTAAGTATACGTTTATTGTAATTCTTTGAGTGGGTGCTTAGATCAAGGGTTGGTGCCCATAAAGATAGGGGTTGTTGCTCCTTTGGGTTGGTGTCCATAAAGCTTTAGGGGTTGGTTCTCCTTGGGTTGGTGCCCTAAAATTTGTATCCAATGATTTACTTGTGAGGTTGGATTGGAGCAGTAGACTCCAGCAACATTTCTCACCAAGGTTTTTTCCCACTATGGGTTTTCCTTGTATATACTTGTGTTATGAGTTTTCTATGTTTGTGTGTGTGTTTATGTGTTTTATATCTCTTCTCATAGCAGTATGATTATTGTGACTAAAGTTTAGATCTTTTAGAAGTTAATTTTTTTTATTTTCACTTATTCACCCCCCTCTCAATGGTCCATTGTGTTCCTTCAGGAACCAAACCAACCACAACCCCCTACTCTCATCTTTATGTGAAGTATGAAAGAAGAGATCTTATTTTCATAAGTTAAAAATAGAAAGGGCAAGGCAGTCAGTGCTAGTTTTGACTTCTTGAAGAAAAACTACACCAAGCTTCCAATTCAATAAGGTCTCTTTCACTCTATATTTACATTGGATGAGGGAAAGCCCCCTAACATTACAAGACAAAACTTTTCAATGATGAATTAGAAAGCTTTTTCTCATCTTCTTGTGGCAACACATCAAAATGATTAGAAAGAGAAATAGATTGATCATTGTTCAATCGATTATCCAAACCTATAGAGGGAGACCTTGATCGTTGTCGACAATTAGGTGAAGGTGAAATGGAAGATATACTAGGAGATCTTATCAATTTTGGAGAGCGAATAGGGGAAGATTCATGAGAAGGATGCATGTTAGAGGCATGGGGACAAGGTTCTTTTCTTTTCCTAACTACTTTCCATTCTTAGGACATAATGGCATCCTTGAATGGTGTAGGGCTCAAGTTAGAAGGAACGAGGGAAGATTGAATTCCAACAACAAAGGGCATAAGGTTATTTTGATTAGCTTTAGTGTGAGAAACCGGTGACGTTTTAGGCACATTAGACAATTCTGGACCTCCTTTGCTAACTGGCCCTGAAGAGGCTTGTACAAGAACAGGCATACTTCTCCTAATAGGGAACTCATGAATTAAATGGCCATGTTGTCTACAATAAAAACAAGCATTGGGATTATTCAAATAAACTATAGGCTGGTCTAACTCAAAATGAGAGCCAAACAAATTGATAGAGTCAAGAAGAGGATAATTTAAATCAACTTCCACACACACCCTTGGATGTACACACAAGCTAGAAAACTTATTAGAATACTATTTACACCATATAACTCTGCCTAGTTGAGCAACAATGTCTTTAAAAAAAGGTCTAAAATGTAAGTTGAGATAAGGCAGTTCCAAGCACATTGAATATAATTGTGAATAGGAAGGACCTTCAAGGTGTAATTCAAATTTCCAAGCTTGCATGTAACAAACTTGTCCACATATGACCCATGTGCCATATTGTAAGACTTCTTGTGCATGATTAGTAGATTTGAACATACAGGAAACATAACCCTTTCCCAATCCCCTTATGGTCTCAATCTTCCATTACCCTGCTCTCCCAGTTAAGTCTTTCCCATTTATAAAATTCCATTTCAATGGGTATTCCTCTTAAAAAGAATAAAATAATAGTCCTCATTTGATATTCAGCAATATAATCAACAACATTATCAGGAAGCTGAAACTCCAGGTTTTTACCTTGTTCCTCCATTGAACCATCTCGGCCTTTTCTTTACTTTTCAGTATTCTGGGTAGCCATCATTGTTGTTTCATTCATTTCTACCTCCCCTCCTGTCAGGTTCGCATGATTTTCTTCCTCCCCATTTTGATTTGCATATGCCAAATCCTTGATAGTAAGTGACTTAGTAATGCCCTGAAGCCTAGTCGTAGATTTCATCCTCATCTGTACCAAGCTCTTAACTCCTCTATTTTCTTGGTTTTTTGGCCTCCATTAGGTTTGCAAAACAAATGGCTTGTTGTTTAACTGTGTTGGAATCATACGTAGCAGGATTCCAGGCACAAAATTGCTTATTGTGTTGCGTTAGTTCTTGCAATTTGTATAAATGGTTTTTATTTGATTTCCAACATATACTATTATAGTGAACTCTGATTGTGTGCAACATGAAAGGTGTCTGAGTATTATTTTGTTAATAGCTTCACTTCACACCATTCATTCTTATTGGCACCCACTGTCCTTACCTTTTTATCTAGGTATGTGCTCAATTTAGTCAAACTATTTAATCGTACAATCTCATTACCTTTTTTTTTATTACATTAGATTGGGAGCGAGTTTCAAAATGTTAAGGAAATAGGTTGATTTATTTATAATAAACTTACTCATCCCAATTGATAGAACTATTATTATATATTAATGTAAATTTAATTTCAAATAATATTAGAGCTCTACATAATTTATATAAATTTAATGTTTTTCTCAAAATATTTAATAAATTAAGAGAAATAATAAACATTTAATGTTTAATAATGATAACCATGTAATCTTATTTTACATAAAATCAAGTTTCCTGATATTTATTCTTAAAAACTTATAACTTTTTATATCAATTTAACTATATTAATAATTTTGAAAAATTAATTTGCTATCTTAATCCCAGGAGCTCTGCAATTTTTGCAGGTATAGAGGACAGACATCATTTGGGTTCATGGGCGGATGTTGCTTGGGAGGATCCGCCGCATACCCCACAGTGGGTTTTCACTAAGGGTCGATGGGAGGAAAAAGCTTGGCACATTACCAAGGATGGGCGGAAGGGTCTGTATCGTCCGGTTTTGAATTACTTTCAGGGCTTCTTTTATAGACAGGTTTTTCCTCTCGATGTCAATTTTCTTCATTGTCTTCTCGTCGTCTGTACACTCAGGGATTACCGCCTCGTTAGCAGTTTATCTCGAAAACAAAAGGATCTCGACTTTGTGGTGATATTTGCTCTTCTGTTCAGGTTGTGAATCCAGGATCTAGGGTTTCTCTGACAGGTATTTCACATTTAGCGAAGAATACGGTAATATCAAACCCTAAAATTGCTTCTCCAGGGAAGGAAATGGTTGTGAATTCAGGAACTAGGGTTTCTATGATGGGCCCTTTACATTCTGCACACTTGAAGAACACGGTAATCTCTAACCCTAAAGTTGTGGAAACGGTAAGTATCCCTCTGGAACCCATTAAATCTCCTTATGTTTGGATGCTGATACCTTGCATTGATTTGGTAGGAACCCTAGTTGACAAGAAAGTGCATTGCTTGCACTCAAATGTTGTGTTGGGGGAAGTTTTGGGGGATCAATTGGGATTGTCTAAGCTTTACATGAAATTGCAAAAACGTTGGAAAAACTTGGATTATTTTTTAGTTAATTTCAGCATCTTCTTTCATTATTATCTTTGATTCATCATTGATTTGCACTGAGGTTTCGAGCTCAGAGCATCATTGGTTTGGAAATCACCTCATGTCTGTGTCAAAATGGAAGCCTTTGTTTGTGTTTGCTTGGTCAAAAAAGAAGTTAATTCCATTCTGGTTTGGGTTACCAAAGATCCCCTTTGAATTTATGGATCCTTCTGTTTTGCAACAAATTGGGAATTCGTTTGGCTCTTTTATAACTTCTTGAATGGATTTTTTGGAGGGGGAGGTTCTGGTTAAAATCTGTGTTTTGGTTACAACTAATTGTGTGTATCCCCGTACATGTAATATCAAATCTCAGGAAGGTAACTGACGTCAGAATATTGAACAGTTAGATAATGAACTTCTTCAATCCCCCCTTATTCTAGATGCACCATTGTTCTTCGGTTGAGTCTATACCCAAGACTTTTTATTCATTGCATATGGAACACTTAGGTGTGGCTACATTGAATATACCTCAGAATAACCATGATGTTAGAACTTTTCCTAGGATTCTTGTTCAGTCAAAAATCTCACATAGTCCCACCATAGGGGATCCCGAGATTTTGTTTCATCCTCAAAAATCTGTTAACGATCTGGGGTTGCACCAAATTCTGAATCAAGATAATGTTTTGCCTTCAAAAGCCAATCCTTTGGATCCTCCTAGGAAGGATATAAATATTCAACCTAGTTCTAAGATTCCAAATGTTGTAACTCCACAGGATTCGATTCTAATCTTTGAAATTCAGAATCTTGTTTCTTCTCCTGCCCATCAGGGGCAAATTGTTTGTGATAAGGATGTAAATTTGGATTATAATATGATTCCGGAAGTGGTTGTGCCTGATACAGAATTGGTTGAATAGGTGAATGATTTTTTCATTAAGAATGCCCCTTAGTTTGCAGGGGAAGTTGTTGATAGAGTTATTGATTCAATTGATACTGATTTAGGTAAGATTCATTCTTCCCTTCCTATTAATTTAACAACTAATCCTTTTGAGCTCCTGGATTCTAAGGATTTGGGGTCTGTTATGGCAGATATCTTAGCTTCTCCAAAATCTGGTAAGTCGTTGCCAATCATTCAAACTTCTTTACTTTTAATTCCACCAGTTGGTTCGCCTAGAAGAGGTAGACCCCCTAAGAAATCTCGGACTCAAATAGAAATTGATGCAGGGGTATAGAAAACTTTGTCCCTTTTGCCTGATATGGGTCAGGGGAGAAAGACTCTTTCCCTAGGAAGACCTAAAAAATCTACCTCGACTCCCTTAAAGGGGAAAAAGAAAAAGGAGAATCCTTTGTTGACTAGATCAGGGGTTGTTAAAAGAAATTTATAGAGTTGTTTTGGTAATAGTACCAAAGCTCTGGTTATTGAGAAGAGGGAAGCTTAGGCCTCCCCTCGAGGACAATGAAGATTATTTCTTGGAATGTTAGGGGCTTAAATACCCCTAGCAGGAACCACTTGATTAAATCCCAGATGGATTTAATTAAGTGTGATATAATTATGTTGCAAGAGACTAAATTATCTTAGGGTTCTACTGATGTGCTTTTTTCATCTTGGTAAAGGTGGAATTTTGTTTCTCACCCAGCTACTGGAGCTTCTGGAGGCCTAGCATTACTGTGGAATAACTTCCATATAGATGTCCAGTTAGTAACTTCGGCTACAAACTGGATGGTGTTTTTGATTCTTAGCAAGGTTTCTAATGTTAAGATTTGGTTATTTAATGTTTATGCTCCTTCTATGATTCAGGCTAAATGTAAGTTGTGGGGTGACTTAAAAAGGATTGCTTCTCCATTAGGGCAAGGGTCTTTAGTCATATTTGGGGGAGATTTTAATCTAATCATAGATTCTAGTGAAAAGAGAGGAGGCATTCTTTCAGCTAAGAAAACTATGGTTGATTTTGGGAGTTTTATTCTTGACATGGACCTTTTTTATTGTAAATTTCAAAATGGGGTTTTCACTTGGACAAATATGAGGAGAGATTTTTCTCAAATAGTAGAGAGGTTAGATCATTTCTTGCTCTCAGAATCTTGGTTACAATCAAATTTTGAGTTTTTTTCCTCTATTTTGCCTTTGTCAGGTTCTGATCATTTTCCGATCTCATTAACTATCTTGGAGGGTATTCTTAGTTTTAAGTCTACTTTTAAATTTGAACCTATGTGGTTAAGGGATCCCTCATTTTTACCCCTTCTAAGGGTATGGTGGGACTCTGCCCCCTTTTGTCCAGGGTCTCAAATGTTTCAGATTGTTAAGAAACTTAGTTTTTTGAAGAAAAATATCAGAGAGTGGAATTCTTCACATTTTCAGAATATTTTTCATGAAAAACAAGGAATCCAAGATATGATTGAATGTTTAAAAACACACGTGCTTACTCATGGTATGGCTTCACATGTGTTTGATGAATTAAAATCCTTAAAATTAGAATTAGAGGAAGTATTAGCTAGGGAAGAATCTTATTGGAGACAAAAATCTAGGGAAGTGTGGCTTTCAGATGGGGATAGAAATACAAAGGTTTTTCACTCTTCCACCAAGCTAAAAAGGAGTAGAAATAGGATATCTTGCATAGAGGATCCCAATGGGAAGATGCTTACTGAATCAAAAGACATTGCCTCAGAAGCAGTTAATTTCTTTAAATCATTATTGACCTCGGAGGGTGGATGTGGATCGAATGGTTTTCTTTCAAATATTCCCCCTATAGTGTCCCTGGAAGACAATAGGATGCTGATGTCTCCTTTCTCTTTAGAAGAGGTTAAATGTGTGATTTTTTATATGAATCCTCACAAGGCTTTAGGGCCTGATGGGTTTACCACTTTATTCTTCCAAAAGTGTTGCGACCTTGTGGGAAAAGATGTCCTTTTGGCTCTTGAAGAGGCTGGGAGAAATAGGTCAATGTTAAAAGAACTTAATACCACTTTGATTGCCCTTATCCCAAATAAAGAAGTCACTAAGACCTTCACTGACTTTCATCCTATTGCTTTATGCAATACTCTGTATAAAATATTTACTAAGGCAATTTCCCTTCGATTAGCAAAACTTCTTCCCAAAATCATCTCTTTAGAGCAAGGTGGGTTTGTTCTTGGTAGGGAAACACTAGAGGGAGCCATTGTGGCTCATGAAGTGTTGCATTCTATCCATACTCAGAAGGTCCCGTCTATGATTCTCAAGTTGTATATGATGAAGGCCTATGATAGGGTTGAGTGGGAGGCTTTAGTTTGTGTTCTTCTCAAATTAGGTTTCTCTAAGGCTTGGGTCAAATGGATAAAGGTTGTTATTTCCACTGCCAGATTTTTTATTTTAATTAATGGGTCTCCTTGTGGTTTTTTCTCCTCTTCAAGAGGATTGAGGCAGGGGGATCCTCTGTCCCCTTTCCTGTTTATCCTTTTAGCGGAGTCTTTTAGCTGGGCAATTAAGGCTACAAAATCAAAAGGTTTATGGAAGGGGATTGTGAGCAATGGGGTTCCTGTTCCTATTTCACATTGTTTATTTGCAGATGACACTCTGGTTTTTGGTCAAGCTTCCTTAAGGGAGGCCAATACTATAAATGGGATTATCCAAAAGTATGCGGCTTTTTCTGGCCAAAAAGTCAACATTGAGAAGTCAAAAATATTCTTCCTTAACACATCACAATTAGTTCAGCAGAGATTGTAGACTTTTTGGGGTTTTGATCCTAGTATCCTTCCTTGTAAGTATCTGGGTATACCTTTCTTCATTAAACAAAATAATCTATCCTTTTGGGAAAACTCATTTCGGTCATCTCAAAGAGGATTTTATCCTGGAGTCATAAATGGTTAAGCCTTGCAGTAAAACTTGTACTGATTAAATTTGTGTTGAATTTGGTCCCTATTTATCTTATGTCAGTAGTAAGCACCCCTAAATCGGTGTTAGTCAGTCTGCAGGATACTCTTAGGTCCTTTCTCTGGAATAGTAATAAAGATGGGAAGAATAAACTGCCCTTAGTCTCTTGGGATAAAGTCTGTCTACCCAAGGAACAAGGGGGTACAAGAATTAGAAATTTTTATAAACGGAATCTGGCTCTGGGAGCTAAATTGGTCTGGAAGTTGTATGAGAAATATGATTCTTTTTGGGCACAAATAATGTTTGCAAAATATTTGAATAATGGTCCCATGGAGTATGTCTTTCAGATATCAAATCTACCTTTAGGTTTGATTATGTGGAATTTTATTTGCAAATGTCAGAACATTATCTTGCCACATCTTTCTTCGATTGTTCATAATGGGAAAAAGGTTAGATTTTGGGATGAAATGTGGAATGGTCATGCTCCCTTACACAATATAAGGGATTGGTCCCCTTTGATATCTACCCTTTCTTCCCTTTGGGGGGTATTTGTTGTAGATTACTTCGAGGTAATTCATAATGGTGATCTGAAATTGGCAAAATGGAAGTCCATTGAATTCCTGGATGTTGAGATTGATCTCAAGCTGCATTTTGCAAAGGTTTTGGAAGAAAGAATGATTATCCTATCTGACTTTGAAGATGAACTTGTATGGACTAGGAACATCTCGGGCAAATATACGGTTAAGGATGGATATAACTCTCTTGTGTGGGCCAACGACTCTTCCTCTTGGCCACATAAGCTTTTTTGGCATTCAGCCTGTCTTCTGAAAGCTAGTGCTTTCACCTGGTTAGCAGCCCAGGATAGGGTACTTACAGGCATGCACTTGGATAGACTTGGTATCACTAATGTTTTTTCTTGTGTGTTATGCAAAAACAATTTGGAAACCTCCTATCATCTCTTCCTTCACTATGATTTTGCATTTCAGTGCTGGTGGTGGCTTTTTGACAAATTGAACCTGTCTTTTGTAATAGGGAAAGATCTTATTTCACACTTCAGAGCTTGGCCTCTTCTGTTTTCTCCGTCCTTTTATGCTAGTCTTTGGATTGCTTCCCCTTCTATATTAATATAGAACATTTGGCTAGAAAGGAATAATAGGATCTTTAAAAAGACTAGCTCTTCTCCTGAGGAGCTTTTACCAAAAATTGAATCTTCTATCTCAGAAGTTGTCTTGTCTTATATCTTCAAGAACCTCAAAAATCTCTCTTCTTTTTCGCACTGGGATAGTAGGGTGACTAGGTTCTGGAAGCTATTATCCATCTTGCCTTCTCATGGTTCCATTTTGAGAAATAGTAATGCTTTAACCAAAAGACATATAGCTATTTGGAAGCCCCCTCCTAATGCACATTTTAAATTGAATTTTGATGGTGCTTCTCATGGAAATCCTGGTTTGGCAGGGGTAGGTATGGTGATTTTTTATCATCATGCAAATATTGTCTAGGCTAGATGTCATGTTGTTGGGTATAAGTCCAATAATTTCGCAGAATTTAAGGCCCTGTCATTGGGCTTGGACATGGCTATATCCTTGGGCATCAAGAATCTTGTAATTGAAGGGGATTCAATGGTAACCATCCAATGTGTTATGAAGAAGAAATCTAATTGTTGGATATTACAATATGTTCTCGAGTTAATTTTACAACCGTTGGCTTTGTTTGATTCCTTCTTGATCACTCATTGCTTCAGAGAAATTAATATAATAGCGGAATTTTTGGCAAACTTAGCCATTGACACTAATGCAAACTTGCGGGATATAAGTATGGATGAGATCCCGCCTTCCCTTATGAAGCATTTGCATTAAATCTTCTTGGTTTTTCTTAATTATGTTCTCATAAAAAATCTTATAGTGCCCTTATGCCTTGAGAGGGAAACATGTTTGGGGTTTATGCGCAGGTGGTAAGCATGCTTAGTAGGCAATTCCTAGTTGGCTATTGAGTATGCTTATGATCTGTCATAAGTAGCAAGGGTGGTACCTGTTATGGTATTAAGGTGGTGCCCTGTCAGCAGATTGGTTTCGATATGGGTTATTATGATTTGGTATTTTTGATCTACTTTGTCCTTGCTTGTGTGTTTTAAAGGTTGTACTGTTTTATGAAGTACGAAGGAAATGTGCTTCAGTTGTAATCATTAATGGTTTTTTATGAAGCCATTATGATAAGGAGTGTGTAGCTTGTTATGCAGCATCGACTGGGATATGATGTACTGGTTTCAGCCGCCACCCTTATGCGAAGTCCATTATTTATGAGTTATCTTGTATGAGCTTTAATCTTGCTTTAATTGGCTTTACTTATAATTATGAAGTACCATGATTATCTCGGTTCACGTTTTTGGTGGCGACTGGTCTTTAAAAGCTGATTTCATTCTTAATACAATAGTAAATACTTGAATTATTCTTGTTCGAGCTCTCTTTCATATGTCGAGTGCTTTTTCTCTTTCCAGATATAGGGTCATTGTTGAATGCCCAATTGAGAGGTAAAATGAGGCTCCCAGTAATAGTTCTAAAATGCTTGGGGAAGTGTTCTATTTGCTTACTCCTCAGGTGGATTTTGAGGCTCGCAGGTTGCTGGGATCTCTCTGGTTGCAGTCTGGTCTTTCCTTTTCTAGCTCTGAGATTTTGTCTCAATTTCTTATTATTTGCTATGACATTTTGCTTGATAAGGATTTACTCCATCTCTTGGTTCATACGTTTATCTCACCCTTGATTTTCTCCTGGGAGCTTGTTAGTTTTGCATTGGATAATTATCATTTTGAGCTGGGCTCTTTTTATTACGGGGGTTTTCTTCCTCGCTCTGATCTGCTGGATAATGGGAATTGTGGAGTTTTATTGTTCGAGTTGAGAATGGGGTTATTATGTGATAGATTGGGGGATACCTTGCATGCTTTTGAATCCTTGCTAGATTCGGTTCCCTCACAACTTTTGGATAAAGCCTTAGTGGTGTTTATGGGTTTACATTCTCTATTCTCTTTTGGTTTTTGGCCTTAGCTCCTCCACAGTTAGAATCCCCCTTGCAGATCATTCCTCCTTTGATCATGGATAGAGAGCCCCCTATTGAGAGCTCAAGTTCTTGGTTTCAAAATTAACTATGTGTGTAGATATGTTGGTGTTTATTTGATGCAGGGTTCTAATCGGTTGATATATCTTTTTGCCAAGCTTGGGAAGCCTTGTGGCTATGTACCTCTCCTATAGTTTACTCCTCATAATTTTTTGGGTCATATGGATAATGATATATCTTCGATAAGCCATGTAATGGGAGGGTGATCAATATTAAATTTGTAATTGGGTTTATGGGGTTTTTTGGATAATGATATGTATATCTTTGGAAGCTATGTAATGGGAGGGTGATCAAAATCAGTTATGTAATTGGGTATATGGGGTTTTAAATTTACTTTTTTTTGGGCCACAACCGGAGGTTTTCTTGTGGGTTCTTTCCTGTCGGTATGCCCTTTGAACTCGTTTGTATTTTCAAAATTCAAAATTAATAAAATATAAGTTTAGTGGCTTGCCCACTTTTATCAAAAAAAAAAAGTATATTAATAATTTTATGTATTGTTTTCCTTTGATATCAAAAACTTTGATCTAAAGCAAAGTTAAAAATTCATATTTTTTAATATATAAAAATAATTTTTTCTCTTATTTTTATGTTAAAATTTTATTTAGTTTAAAATTTCAAAAATATTCGAATAAAAATAAATTTTATGTTTTTTAAATATTTATTTGTTACTATAAATAGTCTTAAAATAACTCTAATTTCTCTTATTTTTATGTTAAAGTTTTATTTAGTTTAAAATTTCAAAAATATTCAAATAAAAATAAATTTTATGTTTTTCAAATATTTATTTGTTACTATAAAGTCTTAAAATAACTCTATTTTAACTATTGAAACAAAGAAGCATTATTAATATATCAAAATAATTTGTTTTAGAATATTATATAAAAATATAAAGCTTTTATAAAATCTACATTGGTATAAATAATTTAAATGCATCTATCTTGACACATCAATTCCAAACTATTTTATTTATATTTAAAAGTTTATTTTATTTTGGAACTATTTTATTTACTATATGCATGTATATATATGTCTAATTTGACAATTTTGATAAATTTTAATTATTAAATAATACACTAATTTTATGGGATAACTCTTTAATTTTTAAATAATAAAAGTATTTTTTATATGAATCTAAAAATTATAATTTAATTTACATATATACTTTATGTTGTGTTGTTGTGCTTCTATATCTATCTATTTCTATCTCTTTTTATCTCTCCCTACCTTAGTATACTTATCTATCTCTTTATCTCTGTCCCTCTATCTCTCTTTACGCTAAAAATTATAATTTAATTTACATATATAGTTATGGTGATGTACTTCTATATCTATCTATTTCTATCTCTTTTAATCTCTCTCTACCTCTGTATACTTATTGTCTTTTTATCTCTATCCCTCTATCTCTCTCAATGCTAAAAATTATAATTTAATTTACATATATATTTATCATCGTGTTGTGCTTCTATATATGTCTATTTCTATCTATTTTTATCTCTCCCTACCTCTATATACTTATCCATCTCTTTATCTCATAATGAAATACTGACAAGAATTTAGTAAGATATGTTACAAATTTAAATCAAATCATTTTAAATAAACACAATTATGATTACCAAATAATGCCAAACACATTATATGCAAATGTAAGGACATCATTTGTTAATATATAAATACATTTTGTACAATGTTTTCTAGATGTAAGAAAAAAAAGAGATTTTGAAGTGACTATTACAATAAAAGTTTAATATTTAACACTCAAGGAAACAATTAAAAATACATTTTTCATTCTATTTTTAAAACTAATTTGTTTTTAAATGATTAAAAAAAAAAAAACTATGAATAGAATGTTTAACCTCTTTTCCTTTTAAGAAAAAGCAACTCCCAGATTCTAAATTTTTTAGTTATCTATCTAAAGTTATCTTTCAAATAGACAATAATATACAATAATGCAAAAGATTAAACAAATAAAAATTGAATATGATGATATTGAGACATGTTTTCCCAACAAAATAGCTTATTTTCAAAGAAAATAATTCAAAGTACTTACACATGATCTTGTTTGCGATATTAAAAAAATATTTGTATTACATATATTTTTTTTTTTTTTGATAAAAGTGGATGAGACCACTAAAATTATATTGATTATATATATTTTTACATGTGTCTGGTTCAAAGAGCACTAAAGGGAAAGAACCAGTAAGAAAACCCTTTAGTATTGCTCACGAAAACATAAGCCTATCTACCCATTACAAAAAGCCCATAGGCATACCAAAACCCCCCAGATACATTGCCATCCGCATTAGATATAAAGGAAGTTGTAAGAATCAGTCTAATAGGGAGCATCTGAAGATAGAGTCAAGAATGTCCACCAATAAATCAGAGCCATCACACCACAATCCAGCCTGTCTGAACACCACAAGAATCCAAAGCTCTAAAGAAAACAAAACTCAGAGCCATGAGAGAACCAAAAATAAGAGATCCTGCCATCACAAATATGGTGAGCAAACATAGACAAATCCAAATAAGATGCAGGAGAGGATATTGAAGACCCTCAAGGAGGAGGATGAGATCAAACCAAAGAATAATCCAAAGTAGTAACCAAAGGAATAATATCAAAATAAGAAAACCTCTACAATACCACATTAACTACTCTTTCCAATCCCTCAGAAAAAGCCACCATTCGCCGAATTTGGCAAGAATTCTCCATAGAAAACAGAATATGATGTTAGAGTGAAAAGCAAGACAAAGATCAAATGATAGCCATAAGTGCCCACCAACAATCGATATAACTGAAAATGGGATCACCATGTCATAATTATCACATCATGAAAGAAACCTGCTAATATGAGGATGATCACACAATGATAAAGTCAACGAATAGCATAATATCCCCAATCATTAGAACAACTACCTGAATCACTGATAGACCAAGATACCAAATGAAGAGAAGAGGAAAAAACAAGTGCTTAATCAGACCAGTAGAAGAAACCCAACCAATTTCCTACCCCATGAATGAAATCTAACATAAGATATGAATAGCACAAAATTGTCATAAAGCCAACATCTTTACTACATATACTAACGAAGCATATATAGTGAAGTAGGATTTCAAGAAGCAGGACCACCTATAAAGAAAGCATCTTCATGCAAGATGCAGGAATGTCCAAGGGAGAGATCTCCAGGAAATCGACACCCTCAACAACAGCCTTATTTGCTAAAAAATCCGCAATGACGTTGATCTCCCTAAAACAATGCAAAATAGAAACAATGGAAAAGCATTTTAACTGCTGAAGAATGTGATCTAAGAAATATTGAAGATGCCAAGATAGACATTTCTTAGCTACAACCGCTTGAAACACGACCATGGAATCGCCTTCAATAACAATGTCTTTAATGTTTAATGAAAGAGCGATATCAAGCCCAAAAGATAAAGCCTGAAACTCAGTTGTGTTGTTGGTACCATGTCCAATTTGTTTAGCCACAGCTTTGATGACTTTTGAAGAATGATAAAAAATAACTACTCGAATACCAGACTTTCCCGGATTCCCCTTTGAGGCTCCATCAAACTGAAGTTTGAATGAAGGGAGTGGAGGGGATGAAAGGAATTTTTTTTTTACAGTTTCAATTTTCAACATTTTTTCCTCCACATTGAAACAAGAAGTTAATGGATTTATATGAGGGATGCATGGATGGTCTTATGTAAGATTTCAAAAATAAAGTTTGTATAATGTCAAAAAGTAATTTTTTGCAATAAATTTAAATCCCAAATTTTGTATCATTTACATCTTACAATATACATAAATAAATTCAATAATTTATTACATTCTTAAATAATATGTTGTTCATGTCCTCACTATAAGTCTTTGTATTTGCATACATATAAAGTTTAAATGACCAGTAAAATTATAATGCATTTAAAAAATAAAATAAAACAGATACCCTATGTGCAATTAGAGGAATTCTAGATTTCAAGTAACATAAATATATGCAAAATAAAAATGTAACTTAATAGAAAAATGTAACTTCTACACTTCAAAATAAAATTTCGATGAAGACAGAAAGAAAGATTTTAGCATCAATTCCAGATGCTGACGTTTATCCAATTCTCTCCGTTTATTTTTGAGATTCAGCTGACTTCCTATTTGATGTCCATGTTTTGGCCACTCTATCTATATGTTGTAATTCTTTGAGACAACTAACTTTTACTTACAGAAACTTCTTATTAATTCCCTGTTTATTTCTATTGCTTATGGCCTTCTTAAGGAAACTGCTTCATAAGTAGATTGATTTCACTTTTTGTAACCTATGGCATACAACTATGAAACTAATGCCATACAAGTTAGCTCAAGAAAATACAAACACAATACTCAATACATAGATTTTTGTTAGTTAAGGGAATATGAAGTATAAACCCTAAAAATGGAAGGAAACATATGATGATAGCAAGACATC
Source organism: Cryptomeria japonica (assembly GCF_030272615.1). Lineage (NCBI taxonomy): Eukaryota > Viridiplantae > Streptophyta > Pinopsida > Cupressales > Cupressaceae > Cryptomeria > Cryptomeria japonica. The sequence continues at coordinate 466,874,991 of NC_081406.1, read as the reverse complement.
TATAATCCCTTTGTAAAATTCATTTTCTGTTTGAAACAAGATTTAGAAGGAGGATGATAATTGCAAATTTTGCTGTATATTATAGGCAAAGATGTAAAAACTCCAACAAAACCCGAATTGTCATTATTTGGCAATGAATGGCAACTGATACGTTGAGGATTTGAAATCATCATTACCCAGACATTTGTGATTATCTTAATTTGCCTGATGTTTAACAAATCATTATTTTGTGTGATATCTATACAAGAACATGTTATAAATCAAACATAATGCCTTTCGGTCATTATGTTTCTAATTTGTTTAAATATTCCATCTTCCTCCAATGCCAAGATTTCCATTTTCTATAACTAGAATTACATTCTAGACAATTCCTAATGTGGTCATAGCAACTTCTAACACTACTGTACGTAGAGAATTTGTTTTTTGGGAATTTTTATAAGCTTAAAAAAACAATTCTTATTTCATATATTGTCCACTATCTCACAAGCTAAATCTAATGTTTATGCTACTATTTTATTCATTATTATTTTAATTCTTACGCAGGAGAATTGTTTATAAAAAGAATAAGATAAATGTGGCCTTGAGCTAAGTCAATGTACCATATTCAAGATTACTTGCTTTATGTTTTAAATTCAACCATTGAACAATTTTTACAGAGGTTAGGTGTATATCCCAGATTAAGTGGAAGTGTCAACCATGTAGCTCTCCTTTTTCTTGTGACAAGACGAGTAGTAAAATTGGTCAGTAGCCTAACTATACATTCATAGAGTCGTGAATTCATTGACCTGCAAATTGCAATACCTAGCACTAAAATGGTGAAAGAGGTACATATAGAAATTATTGAAGAAAAACAGTGTGGTCATTGTATGAAGATAGTGACACATTAAAGCTTTATGTGCAAATGCTATTCTACAATGGTTGTGACATGTTGCCAGAGACAGAGGAGGGGTAAGGGTAGCAATTAGAAGCTTAGTAGGGATGGTGAACCCACAAAATCTAGCGAATTTTGTACGTGAACGTCAGATCAATGCTATACAGACATCAAGTGAAGAAAGAACTCCCAATTTGTTTGGGATGCACAACCAGAGTTTGCGCAGCTCTGCTCCTTCAAGTATGATGTGGAATGATGTTGTGGATGAGCGCAGAGATGTAAGGCAGGGTATTTCTTCTTCTGGATTCCACGGTATTCATTTTGATTTGTAGTGGAATAGAGGAATAGGTCTCTACAAAGGTTTGGTATGTAGTGAAACAAAATATGAAAACTCAACAGTACTGATGAACTCACCTAGTCTACAAGTCACAGCTTCTAGTTTAGTCATGCATCTTCCTATTAGCATGCAGAAAATGCCACATGGTAGTTTCAATTCATTCTATATGCAACCATTTTTAAGAATGCAAAACGAATCAATACACATGTTTTTCCTGGGTTATATCATCACATGACCACCCACCGCATGTCTTATCCACAGTCATGATTTATAAAAACTGGTTTCAACTTGTAAAAACACACACATAAATATATATATATATCTGTATCTATAGGAGAAATCTAAAAATTTACAATCTCCGCATAGCATAAGCTTTGTTAACTCCAGCTGAAGTTGCTCCTGCTGCAGTGCAAGTTCCTTACTAGCACCTTCCAGATCCCCAAGTTCCTGCTGCAGCCACTTTCACTAAATTTCTTGTACTCCTCAGTTTTCCTTACCATTCTTATTCTTCTCCTCTTTTTCTTCCTCCTCACCGTTCTTCTTTTCTTCTTTCTCATCACCACTCTTTTCTTCCTACTTTCTCATCACCACTCTTTTCTTCCTAATCAAGCCTCGGGGCTACCTTTTTATTTTCACCTTTCCTTCTTCTCTTCTTCTTCTCAGGACCAGTCTCCCCTTGTTCCTCTTTCCCCCATATTTTCTGGGACAACTTAAAAATTTCCTCTTCATGGTGACTCTTGAAACAAAACCCAGGTTCCTCCACTTGCTCGGTGACATGATTAAACGTTTTCTTAAACCTTTTCATCTGACCCATTATCCTTGTATCACTGCATTCATTATTTAATTGGATTTTCACATGATTACAAAGAACAACATATGTAGGTAAGGGTTTACCTCTTTCAGTCCACTCAGCAATTCCGCTTAGAACCGCAATTTCATTTTTTTCAGTCCAAAAGAAATTTTCTTTTGGAGATTTAGAAGCACTCTGCCGCTCCATGGAAGTGGATCGAAGAAATTTCTTTAGTTTCTTTGGGCTGTAGATTCTGACGGAACGGAGACTTCAACTCTGCTCTCTGGGAAAAAGACCTCCTCGTCTGTCTAGTTGGAAATCTATTCCGGGTTTGGTATTGTAAAAATAACAACAGACGTGTAGGGTTTAAGTAATTTAATTTGTTACCTAATAATTTACTGTTGCCCAGAAATTAAGAAAACAATACGACGGCAGCACACATCCCAACATTTTAAAACAATAACAGCTATTTTGCCTGAAAATACGTAGTATAATGATTTTATTTTACTGTACCTAGTATAGAATCCGAATGTCTTGAACTTGAAGGTGTGCATAAATGCATACGAACGTCTTGAATTTAAAGGTGATGGAAAATCAAAGTCATTAAATCATTTATCAGATATATATTTAAATAATCATGTCACCCAAAAGAATGATGAATGGTAAGGAGTGAGTTTTAATGAATTCTTGTTACCCAATATCAGACATGACAACCTCCAGCCGAAACTACATATATTGAATGCCTCACAGAAACCAAGAAAGATCAGAAAAGGATTTGAGTAGGGATCCACAGGGCGGAAAGATTGTCAATAATTCAGGTAAAATATGTAGTGCCCCCACCTTAGCCGGCCTTCTAAAACCGGTTTGACCTTGGTTGACTTTTTCTATGTGGCATTCTTGGATGGTTGATTAACCTTTATGTAATGTTGTAGATTAGATAATATGAATATTATGCATACCTATTATTGTGCTTTCGCATCTATTCTTGTATAAGTTTAATTGTTTCCCTAATTCTTGTTATAAATCTTGAGCTAACGCCTTCATTGAATATATATATATATGTATGCTTGCGTGACTCATGGTTGCAAGAGATTGTAGGTACAATACCGCCTAGGTGCGAGGTTCGTCTCCATCAAGATTCGCAGGGTTGAGTATACCTCTTTCATCCTTAGAATTTGGATTAGGTGGTTGTAAAACCCTCGTCTTGCCTTAGCCATGATCAAGTGAGTGTAGTGTGTGATCGGTCGGTTTTCCTTTTCATTTGGGTTTGCATGTCGTGTGATTGGTTGGCTTTCTTGGGTTGTGTGCCTTGCGTGTGGTAAAATAGAGTATTTTATCCTAAGTATTTAATTCAATTTAATGTGTTCATTTACGCATTGGTAATTGAAAAATTTAAAATAAATAAGTTTCTTTTATGTGATTAATCATTAATTAAAAAGATCGCTTTATGTATGTTTGTAGCAAGTTTAAGTATTTAATTTGATTTAATGTGTTTATTTATGCATTTATAATTGAGGAATTAAAATATATAGGTTTCTTTTATGTGATTAATCATTAATTAAAAAGATTGCTTTATTTATGTTTGTAGCGAGTTTAATTTAATGGTTAATTTTATATAACGAATTTAATTAGTTTATGCGTTTTAAAAAGGAAAGATTTAAAGTTATTTAAAATAGAACTAATTTAATCTCTTTTGCATTTTGGAAAAGAAAGGTTAATTTTACTTATTTAAGAAAATCAATTTTTATTAGAAAAACAAGTTTAATTTATATGTATATTTGATATAGTGTGAAATATTGGTTTTGGAAATTATTTTTATTAAAATATTTTATCTTCGTCAATATTGTGAAATATAAATGTTAGCTTAGTTAATATTAAGAAAATTAAAAATTAAAAGAGAGAGAATCATTTTAATTTTAATTAGAAAAGCAAGTTAGCTTATTTAAATAGTTGAAAAGAATGATTATTTTCATTTTTTATTTAAAAAGTGTTTAAATTCAAAATTAGAAAATTAGGTCAAAATTTCATTCTTTTAACCTAGGTTGGAAAAATATTTTGGGGGTTGCTGATTTTTTTTTGGAAAAAGAAAGATATTTTTGGATGGAGATTGGGGGTTTTGGAAGGATGAAATTTTCTACAGCTGCAGGTTGGGCTCTTCTTCAAAAAATCTTGCCAGAAATGCTAAAGGAGGTACGATTCTTGTTTAACTTTTTATTCCATTGTTATATCAAGAATTGTGTTTGGTTGTTCTTCATGAAAAATCTGGTTTAAGAATCCATGAATGTACCCAGATTTGAGTTTTAGCCTTGGAAAAATTGGTTGCACTATTTTGGATTGTGGAATGATGGTTAAATCATTGTGTGAAAAATGGTTCTTTTCTTGCCCAAATATGGGCTTTGGTTGAAGAAATTCATTTGTGGTTTTGGTCATTCATCAAAGTTTTGAGTATTAGATAACCTGTGATTTAAAAAAAAAAATTATGTTAGAGTCTTTGTGTGAGACTGTATTTTTTTTTATTATTCATTTCTAAGGGTTTATGTTTTATTTTTTTATTTTATTTAAAAAAAATAAAATTATTCTATTTTATTAAAGTAAAAATCAAAATTTTTAAAGTTTGAAAGAGAAAAGATTTTTTTTTTGGGGGGGGGAGCCAAAGCTCAACCCACGCCCCTCCTCTTCTTGTCTCCTGCAGAGCCGCAGAACCCCTACATCCACCATGTGGAGGCAGAGGGGCTACGTCCACGTGAGTGGCCGCAGCTACCCTACTCCACAAGGTGGAGGCCGAAGGGTCTGCAACCCCCACGACGGCCGCAGAGACCCCGGCTCCACTGTGTGGAGGCCGAGGGTCTGCGTCCACCATGGTGCCCGCAAGCCCGATGGTTAGGGCACGACCACCCCCACTCCCATGGATGGGAAGTGGGCCCGTGACTGCCCTAGGGTTTGTCACCCTCCATTAAATTTTAAATTAATTAAATTTTTTTTAGTTTAAAAAAAAATATATAAATATATTAAATTTTAAGTTAATATATATTATTAATATTAAACTCTAATTAATATATATTATTGTTATATATTAATTATTAATCTTGGATTAATGTATATTTTAGATATATATTAATTTAGATAATTTATATATTAATATATATTATTAATTATAGATTAATTATTGGTCCCTTTATAGTTTATATTCCCAATGAATAAATAATTGTTGTTCAGTTGTTAATTTTTATTAAGTTAGGTATATATTGGGATATATATGTGCTATTTAATATTTTCGGATTGCAAAATTGTTTTAAATATATGCAAGGGTATTTTATTTCATTAGGAAAGGGGTTTCCCATTTCTTGATTCCTTTTAATGTATATTTCCTTTTTGTAAAGGGTAAATTTGCATTGTTAGAAAAGGGGACTAAAGTATTGTTTCAAACCAGTATGTCAATGATGTTTATCTAATGATAAAATAACATATTTAGACGATTAATGCTTTCCATTCATGTGAACTTGGTTAAAAAACTAGTAGGGATGTATTTATGTTATGTCTTGATGCATATGAACGTAGTGAGTAGAAAACCAAGAATGACCTGGACCTGGATGAGATAGAAAACCAAAAACAACTTAGATCATTTAGAAAACTTAATCAACCTTTAAATGTTTAAATCAATATGGGAAAAGATTGTACCCTTTTTTTTGGTTATTGCTGTCGCAGGTTCTCAATGTTGTATTCGCTTTTGTTTAAAGTAATGGCAAGACCTGGATATGTTTGTTTGGACCCTGTCGTTTGTTTGTTTTGTGGTTGGCCATAGTTGGTCAGGCTCCTAGTTAGAGTACCATCAGGCAATGGACCTTTGTATCAGCTTTTAATATGCTCAGTTGGATCCGTTTCTATGTAGGGATAATTTATGATTTATTGACAGAAGTGGTCATTTGTATATTGGTTGTGCTCGCCTAAAAGGCAGGAATGTAAATGATGCGAACCCTATGTAACTATAACTTAATTAATTATCAGAGGGGTCTTGCAATTGAGCAAATCTGGAGATGTAGCCCTCTAGGGGTGAACTCCGAGATCATTTTGGTGTTATGCTATACTTTTGTTCTTGTGTTTCATAGTTGGTGTTAGCATGTATGGATGGCAATTTGATAGAATGTATAAGTGGGTTAGATGAGAATTACCGTAATGCATGTATGTAGTCATCTTTTAAATGCAATAAATGGATCATGAAGGAATGTACTCTAGTAAAGTTAATAAAAATAAGTATGCATGAAAAGACCTCATTATTTATGGTGATATTATAGAGCATTTTGGAACAAGATGCATGGTATGAGTTTAATGCAAAATTGTACGTAATGAATGGATAACAATTATTGGATGAACTCATCATATTACCTAAATTGTAATTCTAAAGGATGAACTTCATTTACTTACTTACATTTTAATCTTAATAAAGGAACTTCATCATAATCGCTATATTTTAACTAAATTGGATGAACTCATTTAGTTATTTACATTTTATTCTTAATAAATGAACTTCATCATATTAGCTTCATTCTAACTATAATGGATGTACTCATAAAGCTATCTAGATTTTAACCCTAATGGATGAACTTCATTATGCTATTTACATTTCAACCTTAATATGTGAACTTCATCTTAATAGCTACATTATAACTATAATGATGAACTCAATTGGTTATCCACATTTTAACCTTAATAAATGAACTTCATCTTAATAGCTACATTCTAACTACAATGGATGAACTCAATTGGTTATCTACATTTTAACCTTAATAAATGAACTCCATCTTATTAGCTATATTTTAACTCTAATGGATGAACTCAATTGGTTATCCACATTATAACCTTAATAAATGAACTTCATCTTAATAGCTACATTCTAATTATAATGGATGAACTCAATTGGTTATCTACATTTCAACCATAATAAATGAATGCTTCCTAATTTCTATATGCTAATTCACTAAACAAATTGTATCCATGTTTCAAGAAATAGCATGTAATTAAGATATCCTGCTTAATTGGACCAAATGTCACGAGTTGAGTTAGGTGTTAAGTTATTTAATCACATTGGGAAACTCTTTAGGTTTGTTTAGTCTTCTGTTATGTTATCTAAGCGTTAGATAACTCCAATGTATCTTAATTTTGTGTATTAAAGTTTAAAAAAAAAAATATTTTCACTCCATTGGTGAATTTTAGCTTTAACCCTTTGGGGTTTCCTAGCGAAGCACTACACTTGGTATCAGAGCCCATGTTGCAACACTGGGATCTCTGTTTTTGCTTGTGCCCTTAGTTGGTGTGAGGTGTATTGACCTTATGTTGTATGCTTGTCCTCCTTGTTGTGTGAGTGTGATTAAGTAGACCTTAACTGGTGTGTAATGTAGTACCCCTACCCTAATCAATTCCTAATCTCGGTTTGACCTTGGTTAGTTTATCATAATATAATAATTATAGTCAGATGTTTTGATTTAGTGCATATTTGTTAATGTGGTTTTCGCACCAGTTTGTATGGAAGTTAATTAATTCTCCCATTTCATGTTATTATCTCGACCTAACGCTTTTATTAAGTTTATATATGTATGCATGTATGACTCTTGGTTGCAGGAGATTCTAGGTACAATGTCGCATGGGTGCGAGGTTCGTCTTCACCTAGATTCGCAAGTTTGAATGTACCTCTTTGGTCCTTAGCACTTGGATTAGGTGGTCATAAGACCCTCATTTGACCATAGTCGTGCTCAAGTGAGCATCGTTAGTCATCGTCGGTATTCCCTTTGGTTGGGTTGTGGGTCGTCTGTTCGTTTGACTTTCTTGGCTTGCGTGTTTTGTGTGTGTAGTTAAATCGAGTAATTAATCCTTAATCATTAATTGTTTTAATGTGTGTTTACGCATTAGTATATTCAGGGACTAAATAAAATAGGCTCCCTTTTTATGTGATTAATCGTTAATTGGATTGCTCAATTCAGGTTGGTAGCAAGTTCAATTAAATGGTTGATTTTAATGTCAAATTATTATGTTTATGATGTTGGAAAAGAAAGATTTAAATTTAATTAAAATATAATTAATTTTATCTTGTTGGCATTTTGGAAATAGAAAGGTTAAATTCAGTTATTTGGAAAAATCAATTTTAAATTGAAAAACAAGTTTAATTATTGATATAGTTTAAAAGAACGATTTTGAAGAATTATTTTAAATAAAATATTTTAATTCCAAAAAAATAAAATTTTGTTCAAACCTTTGCCATTTAACCTAGATTTTTGGAAAAATATAGGAGATTGATTTTTCTTTTTGGAAAATATTTTGGATGGAAAATTTGGGGATTTTGGAAGGAGAGGATTTCTTGAGCTGCAGGTTGGGTGTCTCCATCAGATCCTTTCTAGGAATGCTTATTGAGGTAGCAATTTGTTTATCAATTTGGTTATTTGTTTAAAAAAAAAAATGGGCTTGAATGTTCTTCATGCAATTTTGGTTTCAAATTCTCCATTGATTGCCTCAAAATTAGGAATTATAGTGGAAATTAGTTAAGATTGGCTAAGTGCTTGTATCTTGTTTGAGAAATGAGTTTTCTTTTTGCCCAAAATTGTATATTTTGGAAGGGTATTCAACAAATTTCTCTGATTTTGAAAACCTTTTATCATTCTGAATTTTTTTATTTTAAGTCTCTATATGAGGCTATTTAAAACAAAAATGGGGGTTGTTGTTTTTAGAAAAGAAAAATATAAAACAAAAATATATTTCATAGTAAAATCAATTTTTATTTCAAAATCAAATTTTTAATTGTTTGAAATAAAATAAAAGGTAAATCATTGGGGTTGGAGGGACAGGGAGTGGAGGCTCAACCTGCCGCCTCCTCCCCCCTATGCAAGTCTGCAACCAATGGCGGCTGCAGCTAGCTACAACCCCCGTGATCGGCGCAAGGAGTTGCGACCCCCGCGGTGGCCGCAGGGTCCCCCGCGGTGGCCGCATGGGCACTGCGGGACCTGCGTCCATCGCGGTGGCGCCGCTCACGGCTAGGGCACGGTCGCCCAACCCACATGAAAGGGAGGTGGGCCCTACTACCCATTTCGCCACCCCCCATTATATTGTTGTTTTTAAAAATTATTTTTTTTAATATTTTTTTTATTATAAAAAAAAATATAATAATTATTTAATATTATTAAATGTAAATTTTAATTAAGTTTCTAATTAAGTTTAAATATGATATTTAATTAATAAATTATGATTATTTGTAATTAATTAATTATATAAGTGGCAATATACTATAATTAATTTTCAAATTGTATTTTATTATTAATGCATATTTTTCTAATTAGATACTTAATTTGTTATTTTGTTATTATTAATTGTATATATTTTTTTAATTGCAGATTAAAAAATTTATATAGTAATTAATATTTGAGTTTGGTAATTTTCTATATATGCACAAGGAAATAATTGTTAAGTAGGAATGGACTATCTTTATTTCGATTCCTTATATGTTTGTGTTTCCTTGATCCATATAGTGTAATTGGGCTTGGAAAAGATGAAATTGGAGAGATTGTTTTTGAGCCAGTATGAGAATGATGTTTTATTTGAAGAATAAATATCTTATTTAGTTCGTTAATGATTATTTAATTATATTCATATGAACTTGGTTTAAGAACTCATAAGGACGCATTTATGTATGTCGATGCTAATGAACCTTAGGGAGTTAGAAAACCAAGAATCAAATTGTACCTAGATGAGGTAGATAACTGCAGTCTAACTTAGATCATTTAGAAAACTTGATCGACATTTAATGTTTAAATCAATATGGGAAAATGTTGTATTTACCAATTGTTACCTATGCAAGTTTAATTTCTCTATTCGCTTTTGCTTAAGTAATGGCAAGTCATACTTTGTTTGATAGGACCCTGTCGTATGGAGTGATTTGGGGTACCTATTTTAGCCCTCGGTCTCAATTTTGACTGTTGCTTTGTGGTGGTGTCATAATTGGTCATTTCCTTTATGCGGGTGTCGAATGATGATTTGTGATTGACCATAGTTGGTCAGGTCTCTAGTTAGAGTACCATCAGTCAGTGCACCTCATATGAAGTTGTGTTTGACCAAATGGTTGTTCCTTCCATTTTGAACTCCATTTGCTTGACCATGTGTGTTTCTTGGTTTATTGAGTTTGATTGATTATGGTCTAGTGTCGTATGGGAAAGTGGCTTTTGATTGGGGGTCGCACCCAAAGTGGCTACTGGGTAACCCATCGAAAGTGAGTCTAATAAGTGATAACCTAATAGTATATTAGAGTGTTGTTAATGAATCTCTAAGTAAGATAATTGTGCCTCATACATGGGATGAGTGCTAACATAGACTCGACATGTTGTGAGAAGGCCTGAAGTGGCAAACCATCATCCTTGTCTTCACGAAAGGATGTGTGGTGTAGTGCCCCTACCCTAGTCAGCCTTGCAAAACCAGTTTGACCTTGGTTGACTTCCTATGTGGCATTCTTGAATGGTTGTTTTACCATGATGTAATGTTGTAGATTAGATAATACGAATATTGTGCATATCTGTTAATGTGCTTTAGCATCGATTCTTATGTAAGTTTAATTGTCTCCCTAATTTTTGTTATAAATCTCGAGCTAACACCTTCATTGAATATGTATATATTTATGTATGTTTGCATGACTCATGGGTGCAGGAGATTGCAGGTACAATACCACCTAGGTGCGAGTTTCGTCTCCATTGGGATTCACAGGGTTGAGTATACCTCTTTCATCCTCAGAATTTGGATTAGGTGGTCGTAAAACCCTCATCTTGCCTTAGCCATGATCAAGTGAGCGTCATGTGTGGTCCGTCGGTTTCCTTTTCTTATGGTTTTGCATGTTGTGTGATTGGTTGGCTTTCTTGGTTTGCATGCCTTGCATGTGGTGATATGGAGTACTTTATCCTAAATATTTAATTTGATTTAATGTGTTCATTTATGCATTAGTAATTGAGAAATCAAAATAAATAGGTTTCTTCTAGGTGATTAATCATTAATTAAAAAGGATTGCTATATTTATGTTTGTAGCAAGTTTAAGTATTTAATTTAATTTAATTTGTTCATTTACGCATTAGTAATTGAGGAATTAAAATAAATAAGTTTCTTTTATGTGAATAATCATTAATTAAAAAGGATCGCTTTATTTATGTTTGTCACGAGTTTAATTTAATGGTTAATTTAAAATCGTGAATTTATTTAGTTTATGCATTTTAAAAGGGAAAGATTTAAAGTTATTTGAAATATAAATAATTTAACCTTTTGCATTTTGGTAAGGAAAGGTTAATTTTACCCTTTTAAGAAAATCAATTTTGATTAGAAAAGTAAGTTTTATTCATATATATTTTGATTTAGTGTGAAAGATTAATTTTGGGAAATTAATTTAATTAAAATATTTTACCCTCATCAATATTACGAAATATAAATGTTAGCTTGTTTTTTTTTTTTTGATAAAAGTGGATAGAACCACTGAACTATATTAAATTTTAAAAGTTTTTTTATAGTGTCTGGTTCAAAAAGAATTGAAGGGAAAGAACCAGTAAGAAAACCCTTTAGTATTGCTTAAGTAACACAACCCTATTCTACCCAATACCAAATGCCCATTCGCATAGTACATCAAAAAACCCATCCCAATTTCATAAGCCACATTAGATATAAAGGAAGCCACCAATAGAAGTATATAGAAGGAAGCTTAAGGTATGATCACTGAAGGATGCATATCCAATGCTGCCAAAAAATACCAGTCTAAACCACCCCTGTATATGAAACACAACTCTCCAACCACTAGTTAGAATGTTACCACATAGCAGAAATGAAACCATAATTAGACACCCTATCAAAATAAACATTGTGATCAAGCACAACAGAACCCACACCAAAGAAAAGTCACACCAAATAAGGAGGTTGATGAAGACAACAACTATGCCCTTCTTTACTTCAAAAATTCCAAAACTGAGGAAGGGATCTCAACCACACTTACCTCCTGCATATTAGCATCACTATCAATGGCTAAATTAGCCAAGAAATCTGCACTCTTATTCACTTCCCTATAATAGTGGGAAATCAAGAAGGAATCAAAAAAGTCTAATTTTTGCAAAATATGATCAAGTATATATTGTAATTGCCAACAATTCGACTTATTTTCATGACACTTTGAATAATAACCATAGAATAACCCTCAATTATCAAGTCCTTAATTCTCAAAGATATAGCCATATCCAAACCAAAGGACAAAGAAAATAATTATGCACAATTGTTAGACTTGAAACCAATCACATGACAACGAGCCTAAATAAATCTTACCTTATGATCATAAATTACCATACCTGCCCCTGCCAAGCCAGGGTTCCCATTAGAAGCACCATCAAAATTCAATTTAAAATGCCCTTGCGGAGGAGGTTTCTAGCAAGCAAAATTTCTCTTACTTATAGCATTAGTCTTATTTAAAATAGATCCATGAGAAGGTAAGACTGATAACATTCTCCAAACTCGAGTTACTCTACCATCCCAATGAGAAAAAGAGGTAAGGGTTTCCAAATTCTTATAGATATAAGAAAAAGCAACTTCAGAGATGGAAGATTCAATCCTTAATAAAACCTCAGCCAAGGAAGAACTTGTTTGTTTAAAAATCCTATTATTACGCTCTAACCAAATATTCCAAATCACAATAGATGGAGAAATAATCCAAAGACATGCATAGAAAGATGAGGCAAACAAGAGAGGCCAGGCTCTAAAGTGGGAAAGGAGATCCTTACCAATAACAAAGGAAAGATTTAGCTTTTCAAATAGCCACTGCCAGCAAGCATAGATAGAATCACAATGAAGAAACAAGTGTGCAGAGGATTTTAAATTTTTATTACAAAATACACAAGAAAATACTGCAGTAATACCTAGCCTGTCCAACCTTATTCTTGTAAGGACCCTATCCTGCACCACTAACCAGGCAAAAGCACCAGTCTTTGGGAGGCAAGCCATATGCCAAAACAACTTGTATGGCCAAGTAGATAAATCTTTAGCAACCAAGAGAGAATTATAGCCATCCTTAACTGTGTACTTACCAGAGATATTCCTTGTCTAGATAAGCTCATCGTCAGTATCAAAAAGAATTATTAGTCTCTGCGCCAACATCTTTTCATATTCCAATTTTACATTTTGGTCAATATCTAAAAGCTCAATTGATTTCCATTTTGCCACCTTAAGATTCCCGCTATATTCAATTTCAAAATAATCAGCCACAAAGACACCCCAAAGGGAAGAAAGAGTGGAAATTAAAGGAGACCAATCCCTCGAGTCACTAGAGGGGGATGTCCATTCCAAACTTCCTCCCAAAACCTGACCTTTCTACCATTATGAACAATCCATGAGAGATGAGGCAAAATCACTGATCTACATTTACATAGAAAATTCCAAAAGGCTGAACTAGACGGTAAATTAGAAACTTGAAAAACATATTCTCTTGGTTTGTTATTTAAATATTTAGCAAAAATAATTTGTGCCCAAAAGGAAAATGGTCTCTCATACAATTTCCAAACCAACTTAGCACCTAAGGCTAAATTCTGACTTTCCAGACTCCTAATGCCTGTGCCTCCAAGGTTTTTAGGCAAACAAACTTTATCCCATGCTACCAGAGGAGCTTTTTCTTACCATCTTTATTATTACTCCAAAGGAAGGACCTAAGAGTATCTTGCAAAATAACAAGAGCCACTTTCGGAGACTGCAAAATAGACATGAGATAAATAGGAACAACATTTAGGACAGACTTAATAAGAACAATCATACTAGCCAAAGATAACCATCTATGATTCCAGGATAGGATCCTTCTAGAGATAACTAAAATGATCTTATCCCAAAACTCAACTCTATCCTTCTTAATGAAGAAAGGTATACCAAGATAAGAACAAGGAAGATTTCTAGATGCAAATCCCCAAAAAATCTTCAATCTATCTTGAACCAATTGTGAAGCATGAAGGAAAAAAATCTTTGACTTATCAACATTAATTCTCTGACGAGAAAAGGATGCATAATTCTGTATTATCCCCTTTAGCACTCTTGCCTCACCCAAAGAGGCCTGACCAAATAACAAGGTATCATCTGCAAACAAGCAATGTAAAATGCTTTATGGAACATTCTGAATCCTAATTCCCTTCCAAAGCCCTCCCAGCTTAGCGGCTCTTATAGCCCAACTGAACGTTTCAGCTAGAAGAATGAACAAGAAAGGAGATAGGGGATCCCCCTACCTCAAACCCCTAGAAGAGGAGAAAAAACCACAAGGGGAGCCATTAATTAGAACCGATAACCTTGCAGAAGAAATACAAGCATGAATCTATTTGACCCATGCCTTGGAAAAGCCCAATTTAAGTAGAACAACACACAACGCCCCCCATTCTACTCTATCATATGCTTTCATCATATCTAATTTGAGGACCACGGCTGGGATTCTCTGAGTAGAAATAGAATGCAAAACCTCATGTGCCACTATAGCTCCCTCTGTTGTCTCCCTTCCTGCAACACAACCCCCTTGTTCTAAAGAAATGATCTTAGGTAAAATTTTAGCCAACCTTAAAGAAATAGACTTGGTAAAAATCTTGGACAAAGTATTACATAAAGCAATAGGGCAAAAATCAGCAAATGTCCTGGTAACCTCTTTTTTAGGAATAATTGCAATCATTGTATTATTAAGCTCTTTCAAAACAAACCTATTCCTTCTAGCTTCCTCAAGGGCCAATAAAACATCATTTCCCACAAAATCCTAGCATTTCTGAAAAAATAAAGGAGTAAAGCCATCCGGTCCTGGAGCCTTATTAGGGTTCATTGCAAAAACAACATTCTTAACTTCATCCAAAGAAAAAGGAGACATCAACATTTTATTATCTTTCGAAGATACCAAAGAAGGAATATTAGAAGAAATGTTATTATGAAGATCTTCATGCTCCGAAGACAATAGTGACTTAAAAACCTAACTGTCTCTGAAGCAATATCCTCCTATTCTATTAAAAGTTTTCCATTTGGACACTCAATACAAGATATCCTATTTTTACTTCTCTTCATTTTTGTTGAAGAGTAAATTTTTTTTGTATTTCTATCACCATCTAAAAGCCAAATCTCCCTCGATTTCTGTCTCCAATAGATTTCTTCTCTGGACAAAATTTCTTCAAGCTCTACTTTTAGCAATTTTAGTTCATCAAAAACAAGAGGCACCATACCATGTTGAATCACATGTGAATTAAGACATTCAATCATATCTTGAATCGTCTATTTTTTCTAAAAGATGTTCTTAAAATGCAAGATATTCCATTCTATAATATTAAATTTCAAAAATCTCAAATTCTTAACAATCTGAAACATTCGGGATCCAAAGCAATAAGGAGCAGAACTCCACCATTTTTTGAGCAAAGGCAAAAAGGAAGAATCTCTAAACCACATAGGTTCAAATTTAAATGGTGACTTAAAAGGAGCTTTATCTTCTAGAATTGATAGGGAAATTGGAAAATGATCTGACCCCGAAACTGCAAGAATAGAGGAAAAAAAATCAAACTTTAAATCAATCCAAACATCTGATAACAAAAACCGGTCTAACCTTTCTGCAATCTGAGAAAAATCTCTTCACATATTTGTCCATGTGAAAATCCCATACTGAAACTGATAATCAAAAAGACCCATGTCCTCAATGAACATCCCAAAGTCTTCCATAATTTTTTTATTAGGAAGAATGCCTCCTTTCTTTTCTCCCAAGTCAGTGATAGCATTAAAATCCCCCCTAAAGATTATAAAGGGACCATGCCTTAAAGGGGAGGAAATTCTCTTAAGATCTCCCCATAATTTAGATTTCCTTTGAATACCAGAAGGAGCATAAATATTAAAAAGCCAAAACTTAACCTTCGAAAGCTTGCTTTTAACTAAGGCCAACATCCAGGTTACAGTAGAAGCAACTAGCTCAACCTCAATGTTATAGTTATTCCAAAGCAATGCCAAACCCCCTGATGCACCACAAGCTGGAGAGGAGAGGAATTCCCACTTTCTCCAAGAAGAAAAAACCAAATCAGCAGACTCCTTTGACAATTTTGTCTCTTGCAACATGAAAATATCACACTTAACTAAGTCCATTTGGGACTTAATTAAGAGCCTCTTGTTAGGGGCATTTAAGCCCCTAACATTCCAAGATATAATTCTCATTTATCTCGAGGGGAGACCGAGGCTCCCCTCTTTCCTTTACACGGAGAAGACTTCCCTTCTCCAAAACTACTTTGAAGATTATGCTTCACAGTCCCCGACCTAGTCACAGGAGAACAGATAATAAACCTCTTACTCCTCTTACCCTTAGGAGTACCACTTCCTTTCATAGCATCACTAAAAGAAATAGAATGATTCCCTTTCCCAACACTAGGAGAAAGAGACAAAGTTTGCTGAATCCCAACATCAATTTCCAATTGAGTCATTTCAATTCTTTGGAGGCCTACCCCTACTAGGAGAAACCACAGATGAAGCCCTAATTAGAGTACTTTGAACAATTGGTAAACTCTTACTTGACTTAGGAGAAGTCATGACTAAATTATCTATGATGCCCACTTCTGATGAGGCCAAAACCTCAAAAGGGTTAGTAGATGTAGAAATAGGAAGGGTTGATTTAATTCCCCCCAAGTCATTCTCAATGGAATAGATAACCCTATTCGTAATGTCCTCATCCATCTGATGCTCATGATCTTTAAATAGATCATTTACTTGGTGAACCAGATTTTCATCTAGCATAATAACAGGAATGTCCCCCAACTGAATATTATTTCCTAAGGCAGTGTTATTATCCACATCCACATCAACATGCTGTGAAGAATTAGACACCAATTATTTGACTTGTTGAGCAAGGATAGCATCATCAGGAAACCCTAGAGAAGAAACCGCAACATTAGACTCCGAAACAACCCCATCATTCTTCGCAAAAATCTGACCAATCCCCTGACAACTTTCTAAGTATTCTTTTGACTTCATAGGATAGATAGGATTCCCACCACCATCATTTAGTGACTTATCCAAGGATTTCGAGGTAGTGAGATTTGGAAGCAGATCCTCCACATTGTTGTCCCTGGAAACCACAATATTCTGGTGAACTCTTGTCTTATCCTTACTTGTAAATAACCCTACAGACTCTGGATCGTGAGACACAACATAAACCTCTCGCTTCCCAACATCCCTCATAGCCTGGTTAACCTCAAAAGTAGCGGGATGTTTCCCAGTGGAACCATTAACTAATAGTTTATCCAGAATAGAGGATTTCAAAAAATCCATAAGAAATGGAGCATCCAATTGCAAGGAATTTTTACCAAAGTCTTTCTCCAGCTTATTAATTGGTTGTTTCTAGATACCCTCATGAGATTTAATGATACAGGTCTGAGGGCAAACATTATTAGGGTTAGTCAAGACATAGATTTTTACCAAAACCTCCCCCTCCACAAAATCAAATCTTGATGATAAGAAAGAACCACAAGTATTACCAATTTGTTCCAAAACCTCTGTGTCTATAAATTCAAACGGGAATTTGGGCAAGCCAAACCAGAAAGGAACTAATTTAAAGCTTGACCAAGCAGGGACATAAAATGGTTTCCAAGCCGAAACAAAC
The DNA here is from genome assembly GCF_030272615.1 of Cryptomeria japonica. Classification (NCBI taxonomy): domain Eukaryota; kingdom Viridiplantae; phylum Streptophyta; class Pinopsida; order Cupressales; family Cupressaceae; genus Cryptomeria; species Cryptomeria japonica. The sequence continues at coordinate 466,857,362 of NC_081406.1, read as the reverse complement.
ACTAAATTTTTACCAAACCAGTAATGTGAAGATTTTAAAACTTCATCCCTAATAGAAGAAGAGTTGAAAACAATAATAAATGCATTTGCAGAGAGTAATTGAAAATAACGTATATCAGACCACTTTTTTTGCAATTTTTTATGAAATTTAGATAAACTAGTTGCATCCCCCCATATTTCCCCAAAAATAGCATGCGTATGCAAACAACAAGCTTTCAAATCCACAACAGAATCAAGTAAATCAATGCATGGAATAGGTGCCCATACCTGTGAAGACCCACCTCCTAAATCAGAGTCGGTTTGATTTTCACTTACCTTATCGTCTTTTCCTAATGTCAAAGATTCCCTTACCTTATCCCCCCTTTGATGTGACGAAGATAACTCAAGTGGGTTACTGTTAGACTATTTGTCCATCATCTTTTCACTAGCATTCAGTCGAGAAACCCTAGCTGCCTCATTTACAGATGAAAACTTCACAACTTTTGCATAGGATCCAAAAATTGTTGATGCCCTTCATCAGATTTGTCCATACTCCGCCAATTTCCACTGCTTGGACCTCTGAAAAAACCCTAAAAATACTTGGAGACCGGTCTGAAATTTCTTAAGTCTTCCCTCAACCAATTCTACACCGCCATATCTACCCATTTGCCCTTTGTGAAGACCAGTTGTGGGACATGCAACGGATCATCCCAACCCACATCAACCCATTTGCCAATAACCCTAGTTTCACCCATACTGAGCAAGAAATTGCAGTATTATCTCTGTTTTGGTTGGTGGTCTGCAAACAACAACAATTATATTCTTGCCTGGGCATGGAGTTGGTTATCCTGCTACCATTGTTATAGATAATCTTCTATATCTGTTATTGAAGGGTGTGTTGGAATCTGTATTGCTGATGAATCTTTCCTACAACACAATCAAGGTTTGTTTCATATACCTCTGAGTTGCTGGCTGCTAAAGGGCGTGAACCTCTTCAGGATTGTAGGAAACCCAGCTTGTAACCTTGGAACTAGTCTTTCAAGCTCTAGAGAATGTCAAATCGATGTGCCAGAGGAAAGCTATGAAACAAATATGGCACAATGTGGGGACGAAAAATGCTGCGAAAACCTGAAGCTCAATCCAAGGACGTGCAAGTGCCAACAACCTTATATTGGTCTATTGAAATTTAGGGCTCCCTCATTTTCAGATCCACGAACAAGAGGCGATTCGCACAAAGCGTAGTCTTCTCCATTGGCAAGAGTCTCAGCTTTAAGCTCTGTTATATTTATTATCCGCAATGTCTTCACTACCTGATCTATTGCCCGCCCAAGATACCCAAAAAAAAAAAATGTTAGCTTGTTAATACTGAGAAAAATAAATTTAAATGAGAGAGAAGCATTTTAATTTTAATTAGAAAAGCAAGTTAGATTTTTGAATAGTTGAAAAGAATGATTTTTCATTTTTATTTAAAAGATGTTTAAAATTCGAAATTGGGAACTAGGTCAAAATTCATTCCATTTAGCCTAGGTTGGAAAATATTTTTGGGGTTGTTGGATTTTTGGAAGAAAAATATTTTGGATGGAGAAATTGGGGATTTTGGAGGAAATGGAGATTTTATTGAATGGCAGTTTAGGCTCATCTTCAAAATCTTGCCAGGAATGTGAAATGAGGTAGGATTCGATTTCATCTCTTGTTTTCCTGTGATATTGGGTTTGTATTTAAAAAAAAAAAAAGGGAATGGTTTTTCTTGAAGATTTCGTACTTTAAGCCTCCAAGAATGTTGTTAAAATTTAGGTTTCAGTTTTGAAAATGTTGGTTGCTCTGGGGTCAAGATTGTCTAAATGGTTTTGTGTTTGAGCAAATCTGGCATATCTAAAGGCCATGGAGTATTTGGAAAATCATGAACTTGCTGGGAAAATTTCCCATAATGTGGTTTTGAACAAGCTGGAAAATATATGGGACTGTGATAAAAAGGAAATGGGGGTTTACGTTTCTTAAAATTTCATTTATTCCTATTTAAATAAAATTGAAAATCGAAACTTTCAAGAAAAAAAGAAGGAAAAGAATAAAAAAATAAATAAATAAAAAAAAAGGGAACGAAATTATTTTGGGGTTTTTGGGGGGGGAGCTAAAGCTCAACCCACGCCCCTCCCATTTCCGCCACATGCAGAACCACGGAGTTAGCTTCTACGCCCTCCATGGCGGCAGCAGAGCCCCTACGCCCACCCTATGGAAGCGGAGGGCTGCGTCCACGTGAGTGGCTGCAGCTACCCCGCTCCACGGTGTGGAGGCCGAAGGGTTTGCAACCCCCACAGCGGCCGCAGAGACCCCGGTTCCACAATGTGGAGGCTAAGGGTCTGCGTCCACCATGGTGGTCGCAGGCTCGGTAGCTAGGGCATGGTTGTAGCCTCACGGCTAGGGCACAACTGGCCTCCCAGTATTTTTTTAATATTTTTTTTTAGTTTAAAAAAAAAAGAGGTGTATATTAATTTTAGGTTTTCTTTTTTTTTTTAGAGTTTTTAATTAATAGTTAAATATTATTAATATATATATGTTAATGATAAAGATTAACATTTATATATTAATTAAAATTTATTTGTGTAAAATAGAATTATTATTAATATATATTGTATTAAAGAGATTAATATACATATATTAAATAATACTTAATTTGAAATTGTGAATTATTAGATTTAAAATTGTTATATTTTATTTCCTGGAGATAATATTTTAATTGGTAAATTGCATGGAATAAAATATATCTTGTTAATTTCTACATAATATGTTATTCAAGGATATAGTATTAATGGATTTGAATATGCTAGGAGACCTAGGAATTTTAGAAAAAAAGAAGAAATATTTATCATTAGATATCTTGTAGACTTAAATGATATGCTATTAGATTTATTGGAAATTGAACGATGTGTCGATTTGAGAATTGCTAAGATATTGTTGTTATCATTGGTGAAATAAATGGTTTAAATATACCTTCCCTCTATAATGCGAATTAGACAAATGATAATATTGCAACTGTGGCATTGTATTCCCCTTTGTAATTGTGATTTTCTGTTAATGTATTTGGAAAACTTAGATCGTTTAGAAAACTTGATCAACTTTTACTGTTTAAACCAGCAGGAAAGAAGAATGTCTGTTTCTAGTTATTGCCTATGCAAGTTAAATTTTTGTATTCACTTTGGTTTAAAGTAATGAAGAGCCTTGATATTCTTGTTTGGACCTTGTCGTCTAGTTGGTTTATGGTTGGCCATAGTGGGTCGAGTCCCTAGTTAGGGTACCGTCATACAAGAGACCTTTGTATTGGCTTTTAATACGTTCAGTTGGATCTGTTTCTATGTAGGAATCATTTATGTATTTATTGACCGAAGTGGTCATTTGTATATTGGTTGTGTTCACCTAAAGGGAAGAAATGTAAATGGCATGAACCTTATGTAACCTTAACTTAATTAATTGCTAGAGGGGTCTTGCAGTTGAGCAAACCCAGAGATGTAGCCCTCTAGGGGTGAACTCCGAGATCATTTCTATGTTATGTGATGCTTTTGTCTCTCATGTTTCATAGTTAGTGTTGGCATGTATGGATGCATTATGTTAAGTGTATAATGGGGATTAGATGAAGATAATTTTTGGAATGCATGTATATAGTCATCTTGTTAAATGCAGTAATTAGGGTCATAAAAGATCATAGATATGATCATGGGAAGTATTTTGTTAATGTTAATGAAAATAAGTAAGCATGGAAAGAACTTACTAGGTTATGATAAAAATAAAACATGTAATGAAATTAGATGCATGGTATATGGTTAAAGAAAAATTTGAACGAAATGAATGGATAACAATTATTAGATGAACTTGTCATATTAGCTAAATTGTAATTCTAATGGATGAACTTCATTTAGATACTTACATTTTAATCTCAATAAATAAATATCATCATAATAGCTATATTTTAACTAAATTGGATGAATTCATTTAGTTATTTACATTTTATTCTAAATAAATGAACTTCATCAAATTAGCTTCATTCTAACTATAAATGGATGAACTCAATTGGATTATCCACATTATAACCTTAATAAATGAACTTCATCCTAATACCTACACTTTAACTATAATGGATGAACTCATTGGTTATTTACATTTCAATCTAAATAAATGAACTTCATCTTATTAACTATATTTTAACTATAATGGATGAACCCATTTGGTTATGTACATTTTAGCCTTAATAAATGAACTTCATTTTATTAGCTATATTGTAACTAAAATGGATGGACTCGTCAAGTTAACCATATTTTAACCTTAAGGGATGAATTTGCATATGATCTATGTTTTAACTTCTATGGGTAAAATTCCTCATGTTAGCCTCATCTTCAACGATAATAGATGAATGCTTCCTAATTTCTATAATGATTATTCACTGAACAAAGTATATCCATGTTTCAAGTAATAACATGTAATTAAGATATCCTATTTAATTGGATCAGATGTCACGAGTTGAGTTAGGTGTTAGGTTATGTAATCACGTTGGGAAACTCCTTAGGTTCATTTAGTCTTCCGCTGTGTTATCTAAGCATTAGATAACTCCAATGCATCTTAATGTTGTGTATTAAAGTTTCTAAAAAAAAAAAATTTACATTCCATTTGAGTGTTTTAGATTTATCCCTTCGAGGTTTCCTGGTGGGGCATTACATGTGGGTCCACATGAGGCTTGGATGGGTCGGGGGTTCGGATTACGTTGCCAAGGTAACCCAGTGTGATGACACTTGTCCCTATGTTCGCTAGTGTGTTGTCGTGTTGTCTTGATAGGAGAACCTTTGGTGGAGTCATCCTGTTGCTTATGCCCTTGTGAGAACCTGATTTCATGCTAGACCTTGGGTTGCGATGACTCAGTTTTGTGGATGCTCTAGTTGACCTTTGTATTTGCTTCGATCATGTTCAGTTGGATCCTTTCCTATTCAGAGATCAATTATGTATTGATTGACCGATGTGGTCATTTGTATATTGGTTATGTTTCGCCTTGATGGCAGGATTGTAAATAATGAGAACCTCATGTATTCTTAACTTTATTAATTATCAGAGGGGTCTTACAGTTGGGTAGACCCAAAGATGTAGCCCTTTAGGGGTGAACTCCGAGATCATCTTGGTGTTATGTGATGATTTTGTTCTTATGTTTCATGTTTAGTGTTAGCATGTATGGTTGACATTTTGATCGAATGTAAAGTGGATTAGAAGAAGTTAATCTTAAATGCATGTATGCAGTCATCTTTTAATTGCTGAAATGGGATCATGGAATATTGTAGATTAGAGAAATAGAATGCATTCAGTTATTGTTAAGGAAATTAAGTATGCATGGAAAGATCTCATTAGTTTATGATGAAATTCAAGTGTGTTAATAAATTAGATGTATGACTTAAATTTTAATGAAAAGTATGAACGAAAGGTATGAATAAATCTTAATGGATGAACCTTATCTTGTGATTTATATTTTCATCTTCTGAAAGAAATTATCCTTGTTTAAGAAATTTCTCATTATAAGATAATCAACTTATTGGATTAATTAGTGTGAGTTAAGTGAAATGTGGAATTAAGTAATCACGTTGGGAAACCCTTTTAGGAGTTAGTTGATGTCTTCTGCTATGTAATCTGTACTTTGATATCTCGATGTATCTTAATGTTGTGTTTAACTTTTAAAAAAAAAAATATTGCACTCTATTCTCATGTTTAGCTTAATCCCTTCGGGGTTTCCTGGCGGGGCATTACATTTGGTATCAGAGCCCATGTTTCAAACACTGGGATCTCTGGTGTCATGTGTGCCCTTAGTTGGTGTGAGGTGTATCGACCTTATGTGCATGCTTGTCCTCCTCTTTGTATGTGAGTGATTGAGCAGACCTTAACTTGTGTGTAATGCGTGTGTTCACACCTTGTTTTCACCTTCTTGATGTTGGTACTTTAGAGTGATTATATGTTCTTTGTTGCTTATTGATATCTTGGTCTACGATTACTCATATTCTGAAGGAGAATCGTGTGTACCTTTCTTATTGAGTGTTGTACTCTTTGGACTAATCCATTGGGTTGGTTTGTGCTTGTCTTGAATCTAAAAGTGTGAATTGTGCTTGTTTAAGATTATGATCTAGCTTAGTGTTGTCCACTTGAAGGACTAGTATGGCAAATATTGAATGCTTATTTTGTAGCAAATTGAATGATTATGACCATTCCTCTCTCTCTCTAGAAATTAAAATGTTTGGGATATGTGTAATTATCTCTTATATGAGGTTTCTTTTTGCAAGAGAAAGGTGTGACTTCTTGAACCCTTGTGTGAGCCTTATGATGCTTATGTGGTTTTAGATAATAAAAAGGGGCTATGGGTTTGAAAGTTCATTTTGGTTATTGGGAGAAAACTGTATGGTTACATTAAGATTTCTCCATGTGTTTTGTAGGAGTAACATAATTAAATTCTATCTTAAGTAATGTGTACTAATATGTGAATAGTTGTTATGTGAAACTACTTAGTTTGTAAAAAGAAGTATTAAAGGGAACATGTTATAGTATCTTTGAGAGTGTATTAATGTGTTCCACGAAAGACTATTTTATGTGTTTCATTAAACTAGTTTGATTGAGGATTTATTTTAGCAATGCTCCATTGAACTTGCTTTTGGGTATATGTAATTACCTTATTATGTTTAGAAAGTGCGAATGAAAATCTTGTTTGATGTGCATGCATTAATATGTATTGTTTTGGTGATAGCTCCTCGCTTACCTTTTGATCATAATTTGATTTTCAATGATAGGTTGCAAATTATGATGTGTCTGTATTGTATTAAAGTAGTGGGTGTTCTCAAGAGGTCTGGTAGTGTTGAAAAGACTACCTATTTTGATCTCTATTGTTTGGAAAACTAAAATATTCTGTTGCAACCATAATAATTGGAAACGTCATGTTAGGTTGTTTGGCATCCTTCTAAGATGGTAGCGACATGAAAACCGTGCAATTGAAATGATAGGCTTATAGTGAGAAATTTTAGCATGTACTGTGATTTTGTTGATCTTGTGTCCATGTAGGAAATAGTTTGGTTATCAAACTTTCTTTCCCTTCTCTTTGCCTAAATCATAAGATTTTTAGAAATGCTACTAAGAATGCATTTATTTAAAAAGAAAAATTGCATAGTTAGTAATGTGAATTTGAATGCTTAATGAAATTCGAGAAAGATATAGGAATGATGTTATTTTCTTATGTAATTGTGAATTGTTAATAATTTCAGTACTTGTATCTAGAGTAAACTTGATTTAGTTATTCATGTGGAAAGCATAATTTAAATCTCCCTTGAGTAGATGATAGCATACTGGAAAGTACTCCCTGTAGATGTGACTAAACCAGTACTGGTATATTCGTGTGTATTGTAAGAAACCAGTGCTTATTATATGTGTCATGGGTTGGTGAAGTAATCAACCATGGAGGATATGTTGCTTATGAGTATGGGAAACCATACTATTTATGTGATGTTGCTTATTTGTTTCCCTACTGAGTACCAAACCTTGGGTTGTGGGTAATTCAGTATGTTAAGGGGTAGTATTTGAAGTCACCATTCCTTGAATAGTATGGATCGACGTACGAGTAATGTCAGCGCGAAGTGACTTTAGCTTCTCTATTTCGAGGAATGATATAGTTATACAATAAAATTGTATCAAAGGTGTACTCAATACTTTCCCTTTTGATGAATCTATTTATAGGTTTATGTGTGACAGCCTATTCCTCTCCTTTATTTGAGCATATTGATGGTGATTCTTGAGCATAGTGATGGTGTATTTTGGAGGATCCTTTGCTTTGTCTTCATGAAAGGTAGGTTTATCCACATGGGCTGTCAGTTAGTAGGTGTTGGTGGACATGTGGGTGGACCTTAGTCATGTATACCTCTGGCTTACGGCAAGTATCCTTATAGATATGTCGCTATGCGGGACATGACCTGCACGTGCTTGTTTCTGCGAGGTACACTACCATGCGGGATACATCCATTGCGTGTCTTCTCTACTTGGGGTATTACCATTCTGCGTGACGATGTGATGCGGGGTGATGTCGAGGTGCACACCACCATGCCATGTGGGTAGTGTGACTATGTCGCACCACATGATGAGCTACTGTGTGGCTAGATGATTGTTCCTTCCTTCCTCATTAGTAGCTAGATGCTAGTCACATAGTGATGTTATGTGCAGTTGTGATATTCTTTATATTTCTTTAGGGATCAGCAATTTATTTTACTTTGACTTTGAAGGTTTAGCCATGATCTTGTGATATTTTGCATTCTTGATTTGGTGTTGCAAATTCCGGATTATTTTCTTGCCTTACTGTTGGAATTGATGATTTATTATCTTTATTCATCTGTACTTTGGTGGCTAAACTTATTTATCCTTATTGTTTTCATATGCTAGTCTTGTGTTGAAATGTGAAATTCCTCTCCAAGGACGTATGAGATAGTCTTGGTAGAGTGTGTACAAGGAAGTAGACGTAAGGAACCTTGAGGATGGGGGTATGTGAGGCTATGATGCAACTAGGATCCACTACCTACCTATGTGTGGTGCCTATCTCTTGGAGGCTAACCACCTTACTCAACAAGGGATATTCACAAGGGTCTTGTATGGAAGGTAGCACCGCAATGGTGTGCCCTAGCACCATCAAGCCTTTGAGTGAGATATTGGATATTTATGATCATATTGTTGTTCTGAGATCAGGCATAGAGATGTTGATTGTGCATGTTATCTTTGACCAAGCATTATACATGCTCATATGAGGCCTTTTGAGTTGTGCATTTCAGTTATGTGGATGGTTATTATGTGTATCATGGAGTAAATTGTATTAACTTGTCACTATGTTATGGGACATAGTCTTTGGAAAGGTTTTCTTATGCCTGGCAAGTGTAAACAATTGAGTTATTTATGTTGCTCTTATTCATGAAAGTTAACTTGGTTGTAGAAATTAAAATTTTGAAGCTAGTTCTATGCGATAAAGTTTTATGAAAAATATGTATTGGTAAAAGAAAATGATCACGATGGCATGTTTTCTTGTCATATTTGGTAGATGAGTATGGTAATTGTTGTTTACCTCTTTATAATGCATTAACTTGGTGTAATGAAAGGGAGAAAATTCTTGTTTCTCTACTATGATTGTGGATAATTCCTAGAATATTATAAGAAATGTATGTATTTAGATGTATCTTGCCAATGGATAATGGAATTCGTAGAGGAATTAAAAATAACATTTCATTTATTTATGGAAAGATTCCCATGTGCAACTTAATATTTGTTGAATGAGTTTCAGGGCTGATACGTGCGACATGTTCTCCATCTAGCCTTACGACTTCCAGGAGTAAGTCGGAACCTAGGGGGGAGAATGTAGTACCCCTGCCCTAATCAATTCCTAATCTCGGTTTGACCTTGGTTAGTTTATCATAATATAGTGATTACAGTTAGATGTTTTGATTTAGTGCATATCTGTTAATGTGGTTTTCGCACCAGTTTGTATGCAAGTTAATTAATTCTCCTATTTCATGTTATTATCTCAAGCTAATGCTTTCACTAAGTTTATATATGTATGCATGTATGACTCTTGGTTGCAGGAGATTCTAGGTACAGTGTTGCGTGGGTACGAGGTTCGTCTTCACCTGGATTCGCACATTTGAGTGTACCTCTTTGGTCCTTAGAACTTGGATTAGGTGGTCGTAATACCCTCGTTTGACCAAAGTCATGCTCAAGTGAGCATCATCAGTCATCGTCGGTATTCCCTTTGGTTGGGGTTGTGGGTTGTCTATTCGTTTGAATTTCTTGGGTTGCATGTTTTATGTGTGTAGTTAAATTGAGTAATTAATCCTTAATCTTTAATTGTTTTAATGTGTGTTTACCCATTAGTATATTCAGGGACTAAATTAAATAGGCTCCCTTTTTATGTGATCAATCGTTAATTGGATTGGTCAATTCAAGTTGGTAGCAAGTTCAATTAAATGGTTGTTTTTAATGTCAAATTATTATGTTTATGATGTTGGAAAAGAAAGATTTAAATTTAATTAAAATAGAATTAATTTGATCTTGTTGGCATTTTGGAAATAGAAAGGTTAAATTCAGTTATTTGGAAAAATCAATTTTAAATTGAAAAACAAGTTTAATTATTGATATAGTTTAAAAAAATGATTTCGAGGAATTATTTTAAATAAAATATTTTACTTCCAAAAAAATAAAATTTTGGTCAAACCTTTCCCATTTACCCTAGATTTTTGGAAAAATATAGGAGATTGATTTTTTTTTTTGGAAAATATTTTGGATGGAAAATTTAAGGATTTTGGAAGGAGAAGAATTTCTTGAGCTGCAGGTTGGGGCTCTCCATCAGATCCTTTCCAGGAATTCTTATTGAGGTAGGAATTTGTTTATCAATTTGGTTATTTGTTTAAAAAAAAAAAAGGGCTTGAATGTTCTTCATGCAATTTTGGTTTCAAATTCTCCATTGATTGCCTTAAGATTAAGAATTATAGTGGAAATTAGTTAAGATTGGCTGATTGCTTGTATCTTATTTGAGAAATGAGATTTCTTTTTGCCCAAAATTGTATATTTTGGAAGGATATTCAACAAATTTCTCTAATTTTGAAAACCTCTATCATTCTGAATTTTTTTTTATTTTAAGTCTCTATATGAGACTGTTTAAAACAAAAATGGGGGTTGTTGTTTTTAGAAAACAAAAATATATTTCATAGCAAAATTGATTTTTATTTCAAAATCGAAGTTTTAATTGTTTGAAACAAAAATAAAATAAAATAAAATAAAATGTAATTGATTGGGGTTGGAGGGACAGGGAGCAGAGACTCAACCCGCCGCCTCCTCCCCCCTGCGCGGGTCTACGACTAGCAGCGACCGCAACTAGTTGTGACTCCCACGGTGGCCACAGGGTCCCCTGCGGTGGCCGCATGGGTGCCGCGGGACCTGTGTCCACCGCGGTGGCGCTGCCCACGGCTAGGGCATGACCACCCAACCCCGTTAAAGGGAGGTGGGCCCAGCTACCCTTTCGCCACCCCCCATTATATTATTGTTTTTAAAAATTGTTTTTTTAAAAAATATAATAATTATTTAATATTATTAAATGTAAATTTTAATTAAGTTTTTAGTTAAGTTTTAATATGGCATTTAATTAATAAATTATGATTATTTGTAATTAATTAATTATATAAGTGGAAATATACTATAATTAATTTTCAAATTGTATTTTATTATTAATGCATATTTTACTAATTAGATACTTTATTTGTTATTTTGTTATTATTAATTGTATATATTTTTTTTAATTGCCGATTAAAAAATTTATATAGTAATTAATATTTAAGTTTGGTAATTTTTTATATATGCATAAGGAAATAATTGTTAAGTAGGAATGGACTATCTTTATTTGGATTCCTTATATGTTTATGTTTCCTTGATCTGTATAGTGTAACTGGGCTTGGAAAAGACGAAATTGGAGAGATTGTTTTTGAGCCAGTATGAGAATGATGTTTTATTTGAAGAATAAATATCTTATTTAGTTGGTTAATGATTATTTAATTATATTCATGTGAACTTGGTTTAAGAACTCATAACGACGCATTTATGTATGTGCATGCTGTGAAAAGGCCTGAAATGGCAAACCATCCTCCTTGTCTTCACGAAAGGATGTGTGGGTCCACTTGAGGCTTGGATGGGCTGGGGGTTCCGATTAGGTTGCTAGGGTAACCCAATGTATGGGGTCGAAACCTATGAAGACTTGCCATGGTAACCATACCAAGTTGTGTGATGACACTTGTCCCTATGTTCACTAGTGTATTGTCATGTTGTCTTGATAAGAGCACCTTTGGTGGAGTCATCCTGTTGCTTATGCCCTTCTGAGAACCTGATTTCATGCCAGACCTTGGGTTGTGATGACTCAGTTTTGTGGATGCTCTAGTGGACCTTTATATTTGCTTCGATCATGTTCAGTTGGATCCTTTCCTATTTAGGGATCAATTATGTATTTATTGACCGATGTGGTCGTTTGTATATTGGTTATGTTTCTCCTTTATGGTAGAATTATAAATAATGAGAACCTCATGTATTCTTAACTTTATTAATTATCAGAGGGGTCTTGCAGTTGAACAGACCTGGAGATGTAGCCGTTTGGGTGAACTCTAAGATCATCTTGGTGTTATGTGATGATTTTGTTCTTATGTTTCATGTTTAGTGTTAGCATGTATAGATGACATTTTGATAGAATGTAAAGTGGATTAGAAGAAATTAATCTTAAATGCATGTATGCAGTCATCTTTTAATTGCTGAAATGGGATCATGGAAGATTGTAGATTAGAGCAATAGAATGCATTCAGTTATTGTTAAGGAAATTAAGTATACATGGAAAGATCTCATTAGTTTATGATGAAATTCAAGTGTGTTAATAAATTAGATTTATGACTTAAATTTTAATGAAAAGCATGAACGAAAGGTATGAATAAATCTTAATGGATGAACCTTATCTTGTGATTTATATTTTCATCTTCTAAAAGAAATTATCCTTGTTTAAGAAATATCTCGTTATAAGATAATCAAATTATTGGATTAATTAGTGTGAGTTAAGTGAAATGTGGAATTAAGTATTCACGTTGAGAAAGCCTTTTAGGAGTTAGTTGATGTCTTGTGCTATGTAATTTGTACTTTGATATCTCTATGTATCTTAATGATGTGTTTAACTTTTAAAAATAAAATTATTGCACTCTATTCTCGTGTTTAGCTTAATCTCTTTGGGGTTTCCTAGCGGGGCATTACATGTAATGCATGTGTTCACACCTTATTTTCACCTTCTTGATGTGGGTGCTTTGGAATGATTATATGTGCTTTGTATGCTTATTGAGGTCTTGGTCTACAATTTCTCTTATTCTGAAAGAGAGTCGTATGTACCTTCCTTTTGATTCGCTGTACTCTTTTGACTAGACCATTTGGGTTGGTTAGTGATATCTTGAATCTAAAAGTATGAAATGTGCTTGTTTAAGGTTGTGATCTAGCTTAGTGTTCTTCGCTTGAAGGACTAGTGTGGTAGATATTGAATGCTTATTATGTAGTAAATTGAATGATTATGACCCTTCATCCTCTCTCTCTCTATATTTTTAAAATGTTTTTGATATGTGTAATCGTCTTTTATTTGAGTCTTCTTTTGCAAGAGAAGGTTGCGACTTATTGAGCCCTTGTGTGAGCTTATAACACTTATGTGTTTTTAGATTATAAAAGGGCTTTGGTTTGAAAGTTAATATTGGTTATTAAAAAAAATTGTATGTTTACATTAAAGAATTCTCCATGTGTGTCATAGGAGTAACATAATTAAATTCTATCTTAACTAATGTGCATTAATATGCGAATAGTTGATTTTGTGAAACTGCTTTAGTTGTAAAAGAAAGTATCAAAAGGGAACATGTTATAGTAGCTTTGAGAGTGTCTTAATGTGTTCCACAAAAGATTGTTTTATGTGCTCCTTTAAACCAAATTGATTGAGGACCTATTTTAGCAATGCTCCATTGAACTTGGTTTTGGATATATGTAGTTTCCTTATTATGTTCAGAAAGTACGAATGAAAAGCTTGTTTGATGTGTATGCATAAATGTGTATTATTTAGTTGATAGCTCCTCGCTTATCTTCTTACCGTACCTTGAATTTTCAATGATAGGTTGCAGATTTTTGATATGCTTTGTTTTGAACTAAGAATAGTGAGTGTTCTCAAGAGGTCTTGTATTATCAATAAGATTACCTATTTTGATATCTGTTGTTCGGAAAACTAGAACATTCTATTGCAACCATAATAATTGGAAAAGCCATGTTAGGTTGTTTTGGCATCCTCCTAAAAATATAGTGAAATGAAAACCGTGCAACTAAAATGATAGACTTATATCTGAGCATATAGTGTGACCTTGTGGATCATATGTATTCGTAGGAAATAGTTTAATTTTCAAACTCTCTTTCCCCTTCTCCTTGCCTAAGATCATAAGATTTTTAGAAATGCTACTAGGAATGTAGTGATTTAAGAAGAATTTTAATAACTCATATGAAATTGTACGTTTTCTTTTGGCTTCTAATTTAAAGAGGAAAGTTTTTCGCTTTGGAAAAGAAAATTGCATAGTTTGTAATGTGAATGCAAATGCTTAGTGGAGTTTGAGAAAGATATCGGAATGATGTTATTTCCTTGTGTAAGTTTGAATTGTTAAGAATTTCAGTACGTGTATTTAGAGTAAACTTTATTGAGTGATTCATGTGGAAAGCATAGGTAAAACCCATCTTGAGTAGATGATAGCATATTGAAAATTAGCCCCATAAATATGACTAAACCAGTAATGGTGCTATACCTTGTGTGTTGTAAGAAACTTGTGCTTTCTATGAGTGCCCATGGGATGGTGAAGTAATCAATCATGGAGGATATGTTTGCTTATGAGTATGGGAAACCATACTGTTTATGTGATGTTGCTTATTTGTTTGCTTAGTCAGTGCCAACCCACGGGTTGTTGATAAGTCAGTATGTGAAGGGGTAGTATTAGAAGCCACCATTCCTTGAATAGTATGGAGTGGCGTACGAGTAATTTCAATGCGAAGCAACTTTAGCTTCCTTATTTTGAGGAAAAATAGTTATATAATGAAACTGTATTATAGGTGTACTTAATACTTTCCCTTGTGATGAACCGATTTATGAGGTTCATGTGTGCTAGCCTATTCCTATCCTTTATTTGAGCATAATTGATGACAGTTCTTGAGCATAATGATGGATTTTATTGGAGCATCTTTTGCCTTGTCTTCATGAGAGGCATGTTATTTTTCACATGAGCTACCAATCGACTAGTGTTGGTAGACTTGTGGGTAGACCTTAGCCATGTATACCTTTGGCTTACGGTGGGTATCCTGAGAGGAACGTCGCTATGCGGGGTGTGACCTATGCATGCCCTTTTTCGCGAGGTACACTGCCATGCGGGATACATCCATTACGTGCCTTTTCCACTTGGAGTATTGCCATGTCATGCTGAGACATGATGCAAGATGTAGTCGACATTGCCATGTAGGCTACTGACAGGTTTAGGGTAGAGCCATGCCACATGATGACATGATGTGGGGTGACGTCAAGGTGCACATTGTCATGCCATGTGGATATGTGACTAGGCCACACTACATGATGAGCTACTGCGATAGCTAGATGATTGTTGTTTTCATATGTTGGTCTGGTGTTGGAATGTGAATTCCTCTCCAAGAACATAGGAGATGGTCTTGATTGAGTGTATACGAGGAAGTAGACATAGGCAACCTTGAGGATGGGGGTATGTGAGGCTATGAGACAACTAGGATCCACTACCTACTTATGAGTGGTGACTATCTCTTGGAGGCTAAACACCTTACACAACAAGGGATGTTCACAAGGGTCTTGTATGGAAGGTAGCACCACTATGGTGTACTCTAGCACCATCAAGCCCTTGAGTGAGATGTTGGATATTTATGATCATGTTATTTGTTCTGAGATCGGGCATAGAGATGTTGATCGTGTATGTTATCTTTGACTGAGCATTAGACATACTCATATGTGGCCCTTTTGTGTTGTGCAATCCAGTTATGTGGATGCTTATTATGTGTAATCATGGATTGAGTGGTGTTAACTTGTCACTATGTAATGGGACATAGTCATTGGGAAAATTTCTTATATGCCTAGAAAGTATAAACAATTGAGTTATTTACATTGCTCCTATTTATTGAAATGTTAACTTGGCTGTAGAAATTGATATTGGAAGCTAGTTCTAAGCGATAAAGCTTTGTAAAAGGATGAATTGGTAAAAGAAATTGACAATGAGGGCATGTTTTCTTGCCATGTTTGGTAGAATGAGTATGGTAATTATGGTTTTTTTTTACTTTTATTTTTGCTATAATTGGTGTAATGAAAGGAAGAAAATTCTTGTTTCTCTGCTATGATTGTGGATAATTCATAGAATATTTTAAAAAGTGTATGGCTTTAGTTGTACCTTGCCAATGGGTAATGATATTCGTAAAGGTTTTAGCAATAATGTTTCATTTATTTATGGAAGGATTCATAAGTGCAAATTTATATTTGTTAAATGAGTTTCAGGGCTAATACGTGTTGCATGATTTCCATCTAGCCTTACGACTTCCGGGAGTAAGTCGGAGCCTAGGGGGGATAATGTAGTGCGCCTACCCTAGTCGTCCTTGTAAAACCGGTTTGAACTTGGTTGACATTTTCTATGTGGCATTCTTGGATGGTTGATTAACCATTATGTAATGTTGTAGATTAGATAATATGAATATTGTGCGTACCTGTTATTGTGCTTTCGCATCTATTCTTGTGTAAGTTTAATTGTTTCCCTAATTCTTGTTAAAAATCTCAAGCTAACGCTTTCATTGAATATATATATATGTATGCTTGCATGACTCATGGTTACAGGAGATTGTAGGTACAGTACCACCTAGGTGCGAGGTTCCTCTCCATTAGGATTCGTAGGGTTGAGTATACCTCTTTCATCCTTAGAATTTGGATTAGGTGGTCATAAAACCCTCATCTTGCCTTAGCCATGATCAAGTGAGCGTCGTGTGTGGTCCATCAGTTTCCCTTTTCGTTTGGGTTTACATGTCATGTGATTGGTTGGATTTCTTGGGTTGCGTGCCTTACGTGTGGTAAAATAGAATATTTTATCCTAAGTATTAAATTCAATTTAATGTGTTCATTTACGCATTGGTAATTGAGAAATTTAAAATAAATAAGTTTCTTTTATGTGATTAATCATTAATTAAAAAGATCGCTTTATGTATGTTTGTAGCAAGTTTAAGTATTTAATTTGATTTAATGTGTTCATTTACGCATTTGTAATTGATGAATTAAAATATATAGGTTTCTTTTATGTGATTAATCATTAATTAAAAATATCCCTTTATTTATGTTTGTAGCGAGTTTAATTTAATGGTTAATTTTAAATAACGAATTTAATTAGTTTATGTGTTTTAAAAAGGAAAGATTTAAAGTTATTTGAAATAGAAATAATTTAATCTCTTTTGCATTTTGGAAAAGAAAGGTTAATTTTACTTATTCAAGAAAATCAATTTTTATTAGAAAAGCAAATTTAATTTATATGTATATTTGATATAGTGTAAAAGATTGATTTTGGGAATTAATTTTATTTAAATATTTTATCCTCGTCAATATTGTGAAATATAAATGTTAGCTTAGTTAATATTAAGAAAATTAAACTTAAAAGAAAGAGAGAAGCATTTTAATTTTAATTAGAAAAGCAAGTTAGATTATTTGAATAGTTGAAAAGAATGATTATTTTCATTTTTTATTCAAAATGTGTTTAAATTCGAAATTAGAAAATTAGGTCAAAATTTCATTCTTTTAACCTAGGTTGGAAAAATATTTTGGGGGTTGTTGATTTTGTTTTGGAAAAAGAAAGAATATTTTTGGATGGAGATTGGGGGTTTTGGAAGGATGGATTTTTCTACAGCTGCAGGTTGGACTCTTCTTCAAAAAATCTTGCCAGGAATGCTAAAGGAGGTAGGATTCTTGTTTAACTTTTTATTCCATTGTTAAATCAAGAATTGTGTTTGGTTGTTCTTCATGAAAAATATGGTTTAAGAATCCATGAATTTTCCTAGATTTGAGTTTTAGCCTTGGAAAAATTGGTTGCACTATTTTGGATTGTGGAAAGATGGTTAAATCACTGTGTGAAAAATGGTTCTTTTCTTGCCCAAAAATGGGCTTTGGTTGAAGATATTCATTTCTAGTTTTATTTGTTCATCAAAGTTTTGAGTATTGGATAACGTGTGATTTTTTGAAAAAAAATATGCTAGTCTCTGTGTGAGACTGTGTTTTTTTTTATTATTCATCTCTGAGGGTTTATGTTTTTTTTATTTTTTTATTTTAAAAAAAATAAAATTATTCTATTTTATTAAATTAAAAATCAAAATTTTTAAAGTTTGAAAGAGAAAATAAATTTTTTTGGGGGGGGGGCAGCTGAAGCTCAACGCACGCCCCTCCCCTTCCTGTCTCTCGCAGAGCCCCTACATCCACCATGTGCAGGCAGAGGGGCTGTGTCCACGTGAGTGGCCGCAGCTACCCTGCTCCTAATGGTGGAGGCTGAAGGGTCTGCGACCCCCACGGCGACCGTAGAGACCCTGACTCCACTGTGTGGAGGCCGAGGGTCTACATCCACTATGGTGGCCGCAAGACCGACAGCTAGGGCAAAGCTGCCCCCACTCCCATGGATGGGAGGTGGGCCCACGGCTGCCCTAGGGTTTGCCGCCCTCCATTAAATTTTAAATTAACTAAATTTTTTTTAGTTTCAACAAAAAAAAATATATTAAATTTTAAGTTAATATATATTATTATTATATATTAATTATTAATTATGGAATAATGTATATTTTAGATATATATTAATTTAGATAATATATATATATATATATATATTTATATATATATATATATATATATATATTATTAATTATATAATAATTATTGGTCCTTTTAGAGCGTATATTACCAATGAATAAATAATTGTTGTTCAGTTGTTAATTTTTATTAAGTTAGGTATATATTGGGATATATATGTGTTATTTAATATTTTCAGATGGCGAAATTGTTTTAAATATAAGGGGATTTTATTTCATTAGGAAAGGGGTTTCCCATTTCTTTATTCCTTTTAATGTATATTTCCTTTTGTAAAGGGTAAATTTGCATTGCTAGAAAAGGGGACTAGAGTATTGTTCCAAACTAGTATGTCAATGATGTTTATCTAAGGATTAAATAACATATTTAGATGATTAATGCTTTCCATTCATGTGAACTTGGTTGAAAAACTGGTAGGGATGTATTTATGTTATGTCTTGATGCATATGAACATAGTGAGTAGAAAACCAAGAATGACCTGGACCTGGATGAGGTAGAAAACCGAAAACAACTTAGATCATTTAGAAAACTTGATCAACCTTTAAATGTTTAAATCAATATGGGAAAAGATTCTACCTTTTTTTTTTGGTTATTGTTGTCTCAAGTTCTCAATGTTGTATTCGCTTTTGTTTAAAGTAATGGCCAGACCTGGATATGTTTGTTTGGACCCTGTCGTCTATTTGTTTTGTGGTTGGCCATAGTTGGTCAGGCTCCTAGTTAGAGTACCATCAGGCAATGGACCTTTGTATCATCTTTTAAATATGCTCAGTTGGATCCATTTCTATGTAGGGATCATTTAGGATTTATTGACCGAAGTGGTCGTTTGTATATTGGTTGTGCTCGCCTAAAAGGCAGGAATGTAAATGACATGAACCCTATGTAACTATAACTTAATTAATTATCAGAGGGGTCTTCCAGTTGAGAAGACCCGGAGATGTAGTCCTCTAGGGGTGAACTCTGAGATCATTTTGGTGTTATGCGATACTTTTGTTCTTGTGTTTCATGGTTAGTGTTAGCATGTATGGATGGCAGTTTGATAGATGGCAATTTGATAGAATGTATAAGTGGATTAGATGAGAATTATCATAATGCATGTATGTAGTCGTCTTTTAAATGCAATAAATGGATCATGAAGGAATGTACTCTACTAATGTTAATGAAAATAAGTATGCATGAAAAGACCTCATTAGTTATGATGATATTATAGAACGTTTTGGAACAAGATGCATGGTATGAGTTTAATGCAAAATTGTACGTAATGAATGGATAACAATTATTGGATGAAATTGTCAGATTACCTAAATTGTAATTCTAATGGATGAACTTCATTTAGCTACTTACATTTTAATATTAATAAATGAACTTCATCATAATAGCTATATTTTAACTAAATTGGATGAACACTTTTATTTATTTATATTTTATTCTTAATAAATGAACTTCGTCATATTAGCTTCATTCTAACTATAATGGATGTACTCATCAAGCTATATATATTTTAACCCTAATGGATGAACTTCGTTATGCTATTTACATTTCAACCTTAATATGTGAACTTCATCTTATTAGCTACATTCTAACTATATTGGATGAACTCAATTGGTTATCCACATTTTAACCCTAATAAATGAACTTCATCTTAATAGCTACATTCTAACTATAATGGATGAACTCAATAGGTTATCTACATTTTAACCTTAATAAATGAAGTCCATCTTCTTAGCTATATTTTAACTATAATGGATGAACTCAACTGGTTATCCACATTATAATCTTAATAAATGAGCTTCATCTTAATAGCTACATTCTAACTATAATGGATGAACTCAATTGGTTATCTACATTTCAACCATAATAAATGAATTCTTCCTAATTTCTATAATGCTAATTCACTGAACAAATTATATCGATGTTTCAAGAAATAGCATGTAATTAAGATATCCTACTTAATTGGATCAAATGTCGCAAGTTGAGTTAGGTGTTAAGTTACGTAATCTCATTGGGAAACTCCTTAGGCGAGTTGAGTTAGGTGTTAAGTTACGTAATCTCGTTGGGAAACTCCTTAGGCGAGTTGAGTTAGGTGTTAAGTTACGTAATCTCGTTGGGAAACTCCTTAGGTTTGTTTAGTCTTCCGCTGTGTTATCTAAGCGTTAGATAACTCCAATGTATCTTAATATTGTGTATTAAAGTTTAAAAAATATATATTTGCACTCCATTGGTGCGTTTTAGCTTTAACCCTTCGGGGTTTCCTGGCAGGGCACTACAAAATATATATAATCCTAGGAACTAGACAAAGGATTTGAATAGGGATCCACGAGATAGAAAGCTTGTCAATAATTCAGGTAAAATAAAGACAAGATAGTGTAAATATTACAAATATAAAATTAAGAGTATTTAACATTTACAAAATGAATTGAAAAATAGGTTAAAGCTAAACTAATATTTGTTTGGAAATAATTTGACAAGATAATGTAAATATTGCAAAGACAAAATAAATAGTATTTAAAATTTAATAAATAAATTGCATATACTTTTTTAAAAAAATATATATATTGAATTCTTGGTAAGAACTAGACTAATGAATAAAATTAAATGAATTATGTATTTAGAGGTGTATTATTTTGAACTTAATATATATGATTTATGTTTGACATTGAATCTTAAATTTTACATTTTAAATTACATATTAGATTTTATATTTTTACATTTCATAATAATATTATGTAAAATATTTTATATCTAACTCTATATTTTAACTAGCATATATGTCTTAAATTTTAATTTAATCTATATAACATGCACCTAGAGACATGCTTCTCGATGTGCCTATTTTTAATCAATTTTACACCCTAAATTGAAATAGGCCCCTCGAGAAGGATATCTCTCAGCCTATGTTATATAGATTAAATTAAAATTTAAGATATATATGCTAAAATATAAAATAAATTAATATATGATTATATAGTATCTATTTATTAAAATAAATTATATTATAATATTATTATATATTATTATATTATTAATTATTTTATCATTAGGTGGAGATATATTAAATTTTATATATCTATTAAGACTATTTTTAATAATATATATGTGTTGCAAGATCAAAGAAAATACTAAAATCTAAGATATATTAAACTTTATTTAATGGCATGTATTATGGTTATGGTTAGCGTTAGGGTTAAGGTTAGTGTTATGGTGATGATAAGGTTTACATCATGGTTTGGATTTAGGGTTGTGATTAGGTTTAGGGTTATGATAATGGTTAGGGTTAGCATGGTTAGGTTTAGGGTTGGCATAGTTTAGGGTTTATGTCATGGTTAGGTTTAGGGCTAAGGATTATTGTTAGGGTTAGGATTTATGTTTATGGTTAGGTTAGGGTTAAGGTCTAGAGTTATGGTTAGGATTATGGTTAGGGTTATGGTTTACATCATGGTTGGTGTTGGAGTTAGGGTTAGGTTTATGGTTAGGCTTAGGGTTACAGTTATGGTTAGGATTATGGCTAGGGTTAGGGTTTACATCAAGGTTAGGGTTAGGATTAAGGGTTAGTGTTAGGATTAATTTTAGTATTTATATCATGGTTATAGTTAGGGTTAAGATTTGCATCATGGTTAGCGTTAGGGTTATTGCTTGGGTTAGGGTTTAGGGTTTGGGTTATAGTTAGGTTTAGGATTATAATTATGGTTATGGTTATGGTTATGGTTAGGGTTAGGGTTAGGGTTAGGATTTACATCATGGTTAGGATTAGGGTTTACATCATGGTTAGAATTATTGATAGGGTTAGGGTGTACATCATGGTTAGGGTTAGGTTTAGAGTTATTTTAGGTAAACAACTATCCAGCCCTTTGGATGCAGAAAGATATTAATACCCTTAATATATTATTAATATATTATAATAGATGATTGGTGCATCCTAAGGGTTGTAGAGCCATTCCCCATTTTTAGGGTTAGGGTTTAGGGTTATGATTGGGTTAGGTTAGGGTTGGGATTATGATAAGCATAATGGTTTAGAGTTGTGGTTAGGACTATGGTAAAGGTTATGGTTTACATCATGGTTCACGTTAGGGTTAGGGTTAATGTTAGTATTATAGCTAGGGTTATGGTTTACATCATGCTTAGGGTTAGGGTTAAGGGTTAGTGTTAGGATTAATGTTAGTGTTTACATTATGGTTAGGTTTAAGTTTAGGATTAGCATTATGGATAAGATTTACAAAATATTTAGGGTTATTTACATTAAAATTGTTATGGATATATTAAGTTTAGCATTTTTAAATTTTACATTAAAATTGGTAATTCCTATCATATTTTATTTTTTAATATTTAATGTCATTTTCCTTGAAATAGTCATGAATTCTAAAAAATATTATTGTGATTTATGTTTGATATTGGATCTTGAATTTTACATTTTCAATTATATATTAGGTTTTATTTTTTAAAATTTTAAGTCATTTTTATTGAAATGGTGATGAATTCTAAAAAAATATTATTATGATTTATGTTTGAGATTAGATCTTGAATTTTACATTTTGAATTATATACTTGGTTATATATTTTTACATTTTACATTAATATTAGGTAAAATATGTTATATTCAAATCTACATTGTAAATTAAATTGACTATTTGACATTTTATATTAGATTTTATATTTCAAATAAATAAAAATAAATATGTCAAATCTTTTGTCTAAGTAAAAACTAGCTTATATATATCTATATAGAATAAGTCAAGAGATATCCTTCTAGGCCTCTATTTTTAAAGCAAAAGTGGTTTTATCACATTAAATAAATTAATTTCAAATTATATATTATTATATAGTTATATATTGGATTGGTATAGTGTTAGATTTAGGATTCCATTTGGTTAAATTCTAGATTTAGAATTATAGTTAGGATTGGGAATAAAATAGTAGCCTTAATTCAGTAAGGATTAGGTTTACGGTTTTATTTGGTATGATTTAATTTAGGGATGGAGTTTGATTTGATTTAGTGTGTAACTTTATTTCAAGTTGATTATTTAGGCACCCTTCACCAATCAGTTTTTCTTAATTTTGTTTTAAGTTGATTTTGATTAGGTTTATTGTAAGAGTTAGTGCATTATTTAATTTAGGGTTAGGGTTTTATTTGATTTAGTTAGGGGTAGGGTTCAATTTAGTTTAGTGTTTAATTTTGTTTCAAGTTTGGGTTCTTTAAATTTAAGGTTTATTTTTAATTTTGTTTACTATTAGGGTTAGGGCACAATTATATGTTTACAAGTATGGCTAGGGTTGAATTTTATTTAGGGTTAGGATTTTGAGATTTGGTTTAGTGTTAAGGTTTGATTTGGCTTATGATTTAGATTTGGTTTGGTTTAGGTTTAGGGTTCACTTTGGTTTAGTGATAGGGTTAGGGTTTTTTGGTTTAGTGTGAGGGTTGAATTTGGGACAAAGTTAGAATTGAATTTTGATTCGATTTAGTGTTAAGATTAGGTTAATATTTCATTTAAAGTAACAATTAAATTTGGTTTAGTGTAAATTTAGAGTTAGAGTTCAATTTGGTTTAGTGTTTATTTAAGATTAGGGTTCAATCTAGTTAGTGTTTAATTAGGATAAGGGATAGGATTTAATTTGGTTTATGGTTATGATTAATATTCAATTTGGTTTAGTGTTAGGGTTATGATTTAATTTGGTGTATGGTTTGGCTTTAATTTGATTTAGTGTAAGATTGTGGTTAGATTTAGTTTTCAATTTAGTTTACTATTAGGGTTACCATTCAATTAGGCTTAGTATTATAGTTATGGTTTAGTTAAGTTCATACTCAAGATTTAATATCATTTAATTTAGGGTTAGGATTCAATAGTGTTAGGGTAAGACTAAATTTGGTCTACTACTGAATTAGGTTTAGGGTTAGGGCTCAATTTGGTTTAGTTCTTGGATCAAGATTATATATAGAACTATTGTAAGGATAGGGTTCAATTTTATTTAGAGTAAGGGTTATGGTTCCATTTGGATTAGAGTTTAATTAGGTTTGTATTTAGAATTCAACTTGGTTTATGGCTAGGGTTTATTTTAGTGTTAGGGGTAGAGGTCAATTTAGTTTAGGGTTAGTGTTTAATTTTCTTTATTACTAGGGTTAGTGTACAATTTTGTTTACAAGTAGGGTTAGGGCCTAGTTTTTTAGTGTTAAGGTTTGTTTTGGTTTAGTGTTATATTTTAAGTTGGTATATGATTTAATTAGTTTTATAGTTGGTATTTAATTTATTTTAGTGATAGTGTTTAATATGAATTATGGTTAGGATTCATTTTGGTATAGTGTTAGGTTTAGAGTTCAATTTGGTTTCTAGGGATGCAATTCAATTTGGTATTAAGTTTTGGTTGTGGTTTAGATTGGTTTAGGGTTAAGGTTCAATTAGTTTTATAGATAGTGTTCAACTTGGTTTAGTGTTAAAGTTCAATAGGGTTTAGTTTGGTTTAATGTTCAATTAGGTTTATTGCTAAAGTTAAAATTTGTTTAGGGTTAGGGTTCAATATGGTTTAAAGTTAGGTTATAATTCAATTTTTTTTTCAATTCAATTTGGTTTAGTGTCAAGGTTCGACTTGGCTTATGGTTTAGATTTGGTCTAATTTAGGGTTCGGGTTCACTTTGGTTTAGTGATAGGGTTAGGGTTTATTTTGGTTTCAATAATTCAAATAAAATATAAAAAATAAAAATATATATAGTACTAGCACTTGAACCTCGGTGCAATGGTTACTAGAAAAATTATGGTTTGGTATTACATGGAAGTGGAGGGTAAAAACTAAAAGGAATGTAAGTGGTTGTACTATAATTTAATTGAAAACATTATAAAAATATGTTTATTGTATAAAACCATTTAATAATGCTTGAAAACTACTACTGGTATAATAGCAATATGATGTCTTCATGGCCCGAAGTAGATTTATGCAAAAGATACATATGTAATAATGGAAATCGTGTTCTAAGAATAATTGGGAGAGAATAATTGGGAGATATATAAGAGAGAGAAGAAATAGTTTGATACCTTTATTTCTTGGAGACATAATTGTAATTCGAGCTTCTTTTTTAACATATATTTGTGTAGGGATTATATTGAATTTTGGAGTATTTCTTGAAGGAGAGTGTTGATTTTGTTATAGGCTATATTGTAGTTCAAGGACACCTACATAAGACTAGTAATTTTCTCAATTAATTATATAGCTTCTACTTAAACAAAAGATTATAAAAAATTAGAATACAAATAAACATAAATGGAATATGTGTAACCCGCTCTACAATGCTCCCACCTTCCCCTTGTTTGAATCTGATCTCCTAGATGACCGCCCCCTCTAGGGAGGTCCCCCCCTCTCTGCAACTGGACCCCATACCCGATACCACGGTCAAAACACATGCAATGTTCTGGCTGCGGGGACCCCACGGTCTGTGGGTCATATGGAAGAAAACACCAGTTTTCACACCCCTTCCACTTCACTTGTTCTAACTAATTTTGGCCTGAATGGTGAAGAGAGGAATATACCACATTCCTACTAGAAACTTCTGCCGGACAGGAGGATGTAGAGCTTGTGAAGGAGAATCCCAAGTCTAGCTAGAAGAACTCCCTCCTTGGGTCCACAATTTCGACCCCTGAAGTTGTTATGGCCAATTTCTCCCAAACAAAAGATGGAACGAAGATCAAGCTCCCATACAATCTTATGGATAGAATCGCCTCTTCCCTTCACTTGGAAATAGTTGGTCGGTTCTTCTCCTTTCGACCATCTATTGGCATGGTCAGACGATGGGCGAAATCTCAATGGAAGCTTAAAGGAAGCCTTGATATATCAGCAATGTCGAGGGGACTCTTTCTATTCAACTTCAATTCTGAGGAGGACCTGATCTATGTCCTGACAAGCTCATGGGCTTATGGCAATCATTTCCTAACCATGGCTAAATGGAAGCCTGGTTTTGACCCCTTAGCAGAACTAAACCGCATGGCACTGGTTGTGATTAGGCTCCCTGGTCTCCCATTGGAGTTATGGGATGAACAAATCTTCCACTGGATAGGGGACTCATTTGGCAGCTTTGTCTCAGCAGACTCGGACACCCTCAATAAATCCAGGTTGGTGTATGCTCGCTTTTGTGTTAATGTTACTATTAACAAGCCTCTCCCAAATTTTATTTCCCTAAAATCAAAATGTGGAAAATGGTCCCATGATATTATGTATGAAAATGCTACCCTTTTTTGCTAGAAATGTAATAATCAAGGCCATTCCTATACTGAGTGTAAAGCCCCGGTGGCTGCTAAACCCAAGCTCAAAAATAAGGCTATCTGGGTTGATCCCATCAACCCTAGTGAACCATCATCATCGGCTTCTCTGGAGCTGACTACTATGAATGAAATATCTGAGGATTACCCCCTCATAGACAAGATCCTAGAAATTCTAAAATCCCCCGCGGACCCTGTCAAAACTGCTAACCCTACACCTAAAAGAAGGTGAGATCCCACAGGTGATAAATCTCAACCTGTCCCCCAACCCCCTCCCATCCCTTGGTTTGTTGGATGGCATCCCCATCATGCCCTCTGCTTCCCCCACACCCTCTTCCCTTCATGCCTCCACCCCAGTTATGGATATGCCTCTTGGGGTTGAGGTTAGGATGCCTACCTCAACACCTCCTCTCTCCCCTACTATGGTGGATAGACCTACTCACCCAAGAAACTCCCTAGGAACTCTATTGAAAGTCTCTCCTCCGGGATCCCCTCAGATAGATAATGAAGAATGGATAACCCAGAAGAAGAAAGCCAAGGCCAAGAAAGCAGATGTGGGGGAAAGTAGAAATAAAGTAGGCAGACCCTTAGAAAGAGTCTTGAGACACAAGGTTATTGCTAGGGACATTGCAAAGGGCAAACAACTGACCCTTGATGGACTCAACAAAAGTAATAAATGAAGTTCCTCTCCTGGAACATAAGGGGTCTGAACAGCCCCCAGAAGTAGTTCGCCATAAAACAACTCATTTTGGAGATGAAAATTGCAATTTTCCTTCTTTAGGAAGTCAAGATGCCCTTCCAAACCTTTGATTCTATTGCTGGTAAACTCTGCCCTAGGGTGGATCTTCTATATGTTGATGCTTTGGGTGCCTCTAGGGGTATTTCTATCCTCTAGGACCCCATTAAAATGAAAGGTAAGCTTTTCACTAGCTCCCAAAATTCCTAGCGATTACTCTTTATTACAATGAACAGTGTTGGCAGATGTTAAATATCTATGCTCCCAACACGAGGTTGGGGAGATGGCTTGTTTGGGAGGAAATTTCTAATCTCATTGTGGCTAATCAAAAGGTTTAGTATATGCTTGCGGGAGATTTCAATTCACCCCTCTACCCCTCTGAGAAATGTGGAGGCCTTGATGATTTCACTGATAGCATGGGTGACCTTTCCAGCTTCATCAATGCTTCTAGCCTTATGGATATTGACCTTCAGGGTGCTCCTTTCACATGGTCGAACAATAGAAAAGGCAAACATCTTATTCAAGTCAGACTGGATAGATTCCTAATTTTCACCAACTAGGACATTCGACACAACTCCTATCTAAAAACCCTCCCAAGGATTGCGTCTGATCACAACCCCCTTTTATTCCATTGGAAGGACAAACCCTACCAGGGCCCCCCCTTTTTCTATGAGATCATGTGGGCCTCACATCCTAACTTCACGAAGTTGGTTAGACTTTGGTGGGCCACCCTGGTCCAAGGGACTGCTATGTTAAGAATTATGGAGAAACTAAAGCTAATCAACAGGGAAGTCAAAGGTTGGAATAGGACCACCTTTGCAAACATCTTCAAAAGAAAGAAGGACTTGGGTTCCAGGATGGAACAACTTCATAATATCATGGCTACCGGTAACCCCCGGATCCCATTTTGAAGGAGGAGGAAGACTGCTGCAAGAACTAGAAAGATACCCTCTCTAAGGAGGAGGTGTACTGGAAGCAAAGACCTAGAATCCAGTGGCTGAAGGAAGGGGACAAAAATTTTGCCTTCTTCCATAGATCAACCCGTATCCATAGGAGAAGGAACTGCATCAAAAGTATCAAGGATGAAACTGACCAGGAGATCACTAGAAATTCCCTAATTGGACAGAGTGCGGCTAATTTTTTCACAAGACTATATTCAGATAATGGCGGAAGTGATATTTCTCTCCAGGGCTACCTTGTGAGTAAGCTTCCGACTATCATCAAAGAGGACAACAACCGGAAACTAACTGCCCCCATCTTCACTGATGAAGTCTACCTAGCTGTCTTTGCTATGGAGGCCTACAAGACCCCAGACCCGGATGGCTTCCCCCTGGCGTTCTTCTAGGATTATTGGGACATTGTTATCTATGATGTCACCAAAGTTGTTCAAGATTTCTTTAAGACAGGGAGATTGTTGAAGAAGATCAACAACACTTTCATTGTCCTCATCCCAAAGACCACTAATCCTAGTTGCTTGAAGGAGTATCATCCCATAAGTCTCTGCAATACCATTTATAAGATACTCTCCAAGGTCCTTGTGAATAGGATTAAGCCCCTCCTAGGGAAATTTATCACCTCGTCCCAGAAAGGTTTTGTCCCAGCTCGCCAAATTTTGGATGTTGCCATTGCCACTCATGAGATAGGAGAAAAATACCAGGTATGGCTTTTAAACTTGATATATCTAAAGCTTATGACAAGGTTAATTGGGGTTTTCTTTTCAAATCTCTTTTAAAATTGGGCTTCAACCAAAAGGTGGTGAGTATGATTCGGGAATGTGTTACCATGGTCCAGTTCTTGGTTTTGATTAATGGGACTCCTAGGGGCTATTTCAAAGATAAAAAAGGCATCCGATAGGGTGACCCTCTGTCCCCTTATCTGTTTATCATGATAGCTGAAGTCTTAAGCAAGAATGTGACCCATCTAGTCACCAATGGTAGGCTCCAAGGGTTCAAAGTGGCTTCCACACTCCCTCCCCCTAATATTCAACAGTTTGTGGACGACACCTTCATATTTGGTAAGTCTTCTATCATGGAGGTTAAAGGATGGAAGATCTTACTTGCTGAATATGCCAAGGCATTGGGACAATGCATCAACTATGAGAAGAGTAATTTATTCTTCTTCAACACTCCTAATGACCTTCAACTCAGAATTATCTCTATCCTCAGATGCAAGATGGCAGCTCTTCCGGGAACCTACCTAGGTCTCCCCCTCACGTTCAAGGAAGTCACTCCCACCTTCTGGAATACTATACTGGAATGGATGTAGAAAAAACTTGCGAGATGGAAAGGGAAATTCCTCAGTAGTGCGGGGAAGCTCCAGCTCCTTGCAGCTTCCCTACAGGGAATTTTGGTGTACTTCCTTTCCATGTTTAAAATATCAGGGGTCATGGGGGAAAAACTTGAGAAAATCCAAAGAACCTTCTTATGGACTGGCCTGGAAGAGAAAAAACACCTTGCTTTGGTCAATTGGGATAGCGTGTGCTTACCCAAATCAATGGGAGGTTTGGGTATAAGAAAGATAAATTCCCTCAATAAGGTGCTAATTGCTAAGATTGGATGGACCCTTGCTAAAGGTGAGGTGGACTGGTGTAACATCATCAAAGAAAAATATCTAGACCGAGAGCACTTCTATTATAATTTGAGTACAGTTGACCTTCCCTAAGGATCCAAGTTATGGAACAACATACTGAAGAGTAGATTGATGGTTAGAGAAGGTCTAAAATGGCAATTGGGAGATGGTAGAAAAGTGATATTCTAGGAAGACTTTTGGAAGGAGGACAGGCCCTTGGTCAACACCCATTTCCATCAAATTATGCACCACCTAAAAGGTCTCCTGGGGGATTATATTGCGGATTATTTGGAACTAGGAAGATTTTGCTAGAAGGACATTGTCCACATCTTTAGCAACAGACCTAACCAGATCCCTCTTGCTTAGGACCTATAGTACATTTTGTCAGAAACTAGAATCCCCCTAGCCTCTCATGAAGACATCTTCATTTGGAAAGAGACCCAATTAGGCTCTTTCTCAATTAAATCTATTTACAATCAGCTCCTCAAACCCCCGATGGATGTTGAGTGCTGGAAGAAAATTTGGAACCCTCAGTTAATCCCTAAAATTAATTTCTTCTAGTGGTCCCTCATGCATGGTAAAACACTCATGCTAGATAACTTGGAAAAGAGGGGGTTCCATCTCCCCAATAGATGCAGCCTATGTAAAGTGGATGAGGAAACTATTGACCACCTTTTTGTCCTCTACCCCTTTGCTGATCATCTTTGGACTATCACTCTTTAGAAATGCGGTCTCTATTGGGTCTTCTAGAAAGGACATTAAAAAATTTTCCTTTGATTGGACCCCCCCACTCCCATCACCCCCTCATCATTCAGTTATGGAAATAAATATCGTTGCACATCTACTGGGCCTTATGAAGAGAAAGAAACAACATAATTTTTCAGAGATAATGAGACCCCCCGGACTTTGTGGCTCACTTTTGCTTTAAGATGATCTCTGAAAACTTATAGGTAACAAAATGGAAAACCCCCCCTTACCCTCCTAATGGAATATACAAAAAAAATTCTGAAAATTGGAAGCTCCCCCCTAGTTCTGATAGCTTCAACAACAACACCAAAAACAAAAGAAGGATGACCAGATGGTCAACCCCTAAGCTACACTGGTTTAAACTGAATTTTGATGGTTCGGCCCAAAGAAATTGTCAAGCGAGGGGTGGAATCATCCGTGATCATTTGGGGAACACTGTTGCAGCCTAGGCGGGCAACCTAAAGAATAATACGATCACTCAAGCTAAAGTAATGGCCCTCCTTTGGGGTCTGAAACTGGCAAACTCCATATCAATTAAATACCTGGCAATTGAAGGAGACTCTCAGATCATTGTGGACTCAGTTAAAGGGAACTCATCGGCGGGTTGGAGAGTGGGATCCAAGCTGAGGGATATCAGGTGCCTCCTAGGCAATCTGGAGGACTTCACCATCTGCCACATCTTCGGAGAAGGAAACAAAGCTGCCGATTCCATGGCAACCATGGGAAGGCTGCAAAATGACTTACAATAATAGAGGGACCCCAGTCTACTGCCGGTCACCACCAAGGTAATCTTGGAAAAGGAAATGGCCTTTACCCAGGAAGGGACCATTCTATCCACACAAAGATGAAGGAAACCTTCATTCAAACTTCAAGTTGTCATGGGAATCCCGCTCATTACTATCCCAGATGGTCACATATCAAAGGTAGGATGATTCACCACTCCCACAAGGGATGGATTAATGATGACAATATAGACATCAGGAATGATTACTCCCTAATTATTACCTGAACGGAGCCAACTGGAAATGATAAAGGCAGTGATGGGGAAATGTCAAATCACATTGGCTCGAGTGAAGCTTCGCACATTCCGAGTAGATTTTATGTTTTTGATATCTACTTGGACTTAAGAGATAATAATCACTCTGATTATTACGTCCTCTTAATCCAAGTTTGGCACAATAATTTTATCAACTCCGCCTTAAGCTTGGCTCAGCTCTGCGTTTTTTTCTGAAAGTCACTTTCATTCTGTTAAGCTGGAGGATTCAAGAATGGGGGGGATAGGCTTAGACTCGAACCCAATAAAGTGGATGAGTTCAAAGCTAAACTGGCACCATGGTTCGTCTATTCAAAAGGTGGCATTGACAAATTCATGGAGAGTATGAAGGGAAATGATGAAAGAATATCCAAACAATTTGTGACTTCCTGGGAAGATAGAAGGGTGACCATGGGGGAAATCTCTTTCAAAATCAATGAAGAGGTTATAGCCCAAGCGATGGGTCTTTCTATGGAGGGAAGGAAATGGAAAAAATAGAGTCGTATTGCGGATTCCACTAGCCTTAACCAGTTCTTCCACTAGGGCGAAAACCCTATCAAGAGGGTGAGCAGGTTCAACAGGGAGGAGCACCCTCACCCATGGGATGAGGTCTTCTATATCATGATGAAGTATTTTACATTGGAGGGAAGGTATGGCATATTCTACTACTACCATCTCCCTTTCCTAAACCACTTGAGGAATAAAGACTTTATTTCCATTATGCTCTTTTTATTGCATTCTATGGATGCTAATGTTAAAGTTATAGCCGAAGCTAAGAAAAAAGGGAAAGATTTTCCCATCCTACACCAGGGCCTCATTCTCCACCTGTATAACTTTCACCTCACCTTCTACCTGCCCCATTCCATCTCTGTCTAGAACATCAGCCCTTCGAACCACCCTCCTGCTATTAATGATACTCGCCCTCCTCATCTCCCGAAAATTGGCTCCTACAACAAGAAAACCAAAACCTGCTCTCCGAAGGAGGTGAGAACTCCCAAGAAAGTCAAAATCCAAGAGACTGACTTTGATATGGAAATTACTGAAGAAGCCAATATCCCCCATCATTCTAGTAAACTGGCCTCTAAACCCTCAGAAAAATCCCTGAGAAACCCCTCCTCCTCACATGACACCAACAATTCCATTATGACTGATAAAATGGCCTTGGCCCAGAATAATCCGAGCCCTCATTCTATGAGCTCCACCTAGGTTTCAGAAAGCCCCACTTCATCCAAGAGTCCGGAGCCTCCCAATTTCCCCTCCCTGACCTTCATGTTGGAAAAAATGATGGTAGTGCAGGAGGCCAGCAGCGTGAAAGAGGAGGAGGAAACCAACTTGGCGGAGCTAGAGAAAAAAATGGAGGCCCTCTCTGACAATGTGCAGGTGATCACCAACAGACTGGAGGTGGCAGAGTCCAAGATGCATGATGTTTCCAAATTTGCTCTGAATGTTATGCGATGCTCGGCTACTACTCTATGCCTCATGCAGGAAAGAATGACTAAAGGGAAAGGCAAGGAGGATGAGGATTATAAAGCCCTGTTCAAATTCCTCACTAAGGAATGGGTTAGAAAGCTACTCCCTAAGGAGAGCTAATTTTCTGCATCTGGAGGATCTCTAGTTTTGTCTATATCTACTAGCCACTAGGCCGATAAGGCTAGGTTATGCTTTTGTTTATACTTCTTTGTTTATTGCCCTCCGTGGAAAATGGCTAAAACTCTGATTAGTATTACTTTATTGTTGATAAACTCTCGTAGGATGATCTTTGTTTTTGATAGAGGTAAAAGGCTGCTACTATGTTGATTATATGCGGACAGTGGTTCTGCCATTGACCTTCTATTTGTTCCTATGGGTCAGCCCTCTTATTTTTTCGTTGCTTTTAATATCAAAAACATAAATGGAATTAATGAATAGAATTATAAAGGTCAAACAAAAAATAAAGAATTTAATAAAATATAAAACACAATATTATGTGTAAATTTTGTAAACTTATATGATCTATAAATATTTTATTTATATTATTATCATTGTTTTTCACATGAATGATCTACCTTAAGAAATTGACTATATTGAATTCAATTTTGTCACGTAATGATTTTGAATAGATAATATTTTGTGTAAAATGTTGATTGAAACATAATAATTATCAATATTTGTTTGTTTTTTTAAGTAGGTTAAAGCTAAACTAGTATTTGTTTGCAAATAATTTGATATGACAATGTAAATATTGCAAAGAAAAAATAAATAGTATTTAAAATTTATAAAAAAAAATTGCATATATAGTTGTATATTTTATTTTTTTGAATATATTGAATTCTTGATAAGAACTTGACCTAATGAATAAAATTAAATGAACTTGTATTTAGAGGTGTATTATTTTGAACTAAATATATGTGACTTATGTTTGACATTGAATCTTAAATTGTACATTTTGAATTGCATATTAGGTTTTACATTTTTACATTTTACAATATAATATTATGTAAAATATTTTATAGCTAACTCTACATTTTAAATTTAATTGAATATTTAACATTTTATTTTAAATTGTAATAAATATGTTAATTATTTTAAAAAAAAATAATATAAAGAAAATATTAATTATAAAATTTAAAACAAAATGATTTTATATTAAGTTTAGCATTTTTATATTTTAAGTTAAAATTGGTAACTCCTATCATATTTTATTTTTAAAATTTTTATGCCATTTTCCTTGAAATGGTGATGAATTCGAAAAAATATTATTATGATTTATGTTTGACATTGGATCTTGACTTTTACATTTTCAATTATATATTAGGTTTTATTTTTTAAAATTTTATGTCATTTTTCTTGAAATAGGATGAATTCTAAAAAATATTATTATGATTTATGTTTGAGATTGGATCTTGAGTTTTACATTTTGAATTATATTTTTACATTTTACATTAATATTAGGTAAAATGTGTTATATCTAACTCTACATTATAAATTAAATTGAATATTTTGACAATTTCTATTAGATTTTATATTTCAAATGAATAAAAATAAATATGTCAAATCAATTTTTTAAATAAAAACTAGATTTTATATATATATATATATATATATATATATATATATATATATATATATATATATATATATATATATATATATATATATATATATATATATATATATATATATATATATATAAAGTCGAGAAGGGTAATTTATCACATTAAAGTGTAATATCTCTTGGCTTATTCTATGTATATTATTAAATATATTTAAACTAGTCGTAGTCCCAGTACAAATTGGAAGACATTAAATAAATTAATTTTTAATTATATATTATTGTATAGTTATATATTGGATCGGTAAAGTGTTAGATTTAGGATTCTATTTGGTTCAATTTTGGATTTAGAATTAAAGTTAGGATTGGGATTAAAATAGTAGCCTTAACTCAATAAGGATTAGGGTTAGGGTTTGATTTAATTTAGTGTGTAATTTTGTTTCAAGTTAATTATTTAGGTGCCCTTCACCAATTAGTTTTGCTTAATTCAGTTTTAAGTTAATTTTGATTAGGTTTATTGTAAGAGTTAGTGCATGATTTAATTTAGAGTTAGGGTTAGGGTTCAATTTAGTTTAGTGTTTAATTTTGTTTCAAGTTAGGATTCACCATGTTTTAATTTTAAGGTTTATTTTTAATTTGGTTTACTATTAGGGTTACAGTACAATTATATGTTTACAAGTATGGGGTTGAATTTTATTCAGGGTTAGGATTTTGATATTTAGTTTAGTGTTAAGGTTTGATTTGGCTTATGATTTAGATTTGGTTTGGTTTAGGGTTAGGGTTCACTTTGGTTTAGTGATAGGGTTAGGGTTTGTTTGGTTTAGTGTAAGGGTTGAATTTGGGACAATGT
Organism: Cryptomeria japonica; assembly: GCF_030272615.1. Taxonomy (NCBI): domain Eukaryota; kingdom Viridiplantae; phylum Streptophyta; class Pinopsida; order Cupressales; family Cupressaceae; genus Cryptomeria; species Cryptomeria japonica. The sequence continues at coordinate 466,821,722 of NC_081406.1, read as the reverse complement.
TAGAATTCAATTTTGATTTGATTTAGTGTTAAGGTTAGGTTACAATTTCATTTAAAAGGTATCAAATCAATCTGGTTTAGTGTAAATTGAGAATTAGAGTTCAATTTGGTTTAGTGTTTATTTAAGATTAGGGTTCAATCTAGTTAGTTTTTAATTAGGATAAGGGATAGGATTTAATTTGGTTTATGGTTATGATTAATATTTAATTTGGTTTCTAGGGTTATAGTTCAATTTAGTCTAGTGTTAGGGAACCCAAAAAAACAATTGATTTGCTTTGCGTTGGATTGAACACCAAAAAAGAGAGAAGACAACACCCATCAACCTCACACAAAATTTAATTCACAAGTTTAAATATCCCTAGGCTCAAGCATTCATTTTACACATTTTTAAATCTCTACTGAAATGTGAAGGACACACAACGTATAGAGATAGGGGTGAAAAACTTATCAAAAAACCAAATCAACTCATTTCTAATTCCTTAATGATGCAACAATAAATCAACATAAAAAATACACACATTTATACAATAAACACCAAATATATGTGTGTAAAGTGGAAAATTGAACCCTAGTGATTCCTCACTTGGGGGAGAGAAAGGAAATCACTAGGATGATTTTCACTTGGGAGATAATTTACATTCAACAAAGGGGTTGAATTCACTAGATCCAAACCCTAGAGTGAATAAGGATCTGAATACTAAGTGAATTTCAAGGGTGCAATGCAATTTATCCTCTTTTGTAAGTAGAAGAGTTGACTTGTTGACTATGCAGAAAATGAACACAAAATGGATAAAATAAGGAGCTACCAATTCAGGATCATGTTGTAACTTCATATCTGAGGTATTTAGACTGATACAGACCTGCCCTACAAATTTGGAGAAAAGTCATTGGGGCCGTTCATAAGTTATGCACGATCGTCCAAAAAATCGACAAGACGAAAAGGGTTTTTTTATCTCTGCAAATGAATCCTAAATCTGCAATTACAACCGTGCACCTGCAACCTGCACATACAAAAGAAGGGAAGAAGGGTTGTAAATAGGAGTTTGCCTTAGTGAAACCCCAGTTGAGGAATCAACCTTGAAATAAAGTAATTACAAATGCTTAAATGTAAATAATGAAAATGTATACCTTGTAGATTTGCAATTTGTTGAAGATGGTAAATAATGGAAATGTATACCTTGTAGATCTGAAATTTGTTGATGATGGTTGCTTTGCTTCTTGAATTTAATTACAAGTGTTGCATGAAATGGCATGTAACATGACAAAACCCTAACACACACACATGCTTTCAAACGAATGTTGTAATGTTGCTCCAATGGATGAATGAAGAAGACACATGAAGAAAAAGGCTTGATGGATGCTTGAAGACTTTTAGACTTGAACACTTGATGACAATAATGGAGACCTTCCACTTGTTTTCACAATTTTTTCTTATGAAAATGAGAGGACTAGATCCCCTTTTATACTTTCCTTGGAGGGTTAATTATCCCTTCACCAAAGGCCGACAAAGGGGGGAAATTTAATTCCTGAAAGATAATTTAAGTCCAAGGGTCAGATGGACCCATATTGGGGCCACACAAAGAGGGAGGACAAGGTCACCACACCCGTATCCTAAGGGGACTGGGGTACCACACCATGGTCCTATTCATTTTGGGGGCCTAAAATAGGGTCTAAACAAGTTGTAAAGTGTAGAAATGAGGCTTGATTCCATGGTGTAGACATAGATGGATCCCAATCGGGTGTGGGAGATGATATCACCAAGGTAAGGGGTCTAAAATGCATTCAAAATTGTAAGGGATGCAATTTTATGACACTACATTTAGCCCCCACTTTAGCGGGAGTATGACTTATGCCAATATTGTCGATAAAGTAGAAGAAAGAGAGATGAAGATGAGAGATGTAGAGAAATATCACAAGGAGTATAAGATGTCAAATCTCAAGGAGGCAAGCCCTCAATCTTAGGATTTTAACTCACTCAAACATATGCAAGTTCACATAAAAAGGCACGCTACAAAAGCTAATTTCATAAGACCTCAATTCAACTAGCCAAAGAGACCTCAATATGAAAAATATCTCAATCAATTAATACCATTCTTGAAACATAAAATACCATCTCATGAACAAATATAATCACATAAAAGAGAAAAGTTGGTATAATCCATGAACCATCAATAGTAAAACTATGACTTCATGAGAGGAAGACGAAAGAGAACATGAATACACACTTTGGTGATCCATGAGAACAAATGTGAACAAAAGGAACCATGAACATCTCACCCCTAGAACTATGTGATCCATGGAGAAAAAAGGACATGGAAAACTAGCCCCTAGATTCTATCTAGGTGATCCATGTAAGGGAGGAGAGTGAGAACATCGTTAGTTCCACTCAACCTCATGCACGAGTGTGCAAGTCAGGTTCAAAGCACCTCATAGGAGTCTATGCATGAGTATGCTACAACTTGTATAAGATGTATAGTACAAATATAAAGAAAGGCATGAAATCTCACTCTAAGAGACTATGCTCTGATTCCAAGAATAATCACCCTTCATAAGAGAAAATTTGTGGCATCTCGATCTAAGAGGCTACCCTTTGGTTCCGAGGACAACCCACTTTATAGGATAAAAGTGGTGACATCTCTCTCTAAGAGGTTGCCCTCTGGTTCTGAGAATGACCCATTGCATAAGAAAAAGGTGGTGATATCTTGCTCTAAGAGGCTGCCCTCTAGTTCCGAGAATGACCCACTGTATAAGATAAAAGTGGTGACATGTCGCTCTAAGAGGCTGCCCTCTTATTCCAAGAATGACCCACTGTATAAGAGAAAAGTGACAACATCTCACTCTAAGAGGATACCCTCTAGTTGTGAGAATGACCCACTGTATAAGAGAAAAGTGGTGACATTTCACTCTAAGAGGTTTCCCTCTGGTTTCAAGAATGATCCAAGTATTGTATAAGAGATACAATGCGCAAGAGAAATATAATACAAAAGGAGCGGTATGGGTACCCCCCCCTTAAGATGTCAATGTAGTTGAATGTTGATATCTTAAGGAAAGTAGAACAAGGATACCTACCTTTGACACCAAGAAGATATCCACCATGCAACAATGTCATAAATCCAAGCAAGAGAGGGAATACTCTTCAAGAAAGGATAAGATAGTTGTAAAGAGATATATTGCTATACGTATAAAGGAGATCCTTGGAGGAGAAGAGATATTTTCTCAAAAGACATCTACCTCCAAGAGGAGTTGTCTTAGACAAATATAACATCTTCTAGAACAAAGCGTAGAAGAGAACAAGAATTCAACCCTTGCTCATATTGCTAAGTGAAAGAGATTCTTGATGAAGGATGACTCACTTTTATCCCAATGGGGATAGGTGAATTTATTATAGATGTACATTACCAAGTGTGAAAGAGATTAGAGTCAAGGACTTACACATCTTGTATAAGATAGAACCCTTGGGCAAACAACAACAACTTCACACAAGGAATGACATCAGTTAATAAAACTCACACCATCTGCAAAATAGGAAAGTTTGGATCCTTAGAGAAAGTGAGAGGGAGAGATATAATTGCCCCCCAAGTGTAGGACAATAAGAAGAATTACACAACTTCTAGAGAGAGATTACTCATAAGAGACATAACTTTTTAAGCAAGGAAAAAATCTTGACCACAGAACAGACATGTACTCGCATGAAGGATAACTCCATTCAAGAAAGGACATCAAGTTATGAATAACACAATAGAAGAGGTAATTTTCAAAGAGAGAGAAAGAAGAAGAAGGTTCATAAAAGTTATCTAGGGAGATATTGTTCATAATAGATGTATCATTTCAAGCAAGGAAAAGATCCCACTCATGGAACAGACATATGCTCGCATGAAGGAGAAATCCATACAAGAAAGGACATCAAGATTATGAATAATGTACTCCATAATGAAAATAGTGAAACCTTAGAAAAAGGAAAAGGAATATTCTTTCCCCCCAAGCATAGAGGCAATAATAAATAGACTATTACCTTGCCCACTAAGTGTGATTGCACCTGAAATTGTACCACCATGAATGACAAGGAGCCCCCCAATAGGTAGGCTAACTATGCCACATAGTCAGGAGAAACATAATAGGAACTTGAATGTTATTTTAAATGATCATGATGAATATGCCATTCATTGTCAGATGTTATTTTTAACATGCCTGAATCAATTTAATGTTGTATTTTTATTTTCAAAGCTTGCCACTCATTAGTAGAATGGCCATGGGTTTGATGATATTTACAAAAAGAAGAATTTTGAGAATGTTGTTTATGTTTTTGTAAAGTGGAAAAAATTGAACCTTAGTCGTTCTCCCCTCCCCAACTCCAAGGAGAGAGAAGGGAGAGTCACTAGGGTTGATGGTTTTCACTTAGGGGAGACTTTACATTCAAAAGAGGGGTTGAAACCCACAAGATCCAATCCCACGCAATGCAAGGTTGGATTCTAAATGAGTTTCAAGGGTTAAGACATCAAGGATACCCTCTTTTGTAAAGAAATGTAGATAGAAAGATTGAACTAGGAATGCATGTAAAGTAGGAAAGATTCGGTTATAAATAGAGATAGGGATATGGTATGAAGCTGCGGACCTGGAATTAGCAGTAAAATGTCAAGACGGTGTTGTTCTGCAAATTTAAGCAAAAGTTGACGAGACGATGGCGCCCGACGTGCACACGGTCCTCTGAAAAATCCGCGAAACGAAGGTGGATCTGTTCGTCTCTGCACAAGGATTCCAGATCTTCAATTATAGCTGCGTACCTGCAACCTACACACAGAAAAGAGAGGACGATTGGGGGGTTAGGGATGAGGGGTTTGCCTTTAGGTCAAACCCCAGTTTTGGAATTAACCAAGAAATGAGAATGCTGTAAATGTAAATGTTTGTAATGTAAACAAGTACTTATACCTTGTTGTAAGAATGTTTGTATTCTTACATGCGAAGGTGTAAATGTTGCTGTATGTTGTATGTTGTATGTGATCTCCTCTTCAATGGTTGTATCCTTGTCTTGAATGCAACACTTAGCCTTGAATGGAGACTTAGAATGATCAATTGCTTGAAGGAATGCTTGAATGCTTGAATGTTTGAATGCTTGAATATCGTTTCCGCCTCTTTGCACACATATGTCCTCCCCCAAATGGGAGAGGAAATGTAGTTTATATACTTGTCAATTAGGGCTGATAGACTGATTTTCCCGACCTTAGGCCGACCAGGAAATGTTATTTTCCAATTTGCAAACTTAAAGACCTGATGCCCAAAAGAGACCAGGCCCAAAATAGGGCCAGGGACCAGGGCGCTGGGCGCCATGGTCCTGGGGGACTAGGGCACTGGGCACCCTAGTCCTGAAGGACTAGGGCACTGGGTGCCATTGTCCCACCTCTCGGGACAACAGGGTGCAAGGAAGATCAGGCCAGGGTGCTGAGAAATGCAGTTTTTGGTGTCATGAACAAGTTTCGGGGTCTCCATTCAGGTTCCGTGTTGCATCGCCATCGTGAAGACCCAAATGCAGTTGAAATTGCAAGTGTCACAATTTTAGGACGCTACATTTAGCCCCCACTTTAGCGGGAGTATAAGCGTACGCTCATACTTCCGGTAAAGTACAAGGAAACAACATTGAAAAACTTTCACCACATCAAGGAGGCAAGATACACCAAGCCCCCAGTGGACTAAGGATCTTACGACTTCAATTGACAAAGTAAAAGTTAAGATCACGAGGGAGAACCATGACTGTCAGTAGTAAGGTTCCCTCACTATGAGTCATGCAAGAAAGATATCAAAATTTTTCAAGGCAAAGCTAAATTTGTCAAGAAATTTTCAAGTATCTTGAAAAGATATGAACGGGATGTATGCCCCCCTATGTTAAAGCGATCGCACACGCCTCACCGGGGGTGATTTCTTTAAGGTAGTGATACATATAAGAAAATGAGAAAGGAAAGGAGCACGTTATGACAAGGATTTAGCCCCCAAGTGTGAGATAAGCCAAAGGATAATAGACACAAAACACAAAGCACAAGGTGACTTCGCTTTTCTCGGGGTCAGTATGCTATATGATAATTCATGTATATCATATGTATGTATGCATAATTGTTCTTCATTCCCCAATCAAGGAAGGTCACCTAGAAGAAGGGAACACATGTGTCTTTTGAGTCAACATGAGAGAGACCAAAAGAGATCTCAATGCTTTGCATCATCCTCAAGTAGACAACACTAAGGACAACAAATAGAAAAATGAGAATAACACATAGAAGAAGTAACAAAAGAGAGGAGGAGAGAATCTGCTATGCTAATGACACTAGTCTAGCACGTCATCTACCCCCTGATCTTGCTGATCAATGTTTCGGGAAGGTAGGAAACACGCTAGAGGAGGAACATCCAACACAGCAGATGGACCTAGGATAAGTGCTATAGAGAATGCGTTAGATAAATGGTTATCAACATCAACATATTCATATTCACTATCAGAATGAATAGGAGTAACATTTTCATCATGAATAACATTTTCATCTATATCATCATCAAGATTTATAAAAATAGGATCCTTGACTCGCACAGGATCAAGACCATCATACATCTTATGTTTAGGAGATTTCGGCTCAATCGTTGGCTGAGGAGAAAATGCAATAATATTGGCTGAAGGTGTTTTTGGGGATTGCAAAGTTTGAGAAGCAGCTGCCTGAGCTCTAAGATGACGCTTTCATCGGCATTCACGTGCAGAACGATTTTGTCTAGTCTTAGTAGGAAGTTGAGAAGATTGAGGAGGAGGAATGTTCTCATCCTTATCACTTGGGTGTTTAGGTTGTGGTCTCTTAGGTTGAATAATAGGAGAAGAGGAAGCTCTCTTCTCTCCATAAGAGAAAGGAGGAGCAACTGCTCCATATAAGGGAGGAATATTTGGTTTAGGAAGGAGACCAAGTCCATCATGACGAGGAGGTATAGGTCTGCTTTTAGGAAGTTTATTAGATATAGGCATAGTCACATTCATAGGGATGGGTTGGGAATCTTCTTGAGGAAAGACATTAGTTTTATCTTTCAAAGGAAGAACTTCCTTCTCAAGAATGATAGGAATGTCAAGTTTGGGTGTTCTAGGTTCACTTAGAGATAGGATCATATCTTTTTTCCACTTTTGATAAGATTTGAAAAGATGATCACTTCGCGGAGGAAGAGATTGGAATTGTTTAGGCCAAAAATAATCAATAGGAACGCTAGAAGTTCTTTCAGCTGGTTTAAAGAGACTATGATTGATAATAACAATTTCACCATTATGGGGAAATTTCAAACACTTGTGAATAGGAGAAGCAATAGCTTTCATGGAAGATAGCCAAGAATAGCCTAGCTTCACACGAAATTCTTCGGATGATGGAATAATAGCAAATTCCACATCAAGGGATTTGTTATGGACCTCAATAGGTAATGTAATAGAACCAATTGTAGGAGAAGAAAATGCATCAAATAATTTCACAACCACATTTGTTTCGTCATAGATCACTTGATTCAATTGCAAAGTAAAAAGAAATTCTTCAGTAATGACATTAATCATACAAGAAGGATCAATAAGCACTCCACGACAAGGTGTATTCTTGACTTTTGCAACTATATATAAAGGACCATTAGGTGCCCTGATAGTTTCACTAGAATCAAATGTGATGGAAGGTTCTTTAGGAATTTTCTGCTGTTCCACAAAGTTAATCACATTAGGAGTCATAGACACAAGATCATCAGGTGAGACAGAGGAATCAGTAGTATCAATCGCATTAGAGGTATGAGAAGGCAATGGATCAGTAAAAATCTAAAGATTTTGGTTAGGAGGAGCTACAGATGTGTTGCCTTTATTATTCACACCAGAAACAGAGATAGTATTATTATCAATCAAATCTTGAATTTTACCCTTTAAAGCAAAACATTTTTCAGTATCATGCCCAGGATGACGATGAAATTGACAAAAAGATTTGTTATCAAAATAGGGTGAATTAATCTTTGCAGGATCTATTTGCCTTATAGGAGGAAGAGTAAGCACATTTTGTTCCAATAACTTATTCATAATACTATGCAATGATTCATTCAAAGGGGTAAACTTTCTTTCTTTCTTGAAAAACTTAGAAATGGGAGGCACACCTGATGCTGCATTCACATTGTTGTTGATGATGTTTTCATTGAATTTAATGGACTCTCTGTTTGGTTTAAACTTCCCAAATGGTTGTTGACTACTATCAACCTTATCACTCGGAGCCATAGGATTTGCTTGTTCCATTTGACTCACAGTCAGTTGATAATTGTGAAGAGTTGCACACAACTATTGGAAAGAAGTAAACTCAGAAAACAGGAGTTTTCTCTAATATCTTTTTGTAAATTAGAAATAAAGATTCTTTGAATATCATTGTCAGGCACTGGAAAGGAGATTTGAGCATACAAATGCTTATATCTACCAATGAAATCAGTCACTTTTTCTTTAACACCTTGTTTACAATGCATTAAATCAATCAAAGTAACCTTAGGACTTATATTGTTTTGAAATTGTTGAATGAAAGCATTTGCAAGTTGTTCGAAAGAAGAAATAGAATAGGAAGGCAACGAGCAATACCATTGTAGGGCTTTATCTCTTAATGTTCTAGTAAACAGTTTTGCAAGCAACCTTTGGTCATAAGCAAAATTGGTACATATTGTTTGAAATGTCTTAACATGTGTTAGAGGATCACCCTTACCATTATAAAGCTCCAAATGTGGAATTTCAACATGTTTAGGGGGGATAGCTCGAACAATGTCAAGAGAAAGTGGGCTCGCAACATCAAATGTGGGTACACTAAACTTAGATTGATTCATAGAGGCAATTTGTTGCTGTAAAGAAGAGACAGTTTGTGCAAGATTGTTAATGGTCGCTTTAGTCGAAGAGTTCATATTAGACGTGTTAGATTGTGATGGAGGTGTTATGTTATTGAAAGAAGGTAGAGAGTAAGGTGGTGGGACACTATGATAGTTAGTCATAGGAGATGATTGGACAGGAGGAACACTACAAGGAGGAATGGAAGGGTTAAATGAATTGCCCCCTTGCGTCATGTTCATTTGTGGTGATATAATAGGAACACTTATTGAAGGAATGAATGAAGAATTTGGATTGAATGAAGGAAGAGGGTTGATTGAAGAAGAAGGATTGCCCCCATGACTGGTGATCATAGGGGGAATATCTTGTGTTGAAGTAGTCATTATGTTTGATGTAAAAGTAGGTATACTAGAAATAGGAGTCGTCAAAGGAATAGAATGATTAACTTGAGTAGGAGGTTGTGTATAACCTAAAGTTTCAGCACAACTCTTCATAGGCATCACATTCGAATCCACAATGTGTGCAATACCACGCAAAATATCAATTCCATTCTTATCAATTTGAACCATACGTTTTAGACCCTCAATTAAGGAAAGAGCTTCACTATCGGGGTATTCTTGAGACATCCATTGTCGAAAATCATCAAATTGGTTATCCAATTTCGAAAGTTGTTCTACAGAAACCTCATGGAGAGCTTCTTCATCATTAAGAGGATTAGAGGAATTACCCATGTCCTTGTTAAAAAAGCCATTCAAATTAGGTTCCATCTCCTCGGTAATTAAACCTTGGAAAGACCTAATTCTAAGGCTTCGTCTAACGGGAATAGTGTAAGTAGGACTTATTGTTGTAAAACTCATGCACAAAAGAGAGAGAGAAGATTTTGAATTTTAGAGGTAGAAAATTTCAATAAAATCAGCCAATCTCCTAGATTTAAGCTGTTAAATACAATCAGGACAATTTCCCGAAATTTTGGAAAAAATGTCTGGGACCGTGGCGAACGGAGTGCACATGGTCCTCGCAACTTTTTTCGAAATTTTCAGTGATGAAAGTTATGATGATTTTAAAGCCAATCTGAAATAATTGAGTGATTTTACGATCTGTAGATAGGCCAAATTAAAGTTGCAATCTCAAAATTGAACCCTACCAAGATTATTGAAAAATGCAAAATTCGAATTTTGAAAAAGAGAGGGAAACTGAAATTTTGAATTTTATGATTTTAGAGGGAATACTGAAAGCAATGCAAGTTTTGAAATTTAAAAGTTGACTCGATTTCATGCAAAATTCAATTTTGAAAATGGAAATCAAGGTTGTTGCAATTAAACACTTAATTTCAAAAGTCACAAACTGCAAAAATTTGAATAAAACACTGAAATTTCGAATGAATGCTAACACACTTTTCAGATTTAGGACTGTAAGAAACACAATTTTGATATGAATTTCAATTTCAACAATTTTTGAATGATTAGAAGCCTTAATCCAAGCAATCGCTAGACCAACTTTGACTTTAATTTTGAAGGTGTTAAAATTGATAAAATCAGCCAAAATTCTAGATTTTAGCAGAAAAATACAGTAAGATCTAGCTCCCGAAATTTCGGAAAAAATGTCGGGGACGATGGCGCTCGGGGTGCACACGGTCCTCGCAACTTTTTTCCAAATTTTCAGGGATGAAAGATATTGTGATTTTATTGCGGAATCCAAAGTTACAGCCGTTTTGGAAGTGTTTTGATTAGTGAAATTATCAGTCAAAGGTTGAATCAAGGAGGTTTTAAAACTTAGGGTTTTGACACTTAACCACTTAATTTTCAGAATTAAAGCACAAATATGAATTGACAATTTGCAATAGAAGGGTAGATCTGAAACAAGCATTAACAATTAAACATTTCACAAGTTTAATTACTTAAAAAGAAAATTTTAGGGTTTTTATGCAATTAGCCTCTAAAATTTGCAAAAGATCAAACATGGAAATGTAATTAAGGAAGCAAATTTTTCAGATCTAACCCTGAATAATCAGAATGAGGATGTTCACGTCGGGTTCACCAAAATGTAAAGCGGAAAAAATCAAACCCTAGTCGTTCTCCCCTACCCAACTCCAAGGAGAGAGGAGAGTCACTAGGGTTGATGGTTTTCACTTAGGGGAGACATTACATTCAAAAGAGGGGTTGAAACCCACAAGATCCAATCCCACGCAATGCAAGGTTGGATTCTAAATGAGTTTCAAGGGTTAAGACATCAAGGATACCCTCTTTTGTAAAGAAATGTAGATAGAAAGATTGAACTAGGAATGCATGTAAAGTAGGAAAGATTTGGTTATAAACAGAGATAGGGATATGGTATGAAGCTACGGACCTGGAATTAGCAGTAAAATGTCGAGACGGTGCTGTTCTGCAAATTTGAGCGAAAGTTGACGGGACGATGGCGCCCGGCGTGCACACGGTCCTCCGAAAAATCCGCGAAACGAAGGTGGATCTGTTCGTCTCTACACAAGGATTCCAGATCTTCAATTACAGCCGCGTACCTGCAACCTACACACAGAAAAGAGAGGACGATTGGGGGGTTAGGGATGAGGGGTTTGCCTTTAGGTCAAACCCCGGTTTTGGAATTAACCAAGAAATGAGAATGCTGTAAATGTAAATGTTTGTAATGTAAACAAGTACTGATACCTTGTTGTAAGAATGTTTGTATTTTTACATGCGAAGGTGTAAATGTTGTTGTATGTTGTATGTTGTATGTGATCTCCTCTTCAATGGTTGTATCCTTGTCTTGAATGCAACACTTAGCCTTGAATGGAGACTTAGAATGATCAATTGCTTGAAGGAATGCTTGAATGCTTGAATGTTTGAATGCTTGAATATCATTTCCGCCTCTTTGCACACATATGTCCTCCCCCAAATGGGAGAGGAAATGTAGTTTATATACTTGTCAATTAGGGCTGATAGACTGATTTTCCCGACCTTAGGCCGACCAGGAAATGTTATTTTCCAATTTGCAAACTTAAAGACTCGATGCCCAAAAGAGACCGGGCCCAAAATAGGGCCCGGGACTAGGGGGCTAGGCGCCATGGTCCTGGGGGACCAGAGCACTGGGCGCCCTAGTCCTGAAGGACCAGGGCACTGGGTGCCATGGTCCCACCTCCCGGGACAGCAGGGTGCAAGGAAGATCAGGCCAGGGTGCTGAGAAATGTAGTTTTTGGTGTCATGAACAAGTTTTGGGGTCTCCATTCAGGTTCTGTGTTGCATCGCCATCGTGAAGACCCAAATGCAGTCAAAATTGCAAGTGTCACAATTTTAGGATGCTACAGTTTTATTCTTTGTTTAGCACAAAGAGGTAATATTAAGTTGGAATTTAGAATATTGGTCAACACATTTTCTTGCTTTAGCTCAAAATCAGAATGAGAAGGTGTGGATTTACAAGACAATGGAGAAGAAGATGTTGACAAAGGAAAGTGTGATATCTCATTACTTTGTCACTCACATTCAAGAATTTGTCCATTGCATCCATGTGTATATTCAAAAAAGGGTTCACTCTTAGGGGGAATTGGATTGAAGTTTAAAAAGGCTCAATCATTTTCAAGATTTGTGTTAAGAGAAAAATTTGGAATATGAAATTTAGGCATCTTAGACTTTCTAAAATAGGTAGGAGTGAAATATAAGGACCCCCAATCATCCTCTAAGAGTTATTCTTTAGGAACTTCTTTGGTCAGACATGATATATTTGAGTGAATTGAAGAGAGGATTGTAGGAACTAAGAATGCATATGATGCATCACTTATGTTCTCATCAACTACCTCATTAGTATATGTGTAAGGCACGACATGATAATCAAGAAGATTTTTTGGTTTCCTAGGAACATGAATGGAATTGATTTGATTTTTGTTAGGCTCTTGATTTTTGGGAGAGAGAGAATTATAATGAGAAATAATATCATCCTCTTGTTCTAAGGTATCTTTGTGTTTAAGACACTCATTAGGAAAAGGACTATCATATGTGATTAATGCTTCATCTTTGGAGGGAAGGTTATTAGAAGGAATAGAAGGTGAAGTGTTATTAAAATCATCATCTTTCACCAAGGTACCCTCATGAGGGAGGATCATATGAAGACAATAATCTATATTTTCCTCTAATGGTTCATCCCAAATAGGGAGATCATTAGGAAGAGTGTTAAAAGTACCTCCTTGCATCAATATGTCCTCTTTTAGGGGAGACTTTTTGGGAGAGGGATCATTTAAGGGCTCAAAAAGGGGATTTTTCAAATATCTTAAATCCTTTCAACTTAAATGCTTCATCTTGTAGAAATAAATTTGAAAATTTTCTAAATTGAAAGGGAAGAAGTGAATGCAATGAGCTAAATTTGAAAAACACAATTGAAAAACTATGCAATCCACAATGTTATTCAAATGAGAGCTAGGAGGGAAAATTTGAATTTTAAATTTTGGAATCTAAGTTGCAAAATTCAATAACACAAAATTCTAAGAACAATGATTATAAAAAATGAATCAATTGATTTAAAGAAGAAAATGGTGTAATTTCCAGGAATGATGATAATTATCCAAAAGAGATTGAAAATTAAAATTAGGGTGTCCTGAAAAATCTGTTAATTTTATAAATTCAAAGTTGTTGAATTGAAATTTTTTAATTTAAAATTAGGGTTTTAGATCCTAACCAATTGATTTTGAAATTTTGCCAAAAGGAGGGAATTGAAATTTTGAATATTTTTAGTAAGAAGACAAATCTGAAAATAATGATAAATCTAAATAATTGAATTAAGATCCAAATTTTGCACAAGTTCAATTTCAAATCTAGATTTTTTGTAAATTGCAAGGAAATCAAACATGCAATTTTGATTTTTTTTCGACCTTAGGAGGTTTAAAAATTGATAGAATCAACCAAATCTCTAGATTTAAGCAGTAAAATATAGTCAAATCCAACTCCCAAATTTTAGAATAAATGTCAAGGACTGTGCGTAAATTATGCATATTCCGACCAACATTTTTTGAAATTTTTAGAGATGAAAGATATTGTGATTCTACTACAGATTCCAGAAAATTGCCTAGTTTGGAGATGTTTAGATAGATCAAATAAGTAGTCAAAGGTCAAAATAGGAGATCCCTTAAAATTTAGGGTTTTACTGTTTAACCACTTAATTTTTAGAATAAAAAGACTGATTTTAATCACAAATTTGAAATAGAAATCAGATCTGAGACAAACAATACAAATTATATACTTCACACGCTTAATTTCCTCAAAATGAAAAATTAGGGTTTTTATGCAATTAACCTCTAAATTTCGCAAAAAGATCAAACTCGGAAAGGAAATTTTAAAGTTCACATTGCAATTATTTAGATCGAACAAATAAGAAATCAAAATTAAGATATAGGACGTCGGGTTCACCAAAATGTAAAGTGGAAAATTGAACCCTAGTGATTCCCCAGAGAGAGAAAGGAAATCACTAGGATGATTTTCACTTGGGAGATACTTTACATTCAAAAGAGGGGTTGAATTCACTAGATCCAAACCCTAGAGTGAATAAGGATCTGAATACTAAGTGAATTTTAAGGGTGCAATGCAATTTATCGTCTTTTGTAAGTAGAAGAGTTGACTTGTTGACTATGTTGAAAATGAAGACAAAATGGGTGAAATAAGGAGCTACTGATTCAAGATCGCACTGTAACTTTGGATCTGAGGTATTTAGACTTATACAGACCTTCCCTATAAATTTAGAGAAAATTCATCAGGATCGTGCATAATTTATGCACGATCGGTGAGACGAAAAGGGTTTTTCCATCTCTGCAAATGAATCCTAAATTTACAATTACAGTCATGCACTTGCAACTTGTGTTGGTATTTTAGATATGTTGATATGGTTTTTTCATTGATGTAAACACTTATCAACTCTAGTCAAGCCTACTAGCACTTGGAGATTCGGGAATGTTTACCGGCAAGCAAGTGACTTTATGCACAATCACTAGTATCTTATTCATCGGTAGGATATATTATTCAGCGGCACTTGAAATGACATGGAAAACACTTGGTTATGTCAAAGACATCATTTGGATAGTTTTTCTTGGATATTTGTTCATTGGTATATTCGTGTTTGCATATTTGTTGTTACCGGCAAATAGGTCCAGGATAAACACCGACAGGCCTATCTATTCCAGATCAGCAAGACACGCTATGGAGATGATTTATTATTGTTGTAAATGCATTAAGACAACATGTTGAATTAGATATTGCATTGGTTATTGATTTAATTGTAAATTGTTTTATTGTAATATCTTTTGTAAAGTCAACCTATACATTTTGGTCCTAGGTTTTGGTATATATGTAAGATCTTATTTGTAAGATCGATATGTGATTGGGAAAATATTTATATAAAGGTATATGCAAGAATAAGAAGAGAAATACACACAGACATCATTTAAAGGGTGAAGGAAGGTTTTTGTGTAGACATATCAGAATTACACTGGTACTGAATCTAGCATATGAAGATGCTATTTTAAGCAATACATCATTATTGGATTTAACCATCCAATTGTAGTCAGCGTGACTCCCATTTGTGTTTGAGCAATGAGCTCTAGGCGCTTGGCCTTTTTGCATGTGCAAACCCCCTATTGTATACACATACTATATGTAGTAGTATCATCTGACTGTGGGTAAGGTTTCCCACCATGGTTTTTCCCCTTACAGGGTTTCCATGTACAAATATTGGTGTTATGTGTTGTGGATGATATTGCCTTTCTATTTCATGCATTAATCTTTACCGATACTACAATTAACTGATAAACTGTCTACCGACATTAAGTTTGGTTTACTAGTATTAAGCATTAAGTTTGGTTAAGTTGTTTTGGTTTGAATTTATTTGACAACTGATTCACTCCCCCCCCTCTCAGTTGCCTCTGGGACCTAATAATTGGTATCAGAGCTTAGTCCTCTTTTTGTGGAAGTTTAACAGCTTGAGGAGATCCAATGTCTTCTAACTATTTTAGGAAGGACACTCCTAAACTTGATGGAACTAACTATGGCAAATGGAAGATTAGGATGGAGACACATTAAATTGCATTAGAAAAGACATCTGAGAAGTTACAAAGAATGGATATACTACTCCTACTCATGGTCAACCTAATCCACCTAACTTGGCTAAAGATGAGGAAAATGATTGCAAAGCAAGAGAAGCACTTTTGAGAGCATAATCAAATCAGCAAATCATGGGATTATTAGATAGATCTACTGCTAAACTTATTTGGGACCATTTGGAAACATCGAATGAAGGAGATTCCATAGTCAAAATTTCAAAACTTGAGAGCTTCCAGGTCAAGTATGAAGATCTGAAAATGGAAGAAGATGAAAGAATTTCTACTTTTATGGAAAGAGTTAATGAAATTGTTCTAGGTATTAAATGTTGTGGAGGAACCTTAAGTGAAGATGAAATTGTTTCAAAAGTTTTAAGAGGATTGCCACCGGCATACAAAATGAAAGTTACTGCTATAAATGAGTTAAGAACAATGCCTAATACATCAGTAACTAGAGATACATTGATTGAAAAACTTTCAGCTTTTGAAATTGAGGAATTTGGTCATGTTGCTACTATAAAGAAAGATTTAGCTTTTAAGGCATCAACTTCATCTGCATCATGATCATTTGACAAGTCTGATTGGAAAGCTTTTTATTCAAGAGAACTTGAAGAAAGCAGGAGAGAAAATGAAGAACTTGAAGAACTTGAAGCACTATTTGCAAGGAAAATGCCTAAAGGTCCAGTTGGAAGTAAGTATGAAGGTAAATCACCCTTTAAATGTTTTAACTATAATAAGATTGGTCATATGGCTTCAAGATGCCCTGATAGACATGTAAGATTAAAAGAAGAAGCTAGAAGAACATACAAGCCTAACCCTAAATATCAGAGATACAGACTTTAGAAGAATAAAGACAAGTCTTGTTATCTTGCTGATGAAGGAGTCACTAATGATTCTGATGAGGATCCAATAGACAATGGATGGGTCTTTTTTGCTATAATAGAAGATCAACTGACACCTACTGTTCAATCGGTAGAGCAGGCCCTGGCAGCTAAAGTTGAGGCTAAGGATGAATGGATCATTGATTCAAGATGTTGACATCAAATGACTGGTGATAAAAGTAAATTTTTTACTTTTCAGGAATATAATGGAGGTCTGGTAAGATTTGGAGATGATAAAGCTTGTTTGATGAAAGGTAAAGGTACTATATCTCTTGATGATAAGCATAATACTGACAATGTTTACTATGTTGAAGGTTTAAAGCATAATCTTTTGAGTGTTGGTCAATTAGTTGAAAAAGGATTTCAATTACAATTCAAGAATGGGAAATGCAAAATTATGAACAGAACTAGTTTGGAAATTGCAATCGGTAATCAAACTAGAGGTAATATCTTTCATTTGAATAATAATGAAAAAACATGCTTGATTGCACATATTGATGAAAGTTGGCTATGGCATAAGAGACTGTCATGTAAATTTTGATTGCATTGTGAAAATCAGTACAACTAAAGCAATTAGAGACTTACCTAAAATTGTTAAGCCTCAGAATCTAGTATGAAAGGAATTTCAATTTGGAAAACAAGTTAGAGAATCTTTTAAAAGTATTCCAGAAAAATCCAATAGTGCTCTTGACTTAATTCATACTGACTTATGTGGTCCAGCTAGAACTAAAATCTTACAAGGTGATAGATATTTCATGCTAATCATTGATGACTATTCTAGAATTTGTTGGGTTACTTTTCTCAGAGAAAAATCAGAAGCACTTGGGAAATTCAAGCTATTCAAGGTGATGGTAGAAAATGAAAACGGTAAGAAAATCAAATATCTAAGATCAGATTAAGGAGGTGAATTTACATCTAAGGAATTTAATACATTTTGTGAAGTAAATGGAATCAGAAGACAATTATTAGCACCCCGGACACCCCAGTAGATGGAGTTGCAGAAAAGAAAAATAGAACTATCTTGGATGCAGCTAGAAGTATGTTATCAGAAGAAAATCTACCACATGTATATTGGAGAGAGGCAGTAAGCACATCATTCTACACATTCAACAAAGTTCACATCAAAGGTGAAACTGGTAAGACCCCTAATGAACTATGGTTTAGCATTACTCCTACTCTTAAATATTTTAGAATATTTTGAATTAAATGCTATATTAGAAGAGATGAGTATATTAGAAATTTTGATCCTAGAAGTGATGAAGGAATATTTCTTGGTTACAGAAAAATGTTGAGAGTACAAATGTGAAAATTGATGAACAATTTAGAGGAATTTCAAGGTATATAGACTCTAAACCGACAACAGAGATATTGAGAAATGAACACACATCAGTACAGAATGAAGATCTAGTTACATCGGTATCATCTAAAAATTCCACTGTAACTGAAGAACAACAACAAACAAAGACACCCCGGTATGTAAGGTTGAAACATTTTGAAGATCAGATAATTGGGAACATGTATTAAGGAGTTATGACAAGAGGAAGACTGGCAAATGAAGAGGTATGTCTTATTTCTCAAATTGAACCAGCAATAATTAATGAGGGATGTGAAGATAAACACTGGATTAAAGCTATGGAAGAAGAATTAAAACAAATTGAGAAGAATAACACATGGACATTAGTTCCCCGACCTAAAGACAAAAATGTAATTGGAACAAAATGGGTATTCAAAAACAAACTCAATGAATATGGTAAGGTAATCGGAAATAAATAAAGACTAGTATGTAAGGGATATTCACAGAAAGAAGGAATTTATTACAATGAAAGCTTTGCACCGGTAGCCAAAATTGAGGTAGTCAGATTATTCCTGGCTTTTGTAGCACACAAGAAATACAAAGTATATCAAATGGATATTAAATGTGCTTTTCTGAATGGAGATCTTGAAGAAGAAGTTTACATTGAGAAACCTGATGGATTTTCTTTGACAGATAACAAAGATATGGTTTGCAAATTAAGGAAAGCTTTGTATGGGTTGAAGCAAGCTCCAAGAGCTTGGTATGCTAGATTGGATAAATATCTTTTGAAGATTGGTTTTTCTAAAGGTAATGTTGATAGCAACTTATACTATAAAGTCTCTAATGATGACATCTTGGTTATAGAAGTTTTTGTTGATGATATAATCTTTGGAGGAGAAGATGGTTTGTGTAAAGACTTTTCTAGTGAAATGCAGCAAGAATTTGAAATATCTATGATTGGAGAGATAAAATCCTTTTTAGGATTACAGATTTCACAGATTGATAAAGGTATATTCTTGAGTCAATCTAAGTACTTAAAGGAGTTACTAAAGAAATTTGGGATGGAAAACTCTAAATCGGAAAGCACACCTATGACTACAACTGATAAATTATCACTAAGGGATGAATCTACACCTGTTAATCTGACTAGGTACAAATCTAAGATAGGAGGTCTATTGTATTTGACACAAACAAGACCTGATATTATGAATGCAGTATGTATTGTTTCAAGATTTCAGAGTAATCCCAAAGAAAATCATGAATCAGCAGTAAAAAGAATTTTCCGGTACTTACAAGGCACTACAAATATTTGCCTATGGTATCCTAGAGATTGAAACTTTGAATTATGTGCATACACAGATGCAAATTGGGTAGGAGATGTAGGTAACAGAAAAAGCACCACTGGCAGAGCATTTTTTCTTAGAAGCATATTAATTTCTTGGTTGAGTAGGAAACAAAGTTGCACATCTTTATCAACAGTAGAATCAGAATATGTTACAGCAGCAACTAACTGTACACAGGTATTATGGCTTAAGCAAATGTTGAAGGACATAAAGGTAAAATGCAAAGAACCTATAACTATCTATTGTGATAATACAACAACAATTGATATATCTAAGAATCTGGTACTACATTCTAAACCTAAACATGTCTCTATCAAACTTAATTTTCTAAAAGAGAATGTTGAAGCAAAAGAAGTAAAACTGGTTTATGTGAATAGTAAAGAGTAGATTGCAGATATTTTCACTAAGTCTTTGCCTAAGGAGACTTTTGAATATCTTAGAGAATAGCTTGGGGTCATACCCCCACCGGTAGAAACTTAGACAGTTGATGTTTGTCATCAACCAACAAAACTAACAGAGAAATCTTGTACTTCGGTTTTGATGAGGAGAGCTACTTCTCAGGGGGATTAGTTGGTATACTGAATAAGTTGGTATTTTGTATTTGAACCTAGTTTTTGTATTGCTTTGGAATTTGATGTCAAAGGGGGAGAGATTGATATGGAAAATCACATGTCACTCCTAGGGGGAGAGACTTTATCTCTTGGGGAGAGATTTTTATTTTGGGAGAGATTGATTACTCTCTGAATTTTGATCTCTAGTTATGTTGTTTTTTTTGGCATTTCTGTTTTGGCACTTTGATGGTTTTTCCATCCTGTGTTTCCATCAATGCCAAAGGGGGAGATTGTTGGTATTTTGGATATGTTGATATGGTTTTTTCATTGATGTCAACACTTATCAACTCTAGTCAAGCCTACTGGCACTTGGAGATTTGGCAATGTTCACCAACAAGCAAGTGACTTTATGCATAGTCACTAGTATCTTATTCACCGGTAGGCTATATTGTTCACCGACACTTGAAATGATATGGAAAACACTTGGTTATATCGAAGACATCATTTGGACAGTTTGTCTTGGAGATTTGTTCATTGTTATATTCGTGTTCCCATATTTGTTGTTACCAACAAATAGTTTGAGGATAAACACCAATAGGCCTATCTATTCCAGATCAGCACGACATGCTATGGAGATGATTTATTATTGTTGTAAATGCACTAAGTCGACATGTTAAATTGGATATTGCATTGGTTATTGATTTAATTGTAAATTGTTTTATTGTAATATCTTTTGTAAAGCTGACATATACATTTTGGTCCTAGGTTTTGGTATATATATAAGATCTTATTTGTATTAAGGTATATGTGAGAATAAGCAGAGCAATACACGCAAACATCATTTGAAGGTTTACGGAAGGTTTTTGTGAAGACATATCAGAACTACACCGATACTGAATCCAACATATGAATATGCTATTTTAAGTAGTACATCATTATTGGATTTAACCATCCAATTGCAGTTAGTGTGACTTCTATTTGTGTTTGAGCAGTGATCTCTAGGTGGTTAGCCTTTCTGCATGTGCAGACCCCCTATTGTATACACATACTATCTGCAGTAGTATCATTTGATTGTGGGTAATTTTTCCCACCATGGTTTTTCCCCTTACAGGGTTTCCATGTACAAATATTCTTGTTATGTGTTGTGGATGATATTGTCTTTTTGTTTCATGCATTAATATTTACCGGTACTGCAATTAACTGATAAACAGTCTATTGGCATTAAGTTTGGTTTATCAGTATTAAGCGTTAAGTTTGGTTAAGTTGTTCTGGTTTGAATTTATTTGACAACCGATTCACCCCCCCCCACCCTCTCAGTTGCCTCCAGGACCTAACAACTTGCACATAGAAAATAAGGGAAGAAGGGTTGTGGATATGGGTTTGCCTTAGTCAAACCTCGGTTGAGGAATTTGTTGGCCATTTAGAGGAATTGATTATGTGTTGCATTGATTTTTTCTCATTGATGTCAACACTAGTTGCTTTGGATGCTTTATCGACACCCTTCTGGTCGCGGTAGGTTGAGTAGTTTCTGGTTGGTTTGGATCTGGTATGGTTTGGTTATGGAATTGGCTTATTCATGATATGCATGTTCATATTCAGTCAGTTAGTTTTAGTCTAGTGATCAGATGCTATCCTATTTGCCCAAAATTTTGATTTATTGTTCCGGCGAGGGTTTCACTAACAAATCTTTTAATGAAGATATTTGATGATATGCATAAGTGGTGTTGGTTCAGCCTTTGGTATGGATTAAGGATGTTGATGGTGATCATGTTTGAGACTTGGTGGATGGAGATTATATCTTTAGCATGTGAACCTATATTGGGTCCTAGTTGATCTAGGTTATGGATTGGCTTAATGTAAAATGTGGATTGGACCTCTCGATGTGTTTTCGGGATGTTTTATGTGTTGGATATTATTTGTCTGGTCTAAGGCTGACATGTGTTGTAATTATGTAATTGGTTTATTATCTGGTGGCCAACCTAATTGTTTATGGTCAAGGGTTTGTATATATATGATGTAAGATCTCATTTTAGATCACATATGGGAATGGGATTAGGAGATTATATGTGTGAATAATGTAATATCATTTAGGCAAAGGATTTGGTTGATTATTGGAGATCAAGTTGGGTTTATGTAAGAGGATTTAGTCCTCTGGTATTGAGCTTAACCGAAACTGTACTCAGGCATAGGAGATGATATCATTGTATTTCATTCATTATTTCGGATTGTAGTTTGGATTTCTATGTAGTCAATGAGACTCCTTTTGTGATGAGTAGTGCACTCTAGGTTGTTGGTCTTCCTGCAAGTGCAGGCCCCTAAATTGTAATTAACATACTTATTGTAGAAGTATTATCTGACTGTGGGTAGGATTCCCACCATGGTTTTTCCCTTTATCGATTTTTCCACATATAAATCTTGGTGTCATGTGGATGGTATCTATTCTCTTATTATTGTTTATGCTTAATTGGTTTAACTGATATTCCCGTATTTTCATTAAACATTTCGGTATTAATGTTCTGGTAATTTATGACAACTGATTCACCCCCCCTCTAGGTTTTTTTTTTGGTTATTTGAGCTATCTAACAATTGGTGTTAGAGCTTTACTCCTCTCTACAGAAAGCTTAACCGCTTGAGGAAGATCTTATGGCGGCTAACAGTTCAAGTTCATCTAGTTCATCTGGAGCTATCTTTCAGAGAGATATTCCTAGGCTTGATGGAAATAATTACACAGTATGGAAGATTCAGATGGAGACTCATCTGAGATGTCTTGGTAAGGAGATTTGGGAGATCACGCCAAATGGTGTTACACCTCATAATCTGGCATCTGGAAATCCTCCTCCAGAAAAATTGGATAAGGAGCTTAAGAATGATAGTAGAGCAACAAAATCCCTCTTGTGTGCACTTTTTAATCAACAAATAATGAGATTAATTGACAAATCATCTGGAAGGGCTATATGGGATAAGTTGGAGACTCGTATGTTAAAATTGTAAAACTTGATGGTTAGTTGGTGAGATATGAGAACCTAAATATGGAAGAAGATGAAAGGATTACTGCTTTCAAGGAAAGGGTAAATGAGATTGTTATGGGAATTCAATGTTGTGGTGGAACTCTGAGTGAAGATGAAATTGTTTCTAAAGTTCTGAGAGCCCTACCACCGACTTACAAGATGAAGGTTACTGCAATTAATGAGTTGAGGACAATGGCTAATACATCTATCAATAGAGATACTTATACATCTATCAATAGAGATACTTTCGTTGGGAAATTATCTACTTTTGAGCTTGAAGAATTTGGACCTTCTGGAGCTATGAAGTCTAAACCTTCTTTTCATGCATCTACATCATCAATCGACAAGCAAGATTGGAAAGCTTTGTATGCAAAAGAATTAAATGATATGAAGAAAGAAGATGAAGAATTTGACAAACTTGAAGCGATATTTTCTAGAAGGGTACCTAACGGACCGATAGGAAGTAAGTATGAAGGAAAAAACCTTTTGAATGTTTTGCATGTAATAAGATAGGTCATTTTGCATCTAGATGTCCTAAAAGGATTTCAAGATTTGAAGAAAGAGTTAGAAGATCTTTTAAGCCTAACCCTAGATATTAGAACAAGTATAAGTACAAGCAAAATAGAGACAAATCATGCTACATAGCGGATGAGGAAGGCATTTCTGATTCTGATGATGAACCAACAAAAGATTTTTCTAGTAGTTTTGGCAATGGAAAGGAATAGGTGTTCTTGGCTATCAAGGAATATGTTTTGACATTGGAAGAGAATGTACCAGAAGAGAAGGCACTTGCTGCTAAAATTGAAGACAAGGATGAATGGGTAATTGACAGTGGTTGTTCACATCATTTAATTGGAGATAAAGGGAAGTTTCTATCTTTGCAAGAATTTGATGGTGCTCTGGTTAGATTTGGAAATGACAAAGCATGTATGATCAAAGGAAAAGGAACTATATCATTGGATGGTAAGAATAGTACTAATAATTTTTATTATATTGAAGGTTTAAGGCATAATATTTTGAGTGTAGGACAATTGGTGGATAAAGGATTTCAATTACAGTTCAAGGATGGAAAATGAAAAATCACTAACAGATCTAGTTTGGAGATTGCAATAGGCACATAGACAAAAGGTAATATATTTCATTTGAATTCCGATGAGAAGACATGTTCGATTGCATAGATTGATGAAAGTTGGCTATAGCATAAGAGGCTATGTCATGTGAATTTTTATTGCATTGTGAAGATCAATTCTACTAAGGCAGTTAGAGATGTACCTAAGATTGTGAAGCCTTATAATCTAGTATGTATAGAATGTCAAATGGGTAAATAGGTCAGAACCTCTTTTAGGAGTATACAAGATAAATCTAATGATGTTCTTGATCTTATTCATACTAATTTGTGTGGCTTTGCTAGAGTTAAAATTTTTCAAGGTGATAGATAGTTCATGCTAATCATTGATGATTATTATAGAATGATGTGGGTTGCTTTTATAAGGGAGAAATCTAAGGTATTTGAAAAGTTTAAAATATTTAAGGCTAAAGTGGAAACTGAGATAGGATTGAAGATTAAATGGTTGAGGTCAGATCATGGTGGAGAATTCACATCTGGTGAGTTTAATAACTTTAGTGAGAAGCATGGCATAAGGAGACAATTTTCTGCTCCCCGGACACCTCAGCAAAATGGAGTTGTCGAAAGAAAGAACAAAACTATCTTGGATGCAACTAGGACAATGATGATGGAAGCTAGTCTACCTCATATCTAATGGAGAGAAGTTGTGAGCATGATGATTTATACATTCAACAAAGTACATATCAAAGGAGAAACCAGTAAGACACCTTATGAATTATGGTTTGGTAATACACCTATAGTTAAGTATTTCACAATATTTGGTAGTAAATGTTATATTAGGAGAGATGATATCATAGGCAAATTTAATCCGAGATGTGATGAAGGCATATTTCTTGGTTATTCTAATGAAAGAAAGGCATATAGATGTTATAACAAAAGATTTCAGAGAATTATGGAGAGTGCTAATGTCAAGGTGGATGAGATGAATAGAGGTCAAATTAGAGTTTATGAGAAGGAACTGATGGTGGAAATGATTATATCTGAATTAGTAGCATCTTTACCAGAACAGAGTGTTGAACTAGTTACTCCGACAGTATCAGAAAATTCTACAGTAACTGAAGAACCAGGAAGAGGAACAGAGAGTTAGAATACTCCTAGGTATGTGAGATTGAATCATTCAGATGATCATATTATTGGGGATAAAAACCATGGAGTAATGACAAGAAGAATACTGGCAACTAATGAGGTATGTTTAATTTCTCAAGTTGAACCCGTATCAGTAATTGAGGCATGTAAAGATGAATATTGGTCAAAAGCTATGAAAGAAGAATTAGATCAGATTGAGAAGAATAACACATGGACTTTAGTTCCTCGGCCTAAAAATAAGAATGTTATTGGAACTAAATGGGTTTTAGAAATAAATTGAATGAGGATGGTCAAGTTGTAAGGAGTAAGACTAGATTGGTTTGTAAAGGATATTCTTAGAAGGAAGGAATTGATTATGGTGAGAATTTTGTAGCTCTAGCTAGGATTGAATTTGTAAGATTATTTATTGCCTATGTTTCCCATAAGAACAACAAGGTTTGTCAGATGGATGTTAAGTGTGCAGTTTTTTAATGAGGATATTGATGAGGAAGTTTATATTAAGCAACCTGATGGTTTTTCACTATCAGATGATACAAAAATGGTTTGTAGGTTAAAAAAGGCTTTATATAGATTAAAACAGGCACTTAGAGCTTGGCAAGGTTGGATAAATATCTTTTGAAGCTTGGTTTTACTAAAGGTAATGCTAACAGTAATTTATATTATAATATCACTAATGATGATATACTGGTTATTGAACTATTTGTTGATGAGATTATTTTGGAGGTGAAGATAAGTTGTGTAAGGAATTTTCTAACAATATGAAGAATGAATTTGAGATGTCTATGATTGGGGAAATAAATTTTTTCTTAGGTTTGCAACTTACTCAGATTGACAAAGGTATTTTCATCTATCAAAATAAGTATGTTAGGGAATTATTGAATAAATTTGGTATGGGAGATTCTAAACTGGTAAGTACTCCTATGGTTACAAGTGAGAAATTGACAGGGAAAGATTTTTCTGCACAAGTAAATCCTACAAGATACAAATCTATGATTAGAGGTCTTCTTTATTTGACTCAGACTAGGCCTGACATAATGAATGTTATTTGTATTATATCAAGATTTTAGAGTGATCCTAGAGAAAATCATGAGAGTGAGGTGAAAAGGATTTTTAGATACTTACAAGGCACATCAGAATATGGTTTGTGGTACCCTAAGGATGATGACTTTACTTTATGTGCATATACTAATGTTGATTGGGTTGGAGATGTTGATGACCAGAAAAGTACATCCAGTGGAGCTTTCTTTCTTGGAAAGAAGTTGGTTTCATGGATTAGCAAGAAACAGTCATGTACTTCTTTATCTACTGCTAAAGCTAAGTATGTTGCTGCTGCTACTAACTGTACATAGGTTCTATGGATGAAGCAAATGTTGAAGGATATAAAGGTGGATTGTAATGAATCGGTAGTTATTTACTATGATAACTCAGCTACTATTGATATATCAAAGAATCTGGTATTTCATTCTAAGATGAAGCACATATCTATCGAGTATAACTTTTTAAAGGAAAAGGTGGAAGCAAATGAAGTTAGACTGGTTTATGTAAACACTAAAGAGAAGATTGCAAATATCTTCACTAAACCTTTGCCTAAGGAATCATTTAAGTACTTCAAAGATAGATTGGGAGTTTATGCCCCTCCGGTAGAGACTTGATCGATGCTTTTTGGCATCAATCTGGTATGCATTATCAAAGATATTTTTCATTTCGACACTGATGTGGGGATGTTGCTGCTCAGGGAAAGTAATTATCTTTATGATTCAATGGTTTATGTTTTTGCTTTGATATTTTTGGCAGGGGTGAACTCACAAAGCTGGTTCCCACCTTTGCCAGCGAAGGATATTTTTGTCAGTTATAGCGCGAGGGTTCGATCTAACCCCCCTTCATTCGAACCCCCCTAAAAATTGGGGGTTCACTCGAAACCCCCTTCGTTCGAACCCCTTTTTAAACACTTCTCTGAAAATTTCTACATATTTTTGCAAATTTTTGGCCTTGAAACCTCTGGTTGAAGTCTCAAATAGAATGATCTTGACAACCCAAAATGTAGTATTATAGTCCTCAAAGCAAGTTTTCCAATGAATAGAATTTTATTACATATTGAGTTTATTATGAACTTGTTTTTTTAATTTTACCAAATATAGGTTTTTCACCGAACATGAACTTATCTGTTAAACGCATTGGAAAAAATAGGAAACTAATTCAAAAAAATTATGAAAAATATCTAAGCCCTGGGTATTGATGTCTTCTTTCTAACAAAAAAAATAAAATTGAATTTCGATATATATAGAATAAGTTATGTGTTCAAACGTAAACCTATGTCTGAATTATGACTAGTCGGACTTCAAAACTTAATAAAATGAAAAATATTGAACATATCACTATCAAACCAACTGAAAGCCTTGGATATGGATGTTACAAACCAAAATTTGAAAGAATTGAGTTTTTATCATTTATAGAAAAAAAGTTATGCGTTTCGGGATGCACATCACTCTTAAAAAATGTAGTTTGTTGTAAAAACCTACTTTTCGAGGGAGATGGAAATTTTTTTTAAAAATCCTTCAAAAAAAATTGAAAAAAATATATACAGAATCTACAGACAAAATTCTACAAATGACTAATTTACATCATCTTCAAATTCTTAATAGTTTAAAAGTTATAGTTGTCGGAAGTTGAAGATTATTTTAAAATTGTTCATCTCAGTGTCAAAAGTGGCAAAAAAGTGGGAACCATTATTGTGAGTTCACCCTCAGATTTTTGGCATTGATGTCAAAGGGAGAGAGATACTGATGTGAAAAAGAAAAACTTAAGGAGATGTATATATTAGGGGGAGAGATATATGTGTAATTTAGAGATTTACAAGATATCATTCAGAACAGGAGTTTGGTCTTTGTTTCATAACTTCATTGCTATATCTTTATGTGGGAGATTATTGGCTATCTTCCACTGGGGGGAACTTGTTTGGCATTTCTTAGTACTTAGATATTTTTCACATCTAGTGTTTCCATCAATTGCAAAGGGTGAGATTGTTGGAAATTTGGAGGAATGGATTATGTGTTGCATTGAAGTTTTGTCATTGATGTCAACACTAGCTATTTTGGTTTTGGATGCTTTACCGACGCCCTTTTGGTCCCGGTAGGTTGAGCAGTTTCTAGTTGGTTTGGATCCAACATGATTCTATATGCTCTGGTATGGTTTGGTTATGGAATTGGCTTATTCATGATACTCATGTTCATATTTTAGTCAGTTGGTTTTGGTCTGGTGATAGAATGCTATCTTGTTTGCTTGGAAGCTTGATTTGTTGTTCTGACGACGGTTTCACCGGCAGAGCTTTTAATGAAGATCTTTTATGATATTCATAAGTGGTGTTGGTGCAGCTTCTAGTATAGATTCAAGATGCTAATGGTGATCATGTTTGAGACTTGGTGGATGGAGATAATTTGTTTAGCGTGTGGACCTATATTGGGTCCCGGTTGATCTAGGTTATGGATCGACAATGTAACGTGTGAATTGGACCTCTCGATGTGTTTTCGGGATGTCTTATGTGTTGGATATTATTTGTTTGGTCTAAGGCCGACATGTTTTGTAATTATGTAATTGGTTTATTGTCTAGTGGCTGACCTGATTGTTTATGGACGAGGGTTTGTATATATATGATGTAAGATCTCATTGTAGATCACATATGGGAATGGGATTAGGAGATTATCTATCGGGATGTCTTATGTGTTGGATATTATTTGTTTGGTCTAAGGCCGACATGTTTTGTAATTATGTAATTGGTTTATTGTCTAGTGGTTGACCTAATTGTTTATGGTTGAGGGTTTGTATATATATGATGTAAGGTCTCATTGTAGATCACATATGAGAATGGGATTAGGAGATTATATGTCTGAGTAATGTAATATCATTTAGGTAGAGGATTTGGTGAATCATTGGAGATCAACTTGGGTTTATGTAAGAGGATTTAGTCCTCTGGTATTGAGCTTAATTGTAACTGTACTTAGGCATAAGAGATGCTATCATGGTAGATTATTCGTTATTCTAGATTGTAGTCTGGATTTCTATGTAGTCAGTGAGACTCCTTTTATAATGAGTAGTGCGCTCTAGGTTGTTGGCATTCCTACAAGTGCTCTGCAAGTGCAAGCCCCTAAATTGCAATTCACATACTTACTATAGAAGTATAATCTGACTATGGGTAGGCTTCCCACCGCGGTTTTTCCCTTTACCGGGTTTTCCATGTATAAATCTAGGTGTCATGTGGATGGTATTTATTCTCTAATTATTGTTTATGTTGGAAACCAATAACACTGAGAGGGGGGGGTGAATCAATATTATACTAGAATAGTAGATTTTAGCCTTAACAAAACATTCATACACCAACCGGTATACCGGTTTAAACAAAATTGAAAGAAGTAAAGAAACCAATAAGCCAAACACATAAATGAGAATCATAACACATAGATTTATACATGGAAAACCTCAAAGAGGAAAAACTATGAGATTTTACAAAGATCAAGGGCTCAATGAAAAATACAATAGAGAGACAAAATAGATGATAGAAATAAACTGTATTCTATCAAGATGAAAATACTGTTCAACTGGATCATCAAGCATTACATACAATGAATATGAGCTTGCTTATATAGGCAAGGCTATACAGATATGTGAGCACACAAACATGACATGTGGCTGAATAAGAAACAAGGATAGGTAGGAAATAGATGTGGGTATGTAGGAGAAACAATATAATATTCCACATGAGGTGGATCACCAACCGAAGGTGGAATGTAACAACAAGATAAGACCACAAAAGGTGGAAATTATCCTACACACACTATCCCAATGTGGCACAAACACCCAAGTGTCTCATACCCAAACTACTATGAAATAAATATCCTAACTTAACTTAAGTAAGGTGTAATAATATCCAAGATAAATAATTATTTACACCAACACCCCCCCTTAAGTGCAACTAAGGGGAATGCACTTAAGTCTACAATGCAACTAAGCAATACAAGATGGCTCCCGACTAATAGGCCATGTTAGGTACCCATGTACAAATGCAAATGCATGAAAACTAGTGCAATGAAATCTCTCACAAAGAGAGAAAAGAGAGAAAATCCAATGGGAAAAAAACCCTCCCCCAAAAGAGATGAAAACTACATACAAATAACTCTCATAGAAGTATGTGAAGGAAAAAACCCCATATGAGGAAAAAGTCCCCCCATATGAGAGAAGAAGAAGAGAGACTGGGAATCCCCCCCTCAATGTGGAATTTGCACCAATGATAGAAGCTTGATGATTAATGAAGAAAATGTTCCACGAACATTGAACCATGTTCCTCCCCTTAGGAAGAAACAAAACCAAAGGTGTATTCATGAAGTCTCCCCAATCATGAAAGGAAGATGTATGAAAAATACTCACGATGAAAGGAATATCTAAAAAATTGCTCAAGTTTTCCCATGTTGATGTTGAAAGTTACCCCCTCCAAAGGTGGTAAACTGCACAACACTGCTGAAAAAGGCACTCCAAGATCTAGTGGAGAAGAATGTAGAACAATATCCAAAGAATCGCATGTCTCCTCCAACTGTTGCACAAAAGTATCGACAATCATGTCAACCTCTAAAGATTGATCATGTAGAGAATGCACAAGAGGGTCAAAGTGATCCCTCGCAACAATCGAAGAAGGATCATCTTCATCAAAGAGAAGATGAATGTCATCAATGATGTCTCCCAAATTTGCAATGTAGGACTCTACAAACAAACCTTCAATGTCTGTCAAGTAGGCATCCCAATCAACTAAAGCTGGAAGACATGGAATATCTTGTTGCACTGAATCACAAGAAGACAAAATTGTCGCACTAGTTGCATCATCAGGTGCAATAGGTGGTGTGATATCAATAGACGGAGATGAAAGGAAAGGCTCAAGAATGGGGTCACATGTGAGAATCCCCAAGTTCAAGTGCCAAATGTTCTCCTCAAAATCTAAATCATCAACATAGGAAGAATCAACCTCATCAATAGGACCAAAATGTGAAAATGAGTACAACCGAGATGCACAATCAATCACCCTAGTCACAATGATGGCTCCACTCTCCAAGTCTCTAATGATAACTGAATCAGGTGTGAACTCCACAGTTTTCCTAGTTTCCCCATGTGTGATTTGATAGATGGAAATAGAATTGTTTGTTAAGTGGGGTACACACAACACATCATTGAAGGAGTTATACCCAATTGTAATAGATTCTTTCCCAATCACATCCATGTATGTATGATTGCCTATAAAAATTTGTAGCATGTGGCAAGGCTCAAATGTAGAAAACATAGACTGTGAAGATGCCATATGATGAGAAGAACCTGAATCTAGAAACCATCTCCCCGAATCATGACTTGTAGTAGCACAAAGAGTTTGTCCCTTTCCTTTATCTGTCCCAAAAGAGTGATCCTTTCCTTTATCCTTATCCTTGGAAGAAGAAGCCGACGTAGACATTCTAGAAGGTAGGTTGATTTTGTTCTTCTCAAGAAGATTCTTCAACTCATCAATATCCTTCTTGTAACAATGATGTTCATCATGTCCTAACTTCTTGCAATATCCACAAAAAAGATTGTCCTTATATGATTTCCTCTTAGGTGAGAATGGTGAATCACCTTGTTATGTAGAGGAAGAATGTGCTCCATCTTGATGTGGTTTTGACTTAGGTTGCTTTTGATTCTTGCCTTTTCCTTGATTGCTTTGATTCCCTTTGTTAGCCAGCAAAGCTTGTGACTTTGAAGATTTGAGAATCCCCATCTTAGTCAACTTAGATTTCTCAAGTATCAACATCTCCGTGAATGAATCAAATGAGGGAGAAGTGTATGAGGAACCTTGAGCTAACCTATGGGTGTGAAAGCTAGATACAAAGGCTGCATACTCTGAAGGAAGCTTGTCCAACAAGTTATAAACCAATTGAGCGTCCTTTTTGTCAATTCCACAATCCTTTGCTTTACTCTTAGCTCATTTGCTTTTGTGACACAATCTTGGATTGTATCAAAATCCTTGGGATCGAAAGTTGTGAGTTCACTATCAAGCTTGTAGCCCTTAATCTCATCAACTTGACCATATAATTTCTGAAAAATATCCCAAGCCTCTTTAATTGTGGTACACTTATCAATGTGAAAAATGAGGTCATCTGATACATACTTTCTAAGAGTTCCAAGTGTCATAGAATTCTTAGTAAGCCATTCAATTTGAGCATTAGGATCAGGTGGTGTTGTAATAGTTCTATTTACATAATGAATGAGTCCTTTTTCCATTAGTTTACTCCATGCCTTAATCTTCCATGATGCATAATTATGAGGAGTTAAAAGTGGAAATTTAGGAGAACCCGTAGCACCAAAATGAAAAAAACACAAGATAAAGAGGCACAATCAGACAAGAAACCCCCCAAAATTCACTCAATCAAGAAACCCCACCCCCCCCCCAAAAAAAAAATGGTGATTTGGCACTTTATTCTTAGTGCGTATATAATGGGCCACGTGCAAAACAAGGAAAAGTGGACTTCTGATTTCAATTTAAAACTTCTCAAAATGAGATCTAAGAGACTTCAACAAGTACTGCTACTGATGTAAACTAAGATCCAAGCGAAATACAAGTACCAAATAGGCCAAAAATGACCAAATACTGAAAGTACAATTTCTACTCAAAATAACTACAAACAAATGGCAGATTATGAAAGTAGACAAAAAATTATGCACCTTTAAAAAAAATGGAACTTGAAAAGGAGGTTGTATGACCCCAAATGAAGCCTCTGAAGTTGCAAAATCAGGGATTAGACTGGTACAGTCATGAAGATCTGCAATTTTTGAAAAATCCATCCATCAAAATTAGAAAATTCTTCCACCACTACGCTGAGCACAAAATTATAGCCCATTTCAAAAAAAATTGCACCAAAAAAGCTGCAAAAATGAGCAAGATATGGCCTTCCAAAGTTGAACTACAAAATTGAAAAGCTCAATGAGAGGGGGTTAAAAAATAATGCTAATGTCAGCAAATGATGGGCTTAACTTTGATGCCCATCTTATCATCAAAAAAACTTCGCCTCCATGGCTATGTTGATGCATGTACTGTATGGAAAATATGTCGTGGCGAGCGTTGAATGGGTCGTACATGATGATGTGGCAAATCTATTGACTAGGTTGACCGTACACTTACGTGGCAGGGTGTGTGTCTGGTCCATGTGGCAAAGGGGCTCAACTGCTGAGGTGGCAGTGGTCGGAGGGCCGGCGGAAGGTCTGTCGGCGGCAGGGCCGAGTGGCCGGCAGACGATGGCTGTTGTCTGTCGGTAGGCAATGCGGGGGGTGGGTCCGAGCAACGGAGCCAGAATAAAGGGCCACCGGGGAGGGTGAGGTCGCCGATAGGGGAGCCGCTGGTCATTGGGGCTGGAGCAGAAGCTTGAAGGACTGTGGGGACTACTACGATCGTGAGGAGATACGGTCATCGGAGGAGCATGAACGGTACGGTGGCAGTGGCAGTATAGACGGTGGGGGCACAAAGCTATAGAAAAACCCTATGGTATGAAGATCACGAGGGGGGGTTTTGCAAACCCCCCAAAAGATTTTAATTTTATTTTTTTCAAAAAATCTTTTACACCCTTTTTTTGAAAATTTTCCAAATTTTTTCTTGCCGAAATGAAAAAACATTTTGCAGAAATTTTTTTTTTTTTTTTTAAATTTCAAAATCCGTACGACTATAGCCAAAATAGGCAAAAAAAATTTCTCACCAAATATAGTCGACTTTATAGTCAAAATTTATGGAAACAGCCTCCCAGACTCAACCGTGATGTCCAAATCATTGTATGACGCCTCCAAAAAATGAAGATCCCCAAATCCAAAAATTGAAGCCTCCACAATGTCTCCAAAAGACTAATCAATGAAGCCCTATAGGCTCTGATACCATGTGATATTTTGCCAAGATCAAGGGCTCAATGGAAAATACAATAGAGAGACAAAATAGATGATAGAAATAAACTGTATTCTATCAAGATGGAAATACTGATCAATTGGATCATCAAGTGTTACATACAATGAATATGAGCCTACTTATATAGGCAAGGCTATATGGATATGTGACCACACAAACATGACATGTGGCTCAATAAGAAACAAGGGTAGGTAGGAGAAACAATATAATATTCCACATGAGGTGGATCACCCACCGAAGGTGGAATGTAACAACAAGATAAGACCACAAAAGGTGGAAATTATCCTACACCCACTGTCCCAATGTGGCACAAACACCCAAGTGTCTCATACCCAAACTACTATGAAATGCATTTCCTAAGTAAACTTAAGTAAGCTGTAATAATATCCAAGATGAATAATTATTTACACCAACAAAAACCATGGTGGGATTTGTGACCCACAATATTAATCCACTAGCCATATGAAGAGATATTATAATATATGAGGAGCCTGCACTTGCAAGAAGACTTACAGCCTAGAGCACACTACTCAATCACAATAGGAGCCTTACTGACTACATAGAATTCTAAACAACAATCTAGAGAAGTGTGAACTACTAAGATAGCATCTTCTATGCTAGAATCTAGTTTTGGTTTAAGCTCTATCTATTCCAATGGAAACCCTAAACCCCTTTACCAGAATAACCCTTACAATAAATTCCTCAAATACATAATCTCTCTGAATGATTTCACATCATATTACATTTTCATATCCATTCTAAGTCACACACAAAATGATCTATGAAACTGACCTATATACCCTATACAACATGTATGCCTTATGTCAGCTTACAAAGATATATACAATATCAGATTACATGTCGGCCAGATAATATAAATGTATAAACATTAAAACAAATTGCCAATGCCAGATCCAAGATGTGTCGTCCTCCAATACCGATAACCTTTACTATACCATGTCGGTATGCATTGCGGATGACCAAAGATATCTTATGTCGTGTCGGTGCCGGTGTAGAATCTGTGAAGTGCTTGCTGGTACACCATATAAAGCCGAAACACAACATCATGTTGCCATCAATGACAACATAGTGAAACCAACCAATAGAGTGTCAATTGCCAACAGTTTAAGATTAATTGGTTTAACTGATATTCCAGTATTTGGCTTAAGCATTCTGGTATTAATGTTTTGGGTTCTAGTATTAAAGTTTTAATTGCTAAATGTTTTGGTAATCTATGACAACTGATTTACTCCCCCCTCTCAGTTGTCTTCTGGTTATTTGAACTGTCTAACAGAATTGATCTTGAAAGAAAGTAATTGCAAATTCCTAAATGCAAATAATGAAAATGTATACCTTGTAGATCTACAATTTGTTGATGATGGTTGCTTTTCTTCTTGAATGTAATCACAAGTGTTGCATTAAATGGCATATAACTTATAAAAACCCTAACACACACATGCTTGCAAATGAATGTTGTAATGTTGCTCCAATGGATGAATGAAGAAGACACATGAAGAAGAAGACTTGATGGATGCTTGAACACTTGAATGCTTGATAATGATAATGGAGACCTTCCACTTGTTTTCCCAATTTTCTCTTATGCAAATGAGAGGACTAGATCCTCTTTTATACTTGCCTTGGAGGTTTAATTATCCCTTCACCAAAGGACGACATAGGGGGGGAATTTAATTCCTAAAATATAATTTAAGTCCAAGGGTCAGATGGAACCATTTTGGGGCCACACAAAGAGGGAGGACAAGGGCACCATGCCCCTATCCTAAAGGGATTGGCGCACCACTCAATGGTCATGCCCATTTTCAGGGCCTGAAACAGGGTCTAAACAAGTTGTAAAGTGTAGAAATAAGGCCTAGTTCCATTTTGGAGGCATAGATAGATCCCAATCAAGTGTGGGAGATGATATCACCAAGGTAAGGGGCCTAAAATGTGGTCAAAATTGCAAGGGTGCAATTTTATGATGCTACAATGTGGAAACCCAAGATTGGAAAAACTATTGTGAGAATAGTGGTTTGGATCTACTACCCAAATCTAGCCATACAAAATAATGAATCACTTGAAATTATTGAATAGGCACCAACCAATGGGAGAAGCCAATACCCTAATGTACTTGTGAGAACAAACCCACTAGAGACACCAATCTCATATGCCTAAATATGATGAAGAGTTCAAAAACTAGGACTTCAATCTCAACCATATGAATGAAATGAATTTAGTACCTTCAACATCAATACTCAACTTGCATTTGAACTTCACACATACATCAGGATGATACACACATCATTCTCTAATTCACATTATATGAACTTGTCACCTTAGAAATGCACTTACAACTATACACTAGAAATGAATTTATATGTGTTACATCTATAATTACATTTGTAAGTCGACCTAATACATACTAAATATTTTTTATGTCATATGCACAAAAATTTCTTTACCAAACATGTAGTAGGCTAGTTCCAATTATCTCACATGTTGCTCAAAACAAAGAAACATGCTACACACTTCACAAGGTGGCTTAATCTTGTCCCAAAGGTTGTTTATGTACAATCTTTGGCAAACACCCATGCAATATATCATTGTAAGTTGGCTTCATCTAATGTGTAATAAGTTTGGCCCCAAAAGCTCATACACAATTCCACACAAGGGAAGAAAACTTGCAGATACTATTGAGGATCTCTCTAGTCTCAAAAATATCCAACCTTAATCTTCGACAACACAAGAATCAAATTACTTTAAAATCATTCCAAAACATGAACTAGGTCAACTAGTAACACACCAAAAGAATGATAAAATAATAATTATGTTTCATTTCATGAAAACAATAGAAAATCTACACAATGATAAAACATGCAAAGACATACTCTCCATTTAAACCATGTGAGATAACTCCTAAGCATGAGAAAATATGAAATACAAGTTACCAGACTAGGCTCACTATCTAGGTAACATACTTCAATCACTCCAAATTAAACTTCTCGAACACTTTCTTCAACATGAGTAGATGCACATAGATGATATTATATACATATCTCAACTGATCCTAGAATCAATTAAATGTACTATTGCAACTCAAAATGCTCTAACATGACATGATAGTAAGATATTTTTTTCGACCTTCTAGATGCCACTAAAGTAAGAAACATGCATGTTTAATGTTGGAAAAATGGTTAGCACTCTCCTCGAGATTTGTGACAAAGGACTAATGACCTCTCGTGCGATCCATATCTCTGTAGTTTTTATGGGGCATTGAGAGATCAATATTTTGACACAACAAAAAAATGGGCTAACAAATTGTATCAGAGTGTTGGGTCATGAGTTCGAATCCCCTCGAGTAACATTGAGGGGGGAATTGTTGGAAAAATGGTCAATGCTCCCCTCAAGATTCGTGACAAGGCACTAACTGCCTCCTGTGTGATCCATATCTCTATAGTTTGTATCGAGTGTTGACTGATTGGTCTTTTGAAGTAATGACAAACTGGGCCAACAGTTTAATACTCAAATCATAACAATTTTCCAACAATCTGTCTCAAAGACAATCATCATTTTGACATCAATGATAACATATGTCCAAAAATATTACATTTTGTTGATTTCTCTCCCTTTGACATCAATGGAAAAGACCAATTGCTATTAATTTCTCCGTTGTCCTATTCTCAAAAAAATTGTGTTCCAAAAATACTCCCCATGTAATGCCTCGCCAAGGAACCCTAAAGGACAAGAGAAAACACATTAGAAATACTTGTTTTTTTAAAGTAACTAAGTGAGTACATACACACAAACTAAGCTC
The DNA here is from genome assembly GCF_030272615.1 of Cryptomeria japonica. NCBI lineage: Eukaryota > Viridiplantae > Streptophyta > Pinopsida > Cupressales > Cupressaceae > Cryptomeria > Cryptomeria japonica. Next base: position 466,783,774 of record NC_081406.1, on the reverse strand, counting down.
ACATCTCAAGATAAGATGAAAATTCATCAACAACTACATAATGTGGAAGACTAAATATTTAATAAACCCATCTATGCTATCTAAATCACTCTAATTTAAGACAAGATACCTCTAAGGGTTCCAAGACGTCATTACCTACAATGCAACCCAAATAGATGTCAACACAAGATGACTCTGGTAGATGACTAAATCAATCTCCAAGTCTACACTAGATAGTCTATGTTCATTTTAATCCACCAATTGAAGTGTTCCTGTGATAACATATTAATATAGAGACAAGTGAGAAGCATACATAATTATGTGTGGTAGTTAGTTTCAACATCATTCCACTAAAGCCTACTCTAATCATATCAATATGTTTACATTAAATCGTCCTCCATATAAAGTGTTTTTAATATATGGTTTTCCAATTATTACAATGATTAAATCAAATTATATTTACTTATACAACCAAAAATGTAGAAAGAGGAAGAACAAGTATTGGAAAGGTGAAGAAGCGCTTCAAGGTTCTCACGAACATGTCCATTAGTCCCCAATGGTGATGTGAAATGCCACCCAACCATGTGGTAACCATAGGTCCACCCCTTGTGCTCATGGAGATAGTCACAAGGACAAAACACTCAAGCAAGTCAACAATAGGCTAATCATTCACACCATACATAGAGAATATACACAACAACATAGCATATGAGTAAGAAATGCACTATCCATGATAAGAATGATACTTAGTCATGAGGTCACAATAGGGCCTCTAATCAATATCTATAAGGGATAGATGATAAGGAGATCAATGGAAAAGTATCAAGCATATCTCCAACAACTCAAACAGAGTTTAGGAGATCCTCTCATGTAGATGAGGAGTCCACTAACATTGACAATCCATGGATGGTCCCATTCCTCCAACTTATCCCAAGCACTCACAAGCACTTAGGAATTAGGGAAAACTACACATACTAATGCTACACAATCCATAATCTCATGTTATTTCAATAATAAGTCTCACAATAAGCTCCACCTCTCAATTGTCTCCATGAACTAAAGCCCTTGGTACATCAGACTCATTATGAACAAAATAACTATGCACACAATCCTGAAGAGGGTGAAAAGACAAATAAATGTATACAATGGTTAGTAAATCAAATGGAGTATTCAAAACATATAATCAAAACCATTATACCTTGGCATTACCTTCTCCTTCAGATTGAAAAAATGATGAAGTGGAAATACACCCAAGTGCTCCACTTGATTGGATATGCTCATTTGATTGAATGTGGTTTCTCTCCAATGCACGATAAATTGGATGGATTGATATGATAAGTGGGTGATTGCAAAAATGGATGAAGGATGTGGGTAATAACTAAAATTACCTATAGTATGGATGCACAAGATGGAATTCAAAAGCTAGATGAGTAGCATAAGATTACTTGAAAATGAGATGAGAAATGAAGGGGAGGAGACCCCAATTTATAAATTTGAAGATGGTTGAGATTGAAAGTAGATCAAGGGTGGAGATTGAAACAAGGTAGGGACATGGATTGAAGGGACATGGTGTGGAGACCAAGAGATTTTCCATAAAGGCATTTCTTGTCTCCACACTCCATAATGTACATGGGGAAGAGATCCTCAAGTACATGGGGAAGACATAAAAGAATTAAAAATTCCTGCGGGGAGGACAAGGGAATTTAAAATTCCCAAATAATGAGATGTATGGGGAAAGAAATGGGAAAAGGAATTAAAAATTCCTTGGGAAGATGAGAGTGCATGGGAGAATGAGAAATTTTCAAATCCTTGAAATGACCAAAGTTGGTGCATTTAAGGTTGGGGGTTGAGAGGGGACAAGCCATTTATGGAAATTGGTTGACTTTGTGGCTAATCATGAGGATTAGCCACTATAAAATGATTAGATAGGGTGATTAGGAAAATTAATAAGGGATTAGAAGACAAGTCGGGAAGTAGGAGGACTTGACAAGAGAAGAGAGAATGAGTGGAGGAATTAAAAACTAGGAAATAATGTTAAGTGAGCTTCTATAAGAATTAATTAGGATAAGTGAGGATTAGAGGTAAGTACTTTGTAGGAGTCACATGATTAGTTAATTAATTTAATTAAAGGGAATTTAGAAGAATTAATTAATTTTGAGGACTTTAGAAGAATAGGGAATAATTGATTTATTTAATAAATCAATTATTGGACTATAGTGACATAATTAATTAAATTAGATTTAATTAATACTGAGAGGAATAAAGGATAACATAATTAAGTTGATTAAATAGTAGGAAGGATAAACTAATTAAATATTTAATTTATTTTAGACGTCTACATTTTGCCCCTCTTTTACACAGTGACAAAATAGGTGATGGGTAAAAGAAAGGAAAAGAGTGCCCCAACATGAAGACGCAGGTGGTATATGTCCCCTCGAGAATTTTTGAGGAAATTATCGAAAAATGAAGAAAATGAGCAAAGCAGAAGAGAAGGCGAGAAAGGAAAAGAAAAAATGAGAGAAAATGAGGAAGATGGAAGAAGTATGAAAAAATGGGGCCATGCGGGACCCTATATAAGCCACACAAGGCCTAAGGAAGGGTCATTGTCACATACACATTTACAAGACTTGGAGAGCACAGAGGCTTAGGAGCAAGATGGACCACATCCCACACCATGAGCACCGCGCAAAGAGGGTTAGACAAAATGAGTGACCGACTGAGTATGGCCCATAGGTATGTACACAGACCCCACTTTTTGATTTAGTAGGTAGGGCATGTATTAGGGTATTAAATGAGATTAGCAAGTGGGTAGGACAGAGACATTGATCATCATTTCAACATATCCGCATAGGGATCGACATTTTTGCAGGTGGTTAATGCCTACGTAGGCATTGAAGAGGGGTTGGAAGGGGAACACCACCTGCGTGGCTGAATTAACATCCATGCAGACGCCGGTCTGCGGCAAGGGGAGTGAACGGGGGTGGAGACTATATTTCAATGTCTCTACATGTGGCACGATGCATGCAACATGGGTTTGATGTCTTCATTGGGGGGATCGACATTTCCATTGGGGAGGATAGGGAGAGGAAAATGGGGGATGGGGAAAGACTCAAAGGGGTTCAAGGGGGTGCACACATACCCCATAGATAGGATAGGATATAAATAAGGTAGAATAGACTATAACAGGAAAAAATAAATAGGCTAATGAGGTGAATTACTTAGTTGCAAGAGAAGGCGGGACCGCTCACATCACGAGAGCACTGGCCTTTGACGATGAGGCTATATAGACGACTGAGGGAGAATGTGAGGGAGATTCTAAGCATAGTAGGCATGATGTTTGTGGGGAGATGGTTGTGGATCAAAGTGCATACTGCAATGATGAAAATACTCATAGAGTGCTGGGACAACTAGACATGCATGTTCCATCTGTCGATTGTGGTGGCAATGATCATATTATTAGATTTCTAGAGGATCTTTAATATCCACATAAGAGGCATAGTCCCCGAGTATAGACTAGATGGGGGGAATACTACCTACGCCAGGTGTGTGAGTATGATGCGTTGTTAATGGAGGGTACACAGATGCACCTTAGGGGCTGATGCAGATACAACATATCCCTTGTTTGGTATTATTTATAGGCGGATTGTTCAGTGGATGGATTATGCCAAACCTTAACAGGAATGGATTTTCCATTGGCTGGGCTCATTCCATGTACTATATGGTGGAAGACTACGCGACCTATACATGGGAAGCAGTGATGCTTGGTTAGCTATTCCACTAAATTCATCCTTGTGTAGATTGAGGTTATAGGAACCTTAACACAGGGATCACACTGCTACACGTATAGGCTTGGGAGCATATTGCAGTGATGAGGCCAATGGGAGTTCAGGATAGGAGGATCCAGGATGCACATGTGCATACACTTATTGGTGGGAGGCCCACAGACCAGTTTGGCTGAATAAACCCGGGGTCTTGGAGGAGGATGTACTACGACCCTTAGTTGACGAAGTAGTAGGTGAAGAGAAACATGGGCCCACATACAAAGTAGTAGCAGGAGGGGGAGTATAGAGAGATAGGGAATAGAGACATGTTCTACAAAGGAGGGGAAAACAAGTACCTCGTGTGGGGGGGACCACTACAGGTTCAACCACCAGAAACACAGATTGGTGGGATGAGGATAGAGGAGGAGGGAGGGGAGGATAGGTCGGAGCCCATGGATATACGAGAGATAAAGGTACACAATGATGATTGCGAACAATCCTAGCAGGTAGAGGGATAGGTGTCATTGCAAGCATTTGGGTCTCTTAGATAGAGTATAACATGCTGGTCACGGAGAGGGAGCAGAGGTTGGAGGAGGAACTACGAGGGAGGGATGTTGCGAGGGAGAGGTCTTAGAGATTTGAGGGGGAGCTGGGGATTAAGAGGGCTTGAGCCGATAACATGCAGGTGGAGGTGGACCGACTGAGGAGGGAGGTCGATGCTCTGAGAGAGGATCTCCATACTACCATGACGAACAAGGACAACATGTAGAGGAACAAGGAAAATACCAAGCAACTCCTAGAGAAGGCGAGGAGTGGAGAGGCCATCTCATAGAAAATGGAAAAGTTAGAGAGGATGGATGAGGATCTAGAGACACTCCGCTCCCAATTGAGTAGGGAAGAGGCCGATGTGGTGAGGTTGTGGGGTGAGAGAGATGTGGACCGATGAATGTTGGAGCTAGCAGGTCTCATACAAGTGTTTGTTGATGTCGTTGCAAGACAACAATGTGCAAAGAGATTATCTTGTGAGGCTTAGTACTACAGGGATTTGTACTATCAAGTCATGATAGGAGACCAGTAAGCACCTTTGTACGCAGAGAGCACCCAGTCTCACAGGACATAGACCTATTGTTCAAGTTATTCTATAGGGATGAGGGCACCATGACCTCTAGGTGGGCCCTCAAGTTCAACAACAGGGGCAAGTGATTGAGAGAGCACATGCTATTGATGTAGATGTATGTGACACAACATTGTTTACCCTTTGGGAATTATATCATTGTACTCCAATTTGACAAATTCATATTTTTGAGATATATATATGAGATGTGATTTTGGCAGCGTATACTTGTATATGGACTTTATTATGGACTCTCATGGACTTTGATTATTGTTTCACTTTGTGATAGATGATGATTTAATGATATGATGATGCACATGATTTGACCTATTTATGATGCAATATGTATGATCATAAAATGTATGTATGCATGTGTTATTTATGATGTCGTTAACATGTTTGTGGATGCAGGATGCATGTGTATGATGTATGCCTATATGATATGCCATTTTTTAATTTTTTCATGATAATGCTTATGTTATGGTGTAATGCAGATGAGTATGATATGTATATATGTGATATGTAATTATGTGATAAATTAAAATGAGATATAATAAATGCTTCTAACAATGAAATGCACCTAAAATGATAAGTGAATGAATGGATCTATAATGTATGTGATAACTAAATGGTATGCAACTAAATGAATGCAAAATGCACTAATGTTTTGTGTAATGTAATGAAAACCCTTATTTAACCACTAAAAACATAACAAACCAAAATAGTGTGGTCGATTGATGACTTACATGACCATTCACGTAGAAAATTAATGTTTGAATGGGATCCTATTTCATGCACCTAAGATATAATGCACCTAAAATGCAAATAAATATGTAATTATCTTACAAGGTAATGATATTATTTTTAAATGTTTTAAATTGAATGGTGTGATTATTAATGATTGCAACACTACATGAGATACTAATGTTTGAATGGGATTTTATTAAACTTACATCAGTATTTATAATGTATTGAACCTAAATGTAATGTACCTAAAATGCAATTGCAAATGATATGATAATGTCTCTATATAAAACATGATGCATTATGTCCATTGCTTCATAAAGAAAGCACAAAAAAAATAATTTACATTTTCATAAAGAAAAGAATTTCCAACTTTACATAAATAAAAAAATTTGAATTTTTTCTAACTATTTTAATTCAAGAGATGGAATGTATGAAGCATCATCTGAATGACATTACAGAAACAAGAAACTCAATGCATCAAGTTCCTACCAATAGTGTTATAATATGTATTTAGAGTTATGATTAGGTAGAATTAGTAGTGTTTTGTTGTATTCGTCTGCATAATTTCAAACCATTAAGTTTATTGTGGTTTATTTTATAGCCCATGTTTAAATTAACACAATCCATATAACCTGTTTGGAATCTGAAGCAACATAGTGTCAGAATATTAAGAATACACTTAGATATATGTATGTTGCAAATATTAATCTTCTCTATTCAACAAGGTCATTTTTTCTTTTATATTATGTGAAGTTTGTTTTATAAACGACTTTCAAAACTACATATAATTGTTTTTCAATTTTTTTTGGTTAAATTTAAATTAGATTTTAAAAATTAAAATAATTAAATATTATCTTAAGTAATTAAGGTTTCTTTTTAAGCATCTTTCATATGTATATGTATATGTATATATGTACATGTACATGTACATGTATATGTATATGTATATGTATATATGTACATGTACATGTACATGTATATGTATATGTATGTATGTATATATGTATGTATCTATATATATGTTTGTATGTATATATATACATATATATGTATATATGTATATATGTATACATACATACATACATACATACATACATGGTGAGATCAACATGACATCATCAAATGATGATACATTCTCCTTCTTTCAAATAATGGTGATCATAGTATTATCGAAATCCTTCAACATAAAACTAATGCTCTAGTCTCTTCAAACCCCCTCCCATAAAATATCCTTCAAAAGATCCCAAAATTTAGGGAAAACAAATACAAAAAGCCATCTAGACCAAGGGCTTTATCCCCATACATAGAAAAAAGGGTCCACTTGACTTTCTCCAAACTATTGAGGCTTGAAGCATAGAATTTTTTTCTTCAGGAACCCAATAAAGGAAAACTTCCAAAATATCCCCAAAATCCCTTAACTCTATAATTCCATTTGTAGATAAAATATTTTTAAAGAAACTCACCACCTCATTATTGACATCTTCAGTATTAACCAACCAATCTCCTTCAATATTCTTAGTGGTGTGAATAATATTACATGACCTTCTTGCTTTCACTGAGTTATGAAAAGAATTTGTGCTTTAGTCACCTTCTTTCAACCAATGCTCTCTCAACTTCTATCTCCAAAAAATCTCCTCCCTAGCAAAAACCTCTAAATATTGAGAATTTAACATTTTTTCTTCAACAAAATCCACTTCTTTCATACCTCTATGTATAAATTTGTTTTCCAATTTTCAATTTTTTTATCAAGACAAAGTTTCTCAACAAGGGTATCTTTGAAATGAGATCGCATACATTGTTTCAAAAATGATGTAATGTATTGAAGTCTTTTGAAAAAAGATAAAAGCTTAATTATTTTCTTGAACAGGGGTGTTCAACCACTACTGTTTTATCTTGTCTTTGTACCTATTAGCTCAAAGCCATGTATTCTCAAATTTAGAAGGGAACCTTAATGAGATTGGATTTTCTCTGAAGGAAGAGGGAGAGTGGATAATGATCTAAACCCAAGTAGGGAAGGATCATTACCTCAAAAATCATAGGAAGATCAGCCAACTTCCTTGGAAGAAATAAACAATCAAACTTTTCAACAATATTCAAGAAGCCTTTCCTCCTACTAGTCCATGTAAAATCACCCTTGTTATATTTGAATTTTAGTAAACCACTATTAGTAACAAAATTATATTTGACCTCTAGAAAACAACTATTAGCAACAAAATTCTAAAAATCTGTTTGGATCTTCCCAAAACATACCTCGCCTTCTCTCTTCTCTACAACCTCAAGAGTTGCATTGAAATCCCTTCCAAAGATCAAAATTGAATTTCCATGATATTGAATAGTATTCGTTATATTCTACCACAACTCTCTTTTTTTTTATCAAAATAGTTGGACCATGCACATTGAGGCAAATAAATCCCCCAATGAAGTCCTTTGAAACCATCTTGATCATCTATTAGTTCTTACATTGGTCAACCATCTTGACCATAATAGTGATTAGATCCACAAAAACCCGAGGCCCCCCAAAGCCCATTTCGTCTCACTAAAGCACCCCTACCAAAATTTTAAACTTTTAACAAATTTATTCACCTCTAGAGAGTTAAGATACATTTTAGAATCATAACAACATTAAGTCTTGTTTGATCAAAATAACACTTGATTAGACACCTCTTGTTAAAGACATTGTAGCCCCTAACATTCCAAGATAAGGTTATCATAGCTACCTAAGAAGGAAGATAATCCCTTCCCAGATCTTAGTTTTTTCTATCCTTTGGTACTATCTACAATTTCCAACTTCAGCTTAACCACTTTGGGCCCCTTTCCTTTTTCTTGCCTACATTTACCTTGTTGGTTCTAGAGTAAGTCTAATTTATGATTCTTTTTTTCAAAATGCCTTCTTCATCCTTGGGCCCTAAAACATCCTCTTCTTTTGAAAGAAAAAGATCTAAAATACCTCTATCCCTTTCGCTTAGGGAATGATAAATTTGTGCATCCCCTAGATTGGGAAATTTTCTCTAGGGAATTTTGAATATCTAGACCAATCTCCCCCTCAGATAACTAAAATTTCTCCCTCCTTCGTCACCATGAGTGAGAATTTTTCCAACTCTAAGACATCCAACTTTTCTAAAGTTGGATCCACTGTCTCAACTTTCAAGCAAATCCTTCCCTCGCTGAGATGAATGTTGACTGAGATATTCCTCCTCTACCAACCCCAAGTTTTCGACCCCCTAAGCCTTTGAAATTCATGTTGTACCAATCTCTATACTCTAACTAATCTCTATTCCCATGGTTTCCTTCTCTTGATATTTCTTCACTTTTTTCATACTATACTAATTGGTGTTTGACAAGCCATCTTGATGAGCCCCTTTCAAATGATTTAGGATACCAAAACCTATGCTCTCTTTCAATATATCCTTTAACTCTTTCTCCAATTTTTCAATAGGGTGGAAACCATGGACCTCTTCCTCCAGAGACACTAGATGGCAATTCTCTTTGCTTAAAGGGGGCTCTCCTTCCTCATCTCATGGTTGATAAATGTAAAACACTCTAACTACCATTACCTAATCAACATTGGCTAACTTGCTGAGAAGAAGGTCATCCTCCCAACCTTTTCCTTTTTTAAAAACCACACAATCCTTTCTTGGGTGCCATAAATATTTATATGCTTTGCAATTCTCAACAATCTCTTCTACTTCTATATGTTGCCACCAAAGGTATTTTTTGTCCCAATCTCTATATCCTTAGGTGAGGGAGGATGAGGTCTCCAAAGAATATAGATTCAAGCATACATCCTACAATCCTGATTTTCCAAAGCTTCATTTACCTTTAAGAATTTACCAATTCTATTATCAATGATTTACAATGTTTCCATATCCTAATATTCTTGCGATAAATTATAAAGATGAACCCAAATAGGGATTTCATAAATAGTGGCTTTGGTTGGGTCAAAATTTGGGTACTAGTCTCTAATAAAAAAGCTCACCCCACCCATAAAAAAGGGTCATTGTTTAGGATCCACAACTTCTCCCTAACTTTCACAACTAACTAGATAAAAACCATTAGGAAGGGTTTCAAGAATAAAATTCTTACCCCATTGTTCACCACACTACTTGCACACCCTAGTGCACATAATCCATTCCACGAGGGCTTCACTAAAAAGGCAATATCATATCACGTGCATTCATATTGGGGGGTTTAATATCCCAAAAATGAGGGTGCAATATATTGCCCATTGGTGAAAATAGCGGGGTTTTTAATTCGGGCTATGAAAAATGTAATATTTTATGCAAATAAGAGGGCTTTTAATTCAGGTTGTGTATTGGGAGGGGCTAGAAAAAAAGGATTTTAGGGCAATTTTTACGATAGGGGGATTCCTTAGTATGTCATGAACGTAGGTGATATAACACAGGTTCATTGAGTGAAGCCCCCTTTATCCATTTTCTGGCCCATTTCATGAAGAAATCCCTTTCTCAAAGCATTTTGACTACATATTGCCAGGCTTCATTTCCTATTTGAACTATAATCATTTTTTTGGGATCATTTCAACCTACACCTTCTCCCCTGATTTTGGCATGACCTTCTCTTTTGGTCACCCCATCTTATCTTGAAATTTCTTAAAACCTCCTTTAGGACAAGAAAATATTTTAGCAAAGCCCAACAGATTTTGGATGTTTGGGGATGGTTCGAGAAAAATTGTTGTTTCCCCATAATTGGCAATTGCCTTTCCTTTAGTTGATCCTCTCAAGAATGCTCATAATGCCATTGAATAGGATTTTGAAAGCTTTGGTTCAAATATCTATCATGAAATTGTGCAAAACAACCATGTCTAAAGCCAGGAAACTCTAACCTCCTCCCTCGCATCGCCATCCATGATGCTTTCCTACTATTTAACAAAATAAACAATCATGGAAGTTCTCTTATGATAAGTATAATTAATCCCTCAACCTAACCCTAACTTAAAGCTATTTAATTTAACCCTAATTTAAATATAATCATAACGCTAATTAAACCCTATCTTAGCCATAACTACAATTATATCCCTTATTATAATCAAATCTTTAGTTGAATTGTAATTGAACCATATCCCTAACCCAAATCGGAACCTAATTATGTACTATAATATCTAATTCAAGTACCATAATTAAAATTTATTATGTTTTTACTATTAATAAATTTTCATTGTTTTTGTTTTTTTTGGAATATATTTTCATTGTTATTATGTTATGTTATATTATTATTATTTTATTCTATTATATCCTATTATTATTATGAGAATGAGAGTTAAAGGTATAGTTGAATTCATAAGGGATTATAATTCTAATAATAATATTATTAAGGATAGTGGTTTGTATGGGAGTTACAATTGTATAAAGTTCATATAAATTTTATATTATTTATTTTTATATTATTTGTATTATATTTTATATTTTATATTATATTAATGCTATTAGTATTATATGGTTATCATATTATTAATACTATATTTTTTATTATATTACTATATGTTATTATAATGCTATGTTACATCATTTTTAGTAATATAAATTACTTAATAATAATATCATAAAAATCCACCTCTTTTTTTATAATATAAATAATTATTAAATTACTTTAAACTTATTTAATACTACATTAAACAATAATGAGAGAGACACAAATATAAGAATACTAACATTAACTATAAAACCTATTAAAAAAATTTACATCGCCCAAATGAATAATAATTATATTTTTAATCATAATTATTAATATCAATATTTTAAATATATATTTATTTAAAATAAATAATATCTCTATATTTAAAAATATAAATAGCATTTTAGAAATAATATAACTTTTCTCACTAATATAAATAGCATTTTAGATATTACAAACCATAAATCATTCATTAAATTTTATATTTTAAATTGCTTATCCTATTCCTTACATGTCTCGAGCCTATATTCATAATTCAGAACTGCCTTATTTTTTCTTTCCGAACACTTATGGAGAAGGAAAGGTTGGCAATTGTGGGTCCCACCACCTTAACAACTAACTTCAATGTGTCTATTAACTTTAACTTCAATGTATCCTCGGAACAGGAAAACCAAAATTCAGACAAGGAACAAATAGAAGAAACAGGAAGTCAAGGTTACAGAGCTAGAGGAACAAGTGCAAAGAAAGAATCCGGAAGTCAACCAGAATTTGGAGGAGGAGACCACTGGGGAAGGTTTTGAATAGAGGATCGATGGAAAAGTTGATAAAATCACTATTGGTGACATCTCCAATAAGGATCAGGATAATTCTAGTGAGAAACCACCCTCCTCAAATCCTCCTCCCGAGGGTTTGAAAGGTTTTGTGGACACCATTAATTGGCTAATTACCAGTTACAAGAAAATTGTGGAGGATAATAAGAAGCTTAACCACAGAGTCCAAATCCTAGAAACTATCAGTATTGGTGGAGGCAAATCTATGGTAGAATATGTTGAGGATTTGACTAAAACTACTTCCAAAGCCAAAGAGATCAGAGATTCCTTCAACCCCAGGTTCGAGCAAATGGAGAAAGACCTGACTGAGAGAAAAACTAATGATAATGGTATGGATCAAAGAATGGTGGAAACTGATAAAAAAGTCAACAAAATTGAAGAATGCCTTAAAATCATTACAGAACAAAGCTTAAACATACTGGAGGCCTTAGCTGGTAATACAAAAATCGTCATCAGCAAACTGGAGGAGGAGAAGGACTCCCTGGAGATTGAACCTGACATTGAAGGCACGGGAGAAGTGCAACCTAGAACAAGGACTAGAGGTAAAAAGAAGGAGAAGAAGCCAAACAAGAACATCGAAGAACTCAAAGCTACTACGGCAAACTATGACCAACTGGTGAATAAGGTGACAGATCTCCTTAAGTCTTTTTAGTTGTGTTGTGCTTTCTTTGGTTTTTCTGCTTTGTCATTCCTTTCTTTTGTTGTCCTTTCGGTTGACTTGACTTTTTTCTAGTCATTTTATATGTTGTTCCTAGTATGACTGGATGCTTATTGATGAACTTTTATATGCTCCTTTGTTAAAGGTTTCGGGTCTTTAAAACCTGTTCTTCTTATTAATCAGAACTTTAACTTCAATGAAATTCATTATGTCTATTAAAAATTGAGAATACATATATGGATTTTAAAATATTCAGATAAACATATTCTAACAATTCTCTAATGATATTATCTACCTTTACCTTTTAAATATTTATTTATAACTCTTTAGCTCATATCATGTAAATATATAGAATGTCATTTGTAACTAATAAATATATTTTAAATGATTTTATAACTAATAATAGTCACAAACAAATTCTTTGTTTATCCCTCCCTATCCCTATCTCTCTATGTCTATCTTTATTTCTAACTACTCCCCCTCTATATTTTTCTTCAAATATCTCCTCTCTCGCTCTATCTATGTCTCATTATCTACATATCTCTCTCTTATTTGCTCCATTCATTCTCTCTCTCTCTCTCTCTCTCTCTCTCTCTCTCTCTCTCTCTCTCTCTCTCTCTCTCTCTCTCTCTTCACATCCTTTGACTACCCCACCCCCCTCTCTCTCAACACTATTGATAGGAACTTCATGCATTGTGTCCCTTGTTTCATAAATAAAACATAAACAAAATAATTTACATTTTCATAAAGAAAAGAATTTCCAACTTTACATAAATAAAAAAATTTGAATTTTTTCTAACTATTTTAATTCAAGAGATGAAATGTATGAAGCATCATCTAAATGACATTACAAAAACAAGGGGCTCAATGCATCAAGTTCCTACCAATAGTGTTAGAATATACATTTAGAGTTAGGATTAGGTAGAATTAGTAGTGTGTTGTTGTATTCGCGCATAATTTCAAACAATTGATTTTATTGTGCTTTATTTTCTAGCCTATGTTTAAATTAACACAATCCATAATAACCTATTTGGAATATGAAGCAAGATAGTGTTAGAATATTAAGAACACACTTAGATATATGTATGTTTCAAATATTAATCTTATCTATTCGGCAAGGTCATTTTTTCTTTTATATTATGTGAAGTTTCCTTTATAAACAATTTTCAAAACTACATATAATTATTTTTCGAAAACATTTTTGTTAAATTTAAATTAGATTTTAAAAATTAAAATAATTAAATATTATCTTAATTAAGGTTTCTTTATAAACATCTTTCAAATATGTGTGTGTGTGTGTGTATAGATACATGTATGTATGTATGTATGTATGTATGTATGTATTTATATATGTATATGTATATATATGTTGTCCTCATCAAGGCCGCCAGCATCATTCTCTTGCAAAGCATGGTCCTCCTTAGCTTCAATGTCTTCCTTACAACCTGAAAACTCAATGGATTCATATGAACATATGTTTGTTTCAATATGGGAGATTGAATCTCCAACAACCTTCTTAAAATCGCAGTCACTCTCTGGAAGAAAAAAAATTGACCCCCCAGATGGTTATATTTATCCATATTTAGGCTATCATGACATTCCATTTCTGGTGTGCATTCCTCATCTATCTGTTATTCACAAATAATATTTATCTCTGGTTAACAATGTGTTTCTTCTTTAACTATGAACAAGGCATCACTACCAATCTGCATATTCTCATCACTTTCTTGTTCCATCTTTTCATTGTCAGCAAATTGATGTTCATTATTAAGTGCAATCTTAGACTTGAAATCTTCAATCATGTCAAGTGTGAATAAATCATTCCATGTTGAATCTTCAAGTGTGAAGCTTACGAGAATGCTTTGCAATTCCTTCCAAAACCTTGACAATAGTGCATGTGCTAATTTACCTCTAACCTTTTGGTATTCATATACACACTAACATATGCCACTGGATTCATAAGACTTGGACTACATTCATATGTGACCCAAGGTTGACAAAAATTCTCATAATATTGAGGAATATACATAGGCATAGCAGGGACATTCACATATTGAAAAGCATTATCAACACTTGACACATGTTGCTCTTGTGCATACCCTACATTCTCATATGTTGGTACATTCTGAGACTCAAAGGGTTATCCATAGAATTCATTGTCATCATTGAACCAGCTCAAGAATAGCCTTTGAAATCATTCCATGAAGATATACTTTGCAAGGGTAGACTTTCATACCAATCCTTCACACTATCTCTCAAAGAGCTCACAAAAAACTTCATGACAACATCTTCAGCATGAATCTAAAAATATTCAACAAACTCATTGAATGACTATATGTGCTTGGTTGTTCACTCAAAATCACTTGCATGAAACAAGGGTACTTGATCTTTGAGCTCCATGGGAAAGGTATTTGGGTATCCCTGAATGTGTGAAATTTAAAGGTCTATATCTCTCAAGGATGAACATCATTCTAGATGGACCTTTCTCAAGTTGTTGATTATTCATTATGCCTAGATCAAAACTAGGACATTACATATTTCTTGACTTTACAACTCTTCATAAAAACAATTTGCAGTTGCAGTTTTACCATGCCTCTTTCCTTTCAAACAAAGTCTTAAGCAAAGATGATACAATAATCACTGAAAATAGGACTTAAGGACTCTCTAAATGAACCTATGACAACATAACACACATCTTTCAACATAAAACATTGCCTGAAACTTAGCACAAAGAAGCATGAAAGTTGGAAACTAACTATTTTTCCCTTCTTACCAATGTTGTGACACCAAATAAGGGTTCATTTTAGAACTTTATACATTATGGTTTTCACAAAAACTTCAAAAGAAAATACTTGGAAAAGTTGTAGCAGTTGATGCCTTATTTCTTTGGCTGAAAAGATCTTCAAATCTAAGCTCTTCGATTTGTTCTTGAGGTTCTTGAATGTGAGAGTCACCACCTATTTGTCGAGGAATGTTCTTTGGAACAACTGAAAGTTATTCAAGGTCTTCTTTCATTCTGTGTCTTCTTTTCTTCAGCAAAGCTACCTGAAACTTCTTCAAACACGCTTCTATAAGAGACCATCCAGGCTGAAAGCCACTCAACATCTAAAACAAAAGTTTAGATTCTTCACTTTGCTGACTCTTCCCATATGGATTTATGACTTTGATCCCAAGTAGAGTCACCAATCTGTTGGTTGCATCTCAGATGGGGAGGCCACTAGAATCTTTAGAATGATAAATTAGTAATATTTTACTGGAGACTTAAGACATTTCATTATCTTATCCCCAATAGAGTCACCAATTTTTTGGTTCCCAAATCAACACATCCCCAAACCCTAGAGATTTATCCACTTTCCCATCCATATGTTTAAGGATGGATTTGGCCAATGAATGAGATTCAGTCACAAAATTGAAATCTCCAACACTTTTGGATCTGCAAGACCAAGGAAGGTAGACCTAAGCAATGTCGAAATAACTTATAGCTACCAACACTCAAGGCATCATTGATTTTAGTATATATCCCAATGTGTATATGCCAAGGAAAGTGCATGAAACTGAGATTTGGCTACAATCCTAGCTTGTCAACTACCACTCATCACTTGGGATAATTTTTCTACTCTACACCTACTCCTATGAACTGAAAATAAAAGAGACTTGGAGATAAAATGATTATGAAAATCTAAAAATAAACACATAACCAGTGCCTTCATCTAGTGGGAAGCAGAGTCTACTCTCAATATGCAACCTTACACCCAAATTGTTTGAATTGTAATTAGTAAAATCTAAGTATTAATGCCTTACATCAACACCCATTAGCTTAGTTTTTCTTGCAATAATACTTAATGATCCTGCATGTAAAAGACATTACGCAACATCCTACTCAAACATTTTAATCTCTTCCTTAGAGAGAAGCAAAAATAGAATGAACACCAGACTTGCTAGGACAAACCAAACAATCCTTGATTATCTATTTTATAAATAAATCCAATACATGTTGGAGACAATAGTAAAGAAACCAATATTCATTAATTGCATCTTTGATTGCAACTATTCATGACATAAAGCATATAAAAACTAAAAACAAAACTCTAACTGTCATTTAGCCCTACATAATGCATTACATTGCTCACTTCAGAGCACAAATTCTAGAGCCTCTAACTCCTAAACTTGTTACTAACTAGAACTACTCTAAAAACCGAGCATGAGGAAAGAAAGAGAAATGAGACCACAATAAAACCCTATAGAAACCCTAGGATGCATCCTCTTAGCTCATACATTTTCAGGAATTTAAAATTCCTGCTTCAAAATCTACACTTCTTCCTATTGAATTTTGCAAATTCAAAATTCTGCACTTTTCCCCTTGGTTGTCCTGCACCTTCTCCTTGAGATTGCTATAGATTTCCTTGGAAAATTTAAAAAATATATCACTTAGGTAGCTTGTTTAATTTCAAAATCTACACTTTGTCCTAAACCTTCCATTTACAGCATGTTATCCTCTTTGACTCAGTTCACTTTCCCTTTGGATTGGAAATGGCAAAAGTCCATCTTTGGCTAAAGATGCTCAGTAATTTCTCACATGTGACCCCTTTTGGAAATAAAATCGCAGTTTAATAAAAATACCGCAATGTGCAATGATTTAAAACCTAAGTGAAAAATAACCATTTCACACAAAATGAATTGGCCCCCTTGGTAGAACAAACTTATTCACTATGAATCATAGTTCTTCAAAATAATCCCTCATGCACCCGGTCATAGCCAATTTCCCTTTATATCTCAAATATATGCTTCTATATACTTTCTATGCTTTATAAATAATAATAAAACTTTCCCTCAAAATACACAACACACATTCACTTACAATTGCACCATTAAGTGGAAAGTCATTTCTCCCTTGGTGAAAGCATTTTACCCTTAAGTAAACCTTTGAAGACATTTCACCTGTGATGAAAAGCATTTACTATCATGCTCATTTCCTCTTTCAGTGGAGCACTTCCCATAATTACCACATGGTAATTGAATACTTCTCCTCGTGAAACAAATCTCACCACCATTGAAATATTATTCTCATACACAAACAACTAAAGATACAAAGATAGTATTTCGCCCCCATTGGTGAAAATGCTTTCCTCTGCCTGTTCATAACACCCAAGACATTCAACAATTGCCATCTATGTAATACTCTACCCTATTGTAACACATTTGTCAATTTGTCATCTCATATAGTTCCACTTGTTGTGCATTTAGGGTAAAACAATATTTATTTTTTATGGAAAACTAAGGTAGTCTCACCTTCTCAAAATAATCATCCACATATGACATAATATCCCCAAAATATAATTTTGTACTTCTCCACAATGTTGGCAATGACCTTGTTCTGCATACATAATCTACACTGGAGCATCAATATTTCTCATCTGTAGGCTATTTATTGTACATTATATCTGAGCCTAAATTTTTTGAAAGAGAATTCAAATTGTTGCATATAGTGGAAATATAAAAGAGCACTTTTACTATTCCTGCCAATGTCACCCTTGCAACATGTGTCTTATTTGATGATGACAACATCGTCATGAGTGCCCCTTTGCCAAAATTCGATGCTTGGAAGCATTCTACATGAAACAATAAGGCCCCAAATTTTTTGTGTTTCCCCTTCTTCAAGGTGAATGCCAATTGAGACAATGAGACCGACTGCTGAAGGGCCTACGTTTTTTGTCTCATGCTCATAGATGCATTTTCTATATATACACATTATTGATTCTAATTCTATTTCTACATGAAATTCACCCGTTATTTGCCATTGACTCCAATATACGACATCCTCCCTTGAAATTTTCTCATGCCCTTTCATGTTAGCCTTCATTTGTTTTATATCGGGCACTTTCCCATCTTTTGGAAATATCATGGGGCACAATGTTTGAAAACCTTAGGTATAATGATCAGACACCTTTCAAAGCTAGGCAGGAGCTCACGACTTCACCTTAACAAACCTTTGTGGTGAATTTTTCCTTTGCAAATTGTCCAAAAAAACATTTGGACAGCTTATCACAGCAAGAACAAGTCCTACTGTGTTAATAACCTGCAAACAATAAAAGGTATGCACAATAGCAATGCGCTCATCTGGATATG
Organism: Cryptomeria japonica; assembly: GCF_030272615.1. Taxonomy (NCBI): domain Eukaryota; kingdom Viridiplantae; phylum Streptophyta; class Pinopsida; order Cupressales; family Cupressaceae; genus Cryptomeria; species Cryptomeria japonica. The sequence goes on along the minus strand of NC_081406.1, from coordinate 466,765,150 downwards.
TGAATAATTCATATTTGATTTGGAGACTACTGGGAATGTGTAATATCACGTTGCCCATCTTTCTAAAATGCCTCTCTCTTACCTTCGAACCTCTTCGCGCTCACATCAAACAATGATCATGCAAATATTAACCATACCCAAACGACATGATCGCCTCCCATATTTCATTATTGGTAAATTCACAACCTGTGAACCAATCTCAAGTAGCCATGTGCTCATTTAGATTGGGGATGCCAATTATCTCCCATATTTTCAACATAGCCGAGCCACTAGGTGTCTGGGACCGGGGAAATAAAACAAATAAGAGCATGCAAAATGCAAACCCTGGCAACATGCTTCATTAATAAGAGGCAAAATCTTTAGCTATTTACCATCTATGAATTCTCAACACATATGAGTTGCTTTCTTATTTGCTCTGAGTACAATCTTGAGTGTTGCCCATATCTCCATACATAGAAAATAATGCATAGGACCATACAGATTGTTTGAGTCTTTAAACTGCGCACCTATCTTCTCATAAATTCCAATTACAATCCATAAAAGACACGATGCATGGAGGTGAAAAACTCACAACCTGCATTTTGAAAGGTCTGGATTTGCAGTTAGTCTCTGTGATGGCGTTGATTCGAAGAATCACTGGGCATGCAGGCCATTCACATAGCTCCAAATTGATATTTGATAATCATCCTCCACCCACTGAGCAGATAATGATTTCCATTTTATGAGATTATGGCGCGGGGGAAGGATCTCCACTAAGTTCTCTGCTAAAGGGGATGACTCCCTGCAACAATGACGGCTGTCGGAGCATTCTTTTTTTTTACACAACTCTAAACTTCACCTTCAAATTATGTTGCCCTAATCTTGTTCTATCCCGTTTTCATTTCTTTGACTTGCGTTTGTTTCTTAGTTTCTTAGTTTGCGTGAGATAAGAAGATCACTGCCATTGCTCTGCATACCCACTTAGCCCACATGGTGCTTGAGATACTCTATTGTGGGTTGCGGGATAGCACAGAGAGGTTTGCCCCTCGATCCAAACCTTACTCAGTATTTGCCCCAAACTTACCCTACATGACCATCTCAACTACCTTGCTTGTCACGTGGGGTAATCAAAAGAATTCCTCTGCGTTGCATCGTTTTACCGTGAGTGATGTCTTTCGATGCTCTGGGTGCTACGCAGGGTAGATGGGAGTCCTTCTCTGGGTGCTACGCCCATCCCTTATCGCACATGGTTCTTTACTCGCTTTGATACTAAGTACGGGATAATAAAAAATTAATGCTTATTATCTCGCAATACACATTGGCATTCATATTACATGTTGCGGGATAATAAACTTGTAAAAAGTTTCAATTATTTTTCTCCAATGATGCCTCCAAAGAAAGGGCCCACCATTCACGATGGATGCTTCGTCATTTGTTGGATGATTGAACATATTGGGACCTTATTATATATTTTTACTTTTAACAAATCATTGAAACATGTATGTTAATCATTGATCTCATTTCTCGTATAAATTTTTTAACAATATTCTAGTAAAATTATATATTTTTACTTTTACCAAATCATTGAAACATGTATATTCATCATTGATCTCATTTCTCGTATAAATTTTTTAACAATATTCTAGTAAATCATTTAATAATGATTAAATATATCATTTTCAATGATTTGAATAATCTTGCTTGTTTCGCCACTCAAATTAAACTGCGCAAGTGATTTAATTTATTTTGTTTGTGTCTTTATTTGAACCAATACCATATACAACATTATTTAAATTGGAATGATTTAAATAATATATTTTCTTAATGAGCTTTATTCTGCATCTTTGGGCTTCATCAACTGTCGGGCCCTAGGTGGGTCCGACTAAGAATTTTTTTTTTTTTTGGGCAATTGAACCTGGAGAAATTCTCTAAAACACTAAGTGGATGCATCTGGGATGTGAGAAATTGAATGTGTGGTCATCAAACTTGGCATTTTGCAACTTTGAAATTTTGCTGAAAGAATCAGCTTGAAAAATTGATCAAAACACCTGATTAGGTTCTACACACTAGCACACTGATTGAATGTAATACAAATAATCCAGGGCATTAGATGTATCATCAAAATGACAACCGCTACTCGGGTTTATCTAAAGCTAAACCTGATAAATCAACTTGAGTACCATCAAAAACCTGAGTTGTAAGAATATCAATTTTTTTGTCTCATGAGCTGCCACTTGGCACACTAGTACATCAAGTTACCATGAATAGGTGTGGATGAGGGTTTGACTTGATTAGGTCACATGTGAAAAATATTAACCCTCAAAGTTGCCTCTAAAAAATTGAGCATGCTGATCATGGAACCCTGAAAAAGTTCATTTGGAATGGGCTCTAAAAAACTGATCAAACGGGAGAGGAGTTGGGGGACTATAAACTGGGAAAATGTCCAAAGTAATTTTATAGATAGTCATAGGGTACAGCCACTTTGAAAATCAAGTCAACAAGGTGTGAAATAAAAATTCACAAAGAAGGCTCCCGACTGCCGTTTGACACAGTCCAGTTTGCAAAACTGAACTTTTTGCAATTGGAATCAACTTGGAAATCCTGTCAAAGAGATTATGGGGCTTCAATAAATAGCACACAATCACAAGAAAATCTTAGTCTGGAATGGCGATCATTTGACATGAATATACAACTGCTCAAAGTGAGTTACTCAGAAATGTGCAAAAGCTGCAAACAACCACCCTAACCTCAGGACCTTCAAAGGAGACTTCACAAACACATCAAATCTGGTCCAGGAAAGATGAAAATGGAATCTTTTCAAGGTGTATAAAAATCTCTCAAGACGATTTTACATGACATTTCATGAGCTCACAAACTGAGCTACTCAAGCATATTCTACAAGGCAATTATGAATGCATTTAACAAAATTTTGAACCTGCATCTTCAAAATTTGACCAAAATTTTGAAGTCCCAACACATACCTCATTTTTTAAAAGAAAAAAGAAGATATAATGACATATTTCCAAAAAACACAATTTTCAAAAATCAAAGAGAAATCTCATAAATATCCAAGATGATATCACCATTTAAAAAAATTAGGCGAATATTCTGCAAGTAATAATTAAAAAAGAAGATATTATCCTCGTATGAGAATATAATTGGAAAATTAAATAAATAAAGATATTTATTTAATTTTGATGATTATTTAATATTATTTAGTTACTAATAAAAAGGGAGAGGTTTGATTAAATGATGAAAGAGTTAAAGAAGAAGAATTAGTAAGAAGAGGCTTAATTAATTAAAGAATTAATTAAACCTAAAAGAGCAATTAGTCAACTTGATGCTCAAAGACCTTAATTAGGTAAAATTAAGTCAATTTTGGTTTAAATAGGTGAATTTGGAAAGAATTGGGAAGTTTCAGACAAAAAATGGAAAGATTTGAGCAAAGATTGGCAAATTAGGTCATATTGGATAAAACCAAGCAATAATAGGTAAATTGGGTCAAAGCGGATCATCAGACGGAGAAGGAATAAATGCGACACTATGGGGTTAAAGAAGAGGTCAAAATGGAACCACAAAACAATAATAGGGAAGAAATGAAGCCAACATGACTGAAAATGGAAAGCGAGAGGCAGTATAGGTCAAAAATTAACATCACTAGATCGAGAGGGTAATGATCTGACACAAAGGGGACAAGTTGAGGATAAATGAAATGTCAAAATTGAAATGGGAAGAAAATGGAAGGATTTGGACATGAAATGGAAAAGGCGAAATGGGAGGACCAAATCAGGAATGATTTTTTTAGTGGCTAATATTAGCTAATTGGCTATTTTTTTAATTTTGGAAATCAAAATTTGGCTAATAAGTTTTACTTTTAAGGAGGCCCGAATCACCACATTTTTACAAATTTTTATTTCAGTGTTATTTAAATCGCCAAAGAAAATAAAATTTAACTCAAAGATTCGCCAAAATATTCAATACATGATTGGATCAGATTCGCCAATATTTAATAATTTGTTGTAGAAATCTAAATTAATTCACCAATAATATATCATAATTATTAGTTACTTTAGGATTATATCAACAATCTTTAGTTGCCACAATTGATTTAAAATATAATATAATGACCTTCATTGTATTCCATGAGGTAAATTGTACTTACAAGTTGTAATGCTTGTTGGTATTGAAATTATTTTTGAATTGTTGACCTCAATGAAAATCAATGGTCTAAAAAGAATTTTTTGCCCCATGAGTATTACAAATTGTTGGTACATTTTATCTCATGAAATGCAAAGAGGGCTATTAGATTATTTTAAATTAATGGTAGAAACTAAATAAAGTAGAGTCTACCCCTTAAACTCATTTATGATTTCCACCTTCAGGCCTTTACTTTTCTATAAAAAAATATTTTTTTAAATGAAAAGATGTGCACTATTAATCAATGCATACTCTTATTATTTTATAAGATTCACTAATATATTCTACTAATAAAATTTGATATAAAAAAAATTTGCTAGTAAAATTAATTATTTTCTTTAAAAACAGAAAAGATTCGCCAATAAAAATATTATTTTCTAGCAATAAAATTAAATATTCATCAAGATGTTATACATTATTTTGAGAAGGGGTTTCTTAAAGTTAGCACTAGCCGAATGAGGAGCAAAAAACCCTCATCAGGACAAAATTAGGCAAAATGACATTGCAAAAGTGACAAGGGAAAGATCTAATGCAAGGGGGTTGAATTTAAGGGTAAAATGAAACCGCAAACCTAAAATGGGAAGGAAATGAAATTATTTGGATAGGAAATGTAAAGCGGGCAATAGGATAGGTTTGTGCGAATAATGAAGATTATACATGTGATTAGGTTAAAAATGGAGAATTGCAGGTGATATTGATTTTTAGCGCCTACAATTAGAATAACCACAATCATTGGTGCTAGCACTTGCACTCATAGTATCACTCTTATGCTCACTAGACGATAAATGCAATAAGGTGTTAAAAGGTAGCATCCAAGGTGATATGCCTTGCCTCAATATCCCACTTCTTTGTCCCCTTCCTTTTAGTTACATTGTGTGACAATAGACACAAGTTGGAATGCAAATACACTAAGTCCTTTACCATTTGTAAGTACACTCTGTTACACTTTACTAAGTGGTTGAATGAGCATGTGCTCCAATTCCTCTTTGATGCAAATGAACTAGCTATTTATTAAAACTAAATTAGAGAATTGGAGTTGTAAATTCAAAATTTTAAATTCTCAAGTTGTAAACAAAATTATCATAGAATGAACTTGCAATAAAATTTTGATCTCAAAAGCTTATAGGTGTTGACTTTTTGGACATGGAAGTGCCACCACCAATGAGCATCAACCTTGAACTTGTTATGGAGCACATTAATACAATAGTCATTGAAGTGTACAAAATCCATCAATTCAAGTCCAATTATATCCCACATGTCAAGTCAATAGGGTCTATGAAGCACTATCTTGTACCCTTGGTTGACGTCTTCAAGATTCTTCTATTTTGCACTTTTGATGGCTTTTTTCTCAATCATTGAGTTGGTGCAATAAAATATATGTAGCAAACAAGGCCAATCCATGTCTTCTTAACAAATCATACTCAATACGAGTTAGGTGAAACTAAGGAAATATTCGGGCACCAAGTATCATCTACTTGTAGTGATAGATTATCTTGATATGGACCTATTTTAGCTATAACCATTTTAAATAATGTCTCTTCAACCTTCATAAATCATTTGACAGTCATTATGTTGGAGGAAAAATAAGCCTTGGCAACCTATTCAATGGAAATCAAAATTAATAAACTAAAAAATAAAGATTCTTCAATTCTGAAATAAGAAAACATAAAAGTAATTGTTTTAAAAAATCAGTAAAATGAAACATTAATTATAAATATTAAAATTTTAAATATATAATAAATCGAAGTGATTCACTTACTTTCAACATCTCCAATGTTAAGAATGTTCTATATACGCCCTATGAGACATAGTGCTTGATGATGAACATTTGAATGTTATCAACCTCATTGTACACATCATGTTTAATTCAATTAAAATAAGTATGTTTTTGGTAGCATAAGGTTAAGAGAGTGGAACGTAAAAGGTGTCCAAAACATATCAATTAATAAAATAGTCGCTCTAAAATTTCTTAGATTGCCATAATGACTTGAACAGACATTTTGAGGCCCTAGTTTGTCAAAGGATTGACAATAATATTAATAGTAGTTGCACCACCCTTCACCTCCACCATCACAATCCATTGTCTTCAAAATATAATGCCCTATGAAGGGAGGAATTTTACCCCTTTCAATTTCTTTTGGTTAAAATTAGCAAAAATGATTGAAGGCATTAGAGGCCTGTCTTAAACATCACACACTATGATTGCAGGATAACAAAACACTAAGCAAGCAATTGGCCTAAAATGTGGTCTCACTGAATACTATGATTGCAGGATAAGAAAAAAATATGTTACACACATTCAAACAATTACGCAGGTGTAAGGCGAAAGCTTTGGAACATGGTATGAACATCCATTACATGTAAACAATGGAGGAATTTTGTCAGATGTTGTAGCTGCAACTGACTTGGCACAAAAGGGTAAGAATAGACAAGGTAAATAAACTATTTGACAGAATGTCACAATTATAGGATATGCAAAACTTGAAAACATAGATAAAGAAGCTGAACTGTTTGACATAATGCCTCAAAAAAAATTGTTTTGAGCCTCTTGATTGCAAGATATTAACAAAATGGATATGTTGAAGAGGTTGTATAAACTTGCAACCAAATTCTAAATGCAGACTCTACTACCTTTACTAGCATCTTCCTTGCCTGTACCAAATGGGGGCTTCAGAATAGGGTATAAACATCTTTAAAATCATAAAGGATAAAATAATTTTATCAAATGTAGTTGAGGAATAAAATGATATCTAAGTTTATATGGAATTGAGAAAGGTTTAGATTTAATGGTATATAGGAAGGGTGAAATAATTATTGTGTATTATGCGCATGACTTGTAATGTTATTAAATTGTCATAATTTATTTTTAAGTTATATTTTTAATTTAAAGTTGGATCTCGTTTATTCATATTTATAAAGTATTTCTACTATTTCTCGTATCATTATTTATTATCATCTTATGACAACTATATATTTATGGTGTGATTTTTCTTTCCACTACAATTCCATTCTTTCTTACCTCTCGCTCTCTTTAGACATCCTTTATTCTACCAATGCTTCTTATATCACTACTACTTGAACTTTTAGTGATCCTTTAATAAACTAGTCAAGTAGTTTAATCAACTTAAGAAGAAGGTGGATACTATGCATGTATCTTTGACTCTATTGCATATAATCCTCCACATTGCACATCTTTTGCATTCGAAGTTGTTACACACTGATTGCCAATTGGATTTATTGTAGCTATATTTGAACTATATTATGAGAATGTTGGTCACAAAGTTCACCCAAGTTTTCAATGATACATGCTAGATATTGCATATGAAGATAAAACATTACCTAAATTATTTCCATGAACTCTAAAGACTATGCCCTTGAATAATTCTAATCTTTAGCTCCTATTTATATCCGTTATATTGGTAAGTTAGCCCCCACTCTCATACAACACTTATGTATCAATATGGGCTTATAAACAACTAACTAATTTAACTAAATGGTCCTAGAGACATAGTGAGTCTACTAATAACTATGAGATTAGCTTCAAATATTCATGTGGTATAATATGTGTGTTGATGTAAAAATAATTGAACTTTAACTCTTTGAATCTAATGATTGGAATTGTGGGGCCTCACCTAGTTCCTCGAACCCTTCAAAATGTCAACAATAATATATTTTAAAAAAGGAAATGACAAGAAATAATATAAAGATAGTTCCAATCAAATGTCTACAACATCAAATTTTATCATTCAAACATTAAGGGAATAGGAAATTTGTAAATCTTAGAAAACCATTTGATAATGTTCTTCAAACCTTCTTAATATTTTTTGTCAACCTTAATTCTATCTGTGTATGGTGAAAAGTTGATAATGCAACAACAATATTGAAAGACTAAATGAATTCAACCACAAAACCCTAGCCTAAAAATAACAAAGATTCACCATAACGTATGAAGATTACCTAAGACAATGCAAATCAACAAAATCAAAAAGATTATACCATCACATGTCAACTAGAGTTTGAATCTCCATTCTTGCTATCTCCATTGATCTTGGTTGATATATTTTCTCTCAGATTTTAGGTGTTCTTAGGAGCTCAACAAAGAACGGAAATGTGGTTGATAGTTTGATAGCAAAAAGGCTTGATTGCATAAGATCGATTAGAATGCTCATTAGTTAATTCGAATGATTAGGGTTCATAATGAAAGAAGCATCCTCTTATATAGAAGATGCTATAAGAAATGGAGGGATAAGATTAAGAGGTGTAAAGATAAATGGTCGGCTAGGATTAGAGGGTAGGGAGAGGAAATAATAAAATGATAAAGGGGGTAGGTATTGTAGGAATTAAGAGATGAATGACATCTGTCATGGGTAGAAAAGGATAATCAATTAATTAAATAAATAAAGATTTATTTAATTAGTAGAGGAAATGGGATCAATTAGATAAATAAGTATTTATTTGATTGGGGAAAAGGACAATTTAAATAAATAAAAGTATTTATTTAAATGAGGAAATACTTAGAAGAGGATTAATGAATTAATTAATGATTTATATAATTAATAGAAGAATTAGGCATAAATAATTAAATAAATAAAAAATATTTATTTAATTAAACAAGACAATTTTAGGTATCTACATCTTGCCCCTCTTTGAGACAAGGTAGCTTGTCGTGTTGACTCAAAGAAGATAAGATAAACTGATACAAAGTTGCCCCATTATGGGAATGATATTCTCCCTTGAGAGATTGCATGAAAATGTTTGAAAAGATCACAAACAATCTCGATAAGAAAGAAAGGCTAGAAAGGACTGACAAGATAGGATAGAGTGACAGAGTCACGAGATAAAGAAGACTGACTTGGGAGACTAGGGATAGGGTAGTCTATAAGATAGACCATGAGGGAAAACATCCTCATTGTCATCCACACACCTAAGAGATCAGAATGCAGAGAGAGCAGAGAGAAGTCAGCAGTGATGACATTGGTACATTGATTCGATCGTGTTCACCGATATCAGAGACCAACATATGCAAGAGAGCTGGTGAGCACCACAAAACCTCCTTTTATGTTGGTATATTAATTGTTATCATAAATGCATGTTAGGTAGGGATATAAAATGCCAAGTGGAGGGAAAAAAAGTTAAGGTGTGTTTGTGTTGGTGCCAAGCGCATCTGGGAAGGATAGGCATGTCTGTGTTTAGTTTAAATGCATCTATGATTTCAAAGGCGTTTGTGCCACATGCGAGTGTGTCTATATTGAGAAGGCACGCTTATGAAAGATAGAGACACATCTGTGTTTTTAGGTGTGTATGTGTAGGGAAGGCACATTTGTGTAAGTTTAAAGCATGTTTACACCTTCAAGGTCAAATCGACAGTTATGTGATAAACATAAATTGTCGATTGGATAAGCTGCTGAGAGGATACACTCAAATAGGTCCTCTAGGGAAGACTAGGACAATAGATAGGGCTAGGATTGAAAATTGTGTGATAGAACATACGTTGTCAATCAGGAAACTACTCAAGAAGATATACTCAAGTAGAGGCCCTAAGATAGGATAGAGCGAGGCACTTTGTGATGAACAGGGTGTACCAAATAAATTGAAAATTATGTGATAAAACATACATTGTCAATTGGATTGGGCTGAAATTGACAATTCTATGATAAAAAATATGTTGTCAATTGGATAAGATACTCAAGAGGATGCACTCAAGTGGGCGCCCTAAAAGATAAGATAAAAGCAACACTTTGTGATGAACTGAGAGTACTACTAGGATAGAGTTCTGTATGATAAATATAAGCACTAAGATAAAAAAATCAGCACTTTGTGATGAACAAGGAGTACTACTAGGATTGACATAGTTGATTTGATTGGCTGCAAGAGGACCTACCGATGCTCACGTCATGGGAGAGATATCCTTTGACTCAGGGATTACGACCAGAGTTGACAGTGGAGGATAGAGTCATAGTTGAGGCCATGTGATTGCAATATATTATGTATATGCCCGAGTTTCAAGAAAACATGGGTTTGTTGACTACATTAACCGAGAGATGGCACTCAGAGACATGCATGTTTCATTTTCTGATGGGTGAGATGACAATCACTTTAGAGGATATGTATAAGATACTACGAATACCGATCGATGGGGAGTTGGTTCCCTATGATCGAGAGGGAGATAGGAAGGCATTGAGATGAGTGTTCTAGGATCCAGGACTAGAAATGAGGGCACAACATGTTGCCTGGGATACAATGATAGCTACAAGACTGGCTCTACCGGTGGTGGTCGCAAGAGTTATCAGTGGGTTTTTCTATATGGACAGGGCGACATGAGGGTTGGTTGTGGGATGGGGGAGGACTCTGGAGACATTGGTGATTGAGCACACCAATTTTGCATGGGGGTCATGTCTACTGTCACACTTGTGTTATAAGCTACATTAGTTTGTGTATCATGGATCAGTGGGATTGGGGTGTGGACTGACATTATTGTAGGTATGCGCATGAGCATCTTCTGGTTACACAAACGATACACTTTAGAGGCAGGGGACATGGGCACAGTTATGTACATTTGTATGATATGATTACTTCCTAGCCACGGATTGGGATGCTAGAGTATTGGCGCTAAGTGATCGATGAGACAGACAGTGTAGTATGGAGGCCTTACCAAGATTATGAGGAGTGGGAGGATGACGTAGTCGATCTGCCATATGTTTTTAGGATTAGGTATCTAATCGAGAGGACACCATATATCATTGAGTGACAATTGATATACAGAGTATGCAGGCAGTTCAATAGGAGACATTGGATGCCACATGGCTTAGGGATGTATGCACAGACAGTGAGAGATTAGCCACATTTAGGTCCATTATTGTCTTATGATCAGGTAGTGCCACAAATGCAAATGGTCCCATGCCTTGGGTTATTTTGGCAAATGTGGAGGATGCAGGGATGGATGTTGAGTACAACGCATATTAGGTAGATCATCCATTTCAATGGCTGAAAGACCTAGGAGAGATAATAGAGGGTGATGGTGGGGATGGTGGAGATGATAGCGAGGATGATAAAAGTAGAAGCAGATGATGGAGGCGAGGTGCAGTAGGAGAGAGGAGGGTAGTTCGGAGGATAGATGGAGGAGAGGAGAGATAGGCGCATTTAGTCATAGGTAAAGGTGTACTGCCTTTCCAGGTGCCAACAACGTAGGTTCCAGGATAGGGACAGGGATAGGGACAACCATAGGGACAAAGTGAGGAGGAAGGAGAGGAGGAGGATGAGCTACTATCGCTGAGAGAGATCTACCAGGGACAGGCAAATGAGATTCGGGATCTAGAGAGGGATGTGGGACCTTGAGAAAGGGAGGGATCTGGCTATCTAGTGCTACATGGAGGCTGAGGAGGCATTGAGGGCAGGTAGGCGAGAAACAGAGGATACTGGGGCTAGATATACCTATCTTCTACAAGCATGGGAGGACATAGCCTATGATTTAAAAAATATTTATTTATTTGTATAATCCTTCCTTTTCACCCCTCTCCATCCATTATAAATTAGCTCCTAAATCCTAAGTCTAGTGATGGGTGTGGAACTAAGAGCATCACACGTTTCAAGGAGTACAGTTTCTCCTAGTTTTGTTCAGTCTATCTACTCACAATCCAGAATAAAGCAACACTTACATAAAAGATCAGCAATAAAGTTTCATCTTCTTCGTAATAAAGTATCAATTTTATGGATTAAGTCAGTTTTAGATGAGATGTAAACAAAAACAATGGGCTTCAACAAATCAAATCTTTCAGTGGACTCAAACAACATTATGTTTCAATTCTATCTATCAATTTTTTGAAAGTAAACATTATGACCAAAATTAAATAGACTTATACAAGTGACAAGAGACACTAAACTTGAGGACTACAATGGATGTTGGTGTCGAGTCTTGGTTTTCTTTTTATTTTATCTTTTGGTGACATGTCTTTTGTCTTTTTCGGGATGTCTCTAACTAGAGATTCTATCTCTATGATGTCTTTGACTAGAAAGGCAAGGATAGGATATGTTCACCTATTGTTTTGTTGTTTGTGGATTGTCTCTTAGTAATGTTGTGACTTGTCCAAGGATATTAGGACACTCTAAGTATAGTATGAACTAGGACATTCCTTGTTTGTGACTGTCTGATCTCCATGCAAATGGGTACAATGACTTTCTGGGTCGAACCTATGCCTCGATTGTCATAACCTATTTGCCATAATAAAGCTCAATGATGATAAAGCACAAGAAGCTCTTTCACTTCCATATCTTCTATCTTCCATCCCCCTTTCATGATTGACCTCAATCATCCTTCCTGACTCCGTGTAGCCTACTATCACATGACTGAGTATAATGACACACCAAAAAAATCTTCATTTCATCTAGATTGCACCTGCATTACCACATATTATCTTTTCATACATACATATATATATCACAATCGCATTGCATCTTGCATATATCATTAGTTAGTATCTGCATTCTCATATACAACATAAAATGCCAGAATAATAACACAACACATGTTAGCACATTTTACATCCTTATCATGTAAATAGTTATTTGCATTATCATATTCATCTGTATTTCATACATTCACATTTGCATAACATATAAAACATAAAAGAATGTAAAAATATTGCATTTTATCATGTATATATTACTGCATTCCTATCATAAACATCATAGATACATGTATCTCATAAGCATCCATACATCATAGAATCATAAATTGCATTAACACATAGAAACATACATCACATAGAAGCAACATCACATAGGTACATATACATCTAGTTGCCGCAAGGATGAATCATCTCATATTAATATCTCAAAAAGCATAAGTTTCATGATGCAATGATGTCGAAATCATATAGCTTCAATCACTCGAAAGTGTCTGCATCATCATACAAAAATGATACAAAAAACTAATACTTTGGGAGCCATCTAAGGCTATGATGAACTCCCTCCCTCGGTGCCAACCGAACTTGATGGAATTTGAGCCCTGGAAGTCCTTTCTCTAGAATCATCTCTCCTGCCCCCTCTATCTATTGGTGGTGGAGGACCCATGACCCCACCATTAGATGCATGACTCCTGTCTCTCCCTCCAGTTGTTGTTATAGCCTGTGATGGTATCTGGAAGGTCCTAGTCCGCTGATCAAGAGGCACAACTCCATAATACAAGTCTCTCTAGTAGGCTATCTCCTCCCCTGCTCGTAGAACATAGGAATATCCAGGCCCAATGTCCTCCACTACTTGCCTACCTGCCCTCAATGCCTCCTCATCCTTCATGTACCATTGAATATCCTGATCCGTCTCTTTCTTAGTGTCCCTCAGCTGACTCCTGAGCCTAGCCACATCCCTCTCTAGATCCTAAATCTCATTTGCATGTCCCTGGTAGATCTTTCTCGAGGATAGTAGCTCATCCTCCTCCTTTCCTCTCTCCTCACTTTATCCCTTTCTCTATCCTTGTCTGGGAACCTGCACTGTCGATGCCTGTAACGACAGCCCATCTCTACCTTTGACTACATGTGCATTTCTCTCCTCTCTCCATCTCTGCTCTGAACTACCCTCCTCTCTGCTATTGCACCTCACCTTTGTCATCTGCCTCTATCTCCACCATCCCATGAAAGATATATTCACCACATCCCAGGTCTTTAATCTTGAACTTTTCTTTGATCTCTGTTTGTTTGGATGTAGAAGCTTTCAACGATTCAGGATCAACATATGTTGAAGACGGAACAACTTATCGATTGACTAGGATTGTTATTTCTAATCTTGCTCGCAGGTTATTGCAATATATGAGTGGATTCGGATCACCTTTGATGGTCACTTGAAATCTACTGTATGGGAACTTGATACATCAATGATATATTGAGGGAACAACTCTTATTTAATGAATCAATGGTCATCCCAAGAGTATATTGTATGTGAGATCTAGATCAAGGACTTGACAAACCACATCCTTCATGAATGACCTTACTTTGATAGGTAAGGTGACTATGCCATTGGATGAACGCTCTTCATCATCATATGATTTTATGGTTATTGCATGTGTAGAATTCATAGCTTTTTCAGATTATCCCAATTGTTTAATAGTGCTCAATGTAGAAAAGTTTAGACCTACTCCTCCATCTATAAGACACATTTGAGGTAGTTTTTATACATAAAGGCTTCAAATATGTAGAGGTGCATTATGAGGCTAGGTTATGGAAGCATCATCAACTTATGTAAATGTAAGGTTATGCGGAACAGAAAGGTATCCCACCATGACTAGAAATTGGTCCACGTTTAGATCAATGGGTACAAAATTTTCTCTTAGGACTTTGTCAAGTATGGTTTTATTGGAAGCAGAGATACGCAATAGTTCTAGGATTGAGAGAAGTGTAGGTGTCTTCCCTAACTGTTCTACTAGGTTGTACTCAGATTTGGCCGATGAGGAAGTGGTGGTTTTAGCTGGAGCACCTTATAGGCTGACCTTACCATGACGAATTGTGACATTACATTCAAAGGTAGATTCATAAGAAGTTCTAATGCCTTTTAGGATAACTTTGGTTCTTTGGGTAGAACTCTCAAGCATTTTGTCCTTTATGATAATATTAAAAACATACTTGTCCATTGAAATGTGGCTAATGATTGGATCATAGTCATAGGAAATTTTGGTATAGCTGGCTTGATTATCTATGGCTTTGGATTTTCCCTTGTCATGTTTAGGGAATGGCTCCTTAAACATCTTATGTTCTTGATTAGATGTATGCCCATCAATCACAATGTCACCTTTATCAATAAGATCTTTAATAATGTTCTTCAAGTGATGGCAATTTCTTGTTTTATGTCCCTTGCTCTTGTGATATTCGCAATACTCATCATCATTCTACCAAATTGGTTTGACTTTTGGTTCATATGGAGGATTGTCTAGAATTGTTATTAGCTTGTTTTCTACTAGCTTCCTAAAATCCAATTCAAGTGGTTCTCCCAATGGGGTGTATTTCCTTCATGGTTTTGAAGTTTCTTGAGTATTTACTTGGCTGTTTATAGAAGAACTTGGTCGTGAAAGAGTGATTTTTGGTCTCACTGTGTTAGAATCTAAAATGCCATCATTTAATGTGTTCTTGCTATTATTCCAAAATCATGGCTTATCATTTCCTTTAAAATCTTTTTTATTTTCTTTGAATATATTGATGATACCTTTCTCAATTAAGACCTTCTTTGTTTTGATTAAGTAAAAGTGGGTATTTGAAAGGTACCCAAACCTTGTACAAACCAGGAAAACAGATTAACTATAAAAAGTGTCTGATCAATTCAAAAAGACAAACTGAGCCCATCGACAAGGATCAGCTAACATAACATAACATTAAAAACCTGGAACAGTTAGTGAACAAGCATGTAGACAACAAAAGGACAGAAGCCAGGACACCAACTAAAATCTAAATACTATTCATAATTTCCTCAGTGTGAACAACCATTTGTTTCATGTTTGTTCGTTGAGGTCTTCAGTTCCTCCAGCTCACGACCTTTGATGTCACCCTTAATCTTTGTGTTGGCTCTAGTCCTCCTTTCATGACCCTTCTTGTCTAGCTGCTCTTTATCACCATCCTTCTCAGCTTTGTTCTTGAACCTATTGATAAGGATGTTCATGTTGTCCACCAACGATTTGAGGATTTGGAAATTTTGGTCAGCAATCTTCTTGATGTTGTGTTCCAACCTGTCAATTCTGCTGTCGAAATCATTCATTTTGATTTCCATTTCCTTTCTATCTCCCATCTCATTGACCTTTTTTTCTGTAGCTATGATTTTTCCAACCATACATTTAATAGCTTCTGCATTATACAGAATAGCAACCAATTCTTTAACATGTTCAGCCAAGGGCTTATCACCAACTGTAACTCTAGCAATAGCCTAAGTATCTATTTTCAAACTGCTGATATCCTTCACCATGGTCGCGATGGTCTCATAGAAGGCCTTAACAGTATCATTGTCACCACTGCCACTTTTATCCCCTTTATCCTGCTTATGCAGACTTGTGGTATTCATGGCCTCTATATTGTCCATAACTGGGTTGCCCTCCCCATCTTTATCCTGACTCTCAACCTTCTTGTTTTCTTCAGTCTCCTCCTTAGAATCAACCAGAATATGGTTGATATCAGAATTATTACCCTTTTTAGTATTCTTTCTCTGAGCCTATTTTCTAGTAGCTTTCCCTTTCTTTTTTTTAACAATTTTTTTCTCAAAGGAGTTGGTTTCAGAATCCAACATACGTCATTCCACAATAATCCTTCTCTTCTTGGCCCTATTCCTCTGTTTTTTGCTAGTTTCTTTCGATTCTCCCTCGGTCTCTGATTCAAAGTTAAAACTGCTAGCTTCACTCTCCGTTGTCACATATCTTGCATTTTTGCCCTTAGTAGGCTTTTCAATGCACTTCCCCTTGAGCATTTTATAAACCAGGACCATGAGCCCCTGATGGAGGGCATGATCACCCCTAAGGTCCTTCTAGATCTCCTTTATAGTATGATCCATTGAGCATGCAAGGTAATAGGGAAGGCTAACCTTTTCCCCATGATGGAAATGGTTGAGTAAAATGAAGTGATGCCCGTAGGCTTTGGTATTGGTATTTTGGTATGGTTTTGTCATTGATGTCAACACCTACTCTATACAAGCACTTTGAAGATCCAGCAACATTCACCGGCAAGCAAGTAAACTATGCAACAGTTACTGGTATATGGTTCACCGGTAGGATATAATGTTCACTGGTTCCTAGAATGATATGGAAGACACTTGGTAATGTCTAAGACATCATGTGGACACTTTTTTTTGAATAACTAATCATTGGTATATTCATATTTGCATAATTGCTTTTACCGTCAAATAGGTCTAGGTTATCTAGGGTTACACCGGCAGGTTTATCTTTTCTAGATTAGCATAGCACGCTATAGAGATTATTTATTATTGTTGTAAATGCATTTAGCCGACATGTTTTGCATCAGATATTATATTGTATGAAAAATGTTTTATTGTAATATCCTGTAGAGCTGA
This sequence comes from Cryptomeria japonica, assembly GCF_030272615.1. Classification (NCBI taxonomy): domain Eukaryota; kingdom Viridiplantae; phylum Streptophyta; class Pinopsida; order Cupressales; family Cupressaceae; genus Cryptomeria; species Cryptomeria japonica. The sequence continues at coordinate 466,747,942 of NC_081406.1, read as the reverse complement.
CCTACTAAAATTGGTCTTAGGGTATGGTATAAATGTAAGATCTTATTTGTAAGATCAAATGTGGAATGTGAAAAAGAATTGAGTGAAGGTATATGCGAGATCAAGTAGGGATATACACAAAGACATCAATTGAAGGTGAAGTTAGGTTTTTGTAGAAGCATATCAGCATTACACCGGTATTGAATCCAGCATATGAAGATGTTATTTTGTGCAGTACATTCTTATGAGATTTAACCATCCAACTGTAGTCAGTGTGACTCCCATTTTCTGATTGAGCAGTGAGCTCTAGGTTGTTGGCTTTTCTACATGCTTAGACCCCATTTATGTACACTTACTATCTGTAGTAGTATCATCTGACTGTGGGTAAGGTTTCCCACCGTGGTTTTTCCCCTTACAGGGTTTCCACGTACAGATATTGGTGTTATGTGTTGTGGATGACTTTAGGTTTATGTTTCATGAATTAATCCTTACTGGTATAGCAATTTACTATTAACATTGTCTATCATCATACTTAACTAGTTTATCAATATTAAGCATTAAGTTGGTTAATTGGTTCTTGGTTTGAATTTATTAGACAACTGATTCACCCCCCCCCCCCCCCCCTCTCAGTTGTCTCTGGGACCTAACATCTGGTAAACCTACCATCTAAGGTAATGTATTCTCTTTGGGGCATGGTTGGAGTTGTCAATTTTAATCATCTTTCTTCTCTCTTCATCCATAATAGGAAACTTGTCTACTGCTTTATCTGATATGCCTCTGTCCCTGTAAAATTTCATTCCCTTGGTCGTCATCCCTGTGGCATCGGTGATGACCTCCTCATCAACATTCATCATCTAGGATCCGATAGGAATTTTGTCATTTTTCCAATTCTTGATGAAATAGTTAGTGATTGTAGGATCTTTCCCACTTAACCATTCTATGAAAACATTCAGACCCCCCTATCTACCCCAACTATAATGATAAGAATAATACCTCTAATTGAAATCTTAATCCAAAGTTTGGAATTTCATATGGTAGAGTTTACTATTTTCATGGCTAGTGTTCATTTAGTTATCAATCCAGGAACGTAAAACTTGAAATGGGTCTGCAATATATATGCACTAAGCTCCTTAAATGATTATTCTGCATTACTGCAGTGACTAACATTATGCAAAAAGGAAAGGCAGGAATGGAAATCATAAAACGACACATGAAAGCTTCACAAAACACTACTGAAATGATCTAATGAAAATAGCAGAAATCACACCGTTTTGTCTTGGCTGTAGGAACAGTCAACGGATCTATTTCTAGTGGCTGCAGGAACAATCCAGTCATGAACTTCTACTGCAACTAAGTAAAAACTAACTTCAATGATCATAAACACAAGATCACTCACCAAGTGGGCCCCCTTGGATGAGTGATATCAAACTCCCAGCAAATTACTATTAACAAATCATAACAAAATATTCTTATTCATTTCTTCCTAAAAATGATTACATATTCTGAAAGAGAAAAATTCAGAATGCTTGACAAAACTCTGCTCAATTCCTTTCCATCTTGTCTAACTCTAAGAAAGAAGGAAGAGCTTATTATAAAGAAAAGATCAACTACAATGGACAACTCAAGTTACGCCCAAAAGAAGAGGTGAATAATTGTCAAATGAAGGAGATAACTGGGAGATTAACTGCAAGAACCGTGGATCTAAAACCGAACCACAATCTTTGCACGCCAAAGCGATATTTTGTGAATTCAATATGCACAGGAGTTAAACTCCCATGGTGAAGTATAACTGCTCTGATTATGCCATACATTGCGCTTGCTTGAATCCCCTTTAGTTTGACCTCCAGTTATCTGAACATGATTCTCCAGTCCTTAGGCACGAAAGAAAATCTTCCACCGCATCATCAATTATTATCTGCACTAAAAAAAAATAACATACAAGGACATGCATATGTATCTTACTTAATTAATACATTCATTAACTCACATATGACATTATCCTAAATAATCCACATATCACAGGGACAAATCATTTAGCTATAGGAATAAATTGGCATAGCTACAGGAATTAACCGACAAAGTTCAAACATGATTTCTTAAGTTCAGTTTTAAAACATGGATTACATATAGTCAATTCACAATACTTTACTATCACAATGCAATCCAAAAGATACCAAAAAACCTAAGAGCCATGATAAAAAACATGTCAAAGCATCAACTTATCATGCCCCCCAACTTTAAGGGTTTGTTGCTCCTACAACAAAAGGAAAATTTCTGATTTTTGCTGAAACTCTGAAATCACCAACAGTGTCCTGTCTAGTTCCCTTGGAAGGCAAATTCCAATAAAATCCTTTTATTTTCTCCAACCTGGACCATCTAGTTATTCCTTCTACAACTGCATCATAATTCTGTTTTGTTGGTTGTCATGCCAAAAGTGGCCACATAAGGATCGGAGGCTGAAAGATTAATGGCAACCAGTTATTGGATTTCTCCCTGCCTAGCTGTATGTATCTGGAGGATCTTTGTATGGCTGCATGAAAATTCAATAATGAGTAAGGTTCTCCTAGTTTTAAATGATCTGATAGATGATTCCAGCATTGAGTTATCCCTTCTAGTGTGGTTGTCCTATGGGTATGAGCCAAATGCTCATACGCTTGATAGACTTCCTCTCTCATTGGAAGTACTATCTTACTAACATCATCTCTTATTAGCAACTTTTTTCAATCATAATACAGAACCCTGGGTGCTTCTGATTCCCTCCTCAATGACAATGGACAGTCAAGTTCTAATTTTTCAAATTCCTTGGCTTGTGGTCCTATGATCATCTCATTTTGGATCCATGACATTAAATCTCTGAGATAGATATCCCCAATATACAATAAAGGATTCCATTCTCTGTCTTGGGGTACAACATAGTTATGTAAATATAATTCACATAACAAATTCCTTACAACATGTGGAGAGGTTTGGTAAGCATGATAGAATTCCTTAGGTGTTTCCAAGGATGGATTAAGGTCCCTAACAATGCGGTTTAGTCTGAATTTTAGATACCGCTCTTTCAAATGTACTGCATAAATTCTTGGGGGTGCCCTACATTGGATCATCTTAGGAACCATACCATAAATCTCTTCTACCTTAGCTTCTAATTCTTTAATTCTATTATCTTTCTTTTCAATTTCTTTTTGCTGCTTATTAATTATCCCCTGCAACCTATCCTTCTCTATTTCCAATTGCCTAAAAAATGTTAAAGCAATTAATAAACTAGTTAGGGATGAAGGAGGTCTAATAGGTCCTACCTTAGACTGTGGGATTTCTTTAATAAACTCCTCATTCTGAGTTGACATATCTCCCACATTTTCTTTAGGTTGCTGTAGAACATCATCAATAGTCTCTTCACATTGCAATGCCACTGAAGCAAGATTTGCTAGCTTATCCATTACAACTTCTTCTTGAATTTCTTCTTCTGCGGGGTTTTCTTGAATTTCCTCTTCCATAGGGTTTTCTTGCATTTCCTTCTCTGCAGCATCTTCTTCTTTTGAAGTTTCTAGTGCAATAACCTCTGATGGATTACTCACAGGTTGAGTCTTCTATGTCCTCCTTCTTGTTATCCTTACATACACTTTTGAAATAGGTGCAGGAGTTTTTGTTTTTGCTCGACGCCTCTTAGCTACAGGACGAATATGTGCTTCCTGCAGCCGGATAACAAATTCTTCATCTGATTCATCCTTTTCCAATTCTTTTCCTTCCCTTTGTAAAACAGGTGAATCTCTTTGAAGAGAAGTAGAGGGTTGTTCTTCGATTGACTCTGCTTCAATATTTCCTTCCATAATAATTGTGGCTCCTTCAGTAACCAACAAACCCTCATCTTCACTAGAAATATCTTCTGCAACAATCTCTTCTTGTGTCGATAGATTATTCGCAATAGGGGCTTCATCAACCCTAAATTGCAGAATATCCTCAAACACACCCCATTCCATTTGTGAAACATCTCTCAGGGACCGGTGTACAAGAAACTTAACCAGTCCATTATGGCTAATAGAGTGATTTCCATATTTTCTAGTCTCCTTAGCACTTATAGAAATGAGATGATACAAGAAATTTGGGACATTAACTCGTCGCCCATGACGCAGATGACTAAGTAACTTAAAATGAGGTGAATGCAGATTTGAATACTGTCCTTCACATGTAATGTATTTCATAACATACAGAGCTACCTGAGGCCAATGTGTTGGTAAAGAAACCCTTCTAGTCCCTTGTCTGTCCACCATTAAGGGTCTGTCAGTGGAAATTGTGAACTCTATCATGGCACTCCTTGCGTCTTTTGATTCAGGAAAGAGTTCTCCTTCTTGCAGCAACCCTATGACCTCTGCAATTTGTTGCTCCGTAGCAATTTCCCTCAACCCTTTAACTGTAGCTTCTCCTTCATCAAAGGAATGCATAAATTCCGTAGCTATTTCATCGTTGTCATCCTTGATTTTCAAGAAATAATCCAGCCAGCCGTGGTTTCAGAAATAATGCTCATAGAAAAAATCCTACAGCAACCCTTCGTGGACCATTGGCTCATGGCGAATTAGATCACCACCCATCTTTTACTCTAATACTTCCGAAGCTTGACCAAAATGTTTGACACTTTCACAAAAACCTAAAATCTACATATCTTAATTTTGGCGGCAGACCTTATTATTCACTTGCGTGAAATAATAATCATCATAAGTAATGTCAGTTAGGAAATCAATTCGGGATATCAAAAAAACTGATAATAAATTTTACTGGAAAAATGACCATAAAGTACCCCCCCCCAACTTAACCTAGCACGTGTCCACATAGGCTGACGAGATTTCTAGTTTGGAGAAGATTTAAATAGGACAAAAATCATAATGAACTAATAAATGCATAATTAAAATAAAGTACAATATACACTTACCTGCAATTGGGTGAAAATGATGGCGAAATGAAATGAAGTGACAGGTAAGAAAGTGGAATGGAATGTAGTGGATGGAACTTTATGTACGGAGAACAATATTCCCATGGAAATATTTTATTATGATATGGTGAATAAGTTAACTGCAGAGGCTGCAGGAACATCACCTTTATCAACATGCTCAAGTGCAATAGGAAGCTCATGAATTGATACCGAATCATTGGCAGTTGCTATAGGAACCTTGCCATTTTCTACAAGAACTTTTATTTCACTTTAGAGAGCAAACTTCTGCAAGAACTCTTCTCTAGTAGTTGGCTTGTGATAAAGTCGTAGTCGATGTCCATTCACTAAGAGTTTAAATCGAGCAGGATCTATTGTGGACAACCAGACTGCTCCATTTTGAAAAACTTCTTCTACCTCATAAGGACCTAACCACCTTGTATGGAGTTTTCCCATAGCATCCTTATATCTAGAATCATACAGGAGTGCCCAATCACCAACTTTGAATTTATTTTCTCTGATATATTTATCATGCCATCTTGCTCTTTGGTTTTGAATCAATTTTGTCTGTTGAACAACTATCTTCCTCCATTCATCAAGAGCATTTAGCTACTGAATGCGTTCCTTCTATGCTTTAGACAATGTCATATTCAGTTGTAGAGTTGTTCTCGAGGTTTTATGCTCAAATTCAATAGGCATCATTGTTGTTTTGCCATAAACCATCTCAAAAGGTGTGAATTCAATTGGTGTTTTCCATGTTGTTCTATATGCCCAAATTGCCTCTGAAAGTCGATGAGACCAATCTTTCTTATGGATAGACACTATTTTTGTAAGAATAGCCTCAAGCTCTCTATTGGTAACTTCTACTTGTCCATTTGACTGTGGATGATATGGAGTAGATTTCTTGTGTCTTATATTGTATTCATTGACCAAAGCTTTTATCAATGTTGATGTAAATTGAGGTCCCTGATCTGAGACAATTTCCCTTCGTACTTCATACCTTGTAAATATTTCTTCATAGAGAAACTTAGCCACCTTATTATCTCTTACATGTTGCATAGCTCTAGCTTCTACCGATTTTGTCACATAGTCTATACATACCAAGATATAAGATTTTCCATTAGAAGGTGGCTCAATGGGGCCAACAAAATCTAATCCCCACTTGTCAAATGGTGTAACAGATATTTGAGGATATAGTGGCATCTCATCAGATTTTGTAGGTCTTCCCATTTGCTAACATCTGTCACATTTCCTTGTGTATTGAGCTGCATCCTTGTGTAATGTAGGCCAATAGTATCCGGGATTGAGTATTTTCAATGATGTCCTTTTGACAGAAAAATGACCTCCACATGGCTCATCATGACATGCATGTAGGATGTCATATGTTTCATCTTCTCTGACACATCTTTGCATGACTTGGTTAGGTCCAATATAAAATAGACAATCAACAATCCATGAAAAGTTAAAACTTTTTTCAACTAGCAACCTTCTTTCCTTAGGAGAAAAAGAAATTGGCATTTTAGCTACAACTAAATAGTTGGCAATATCAACATACCATGGAGTATGAGCCTGTATGAGAAACAAATGCTCATTTGGAAAAGTGTCATCTATCATTGTAGAATTTTCCTGCAATTGAAGACGTGAACGATAATCTGCAACAACATTAGACTTCCCTGGCTTATCAATAACAGTGATATCAAATTCTTGCATCAACAATAACCAGCGAGCCAATCTTCCAGTGATTGATGGCTTATTCATGAGATATCTAATTGCAGTATGATTTGTATGCACAAATATGGGATACCCTATAATATAGTGTCTAAACTTGTTAAGGGCATATATGACAGCTAGCATTTCCTTTTCAGTAACTGTATAATTCAATTCAGGTCCTTGCAAATTCTTGCTGATATAATATATTGCATTTTCCAACTTGTCAACTTTTTGTCCCAGCACTGCTCCTACAACATAATCAGATGCATCAATATGGGTTTGGAATGGTAGAGACCAATGAGGTCCTTTTAGAACTGGTGCTTGAGTCAAAGCATGCTTAAGCTTTAAAAAAGCTTCATTGCATGCTGAGGTCCATTTAAATTTTGCATCTTTAGTAAGCAGTGAATATAAGGGACTTGCAATTTTCTTTGATAAACCTTCTGTAGTATCCAGCATGGCCAAAAAAACTCCTCACATCTTTTTGCTTCACAGGGTCATTAATATGCTGAATAACCTCAATCTTTGTTGGATCCACTTGTATGCCATGTACAGATATATGATGACCAAGGACTATTCCTTCTTCCATCATAATGAAACACTTCTCATTGTTTAGAGACAAGTTGTAGTCTTCACACCACTGCAAAAATTTCTTCAAATTACCTAATGCTTGATCAAATTTAAAGCCATAAGTTGTAAAGTCATCCATGTAAATTTCCATAATATCTTGAGAAATATCAGAAAAAATACTGATCACTGCCCTTTGAAAAGTGGCTGGAGCATTACACAACCCAAAAGGAAGAACATAATATGCATAAGTGCCCCATGGGCAAGTAAATGTTTTTTTCTCTTGACCTTCACACTAATACATTTAGCCTAAAATTCTGATGGAGGTTTCCAATGGAGAAGGTATATTGTGATAAAACTTGTTTTTGTTTTGAAAAAATGCCGGATTTCGTCAGAATTCCGACAATAATGCAATGACATTTAGGGTTTTTTAGAAAAAGTGCCTGCGTTCGTCGAAATTCCAACGACACCGTGCATTACCTAAAAAAAAAGAAAAGACCAAGTCATTTCATAAATCCCGCCTCTTTACAAAATCCTGCCTCTCATTCATCCTGCCTTTGTAGCAAACCTGTGGGTTTAATCGTGGTGGGGAAGATCAATATTGGTGTGACAAGCTTGCCGCCTGATGAAAAACGCACCAACATTCCAAATCTATTGCAAGCATTAGATAACAGCATGGCACCTTCCTTAATTAAGAGCCTTATTGAGGAGATTAACAAGAGGGAAGAAGAGCACAAGATCACCGGTATAATAGTAGATGCAATGACATGTTTTAGGTTAAAGGTGGTAGCTGATTTCTATAAGATTCCTCTCTTTGCTTTCCATGCATCACCCGTCGCCAACTGTGCCGTCCGCTACTTCATTCTAAGGCTCATCTCTCTTGGGACCCTTGCTCAAGATGGTAAGATAGAGTCACACTTCTTCGTAATTTTTTTCTTTTCCTTCTTGGGTTTTGGTTAGACTGGTTGTTTTTGGTGTTATTGAAGGAGCTCCCAAAGAAGGGAAGAAAGTAAGGTATATTCCCTCCATGCCTCTGGAATCGAATAAGGATGGAATAATAGAGAAGGGGGAGATTATTAGAGCCATTGACAAGTTGGTAGTGGGAGAAGATGGTGTAGAGATAAGGAAGGATGTCACCAAATTGATGAGAAGTAGTAGAGATGTGGTGAAGGAAGGAGGATCCTCATTCAACAACTACAGTAAGTTTCTTCACCAGATGAAGAAATAGCTTCTTGACTGAAATATTAGGCCGTCACTTCTTTAGTTTATCAGATTTTTTGTGGTGTGGAGGAGAAACTAGGAGGATATGTGGTGATTATGATTCATTTGGTTTATTGATTCTGTAATGGTGAAATTTCTATAAATGATTTCTTTTTCATTTGCTTTTTTCATCCTTTTAAGGGAATGTCTTAATGTGTATATATATAAATTGCATAATTTTGTATGAGATTGGGCTCATCATATTTGTCTTGTTTTAACCTTTTATATTTATCTTTAATCATGGTTAGAAGGTGGCTTGGTTAAGACATAAAATTAACATCGAATATCCACCAAGAAACCCAGCCTTTTGGCTTCTCATCGTGAACTACCTCTTTCATCTCCTTGATGAAGGCGTTAGCTAGCTACACAATGCTTTTTTATGAGAATAAGAATGAAAGTTATAAGAAATTATTCATACACTATACCTCCATGTAAATGTTTACCTTGGAAACATTAAAGATTAGTGACCTATCATATGGCCTTTACAACACCATCCATTACAACAATCACTTGGTTTAAGTTTTTACATCATCGTCCATCCTTTGAAACTTAGCAGGAGTAAAAGAAAGGCCATGGACACTTATGACAGCCACATGAATGTGAAAAGATAATTAACCGAAACCTACCTTGGGATCTCCTTGGCCAATCCGAGGGAATACAATATGAATGAAATCCAAACTATAGATTCTCCCAATGCTTTTTGTCATTCAAAATGACCTGCAAAATGTATTGTTCATAGGTATAGTTGGCAGTCGCTCATACATCGTGTAAGCTATCTAGAAAATTTCAAATGGACCATGTAATATTTTGAACTTTCTAATTTACAAATTTGTGTGCTAATTGCATTTATTTAAATTCGAGAATCCACTTCACATCTATATTAGCAAGATTCTTCTCTTTGCAGAGATTCAAACTATTCAAGAAGGCTTAAAACTTAGCCTCATATTTTGGACCAATAGATAAAAAAAAATTGAAATAGCTCACAAAATATCTTCATTATAAAAAATCTTAGGTTTATACCTAGCCACCCCATCAAAGTTCAGTTTTAAAGCCAATAAAGGGAGGATTCCATTTTATCATTTCTTTTTTATATCTTTTGGAGATTTAAGGGCCACTAACATAGTATGTCAAAGTGGATATGAAAATGTATCATTTTTTTGTTAGCTTATCGTCCCACTAAGGGAAGTTTAAGAATCATATTATCTGATTTTTATTGACCAGTAGCATTTTGTAAATATCAATTATTATTATTTTTAGATTTAATAAAATAATTAAATATTACAAAATTGAAGCTACAGAAATAACTAATAAACATAATTGAATCACTAGCAGTCCAATAACTCGGAAAAAAACAAATGATAATGATTCTGTTCAATCAAAGATTCTTTTCTTTAATACCTACTCAATCAAAGATTATTTTCCCTTGACTCAACCTAAATTCCACACACAATTATAGGAGGTCTCGTTATCCATGTCACTTCCCATAAGGAGTTTCCCACTTGAAGCATATCATATCATTTTAATGCACCTCCCCACTCGAAGCATATCATTTTAATGTCCCTCCCCATGATAATTATAATTTTTATCTATGGAATTGGCTTCTTCTTCATTCATTCTCTAAGCATTCTAACCCTTTATCTCGTCCCTTCAAACTTCTCCAAAAATAACAAGAATTAGAAAAATTATCCAATAATTTTTAATATAGATAACATGTTAAAAAAATTAACTGTCACCAGAGTTAAGATCCCATAAATATTTTATTCTTTTGGCATTGAGTGGAACATAACACGCGTCACCTTGGTATCATTAATTTTTTTGCTTCCAGACAAACTAAAAGTGATAAGATTGTTTCGGTGTAAGCCATTAAGAAAAGTGGTCACTGATTTGATGGTTGATCAACTTCCCTCCAGGTGTGGGAGACTCTACCGGTAGCTTACACATCAATATGGTAATCATATCTTCATATGCCATGGCCACAGCGGGGAACGGGGGCCGACATTGATCAATCAGTCGTTGGTAATGGGAGACATTATTTTAAATGGTATGAAAAATTTCCAACTATGGCTAGATAGATCATGCTTTGGTTTTCAGGAAGCCATTGGAGTGAAGTTGATTGCTTCTTCTGGTGTTAGATAATTTGTATTTTCCTCATTATAGGGAAGATAGGTTGTGTACTTCATATTTTAATGCTTATCTTGAAGGAGATCGGATGTTTGGTGGACATTTATTTCAAATTATTATTGTCCTACATGACCTATATAATCAACGGGTTCTATTTATAATCCCATTCATTCATATTGTAAACTTGCATTCATTGATAGGAATATAGTTTATTCGTGTCATATTGATCTTCTCATTTTGTTGTGCTTTCCATTAGACCTCTAGATCTTGGGTGGCCATCTCCATAGTCAAATCTTAAAATATTTACCTTTCTAGATTCTATAAAAGAAATGGTTTTATCAAGAATATCATATGGAATAGCTTCTAAATATTTGCATTTGATAACAATATTGTTAGACCATTTTGCTTTATAGGAAAATAATCTAAACTAGACTATTTTTTTCAAGCTAAGACAAAACAAAGTAAGGTAGTACAATAATCACTTTGTAAAAATAATTAGCTAACACATCTTCTTTTGGGAATTTTTGTATTTAGTTCTTCCTTTGGAAATCAACATACCCTATTTTGGTTTCCCAAATATTTACTAAATAACTTTGAAGATAAATTGGGAAGAGAATCCATCATATAGATATTTCTTCTCAACAACCTTAGAGGACATTGTTTTGTCTATCATTTATTATAATAGCTAATACCCAATTTTTTTATAAGATAACAAGCAAAACCTCCTCTTCACAAACTATGTTTTCCTTAATAATCCAATAATGAAAAAATTAAGCCACATAAAAATTACTTACTCCCTACCATGAAGGCAAAAGAACATCCAATTTAAAGATTGATGTACCAAAAGGAAAGAAATATGACCTCAATATCTGTCTTGAACTTATACATTGAATCTATACACACGAGAATCCCCTTAATAACTCTCTCACAACTTTCAATGCTAGAAGAATGAGTGTTTTCACAAGACTTTCTTACTATGATATTTATATCAAAATTCACTTGCATAGTTTTAGAGTCAAGCTAACCCATTCTCATGAGTAGTTTACATGAACCCCTCATATGAATGGATCACTTAGTACTCATTTCATCAAAGTGATGCTCATAGCGGTGAAGCATTAGGGATTCCTAGGAGGTCACCCATACTAATACTACTCTAAATCAAGCATGTTTAACCATGTAGATTGTCCCAAGATCAAACCCATTCAACTTGCCACCCCATTTGCAAAACCTTCATCAAGTGGTGTGCCTTATAAACCATTCATTATAGGGAAACTTTAGCTTATCCATTGACAAGTGGGAGGTGTTGATGTGTTTTTTATGCACATGCGAACATAGAATAAAATACCCAAAAGTATCTTATCCTCTCTTGAACAAAGTTACTCAAATGCTGGAGATTTGCTTAAGGATCACTTGAGACAACTCGAAGGTTCTGGTATGTCGGGTCACGACGTGTGGATAAACATAGTTGGTTGATGTGATTGCTGGTATCACAAGGGGACATACGTTGAATTGTCAAATGCTTGAATAGTTGGAACTTGATCATCTGATATTTCAATCTCGTGATGTCTTTTGTCCTAAACTAACTTGAATTGAAAAAAGGGCAAAAGGTGAAGTGTTAATAAAATCTATTCTAAGGCCTAGACTGTAAGAAGATGGATCCTAGTTTATCCCTTTAACCCTGATTTATTTATTTAGAGTGTTTAGTTCCATTTTAATCCTTTCTTTTACAATTAAATATTATTGAAAAATTGTATTATTGCTCCAAATTTTGTGGATATTTAGGAGACACAAATAAAATATAAATGTAATCATTCCATATATTTTGTAGGAGATATTGGAATGAGACTAATAGGAAGAGTAGTAAACATGAGTCACAATGAGCACTTTAGATTAAATCTAAATATTATAAGGAAGAGTAACTTGGAAAAATAGAAGCGTAATTTATTTTCTAGTATGCAAGATTATTACTTGGGAAAGAATCTTGAGGAAGGATTCATTAATGAAATGGTCATTAACAAGATGGAGAGAATAATAATTAGGAAGAGATAGATTTCACATGCTACTAGGTGACTAGATTGGAGAGAAACTAGAGGCAAATAATTTAGCTTGGCCATGACACAAAGTCTTAGAATAGATGCCAACCTTGGTGAATGGAATGAAAATCCCAAACAATTAATGAGTGGTGAGACAAGTACAGGCATGCATCTATAAATTTTGTTTTGAATATATATAAAATAAAGAAAAAATGGGACCAAAACCAAGGGAAATTCACATGGAAAGGATATGATGAAAATCAAAATAGATAGTTTGAAGATAATATTAGTTACCTAGAGGATATTCCACTTGATTATTTGGTATATCATAACTATTTTGACAAATTTTGAAACCATTAGAGGTACCTTTTACTTCTGTAGATGAGGCATTCATTCATGTTGAAGTTGTGATAGCTTATTTGCCTCTTTATAGACAACAAATTATCCATACGAATTATCATATATACTTGTAACCTCCATCCCAAACCACCTATTTCACTCTTCTTCCTTTCTATACCTCTTTTATCCTTCCATTACCTCTTCACTTACCTAAATTCAATCCAAAACATAGTGTATATAGCATCAAAAAAATTCCATATTTGATTAATATTATCCACAACATATCGAAAAGACAAATACCACACTTATTGTGTCATCAACCAAAAATAATTTACTTACATATTCAAAGAGTTCAATAATGGAGAAACATCTATGCGGTGCTCTACACATGTCCTTGAAGGTTCAAGAAATACTTATCCTCTATTGGTCCAAACTTTAAATCACTTTCCAAGCATGAAAATAATTGCAACCATACACAATTTCCCACCCAATGGATTCTCTCAAACTAGTTTACTATCTTAACATAGGGTCAAGGAAAAGCGGGCCAAAATAGGAATCCAAGTGTCTTAAAAGCCATCAAGACCATAGTAGTGAGGATTGAATTTCTTTCTTTAGTGGTATCTTTCTGTAGATTAATTAGTTGGGGATTGTATTAGGACCTTTTCCTAATTAAAAAAAAAATATAAAGATTACATCCCTAAATATTGCATTCATAATAGAATAAATTTCTGCAATATTGACACTATATTCATAATAGATTTATAGTGATGAATAAAGAAATATTTAAGATTATGAAAAAATTGATGTTTTCTTTCTCCCAACCGTCATTGGATATTGGGTGATCTTTGAGGCATTATGTCAAATAGTTCATGTGCCTTATCTAAGCTTACATATTTTGCATGCATGTGTACCTAGGCAGTTGCACTACAACATCTATACTCATTAATCACATTTGGTTGGAAGTTTCTAAATCCATTTCAAACACATCTTGTGCATATCCTACAATCTATGATAATGGTGATTGTCTTTAATGGCTTCATTGTGTGCATAATTGATTGGCTCTTCACTCCTAAGACCTTCAAAAGTCTTTACTGGCTTCATTGAGTCCTTTTGTCTTCCAAATTCACCTGCACCAACTTGAATTCTCCTTCAATGCTTGATTGCCTATTCACTTGGAATTGAATTGATTTTATAACTAAGAGATCACTTGATTTTATATGTCTCGAAAGCATTTTATCCCGATGGCTTTTTATTAAAGTACTTTCTCTTCTATCTCGTATTGGTGGAGCAAATTCTTTTATGATATGTAAGTTGAGAATATTTTATGAAAGGTCCCTAAATGAATACACTTTCAATTGATTTTAATATACCTTGAAGTGTGCAATATGGAAGGTTTGTATTCTTAATCTCCTGCCCATTTCTTAATTTAAAAGATGATATCTTTATTAAATATCTTTATTAACTTGATTTCTCCTTCAATTCTTGATGAATGCTTGATTGCACATTCACTTGGAATTGAATTGATTTTATAATTAAGAGATCACTTGAATTGTAGGTAAACCCCTTCAAATGACAGGGTAGGCTTCCTTTTATACCTAATATATGTCTTGAAAGAATTTTATTGTGATGGCTTTAAATTAAAGTACTTTCTCTTCTATCTGGTATTGGTGGAGCAGAGGTTGCATTGCATCATCCTAGGATACATATTTCCGCAGATACAACACAAGTTAAATGTATCCCAAGTCGATGCAAAGCAACCTCTGCTCTAGAGATCACCAAAAAATAGAGAAAGAACTTTAATTTAATGCCATTAGGATAAAAGTCTTTAATCAAGACAAATAAATTTTGAGTTTGATTGTCATCATTTAGTTTGCCAAATTCTTCACACGTAACTCCTGAATCTATTTCCTACTCACAAGAATTTTATTATGTCTCAAATATAGCGAAATAGAAGGCTTCAAATAGTAAACTTGAACATGCAACTAAATCCATTGACTAACCAGAAGAACAAAATTAAGAAATGGTTTGATCATCTTAGAGATGTTGTAGACTTGCAACTCACCAGCTAAGTTTTTGCGGGTAAGAAATTTTTTTGTTTTGGTTATGGTTGTGGTGTTTACAGGGAGACATTTACAAATTTATATCTATTTTCACTATTTAATGATTTATGGGTTTGTAATGGTAATTTAATGTTCTTTCATATTTTTGTATATATTCTTTATAATAGCCTATTATATTGATTTGTTCTATTATGCATAATGGTGTGGGTCAGACGGCTTTGCCATTGGTGCATGAAAGCATTGAACGAGTTCTACTTTTAAAAATTACATGAAACATTTTTAATTTATTTGATTTAGTGTTATTTGCAAAAAATGATTATCAATGATGTTTCTTTTCTCCAAGAATTGTCTATGACCTTTCTGTTAGATAATATGTAACATCAAATGACTAAATCTTTTCATTACAAATGCTTATTTTATTTAATTATTATCTCAGCGTGAATTAAAATTTATATCTGTACGGAAGAAGAACATGCAAGTCCAAGAGTCATGTGCAAGAAAATTTCCTAAAAGAAAGCAAGCAGGCATTATCTTGAATGACATGGAAACAAGCTCATCAGCTACCTAGAAGAGAGCAATTGGAGAATGGCAGAGGAAAGTGTTTAAGGGTGATAAATAGATAGATAGTATGCAATACAAACAAACAATGTCTGGAGTGTCTGATGTGACATCTCTAATTTATGTCCGGAGTGTCTAACTGGTTTTGGAGTTCCTGCAAAACCTATTGGGCCACGCTTGGAGGAAATCAATGTGTTCATGCAAGGAGAACCTTTTTTCTATTATGAGAATGATACTTTTACACCTAGGGATATTTGGAAGTCAATATCCAAAAATTTCTATAGTGTGGAACAAGAGTTGGCGGACTCGAAGTATAATTGTCAGCTTTCAGAAGACCAAAAGGTTATGTACACAATCTCCCAATAGAAAAGCGATTTCAAGAATTACCTCTCCCCCCCATGATTATTCAGGAAGCACTTCCTCAAATAGAGGACTATTGGCCTCCACGGGATCAAAGAAAAAAATTAAAGCATAGACTCTAGACGATGTGGTGGTGTCCTCCGTGGAGAACTCTACACTATAATTGAAAATTCACGAGGGAAACTACAAGATAGTGAAGAGAAATACAATCTTGAAAAGTGGGAAGAATGGATCTTGGTTTGGGTGGGGCCAAGTCAGGTGGATCCTCTAGAGGTTGATGAGATAGAAATCATATTAGGATTTGAAAAAGATCACACTCGTGGAACTTCGTGTGCGAGTGATCGATTGCGGTGTTTGGGTAATGCATTCCAAATAGATACAATTGCATTCCAAATAGATACAGTTGCATTCCAAATAGATACAGTTGCATTCCAAATAGATACAGTTGCATGCCATCAAGATAGTATCTATTTGGAAGGCATTACCCAAACACCACAATCGATCACTCACACACGAAGTTCCATGAGTGTGATCTTTTTCAAATCCTAATATGATTTCTATCTCGTCAACCTCTAGAGGAGCCACCTGACTTGGCCCCACCCAAACCAAGATCCATTCTTCCCACTTTTCAAGATTGTATTTCTCTTCACTATCTTGCAGTTTCCCTTGTGAATTTTCAATTATAGTGTAGAGTTCTTCACGGAGGACACCACCACATCATCTAGAGTCTATGCTTTAATTTTTTTCTTTGATCCCATGGAGGCCAATAGTCCTTTGTTTGAGGAAGTGCTTCCTGAATAGTCATTAGGGGGAGAGGTAATTCTTGTGGTCGCTCTTCTATTGGGAGATTGTGTACATAACCTCTTGGTCTTCTGAAAGCTGACAATTATACTTTGAGTCCGCCAACTCTTATTCCACACTATAGAAATTTTTGGATATTGACTTCCAAATATCCCTAGGTGCAAAAGTATCATTCTCATAATAGAAAAAAGGTGCTCCTTGCACAAACACATTGATTTCCTCCAAGCATGGCCCAATAGGTTTTGTAGGAACTCAAAAACTGGTTAGACCCTCTGGACATAAATTAGAGACGTCACATCAGACACTCCAGACATTGTTTGTTTGTATTGCATACTATCTATCTATTTATCACCCTTAAACACGTTCCTCTGCCATTCTCCAATTGCTCTCTTCTAGGCAGTAGATGAGCTTGTTTCCATGTCATTCAAGGTAATGTCTACTTGCTTTCTTTTAGGCAATTTGCATGCAAGAGACTCTTCAAATTGTATGTTCTGCTTCCATACAGATATAAATTTTGATTCACGCTGAGATAATACTTAAATTAAATAAGCAATTGTAAAGAAAAAATTTAGTCATTCGATGTTACATATTATCTGACGGAAAGGTCGTAGACAATTCTTGGAGAAAGGAAACATCATTGATAATCATTTTTTGCAAATAACACTAAATCAAATAAATTAAAAATGTTTCATGTAATTTTTAAAAGTAGAACTCGTTCAATGCTTTCATGCACCGATGGCAAAGCCGTTTGACCCACATCATCTCTCATCATCGGAATTCCAATGCCCACTAATGAAATGCCCGACAAGGATTCTTTGCATCCCATGGCACTCCTCAGTCAGAATTTTATACTTTGGTGTCAGAATTCTGATGACAGCCCGAGATGGTGATGGTATTCGTTCGCGGAATGAGCATGCATGGTGGCCATCAAAAAGGTTGTGGTAATGTCGAAATTGCGACGACCATGAGGATAGTCAGAACTTTCGACACAAAATTTTTGACGGCCATTTTTGTCGGTAGAGTGATGAAATGTGGTCGAAAATCCAATGATTGGCCATTGAAATCTTGACCCAAATGTACTAGTGTCAGGAGCTCTTTATATCTGATTATAGCCACATAATCCATCTAGGAATGAAAAATATCTCTTACCAGCAAGAGAATCCAATACTTGATCCACAAATGGCAGTGGAAAATGATCCTTCCTTGTGGCTAAGTTCAAGGCTCTATAATCAACACATACTCTCCATTTGCCTCCCTTTTTAGGAATTATCACCAAAGGTGATATCCATTGACTGTCAGAGATAGGATAGATAAACCCATCTTTCAAAAATTTCTGCAATTCTTCTTTAACTATCTCCTTCAAGGCAGGGTTGACTCTTCTTTGAGGTTGTCTGAGGGGGCAACACTCATCCTTTATGTAAATGCGATGAGTACAAACTGCTGGATCAATTCCATTCATATCCTTCTAATCCCATGCAAAAGAATTTCTATGGAGTTTCAGCAAGTCTACTAGGCTATCCTTTTGAGTGTCTGCTATATTCTTATTGATGTTCAAATATTTATTCCATTCCACCACTATCTTGATAGTAAGATCAATCTAATTTATATCAAAAAAATGAGAATAAGACAATTCCTATGGCAACAAGGTATGCAAGATATCAGTGGCTGCAGGAAAGTCCAAACCTACAATATTCGGAACCAATTCCTACAATTCTTGGTCTTCTATTAATTTATTTATTAGGACCTTATAAAATATTGATTCTTCATCATATAACTGAATGAGTGGCACTTGATTAACCATCATAAGGTGATTAATAGAGTCAATTTCTTCAAATTCCTTGCCCAAAATAGGCCAAACAGCCTATTGCTTCTCAAGCTGAGGTTGTGCTGGGGAATACAAGGCTAATGTTTTTGTGGAACTGCCATTTGAAATACTCATGTCCCCTGATCTACACCCAATATATGCATCAGTTGTGGAAAACCATGGTCTTCCCAAAATGACTGGATATCCCCCCAATGTTGCTTTTGGAGATAAAATCATAAAGTCTGCAGGATATTCCTAGGAATCTAGAATAACTACTATATCTTCTATGATACCATCAGGTCTTACTGCAGAGCCATCAACAAGTTGGAGAACTGTGGGTGTAGCTCTTAAACTATCTATCTCTAGATATTTCATTACTTCCCTTGTCATTACATTAATGGCTGTCCCTAGATCCCTAGATCAACTAAAACATTTTTTATTTGACTGCCATTAATGACTATACTCACAATAGGACTACCTAGATCAGAATACTTTGGAATAGCAATTTTTCCTAACATAATATCAGCCAATTGACCCATAACATGAATTGTTTGTGGATCATTTTTCTTTCTTCCATTCTTTAGGCATGCTTCTCTCAATGCCTTACCATAT
The DNA here is from genome assembly GCF_030272615.1 of Cryptomeria japonica. Classification (NCBI taxonomy): domain Eukaryota; kingdom Viridiplantae; phylum Streptophyta; class Pinopsida; order Cupressales; family Cupressaceae; genus Cryptomeria; species Cryptomeria japonica. The sequence goes on along the minus strand of NC_081406.1, from coordinate 466,728,820 downwards.
ATTGGGACATCCTTTATTGCTTGCAACAATGGAATTTTAACACAAATGTGCTTCAGTTGATCGAGAATATCAAAGCTTTGTTTTTGTTCAGTGGAAACTTCTTTGTCTTTCAATCTATGGGGAAGTGGTGGTAATATTTGATTCTGAGGTATTACATCTTTAGGATCAAAGATTGGTTGCTCTTCTTGTACCTCAGTAATAACTGGATGAGAGGGATCAAGTAGAGTTGTCCTAAATCGAAGGTGAATATCATCTAGTGATAAAGAATAGGCTAGGTATTGATTAGCATCAGCTGAATAAGCTTGTTGTTGTTGCTGAGATTTGATATTTGGATTAGGCAATGGTTGAGTAGGTAGCTACGTTGGCTTAGGAGGTGTAGTTGTAGCTGCAGGAGGAGGCATTAAAGTAGGAGGTTGTGGCTAGTGAGCAGGGGGCTAATATCCAGAAGATTGGGATGACCATGATGGGTTTCCCCTCCATTGAGAGGTAGGTTGCCAATTCCCTTGAAACTGGTTCCCTAAACCCTGAGGTGGATACCAATTTCCTTGTGGTTGTTGCCACTGGGGGATTTGATTAGCAAATTGTTTTCCTTGGCCTTGTGATCCATACCAATGTGGATAGTTACCAAAATTTTGAGAATATTGTGGTTGCCATTGGTTATTTGGTGCATAAGAATTACCACTATAACTAGAAAAGGAAAGTGGATCAGGTGGCATACCTTGTCTTTGAAAATTTGGTCTTCTTTGAGCAACATAGAAGACTTGTTCATCCTCACCTTGAATTGGTTTGAAATCAGCTGCCTCAACATTTGCAACCATCTTACATCTGCAATCTTTCTTCCGCTGCTTACAATGAGGACAGAATTCTACACGAAATGCATCAGCTTCCTCATGCTTCTTCTTAGCTACCAATGTATCCAACTGAGTAGCCATATTGTTTATAATGTCCTCCTTGAAATCTTTTAACAAATGGCTAAGTTCCAATCTAGAAAGTCCAGTTCCAATTGATGACGATGGTGCCCCTGGCTTAAATCTCCTATTCTTCTTAGAAGTAGATCTAGAATACTTCTTGCAAATTTGTCCTATTTCAGCCCAAGTAGATTGTGTGATGTCACCTCCTCCCATGAGATCTAAGGAATTGGTGCATTCATCACTGATACCCCTCAAGAATATCAATTTGAGGGAATCTTCATTCAGAGTACTATGCTTGGACTTCTTGACACTAAACAAAAACCTTTCCAGATAATCCTCAAGGCTCTCATCTTTAGTTTGTGTCATTCTAAATATATCATCCCTATGATGATCAGTGCATCTACAATACTCTTTATATTTTGTAAGAAACAATCATTTCATCTCATCCCATGTGTTGATTATGCTACTACCCAAGCTCATAAACCATCTCAAGGATGACTCCTTCAAAGTGGCTGGAAAAATTTTGAGTCTATGGGCATATGTAGTATAGTCAAAATTCCTACAAAGAACATCAAACTCAAAAAGAACTATATACGGATCCTCTATCACCAACCTATAGAATTTAGGAAGTGAAGATGCTGGAATGTTCTTGAGGTTAGCATTATCATGCTGGTCAGAGATGGGAAACTCAAATGTTGGACCAGGTGGTGGTGGTGGATTATTCCCAATAGGAGGTGGGTTCCCTTACATTGGACTTGTCGGGGTTGTTACTATAGGAAATTCTTCTTCTTGTAGACCAAAAAGGAACTGAAGACTACCTTCTAGAAATTCAGACTCGGGATGATTCAAACTCTGTGGGACTTGATACAGTTCAGCAAAAGTGTTTATATCTAGAAAATTATCTTCTGCATGAGTAGTATGAGTGGGCATAAATCTACCTCTGGCATCTCTTCTTCTATTATGCATGCAGATTCATGAAATTTCAAACAATTAACTAGAAACTAAAATAATCATAAAAGGTTCTTAGCTTGGCACCATCCCCAGCAATGACACCAAAAATGTCTACCCCAACTATAATGATAATAATAATACCTCTAATTGAAATCTCAATTTGAAGTTTGGACATTCATATGGTAGAGTTTACTATTTTCATGGTTGGTGTTCATTTAGTTATCAATGCAAGAACGTAAAATTTGAAATGAGTTTGCAATATATATGCACTAATCTCCTTAAATGATTATTTTGCATTACTGCAGTGACTAACATTATGTAGAAAGGAAAGGCAAGAATGGAAATCATAAAAGGCTACATGAAAGCTTCACAAAACACTGCTGAAATGATCTAATGAAAATAACAGAAATCACACTGTTCTGTCTTGGCTGCAGGAATAGTCAATGGATCTATTTCTAGTGGCTGTAGGAACAATCCAGTCATGAACTTCTACTGCAACTAAGTAAAAACTAACTTCAATGATCATAAACATAGGATCACTCACCAAGTGGGCCCCCTTGGATGAGTGATATCAAACTCCTAGCAAAGTACTATTAACAGATCAAAACAACATATTCTTATTCATTTCTTCCTGAAAATGATTACATATTCTAAAAGAGAAAAATTCAGAATGCTTGACAAAACTCTGCTCAATTCCTTTCCATCCTGTCTAACTCTAAGAAAGAAGGAAGAGCTTATTATAAAGAAAAGATCAACTACAATGGACAACTCAAGTTACACCCAGAAGAAGAGGTGGATAATTGTCAGATGAAGGAGATAAGTGAGAGCTTGACTGTAGGAACCATGGATCTGAAACCAAACCATAGTCTTTGCACGCCAAAGCGATATTTTGTGAATTCAATATGCACCAGAGTTAAACTGCCATGGTGAAGTATAACTACTCCGATTATGCCATACATTGCACTTGCTCAAATCCCCTTCAGTTTGACCTCTAGTTATCTGAACATGATTCTCCAGTCCTTAGGAACGAAAGAAAATCATCCACCGCAGCATCAATTATTATCCATACTAAAAGAAAAACAACATACAAGGACATGCATATATATCTTACTTAATTAATATATTCATTAACTCACATATGACATTATCCTAAATAATTTGCATATCACAGGGACAAATCATTTGGCTGCAGAAATAAATTGGCATGGCTGCAGGAATTAACCGACAAAGTTCAAACATGATTTCTTCAGTTCAGTTTTAAAACATGGATTACATATAGTAAATTCACAATACTTTACTATCACAATGCAACCCAAAAGATACCAAAAAACCTAAGAGTCATGATAAAAAACATGTCAAAGCATCGACTTATCACCCCTTGCTGAAGGATATCCCAGACTTCTTTATTCTTTCTCCAATCAGATCAGGAAGTAGGTTCAAATCTTTTCTTGTTACCTCCCATTTTTTCGGCACCTTCCTTGCAATTCCTTCTCTCAATTTGATAGCCTCTCCTCTGGTTTCTGTGGTGATTCTGTAATAGTGCCTAGAATCTATGCCAAATAATAATGATAAGGCACCTATATAAATGCTCATTATCTTCAAGAAAACCCTGCATCAAAAAAGGTGGAAAGGTCATTAGAAATAATGATTAAAAGTACCACATTTCCTTGTCTAGCTCCGGTCCTGATTGAGCAAAGATTTCATTTCACCATAACTAGTAATGATGTCTCTCGTTTAGCAAGCTAGGTTGGCTACCCAGTCAACGTAGGAGTTGGCCTCCCTATACACATTTAAAAACACACATTTCAAATTCTTCGCTGATTTTCCTAGTTGCTTTAATAGCATTACTAATTGACCAAGAAGGCGGGAATTTCATATTTAAGTAATTGATTATGTTTAAGGAGTCTCCTTCACACCAAACTTTAGTGCATTTGGCTTCCTTGGAAAGGATCATCCGATGGTAAGCTACCATGGCTTCAGCAACATGATTAGTCTGATTTCCTATGGGAATACATTTTATGATTTTGCATATTCCCCATTCATCCCTTAGGACCACGCCACATCCTGCAACACCCGAGGTATGCTTTGAGGCCCCATCAAAATTGATTTTCATCCATCCCTTGGGTGGGCTGATTCATATCACTCCCTCTCTAGGGCTGCTCTGAAAGCACTCTTGAACCTTTAATCTCCACTTTTTGTAGATAAACTGTGTTGGCAATATAACAAGGATATTGAGAAGGTTGTTGATGATTATGGACATAACTGTTTAAAGATGTTTTACTATCTTGATATTATTATTTTGTCATTGATGTCAAGAAATTGATTTTCTCATTTAGTATGATGTTGCCATATCTTAATAAATATGATATGAAGATTATAAAGAAGTCGGCAAAGACACAGGAAAGAATATGGTGAATATAGGGATAAGTTATTCAATGCGAACTCTACTGAGTCAGACAATGATGAGATCTTGACGTTTTAGATTGTTTTAACATCCTACATATGTTGTAAAATGTAAAGGTTAATACTACACTATGTTATCAAGCAAAGAACCTAGTTGGTAAACCCTAAGGAACCTAGTCAGTAAACCCTAAGGTTATCAAAGTCAGTTAATGAAGACAGAATGTCTACCGAGTAAAGTTTAGTATTCACTGAGTTGTAACTGAGCTATAACAAAATGCATTAAATGTTTACATGTGATATTTAATGAAAGAAGTTGATGAGCTAGAGCAGATCAATGACTAGCAAGCCGTGGAAGAAGTTTGTTAACAAATCTAAGGCAATGGAAAATCAGCAAGAAGATCTATAGCTCAGATTGAACCGCATTACCCTAACACAAGTTCCAAGATGATTGTGCAAGTTCTGAGGCAGGGTAAAACTTTTTTCAGATCGTAAGATATAGTGAACCCAGACAAGATTGAAGATTTGATGGCTATGATTGATCATGGGAAATGTGATCAAGGAGATTACGTGGTTAGATAATTGTTTATAAATAAGGAACTATTGATAAACAGTGTATGCGGGCAAGTGTATGCATAGGGATAATACATAGTGATCACCTAGCATAGAAGCTTGAAGACCTGTTGGAATAACAGAGTATTGATGCCCAACAGATAGACAAGATTAGTTCTATGTCTAGATTGTGTTGAACAAATAAGAATCTGCTTTAGCATTTTAGATGTAAAGTTGCAGATAGATTGTATTACTGTTAGCTTGTGAAAGTAATAGGAAATCTCTTAACCAAGTGGACTTAACAGTCTTATAAGTAAATCCTCTAACAAGGTGACATTCTAAATGAGTGTTTGAAATCCTTTGACAAGGTCACTTCTAACAAAGTGAAGATCCTAATAGATCTGAGGGAAATCCCTTGACCGGGTCACATCTAGCAATGTGTTTTGTAATCTTTAAAAGGATTGGCTTTTAACCAAGCATACTCTAGAAGAGTATATTTCTTAGTGGGTCCAAAATCCCATAGTGGTTTTTCCCTATTTGGGTTTCCATGTTAAATCTGGTGTTATGAGGCTTATATTGTTCATATGCTTTTGAGTTTGCATGTTTTACAGTTTTTATTATATGACTGATATATGTTACCGAGGTTGAATCTGATGTTTTCATTGATGATTAAGTTTGTATGATTCACCCCTCCCCCTCTAATCTTGTTAGCTATTGGATCTATACTTAGATTAAGTATTAGAACTATCAATTGGTATCAGAGCATTGGACTCCGAAAGGAAAGTTTAAAGGTTAAAGATCCAAAGATGTATAAGAGGGATGCACCTAAGCTGAATAAGTCAAGTTTCACTACATGGCAGAAAGGATAAAACTTCATCTATCAGGAGTTGGTGAATATTCTATATACTATCTGGAGAATGATTTTGTTACACTGAGCACCTATCCATTGACTATGGAAGAGATAAAGGCAAAGCAAGAACACATTCAAGAAATGATTGAAATAACATCTGAATTGACTGATTCTGAGTTTAATGATCTAGAAGGCTGCAATGATGCAAAGGCTATGTGGATTAAGCTCATATCTGTATATGGAGGAGATGAACATGTTCAAAGAGAAAAAGTTGATAGTCTAAGAGGACAACTTGAATCTATGAGGATAAATCAAGGTGAGAACATAACCCAGTACAGTACAAGACTAAAGGAGATTGTAAATCAAATCAAGGGAGCAGGAGGAACTATTGAAGAAAAGGATGTGACAAGTAAGTTGCTAAGAACCCTTCTACCTGCCTATGCAGTCCGAGTCCCTGCAATCAATGAATTGAGGTCTATACCTAATATGCCAGTTTCCTTGGATGCTACTATTGGTAAGCTACATGCATTTGAGTTAAGTAATTTTGATAACAGTGGGTCATTGGTAAATAAAGTTGAATCTGCATTTAGTTCTTTTCATCTGAATGAATCTAATGATTACAATGAAAGAAAGTATAAGTACTCTAAAGGAGATCAAAGTGGAGCAAGTGAAAGATTTCGGAAGAACATGGAGGAGGTACACAAACTGTGTGAAAAAATCAGAAAGTAAGAAGAGTTTGAATCATTATTGGCCAAAAGGTTACCAAGAGGCAAAGGTAAGTATAAGGGAAAACTACCCTTGAAATGTTTCAATTGTGATAAGATTGGACATATGGCTTCTAACTACCCTGACAAAGATTTCACTAAAAAGAGAGATTACCGAGATGACAGATAGAAAGATAATCATTACAGAGGTCACCGAGACTTCAGAAGAAGAGATAAAAAGACCTGCTTAATTGCTGATGAGGAATTTGAAGATGACAACTCAGATGAGATGGATACAGAGGAAGTTGTTTATGTGGCTATCAAGGATGGATCAGATGAAGAAAGGTATGAAGAAAAATCCCTAATATCTCACATAAACACTAATGATTCTTGGATTATAGATAGTGGATGCTCACATCATATGACAGGAGATAAACACAAGTTTGCTATGTTAGAAGATTATGATGGAGGCTATGTTATATTTGGTAATGATGCACCATGTCCGGTAAGAGGTAAAGGATCCATAACACTTCTTGATAAAGCAAGATGCAATGATGTTTATTGGGTTGAAGGTTTGAAATATAATTTGTTGAGTGTAGCACAACTAAACAACACAGGTTACCGAATAGAATTTCAGAAAGGAATTGTCAAAGTTCATGAAAAAAATGGAAAGTTAGCTACTACCGGGACACAAACAAAAGGTACTACATTTCACCTTGACTCTACTCACAACAAGTGCTTGCATGCAAAGATTGATAACACCTGGTTATGGCATAAAAGGTTTTGTCATGTTAATTTTGATAATCTGATAAAGATAAGTAAGAAGCACAGAGTAAGAGGTCTATCGAGTCTTGAAAAACCTGAGAATGCTATATGCCAAGGATGCCAAATGGGCAAGATGACAAGATCCAGCTTTACAAGTAAGTCCTACACTTCTAAGGGAATTTTAGATCTTGTACACACTGATCTTTATGGTCCTATGAAAGTTCAAAGTTATTATGGTGATAAGTATTTCATATTATTTGTGGATGATTATTCAAGGATGATGTTAGTAATGTTTTTAAAAGAAAAATCAGAAGCTTTTCAAATGTTTAAGTGGTACAAGGCTAGAGTTGAAAATGAAACAGGAAGACAACTGAAATGTCTTAGATCAGATAGAGGAGGAGAGTTCACATTTGATGAGTTCAACCTATTTTGCAATGATCATGGTATTAAAAGACAAGTCTCTGCACCGAGGACTCCACAATAGAATGGAATAGCTGAAAGAAGAAACAGATCTACTATGGATTGTGCTAGAACATTGATGATTGAGAAGAAGGTTCCATAAACATTTTGGAGAGAAGCAATAAGCACAGCTGTTTACACCTTGAACCGAGTACAATTGAAGAAAGGTACTTTGAAGACACCTTATGAAATCTGGTATGGCAAGAAACCTAATGTAAGTTATTTTAAGATCTTTGGAAGCAAATTCTATGTTCATAAAGATGATAGAAATGGCAAGTTTGATCAGAAAAGTGAAGAAGGAACATTTCTAGGATATTCTTCTAGAAGCAAAGCATTTAAATGTATGATCAAATCATCTAACAAAATAGTAGAAAGTGCAAATGTGAAAATTGATTAATTTGCAGAAAGAACTGATGACAGGTTCCAAAGAACAAGAAGACTATGATGAATTTATCTATGTGCAACCAAAAAGTCCTACCAAGATAACTGTTGAAGGAAATGAGGAAGATATCCAATTACCGAGTGATGAAGAGGATCATACAGAGCCTACCGAGCCTGTATTAGCCAAATATGTCAGAAGACATCATGCACGAAGTCAGATTATAGGAGATAAGGATGATCCAGTGATGACAAGGAACAAACTAAGACAAAACATATGTTTGATATTTGAATTTGAACCAAGAATAGTGAAAGAGGCATTTAACAATGAAGATTGGATAAATGCTATGACAGAAGAGATTGATCAAATCAAGAAGAATGACACATGGAGACTGGTCCCAAGACCGAAGGACAAAAATGTAATCGGTACAAAGTGGATCTTCAGAAACAAGCTAAATGCAAAAGGGGAGGTCATTCGAAACAAAGCAAGACTAGTTTGCAAAGGTTATGCCCAAGAAGAAGGAATTGATTATGGTGAGACTTTTGCACCTGTTGCTAGACTTGAAGGAGTAAGAACATTGTTGGCATATGTTGCTTTCAAGAACTTCAAGGTATATCAAATGGATGTCAAATCTGCATTTCTGAATGGAATATTAGAAGAATAAGTTTTCATTGAACAACCTGAAGGATTTGTTGAAGACAATAAAGATCAGGTATGTAAATTGAACAAAGCTTTATATGATCTGAAACAAGCACCTAGAGCATGGTATGAAAGACTTCACTCTTATTTGATTAAGATTGGTTTTATAAGGACAAGTGAGAACAGTAACATGCACATGAAGAATGATGAAAATGGAATACTAATCTCAACCATATTTGTTGATGATATTATATTTTGTGGAAATGACTCTTTATGTAAGAACTTTGGTAATGAAATGAGCAAAGAATTTGAGATGTCATTAATCGGTGAGATAAAGTATTTTATAGGGTTACAAATACTGCAAATGAAGAATGAAATTTTCATTACTCAATCCAAATACATAAAGGAAATCTTGAAGAAATTTGGAATGGAGGATTCAAAGCCAGTAAGTACTCCTATGACTACAAACTGCAAACTATCAAAGAATGATGAATCTGCATCTGTTGATGAGACACTCTATCGATCTATGATTGGAAAACTACAATATGTTGTTCATAGCAGGCCTGATGTTGCACATGCAGTAGGTATTGTTGCAAGATTCTCTAATACACATGACAACAATCAAAAGAATTTTCAGATACTTGAAAGGCACTGAAGATTATGGCTTAGTATATCAGAAAGGAAATGATTTTGATTTGAAAGTCTATACTGATGCTGATTGGGCAGGCAACATTGATGACAGGAAAAGCACAAGTGGAGGAGCTTTCTTCTTAGGAGAAAGACTAGTGAGTTGGCTTAGCAAGAAACAAGGATGTGTTTCTTAGTCAACAACCGAAGCTGAATATGTTGCTGTAGCACTGAATTGTACCAACATTGCATGGATCAAACAATTGTTGGAAGGTATAAATGAGAAAGTTACTGAGCCAGTAACTATATTCTGTGACAATACTAGTGCCATTGATATTTCAAAGAACCCTGTTATGCACTCTAAGACAAAGCACATATCTATCAAATATCATTATCTTAGAGAAGAAGCTCATGAAAAGAAAGTGGTGTTCGAATATGTTAACACAAAGGAACAAATAGCTGATATCTTCACCAAGCCACTACCAAAGGACACTTTTGAATATCTCAGAAGTAAGTTAGGGGTCCTACCCCTATCTCTTACTCACTGACAGAGTTCGGTGAAAGCATCACTTTGATGAATCTATTGAATATCTTTTAGGGAGCTGATGCTGGAGTGATACACTTTAAGAATGCTTTTCTGAAAGTGTACTGGAACAATATTGGGATAATACAAAAAATGATACAGGGAACAAGAATTGTAAACAATTGCTCTGATTGAGACTTAGTTGATACACATTACTAGGAAATAACTTCTTACAGAAACAACTTATATTTTAGTTCTTTTCTTTTTGGCATTGTTGTCAAAGGGGGAGAAGACCTACCTAAGGGGGAGAAGGCTACTAGGGGGAGAAGACCTACCCAAGGGGGAGAAGACTACCAGGGGGAGAAGACCTACCCAAGGAGGAGAAGACTACCAAGAGGAGAAGACCTGAGAAGATTGAGAGAAAACCAGAAGAGAAGTCTGATGTATGGGGGAGAGCATTTCAGCATTTCAGAATCACAACAATCTGAATTCTTAACGGTCAAATCAATTGGTTTTGCCATCAATGCCATAGGGGGAGATTGTTGGCAATATAACAAGGATATTGAGAAGGTTGTTGATGATTATGGACATAAGTGATTAAAGATGTTTTACTATCTTGATATTATTATTTTGTCATTGATGTCAAGAAATTGATTTTCTAATTTAGTATGATGTTGCCATATCTTAATAAATATGATATGAAGATTATAAAGAAGTCGGTAAAGACATAGGAAAGATTATGATGAATATAGGGATAAGTTATTTAATCGGCAACTCTACCGAGTCAGACAATGATGAGATCTTGATGTTTTAGATTGTTTTAACATCCTACATATGTTGTAAAATGTAAAGGTTAATACTACACTATGTTATCAGGTAAAAAACCTAGTCGGTAAACCCTAAGGAACCTAGTCGATAAACCCTAAGGTTATCACAGTCGGTTAATGAAGATAGAATGTCTACCGAGTAAAGTTTAGTATTCACCGAGTTGTAACCGAGCTATAACAGAATGCATTAAATGTTTGCATGTGATTTTTAATGAAAGAAGCTGATGAGCTGGAGCGGATCAATGATTGGCAAGCCGTGGAAGAAGTTTGTTAACAAATCTAAGGCAATGGAAAGTCGGCAAGAAGATCTACAGCTTAGATTGAACCGCATTACCGTAACACAAGTTCCAAGATGATTGTGCAAGTTTCAAGGTAGGGTAAAATGTTTTTCAGATTGTAAGATACACTGAACCTAGACAAGATTGAAGATCTGATGGCTATGATTGATCATGGGAAATGTGATCAAGGAGATTAAGCGGTTAGATGATTGTTTATAAATAATGAACTGTTGATAAACAGTGTATGTGGGCAAGTGTATGCACAGGGATGATACATAGTGATCACCGAGCACAGAAGCTTGAAGACCTGTTTGAATAATAGAGTATTGATGCCCAACAGATAGACAAGATTAGTTCTATGTCTAGATTCTGTTGAACAAATAAGAATCTGCTTTAGCATTTTAGATGTAAAGTTGCAGATAGATTGTATTATTGTTAGCTTGTGAAAGTAACAGGAAATCTCTTAATCGAGTGGATTTAATAGTCTTATAAGTAAATCCTCTAAGAAGGTGACATTCTAAATCAGTGTTTGAAATCCTTTGACAAGGTCACTTCTAACAAAGTGAAGATCTTAACAGATCTGAGGGAAATCCCTTAACAAGGTCACATCTAGCAATGTGTTTTGTAATCTTTAATAGGATTGGCTTTTAACCGAGCATACTCTAGAAGAGTATATTTCTTAGTGGGTCCGAAATCCCATAGTGGTTTTTCCCTATTTGGGTTTCCACATTAAATTTGGTGTTATGAGGCTTATATTGTTCATATGCTTTTGAGTTTGCATGTTTCATAGTTTTTATTATATGACTGATATATGTTACTAAGGTTGAATCTGATGTTTTCATTGATGATTAAGTTTGTATGATTCACCCCCCCCACCTCATCTTGTTGTCTATTGGATCTGTACTTATATTAAGTATCAGAACTATCAAAACCGATCATCCTTATCATGAGGAGTATCCATACTGCCTATGATATTCATATTTTCCACTACACTTCTTATTTTTTCAAACACAATTTTAGCCTTAGTAGTCTTTTCTCTGAAAATTCTATCTTTTCTCTCTTTCCATATGCCCGAACAAATGTGAGGTAAAGCAATTTTTCATAATAATGTAGTGGTTTTGTTTTTTGAAGGATGATGCCATGAATTGAAAATCTCCTGAATTGAGTTGGGAAAGCCCCAACTGACTTTGAAGTGATCCAGACAACTTCCCCAAACATCAGTAGAGAAAGGGAAATGAAAGAGCATATAGTTTATAGTCTCCTCATTCTACTTACAAAGAATACAGAAACTAGGCATGCTAAAACCTCATTTTCTGATATTCTCAATAGTAAGAATTTTATCTTGAAGGGCTATCCAGAAGAAAATGTCCATCTTAGGTGTGAGGCCTTTCACCCATGCTTTAGCCCAGCATGGACTTTCCATGTTGTAGAACTGTTGATGATACAGAGAGGCGGTTGTAAAAGAACCACTAGCTGTGAGTTTCCAGATTAAATTGTCTTCTTCTTCAGTCCTCATCATAGAGTTCATGACTCGTCCACCTAAGACAAGTCCTTCCACTGTCCATCTTTCTAGTAATCCTCCACCTTGGTGTCAAATCTTTCCTTGCATTGATTATGAAATTTGTTCCACTCAGAATTTTCAATCAAAGGGGTCTCCAGAAGCCAAGGGTCTTCCCAAAATCGGATAAGATTCCCTTTTCCCAATTTCCATTTTGCACCTTTGGCAATTATGTCTCTTGTCCTAGATACATTTTTCCATATGTTGGATCCAATGGGGATGATCTCTGCCTTGAGGAAGCTTTGAAGGTTTGGACATTGACTTTTATATTTGTTATCCCATATCGTTTTCCACTCTCCTTAATTTCTATAACCTCTCCAAATCTGCTTGGCCATAAGGTAATTATTTATGTCTCTTATTATTCTAAGGCCTAGACCTCCTTTATTTATAAGCTTGCAGACCTTCTCCCAAGCAATCAAGTTTATTCTCTTCTTCTCCTCAACCCCTATCCATAAAAAGGATTTCTGAATCTTTTCAATGGCCTCAACATACTTATCAGGAATCCTAAACAGACTGATAGCATAGAGAGGAATACTTTGAAGAGTGGATCTCAGCAATTGAACCTTACCTACTTGACTAAGAAGAGCACCCTTCCATCAAGATAGCTTTTTGTGGAATTTATCCACCAAGGCTCCCCAAAAGGTATCCGAAGGATCATGGCATAAGGGGAGCCCCAAGTAAGAAGTAGTCAGACTACCAATTTTACCACCCAGAATATTACTAATTTTAATCCTCCTCTTCAGGGTATTGATAAAATAAACAAATCTTTTAGACCAGTTTATAAGTTAACCAATGGCATTTCCATAGTTATCTAAAGCCTTTTTTAATATTCTAGAATCCTTCACTATAGCTTTCCGCATTATTATAGAATCATCAACAAACTGCTAATGGGAAAATATTTGATCTGCCAAAGAAGGATTCAAACCACAAAACTCCCTTTTCTCAACCAGCTTTCAAATACATCTCCCCAGACATTCCACCATAACGATAAAGATAACTAGGGATAGAGGGTCCCCCTATTTGAGACCTCTAGAAGCTTTAAAGAAAGGAGAGGGAGATCCATTCATTAAAATAGAGAAAGAGGCCGAAGAGACAAGTTGCCTGATAAGGCTAACACTTTTGGGGCTGAAGCCAAAAGTAGAGAGAAAATCCATCATAAAATCCCAATCCACTCTATCATAAGCTTTAGAGAGATCAAGCTTCAGAAAAAAACCTTCTTTTTTAGAGAAAGAGAAAGAGTGGATATTTTCATGGATAGCGATGATTGAATCCAAACTTTGTCTACCCAGGACAAAGCTGCTTTGCTGAGGCGAAATGATGGAGGGGAGTAACTTAAGAGTTCTAGAGGTTAGAACCTTCGAGATAATCTTATAGAGAGAGTTGCATAGACTAATAGGTCTAAAAAGATCCATTGAGTCAGCCCCCATCTTTTTGGGTATAAGACCAATAAAGGTACCATTAACTTCTTTCAATATTTTTCTAGCACCAAAAACTTCTTTCACAACTCTAGTAACATCATCTCCAATAATATGCCAGTACATTTTGAAGAAGAAAATGGGAAAGCCATCTAGACCTAGGGCCTTGTTACCCTCAAAGGAGTTTACAACTATCTGAGTTTCATTATGGGAAGGGATGGCAGTCAGGTGAGCATTCTGATCATCCCTTAAAATGGTATGAATACTGTCTAGGAGGTCCCTTTGGGCATGTATATCCAAATTCTGATCCTTAGCAAGTAAATTGGAGAAAAAATCCATAGCAGCCTTGCTCATGGAATCATCATCTACTACACATCTAACATTCACTTTAATCTGAACAATTCTATTAATGGCCTTATGTCTCAAGGTGGACATATGGAATTATTTAGTATTCTTGTCCCCCTCCTTCAACCAGACATTTCTTGATCTTTGTTTCCAGTAGGTTTCCTCTTTAGCTATAATATCATGATATCTCATAAGAATAGCATCTTTAGTGTCTCTAGACGTATTAGTATAACCATTGTTTTGTATCTCATCCTAGATTTCCTTGATCTCGAAGAGGATTGTAGCTTTTGAGGTAAAGATATTCCCAAAGCATTCCTTATTCCACTTCTTAACATTATCTTTAACAATCTTCAACTTTTTGACCACTTTGTACATGGTGTTTCCTTCAATACTGACCTGCCACTAGTCCTTAATCTTACTTTCCATATCCAGGTGTCTAGTCCACATTCTTTTAAATCTATAAGGGAAATGTCTCCTATTCTTTACTTCAGCCATGAAGGTTATAGGGTAATGATCTGATCCTGCCCTTATATGAGAAGATAAAGAGCATTCATGAAGGTTAAACCAATCTAAGGAAAGGAGAGCTCTATCAAGTCTAACCTGAATCAAATTTTCACCACTTCTTTTGTTAGTCCAAGTGTATTTGACTCCTTGCAGCTCCATATCGTGAATGGCATTATTGATTATGAAATCCATCAAGTCTAATCTACTATCCAGATTAGCTTGACTCCCTCCCTTTTTCTCATTTTGCTTCAAGGGTGTATTGAAATCTCCCATGATTAACCAGTTGCCCTTAGCAAACCTACTTCTCAACCCAGTAAGATTTCTCCACATCTCACTTCTCCCAGTCTTAGTGTTAGGCATGTATAAATTAGTTGGGACCCAAGTAGTGCAATTCTTGAGGTGCTTAAATCTTATGCAAGCCAGGTTGTTGTCCTGAATCAACACCTCACCTTCTACATTGTTTTTGTTCCAGAACGTAAAAATTCCTCCCAATGCACCTTTTGAACTACCTCTGCTGACTCCTCCATTTTTGAACATATTCATACTTTGAACTTTTCTTTTGCCATCTTAGTTTCTTGAATCAAAAAAATTTCAGGATTTTTATCTCTAATCATACTTTTAACTAAATCATATTTGTGAGGGCTGTTCAGTCCCGGAATATTCCAGGAGATGATTTTCATGGGTTTTTTGAAATACCTGCCTCAAAGATGGTTCTTTGGGTACCATCTGCTATATTCCTGCTTGTTTCCATTGATCTTTTCTTGGCATTTGAATGTCTTCTTGGAGAAGTGTGTTGCGCTCCCACATCCCCAAGCCTGCTCCTGGTGTTTCTAGTCAGTATACTATTGATTAGGTTATTGTTATTCTTTTTTTTTTGCTTATTCTTTCTTTTGTCCTCTGTTGCTTCTTCATCCTCCTGCTTTGTTTCATTCTTCCCCGGTGCCTTTTTGATGTCTTCCTCATCTCCCCATTTTGGATCTTGTTCCTCTAAAAAGGCCAACTTTACTTTTGCTACGGTAACTAATGAGATTTCTGATAGCCCTTGGCCCAGGATGTTATCAGGTTGAGCCTCCTGGAGCTAGTCTAATTCTTTATCTGGATCATGAGATCTTGCAACAAGGTTAAAGTTATCTCCTTGCTCTTTGTTATATGAGGCCTTTTGATCTACTTTACTCTCACTTTTATCTAAGACTAATTTTGTCTTGTCCTCTTCTAGATCCTCTTACTGAATGTTGTCTCTTTCTTTATGCTCTAAGTCCTTATCACTTGGTTCCAACATCCAAATCTTAAGTGTTGGCATTATAACAGACAAAGGGAGATTGTTGTCATTTCAATAAGGATATTGAGAAGGTTGTTGATGATTATGGAAATAACTAATTAAGGATGTTTACAGTCTTAATATTATTATTTTGTCATTGATGTCAAGAAATTGATTTTCTAATTCAGTATGATGTCGCCATATCTTAAGAAGTATGATTTGATGAGTATAAAGATGTCGGTAAAAGACATAGAAAGAATGTGATGAATAAGGGGAGGAATAAGTTATTCAATGGGCAACTATTACCGAGTTAGACAATGATGAGATCATGATGTTTCGATTTTTTGATATCCTACATATGTTGTTGATTGTAAGGTTGATACTATACTATGTTACCGAGCAAAGAACCTAGTCGGTAAACCCTAAAGAACCTAGTCGGTAAACCCTAAGGAACCTAGTCGGTAAACCCTAAGGAACCTAGTCGGTAAACCCTAAGGTTATCACTATCGGTTAATGAAGGCAAAATGTCTACCGAGTGAAGTTTAGTATTTACCAAGTTGCAACCGAGTAATAACAGAATGCATTGAATGAATAAAAGCATTATTTAATGAAGGAAGCTAATGAGATGGTTATGATTAAATGATTGGTATGCTGTGAATGATAATTGTTAAAGAATCTATGGCAAAGGAAAATCGGCAGGAAGATCTACAACTCAGATTGAACCACAATACCCTAGCACAAGTTCCAAAAAATGTATGCAAGTTCCAAGGCGGGGTAAAACATTTTCAGATCGAAGGATACATTGAACCTAGTCAAGTTTGAAGATCTGATGGCTATGATTGATCATGGGAAATGTGATCAAGGAGATCAAGCCGTTGGCAAATTGCTTATAAATAATGAACTATTGATAAACAATGTATGCAGGCAAGTGTATGCATAGGGATGCTACATAGTGATTACTGAGCACAGAAGCTTGAAGACCTATTTTGAATAACAGAGTATAGAGCCCAGTAGATGGACAAGATAAGTCCTATTGTATTGAGCAAATAAGAATCTGCTTTAGCATTTTAGATGTGAAGTTGCAGATATATTTTTATTACTGTTAATTTGTAAAGTGACAGAAAATCTCTTAACTAAGTGGACTTAACTGTCTTATTTGTAAAACCCTCTAGCAAGGTGACATTCTGATTGAGTGTTTGAAATCCTTCAAACAAGGTTATTTATAACAAGGTGAAGATCCTAATAGATCTGAGGGAATTCCCTTAACGGGGTCACATTTAGCAATGTGTTTTTAATCTTTCATAGGATTTTGTTTTAACCGAGCATACTCTAGAAGAGTATATTTCTTAGTGGGTCCGAAATCCCACAGTGGTTTTTCCCTATTTGGGTTTCCACGTTAAATTTGGTGTTATGAGTTTTATGATGTTTATATGCTTTTGAGTTTGTATGTTTAGTAGTTTTGGTTATATTACTGAAGTATATGTTACCAAGGTTGAATCTGTTGCTTTTATGGAAGATTAAGTTTGTATGATTCACCCCCCCCCCCCTCTCATCTTATTAGCTTGGCATCTGTACTTAACATTAAGTATCAGAACTATCAATTGGTATCAAAGCTTTGGACTCCAGAAGAAAAATTTTAAAGGCACTTGAGGAAAAGATCTAAAGATGTATAAGAGGGATGCACCGAAGCTGAACAAGTCAAGTTTCTCTACATGGTAGAAAAGGATGAAGCTACATCTATCAGGAGTTGGAGAATATGTTGTATATTATCTGGAGAATGATTTCATTACACCGAGAACCTATCCATTGACAATGGAAGAGATAAAGGCAAAGAAAGAACATATCCAAGCAATGATTGAAATAACATCTACATTGACCGACTCGGAGTTTAATGATCTAGAAGGCTGCTATGATGCAAAGGCAATGTGGGACAAGCTCATATCTGTGTATAGCGGTGATGAACATGTTCAAAGAGCAAAAGTTGACAGTCTAAGAGGAAAACTTGAATCTATGAGGATGAATGAAGGTGAGAACATAACCCAGTACAGTACAAGACTAAAGGAGATTGTCAATCAAATCAAAGGAGCAAGTGGAACTATTGAAGAAAAGGATATAACAAGTAAGTTGTTAAGAACCCTTCTACCAGCTTATCCAATCCGAGTCTCTGCAATCAATGAATTGAGGTCTGTACCTAATATGCTAGTTTCTTTGGATGCTACTATTGGTAAGCTACATGCATTTGAGTTAAGTAATTTTGATAACAGTGGGTCTTTGGTAAATAAAGTTGAATCTACATTTAGTTCTTTTCATATTGGTGAATCTAATGATTACAATGATAGAATGAGTAAGTACACTAAAGGGGATCATAGTGGAGCAAGTAAAAGATTTTGCAAGAACATGGAAGAAGTACGTAAACTATATGAGGAAATCAGAAAGCAAGAAGAATTTGAAGCACTATTAGCTAGAAGGTTACCGAGAGGCAAAGGTAAGTATAAAGGAAAACTACCTTTGAAATGTTTCAATCGTGATAAGATAGGACATATGGCTTCTAACTGTCGTGATAAAGAATCTACTGAAAAGAGAGATTACTAAGATGACAGACAGAAAGATTGTTAGGTTCCGGAGACAACTGAGAGCGGGGGGTGAATCAGTTGTCTAATAAATTCAAAACAAGAACCAATTAACCAACTTAATGCTTAATACTGGTAAACTAGTTAAGTATGCCAGTAGACAGTGTTAACAGTAAATTGCTATACCGGTAAGTATTAATGCATGAAACATAAACATAAAGTCATCCACAACACATAACACCAATATATGTACGTGGAAACCCTGTAAGGGGAAAAACCATAGTGGGAAACCTTACCCACAATTAGATGATACTACTGCTGATAGTAAGTGTACATAAATGGGGTTTGCACATGCAGAAAGGCAAACAGCCTAGAGCTCACTGCTCAATCACAAAATGGGAGTCACACTGACTATAGTTGGATGGTTAAATCCAATAAGAATGTACTGCACAAAATAGCATCTTCATATGTTGGATTCAGTACTGGTGTAATGTTGATATTCTTATACAAAAACCTAGCTTCACCTTCAAATGATGTCTTCGTGTATTCCTCTGCTTAATCTTGCATATACCTTCACTCAATTCTTTTTTGCATTTCACATTTGATCTTACAAATAAGATCTTACATTTATACCATAACCTAAGACCAATTTTAGTAGGTCGGTAAATAAAATCATTTTACATACAATATAATATCCGATGAAATAATTGATTAGACATATTGGTTTAATGAACTTACATTAATAATAAATCAACTCCATAGCGTGCCATGCTGATCTGAAAAAGATAAACCTGCCGGTGTAACCCTAGATAACCTGGACCTATTTGCTAGTAAAAGCAAATATGCAAATATGAATATACCAATGATCAATTCTTCAAATCAAAGTTTCCACATGATGTCTTCAACATTACAAAGTGTCTTCCATATCATTCTAGGTACCGGTGAACATTATATCCTGTCGGTGAACCATATACCAGTAACTGTTGCAATAGTTGCTTGCCGGTGAATGTTGTTGGATCTCCAAAGTGCTTGTTTTCAGTAGGTGTTGACATCAACGACAAAACCATACCAAAATACCAACAAAGATAATCATTATAGAGGACATCGAGATTTCAGGAGAAGAGATAGAAAGTCATGCCTAATAGCTGATGAGGAATCCAATGATGATAAATCAGATGAAACTGATATAGAGGAAGTAGTTTATGTGGCTATCAATGATGGATCAAATGAAGAAAGGTATAAATAAAAATCCCTAATATCTCACATTAATACTAATGATTCTTGGATCATAGATAGTGGATGTTCACATCACATGACAGGTGATAAACACAAGTTTGTTATGTTAGAAGATTATGATGGAGGCTATGCAAGATTTGGTAATGATGCACCATGTCTGGTAAAAGGTAAAGGATCTATAACACTTCTTGACAATGCAAAATGCAATGATTTTTATTGGGTTGAAGGTATGAAATACAATTTGTTGAGTCTAGCACAGCTAAACAACACAGGTTACCAAATAGAATTTCATAAAGGAATTGTCAAAGTTCATGACAAGCATGGAAAGTTAGCTACTACTGGGACACAAACAAAAAGTAACACATTTCACCTTGACTCAACTCGGAACAAGTGTTTGTATACAAAGATAGATGATACCTGGTTATGGCATAAAAGGTTTTGTCATGTAAATTTTGATAATCTGATCAAAATAAGCAAGAAGCACCGAGTAAGAGGTCTACCAAGTTTGGAAAAACCTAAGAATGCTATGTGCCGAGGATGCCAGATGGGTAAAATGACAAGATCGAGCATTACAAGTAAGTCCTACACTTCTAAGGGAATTTTAGATCTTGTGCACACTGATCTTTGTGGTCCTATGAAAGTTCAAAGTTACTATGGTGATAAATATTTTATATTATTTGTGGATGATTACTCAAGGATGATGTTAGTTATGTTTTTAAAAGAAAAATCAGAAGCTTTTCAAATGTTTAAATGGTACAAGGCAAGAGTTGAAAATGAAATAGGAAGACAACTGAAATGTCTTAGATCAGACAGAGGAGGAGAGTTCACATCTGATGATTTCAACTTATTTTGCAATGATTATGGTATAAAAAGACAAATCTCTGCACCGAGAACTCCACAACAAAATGGAATTGTTGAGAGAAGAAATAGATCTATTGTAGATTGTGCCAGAACCCAGATGATTGAAAAGAAAGTGTCACAAACATTTTGGAGAGAAGCAATAAGCATAGCAGTTTACACCCTGAACTGAGTACAACTGAACAAAGGAACTTTGAGGACACCATATGAAATCTAGTATGACAAGAAACCTAATGTAAGTTATTTTAAAATCTATGGAAGTAGATGCTATGTTCACAAAGATGATAGAAATGGAAAGTTTGATCAGAAAAGTGAAGAAGGAACATTTCTAGGTTATTCTTCTAGAAGCAAAGCATTTAAATGTTTGATCAAATCATATAACAAAATAGTAGAAATTGAAAATGTGAAAATTGATGAATTTTCAGAAAGAAATGATGAAGGAAATTCCAAGGAACTAGAAGATTACGATGAATTTTTCTATATTCAACCAACAAGTCTTACCGAGAAAATTGGTGAAGGAAATGAAGAGAATATTCAGTTACCGAGTGATGAAGAATATCATACAGAGCCTACCGAACCTATATTAGCCAAGTATGTCAGAAGATATCATACATCAAGTTAGATTATAGGAGATAAGAATGATCCAGTGATGACAAGGAACAAACTGAGACAGAACACATGTTTGATATCTGAATTTGAACCAAAGATAGTGAAAGAGGCATTTAACAGTGAAGATTGGATATATGCTATGACAGAAGAGATTGATCAAATCAAGAAGAATGACACATGGACACTGATCCCAAGATTGAAGGAAAAAAATGTAATCAATACAAAGTGGATTTTCAGAAACAAGCTAAATGAAAAAGGTGAGGTCATTCAAAATAAAGCAAGACTAGTTTGCAAAGGTTATGCCCAAAAATAAGGAATTGCTTATGGTGAGACTTTTGCACCTGTGGCATGACTTGAAGGAGTACGAACATTGTTGGCATATGTTGCTTACAAGAATTTCAAGGTATATCAAATGGATGTCAAATCTGCATTTTTGAATGGTATATTAGAGGAAGAACTTTTTATTGAACAACCTGAAGGATTTGTTGAAGACAAGAATAATGATCAAGTATGTAAATTGAACAAAGCTTTATATGATTTGAAACAAGCACCTAGAGCATGGTATGAAAGATTGCACTCTTATTTAATCAAGATTGGTTTTGTAAGGACAAGTGAAAACATCAATATGTACATGATGAATGATGAAAATGAAATACTGATCTCAGCCATATTTGTTGATGATATTATCTTTTGTGGAAATGACTCTCTATGCAAGAAATTTGGAAATGAAATGAGCAAAGAATTTGAGATGTCATTAATTGGTGAGATAAAGTATTTTATAGGTTTACAGATACTACAAATGAAAAATGAGATTTTCATTACTCAATCCAAATACATAAAGGAAATCTTGAAGAAATTTGGAATGGAGGATTCAAAACCAGTAACTACTCCTATGACTACCAACTGAAAATTATCAAAGAATTTGATGAATCTGCATTTGTTGATGAGACACTTTACCAATCCATGATTGGAAAGCTACAATATGTTGTTCACAGCAGGCCAGATATAGCACATGCAGTAGGTATAGTTGCAACATTCTTTGCAGATCCCAAGGAAACACATATGACATCAATCAAGAGAATTTTCAAATACTTGAAAGGCACTGAAGATTATGGCTTAGCATATCAGAAAGGAAATGTTTTTGATTTAAAAGTCTATACTGATGCTAATTGGGTAGGCAACATTGATGATAGGAAAAGAACAAGTGGAGGAGCTTTCTTTTTAGGAGAAAGACTAGTGAGTTGGCTTAGCAAGAAACAAGGATGTGTTTCACAGTCAACAGCAGTAGCTGAATATGTTGCTGCAGCATTGAATTGTACCAATATAGCATGGATCAAACAACTATTGGAAAGTATAAATGAGCAAGTTACAAAGCTAGTAACTATATTCTGTGACAATACTAGTGCCATTAACATTTCAAAGAATCCTGTTATGCACTCTAAGACAAAGCACATCTCTATCAAATATCATTATCTTAGAGAAGAAGCTCAAGAGAAGAAAGTGGTGTTGCAGTATGTTAGCACAAAGGAACAAATAGCAGATATCTTCACCAAGCCACTGCCAAGGGACACTTTTGAGTATCTCAAAAGTAAGTTAGGGGTCCTACCCCTATCTTCCATTCACTGACCAAGTTTGGTGAAAGCATCAATTTGACGACTCTACAGAATATCTTTTAGGAGTTGATGCTGATTTACACACTTTAGGATGTTTTCTAAAGGTGTGCAGGAAACAGTAACAGGGAACAGGAATTGAAGACAAAATACTCTGACCGAGACTAAGTTGACACACAACAGAAAGAAATCACTTCATCCAGGAAGAAATTATGTTTTAGTTCTTTACTTTTTGGCATTGTTGTCAAAGGGGAAGAAAACTTAAGAAAAGGGGAGAAGACTAATGTATGGGGGAGAAGACTGATGACAGGGGGAGAGCATTTCAGCATTTCAGAACAGCAATCCAAATCAATTAGGTCAAATCAATTGGTTTTGCCATCAATGCCAAAGGGGGATATTGTTGGCATTATAACAGACAAAGGGAGATTGTTGGCATTTCAATAAGGATATTGAGAAGGTTGTCGATGATTATGGACATAACTAATTAAGTATGTTTACTATCTTAATATTATTATTTTGTCATTGATGTCAAGAAATTGATTTTCTAATTCAGTATGATGTTGCCATATCTTAAGAAGTATGACTTGATGAGTATAAAGATGTCACTAAAAGACACAGAAAAAATGTGATGAATAAGGGGAGGAATAATTTATTCAATGGGAAACTATTACCGAGTTAGACAATGATGAGATCATGATGTTTTGATTGTTTTGATATCCTACATATGTTGTTGATTGTAAGGTTGATACTATGCTATGTTACCGAGCAAGGAACCTGGTCGGTAAACCCTAAAGAACCTAGTCGATAAACCTTAAGGAACCTAGTCGGTAAACGCTAAGGTTATCGCTATCGTTTAATGAAGGCGTAATGTCTACTGAGTGAAGTTTAGTATTTACCGAGTTGCAATCGAGTAATAATAGAATGCATTGAATGAATAAAAGCATTATTTAATGAAGGAAGCTGATGAGCTAGTTATGATTAAATGATTGGTATGTCATCAATGAAGTTTGTTAAAGAATCTATGGCAAAGGAAAATCGGCAGGAAGATCTACAACTCAGATTGAACCACAATACCCTAGCACAAGTTCCAAGAAATGTATGCAAGTTCCAAGGCGGGGTAAAACATTTTCAAATCGAAGGATACATTGAACCTAGTCAAGTTTGAAGATCTAATGGCTATGATTGATCACGGGAAATGTGATCAAGGATATTAAGCGGTCGGCAAATTCCTTATAAATAATGAACTGTTGATAAACAATGTATGTGGGAAAGTGTATGCACAGGGATGCTACATAGTGATCACCGAGCACGGAAGCTTGAAGACCTGTTTTGAATAGCACAGTATAGAGCCCAAGAGATGGACAAGATAAGTCCTGTTGTATTGAGCAAATAAGAATCTTCTTTAGCATTTTAGATGTGAAGTTGCAGATAGATTTTTATTACTATTATTTTGTAAAGTGATAGAAAATATCTTAACCGAGTGGACTTAATAGTCTTATTTGTAAAACCCTCTAGCAAGGTGACATTCTGATTGAGTGTTTGGAATCCTTTAACAAGGTCACTTCTAACAAGGTGAAAATCCTAATAGATTTGAGGGAATTCCCTTAACCGGGTCACATTTAGCAATGTGTTTGTAATCTTTAACAGGATTTTAACCAAGCATACTCTAGAAGAGTTTATTTCTTAGTGGGTCTGAAATCCCATAGTGGTTTTTCCCTATTTGGGTTTCCACGTTAAATCTGGTGTTATGAGTTTTATGATGTTTATATGTTTTTGAGTTTGTATGTTTAGCAGTTTTGTTTATATTACTAAAGTATATGTTACCGAGGTTGAATCTATTGTTTTTATGGAAGATTAAGTTTGTATGATTCACCCCCCCCCTCTCATCTTATTAGCTTGGCATCTGTACTTAACATTAAGTATCAGAACTATCATTTAGTTCATTCCCCACTTCACTGGTGAGTTCTTCCTCCACCCATCCAATCTGAGACTGTTTCTCTTGATCCGGGTCATTGGACTCCAAGGATTTTAGAGGCTTATCCACTTTTTCCAAACCTGAGGTTGGAAGTAGGGTTTACCC
The DNA here is from genome assembly GCF_030272615.1 of Cryptomeria japonica. NCBI lineage: Eukaryota > Viridiplantae > Streptophyta > Pinopsida > Cupressales > Cupressaceae > Cryptomeria > Cryptomeria japonica. The sequence goes on along the minus strand of NC_081406.1, from coordinate 466,703,912 downwards.
TCAATACTTGGACATTTTTTAGCCTAATGTCCAACTTTTTTACAATGAAAACAAGCAAAGCGGATAGTTTGAAAAATAATATTTTGCTTCCACTTCCCCAGTATAGATTATATCTCAATTTCTTTTGGCATATTCATGTTAGGTCCAACTCCAACACAAATGCTAGCATAAATTAGCCTTCTTCTTGATGTCGTGATCTGGTCAATAGCGATAAGCTCCCTGAAGGTATTGGCTATTCCTGCAAAAACATCTTCCTCCCAGAATTCCATTGGAAGCCCAGGGAGCTTGACCCACATTGGGACTTAGATCAATAAATTCTTCCCTTTTGCCACATTAGGGTGCCACTTCTGGATGTACATGATGTATTTGCCTATTGCCCAAGACCCACTACAAAGAATGTTTCTTCTATCCTCATCGCAAGAAAAAGAAAAGGATAGACAACCTTTGTTCATTGCTACCACCTCAACCTAACCTTTCAAGAGCCACTTTCTTTTGACAAATCCACGAACTATTTCAATATTAGGTCTAGACCATAAAAAATTACCGAGCAATGTATTTTCCATTCTAGCAATGTTTTGGTCTATGATTTGATCTGGAACAATGATAGCAAACTTTCCCTTAGACACATTCGAGGTGTTTTTAATGGGGGGCGATGAGGACTTACCTTTAGGTTTAACCCCAAACATAGAGGTCCACTTACATGTCTGTCCATTCAAATTGGGTCCCCCCTTAACATCTATTGATGAAAGATCCTTTTCTGGATGATCTTTTCCTTCCACCGTGTTCTTCGAACCCCTAGTTCCTTGTTGTCTTTGGGCTCCTTTTGAGTTGCCGTCTTCTATTTTTGAAGTTTGAACCTGCCCTTTCCTGCTCTCATCTGCTAGCCTCTCTTCACGTGGTGTTGGTCCTTCCCCTGGGTCCTCCAAATCCAAGGGATCATCAAGATCCTTAGTATCTGAACCCCCTCCATCTGCAGGTATCTCTGAGTCACCTACCTCATGTTGTCCCGATGCTGATCCAGAACTCTCACTCAAATTAAGACCTTCTTTGTTGCTAAGCCTCTCTCAATGAATTCCTTAAAAGTGGACAAACAAGCTTTCCTCAAGTCATAACCAATTTATCTATTGACATTATGTGTAAACATCTCTACCATTTGTTTTTGTGGACTTTTGCAAGAGCATCTGCTAGCTAAATTCCTCTATCTTTGAAAGAATGATGAAAATGACTCCACATCTTTATGTTTGGTATTGCACAAAGTGGCAACTGATATATTTGTCTCTATGTTATATGAGAAATGTTGGATAAATGCCTCTGCTAAGTCACCCCATGACTTAATTCCAAGTGGAAGTTGGCAGAACCATTCCATAGCTTGTTCACCTAAGCTTTGTGGAAACAATCTCATCAAGTATGTTTCTTCTGCTGGTTTTGGTGTATTGATGTCCTTCATATTCTTTTGTAAGTCCTTGATCTATTGTTCCAAATTGTTTTTGGGTTGATATTGACTTCTTGGACCATATCCCATGCCTGAGCCACCACGTGGAGGATGAGGATATTGCATGTATGAATGGTATTGATCGTAAACATGCTCATATGGAGGGGTTCTATAATGATGATGTGTGTAGGGATCTTCTGATATAGGGCCATAATGAGGATTGGAATGTTTGTTTATACCATGTTCTATAGGCATATCATGAGTTTGCTTTTGTGTATTGCCCCCAAATTTGACATGGGGTTTTCTTGTGTACAAATTTTGAGCATGCCTCTGGGTATCCAAGTTCTTTTCATGTTCACCTATTGTTTTGTTGTCTGTGGTTTGTCTCTTAGTAATGCTATGACCTATCCAAGGATATGAGGACAGCGTGAGTCTAGTATGAACTAGGGCATTCCTTGTTTGCAAGTATGTTTGTTCACCTAAGCTTTGTGGAAACAATCTCATCAAGTATGCTTCTTCTGTTGGTTTTGGTGTATTGATGTCCTCCATATTTTTTTGTATGTCCTTGATCTATTGTTCCAAAAAAATTTTGGGTTGACATTGACTTCTTGGACCATATCCCATGCCTGATCCACCGCATGGAGGATGAGGATAATGCATGTATGAATGGTATTGATCATAAACATGTTCATATGGAGGGGGTCTATAATGATGATGTGTGTATGGACCTTTTGATATAGGGCCATAACGAGGATTGGAATGTCTTTTTATACCATGTTCTATAGGCATATCATGGGTTTGCTTATGTGTATTGCCCCCAAATTTGAATGGGGTTTTCTTGTGTCCAAATTTTGAGCATGCCTCTGGGTATCCAAGTGCTTTTGATGTTCACCTATTGTTTTGTTGTTTGTGGATTGTCTCTTAGTAATTCTATGATCTATCTAAGGATATGAGGACACAGTGAGTCTAGTATGAACTGGGGCATTCGTTGGTTGCAACTATCTGATCTCCATACAAATAGGTACAATGGCTTTCTGGGTCAAACCTATATTTGGATTGGCATAACCTATTTTCCATAATAAATCCCAATGATGATAAAGCACAAGAATCTCTATCCTATTCTAGGGCCTCTGCTTGAGTGTATCTTCTTGAGTAGTTTCCTGATTGGCAACATATGTCCTATCACAGAATTGTCAATCACAACCCTATTTGTTATCCTTGTCTTCCCTAGAGGACCTATTTGAGTGTATCCTCTCAACAACTTATCCAATCAACATCATATGTTTATCATAGAACTATTGATTTGACCTTGAAGACATAAACACACTTTAAACATACACAAATGTGCCTTCCCCGAACACACACACACCTAAAACACACAGACATGACTCTATCTTGCATAAATCCACCTTCTCAATATAGACACGCTTGCATCTGGCACAAACATCTTTGAAATCATAGATGCGTTTAAACTAGAAACAGATGCGCCTATCCTTCCCAAACATGCCTGGCACCAACATACGCACCTTAAAGTGTTTTTCCCCCTGCTTGAAATTTTCTATCCCTACCTAACATGCATTTATGACAACAATTAATACACCAAAGTACAAGGAGGTTTTGTGGTACTCACTGGCTCTCCTACATATGCTGGCCTCTGATATTGGTGAACACGGTTGAATCTGTGCACTAATGTCATCTTTCCTGACTTCTCTTCTCTTTACTCTCTCTGCACTTTGATCTCTTAGGTATGTGGATGCCAATGAGGATGTTTTCCATCATAGTCTATCTTATAGGCTACCCTAGCCCTAGTCTCTTGCATTAGTCTTCTTTATCTCGTGACTATGTCACTCTATCCTATCTTGTCAGTCCTTTCTAGCCTTTCTTTATTATCGAGAGATTGTCTGTGATCTTTTCAAATGTATTCATCCAATCTCTCGAGGGGGCATATCATTCTCGTCATGGGGCAACTTTGTATTAGTTTATCATATCTTCTTTTAGCCAACATGACAAGATACATTGTCTCAAAGAGGGGCAAAATGAAGACACCTAAAATTGTCATGTCTTATTAAATAAATATTTTTATTTATTTAATTATTTTATCCTAATTCTTAGATTAATTAAATAAATATTTATTTATTTAATTAATTTATTAATCCTCTTCTAAGGCTTTTTCCACATTTAAATAAATAATTTTATTTATTTAAATTACCTTTTTCCTAAATTAAATAAATATTTTATTTATTTAATTGATCCCACATCCTCTATTAATTAAATAAATATTTATTTATTTAATTAATTCATTAGACTTTTCTACCCATGACACATGTCATTCATCTCTTAATTCCTACACTAACTACCCCCTTTATTATTTAATTATTTCTTCTACCTGCCATTTAATCCTAGCCGACCATTTATCTTTACACCTCTTAATCTTATCCCTCCATTTCCTATAGTGTCATCTATATAAGAGGATACTCTCCTCCATTATCAACCCTAATCATTATATTCATCTAGGGAGCATTCTAATCAATCTTATGCGATCAAGCTATCAACCACATTTCTGTTCTTTGTTGAGCTCTTGTGCACACATAAAATCTAAGAGCAAATATATCAAGCAAGATCAATGGAGATAGGAAGAATGGAGATTCAAACCCTAGTGGACAGTGATGGTATAATCTTTTTTATTTTATTGGTTTGCATTGTCTTAGATAATCTTCATACGTTATGGTGGATCTTTGTTGTTGTTAGGATAGGGTTTTCTGGTTGAATTCATTTATTATTTCAATATTATTGTTTCCATTATCCACTTTTCACCATACACATTTTGCATGACCATTGGAGGGAGAGATAGGAGACAGGCATTGAGTGGTGGGGTCATGGGTCCTCCACCACCACTAGATAGAGAGGGCATGAGATATGATTCTAGGGCGGTGATTTCTAGGGCTCAGACTCCATCGAGGTCGGTTGGCTCTAAGGGAGGGAGTTTATCATAGTCTTAAATGGATCCCTAAGTATCAGTTTTTGTACCATTTTTGTATGATGATGTAAATACCTTCGAGTGATTGTATACATATGATTTTGACATCATTGAATCATGACACTTATGATTTTTTAGATATATATGAGATGATTCATCCTTTCGACAGCTATATGCATATGTACCTATGTGATGTTGCTTCTATGTGATGCATGTTTATATATGCTAATAAAATTTATGATTCTATGATGTATGAATGTGTAAATGATACATGTATCTATGATGTTTAATTATGCTAGGAATGCATATATATACATGATGAAATGCGATATTTTTTCTTCTTTTATGTTTTATATGTTATACAAATGTGAATGTATGAAATGCAGATGAATATGATAATGCGAATAGTTATTTACATGATGAGAATATAAAATGTGCTAACATGTGTTGTGTTATTATTTTGGCATTTTATGTTTTATATGAGAATGCATATACTAACTAATGATATATAAAAAATGCAGTGCGATTGTGATATCTATATGTATGTATGAAATACTAATATGTGGTAATGCAGGTGTAATCTACATGAAATGCAAATAGTTTTGGCATGTCATTTTACTCAGTCATGTGATAGCGGGCTACACGAAATCTGGAAGGACGATGGAGGTCAATCATGAAAGGGGGATGGAAGATAGAAGATATGGAAGTGCAAAATGTTCTTGTTCTTTATCATCATTGATCTTTATTATGGCAAATAGGCTATGACAATTGAGGTATAGGTTCGACCCAGAAAGTCATTGTACCCATTTGCATGGAGATCAAATAGTCACAAACAAGGAATGCCCCAGTTCATACTAGACTCATAGTGTCCTCATATCCTTGGAAGTCATACATTACTAAGAGACAATCCACAAACAACAAAACAATAGGTGAACATATCCCATCCTCACCTTTCTAGTCAAAGATATCCTGGAGATAGAACCTCTAGTTAGAGACATCCCAAAAAAGCTAAAAGACATGTGACCAAAAGATAAAGTCAAAAGAGAACCAAGACTCGACACCAACATCCACTGCAGTGCTCAAGTTTAGTGTCTCTTATCACTTGTATAAATCTATTTGATTTTGGTCACAATGTTTACTTTCATAAAAAGGATAGATAGTACTAAACCATAATGTTGTCTGAGTCTATTGAAAGATTTGATTTGTTGAAGCCCATTGCTGCTATTTACATCTCATCTGAAACTGATCAAAATGGAGAAGACAAAACTTTATTGCAGATCTGTGATGTAAGTGTTTATTTATTATGGATTGGGCACAGATAGACTAAAGAAAACTGGAAGAAACTCTACTCGTCAGAATGTGTGATACTCTTAGTTCCACACACATCACTAGACTTGGGATTTGCCCTAGCCAAAAATAGTAGCTGATTTATTATGGATGAAAAGGGGTGAAATTGAATTATTATTATGAATGGCTAACCAATCTAAGGTAGATCAATAACAAGCCATGATGGGAATGGGTAAGTTTATTTTGGATGGATAGGGGTGAAAGGAATGGATTATTATGAATGGCTAACCAATCTTAGGTAGATCAATAACAAGTCATGATGGGAATGGGTAAGTTTATTATGGATGGATAGGTTGTGAGTGTATGCAAAGTGAAGGGATGCGATTGAATCCTAAAGGAGGGAGGAGCAATGTCTCTACACATGGTGTCAGTAACCCAGTTTTCACCATGGTACTTGCCCAGGGTGCCACCGAAATGGTTTTCACCGTTGGACGAATTTATTTCTTTATTTTGTATGGATTTTTTTTTGTGTCACAAGGCTCCTGTTTGCTAGGTTTTCACCAAGTAACAATTTTTTATTTTTTATGATTTTTTTGTATTTTTGATCATTTTTTAATTTTTTTGTATTTTCGATATTTTTTTATTTTTTTTGTATTGTTGATTTTTTTTTAATTTCTTTTGTATTTTTGATGTTTTTGGTTTTTCTTGTATCTTTGAATTTGGATACTCTGAAGAACTCTAAGTAAAACCTATGAAGATGCATGTTGTTGATCGGATCTTCCAAAGGTTCTCCATCTGGGGTCAAAAGTTGATATGCACCTAATCCGTAGATTATTGTGATGACATAATGACCAAACCAATTGGATTAAAAATTTCCTTTCTTCTCTTGGTCCTGTTGATTTCTTGGATTCTACTTGAGAACTAAGTCAGCTACCTCAAATGTGTGATGCTTTACCTTATGATTGTAACTGCATTGTTCCTTAACTGAATGATGTGTAGCTCAAGTGACTGTCTTATTTTGTAAAGTAACTGAGAGAATTACTAGCGTGTGGACTACACATGCCCATATGTGTCTCACATAAAGAATTTTGGGCATACCTGACAACAAATTCCTTCGAGGAAGTTCCATTAAAGGTCTATTGACATGATGTATTACCAAAAGGGAATGGATGTGTGAAGCAAGTGGATGAGTTATGAAGGCTTATGATTGCGAAAAGAAGTGAAAGTAGGATGGCATGATGGAGACTTAGGATCAACAAGTATTCTTTTTGACTTGAAATTGTAGAAATTTCACCCCCAGTTATTTTGATATTAGGGGAGATCATCTCTTGCTCTTTGTCTTTCATAGGATTTTTATCCTTGACCTTGATTTTTGTAGAGTCCAATAGCTTTTGATTTTGATTTGGACTAGAGGACTTTCCTTTATTTTTGATTTTTAGATTTTTCTTTTCATAACTTCATTTTTGATCCCCAATGAGTATGGGCTTTTGTGATTGTTGTTGATCCAACACTGGGAGATAAGTGGAAATGGAATGAATGGATGAAATGGTAAAGCTATGTGATTTATCAAGAGGGATGATGATACACTCAATAGATTCCTCATTGGAACCACTCTTAGGACTATTGATATCAAGAGCTTCTTGCACCACTAGAGGAGATTTGCATTTAGAATTAGTAGTCACAATGCTAGGTAGCTCACACCCAATTTGTTGGCATTGCAAATTGTTTGTAGGTTTTTCATTTCAACCAAATACCTTAGGAGACAATGGGAGTTGATCAACATGAAAGATATACTCATCACATCCCATATCTTTAATCTTGAACTTTTCTTTGAGCTATGTTTGTTTGGATGTTGAAGCTATCAAGGATTCTGGATCCACATATGTTGATGAAGGAATAGCCTCTTGATTGACTGGTATTGTTATTTCTAATCTATGTCGCAAGTTTTGCAGGTTGTTACAATATATGAACAGATTCAGGCTACCTTTGACGGTCACTTCAACTCCATTGTATGGGAATTTGATACATTAATAATATGTTGAGGGAATGACTCTCATTTTGTGAATCCATGGGCATCCCAAGATTGTATTGTATGTGAGATCTAGATCAAGGACTTGACAAACCACATCCTTAGTTACTGGCCCAACTCTGAGAGATAAAGTGACCATGCCTTTAGATGAACACTCTTCATCATCATATGCCTTAACGGTAATTTTATTTGTAGCATTCAAAACTTTATCCGAGTATCCCAATTGTGTTATTGTGTTCAAAGTATATATATTGAGACCAGATCCCCCATCTATCAAGACTCGTTTGATGCATTTTTTATAGATAAAGGCTTCAATATGTAGAGGTGCATTATGAGGCTAGGTTATAGATGCCTCATCAGATTCTATAAATGTGAGGGTATGTGGAATGAAAAGGTATCCCACCATAGCTTGAAACTGGTCCATGTTCAGATCAATGGGTACATAAGTTTCTCTTAGGACTTTGTCAAGTATGGCTTTATGCGAAGGAGAGATATATAATAGTTCAAGGATTGAGATAAGCGTGGGTGTCTTCCCAAACTATTCTACTAGGTTGCACTCATGTTTGGCCAAAGATGAAGTGGTGATTTTAGCTAGAGCACCTTGCAGGGTGACCTTACCTCGACGAGTTGTGACATTACATTTACAGGTGGATTCAAAAGAAGGTACAATTCCTTTTAAGACAACTTTGGTTCTTTGGGTAGAACTTCCAGGCATTTTGTCCTTTACGATAGTAGTAGAAACATGTTTGTCCAATGAAATGTAGTTGGTGGTTGAATCATAGTCATAGGATAGTTTGGTATAGTTGGCTTGATTATCTGTGGCTTTGGCTTTTCCCTTGTCATGTTTAAGGAATGGTTCCTTAAACATTTCATGTTCTTGATTGGATGCATGTCCATTAATCTCAATGTCACCTCTATCAATAAGATCCTTTATAATGTTCTTCAAGCGATGCAAATTTCCTATTTTATGTCCCTTTCTCTTGTGATATTTGCAATACTCATCTTCATTCCACCAATTTGGTTTGAATTTTGGTTCATATAGAGGATTGTCTAGAATTTTTATTAGCTTGTTTGCTACTACATTCCTAAAAGCTGACTCAAGTGGTTCTCCCAATGGGGTGTATTTCCTTCATGGTTTTGAAGTTCCTTGTGTATTTACTTGGTTGTTTGTAGAAGAACTTGGTCTTGAAAGAGTGGTTTTTGGTCTCATCATGTTAGCATCAACAATGCCATCATTTACTGTGTTATTTTTCTTGTTCCAAAATCGTGGCTTGTATTTTCCTTTAAAATCTTCTTTATTTTTAAAAAATATCTTGATGATACCTTTCTCAATTAAGACCTTCTCTGTTGCTAAGCCTCTCTCAACGACTTCCTTAAAAGTGGACAAACAAGCTTTCCTCAAGTCATAACCACTTTCTCTATTGACATTTTGTGTAAACATCTCTACCAATTGTTTTTGTGGAATTTCGCAAGAGCATTTGCTGGCTAAATTCCTCCATCTTTGTAAGAATGATGAAAAGGACTCCCCAACTTTGTGTTTGGTATTACAAAAAGTGGCAACTAATATATATGTCTCTATGTTATATGAGAAATGCTGGATAAATGCCTCTGCTAAGTCACCCCGTGACTTAATTCTAGGTGGAAGTTGGGAGAACCCTTCCATAGATTGTTCACCTAAGCTTTGTGGAAACAATCTCATCAAGTATGTTTCTTCTGCTGCTACCTCAATGCAAGCTGTGAAAAATTGTCTTATATGTGCCTTAGGGTCCCCTTTGCCTCTGTGCTTTTCAAATTTTGGTGTTACAAAGTGTGTAGGAAATGGAAGCATTGGAATTTTTCTATCAAATAGATAGGGACATATTTCTCTGATTGTGTAAGTTGGTTTTGGTGTATTGATGTCCTCCATCTTCTTTTGTAAGTCCTTGGTCTATTGTTCCAAATGTATGTATGGTATTGATTGTAAACATGTTCATATGGAGGGGCTCTATAATGATAATGAATGTAGGGACCACCTGATATAGGGTCATAAGGCATATCACAATTTTTCTCTTGTGTATTGCCACCAAATTTGACATGTTGTTTTCTTGTATCCAAATTTTGAGCATTCCTCTGGGTATCCAAGTTCTTTGTGTTTGGTCCTTAGTATTGGTGTTTGGTTGGATGTATTTATCCACATAATATTTCCACAAGGTCTGTGTAGACGAAATTGTTCATGAGATGTTCTTTCTTGAGTATCATAAGCTTGACCACGTGTATTTGAAATCTTGGATTTTTAAAATAAGGATGATGGTGACTCAGGCACGAGACATGATCTTCTATTACCTCGACTATTAGGTCTCCTTGATCCATGTTGACTTAATTTTCTTGAGTAGGTCAATTTTATATTATTTGGGACATGCCAAAATCGTGAGGTATCTTAGCTCCACTTTGTGCCATCACTTGTAGGAAATATTATCTCTCTTTTCATGATTTCTTGTATCATCTTGTTGAAATGAGGATCCATGATTGCATCTTCCACCTCTACTGAGTGTACTGAAGTGTTATCCATATTGTCATCTTGTTCATCATGATTGTTTGTATTATCTGTGTTCTCAATATTCTAAATGTTTCTATAGATGTCCATGTTAGGTAATGTGGTATGGTCAGAATTGAAAAAGATATGATTGTCGTACTCATAGCCACTCATATTTGCAGAGTCTTGAGCCTCTTTAGCTTCCATTCTAGATTTTTGGGAACGGGTTTCAACCATAAACTAGGTCTTGACCAAGATGTGTGAGACTAGATGAAAATTGAAATAGTATGGAAGACCAAGAGTTGGATGGAATGTAAATGAATCTAAGGTGTATTTGCTATGTCAAAGTGTAAGACCAAATATGTATGTAGTAGAGTAGGTGTGAATAAAAAAGAGATGATAGATCTCTTGATGAAGTAAGTTGACCTTGACTCCAAGTAAGATGAAATGAGACCCAAAGGTGATAGACCTTGATGAGGGACCACTTAGCAAAATGTTGTTGTATATATTGTGTTGAAAAAGTAAGATGGGGACAACCAAGTGACCTTTTGACTCAAGTTTAGAAAAATGTGAATGTCATTCAAGATGTAAAGCAGTGATGAACTCTATGAGACCCAAAAATAGGTTGAATGGTAGATTAAAACCTGGAGAAATAAGCTAGGAATCTCAAGAATTCTGAAACTGATTGCTCTTGTTCATTGGATTGTAAGTTTTCCCAATATTGAACAAAGGTGTGCATGCATCCTTCACACACACAAATATTAAAGACAAACTTGACTAGATATTGTACAAGCGTGATTCTGAGAATCTTGTGAATATACAGTTTGCACGATGTCACGATCGTGTTGCTGTCCTACACAGGTGTGGTTAAAGTATACATATGTATTTCTATCAGACACAGACACGTTTATAAAGCTTGAGTGCAATTTTTCCAATTTGTGAAGTTGTTGTTGTGACCAAATCTGAATCTTTGACCATTTTTTCATGACAAGAGGACACAATGTTGATGAGGACTCTATGTTTGCAAGTGTTTAGACACAAAATGACTCAAAAGAAAGTGTGTTGTTTGATGTAAAAATGTTTTGCATACACTTTAAGAGACAAAAGACACAATATTTGATGGTTGGCCTTGAATGTTTGAATGTTTAAAAGAAGACAAGAACAAATCTTATGGTTGGCCAAGACAATAGTTGTTGATCCCACATGGGGTTTCCCCCGAGGATATGCTATTCAAAGAGGATACTTAGGTGCTTGACCCCACTAGCTCCACCCTCGACACTCACTTCTTTGGGGCAGCCAAGTACTAGTCCCCATGAAAACTCCTCGTGGAGAACTTTGTACCTCTACTAAGAACCATATGTGTGTGGGCTGCTCGAGAGGTCCGACCTCCTATCCTAGCAACTAGAAGGATTTTGGCTTTCTAAAACAAAAAGGTGCCAGTAAGGGCATCTACTTGTGTGGCCATACATGCGACACTTTCAACTCTGTAATTACAGAAGGCTCCCAGCCTATACGGGTTATGCCCTACTATTGAAGAAATTAATTTGATCAAACAAGTTTATGGGGAGACATAGTATCGGTGTGGACTAATCAACACATGTTACCCATGGATTTCACCATGGATACAGTTCTTTATAGTGGTTTGGAAGAGGGGGTATTGCCTCGCTACCACTTGGGTCATTCCCTCCTCACTAGTAGTCCTAGTGACCACGTGGGGAGATAGACCCTCTAAAGATTAAACACAAAGAGCTTATTGCTCAAGACACAAAAGACATTGGTTCAATTTTAGTGCACCAATTGAAGTGTTTGCTAATCTATGAAAACAAAGCACACAATTAAAATCAAAATCAAACCCATGCCAAGGCCCTACAACAAATATTTGTTAGTAATTTGGGTTGTTTCAAATAATTACCCCTTCCTGCAAGCAAACAAGTTAGGTTTATTTTAACAAAATCCAAAAACACTTTGTGAAAAATAGGGGCCTTTGATTCATGATTTGCTTCCAAAAACAAATTGCACCACTTCATTAGTTGGATCACAAGATATTAGCTTAAATGAACCAAATCTAAAACCCTAAATGCAAGACAAAATGATGAAATAGAAACCCTAAGTGAGGAACTGAAAAATGCAGAACACAAAAAAAATGCAGAGAACACAAACACTATTAAACCAATCACAAACTTGATTTAAACTCATAGATGCCCCTGAATACTGCATAAACGCGACTGAAATGAAAAATTGCAATCTGGGAAAAAAAAATGTTGTCAAGAATACAAACATGATTTGGAATGCGTGGACATGATTTAAACTCACAGATGCCCCTAAAGACTGCATAGATGCGACTAAAATGAAAACCTGCGATCTGGAAACTAAAAATGTTGTCGGGAACACAGACGGGATTTTGGAATGCGTAGACGCGACAGAAAAACAAAAACATGATTTCAGAAGGTGCAGATGCAAAAAGTTGAAATGTCATTGGAAAATGTCAGATTTGGAAGTTCAAAAACACAAAATTTGCAACAAAAGATGTTAAAATGCAAAAGGGACAAGAGTCCCACCGAGCGTGCCAAAATGTGTATGGTGAAAACTTGATAATGGAAAAACAATATTGAAAGACTAAATGAATTCAACCACAAAACCCTAGCCTAACAACAACAAAGATCCACCATAACATATGAAGATTACTTAAGACAATGCAAATCAACAAAATCAAAAAGATTATACCATCACATGTCAAGTAGGGTTTGAATCTTCATTCTTCTTATCTCCATTGATCTTGCTTGATATATTTGCTCTTAGATTTTATGTGTGCAGAAGATCTCAACAAAAAATGAAAATGTGGTTGATAGTTTGATCGCAAAAAGGCTTGATTGCATAAGATTGATTAGAATGCTCATTAGCTGATTTGAATGATTAGGGTTCATAATGAAAGAAACATCCTCTTATATAAAAGACACTGTAAGAAATGGAGGGATACGATTAAGAGGTGTAAAGATAAATGGTCGGCTAGGATTAGAGGGTAGGTAGAGGAAATAATAAAATGATAAAGGGGGTAGGTAGTGTAGGAATTAAGAGATGAATGACATGTGTCACGGATAGAAAAGGCTAATGAATTAATTAAATAAATAAAGATTTATTTAATTAGTAGAGGAAATGGGATCAATTAAATAAATAAGTATATATTTAATTTAGGAAAAGGACAATTTAAATAAATAAAAGTATTTATTTAAATGAGGAAAGGCTTAGAAGAGGATTAATGAATTTGTTAAATAAATAAAAATTTATTTAATTAAATAGGACAATTTTAAGTATCTACACTATTAATGTAGTGGATTCCTCTTAAGGATTATTTGATTGTTATAATGAATAAAATCCCTCTACAAATTTCATAGAGTTAATTTACACCATGCATACACTTGTGTGGTATTGAAGCATAAAATTGTAAGTCTCATTGATAATATAATATAATTCATATGAATTGTATGAATCATGAGGGAAATTGTTAGGTTGCTCCACTAGAATGAAACTAAAAAAGATATGCTAATAGTATTTCATTGCATGCACAATCTAAAAATATTGAACACTAATAGGTATTCAAACATACAACTAATTATGTGATGTATACACTTATGGATATTACAACTTGCATGTTTGTTCCTTTTTCCCATACTTCTACAATAGAAAATTTATGACTATTATTCATAAAATTTCACCTCCTCATGTACCTTTATTTATTTCATTTTACAAGGAGATCCTAAACCACAATTATTATTGTCATTATTTTCTCCATAGTCAATATTTTTGATTAATTAAAAACAGGTTTTAAGGGACCTGAAACCCAGTTACATACGAAAGATATTCAGGAAAGAAACAAAACACAATGGCTGCAAAAGACCAGCAAAAAAACTAGTAACAGAGAAAAGGACAGCAACAGGCCAGCAAGAAATTGGCCCCAAGTCCAGCATAAAAATAAATTTATAAATTCTTCATGGTTTCTTCTGCATTCTGCACCAAGAGCATCATTGCCTTGGCCGCTTCCCTCAAGTCGGTATTTTCCTGAGCAATCTGACTTTCTTTCATCTTCATATCCTTCTCCGTTGTAGTCTACCTGGTTTTGCACCTAGGGGTTTGGTGGCTTAGGCTGGAAGTAGGAGCATCTTCAATAACTACCAAGTTCTTCTCCTAGTTTTTCTTTTCTAGATGATTCACCAGCACGTTCATATTCTGGGAGGAGACTTTAAGAACCTAGAGGTTGTGGTTTATAAGGCTTTTAAAGGCTTTCTCGCTTCGGGCCATCTGGGCATTGACACTATCCTTATCCTCCTCCACATGTTCCTTCATTATTTTAATGACGTCCTCCAAATGTTTCAGGTCACCTTTTATCAAATCTTTCTCTAGCCAGTCTTCCATTTCCATTTCCTCCTTCGCTTCACTATTCTCCATCTCCTCGTGCTGTTTCCCAAAGTCAGACATGTTGATCAGCTTGTTGATCTAAACTTCCAGCTCCCTTTGTTTACGCTGCATGCTGGTAATGTTTTCAACCACCCACTTCTGAAAATTGAAGAATTCAAGGGTGCTCTCCATAGTGAATGTTGGCATTTGCATGAAGATTGCATTAATGATATGTTATGTTGTCATTGATATCAATTAACCGGTAATGTTATTATTGTAATGATGTTTTGTAAATGGTAGGAAGAGCTAAGTGAAAGAACTGTAACTGGTAGGAAAGTTTGTGGAGTGAATTGGTATTGCTAAGTATTGGAGGGTTGAACCGGTAAACCCTACCTGTTCTTTTGATAAACCCTAACCAATTAAGTTTGGTTAATTGGTTATATTGGTTTATGATTTGATGACGAGCGGTGATGATTATGACACATATGCATATTGTATGAAGAGAGTTTCAAAGTGATTTTGGCATGTTGAGGTAACATTTTTTTTGTATTGGGAATGAGCAAGTATATTGCATATAATGCAAAGTGGGTGATGAGTTACTAAGTTCGATGAGGCGGTGATCAAGGAGTGGTCAAGGCTTTCTTGAATGATGTGTAGAGATTGTTATGTAATCCAACAGTCATACTTAAACCTACTTGTTTGTAATCTCTATGAGAATTAAGTTTTTGTTGTGTTATCGACCTAGTTGATTTGTGTATAAGGTTGATGATTTGTTTAGTTTGAGTGTGTTGGCAAAGTTGAATTGAATGTGTGGTTGCCGAACCGGATGATGTATCTGCAGTTTGAGTACAGGAAGATAGTAGCATGAAAAGGATATGAACAAGCAAGTGAAGTGTTATTCAAATAGATCAGAAAACTCCTATTGTTTTCTAAAATTTATAGCAGTTAAATCCCCTAACCGGGTAAGCTCTAACAAGCTTGGTGTTATTCAAATCCTATAACAAGGTGATCCATTATCTTGGATTCTAAATCTTTTACAAAGGTTACTCCTTACAAGGTATTTCTTCTAACAAGGCATTATAGTCAATCCCTTAACCCAGTGGTCCCTAACAGGATTAGTTCTTAACAGGACCTTTTGTAAAGCTTTAACAAGCTTGGCTCCTAACAAGGCAAACTTTAGAAGAGTTCAAAATTTCTTGTGAGTTCCATCTCACCATGGTTTTTCCCATTTGGGTTTCCACATCAAAAATATTGTGTCAAGTGGTGAATGTTTTTGTGGTTATGTTTCTATGGTTGATTTTCTTAACTACTTATTCCACTTTGATAAGTCGTGATAACCGACAACAATATGAAATGAAGTTTTACTTATGTCAATAAAATTATTTAAATGGTTATAAGTTTCAAGTTGATTATTGTTATCTGTTGTAACAGTCAACCAATTTAGTTTGACAGTTTTTATCCTGACAGAGATATTGTATTGATAGTTCTAAGTTGACTTTGAGAGATTGATTTTGAGATTGGTGAAGTTTTATCAGTTTTTCTATCTACTGATTCACCCCCCCTCCTCATTAGTTGACCAGATCTTTGTTCTTTCATAATACCATCAATTGGTATCAGAGCTAGGTTCTTAGGTCCTCTAAGGTCTAATCCTAACAACTTGAAGTAAAGATCTTGTAAATCATGATGAAGAAGGAAGGTCTAAAGTTTAATAGATAGAAGTACAGGATATGGAGTGACAGAATGAAAATTTATATCAAGTGTCTTGGAAATCAATACTGGGAACATATTAATACTCAATATGTTGCACCTACTGGAATTATGATTGATGATCAGAAGAAAGAGCAACAAGAAAACAATCAAGCACTAGAGGCTATTATCAGTTCTTTATCTAATGCTGAATATGTTTATGTTCATGTTAGTATTATGGATGTGTTGCATTGGTTTTGTCATTGATGTCAACACTTGTCAACAATTATCCTTGTGGAGATATTTGGTTATGTTCACCGGCATGTTCAGTGACTTATGCACAGTCACCGGTATCTGATTAACCTACAGGTTATATTGTTCACTGGAACTAAGGCTGATCTGTTATCATCTGGAGATTACTTGGTTATGTCAAAGACATTGTTTAGACACTTGGTTTTGGTGATTTAATTATTGGTACAATCGAGTTTGCATATTTGTTGTTACCGACAAATAGGTCTAGGTTATGGACCGACAAGCATGATCTATTCTAGATCAGCATGACACATAATGGAGATGATTTGTTACTATTATAAATGTATTGAGCTAACATGATGCATCACATATTGACTCATTTGTAATTGATTTTATTGTAATATCTTAGTGAGTCGACCTACACATCTAGTCTTAGGTTTTGGTATATATGTAAGATCTTAGTTGTGAGATTATGTAGAGGAGTAAGGAAAAGGATTGTAATAAGATATATGTGAATATAAGCAGAGCTATACATGCAGACATCATTTCAAGATTTAAGGAAGGTATGAGGAAGACAAATAGAGCTTAACTAGTACTGAATCTAGCATATGAAGATGCTATTTTGAGAAGTACATTATCATTGGATTTAACCATCCAATTGTAGTCAGTATTACTCCCATTTTGTGATTGAGCAGTGAGATCTAGGCAGTTGGCCTTTCTGCACGTGCAGACCCCATTTGTACACACATACTATCTGCAGTAGTATCATCTGATTGTGGGTAAGGTTTCCCACCATGGTTTTTCCCCTTACAGGGTTTCCACGTACAAATAACTATGTTATGTGTTATGTATGTTATTTGTCTTTCTGTTTCATGAATTAAACTTTACCGGTACTATTATTAACTGCTAAACTATCTCCCAGCATTAAGTTTGGTTAAGTTGTATTTGGGTTGAAATTAATAGACAACTGATTCACCCCCGCCCCCCCTCTCAGTTGCCTCTAGATCCTAATAGTTCATGGTCTGGAGACTGCACGTGAGGTATGGAAGAAACTTGAAGAGATTTATAGCGATAATGAACATGTGAAGATTGTCAAGGAAGGAGTCTAAGAGGGAATTTTGATGACATACGGATGGCAAAAAGTGAGAATATCCAACAGTATGTTTAGAGGATAAAAGAGATAGTTGGTGAGATCAAGGGTGTTGGTAGTAAAATGGATGATGCAATAGTAGGTAGTAAGGTATTGAGAACCCTACTACCAGTCTATGCTATCTGAGTTGCAGCCATTTAGGAGTTGAAATCTATTGAGAAAAACCAAGGTAACCCTTGATTCCATCATTGGTAAACTTACTGCTTTTGAATTAAATGGTTATGATGGTAGTGTTCAGAAATCTGAATCACCATTTAAAGCTTCCGTTTTTGACCCATCTATGAGAAAAAGTAGAGATGCCAGTCACAGTTATGAATCTAGATCCAGCAAAGAAGCCAATGATGAAGATAATTTATTTTAGATTGAATCTTTGTTGGCCTAGTGATTGACTAGAGGAACCGATAAATTTAGAGGTAAATTACCTTTGAAATGTTTTGCATGCAACAAGATTGGACACATAGATGTGTTGGCATTTTTGATGTTTATGTTGTGATTGTCATTGATGGACACACACTTGTATTGAGATCTCCTTTATATGTATGAGCTAGAGCTCAACCGGTATTTGTTCCATCCGGTATGTTGTATTCTAGTCTTTAGACTATTGGTGATTTTGCAGAATGTGTTTCCCAGTCTGAAGCGACATGTCGACCCCAAGCAGCTCGAAGATCTCAAGTGGTACGAGGAAGCAAAGCGACATAACACATTCTTACCAATCTTCTTTTTTATCAAACTGGCTGTAAGCCCTAAGATCAGAATCAGGAAGCCCTAAATTTGCATTGTAAAGGTATTTTTCGTGTTCTTGAAATACTCAACAATGGCTTCCACATCTCATACCAGTTCTAGTACATCCATTGAGTCGGAAAATTTTATTCAAAGGAAGCCCAAATTTAATGCCTTCACAAGTTCCAGCTGGAGTCATAGTTGAAGAGGGAACTTCAGATTATATTGATCGAAAAATAGAAGACCTAGGGTCCTTAGTGATTCACACCCAATTAGGTTTATTTTGCGGCAAGGAAAAGAAAATCAAACCGGAGTTTAGTATCCTAGAGAAGAAGAAACTCCATAATGCAGTATACTTTCGGGAAGATTTTATGAAGGATCGTATCAGGATCATTTTGAGCAAAGTCCATGGTGACAAGATGTACCTGGAGAGGACGCATGATATCACATCTCAGGCAATTCATGCAGTCATTGGCTTCTATAACACAGGGGAAGTGCCAGCCCTAAGAATGGTAAGCAAAATGGAAATGGCCAAGCTCACCGGTTCAACAAGTGACTCACGTGCTATGACAGTTAATCCTATCAAGGATGATCTGGTGAAATACACCTGCATGGTGATAGGCTACAAAACATTCTCAGCCAGTAGGATTAATTTTGTATCTGCTGTAGCAGTAAATGCCGCTTACCAGATGATTAAAGAGGATGCATCATTTGACTTATGCACCGGTATGCAGAGGCAACTCCTGTCTAATCTGAAGTCGATTAAACAGGATAATGCACTGAGATTCAATTTCAAACAACTATTGGTTGGGTTGTTTTTCTATTTCCAAGGCTACTTTCTTGGAGTAGGAGATGTCCAGTGGTCTCCTGACCAACCGGTAACCAAGCAGATCAAGGAAAGCATACAAGCCATTGGAACTAGTTACCCTAAGGTGCTGAACAAATATTTTGATGAGTTCAGAAGGAAGATGAGTCAAAGGGTAAGGATCTCAAGTGACATAGTTAAGAAATATGAAGATGACATCTGTTTCACCATTCAGGTGGACAAATGCTTAATGAAGGTTGTTGAGCCTAGAATGGAAGAAGTGGAGCCAATGGGCTATGAGGTTATGTATGATATGTTGGAAGGGTATGCCTCAACCCTTATTGCTTCGCCTCTTGATCCTAAGGCTAAGAGGACCGGAACCTACTTGGAGAGGATTGCATCGGCTGAGGAACCATCTGTTAAGAAAGGAAAAGAACCGACAACAAAGAAAGAAAAGGCAGTGCCTGCAACATCGGCACCGGCTACCACTGCAACTCCAAGAGTGACCAAGCGGTCACCTACAAAGAAGAAACCGGAAGTGGCACCGGCAAAAGTCTTCGAAAGAAAAAGGAAGACTAAGTCAAATGAACCAGACTCCGAAGAGACTGAGTCTGATGAAAAGCCAAAGAAGGCTAGACAAACAAAGAAGATGAAGAAGAATTAACTGGCAGCATCTGCACCGGTAAATATTGATATCTCCTCATACAAACCTTTGACACATTATCAGAGGACAATAAAGAATATTAGGAGAAAATTACTTCATGATTTAATAGATTATTATGATGATTTTAGTGATGAGGATAAAGAAGAAGTATTATAGGAAATCATTATTTATTTCTGTAAAAATGACCGGTTGCCATCAAAGATAAAATCTCAGACACCGAATTCTTTATATAAAGCATTAGATAATAAATGGCGCATTGCTATTGAGAAAGAATGGGAGATTAGGGAGAAAGTCTTTGCACAGTACTTTCCCAACCTCTCAAATTCAGAATTATTTGATGTTTTGGATTAGAATAAAGGACTCTTCTTCACAAGGAGAAGAAGACTCTGGCTGTTACAGGGGAGAATTGATGATGTTGAAAAAGACACTCATCACCACATGGACTATGCTATCAATTCTCACAAAGAATGAATGGCCAACCTCCAAGCGGAAAAAGAACCGATTGTATCCAAATCGGATGAATTTTTTGATGAAGAAGGAAACCTGGTTGAAGAACCAATTGACACTATTGATGTTGATGCACTGGACATACCTTCCGAGGGAACAGAGCAAGGTCAACAAGTCGAACAGGGCAATGAGCAAGCCAAGGACACACAGGAAGCTGCCAAGGAATAGGAAGAGAAGAAGAAGAGGGATGAAGATGAGAAAAAGAGAAAAGAGGAAGAGAAGAGAAAAGAGGAAGAGGAGAAATGAAAAGATGAAGAGAAGAAGAAGCAAGAAGATGATAGGAAGAAGAAAGAAGAAGAGGAAGAGGAAGAAAAGAAGAAGAAGGAAGAGGAAGAAAAGAAGAAGGAAGAGGAAGAAAAGAAAGAAGAGGAGAAGAGGAAGGAAGCAGAGAGGAAAAAGAAAGAAGAGGAAGACAAGGCACAAGAATAGAAGAAGGAAGCAGAGAAAAGGAAGAAGGAAGAAGCAGACAAGGCAACGGAAGCAATGAAGAGCACACAGATAGACACTGTGAAGGCAACTGGGAGTCAAGCCAAACCGACTGATATCTCTAGTCCTATCGATCTCCGGTCTCCAAGTGAGTCGGAGCTTATGCGGAGCATCAAGGTTGCTCAAGAGCGTCTTGAAATCATTCAAAGGAAAAAGGAGCAAGACACAATTTAGGCGGCTGTAGACACCCTTACCGGTTTGATCCCCGGTACCAATCTTCCTAACACTGAATCATCACTAGCACAACTCAAACTACTATGTACTGTAGTGGATGATCAGGTGCAGAGCCTAGAAGAAGCAGTTGAGGCAAATGTCAAGAAAGAGCATCAAAAGACTCTTAACATTGCTCTGGTGAAAAAGTTGAATGAGCTCCGGTCTAAACTTTTGAAAGACCAAAAGGATATAAGGGACGCTTTGGATGAGGAAAACTTGCTGCCAAGCAAAATCTGTCAACCCCATCTATTTTGCGATGATGTGCTAACTTAGAAGCAAAAACTTCAAATGGACTTATAGTCCTACCTGAGCACATTTAAGCCACCCTATGATTCCTTTGCAACATATGGGCAAACCGTTCACCGGTTCCAGATCCAGTCAGCCAAAGTGGAGCAAGAGATCAGTACACGATCTAGGGATTTGTAGGAGCTACAACTGGTTTTACTTCCACATCTACAAATTCTTCAGAAGTGTTTTCTGAACCTAGATGCCTTGATAGTTACGCAGGAGCTGAGCACAGTTGATGCCATGGAGGAATAGGTATCCTAGATGCAAACAGAGAAAGAAGTTGCCACCTCCCTACTTGAGTCCTGGTCTCTATCAATGAGAATTTTTGCAGGACTATAAATCAGTTTTTGACAGGTATTATTCATTATTGTCATAAACTTTTATTATTTCAATATCAAATGGAAACAAGCTTGTTTAGTGGTACTTTTTCATTGTTGGCAAAGGGGGAGAAGTACTCTATCTATTTTGGAGACAAATAGGGAGAAGTATCTGGTTTTAAAATTTTGATATATGTTTTTATATATGCTATATGCTCTGATATCTCAATGTTTATGTTCTATATGCAAAATTGTTATACATTGTATTGATTAAGGGATAGTGTATATGCCTAGGGGGTGCAATTTTCTTAAAGGCATGTTTTTGTTGTAAAACACTTAGATGTCAAAATTTTATTTTCCTAAGTGTTGCCATTAATGCCAAAGGGGGAGATTGTTGGCATTTTTGATGTTTATGTTGTGATTGTCATTGATGGACACACACTTGTATTGAGATCTCCTTTATATGTATGAGCTAGAGCTCAACCAGTATTTTTTCCAATCGGTATGTTGTATTCTAGTCTTTAGACTATTGGTGATTTTGCAAAATGTGTTTCCCGGTCTGAAGCGGCATGTCGACCCCAAGCGGCTCGAAGATCTCAAGCGGTAAGAGGAAGAAAAGCGGCATAACACATTCTTACCAGTCTTCATTTTTGTCAAACCGACAATCGGTATTTTGTATGAACTGGTAATACTCTGTGATTAGTTACCAACTGGCATTTTGTTATGAGTTACCAATCCACCGATTGATTGACGGTGCTTTTTGTGTCATGTTACTGAGTATGTCTAGATTCATTAAACCTAGGAAATTGTAATGAAATCCTATTGGACCGACATGAAATCAAATTCCTTTAAAAGGACATCATGTCTAGGGTTTTAGGTTGTTGCTAAAAGGGTCTATGTTGTGCTAGGGTTTAAGGTGATTGTTGAGTTGTTGAAAGAGCGATCTTATCTGAGAAGATCAATTTATAACTAAGAGAGAGAGATAGAGAAGACTGAAGTAATGCTGGAATGCATTAGCAGTGAACTATACTAGATCTAACCAAGCAGTCTGTGCTATTAGATAGATCAAACACTTGTTGATTACTCACATCTTTGACAAGTTTGTAGCCCTTAACCGGGTAGGCCCAAAAGCCTTTGTAAAATGCTCTAACAAGGTGGTTCACTTCTGTGAATCTAAAATCCTCTAACAAGGTAGTCTTTAATCAGACTTATCTCCTAACAGAGATTGAGATTCCTAAAAGGATCTATTCTAGTGAAGAACATTGTAAGACCTTAACCGGTTTGGTTTCTATTCTGCAGATAGTGACTTGTGAGTTCCATCTCACTGTGGTTTTTCCCATTTGGGTTTCCACGTCAAATATCATGTGTTATGGTTGTATTTCTTTTGTGGGTGAATTCTTTACTTGCATTTTGGTTTGCATGTGTGATAATCGGTCTGTCTGTTAAACTGTTTTACTGGTTTGTCTTCAGACTATTTAAGTTTTTTAGTGTAGAGATTTTTGGCATACTAATTCACCCCGCCCTCTTAGTATTCATCAAGATGCTAATTGTCCCAATGGTGATAATTAGAACAAGCGAGACAAGTTCAAGAAGTACAAGGGAAAAGGACAAAGAGATTATCTTATTGTAGTTGATGGTGGTATCACTGATGAGGAATCTGATGGTGATGCTAATGAAGACATTGTGTTTGTAGGCATTAAAGAATTATTTGATCAGAAATCTTTATTTTCATGCATGGATAATTTTGATGATTGGATCATTGATAGTGGTTGTTCACATCATATGACCGGTGATTGGAGCAAATTTCTTTCTTTGAAGGAATTTGATGGTGGAGTTGTAAGATTTGGTAATGACTCACCCTGCATGATTAAAGGTAAGGGAACTATTTCTATTAATGGAAAGAGCAGTGTAGATGATGTCTATTAGGTTGAAGGTCTAAAGCACAATCTGTTCAATGTTGCCCAACCCAATGGCAGAGGATATCCATTGGAGTTTAAAAATGGTATGTGCAAAATCTATGATAGCAAAGGTGAACTGATTGCAACCGGCAAGAAAACTAAAGGTAACCTATTTCACCTGAATCCTAAAGTCAGCAACTATTTAATTGCTAAAATAGATGAATGTTGGCTTTGGCATAGGAGATTTTGTCATTTGAATTTTTATAACATTGTTAAAGTGAGTAAGTCAAAGTCAATGAGAGGTTTGCCTCAATTGAACAAACCGGTTAATGCTCTGTCTAAGGAATGTTAGTTAGTAAAGATGACATCCTCAACTTTCAAGAGCAAGTCTTTTTCCATAGAGAAACTATTAGATTTGGTTCATATAGCCCTATGTGGACCAATAAGGACTAAAAGTATTCAAGGTGATAGATATTTTATGATCTTGACTAGTGATTGCTCAAGGATGATGTGGGTCACATTCTTGAAGGATAAAATAGAGGCATTTGGTAAATTCAAGGCATTTAGGGCCTTAGCTAAAAAGGAGAGTGGAAAGAAGACAAAGTGTCTGAGGACAACTCAAGGCGGAGAATTCACTTCTTAGGAATTCACTAGATATTGTGAAGAGAATGGTATCAAACGACAGCTTTCTGTACTGAGGACACCACAATAGAATGTTATTGTAGAGAGAAACAACCAGTTAGTTGTTGAAGCTGCTAGGATGATGTTGATACAACGAGGTGTAGCGAAAATTTTTTACAGAGAAGCTATCAGCACAACTGTCTACACTATGAACAAGATTTTGGTAAAAAGAGGTAAGGACAAGACTCCTTATGAATATTGGTATGGTAGATCACCTAATGTTGATTATTTTTAGATATTTGGTAGCAAATTTTTTATTAAGAGAGGTGACTATATTAGCAAGTTTGAGGCTAAAAGTGATGAAGGTATATTTCTTGTTTATTCCACCAAGAGTAAGGCCTACAAGTGTTTTAACAACTGGACACAAAGAATCATTGAGAGTGTTGATGGTCGAGTGGATGAGTATCCTAAAGTCTCAGGAGAAACCAATGTAGAGAAAAAGGATGAAGACCCT
Source organism: Cryptomeria japonica (assembly GCF_030272615.1). NCBI lineage: Eukaryota > Viridiplantae > Streptophyta > Pinopsida > Cupressales > Cupressaceae > Cryptomeria > Cryptomeria japonica. Next base: position 466,679,162 of record NC_081406.1, on the reverse strand, counting down.
TTCATTTTGTTTTTGGAACCAGAACCTGTGAAACCTTAAACTGGTAAAGCAAATATTGATGTACTAGTTTAACCAGAACAGGTAGACTCAGAAGAAGATGATGATAATGAAGATGAACCCGAAGATAATGATCATCTTATTTCAAGGTATGTGAGACTCAATAACAATCCTGAATAAATTATTGGAGATAAGGATATTGGAGTGCAAACCAGAAGAAGAATTGGAGAAAATTCCTGCATGATGTCCACTATTGAGCCTAAACTACTAAGGAAGCATTTGGTGATGATCATTGGATTAAAGCTATGGAGAAGGAGCTTGAACAAATTGAGAAGAACAACACATGGACTCTAGTACCTCAGTCGGTAAATAAAAATTTAATAGGTACTAAGTGGGTTTTCATGAACATGTTCAATGAAGATGGTGTTGTAGGTCGCAACAAAGCTAGATTGTTTTGCAAAGGTTGTGCACAAGAAGAAGGAGAAGATTATGGTAAGACTTTTGTACTAGTGGCCAGACTGGAAGGTGTCAAAACTTTACTGGCTTTTGCAGCTCATAAAGGATTCAAAGTATACTAGATGGATGTAAAGTCAACATTTTTTAATGGAATACTAGAAGAGGAAGTATACATTGAGTAGCCAGATGGTTATTCTTTAACAAACAAGAAGGACATGGTATTTAATTTGCACAAGGCACTATATGGATTGAAAATAGCACCAAGAACATGGTATGAAAGGCTTCATTCACACCTAGTGAAGATAGGATTTCAGAGAACCAGTGAAGATAGCAAAATATATCTTAAATCTGAAGGAGATAAAATATTGGTTAGTGAAGTGTTTGTAGATGATATCATATTTGGAAGAAATGATGAAATGAGTAATAACTTTGCAAAAGAAATGAAAAGTGAGTTTGAAATATCTCTAGTGGGAGCTAAAAAAAATTTATAGGTTTGCAAATACAACAAATGAAGAGTGGTATTTTCATCACACTGTATAAGTATGTGAAAGAGGTACTAAATACATTTGGTATAAGTGACTATAAACCAATTGGGACACCAATGGTTACAGGTTGTAAATTGTCTAAGGAAGATGAGGCCACATCTATTGATGAGAAAGAGCACAGGTCAATGATTGGAAAATTGCACTATGTTGTTCACAGGAGAACAGATATAGCTCATGTAGTTGGTCTAGTTGCAAGATTTCAGAAGAATCTAAAGGAAACACATTTGATAGCAACTAAGAGTATTTTCAGATATTTGAAAGGTATTGTTGACTATGAATTATGCTATCCATATGGAGGAAACTTTGATTTGAAGGTGTACACAAATGCAGACTGGGCAGGTAATGTTGATGACTAGAAAAGCACAATCGGTGGAGCATTCTTTCTTGGAGGAAGACTCGTTTCATGGAATAGTAAAAAAGAAGAGTTGTATTTCACAATCTATTGTTGAAGCTGAGTATGTTGCAGCTTATATGAATTGTACCCAGGCTATCTAGATGAAATACATTTTGGAAGGTTTCAAGATGAAGTTTAGAAAACCTGTAAAGATCTTATGTGACAATACTAGTGTCATAAATATTTCAAAGAACCCTGTCTTGCATGCATGAACCAAGCACATTGAATTGAAGTATCTAAAACCAATTTCAAACTCTCTCTCTCTCTCTCTCTCTCTCTCTCTCTCTCTCTCTCTCTCTCTCTCTCTCTCTCTCTCTCTCTCTCTCTCTCTCTCTCTCATTTCAAACTCTAAGTCTCTAAAACCAGGTTCAACCAAGCATAACCAAGCAATTCAAGTTCAAGTATGCATTCAAGGAGAAAAGCATTCAAGCATACAACTTTGTTACAAAAATCATGTTCGACTACATTGTGTTTCTCCCTAATGAAATCATGCACTAACATTTTGTGTGAATTCACCCAATCTACAACAAGGCTTGTGTGATATTTCATGCCAAGGGTTTCATATTTGGGGTAACATTTGTCAATTCAACATTTTCATTATCATTTTGCCTCTATCCCCCTAGGACATGCACTCTTCTTAGGATGTTATGCCCCTATGATGATATTTATCTTATATAAGTTCCTTTTTGTTATTTTCTATAATTTTATAATATAAATTTAGCAAAGAGAATGGTGGCCATTGATCTTGCTTTGATCTAATGGCTTGCACATTTGTATTCATTATCATATCACATGAATTAGTCATCTAATCTTCACTTGATGATATAGTTCATGCAACTCCTAATCAAGCCCATGAAATGTCTCAAGGCCCTCAAGCACCATTAGATGACCCCCATTTTTATTCTCCCAATTATTCTTATGGTAGCCATTATTACATAAAATTGCCAAATTGCATTAACTTGCAACCTATAAGGATTGTTTGGAAATTTCCCTCCAAGTGATGTGCCAAAAAATTACTCCAAGGATTGTTTTAGATCTTGTGCTCATGTGTTTGTTGTGCTTTGTGCTTTCATGATTTCTTATTGCAGTAATTTTTTATAGTTGTGACTTGAACTTTAATTTAAGATTAGAAATTATGTAAATTTTTAGGTCCAGACTAATATCCCCCCCCCTCCCCAACTTCTACCCTTCCCCCCCTCCCCTCTCAATCCTGTGGTGTGTTCAACAAGGAGATGGTATGAGAACAATTCTTTTCAATAACTCAAATAACAATGAATAGACATTTTCAGATAAAATATATACATATCCAATCTTGACTATATGAATATTTAGGTTCAACTCCTATTGTAAGGACAATGACAAGACCTTGACTATATACACAAAATTAATACTTATTAAATTTTATAATGAGATATTGCATAGTTTCTTAGGCTCAAAAAGGTATTATAAAATAATTTAGTGGCTAAAACCCGAATTTTATTACCAATGTAGTAAGCTCCAACATTAAAAGTTATAAACTTTCTCTAATGCCCTAAAGACACAACATACATTGCTAATCTTAAAAATGTTATAGTTAATATTGGTTAGATCATCTAATGACATCCAAAATTAATTATTGATCTTGTTTGATTGTCATCTATCACTCATGCACAACTATCATGTGGACATTACATTGACTATAATCATTTGTGCTCTATCTTTTTGCTATTATGTGCAAACAATGTGGTTTTATCAATCATGAAGAACTCATGGCACTATTTATGCCATTGCATGATCTTACCTCTTCCACACACAATCTAAAGCTTACTTACGAAACTTCATAAATTGTAGAATTTTACTTTCCAAAAGCATGCCCTTACACCAATAGGAAAATGAACATCACTATATCAAGTGCCTAATATTGCAAATGTAAGCCAATTGAAGTTTTGTACTAGAATGTACCTTTAAGTGTTAGCTTGATAATGGATGATAATTGATAGAACAAAGTTAACTTTAGATTGATTTATGATGTGATTGAATGACATGCATATGCAAATAAAGAGAAGAATTTTTTCAATGTTCTATCAAAACATTCTTGAATAATGTGAAAATGTCTTAGGATGAAATTTTAAAATATGTAAACACTCGATATATGAAATTAAAATTTGGCATTCATATAAGTGAGTAATGGTTGGATCTGAGAATTATTAGATTTGAAATATGAAAATTTGTATTTTTTTTTTTTTGATCGATAAAAGGTCGAGGCCAAAGAATTTTATTAATTTTTAAAAAATAGATAGAATTACATTTACACCTCCATTCAGTGTGGGCACCAGTAGGAAAGAATGGAGGGAAGAAAACCTCCGGTCTAGCCCAGATCCCTCAAGGATCAGAAAAAATTAAGAATGCGATACAAAATGGAGATACAAGATCACAAAGGGAACTTGTCCAAAATAATGAAGATTATCTGTAGAAATCCTTTGTATAATTTTATTGACGATGAATAAGCTATTCAAGTAAGAAATAACATGATTCTAAACAAGAAAATAAAATATACTATCTTAATCAACTAAATTTTAAATTAATAAATACATCAAAATAATCAAATCATATGCTAAAATGATACAAACAAAGCATTGAAATAAAATACTATAAAACTATATAAATATCACTCTACACATATAAATATCACTCTACACATATATAAAACAAGATAACCTGTATAGTAATATCCCACAATTATAATGTTGAATAAACTTAGTATAATTGTGAATACAAAACCACACATTTATTGTAAAGGTCAACAATATTCCTACTTTGACAAAACAAGCAATTGTCTATTGAAATATCTTACCCTGAATGATAAAAGTTATTGTCTATGGAAATTTCTTATCTGAATAATGAAAGTATGATCTAATTTGGGTTCGATTTTTTTTTTCATTTAAATTTTTGGGTTTAATTTTACGAATGCATGTTTAATAATATCCCTATTTTTACACCAAGGGTGTTGATCACCTTGAAGATTTATCTATGATAAAAGGAGAATACATGATCTAGTGATGGCACTATTAAGGTATGTTCCTGGGTAGTACCCCATAATCAAGAAGTTATATGGTCAAATCCAATAGTTGTAATCATTAGTTGCTTATAATTTTGATTTTAGTAGTTTTTATACTTTTTGTGTTGTGCTAAAGCACATTAGACAATAAGAAGGGTATATTTTTATTAGTACCCTAGGTATTTCATGGTAGAAAGAAGAACTAAGAAATAATTAACCATGATGCCTCATTATGTTTTAAAGCCACTCATTAATGGTGACTGGACATACATGGTCACTCTTGTGTCACTATTGATATCATAGTAGATTTATAAATACCAAATAATGGCTATTATACGAGTGGAGAATGATAGCTATTGACTTTTTAGGTGTTTCAACTATCAACTTGTGCTTGGCCCCATTAGAGATGTTGTAGGTCTCTATATATGTAAACAAAAGTCAAATTAATTCAATAGATAAGGTCATGTAGAAGTAATTTGATTAGAATGTATAGAACATACTATTTATAATAGCCAACACTCTCTAATGTATGAAAAATACAAGGCATAAAACAAATTCAATAGTTGATAAGAATTTGATCTAGAGTAGATTTGTTGGCCACATCTATGAAAAAATGGTATTAAGATTTGAGACTAATACTAATAGGCCCTAGAGATTGTTACGTGGTCATTCGGTAGAGAATTTAAAAATGCGTGATCTTTATAATCTTGTATAAAATTTCATATTATTTGGTTTACAAGCTATCAATGTTATGTTTAATAGCTAGATAATATAGACCTTCTGTTGAGTTTGGATCTATAGTGGTCACATGTAATTAAGTTATATTTTATCTTCAAAGAAATTCCTAGTATTTTAATATTCACTCATGAACATTAATGTGTATAGTATGTAATGCATAAAAGTCAAACAATTGACTTGGATATGAACATATTGTTTCATAATTTAGGACTAAGGTAAGATATTAATCATTGATGCATAGAAATTAAAATTTTAAGGAACACATCAAAACTTCATTATTAAGAGACAAATCTTAATTCATGTTTAGGTTTCAAGACCTTCATCATACGCTTAGTTTTAAGAATATATTAGACCCTTTTAATATTTATCCCCATTGGCCTCATGTTTGAAGATGTTACGCCCCTATAATGACATTTTATCTATTTTTTTTATATTATAGACTCTGACTTCACACCTGCCATTTAATTTGGGTTGCAAGTTTCTAAAGCCTTTTAACCAAATCCATTTTGTTAATCCCTACAATCAAGGGGTTGAGAAATTATTTCTTTGAGGCAATCTATCAAATAATTCATATTCCTTTTCTACGCTTACAATTTTTTATATACACGGACCTGCAAGGGCATTTTCAACTACATGCAACAAAATTAATCCTATGTAGTTTGTCTTGTGATGGATGTTAATACGTTTCTCCAATGCTCCCACTTGCTTTTTGAAATATGGAATTCTCACACTGGTATCTAGTGAATGGACATTTTTTATAATTTTTTTGTTACATAATTTTTTTTAGTTAATTTTTGAAGATAGAGTAATTGTAATTTGGACAGATGCATATTTTGTAATGCATAACTCTTTTTTTATGCATTTGAATTAGCTTCTTCTTTTTGTGTTGAAATGAGGATATCACTACCTAGGGAAAATATATTTTTGTACAATTTTTATTTTCTATTTTTCAAATTCTCCATGTGTGAAACACGTCCTTAATTTTCGATGAAAAACCTAAATTCATAAGAAATAAAACATAAAATATATTAATGAAATTAAATATATTAAAAATTAGACTATTAGGAAAGCTTATAATAAGGACTAAATACTTTAAAACTCAAAACTATTAAATGAATTCATTTGACCCCCAAAACCTAATGTAAAGGTGGATTTTAATCAACATTTTGATAGTTGTGAAGGAGACTCCATTGCGGGTATGATTTAGAAGTAGAGAGACTCTATCCAAGAAATTTTGATCTAAGAGCCTTTGATCTAACTCTCCTCAATTAATTACTTCAAATGGGACCTCTTCTAGCTTAAATCACTATATTTTCTTAAAAAATGTATGATTTCAACAAAAATCAAGATGTACCAAAAAGTGTAACCAAGTATTGTGGGGTCACCCCATTGTGAATTTATGTGTGTGCGACACTTTCCTTTGTGTACACATCACTATTTTATGTGAATGTGGCATAGCAACCTACAATTGCATTACCAATTAAAGCAAATCTAGTGAAGATTCCATGAATGTAGTACATAAAACTTGCAACTTGTAAGATTTAAAAACGCACAAAATAGATTTAATTAATGCATGATTTCACATCAGGTTCATCAAATGTAACAAATATAAAATGTGAAACATGTAATAGATCAAACGAGAAACCACAAACTCAAATCAACTACTAAATTCTCAATCGCGATCAATGTAAGAGTAAAAAATAAAAATCAATAACAAAGTAAACCCAATGTCAAATTCATGAAAGAGACTTCCATTGCTCTCCTTCTTTTTGTGTTGTATGTGATGGCTCTCAAAATCGTCAAACTTTTCCTACAACATGATAACAAAAAAATTTGAAGACTATGATTATTGATGAATGATAATTAGGTTTTCTTTTATAGATTTCATGATATTGATCAACAATTCACATTAGAATAGCAATGGAATTATCAATGGTTGAGGATTGTTGAGACAATTTGATTGAGAGTTGATTTCTCATGTGAGTCAGACTGACTGATTAGCCAATTGGCTTGATTGATGTATTGGGATAGATGATTGAGCTATTATTTGAATTGATTGGGAGTGAGGTAGATTAATTGGCTTGATCAAAAAAAGGTGATTATGAGTTGAAGTGGAAGTTGGTGGTAATTAATGGGAGGGAATAATTAGCCATTTTAAACATATGTTGTAGGAGAAATAATTAAAATAAATATTTTATCTATTTTGGAAGAAATTGATTTTGAAAGATATTTAATTATAGATTATTTAATTAAATGGGATGAGGGGGTTAATTAAATAATAAAAATATCCAATTAATATTACAATAAAATAAGATGATTAAATAATTAAAAATTATTTAATTATGAGAAGAGAGGGAATTTTAATTTTTAAATTTAGAATAGGAAAATAAAGTTGGATGAATTAAATTTTTTTTAAATTATTTAATTAGTTAAGAGGAAAAATTAGTAAAAGTGGCATTCATGGGCGTTAAGGCAATTCTAGATGTCTACACATATATGTGAAACCATGAATTGTAAAAATTAGGCTGACATGAGTAAGATATTCTTGAATTGATTCAAGTACAATACAATGTTCACCGTCATTGATTAGGATACATGCTACTTAATTAGAAAAATAATGTACACCATGTAACTTCTATGAATACAAAGGAAACCTTTGACAATATTGAAAATACCATGGGATGGACCATCTTGCCTCTTTCAATTTTTTATATATCACCAATCTCTTCCACAAAACTTATATATGCATCATTTATTAATTGAGACTAGCAAAACCTCATGCCTTTAAAAACATTTCAAGATAATGAGATAATTGTCAAATTCTTGGAACTCTGCAATGGTATTAAAATGAGAGATCATATAAAATAATTTGAAATCAATCTTGATACCACTATCTATTTTGGGGAAGAGGAAGAGTTCCTTAGTCGTACTTTTTTTAAAAACAATCCCCTAGAGAAACCCTCTCTAATGTGCTATCAAACATAGAAAAGATGAAAATAAAGATTTTTTTAGTGATGAAAAATTCTCAGAGGCCTTATTACATGAGGAATCCAATCTTCCCCTAGCACTTCCACAATGAAAATATCACTTAGCAATCTTGATTGAAAATAAAAATGACATAAATTTGTTGGTATTTTGATGATGTTTAGTTGTGATTGCCATTGATGGACACACACTTATTTTATGTATGAGTTAATCCCCACCGGTAATATGTGTTGCATTGTTCACACCGGTATTATATGCCATTGAATGAATAGTCTTTGTTTGTAGAAGACTATCAATGTTTTGCAGAAAATGCTTTCCGGTCAAAGCATGACTGAAGACCTCAAGCGGTATGAAGACCTCAAGTGGAACAAGGACCCCTAGCAGCAGTCAATATTTTTTATTGAAACACTATGTTCCAATTTACCAGTCTTTGTTTATTAGTATATTGTGCTTAAGAAGTAAAATGGTAGAGTGTGATGAGTTATCATCCACCGACACTTTGGCGGTGCTTCTGTGTCATGTTACCAAATGTGTCTAGATGCTTTGAACCTAGGAAATTGTAATCCAATCTCATTAGACTGACATGAAATCAGCTTCCTATTTAAGGACATCATGTCTAGGGTTTTTATAGGAATGAATGTATGTGTGTATGTATGTTGAAGAAGTGGAGTTGTTATAGAAGCATCGTGTGATAGAGATTGAACATGAAAAGGATAGAAGACTGAAGTAATGTTGCAATGCATTAACAAATAGTTGTCAAGGATCTAATCAAGCATTCTATGCTATTGTCTAGATCATTCACTTGTTGATTACTAATCTCTTCGACAAGTCTGAAATCCTTAACTGGGTAGGCCCAGTCAAGCCTTTTGTAAATCCTCTAACAAGGTGGTTCACAGTTGTGAATCTGAAATCCTTTAACAAGGTAGTCTTTAACAGGACTTATCTCCTAATAGAGATCTGGATTCCTAACAAGATCTGTTCTGATGAAGAAAATTGTAAGGCCTTAACCGGTCTGACCTTAACCGATCTAACCTTAACCGGTCTGGTTACTATTCTGCATATAGTTGACTTGTGAGTTTTACTCACCGTGGTTTTTCCCATTTGGGTTTCCACATCAAAATATCTTGTGTTATGGTGATTGTTCTTATGTGGGTGAATTCTCTATTTGCTATTTGGCTTGTTTGTGTTTTAATCAGTTTATTGTTTAAACTACTATACTGGTTTGTAGTAAAATTGCTTAAGAGTTTTGTTAAAAGTTTGAGCATAGTAATTCACCCCCCCCCCCACCTCTTAGTATTCATAAAAATTTGGGGATAAAAAATAATCTATATATTTGCAGCTTAAAATCCTCCAAAAGAACACAGAGTGTCATCAATTTTGCAAAGCACATTTCATATATTTTTATTGGTCCTATGCTAACATGTTTGGATTGGACCCTTCTATTTTGGTTCACCTCCATGCATGGTTTTTTAATGCTAAGTTTCAATTAAGGAAAACTACATTAGATGCATCCTAAAATTGCCCTACTAGTCAAAGAAGAACTACAAAAACTTTTAAATGTTTACTTCATACTCCCAATTGACTATGTTGAATGGATATCCATTATAATTCATGTCAAAAAACATAAAAGGAATATGCATATGTATAACCTTCAAATATGTTATTTCATCTTGCCCAAAAGATGATTTTCATCCTTCCAACATTGGCATAATTATTGATTTCGAAGCTAGTTATAAAATGCTATCACTTGTGGATTGTTTTTTGAGTTGTAATCATATTTGAATTGTTATTATAGACCAACACAAAATTTCTTTCATAATTCCCTTGAGGTATCTTTTTCTATCAAGTGACACCTTTAGATGGATAAATGTGGGAGCTACTTATCAGAGGGCAATGATAGTTACATTTCATGACATGCTCCATAGAAATTGTGGAAGTTTATTTAGATGATGTTTCAAATGGGAAAATAGAAAATAAGAGAATACCACTCATTTCCTTGAATTTATATTTGAATCCTTACACACACACACACACACACACACACACAGATATATATATATATATATATATATATATATATGCCTTAATTCCAAGAAATGTATTTTTGGTATAACATCAAAAAAATCTTGATCTTTATTATATCTCAATGATATATAGATGTTTATATTTCTAAGTTTACAACTATCATGGATATGCCACCCCTTTAAAATTTTAAAATAATATAATTGACTTCAAGGAAAGCTACTAGACATATGAAGATTAATAGCACAACTTTTTACAAATGTCAACCATTTCCCCACCATCTCAAGAAAAATGGTGGGTTTCAATGGAATGAATCCTACTAAGAATATTTTGATCATATCAAAGACTATATTGCATCACCAATGGTTCTTATGTCTCCTATTAAAATAATCACATACTTCTACATATCAACTATACTAGTCTCCTTGGGCGCACTCTTAGCACAAAATGATAAACAAGATTGTGAGAAAACAATCTATTATCAATCAAACACTCATGAAAAATGAGCTTTCCTATATTTCTATGGAACGGTAATGTTTAGTAGTCTCTTTTGTACACAAAAATTGTGACATTACATGCTTAGTCACCAAGCAAATCTCATTTATTAATTGGATCCATTCAAATGCCTCTTATTCAAAAATTCTCTTACAATTAATATGGCTAAGAGGGTAACGTTGTTAGGTGAATTTGACAGTAAGTTTTAAGATAAAAAATAAATTAAAGCATAGGTTTCTATGGATCAATTATTTAAGGCACCTCTTATAGATAATCATCCATTCGTTATAGATAATCTTGATGAATCTATCTTTACTATTGAAGAGCCCTCTATATAGAAGTTATGTCTTGATTGTTCTTGTACTAGTCATGGAGCAAGCGTTTGAATCTTGTTTATACTCAAGGAAATTCCATGTTGAAAGCATTTAGATTTAGCTTTCCATGAGCAAACCATGTTGTTGAATATGAAGCTTTTCTTGTTGGTCTTAATATAACAATTCAATGGAATATCCAACACATCCTTGTTTACGGTTATTCTAAACTAATAGTAAAAAAGGTTAATGATGAATATCAAACAAAATATGGTGAATTGATCACCTACAAATACATGGCAAATAGTTTCAAGAATAATTTCTTGCAAATCTAGTTGGAAAAACAATTTAGTTGATGATACTATAGCCATAATTGAATGTGTCTTGGATATGCCATAGAATAGTCGATATTCTAAGTTCTTGTTGAGAAATTATTAATACCCACACAATGTCCCTAATTTTGAACTTATATGATAGCTTATTGGTCCTTATTCACCCTAGTATCATGATATTTACGCTTACCACCATGGTCAAACTTCACCACCTAACCTTTCACATAAATAACACAAAACTTTCCTCCAATGTACACCATACTTCACTATCCTTGGTGATATTTTCTATCAAAGAGGCTTTGATAGTTTGTTACTAAGGTACTGAAATATGGCATAGGCCAATTTCTTTGATAGATTGTTACTAAGACTACAACTTGTTTACACCATATGAAATAGTTTATGGGATAAAATATTTCCTTCCAATTGAGTTTGAACACAATACATTAAGGTAAAAACTTTAATTCATTATGGACTTATTAGCAGCCTAAAAAAAGAGAATGATGTAACTTAATGCTCTTGATTTTATCTTAAGATGTACTAAAGGCATTAAACAAAGATTTTTTAATCGAGCAGTTCAAATCACAAACCACAAACATCAAACATGCAGCATTTCAAAAAGATCTTAAATTTTTCACAGCTGTGATTTTTAATATTATTACTCTCATCTTAATAAAAAATTTTCAATATTACATTGTAATTTGTTTGGAACATTTTTTGTCATACTAATTCCAATAGTAGTAGAATGCCTAGTTGCTTTAACAACCATTAGTCTTGTGTAGTCACAAGTCGAGTGTGCTGACTTTTTTTTCCAAAATTATACCCATTAAAACCCAAAGCTTTGCGATTACTTATTCTTGATTTTAAATGTTAGTTTGGCCAACAAACAAAACTCAACCCAAAGGGTGACACCTTTTGCTCTTTAAACTCTGCTAGACCTAAAGGTATCCCTTATCAAAAATGATATATTATTCAGCAACAACAAGCAGATATAAAATAATATGCAAGATCTTCTCAAACTGATAGTGTTCTCGACTATCTCACTTCTTAAATCAAAGAACATGAAGAATCCTAAGCTAACAAAGCAAAGAGCATAACTGAAAATAGAGTGTTCAAATGATTCATCTTTGAATTCCAATGAATGCTTAGACCTTTGAACAAATAACTACTCAGATCAGTGCTTCATCTTGGCAACAAAGTCAAATACCAAACCATGCAGAGACTCATCACGACACTACAAATTCACATCCAAGGGGCGCCTTTGTATTATTACATTATAGAAACACTCCCACCAATAGACACTTTCTGCAATTCTTCCGAGAAATCCAAAGATGAACATACATTACTCCATATTCCATTTAGACCAGATTAATCCATTCCTTGAATGAAGACAGTAAATGGAAAATGCAACTCAGAAAGACTACGAAGACCAATATCAATGTCCTTGACATATCAATTTGAAAGCAATGCACACTCATCCATGGAGACAATAACAAAAAATCAATTTTTTCAACCTGAAAGAGAACAATATCATGAAGAAATCTGTTTACAAAGTGAGCATATTCTCACTGAAACCTATGTATTACCAAGATTTCCTGTGCATATATCACAGTATTAATGATATCTTCTCTTATTTCCCCTGTAGCAGGATTAAGGTCTTCACTGCAAAATTCACTCCTTTAAATTTCTCTGACTGTGAGACAGCAGTTTGGAAACCGCCGTTCGCGACGGGGAAAACGCGAAACGAAGTTCTCCTGTCGCGTTTCTGGTAACATAGCAGTTCATAGGACATTCCGTTACAAAAATCTCTTTAAAAATTTCGTTCGGCGGATGAGAAGTCCTTAAAAAATTTAAAAACCATAGTTTTGTCCACATCTTTCGATGATATCACCCCTCGACAAATTAGAGCCCCAAAAACACTTCATAGGACATTCGGTTACAAAACTATCTATGAAAATTGCTTTCATCAGATGAGAAGTCCTTCAAGAATTTAATAATTGTAGGTTTGTTCGCATCTGCTAAGGATATCACCCTTCGACAAATTAGAGCATAAAGTCTTTCAAGTTCTGAGATTCCATAACCTTCGGTACATTTCACAAAATTATCTTCTATTGATTCAATCTGTTCTGCCAAGTGATTGCTTATTGGCACTTTGGAAGAGGATTTGCGTTCCGGTTGATTCATTATTTCTTCTTGATTATTTGCCTCACATTGCTGCACACCTTTAAATGCCTCATTTGTCACACTACCATGAAGGCATTTTGTTTTTAGAGTATTCTGCCCAGGAGTATCAATCTCCATGGGTTGTGATCTGTCCTCAGCAAATGGATCAGAGTCCCCAGCCACAACTTTACCTGTAGAAAAAACACATTCTGAGAATTTCAATACAATTGTGTTTCTAATTCTAAATATCAAAAATTAAAAAGGATTACAAGTGGCATGGTGCAAAGTATAATTCCACCTTGATCAGGATCACTATTCTGCTTTGAGCGCTTCAAGACCTCGTAACTTTGAGATACATTCATATCAGGCTGAACGTTGCGTAAGCATTCACTTGCTCTTGTAATATGAACTGGTTGAGCAACAGGATTCAAAGGAAAATTTTTAGTTGAATCCTCTGACAAACAAGTTGGCCCACCCTGAGCAGCAATTTTATCACAAAAGGCAACTAGTGCAGGATCCATTTGGGAAAGCATGCCAAGAATCTGACTACGCGTAAGACAAGGATTAGCAAAGTGAACAATAAATGCTTACTACTTGACATAAAACATTTGAACTTCGATTACTGTATGTCTCTATTATTAGCATATTTAACCATACCACATCCCTTAGTGCATATGCTCTGCTGACAATTCGAGCTCCATTGTAGTCATCACCATTATATGCCTGTTATGCAAAACTAATGATAGTTATTATCAGGAATGAATGGAAAACAAATTTTTGTTCAACCCCATAAAGCTGATAGGATCATAGGCATGTCCAATCATGCTTACTTTTGCATTGGCTGGAATTAGTTCCACATCTTGCAGGAATGCTGAGCATGTCAAGTAACGTCGATTATCTACTCGCTGCAGTAAAGTAGTGATATCCATTGGATTTTGAACTATTGCATAATAGTCAGGAGCGTCTTCATCCATGATAGGGTAATGGAAGACACTGAACCGTTTTTCATACAGAAGTCTGCACATTGTATGTGGATACATATAAGAACTCAAAATTAATTTTAACTTGGTAAACACGTCCTCAATAAATGAATCAAATAATGATTGATGCATCACTGTTGCAGACATCCCGAAGACACATTCGGAGTCGTCGAATAGCATGCTCCTCTGCTTCTACCTTGGCACGTAGCTCAATTTCACTTGATCCTCTTGCTGCTTTTGGTACCTTTGGAAGTTCAGGATTAGAAACATTCTTTTTAGGAGTAATTACTACTTGTTGATCAGGGATAGTAAGAACAACATCAACCAGTTGCGAGATGAATCTACACCTGTCATCTGAACTTGGTTTTTCTACTTGGTAACTGCACATAAAGCAAAAGAATGTAATCCATTCAGGATTTTACCTTCTATTATAATAAACCAAAATAAAATTTGCAATGCATTCAAGGTGTACCAGATACCATCGAATTCATGTACACTCAATTCAATGACAAATTCAATTTATACAGAGTCAGAAGCTAACGAGGTACCTGGTACTCAATGCTATATAGAATGGATTCACATGCCTTAGCATAATCTTGAACAAACTAAGCAGAAAAAATACAAAAACTAAGACAATGATGTCCTTGATACATACATATAGCAATGACCAAACAAGGATGCAGCTTCTCCATCCAATTCATTAGAGGGTACAGAGGAGGTTGCAAGAAGTAATAAAGGAAGGTTTGATGGCAATTCTTCCAGTATAGATAGTAGAACAGCTCTTAGCTGATCATGGGCCTATGAAGCTCAGTGAAACAAACAAAATCAGATATATAGTCATTTTAAGAAGCTCTAGCAAAAAAACAAAGCGATTTCAAATATATCAAAGGAAATCCCAAAGGCGTAGAGCTTTAAAAGTATAAGTGTACTAATGTAATGATATACACACCATCTCCCACCAAAGTTGAAGTTGAGGCAGATACAAGATAGAAGGAGTAGTCCTCCTTGCTTCTCCTACAATGTGTACTAGTGCTTCCTCAGGGGTCCGTGCACTTGGGTCAAACAAAAGTGATGGAAGCCCAAGACAATGCATAGGGAACCTCTCTAATTTGTGTAAAACTATAGGGCCAATGTGATCCTGGCAAGAAAAGTAGAAATATAGCATCATTCAGAAATGTAGCTAGATTAGAAGCCAGCCAATTCAAAATTTTTAAAAAACAGACTTATGTTATAGATGTGTAAACATCTATGAAAGCAATTTCTAACCATACCAAGCCAGCACCCTCCTTCCCACAAAGTAGAAGTCTTGGTCTGTAAACAAATGGAATGGAAGAACCATAGGGAAATCCAAGTAACTTGGCAAGATGGCGAGAACTGTCATTTAGCGAATCTTTTTTATCACCCTTGGCCACTATGTAGAAGATGTCAGAAATATAATCACTGATTATTTTTAGTTGTCCTTGTAAGCATGGAACTATTACTGGGGACAATGGCCTTGACTGTACTGTTGCACCTCTATGGGCAGCAGGAGTAATAGTAGACATAGCTTCCAAGAAATCATGCTTCTCTACTTTCACATAATCCAAATCTATGACAAACTTATCATCACTAGTGTATATTTGAGGATATTTCTCACAGAAAGCATTAATTGCAGCTTCTGTGCACAAAGCTTTTAAATCAGCACCACAATACCCATACAAGCTGCTGCTAATTCCATTCTTAATTCCTCTGATAAAGGATTCTTCCACTTTCTTGTGTGGATCTTTAATATCTCAGCTCGTGCTTTACAATCGGGTAAGGAAAATACAAATTCACAATCAAACCGACCAGGCTGGCGAAGAGCTCCATCAATAGCATCAATCCTATTTGTCGCTCCAATAAGCACTACTTTACCTCTAGAGTCTGGACCATCCATTAGAGAAAGAAGTGTAGATACAATAGAATTGTGAATTTGTTCTGGTCTACTAGACCTCATTGGGGCAAGACCATCTATTTCATCAAAAAATATTATGGATGGTTGGTTCCTTTGTGCTTCTTCAAAAAGTAATTTCAGCTGCCGCTCAGCTTCCCCAACCCACTTGCTGAGCACATTAGCTCCCTTTCGCATGTAAAAGTTTACTTTCTGTCCTACCTTGGAAGCTGCACATGCTAAAGCCCTTGCAATCAATGTTTTTGAAGTTCCCGAAGGACCACACAATAAGACTCCCCTTGGAGGAGAGATGTGATAATTTGCAAAGAAATCAGGATAAAGAAGAGGGGAAAAAACCATTTCTTTCAATGCATCAATGTGGTCAGAAAGCCCTCCAATATCATCAAAACTCACTGTTTCATCAACCTGCAAGGGTTGAATGTCAGCTACACCTTTTGAACTAGGCTCAGCAGGTTGTGCACCTACACCTCCATAACCAAACGTATCACCTTGGTGTCCCCATCCAGATGCTGTAACTTTCAAACCCCATGTAGTTATGTTATGCATGTCAAGTCCGCCACAAACCCATTCCTGACCAGAGTTTGTATTTCCCACATGCATCCATGATGATGAACCAACAGGACCCTGATCCATCTCATCCAGAAGAAGAGAATCATCTGAATCATCAACTCTTTGTGCACAACGATGTTTTTCCGCCCTTGAGCCACCTTGTCTCGCATCACATGCATTTTTTATTCCCATTCCTTTATGTAGTACTTTACGTGGTAGAGACTGCAGTCGCTACTTTTCTTCTTTTTCAAGAGAAAACCTCCTCGCCTCAGTGCGATTTTGGAGAGCATACCATCTCCTTCATTCTTGTTCTTTACCCTCCTCACCCTCTTCCTCAACTTCCTCAACTTCATCTTCCTCTCCTTCATCCCCAGCCTCCCCTTTATTTCTATCATCTTCCTCCTCTGTGCATTCCTGGTCTTTAGAATCTTGAGAAGAATGTCGGATGGTTGACTTTCGAGGCCGAAGTCCTTCTCGCCATGGCAAAGATATAGTATCTCTTGTGCTCTTCTCTTGCATTGGACTGGACTACTCATCCTAGCTAGGATTATTCTCAACTTTAATAGTAGCTAGCCGATATGTTTGTCTCTGCAGCCATTGATACCCAAACTTATAATATTATGCAACAAAGTATTGGGAAAGAGAAGTAATATCTTCACAAAAACCAGAAACAATGGAGATTGGAGAAAATCCTACCATCAGATCTACATCCTCTGTGTCTATGTTATCTGTTTCATAATCCTCTAAATTGACAGAATTTGTCCTGTTTCTTGTAGAATGAGGTGGAGTGGACGTATGTGACTGCCAGTATAAGCAACTTCAACATACAAATTTAATCATGAAAGATGCCTACATATTTGACAACGTAACGAGTACAAATTTCTTGGAAAGAGCAGCTGAGAACTCTATCGGTTACCTGCACATTCATGCTCTCTATCTGATTCGAAGGACCAGCAGTTTTATGCACTTGAGAAAAGAAATCAAAATAATTTAGAGGCTTTTTCAAGATAAATGAGAAATCCACAATGATCTACATAAAAAAGCATAGAATAATGGATGTATTGTAATAAACAAAAGTCTCAAGTATCCATGACTCAAAAAGCACAGATCAATGAGAAGCGAAGAAAATTTTCAAAGTAAAAATGATTTATTATTTAAATCAGCATAAATATTCATCTCTGCCAAGTAAAATGTTAAAGAACACTAGCATACTAAAACAAAGAAGAAAATAGACTCAGTTTAAAACTTACCTAAACAAATTATAGAGCTTTAGTATGCTAGTTGTAGCCTAACACCTTAATTGTGAGATTATCATGCTGACTATACCTTATAGAATGGGGCCCTTAGAAATTTCTTCACTGAATATTGTTGTTTTGTATGGTAGTTGTAGCCTAACACCAATGCTCAAGAGATGATAAAATGCTATAACATTTGTAAAGGGGTTTGATATCATAGCAAATGATTATGTTCAGTTATGCTTGGTACAAATTTTGAACATAACAATTTGTGATAAGCAATTTGTGAAATGATAAATATTGTTTTTGAGTATCACTTCTGATTGCAAGAGTTATTGTAAGGAAACCAGAAATGATGATTTTATTGTATCATTACATACTGTTCATGAGAGGAATACATCTATGAGATATGTCTAAATTTATTGATTTATAATTTGTTGGATGAATATGTCTGAATCCCCAATTAGAGGGATAAATTTCCCAAAATGTAGAGGCTGTATTAATTAGAGAATGTGTAAGATGTTTGATCTAGATGACAACATGAAAAGTTAATAATAATAACTTGGCTTAATCTTAACATCCATAAAGAGTATGTATTAATATTGGAAAATGTTTAGTCAATGAGAAATTTCAATGGGCAGTGTGAATGTCACTGACATCATAGTTACCAAATAGAGGTGGGTAATGAATAAGATCTCAATTAATTATGTCTGGTATCACTCCTTCGTGTCGTACAGTCAGTAACCATATAGATTGTTATGATTGGATATTGACGTATTGGTAAACTTAGGTGGTAGATTGGTATTAAATATATCATGAATAAATTGAATATGGCTAATATTATCTCTATCTAACTGCATTCTCAACATGTTTCCTTTCTCCTCTTATCACGATTTATGGGCAAAATCTCTATACTCATCAAGTTCTTATATTATCACCTCATGGTTTGAGCAATTGTACTCTTACACATTCTTCCTTCCTATATTACTCTTACACATTCTTCCATCCTATAGATTTTCATAGTATTGTCATGTTTCAGTAATCCCTATGTTGTCCTTCCCATGTAATTAGCAGTATGAAACCCATGTTTGCAAAAAGAAGAGCCCAGGTGATTTAAGACAATCACCCCATTTATAAGTACTCATAAAGCATACTCATGGAATAACTAATCATATTCAATCACGTTGAAACATGTAATATAAGGGCCATTAGTTCAAAACAAAAAGATTTCATGCTGAAAGTACATGAAACAATTGCATAAGATACAAAGCACATCCATGGATGAACACATGGGAGGAAATACCCATAGAGGTGGAAGCATACATGAGAAAGGTATACAGAAACACTTTATGAATGAATCCAATACATCAAGTATGAAGCATACGGATGAATACATAAGGCATGAATCATACACACGAATACATGTAAGGTGTAAAGTACAAAGTATACAAATGAATTACATAAGGCAAGAAGAATCCATGCAAAACATAGAATATACACATAAGGCATGAATACATGTGAAGCATGAAGAGTATGCATGAAGTATACACATGAATTCACTTAAGGCATGAAGGAAGTATACATAAGTACCATAAGACATGAAGTGCACACAGGCATGAAATAATAGATACATGTAAGCCAAGAAGCAACATACATGACTATATGCAAGGCATGAAGTAATGCACATAAGGCATGAAGGAGCTATGTAAAGCATGAACCATACATATGAATACATTCAAGACATGAATCATACATGTAAACCATGAAGTAATACATAAATACACAAAAGGTACAAGCATATATGAGAAACGTACTCGTGGAGTGCACATGCTGAAGACACATCGATCATGAAGCATACAAGAGAGAGGTATTCATGGATTAGACATCTGAAAACATCTCATTCATGAGGTAACACAAATACACATAAGATATAAAACACATATGCCAGACACATGATAGACATGGTGCAAGCACAAGGTATACATGAGGAAAGTGTACATATAAAACACCCATGGAGTATGCATGCTCAAAACACATAAGAAACACATAAGACACGAAGCAGTTAAAGGCACACTCATAAGAATGCAATGTTGGCCTAACCAATTCAATTTTTTATTTATTTGAGAAGAGACTGGAATAATTAGTCCTAACTAAGTAGTTGTTTTGTCCAACAGCCTAGCAGAATCATGCTCTGATACCATTCTAATGTCCCCTAATTAGTTACACTTTAATTTAACCTAAATTTGGCCAAATCTATAAATAGATAATTGGGTTTTATAGGTGTACCTTTGTATATTGTTTTCCTGCAACAAAATTAGAGAACATATATGAAATAATACTTAAACTGAAAAATGAACTATATTAAATGATATCAAATTTGCTATATTAATGGTTGTTAGAATTATAATTGTGGGATATAATCTAAGTTACTAGTTTGGGTTTAGGCACCGGTTTGAGTTCGAAGAACCTAGTATGCCGGTACAACAAAATTTTGAAAAGGGGTATGTGTTCGGTACAACAATATATATGGAGTGCCCCTCGCAGGGTCTCGGGGCAGTGCCCAAGGCGCGCTCCTGTCGCTGTAGAGGGAGGGGTCGAGGGCCTGTGCTCCCGCTGGCAACAACAAATTACAACCTTCAAACCCACATAGAAATCCATGGCGTGCATTAATTTTTTTCTCTTTTAAGATGTCAAGAACAAGGCCAAAGAAGTCAAAATTCTGATCAAGGTGCATTCTCCCATACGGGAATTGTGATTTCCAACTTGTTCTTTCGTAAAGACTTGTGCTTCTCTCTTGGTTGTAAGATGCATAGGTGTGTGGCTTGATACATAGGGTCATTTTAATTTTTTATGTGGTGGAATTCAAAAAAAAATCCATTTTTGGGCTGTGAGACCCTTGGGTTCGTCTTGGGTCCTCTTGGGTTCGACCCTGGGTCGTCTTGGGTTCACCCTGGTTTGAACTAGGCCTGTGAACCACAAACCCTGTCCAAACCACAGGTGAACCGGACCCAAACCCCAAACTAGTACCAAGGGTCTAGGGGACCAAACCCAGTAACTCAGGATATAATCAAATTATTATATTTCCTAAATGAGATCAGATTATTATATAAAGTTAGTTTGTAAGTCAGTTACTAATCAATTCCTTTAGTCCGTTAGTTGGATAGGGTGTCCTAGAAACCATCCCTCCTAGGCCCAAGGGAAGAATACCATATCCCCCTTGGCTCCATATGGCAGGTGTTAGGCATCCATCATGGAGTGGCGTACCCAACGAGGTGTTCTATCGCCGTTCCCCCTCATCACAACCGCCTTCTCTCTTAAGCCCAAGACCAGATGCTTCACCCATCTTGGCTCCATGTGGCAAGTGTTAGGCATCCACTATGGAGTGGAATACTTAAGAGAGTCCCTCACTTACAATGAACCTTTTGTGATATTACAATGAACCCAAAAATCTGATTCACTTCAACATCCTTATAATAAAATGATTAAACACTGTGCAGGAGAGATGTTAAGGGGAAGGAAACTCTTAGGACAACATATGACAAGTTTTGATTTAACCTTCTACACTTCGGACTTATTCAGAGTCCAGGCAAGTATACCTTTGTGAACTAAATTCACACTTTCAAAAGATAAATCCACAGCAAACCAGTCCAGAAAACTAGTGAATCTATTCACCTTGAAACTAACTGAAGCAAAGGAATGAAAATTATACTCATATTCAATATTTTTGATCTACAAAACCTACAATAGACAACCTTGATCGATACCAATGCCTTATCCAAGGTCATAGAGTCATCAAAATTCAAACAATACTCCCCAAACAGAATATCTCTACACATCGCATTGGCTCAACATCTTTTAATCCCTATATATGCCTAACATACATGAGAATTTATGCATACCAAATCAAACTATGCTCATCAAGATTAAAGATGTCTTACAGGTAATTTACCGATAGAAGTGATCCCCGCATATTTAATTTCCCCCTTAAAGAGAAAAGCTAGCAAACAAATCTACTGAATGTTGCCTTACAAACCCTATTCAAACAAAATAACCCTAGATCATTCAGTATGAAACAGTAAATAAATGCAAACACATTTGAAGATGACACAAAGCTTTACTCAAAACCGATGGTCTGTATATTGATATTATCTTCAAGAAAGCATTACAAAAACTTTTGAATATTCTCCATTAAACTTAGAAAAGCTTAGATAAATTTTTGCAGTGTTTTCTTACAATTCTATGCAATGCCTTTTTACATAGTCCTAGTATCTATTTATAACAATATGGATGCACAATAGCTTCGGACTTTCCTAGGAGAATTTGTTACAATCATTTCTTTTCCAAAAGAGGTTACAAAGCCTTTTACAAAAATAGTTACAAGTCCTTTTCGACCTCTGCAACTTCTTCAACTTGATGTACTATTGCAACCTCTTCCAACTGTTTTGGAGAGCCCTCTAACTGCTCTACATCCTAGACAGCATATTCTGTTGTCCATTCATTGTACACATCATCAGTTGGCCATGTGAAATCAATCACTTTTGTCTTAGCCTTGGTCAACCTTTTCCAAGAATTCCTCATCTTGTTAACCTCTGAATTGAGGAAACCATAGTGAGATTTAATTCTCTCTATCTCTTGAATTGTTACAACAAAAAAGGAAGCATCATCTAAATCAATAATTCCTTTTATTTTGGCTGACAATTTGGCCTCTAATTCTTTAAGCCATACTTGTTTGTCCTTTAACTTATTTGGGCTAGCAAAAACTCCAGGAATAAATTCAAAAACCTGATCAGTGTATTCCTTTTTATACAGGTTGATTTTCCTATCAACATTGTCTACCTCTCCTGCCAATTTTACTAGATCCTTGAGGGTGTCACAAGTGGATTTAATGATAGGATCAGCCCCTACTTCATCATAAGATGCACAAATAGATTCCAAGTCCTTCTCTCTAGGCTTCCACTTGTCAAGAATAGGTGTCAAAATGGCCTTATCCCCATTGAGTTCATTCCTCATATCCAAAATATTTCCTATGTTAATATATAGTAATGAGGCACTCATTATATCTACAAAACTGGAAATAGTAGCCCTTACTCTCTCCTCATATTTCTTTGCATATAAGGCTTGAGCCTATTTTAAATTTTCTAGCTCTTGAGGAGTAATCTTAACCATTTGAGAGCTAGAGGGTGCGGGAGACGGTGGGAACTCAATGATAGGGCTGGTAGGTAGAGGTCTTGCAGGGGAAGAGGAGATCATCAGTGTTGAAGACTCACCTTGATGGTGATGTCCAGTCAACTACCTTTGCAGCTTAGCAATGATGCTTTCCTTACCTCTTACCTCCTCCTTAGCACTGTTGTAGGCCTTCAAAACTGTCTTCAACTTGACTTGGAGGATCTCTTTTTCCTTGGCCTCCTTTTCTGCTACTGCAACACTAAATTTTTCAGTCTCTAGCACAGTGCTAGCAGCTTCCACCACCCCTGTGTTCTGCACTCTCTTCACCATCATTCCACCAAGGTAACTTGACCTTGGGGTATCTTTGCTTTTCTTACTCTCATTTCTCTTGAGAGACCACATGACAAGTGTAACATTATCCTTACTGAAAGTAATTCCCTGCATGGTCTTGGTCTCCTTTCTCACTGCCTCTAGTACCAGGGCATCTGCTATATCCCACATAGGTAGAATAAGCACTGTAGCATGTGCCACCATATCTCTCCCTTGCTTAGGAGTGATGGTCTTAAATTCTTCCATTAGCTCTTGTTTTATTTCCTCCTCTACCAGGGCTGGATCTTTATTAGGCTGCTCACATTTTCTCTTCTCACATCTTACATTGTACTTATCTATATTCTGTTTCCATATAAATTGCATAAATGCTCCTGATGTGACGAAATTGTTGTCAGCCAAGAAGTCATCACTTGCCTGCCTTATCTCAGGATCCCACTCCTAGCCTTTGAGTTCAGTGGTGGTAATATTCATTTCAGCAGCAAGGCGTTCTTTTGGCATTCCTTCTTCCACTTCATCATAAGTATAAGCAATTTCCCCTAGACTGCCTAACTGTAGAAGTTGCTCAGCTACTGCTTTCTCATCTCCTATGTGGATAGGGGATTTGGATGGAGAGTACAAAGGTGTATCAGATTGTACTTCTTTCCCTACTCTCTGCTTCTTTGGGCTCTCTTGGATGTCAATGACATCTTGTATCTTCCTCTTTCTTTTGGAGGTAGAGGGCTCCCCTGTTGTAGGCATTAGCACACTATAACTAGATTTCTTGTGCAGTGTATAGTCACCAGGAGGGATTGGTTTGCTGGAGGCAGACCTACGTAGAACCATTCTTTCCTCTTCAAGGTTGCCTTTAATCACAGCTTCCCTCTTCTCCTTCAGGGTCTTCATCACATCCTCAAAGCAAATAATTAAAAACTTTATTTTCTCCTCTAGAGGGAAAAAGCTAGGCAATGGGTCATAGCTGGAATCAAACTGATGCACAAAGTCTAAGGCTTTCTTATAAGCCACCCATTTCTCCTTTCTTAGCTCCTGCTCATCTAGATCAAACTCATTTCTGATGAGGTCTTCAAGAAATTAAAATTGATGGGGTCTACCTCTGCACGTTGCTCTCTTTCTAAACATGCCACTAAAGAAATCTTCTGGATCAGCACACCTGGATACTGTAGTTGACAAATCATAAGGCTTGAGAAAATCCTCAAAGCAATTCCAACATCCCTTAGTTCTTACAAATTGGTTGGCTATGGTAACCGTAGGGAAAATAGTCCCTTTACCCCTGCCTGTTAGTTCTACCTCTTGTACACTACCAATTTGTCTAAGGACCTCTGCAATTCCTACTTTGAGAGGGACCTAATAGGGTAACAAGAATCGGGTGCCTCTAAAACCAAAAACTTTGAAAACTATTGAGACTGGATACAGATAAATGTCACCCCAATTGTGAACAATCTTTATGCTCTCTGCAAATTCTTTTGGTCTAGTGAATTCCAAAAGAACCTTGGGGATTCTTGGGTTCTCTGAGCAGAGGTCGAGAGTCCTGATCTTGGATGCAAATTATTTATCAAACTTCAAGAAACTGGCATCCTCTCTATCCCATGACAACACAATACTCCATAGTTGTACTAGCATCTTTTCTCCTTCTTTCTCTTTGACGAGGTCCAATCCACTGGCAAAGTAATCACCACCTTTGAAAAGAAATAGATGCATCATGAGTGAGTACCATCCAAAAGGCCTATCCACCTTTCCATTATTTATTCCTATTAACCCCCCATGGATAGCATCAGCAATGAAAGAAGCATAATCAAATGTTACTGCAAGGGAAGGATTCAAAATATGAGCAATTGTTAACAAGTAGTGATTGGGCATATTCGCTTCAGCATCTTCAACCAAAACTTGGCAAAGTGCCCAATACATTCCCTTAGCCCTAAGGATGAACAGAGTCAATGAAAAGGGCTCTTCTGTGTTGGGTCCTACAACTGTCAACCCACCTATCTTCACAAAAAATTCCTTGAGAGGCCCATTCCTAAGATGATTCCTCTATGCACTATATATTTGAGCTAATGATTTGAAATTTATGGGTTCCAGAAAATTTGTAAACTCATTCAGCACAAAAGCACTTCTGAATTCTTCAGTATTAATCTCAATAAGGGCTTTTCCATTTATATCCCAAATGCTTCTTGTGACTGGATCATAATTAAGTGCAATTTGGGTCAATAGATCCATATCCATAAATACCCTTGGGACTACCAACTTCCCAACATCTAATTCCCAAATACTATTTTGTGGGGCCGGAGAATTTCTCATTCCAAATCCAACCTTAAATGACCCCAACCCAGACAATCTGACCTGTGGGTCTCTCAACCAGTTACCCTTGTCATATAGTTCTTTTCCTATTTTCAAACGAGGAGCTCTAGGCACTAATTCTTTTTCTTTCGATGCCTGATTAGTTGACAACATCAACTATTCAAGAAAATAATCACAAATGGCTCTTTCTGGATAATTGAGTTTCCTAGAAAATTCTCTCTTAGGTGCCATTTTGAAAATGTAAGAAATCAGATTACAGCCCCCAAATAGTTCTATGATAAATCAATATCTTATTTAAACACACCACAAAGAAATTGGTAAATGAGAGTACAAGAAAACCTATTCTTAGCTTGAAGGAATTCGATCTGCAACTAAATTTACTTACTCTGTATTTGAAGAAAATAGCTCTATATCTTCTCCTCTACAATAATTTTTTAGAAAGATACCTTCATCCGGTTGATAGGAAATCATATATTGTACCCAAGGTCTTAACTACAACATTGATTCCGCATGCTTTAGTCGTCCTTTCAAAATTGAATTCATGAGAGAATTCATATTTTTCGCTCCAACAGGCCACAATGTTCCTCCAATTCTTTCCTCTTGCTCTTTCACAACTTTGCGAAGCATAACCATTAGACAATTTGGTCCTGCGAAATAGCGCCAAAGAAACTTGATTGACCATTACAATGACTTAACAGTCTTGGCTCTGCGCAAGGTCCCGCCTCTTTATTGGCTATTGGCTACCACGTGGCACTCAACCATTGGCTTTGGAAAACCTTTTGCATTCAATTCAACATCAGCCACGTGCCTCTCCTTTATACCACTGGTTCCACCTTGGCAGGCACACAGCTTCTTCCAAAACCATGTGTCCATGGACACGTCACCATCTATCATGACACATGGACGAACCTTTTTATTTTCACTATTTTGCAGGGTATAAAGAACTAGCATCTTACCCTTGCAAAATCATGTGGGCCATCAAATCATTTTCTAGTTGCTCGGTGCTTAACCATCTGAATAGACTCTGAGAGGCGTGGGCCATCTGACTCAACTTTGAACACCTGGCATCTAGTCACCTTCAGAGCTGACATGTCAGTCTTTCATTTGCCGAGAGAAAGCACTGGGCTGCAATTAATTCTTACCACCTGTATCTGCCAGGTCATCTCCTATCTAGCGACCTGACTCACCTCTGGGACACGCCTTTTAACGCTTAATCCTGGCTTGCTGACTATTGTAGCCTATGCCATGTGCCACCATCTTACTCACCCTCTCGACCAGCTAGACCGTCTACTTGGCATGCCATGTCATTTTTGCAACTTCGCTGGTTTTAAACTGCATGCAACTTTGCCTAGCGAAATAGTGAAAGCCATAGATCCACCTGTGAGATGCACACCACTTACTGGGCCTGACAACTTTAGGAGGAAAATACATAAAGCCTAAATTTTACGATTAATTCACACGACCGCCTAGGCAAAAGACAAGGGGGGGAACTTCCTATGACCCCAAGACCCATTACTTAAGAGGATAAAGTAACAAAAGAATAGAAACCAGAGGGTTTTTTATCAAACATTAAGCGATTTAAAATCAAAACCCTAAACCCTTAAGACCTAGCACAAAGCTGAAGCAATAAAAAATGTGCCTTACTTAAAATTTCAAAAATCATAGCCAATTACGGGAAAGGAAAAACCCATATTTAATTAGTGATAATAGCGGGTCTGACTGGGGATGGTTGATCACAAGGTCAACACAAGAAAACTCAAAAACTCTGGAGAAACTGACCAAAACATAGACCCAAATAGAAAAATAGGAAGGAAACAAAATATGTACAAACAAAGGACCTATTGTGCATGGACATCAAGAGAAGTAATGTTTTAGGAATTGTCCATGCACTGGAAATTCCTGTACTTCATCGTTCATATTCTTCACAAAATATGAATCCTTACCATTTATGTCATAGACCACAAAAGGGCCAATCCATAATGATTCAAATTTTTTATGCTTTCCCTTGTCCTGTCCTTTTGCATTCCACTGAAGAACAATGTCATCAATTTGAAACTTCCTTAATGATGTTCTTTTATCAAAAAGGTATTTGGATTGCAATTGGATCTTTTGATTTCTTTTGTGAGCTAAAGCTTTGAGCTCTTCCACCTCCACAATTTGGATCATTCTGTCTACCATAGGTTTAGATAGCTCCATATCCTCATCTTGCAAGAACTTGTAAATTGGAAGAAGATTATTTACTGGCAATCTGGCCTAAGCACCATAAACCAGTTCAAAAGGGGACATTCCAATGACCTTCTTGACTGTTATTCTATCTACCCACAAGGCCAACTTCAATTTTTGATCCCAAGATCTCTTATTTTCTTCAAGGATTTTCTTGATGATAGTCAAAAGGCTTTTATTGCTAGATTCTGCTTGTCCATTCCCCTGGGGGTGATAAGGTGAAGAGTAAGACATGAGTATTCCGTGACTGGTACAAAAGCCTATAAAGTCTTCTGATCTGAAACACATGGGATTATCCATCACCAATTTTGCAGGTATTCCAAATCTAGTCACAAAATTATCCATCAGAAAATCAATGACAACCTTACTAGTAGCTCTTCTTGTAGGAATGGCTTCTATCCATTTTGTGAAATAATCAGTGGCTACTATGATCCATCTGTGACCTCTAATTGACCTCTCAGCAATCTCTCCAATAATATCAATGCTCCACTAGGCAAAAGGAGCTTCTACAAAGACTAGATTTAGGGGTAAGGCTCCTTCATACTTCAGCTAGGATGAAAATTTCTGACATGGGTCACATTTCCGAACATATGCATGAGCATCTTTGAATAAAGTGGGCCAATAGTATCCAGCATGGATTATCTTACCAGCAGTAGTCTTAGCAGAGTAGTGACCTCCACATACTCCATCATGCATTTCAGTCAACACTCGTTTGGCCTGGAATTCATCTAGACACATTAGTAACTCTCCATCTCTTTTCCTCCAGAACAGATCACCCTAAATGAGCACATATTTTTGGGACTTGAGTTTCAAAGTTCTTTTCTGATTATGTGTCATTTCTTCTAAGAATGTAACATCTCTTAAAAATCTAATTATCTCTGAGTACCAAGGCTGCCTTTCAATGCTAGTGACTGAGGTATCTCTGACTTCAACATTATGTATTTCAACGTTCATAAGATTGGACTCAGTCATGAGTTTAGCCAAACCTAAACCTCTTACCAATTTGGTAATCTTTATCTCCAATTCAAATTCTTGGATACTATTAATCCATCTACATCTTCTCCCTGTAACTTCAGACTGGGACAAAATATCCTTAACTGCGGCATGTGGGACATAGGCAATGATATTTGCATTCACTAAGTATGGCCTAAAAGCCTTAAAAACTTTAACTAGAGCATAGGCTTGTTTCTCCATGGTCTCATATTTTAGTTCTGCCACCTGCAAAGACTTACTATAGAAGGCTATGGGATGTTCATATCCCTCATTGTCCTTTTGTAACAATACTACAGCTACTATATGATATGAAGCAAAAGAGAATAGGGAAAAGGGCTTACTATAATCAGGAGATTTTAGCACTGGTGCTTCCTGAATGGCTTTCTTAATTTCAGCAAAAGCCTTGGAGGCTTCTTGATCCCAACAAAATTTGGTATCCTTTTTTAGCAACTTGACAATAGGCTTGACTATCTCTACAAAGTTTGCAATGAACCTCCTAACAAAATTCACTTTGCTTAGAAAAGATTGAATGCCTTTCACATTCTTAGGTTCAGACACCTTATTTATTGCCTCAATTTTTTCAGGGTCTATCCTTACCCCTTCCTTGGAAACAATGTGTCCCAGTAGTTTTCCTTCTGTAACTCCAAAATGGCATTTCTTCGGTTTAGTGACACACCAAATTCCAAAGCTTTATTGAACACCTTTTCCAAATGTCCACAATGATCATCAACCCTTTTAGAGAAACAGGTTAGATCATCTTGATAAACCACCATGATGATATTGATGAATTCTTTAAAGGCTACATCCATGGCCCTCTGAAATGTAGCTCCAGTATTTTTCAATCCGAACGACATTCTCACATAGACATATGTTCCCCATGGAGTAGTGAAGGCAGTTTTAAACCATTCAGATTCCTTCACTAACACTTGATTCTATCTAGAAAAACCATCCATCATAGATAAAAGGTCACATCCTGTCACTCTCTATAGCATGGCTTCCATATTTGGGGAAGAGTAGTTATCTTTCAAAGAGGCAACATTTAAATTTCTGAAATCTACACACAATCTAATGTCCCCATTCTTCTTTCTTACTAGGACTAGATTAGAGACCCATGAAGAATGCCTTATTGGTTTGATAATCCCCCTTCTCTCAATTTAGTCAACTCTTGTTGTAGTTTAGTTTCTAACAAGGGATTGATGGGCCTCTGTTTCTGTCTGAAAGGCTTAGCATCTAGAAGTAAAGGAACTTCATGCTGAAAAAGATCTTGTCTATACGCCTTTAGGTCTTCATAAGACCAAGAAAAAACATGTTTATATTTCTTCTATAAATTAATAAGGTTAGTCCTAACATGAGGGGGTAACTTCTTTCCAATATATACTAACTTAGGGGATGATTCAGTCCCCAGGTTTACCTCCTCTAACTCTTCCAACTTGGTGGTAGACTGCTGATGTAAGTGACTATCATTATAACTGAACATGCTTTCCAACTCTACCAACCCTTTAGGTATCTCATTAGTTTCCAACTAGACTAAATCATTTCCAAACACTGTTTCCTTATTGTCAACCACCTCCACCGGTGCATTGCAATCAATCTTCTATCCATCATAATCATCAACACATTGGATGAACCTAAGGATGTCTTCATCATCAACAAAAACTTTCCAATTGTACACATTGTCAAGAATGCCAAGCCTAGACTTTATCTCCATAGTAGAAATACCAGTTAATGTTGCATCATCATTATTCAAGGCAACATTGGCTAGGAAATCAGCCATAATGTTCTTTGATCGCTCTATCCAATTAATAGAAAATGCACTAAAATGCTCAATAACATCCCAAACTGCATGTTTATATCTCTTTAATCTATCATTCTTGGATGCATATTTGGATCTTACCTAAGATACAACCAATTCCGAATCCCCTGACACTATCAACAACTAAATTCCATGCTTCTTTGCAACTTCAAGCCCTAGAAATAGAGCTTCATACTCTGCAGTATTATTTGTGCATTGGAAGGCCAATAAGAGTGAATACTTAAAGGTCATACCTGATGGGGATACAAAAAGAACACTTGCTCCAGATCCTTCTTTGGAGCAAGCTCCATCAAAATACATCTGCCATAGTCCATACTGTTGTGCTTCTAATTCGACCACAATAGGGTCAGTATTGTTTAGTTGAGGTAAAATTGGTTGAAGTCTAAAGTTATCAAGATCTACATCAATCATACAATTGAGCATATTAGGGTCTACATTTTCAATTACCCTAGGAGCATGTGGCTCTCTGTACAATTTGACCTCATTTCCATTGATTGGAATGGTGGCATAGGATAGGTCCAGTTGAACATTTCCTCCTACTGTTGCTACCCACTTCCTGGAAAGTAACATACCATAATGGGGCTTAGTATCAGTAACAATAACATCCATCTTATAAGTTGCCTCAGGGAATGCTACTATTTTTACTTCTACATCTTTCATTGTACCTATCACGGGCACTTCTCTGTTATCCATGGCATAACATTTCCCATACACAGTGATTATTGATAGTCCTAATTCTTTCATAACACCATAGGGCACTACATTAGCAACAACTCCTCAATCTATCAAGCAGTTTTTAATCAACCTGTTATTGACTAACAAAGTAACATAGAAGGTATCTACCTGTGAAGGCTCTTGAGTGATAGTGGTTCCAACATAAACCTCTGGGGTTTGGAACTCTTGATCCTTTCCAATTCTAGCTAAACCGGTGGATAAGACTGTGTCACTATCAGATATACTAGAGAATAAAGACAAAGCTGCATTCCTATGTTCTTTAATCTTCAGTAATTCTACTAATGGAACAGTGACCTTCATTTGAGTAAGAGCTTGAGCCATGTCAAATGTAGAACTATTGCTTGTTTCAGTACTAGCTCTAACTCTTTCTGTATTGAGTTGACTTGTCTTTTTCATTGTGGCAGCCCCTTGTATATCACCGATATTTGTACTGTTGGGTACATCTTTGACTTGTTCCTTCTTTTCTTGACTAATCTTAGGAACAGTAGTAGCACTACCTACTGCCCCTTTTTGGATGATCTCTTTTGTGAACATGGAACTAGGTTCACTTTGATCAGTGTCCCTCTTAGTGCTTCTCAAGTTATAGTTGTGTTTTGCTTTGGCAATGGCAGCTTTAGTGAGATTTTTGATCTCTTCCTCACTAGGCCTTCTAAGATGAACTTCTTCATCCTCAATTGTTACCACATTCAATGTAGGATGCCAATCTAAGGTTAGTTGTCTTTGAACAAACCTTTCATTATCTAATACATCACTGTATTCACTTTGTGTAGACTCCTCAAAACTTTCTATGATGATTTCAAACATATTGATATCAGGCTCGGCTTCTTGTCTCATAGATTCTTCAAGAGCCTGATCCACCACAGACTAATGAGGAGAATGTGGTCCATCACAAGCAATACACTAGGGAGTGTTTTCTATATTATGGACCGTTTTCCCTTTCAAGGGATCTGGAGTGTCCTGATTTTGGGCAATTTTGGGCTTCTCATTTTGGGGTTTGCCATCTTTCCAGTTATTATTATATGGCATGTCATGCAATCTAGGGGGTCTATCTTGCCAGTTATAATGAGGTTTAGCATTTTTGTTTACCTTGGTAGTCAGATCCTTCATTGCAATGACCAACTTCTCTATCTTGTCTTCCTCCTTTGGTGCTTTATGGGGCTGCTATTTTGTCTCTTGCCATAATCTACCATCTATTCTTCTTCCCAACTTCCCGGATTCTTTTCTATTACTTTCTACATTAATGGCAATTCTAAAAGAATCTCTCAAATTATGTGGATTCTTATCTCTCAAGATATAGGCCATCTTAGAATCAAATGCATTGTATTAAGTATTTAAACACATGTTATCATCTAATCTCATCACTTGATACAATCTGTGCATGGCCTTTTGGAATCTGGCATTGAAATCAGTGACCATTTCATTATCAGACTTTCTGATATTATTGAACTCATCGAGCATAAAGCTCACATTAGTCTTATCAACATACTATTCTTGAAAACACTTTTTAAAATCCTCCCATGACCCTATGTTGTTTACTGGAAGACCTTTGAGCCAATCTCTTGCATCATCAACCAAGGATTGAACAAACAGTTTCATAATAACATCTTCATCCACTATCTCATAATAATTTATTAGGTCCCCAAAAGATTTTAGATGATCCTCAGCACTAATGGCATTGTTTCCAGCAAATTTATGTAGTTTGTCTCTTAGCTCAGTAGGAACATGATTGGGATATCCTGGGATCCCATCAAAAAACAATTGTCTGTATTGTACTAAATTGATTGGTCTCCTTTGAAAAGGGGCAAGGGCATTATTATTTCCCATGTTCATTCTAATTGTTGGAATTGGAAGCTGAGATATTTGGGTGTGATGAATATTCATAGGGGTTTGACTCACTGATGCTACATTAGTAGGCACTACAGGTTGAATTTTAACAGGGGGAAGGGAAATTTGCTAAGGATCAGGCTTATTCAAATCTTTTGATGGAAACGTGATAGGGGGAGCCTTTAAGTAACTAATTTTTCTTTTTACCTCCTGATTTGCTGCTTCCAATTCAACTTTCTCTAATTCCATTTGGAGATCCTCCTTTTCTTTCCACATTCTTTCCATTTCTTTCTCATGTGCTGATAGCCTATGAGAAATCTCCTCTGTAGTTTTAGATTCAATTCCATCATCTACCCATTTCTATTTTCCCTTATCCACCTTTGTCCTAGGAAACTGTGAATCACCGAGTGTTTCCTTACTTGGCTAGACTACTGACCTATATGTTGACTTAACCTTGGGGATCAAGATTTCTCTAATCACAAGGCCTTCTTCATCACTTTTTTCTTTCTCCTTAGCCAGCACCTCAAGATCAGCTATCTGTCTAAGAAGCCTATCTCTTTCCATTAATTTAGCTTTGACTTCCTTCTCCTTATTTGCTTCCTTTTGGGCTCTTAGGGAGATTAAATGGTGAACTCTTCTATTCAAGTCTTCAATCTCTTGGGACACTTTATCTTCATCAAGGAAATTTTCCTCAGAATTAGATATATTGACTTGGTCTATGTCAATCAAACTAATGTTTTCATCTATTGTTCTAGGCACAGAGTGTCTAATTGCATTTGAACTAGTCCTATCTCTTGCAGAAACACTAACATGAGATAAATCTTGATTTAAAACAGGTGCATTATCAATATTTCCAAACAATCCTGAAAGGAAACCTAATATATCATATTCAGAATCTCTGGAAGATGAATTAGACTTTGCATAAATAGGTCGATCAGGCATCTTACCAATATTATTATTCTTCTGTACCCAAGCAGCGTTTGATGGCTCATGCAGCACAGATCTCTTTTAGCCCCTTCGTGACTGCTCTGGCCAACCTTCCTGCAAAGTTTCACGAGGATGTTTCTTCATGAATGACCTAGTATTTTTTCCTCCTTGCATTATGCTTGTTTTCTTTTGAAATGATTTACAATTCACAACGACTGGTTCCAATAAAATAGAGTTGCCACCCACAAGAATATGGGAATTATGAGAAAAATTTTTTAGAATAATATGCAAGGATTCCACAAACATAATGTTTTTCTTTACATACTTAAGCACAAATCTGCGTCTGGATCCTTAATGTGACACTCCCCAATAGAGTCACCACTTTTGTTGTCTTCAAAATCTAATTCACTTCAACATCATTATAATAAGATGATTAAACTTTGTGCAGGAGAGATGTTAAGGGGAAGGAAACTCTTAGGACAACATATGACAAGGTTTGATTTAACCTTCTACACTTTGAACTTATTCAGAGTCCAAGCGGGTATACCTTTGTGAACTAAATTCACACTTTCAAAAGAAAAATCCATAGCAAACCAGTCCAGAAAACCAGTGGATCTATTCACCTTGAAACTAACTGAAGCAAAGGAATGAAAATTATACTCATATTCAGTATTTTTGATCTACAAAACATGCAATAGACAACCTTGATCGATACCAGTGCCTTACCTAAGGTCATAGAGTCATCAAAATTCAAACAATACTCCCCAAACAGAATAGCTCTACACATCTGATTGGCTCAGCTTCTTTTAATCCCTATATATACCTAACATACATGACAAATTATGCATACCAAATCAAACTATGCTCATCAAGATTCAAGATGTCTTATAGGTAATTTACTGGTAGAAGTGATCCCCGCATATTTAATTTCCCTCCTAAAGAGAAAATATAGTAAACACATCTACTGAAAGTTGCCTTACAAACCCTATTCAAACAAAATAACCCTGGATCATTCAATATGAAATAGTAAATAAATGCAAACACATTTGAAGATGACACAAATCTTTACTCAAAACCAATGGTCTGTATATTGATATTATCTTCAAGAAAGCATTACAAAAACTTTTGAATATTCTCCATTAAACTTAGAAAAGCTCAGATAAATTTCTATAGCATTTTCTTACAATTCTTTGTGATGCCCTTTTACATAGTCCTCGTATCCATTTATAACAATATGGATACACAATAGCTTCAGACTTTCCTAGGAGAATTTGTTACAATCATTTCTTTTACAAAAGAGGTTACAAAGCCTTTTACAAAAACAGTTACAAGTCCTTTTCGACCTCTACAGCTTCTTCAACTTGCTGTCCTATTGCAAACTCTTCCAACTATTCCGGAGTGCCCTCTAACTGCTCTACGTCCTGGATGGCATATTTCGTTTTCCATTCATTGTACACATCATCAGTTGGCCACGTGAAATCAATCACTTTTGTCTTAGCCTTGGTCAACCTTTTCCAAGAATTTCTCATCTTTTTAACCTCTGAATTGAGGAAACCATAGTGAGATTTAATTCTCTCTATCTCCTGAATTGTTACAACAAAAAAGGAAGCATCATCTAAATCAATAATTCCTTTTATTCTGGCTGACAATTTGGCCTCTAATTCTTTAAACCATACTTGTTTGTCCTTTAACTGATTTGGGCTAGCAAAAACTCCTGGAATCAATTCAAAAACATGATTAGTGTATCCCTTTTTGTACAGGTCGATTTTCCTGTCAGCATTGTCTACCTCTCCTACCAATTTTACTAGATCCTTGGCAGTGTCACAAGTGGATTTAATGATAGGATCAACCCCTACTTCATCATAAGATGCACAAATAGAATCCAAGTCCTGCTCTCTAGGCTTCCACTTGTCAAGAATAGGTGTCAAAATGGCCTTATCCCCATTGAGTTCATTCCTCATATCCAAAATCTTGCCTATGTTATTATATAGTAATGAGGCACTCATTGTATCTGCAAAACTAAAAATTGTAGCCCTTACTCTCTCCTCATATTTCTTTGCATACAAGGCCTGAGCATGATTCAAATTTTCTAGCTCTTGAGGAGTAATCTCAACCATTTGAGAGTTGGAGGGTGCGGGAGATGGTGGGAACTCAATGATAGGGCTAGTAGGTGGAGGTCTTGCAGGGGAAGAGGAGATCATCAGTGTTGAAGACTCACCTTGATGGTGATGTCCAGTCAACAGGCTTTGCAGTTTAGCAGTGATGCTATCCTTACCTCTTACCTCCTCCTTAGCACTATTGTAGGCCTTCAAAACTGTCTCCAACCTGACTTGGAGGATCTCTTTTTCCTTGGCCTCCTTTTTTGCTGCTGCAACACTAAATTTTTTAGTCTCTAGCATAGTGCTAGTAGCTTCCACCACCCTCGTGTTCTGCACTCTCTTCACCATCATTCCACCAGGGTAACTTGACCCTGGGGTATCTTTGCTTTTCTTACTCTCATTTCTCTTGAGAGACCACATGATGAGTGCAAAATTATCCTTACTGAAAGTAATTCCCTCCATGGGCTTGGTCTCCTTTCTCACTGCCTCTATTACCAGGGCATCTGCTATATCACACTCAAGTAAAATAAGCACTCTAGCTTGTCCCACCATATCTCTCCCTTGCTCAAGAGTGATGGTCTTAAATTCTGCCCTCATGTCTTGTTTTATTTCCTCCTATACCAAGGCTGGATCTTTATTAGGCTGCTCACCTTTTCTCTTCTCACATCTTGCATTGTACTTATCTATATTCCTTTTCCATATAAATTGTATAAATGCTCCTGATCTGACGAAATTGTTGTCAGCCAAGAAGTCATCACTTGCCTGCCTTATCTTAGGATCCCGCTCCTAGCCTTTGAGTTTAGTGGTGGTAATATTCATTTCAGCTGCAAGGGGTTCTTCTGGCATTCCTTCTTCCACTTCATCATAAGTATAAGCAATTTCCCCTAGACTGCCTAACTGTAGAATTTGCTCAGCTGCTACTTTCTCATCTCCTATGTGGATAGGGGTTTGGGATGGAGAGTACAAAGGTGTATTAGATTGTACTTCTTTCCCTACTCTCTACTTCTTTGGGCTCTCTTAGATGTCAATGACATCTTGTATGTTCCTCTTTCATTTGGAGGTAGAGGGCTCCCCTGTTGTAGGCATCATCACACTATAACTAGATTTCTTGTGTAGTCTATAGTCACCAGGAGGGATTGCTTTGCTAGAGGCAAACCTACTTAGAACCATTCTTTCCTTTTCAGGGTTGCCTTTAATCATAGCTTCCCTCTTCTCCTTCAGGGTCTGCATCACATCCTCAAAGTAAACAATTAAAAACTTTATTTTCTCCTCCTGAGGGAAAAAGATAGACAATGGGTCATAGCTGGCATCAAACTGATGCACAAAGTTCTTAGCTCGAAGGAATTCGCTCTGCAACTGAATTGACTTGCTCTATATAAGAAGAAAATAGCTCTATATCTACTCCTCTACAATAATTTTTTAGAAAGATACCTTCATCCGGTTGATAGGAAATCATATATTGTACCCAAGGTCTTAACTGCAACATTGATTCCGCATGCTTCAGTCGTCCTTTCAAAATTGAATTCATGAGAGAATTCATATTTTTCGCTCCAACGGGCCACAATGTTCCTGCAATTCTTTCCTCTCACTCTTTCGTAGCTTCATGAAGCATAACCATTAGGCAATTTGGTCCTGCGAAATAGCGCCAACCGTCTGATCAAAAGAAACTTGATCGACCGTTACATTGACTTAACAGTCTTGGCTCTGCGCAGCGTCTTGCCTCTTTATTGGCTACTGGCTACCACGTGGCACTCAGCCACTAGCTTTGGAAAACCTTTCATATTCAATTCAACGTCCGCTACGTGTCTCTCCTTTATACCACCTGTTCCACCTTGGCAGGCCCACAACTTCTTCCAAAACCACGTGTCCATGGACACGTCACCATCTATCATGACACATGGATGAACCTCTCTTACTTTCACTATTTCGTAGGGTATAAAGAACGAGCATCTTACCCTTGCAAAATCATGTGGGCCGTCAGATCATTTTCTAGTTGCTCGACGCTTAACCATCTGAATAGACTCCAGGAGGCGT
Source organism: Cryptomeria japonica (assembly GCF_030272615.1). Classification (NCBI taxonomy): domain Eukaryota; kingdom Viridiplantae; phylum Streptophyta; class Pinopsida; order Cupressales; family Cupressaceae; genus Cryptomeria; species Cryptomeria japonica. The sequence goes on along the minus strand of NC_081406.1, from coordinate 466,640,560 downwards.
GGGCCCTCTTACTCAACTTTGAACACCAGGCATCTAGTCACCTTGAGAGCTGACATGTCAGTCTTTCATTTGTCGAGAGAAAGAATAAGGCTCCAATTAATTCTTACCACCTGTATCTGCCAGGTCATCTCCTATCCCGGGACCTGACTCACCTCTGGGACCCGCCTTTTAACCCTTAATCCTGGCTTGCTGACTATTGTAGCCTATGCCATGTTCCACCATCTTACTCACCCTCTCGACCAGCTAGACTATCTACTTGGCATGCCATGTCATTTTCACAACTTCGCTGGTTTTAAATTGCATGCAACTTCGCCTAGCAAAATAATGAAAGCAATAGATCCACCCACGAGATGCACACCACTTACTGGGCCCGACAACTTTAAGAGGAAAATATATAAGGCCTAAATTTTATGATTAATTGACATGACCGCCTAGGCAAAAGACAAGGGGGGACACTTCCTATGACCCCAGGACCGATTACTTAAGTGGATAAAGTAATGAAAGAATAGAAACCAGAGGATTTTTAATCAAACATTAAGTGATTTAAAATCAAAACCTAAACCCTTAAGTCCTAGCACAGAGCTGAAGCAATAAAAAATGTGGCTTACTTAAAATTTCAAAAATCATAGCAAATTATGGGAAAGGAAAAACCCATATTTAATCAGTGATAAAAACACATAAGATATAAAACACATATGCCAGACACATGATAGACATGGTACAAGCACAAGGTATACATGTGGAAAGTGTACATATAAAACACCCATGGAGTAGGCATGCTAAAAACACATAAGAAACATGTAAGACACGAAGACGTTAAAGGCACACTCATAGGAATGCAATGTTGGCCTAACCAATTCAATTTTTTATTTATTTGAGAAGAGTTTGGAATAATTAGTCCTAACTGAGTAGTTGTTTTGTCCAACAGGCTGGCAGAATCATGCTCTTATACCACTGTAATGTCCCCTAATTAGTTACACTTTAATTTAACCTAAATTTGGCCAAATCTATAAATAGGTAATTGGGTTTTATAGGTGTACCTTTGTATACTATTTTCCTACAACAAAATTAGAGAACATATATGAAATAATACTTAAACTAAAAAATGAACTATATTAAATGATATCAAATTTGCTATATTAATGGATGTTAGAATTATAATTGTGGGATATAATCTAAGTTACTGGTTCGGGTTCATGCACTGGTTCGGGTTCAAAGAACCCGGTATGCTGGTACGGCACAATTTTGAAAAGGGGTTTGGGTTCGTTAGTACAAAAATATGTAAATTATATATGTATGCAGTGCCCCTCGTAGGGTCCCGGCGCAATGCCCAGGGCACGCTCCCTGTCGCTATAGAGGGCAGGGTCAAGGGGCTGTTCCCCCATTGCCAACACCAAATTACAACCTTCAAACCCACAAGGAACTCCATGGCGTGCATCAATTTTCTGCTTTTTTAAGATGTCAAGAACCAGGCCAAAGAAGTCAAAATTCTGATCAAGGTGCATTCTCCAAAATAGGAATTGTGATTTCTGACTTGTTCTTTCGTAAAGACTTGTGCTTTTCTCTTGGCTGTAAGATGCATAGGTGTGTGGCTTGAGACATAGGGTCATTTTAATTTTTTATGTGGTGGAATTCAAAACACAAAATTTGGAAAAAAAAAATCCATTTTTGGGCTATCAAACCCCTGGGTTTGTCTTGGGTCCTCTTAGGTTCGACCGTGGGTCATCTTGGGTTCGCCCTGGTTCAAACCAGGCCTGTGAACCACAAACCTTGTCTAAACCACATGTGAACTGAACCTAAACCCCAGACCAGGACCATACCAGACTAATACCAAGGGTCTAGGGGGTCAAACCCGGTAACTCAGGATATAATCATATTATTATATTTCTGAAACGAGATCAGATTATTATATAAAGTTAGTTTGTAAGTCAGTTACTAATCAATTCCTTTAGTCCATTAGTTGGATAGGGTGTCCTAGAAACCATCCCTCCTAGGCCAAATGGCAGAATACCATATCCCCCTTGGCTCCATATGGCAGGTGTTAGGCATCCATCATGGAGTGGCATACCCAGCGAGGTGTTCTATCGCTGTTCCCCCTCTCCACAACTACCTTCTCTCTTAAGCCCAAGAGAAAATGCTTCACCCATCTTGGCTCCATGTGGAAGGTGTTAGGCATCCACTATGGAGTGGCATACTTAAGAGAGTCCCTCATTTAGAATGAACTTTTTGTAATATTCCAATGAAGTCATATTTGTCACTCAGTTGAACTAATTATGATAATCAATTTGTACTTGACATGGTTATTATGCTTCATCATATCATATTGCCTTAGTGTCTTATATCAGATTGTTAATAGTTATTTCTGTTAGTATTACTTTAAATCAGAATTATTCATTAATTGTTATTGCTGTATTTTATGTTATTAGCATGGTATAGTATTATAGCAACTTATACAAACTGAATTTGATTGCCTTATTCCTTCTGAATTCATTAACAGATATATATGTGTGTGTCTTATGTCTAATAATGTTCTCATGTATAATCATTTTAATGCTATTTCAATAATAATACATTATTTGCTTCTGAACATTATATCATATTAATTCCACTAATTTAATTAAGACCATATAAAATTTTATATATATAATATCAGCTATTATATTCCATTACAGGCCCTCTTCTCTTTTATTATCCTTGCTGGCAGTTTCTGTACATTTCTCTATCCTTGCTGGTAGATTTGACTTTCTTGTTCCCCTCCTGTATTCTCCCTATTCCCATTTTCATAGAGGGGTATTTATCCTTCCTCCCCATGTGGTGAAGAGCCACGATGGTCTCCTAATAGGTAGCACCCCCCTTTTTTAAGAGTTGATGTCCCTCTATTTCTGACAGCTCTTATCAAGAAGAGCATGTTTAATTGGTTAACAAAAATAATATAAGTTTTAATACAAAGCACCATTATAATATAATGTGTATTGTTAATATAATAAAATCATGGAATAAAAAATTTAAATTAATAAATATAATATTATTTATTGTTAATATAATAACATCATTCAATATATAATGTAAATTGATAATATATAATATTATTTTAATGTTAATGTGATATAATATAATTTTGATATGTTTTTAACATATAATTTTATATGGCAAAAACTATATTAATTATTTCTACTATAAATGTGGGGACATGACAGTCCTCCCTTCCCCAGATTGCTTGTCCTCAAGCAATTTAAAATTAGGGTGATCATAATGGTAGTGCTCAAGATGACTCTACTCTGATATTACTACATGTTGTAGGTTTGAATTAAGGCATATATGCTTTTACCTTTAATTTGAGTGTGAGTTATAACCAATAGTGGGAAATTGGCATGATTTAACTTAAGACAAGCCCTCTCTCTTCTAGAGGAAAGGATCAAGGCCATCCAATTATGTTTGCAAAAACTGGTTAGGTTGGCAATATGATTATTTGAAAAATGGGCTTAATTGCGAGATTATCATGTTGCCTATGCCTTATAGAATGGGGCCCTTAGAAATTTGTTCACTAAATATTGTTGGTTTGTATGGTAGTTGTAGCCTAACACAATTGCTCGAGAGATGATAAAATGCTATAACATTTGTAAAGGGGTTTGATATCATGGAAGATGATTATGTTCAGTCACGCTTGGTACAAATTTTGAACATAACAATTTGTGATAAGCAGTTTGTGAAATGATAAATATCGTTTTTGAGTATCACTTCTGATTGCAAGAATTATTGTAAGGAAACCACAAATGATGATTTTACTCTATCATTACATACTGTTCGTGAGAGGAATACATATATGAGATATATCTAAATTTATTGATTTATAATTTGTTGGATGAATATGTTTGAATCCCCAATTAGAGGGATAAATTTCCAAAAATGTAGAGGTTGTATTAATTAGAGAATGTGCAAGATGTTTGATCTAGATGACAACATGAAAAGTTAATAATAATAACTTGGCTTAATCTTAACATCCATAAAGATTATGTATTAATATTGGAAAATGTTTAGTCAATGAAAAATTTCAGTGGGCAGCATGAATGTCACTGACATCATAGTTACCAAATAGAGGTCGGTAATGAATAAGATCTCAATTAATTAAGTCTGGTATCGCTCCTTCATGTCGTATAGTCTGTAACCATATAGATTGTTATGATTGGATATTGACGTATTGGTAATCTTAGGTGCTAGATTGGTATTAAATATATCACAAATAAATTGAACATGGCTTATATTATCTTTGTCTGACTGCATTCTCAACATGTTTCCTTTCTCCTCTGATGACGATGTATGGGCAAAATCTCTATACTCATCAAGTTCTTATATTATCATCTCATGGTTTGAGCAATTGTACTCTTACACATTCTTCCTTCCTATATTACTCTTATAGATTCTTCCATCCTATAGATTTTCATAGTATCATCATGTTTCAGTAATCCCTATGTTGTCCTTCCCATGTTATTAGGAGTATGAAACCCATGTTCGCAAAAAGAAGGGATCAGGGGATTTAAAACAATAACCCCATTTATAAGTACTCATAAAGCATACTCATGGAATAACTAAGCATATTCAATCATGTTGATACATGTAAGATAAGGGGCATTCATTCAAAACAAAAATAATTCATGTTGAAAGTACATGAAACAATTGCATAAGATACAAAGCACATCCATGGATGAACACATGGGAGGAAATACACATAGAGGCGGAAGCATACATGAGAAAGTTATACAGAAACACTTTATGAATGAATTAAATACATCAAGTATGAATGAATCCAATACGACAAGTATCAAGCATACAGATGAATACATAAGGCATGAGTCATACACACGAACACATGTAAGGTGTAAAGTACAAAGTATACAAATGAATTACATAAGGCAAGAAGCATCCATGCAAAAAATAGAATATATACATAAGGCACGAATACATGTAAAGCATGAAGTGTATGCATGAAGTATACACATGAATTAACTTAAGGCATGAAACAAGTATACATAAGTACCATAAGACATGAAGTGCACACAGGCATGAAATAATGGATACATGTAAGCCAAGAAGCAACATACATGACTATATGCAAGGCATGAGGTAATGAACACAAGGCATGAAGGAGCTATGTAAAGCATGAACCATACATATGAATACATGCAAGACATGAATCATATATGTAAACCATGAAGTAATACATAAATACATAAAAGGTAGAAGCATATATGAGAAAGGTACTCGTGGAGTGGACATGCTAAAGACACATTGATCAAGAAGCATACAAGGATAGGTATTCTCAAAACACCCATGGAGTAGGCATGCTCAAAACACATAAGAAAAACATAAGACATGAAGCAGTTAAAGGCACACTCATAAGAATGCAATGTTGGCCTAACCAATTCAATTTTCTATTTATTTGAGAAGAGACTGGAATAATTAGTCCTAACTGAGTAGTTGTTTTTTCCAACAAGCTGGGAGAATCATGCTCTGATACCACTGTAATGTCCCCTAATTAGTTACACTTTAATTTTACCTAAATTTTGCCAAATCTATAAATAGGTAATTGGGTTTTATAGGTGTACCTTTGTGTACTATTTTCCTACAATAAAATTAGAGAACATATATGAAATAATACTTAAACTTCAAAATGAACTATATTAAATGATATCAAATGTGCTATATTAATGGCTGTTAGAATTATAATTGTGGGATATGATCTAAGTTACCAGTTCGGGTTCAAGCACTGGTTCGGGTTCGAAGAACTCGGTACGCCGGTACGACAAAATTTTGAAAAGGGGTTTGGGTTCGTTAGTACAAAAACATGTAAATTATATATATATATATATATATATATATATATATATATATATATATATATATATATATATATATATATATATATATATATATATATATATATATATATCTAGTGCCCCTCGCAGGGTCCTGGGGCAGCGCCCAGGGCATGCTCCCTGATGTTGTAGAGGGCAGGGCCGAGGGGCTGTTCCCCTACTGCCAACAGAAAATTACAACCTTCAAACCCACATGGAACTCCTTCGCGTGCATCAATTTTCTACTTTTTTAAGATGTCAGGAACAAGGCCAAAGAAGTCAAAATTCTGATCAAGGTGCATTCTCCCATATGGGTATTGTGATTTTTGACTTGTTCTTTCATAAATACTTGTGCTTCTCTCTTGGTTGTAAGATGCATAGGTGTGTGGCTTGACATAAAGGATCGTTTTAATTTTTTATGTGGTGAAATTCAAAAAAAAATTTGCAAAAAAAAAATCCATTTTTGTGCTGTCAGAACCCTGGGTTCGTCCTGGGTCCTCTTGGGTTCGACCCTAGGTCATCACAGATTCGCCCTAGTTCAAACCAGGGCTATGAACTACAAACCCTATCCAAACCACAGGCAAACCGGATCCGAACCCCGAACCAGGACCGTACCGGACCAGTACCAAGGGTCTATGGGGCTGAACCCATTAACTCAGGATATAATAATATTATTATATAAAGTTAGTTTGTAAGTTAGTTACTAATCAGTTCCTTTAATCCATTAGTTGGATAGGGTGTCCTAGAAACCATCCCTCCTAGGCCCAAGGGTTGAATACCATATCCCCCTTGGCTCCATATGGCAGGTGTTAGGCATCCATCATGGAGTAACGTACCCACCGAGGTGTTCTATCGCTGTTCCCCCTTATCACAACTGCCTTCTCTCTTAAGCCCAAGAGCAGATTGTAGTACCCATGCCCTAATCAATTTCTAATCTCGGTTTAATCTTGGTCAGTTTATCTTAATATAATGTTATAGTTAGATGTTTTATTTAATGCATAGCTGTTGATGTGGTTTTAACACTAGTTGTATGCAAGTTGTTTAGTGTTCCTATTTTGTGGTATTAATATCGGGCTAACGCTTTCATTAAGTTTAAATATGTATGCATGTATGACTCTTGGTTGCAGGTGATTTCAGGTACAACGCCGCATGAGTGCGAGGTTCATCTTCACCTAGATTTGTAGGTTTGAGTGTACCTCTTTAATCCTTAGAGTTGGATTAGGTGGTCGTAAGACCCTAGTTGACCATAGTCGTGCTCAAGTGAGCATCGTCTGTCGTTGTCGATATTCCCTTTTTGTTTGGGTTTGCAAGTTGTCTTTCTAGTTGACTTTCTTGGTTTGCATGCTTGGTGTGTATGGTTAAATTAATTAATTAGTCCTTAGTATTTAATTTGATTAAATATGTGTTTGTGCATTAAAGATTAATGGACCAAATTAATCGGGATTTCGTTATGCAATTATCGTTGATATTGGATTGCTCGTCTAAAATTGGGAGTAAGTTCAATTAAATGGTTGATTTTGAATATTAAATGCATTTTGTATATGCTGTTGAAAAAGAAAGTTTTGTATTTAATTGCAATAGATTTAATTGTATTCTGTTGGCTTTTTAAATTAGAAAGGTTAAATTTAATTAATTGAGAAAATCAATTTTAAATGGGAAAAGCAATTTAATTTGTTGATATAGTTGGAAAATAGTAATTTTTGGGAATTATATTTAAATAAAAATTTTAATTACAAAAATGAAATTTTGGTCAACTCTTCCTTATAACCTAGACTTTTGGAAATTTTGGAGGAGGGATATTTTTTGGAAAAATGTTTTGTTGGAAAAATATTTTTGGGATGAAATTTGGGGGTTTTGGAAGGAGAAGGATTTCTTGAGCTGCAGGTTGGGGCTCTTCATCAGATCCTTTCCAGGAATGCTTACTGAGGTAGGATTCTGGTTATCAGTTAGTTATTGTTTAAATTTTAAAAAAAATAGGCATTGGCTGTTCTTCAAGCTATTTGGTTTTAATTTCTCCATTGATTGCCTCAAGGTTATGAATCATTGTGGAATTAGTTGGTATTGGTTTATTGTTTGCATCCTTGCATGGAAAATGAGCTTTCTTATGCCCAAAAGAATTATCCTTTCAATTTTGAAAACCTCTCATATTCTGGAAATCTCTGTGTTGTTTTAAAAATAAAATAAAAAAAATTAAGTTCCATATGAATACCTTCAACTTCATGCTTTAAATCAAAGATATCTATTTGTGGTTGAATATATGGAAGTTAATAGATCTTATTTGGCAAATATGCTGTTGGTTTAAGAGTATCTGGGTTTCCTTTGGAATTGCAAATGGAGAATAAAAAAAAAATTTAAATTTTTTTTTAGTCTCTGCTGAGACTGGCTGGAACTGTTGTTTTTTTTTTAACAGTGACCTTTTAAAAAAATTTTAAAAAAAGAAAATTATTATAAAAAAAAAATATAAATTAATAAATAAACTTATTAGTTTAAAAGTCTCTTTTTTTTTACATAAAGTGATTAATCAATTTTTAATTAATATTAATATATATTTATCAAAGGGGATAAATGTATATATGCTAATGAATATTTGATTAGGTTATTATGCAAGATTTAATACTAATTGTGTATATTTTGGGAAGATGAAATATTGTTATATTGGAAAAATTTTCGAGATAAAGCATACTTTATTCAAGAATATATATTGTTTGAAGATTTTAATGATATAGACCATTTGGAAATGTTAGAAATGAATATTTAACCCTTGGACATTATGAATTTAAACGATGTGCTTTTGGAAATTTAATTAAGTATCATTTGGGAAAATTGTTTAGTTACTGATATTCTCATTTAGTAAAATGAATGGTTAATTTATATTTTTCCTCTGTTTGAGAAATAGACAATGGTACTATTGCAAATTGTGATATTGTAATCACCTTGCAATGATGATTTCCTATTAGTGTATTTTTGGAAACTTAGATCATTAGAAAACTTGGTTGACTATTAATGTTCATATCAATATGAGAAAATATTGTCTTTTCAAGTTATTGCCTATGCGAGTTTAATTTTTGTATTCTCTTTTGCTTATGTAATGGCAAGTCGTGCTTGTTTGATAGGACCCTATTGTATGGATTGATTTGGGGTACCTGTTTCAGTCCTCGGATTCTAAGTTGACTGTTGTTTTGTGGTAGTGTCGTATTTGGTCATATCCTTTGTGTGGGTGTCGAATGATGATTTTTGGTTGACCATAGCTGGTCGGGTCTCTAGTTAGAGTACTATCAGTAAGTTTACCACCTTTGAGTCATGTTTGACCAGATGGTTGTTCCCTCCTTCTTGAACTCCGTTCGTCAAACCATGTCTATTCCCTGGTTTTGAGTTCGTCTGAGTATAGTCTAGTGTCGTATGGAAAGTGGCTTTTGATTGGGGGCTGCGCCCAAAGTGGCTATTGGGTAACCCATCGAAAGTGAGTCTAATAAGTGATAACCTATCAGTAGATTTGAATGTTAATCTCTAAGTAAGATAATTGTGCCTCACACATGGGACAAGTGCTAACACAGACTCGACATGCTATGAGAAGGCCTGAAATGGCAAACCATCATCCTTGTCTTCACGAGAGGATGTGTGGGTCCACATGAGGCTTGGATGGGCCAGAGGCTCAGATTAGGTTGCCAAGGTAACCCAGTGTATGGGGCCAGGGCCTACGAAGACCTGCCATGGTAACCATACCAGATTGTGTGATGACACTTGTTCGTACGTTCGATAGTGTGTTGTCATTTTGTCCTGTTAGGAGTACCTTTGTGGGTCATCCTTTTGTCTATGCCCTTGTGAGTATCGGTTTCATGTTAGACCTTGGGTGGTGATGACTCAGTTTTGTGGATGCTCCAATGGACCTTTGTATTAGCTTTGATTATGTTCAGCTGGATCCTTTTCTTTTCAGGGATCGTTTATGTATTAATTGACTGATGTAGTCGTTTGTATATTGTTTATGTTTCACCTTGATGGGCAGAATGTAATGGTGTAACCTCATGTAGTCTTAACTTTATTAATTATCAGAGGGGTCTTGCAGTTGAGCAGACCCGAAGATGTAGCCTTTAGTGGTGAACTCCAAGATCATTATGGTGTTATGTGATGTTATTCTCTTATGTTTCCTTTATTCAGCTTTATCATGTATGATTAGCTTATGTTAGAATGGATAAGTGGATAAATGGAATTAACTTTAAATGCTTATATGCAGTTCTTTCTTGAATGCCATTTTGATTGAATGCATAAGTGGTTTAGATGAGATTTATCGTAGATGCATGTATGGAATCGTCCTTTAAAATGCAATAAATTGGAATATGAAAGAATGTAACTTAGAGTAATGGAATATATTCAGTTGTTGTTAAGGAAATTAAGTACGCTTGAAAAGATCTCATATGTTTATGATGAAATTCTAGTGTGTTAGAATATTAGATGAATGGCTTGTATTTTAGTGAAATCTTTAATGAAGATTATGAATAGATCTTAATGGATGAATCTTTGCTTGTGATTTATATTTCCATCTTCTGAAAGAAATTATCCTTAGTTAAGAATGATCTCGTTATAAGATAGTTAGCTTATTGGATTAATTGTGTGAGTTAAGTGAATTGTGAAATTTAAGTAATCTCATTGGGAAACTCTTTAGGTGTTAGTTGATGTCTTCCGCTATGTAATCTGAATCTTTGATATCTTGTTGTATCTAAATGTGGTGTAACTTTAAAAAAAAAAATTATTGCACTCTATTCTTGTGTTTTGGCTTATCCCTTCGGGTTTCCTGGCGGGGCATTACATTTGGTATCAAAGCACATGTTGCAAACACTGGGATCTCTGGTGTCGTGTGTGCCTCTATTAGTGTGAGGTGTATCGACCTTATGTGTATGCTTGTCCTCCTTTTGCATGTGAGTGATTGAGCAAACCTTAACTTGTGTGTAACGTGTGTGTTCACACCTTGTTTTCACCTTCTTGATGTTGGTTTTTGAGTGATTATATGTGCTTTTTGTGCTTATTGATGTCTTGGTCTATGATTACTCTTATTCTGAAAGAGAGTCGTATGTACCTTCCTTTTTGAGTGTTGTACTCTATAGACTAATCCATTTGGGTTGGTCAGTGCTTGTCTTGAATCTTAAAGTGCGTATCATGCTTGTTTAAGATTATGATCTAGTTTAGTGTTGGTCACTTGAAGGACTAGTATGGCAATTATTGAATGCTTATTTTGTAGAAAATTAAATGATCATCACCATTCCTCTCTCTCTCTCTCTCTAGAAATTAAAATGATTAGGATATGTGTAATTATCTTTGATTTGAGTTTTCTTGTTTGCAAGAGAGAAAAGGGTGTGACTTCTTGAACCCTTGTGTGAGCCTTATGATGCTTATGTGTTTTTAAATAATAAAAAGGGCTTTGGGTTTGAAAGTTAATATTGGCTATTGGGAGAAAGTTGTATGTGTGCAATTAAAGAATTCTCCATGTGTATTTTGTAGGAGTAGCATAATTAAATTCTATCTTAGTAAGGTGCATTTCTATGCGAATAGTTGAATTATGTGAAAGTGCTTGGTTTGTAGAAGAAGTATTAAAAGGAGCATGTTATTGTAGCTTCGAGAGAGTATTAATGTGTTCCCCGAAAGATTGTTTTATGTGTTTCATTAAACCAGTTTGATTGAAGATTTATTTTAGCAAATGCTCCATTGAACTTGCTTTTGGGTATATGTAATTACCTTAATGTGTTTAGAAAGTGTGAATGAAAAGCTTGTTTGATGTGCATGCATTAAGATGTATTATTTAGTTGATAGCTTCTTGCTTATCTTTGATAGTAATTTGATTTTCTCTAATAGGTTGCAAATTATGACATGTGTCTGTATTGTATTATTATAAGTGAGTGTTTTCAAGAGGTTTGGTATTATCGAAAAGATTGCCTATTTTGATCTCTATTGGTTGGAAAACTAGAACATTCTGTTGCAACCATAATTATTGGAAGTGTTTTGTTAGGCTGATTGTCATCCTTCTAAAATGGTAGCGAAATGAAAACCGTGTAATTAAAATGATAGGCTTATAGTGAGAAATTTGATATTATAGTGTGATTTGGTTGATCTTGTGTCTTTGTAGGAAATAGTTTGGCTATCAAACTCTCTTTCCCTTCTCTTTGCCTAATCATAAGATTTTTTAGAAATGGTATTAAAGAATGCATTGATTTAAATAGAATGTTTATAAAACATGTGAAATTGTACTATTGCATTTTGGCTTCATATTGAAAGATGAAAGTCCTCTTTGGGAAAAGAATTTGCATAGTTAGTAATTTAGTTATGAATGCTTAGTGAGATTCGAGAAAGCTATAAGAATGATGTTATTTCCTTATGTAATTGTGAATTGTTAATAATTTTAGTACTTGTATCTAGAGTAAACTTGATTCAGTTATTTATATAGAAAGCATAATTAAAATCTTCCTGGTATAGATGTTAGCGTACTGAAAAGTACTCCCCGTAAATGTGACTAAACCAGTACTGGTGTAACTGTGTGTATTGTAAGAAACCAGTGCTTATTATATGTACCCATGGATTGGTGAAGTAATCAACCATGGAGGATATGTTGCTTATGAGTATGGGAAACCATACTGTTTATGTGATGTTGCTTAATTGTTTCCCTACTGAGTACCAAACCTCGGGTTGTGGGTAACTCAGTATGTTAAGGGGTAGTATTCGAAGTAATCGTTCCTTGAATAGTATGGATTGGCGTATGAGTAATGTCAGTGCGAAGAAAATTTAGCTTCTCTACTTCGAGGAATGATATAGTTGTACTATTAAACTGTATCAAAGGTGTGCTCAATACTTTCCCTTTTGATGAATCTATTTATAGGTTTATGTGTGACAGCCTATTCCTTTCCTTTATTTGAGCATTTGGATGGTGATTCTTGTGTATAGTGATGGTGTAATTTGGACAATCCTTTGCCTTGTCTTCATGAAAGGTAGGTTTATTCACATGTGCTGCCAGTTAGTATGTGCTGGTGGGCATGTGGGTGGACCCTAGTCATGTATACCTCTGACTTACGATGAGTATCCTTCTAGATACATCGCTACGCAGGATGTGACCTACGCATGCTTTTTCCGTGAGGTACACTACCATGCAGGATACGTTCATTGCGTGTTTTCTCCACTTGGGGTATTGCCATGCTGTGTGACGACATGATGCAGGGTGATGTCGAGGTGCACACCGCCATGCCATGTGGGTAGTGTGACTATGTCGCACCACATGATGAGCTACTACAATAGCTAGTTAGTTGTTCCTTCCTTCCTCGTTGGTGGCTAGATGTTAGTCACATAGTGATGTTATGTGCAATTGTGATATTCTTTGTATTTCTTTGGGGACCAGCAATTTATTTTACTTTGACTTTGAAGGTTTAGCCACGATCTTGTGATCTTTTGCACTTTTGACTTGGTGTTGCAATTCCGGATTATTTTCTTGCCTTACTGTTGGAATTGATGATTTATTATCTTTATTCATCTGTACTTTGGTGGCTAAACTGGTTATTCTTATTGTTTTCGTATGCTGGTCTTGTGTTGAAATGTGAAATTCCTCTCCAAAGACGTATGATACGGACTTGGTAGAGTGTGTGCGAGGAAGTGGTCATAAGGAACCTTGAGGATGGGGGTATGTGAGGCTATGATGCAGCTAGGATCCACTACCTACCTATGTGTGGTGACTATCTCTTGGAGGCTAACCACATTGCTCAACAAGGGATATTCACAAAGGTCTCGTATGGAAGGTAGCACCGCTATGGTGTGCCTAGCACCATCGAGCCTTGAGTGAGATATTGGATATTTATGATCATATTGTTGTTCTGAGATCAAGCATAGAGATGCTGATCATGCATGTTATCTTTGACTGAGCATTAGACATGCTCACATGTGGCCTTTTGAGTTATGTATTCCAGTTATGTGGATGGTTATTAATTGTATCATGGAGTAAATTGTGTTAACTTTTCACTATGTTATGGGACATAGTCTTTGGAAAGGTTTTCTTATGCCTGACAAGTGTAATCAATTGAGTTATTTTGTTGCTCTTATTTATTGGAAGTTAATTTGGTTGTAGAAATTGATATTTAAAGCTAGTTCTATGCAATAAAATGTTATGATAAAGATGGATTGGTAAAAGAAATTGATCATGATGGCATGTTTTCTTGTCATTTTTGGTAGATGATTATGGTAATTGTTGTTTACCTCCTTGTAATGCTTTAATTTGGGGTAATGAAAGAGAGAAAATTCATGTTTCTCTGCTATGATTGTGGATAATTTCTAGAATGTTATAAGAAATGTATGGATTTAGATGTATCTTGCCAATGGGTAATGGCATTTGTAGAGGATTTAGCAATAATATTTCATTTGATTATGGAAAGATATCTATGTGCAATTTGATCTTTGTTGAATGAGTTTCAGGGCTGATGCGTACGACATGTTCTCCATCTAGCCTTACGACTTCCAAGAGTAAGTCGGAACCTAGGGGGGGAGAATGTAGTACCCCTGCCCTAATCAATTTCTAATCTCGGTTTAATCTTGGTCAGTTTATCTTAATATAATGTTATAGTCAGATGTTTGATTTAATGCATAGTTGTTGATGTGGTTTTCACACTAGTTGTATGCAAGTTGTTTAGTGTTCCTATTTCGTGGTATTAATATTGGGCTAATGCTTTCATTAAGTTTATATATGTATGCATGTATGACTCTTGGTTGCAGGTGATTTCAGGTACAATGCCGCATGAGTGCGAGGTTCGTCTTCACCTGGATTTGCAGGTTTGAGTGTACCTCTTTAATCCTTAGAGTTGGATTAGGTGGTCGTAAGACCCTAGTTGACCATAGTCGTGCTCAAGTGAGCATCGTCATTTGTCGTCGGTATTCCCTTTTTGTTTGGGTTTGTGAGTCGTCTGTCTGGTTGACTTTCTTGGTTTGCGTGCTTGGTGTGTATGGTTAAATTGATTAATTAGTCCTTAGTATTTAATTTGATTAAATATGTGTTTGTGCATTAAAGATTAATGGACCAAATTAATCGGGATTTCGTTATGTGATTATCGTTGATATTGGATTGCTCGTCTTAAATTGGGAGTAAGTTCAATTAAATGGTTGATTTTGAATATTAAATGCATTTTGTATATGTTGTTGAAAAAGAATGTTTTGTATTTAATTGCAATAGATTTAATTGTATTCTATTGGCTTTTTAAATTAGAAAGGTTAAATTGAATTAATTGAAAAAATCAATTTTAAATGGGAAAAGCAATTTAATTTGTTGATATAGTTGGAAACTAGTAATTTTGGGGAATTATTTTTAAATAAAAATTTTAATTCCAAAAATGAAATTTTGGTCAACTCTTCCTTATAACCTAGACTTTTGGAAATTTTGGAGGAGGGATTTTTTTTGGAAAAATGTTTTGTTGGAAAATTATTTTTGGGATGAAATTTGGGGGTTTTGGAAGGAGAAGGATTTCTTGAGCTACAGGTTGGGGCTCTTCATCAGATCCTTTCCAGGAATGCTTACTGAGGTAGGATTCTGGTTATCAGTTAGTTATTGTTTAAATTAAAAAAAAAAATGGGCATTGGATGTTCTTCAAGCTATTTGGTTTTAATTTCTCCATTGATTGCCTCAAGGTTATGAATCATTGTGGAATTAGTTGGTATTGGTTTATTGTTTGCATCCTTGCATGGAAAATGAGCTTTCTTATGCCCAAAAGAATTATCCTTTCAATTTTGAAAACCTCTCATATTCTGGAAATTTCTGTGTTGTTTGAAAAATAAAAAATAAAAAATTAAGTTCCATATGAATACCTTCAACTTAATGCTTTAAATCAGAGATATATGTTTTTGGTTGAATATATGGAAGTTAATAGATCTTATTTGGCAAATATGCTGTTGGTTTAAGAGTATCTGGGTTTCCTTTGGAATTGCAAATGGAGAATAAAATAAAAATTTTTTTTTTTTTTTAGTCTCTGCTAAGACTGGCTGGAACTGTTGTTTTTTTTTTAACAGTGACCTTTTAAAAAAAATTTAAAAAAAGAAAATTATTATAAAAAAAATAAATAAATTAATAAATAAACTTATTAGTTTAAAAGTCTCTTTTTTTTACATAAAGTGATTAATCAATTTTTAATTAATATTAATATATATTTATCAAAGGGGATAAATGTATATATGCTAATGAATATTTGATTAGGTTATTATGCAAGATTTAATACTAATTGTGTATATTTTGGGAAGATGAAATATTGTTATATTGGAAAAATTTTCGAGTTAAAGCATACTTTATTCAAGAATATATATTGTTTGAAGATTTTAATGATATAGGCCATCTGGAAATGTTAGAAATGAATATTTAACCCTTGGACATTATGAATTTAAACGATGTGCTTTTGGAAATTTAATTAAGTATCATTTGGGAAAATTGTTTAGTTACTAATATTCTCATTTAGTAAAATGAATGGTTAATTTATATTTTTCCTCTGTTTGAGAAATAGACAATGGTACTATTGCAAATTGTGATATTGTAATCACCTTGCAATGATGATTTCCTATTAGTGTATTTTTGGAAACTTAGATCATTAGAAAACTTGGTTAACTATTAATGTTCATATCAATATGAGAAAATATTGTCTTTTCCAGTTATTGCCTATGCGAGTTTAATTTATGTATTCGCTTTTGCTTATGTAATGGCAAGTCGTGCTTGTTTGATAGGACCTTATTGTATGGATTGATTTGGGGGTACCTGTTTCAGTCCTCGGATTCCGAGTTGACTGTTGTTTTGTGGTAGTGTTGTATTTGGTCATATCCTCTGTGTGGGTGTCGAATGATGATTTGTGGTTGACCATAGTTGGTCGGGTCTCTAGTTAGAGTACCTTCAGTAAGTGTACCACTTTTGAGTCATGTTTGACAAGATGGTTGTTCCCTCCTTCTTGAACTCCGTTCGTCAGACCATGTCTATTCCCTGGTTTTGAGTTCGTCTGAGTATAGTCTTGTGTCGTATGGAAAGTGGCTTTCGATTGGGGGCCATGTCCAAAGTGGATGCTGGGTAACCCATCGAAAGGGAGTCTAATAAGTGATAACCTATCAGTAGATTTGAATGTTAATCTCTAAGTAAGATAATTGTGCCTCACACATGGGACGAGTGCTAACACAGACTCGACATGCTGTGAGAAGGCCCGAAATGGCAAACCATCATCCTTGTCTTCACGAGAGGATGTGTGGGTCCACATGAGGCTTGGATGGGCCGGAGGGATTAGGTTGCCAAGGTAACCCAGTGTATGGGGCCGGGGCCTATGAAGACCTGCCATGGTAACCATACCAGGTTGTGTGATGACACTTGTCCCTACGTTCGCTAGTGTGTTGTCATTTTGTCCTGTTAGGAGTACCTTTGTGGGTCGTCCTTTTGTCTATGCCCTTGTGAGTATTGGTTTCATGTTAGACCTTTGGTGGTGATGACTCAGTTTTGTGGATGCTCCAATGGACCTTTGTATTAGCTTTGATTATGTTTAACTGGATCTTTTTCTTTTGAGGCATCATTTATGTATTAATTGACCGATGTGGTCGTTTGTATATTGTTTATGTTTCACCTTAATGGCCGGATTGTAATGGTGTAACCTCATGTAGTCTTAACTTTATTAATTATCAGAGGGGTCTTGCCATTGAGCAGACCCAGAGATGTAGCCTTTAGGGGTGAACTCCGAGATCATTATGGTGTTATGTGATGTTATTCTCTTATGTTTCCTTTATTTAGCTTTATCATGTATGATTAGCTTATGTTAGAATGGATAAGTGGATAAATGGAATTAACTTTAAATGCTTATATGCAGTTCTTTCTTGAATGCCATTTTGATCGAATGCATAAGTGGTTTAGATGAGATTTATCATAGATGCATGTATGCAATCGTCCTTTAAAATGCAATAAATCGGAATATGAAAGAATGTAACTTAGAGTAATGGAATATATTCAATTGTTGTTAGGGAAATTAAGTACGCTTGAAAAGATCTCATATGTTTATGATGAAATTCTAGTGTGTTAGAATATTAGATGAATGGCTTGTATTTTAGTGAAAAGCTTGAATGAAGATTATGAATAGATCTTAATGGATGAATCTTTGCTTGTGATTTATATTTCCATCTTCCGAAAGAAATTATCCTTAGTTAAGAATGATCTCATTATAAGATAGTTAGCTTATTGGATTAATTGTGTGAGTTAAGTGAATTGTGAAATTTAAGTAATCTCATTGGGAAACTCTTTAGGTGTTAGTTGATGTCTTCCGCTATGTAATCTGAATCTTTGATATCTTGTTGTATCTAAATGTGGTGTAACTTTAAAAAAAAAAAATTATTGCACTCTATTCTTGTGTTTTGGCTTATCCCTTCAAGGTTTCCTGGCGGGGCATTACACAGATGCTTCATTCCTCTTGGCTCCATGTGGCAGGTGTTAGGCATCCACTATGGAGTGGCATACTTAAGAGAGTCCCTCATTTACAATGAACCTTTTGTGATATTCCAATGAAGTCATATTTGTCATTTAGTTGAACTAATTATGATAATCAATTTGTACTTGACATAGTTATTATACTTCATCATATTATATTGCCTTAGTGTCTTATTTCAGATTGTTAACAGTTATTTCTGCTAATATTACTTTAAATCAGAATTATTCATTAATTGTTATTGCTATATTTTACATTATTAGCATGGTACATTATTATAGCAACTTGTACAGACTGAATTTGATTGCCTTATTCCTTTTGAATTCATTAACATATATATATGTGTGTGTTTTATGTCTAATAGTGTTCTCATCTATAATCATTTTAATGCTATGTTAATAATTATACATTATTTACTTCTGAACTTTGTATCATATTAATTCCATTAATTTAATTAAGACCATATAAAATTTTATATATATAATATCAGCTATTATATTCCATTACAGGCCCTCTTCTCTTTTATTATCCTTGCTGCCAGTTTTTGTACATTTCTCTATCCTTGCTGGCAGATCTGACTTTCTTGTTCCCCTCCTGTATTCTCCCTATTCCCATTTGCACAGGGGGGTATTTAACCTACCTCCCCATGTGGTGAAGAGCCACAGTGGTCTCCTAATAGGCAACACCCCCCTTTTTGAAGAGTTGATGTCGCTCTATTTCTGACGGCTCTTTTCAAGAAGAGCATCGCTTCATATAAAACCTGATTTGGAACTATTGAAACCACCCTTTAAAGAATGGTTATCTGGCCTTGGTAAATATAGGGGTTAATTGGTTAACAAAAATAATATAAGTTTTAATACAAAGCACCATTATAATATAATGTGTATTGTTAATATAATAAAACCATTCAATAAAAAATATAAAGTGATAATATAATATTTTTTATTGTTAATATAATAACATCATTCAATATAAAATGTAAATTGATAATATATAATATTATTTTAATGTTAATGTGATATAATATAATTTTGATATGTTTTTAACATATAATTTGATATGGCAAAAACTTTATTAATTATTTTTACTATAAATGTGGGGACATGATAGTCTTCCCTTCCCTAGATTGCTTGTCCTCAAGCAATTTCAAATTAGAGTGATCACAATGGTAGTACTCAAGATGACTCTACTCTGATATTACTATATGTTGTAGGTTTGAATTAAGGCATATATGCTTTTACCTTTAATTTGAGTGTGAGTTATAACCAATAGTGGGAAATTGGCATGATTTAACTTAAGACAAGCCCGCTCTCTTCTAGAGGAAAGGATCAAGGCCATCCAATTGTGTTTGCAAAAACCGGTTAGGTTGGCAATATGATGATTTGAAAAATGACCTTAATTGTGAGATTATCATGTTGCCTATGCCTTATAGAATGGGGCCCTTAGAAATTTGTTCACTGAATATTGTTGTTTTGTATGCTAGTTGTAGCCTAACACCATTGCTTGAGAGATGATAAAATGCTATAACATTTGTAAAGGGGTCTGATATCATGGAAGATGATTATGTTCAGTCACGCTTGGTAAAAATTTTGAACATAACAATTTTTGATAAGCAGTTTGTGAAATGATAAATACTATTTTTGAGTATCACTTCTGATTGCAGGAGTTATTGTAAGGAAACCACAAATGATGATTTTACTCTATCATTACATACTATTCATGAGAGGAATACATATATGAGATATGTCTAAATTTATTGATTTATAATTTCTTGGATGAATATGTCTGAAACCCCAATTAGAGGGATAAATTTTACAAAATGTAGAGGTTGTATTAATTAGAGAATGTTCAGGATGGTTGACCTAGATGACCACATGAAAAGATATTAATAATAACTTGGCTTAATCTTAACATCCATAAAGAGTATGTATTAATATTGGAAAATGTTTAGTCAATGAAAAATTTCAGTGGGTAGTGTGAATGTCACTGACATCATAGTTACCAAATAGAGGTGGGTAATGAATAAGATCTCAATTAATTAAGTCTGGTATCGCTCCTTCGTGTCGTACAGTCTGTAACCATATAGATTGTTATGATTGGATATTGACGTATTGGTAAACTTAGGTTGTAGATTAGTATTAAATATATCATGAATAAATTGAACATGGCTAATATTATCTTTGTCTGACTGCATTCTCAACATGTTTCCTTTCTCCTCTTATGACGATTTATGGGCAAAATCTCTATACTCATCAAGTTCTTATATTATCACGTCATGGTTTATGAAATTGTACTCTTACACATTCTTCCTTCCTATATTAGACTTAAACATTCTTTCATCCTATAGATTTTCATAGTATCGTCATGTTTCAGTAATCCCTATGTTGTCCTTCCCATGTTATTAGGAGTATGAAACCCATGTTTACAAAAAGAAGGGCCCAGGTGATTTAAAATAATCACTCCATTTATAAGTACTCATAAAGCATACTCATGGAATAACTAAGCATATTCAATCACGTTGAAAAATGTAAGATAAGAGGCATTCATTCAAAACAAAAAGAATTCATGTTAAAAGTACATGAAACAATTGCATAAGATACAAAGCACATCCATGGATGAACACATGGGAGGCAATACACATAGAGGCATAAGCATACATGAGAACGGTATACAGAAACACTTTATGAATTAATTAAATACATCAAGTATGAATGAATCCAATACATCGAGTATGAAGCATACAGATGAATACATAAGGCATGAGTCATACACACGAATACACGTAAGGTGTAAAGTACAAAGTATACAAATGAATTACATAAGGCAAGAAGCATCCATGCAAAAAATAGAATGAAGTAATGCTCACAAGGCATGAAGGACCTATGTAAAGCATGAACCATACATATGAATACATGCAAGACATGAATCATACACGTAAACCATGAAGTAATACATAAATACACAAAAGGTACAAGCATATATGAGAAAGGTACTCTTGGAGTGGACATGCTGAAGACACATCGATCATGAAGCATACAAGAGAGAGGTGTTCATGGAATAGACATCTGAAAACATCTCATTCATGAAATAACACAAATACACATAACATATAAAACACATATGCCAGACACATTATAGACATGATGCAAGAACAAGGTATACATGAGGAAAGTGTACATATAAAACACCCATCGGGTAGGCATGCTCAAAACACATAAGAAAAACGTAAGACACAAAGCAGTTAAAGGCACACTCATAAGAATGCAATGTTGGCCTAACCAATTTAATTTTTTATTTATTTGAGAAGAGACTGGAATAATTAGTCCTAATAGAGTAGTTGTTTTGTCCAACAGGCTGGCAGAATCATGCTCTGATACCACTGTAATGTCCCATAATTGGTTACACTTTAATTTAACCTAATTTTGGCCAAATCTATAAATAGGTAATTGGGTTTTATAGGTGTACCTATGTATACTATTTTCCTGCAACAAAAGTAGAGAACATATATGAAATAATACTTAGACTGAAAAATGAACTATATTAAATGATATGAAATTTGCTATATTAATGGCTATTAGAATTATAATTGTGGGATATAATCTTTGTTAATTGTTAGATACGGTTTATGAGAGGAATACATATATGAGATATATCTAAGTTTATTGATTTATAATTTGTTGGATGAATATGTCTGAATCCCCAATTAGAGGGATAAATTTCCCAAAATGTAGAGGTTGTATTAATTAGAGAATGTGCAAGATGTTTGACCTAGATGACAACATGAAAATTTAATAATAATAACTTGGCTTAATCTTAACATCCATAAAGAGTATGTATTAATATTGGAAAATGTTTAGTCAATGAAAAATTTCAGTGGGCAGCGTGAATGTCACCGACATCATAGTTACCAAATAGAGGTGGGTAATGAATAAGATCTTAGTTAATTAGGTCTAGTATCACTCCTTCGTGTCGTACAGTATGTAACCATATAGATTGTTATGATTGGATATTGACGTATTGGTAAACTTAGGTGGTAGATTGGTATTAAATATATCATGAATAAATTGAACATGGCTAATATTGTCTTTGTCTGAATGCATTCTCAACATGTTTCCTTTCTCCTCTTAAGACGACTTATGGGAAAAATCTCTATACTCATCAAGTTCTTATATTATCACCTCATGGTTCGAGCAATTGTACTCTTACACATTCTTCCTTCCTATATTACTCTTGCACATTCTTCCATCCTATAGATTTTCATAGTATCATCATGTTTCAGTAATCCCTATGTTGTCCTTCCCATGTTATTAGGAGTATGAAACCCATGTTTGCAAAAAGAAGGGCCCAATTGATTTAAAACAATCACCCCATTTATAAGTACTCATAAAGCATACTCATGGAATATTTAAGCATATTCAATCATGTTGAAACATGTAAGATAAGGGGCATTCATTCAAACCAAAAAGAATTCAAGCTGAAAGTAAATGAAACAATTGCATAAGATACAAAAGACATCCATGGATGAACACATGGGAAGGAATACACATAGAGGTGGAAGCATACGTGAGAACGGTATACAGAAACACTTTATCAATGAATCCAATACATCACATATGAATGAATCCAATACATCAAGTATGAAGCATATGGAGGAATACATAAGGCATCAGTCATACACATGAATACACGTAAGGTGTAAAGTACAAGGTATACAAATGAATTACATAAGGCAAGAACCATCCATGCAAAACATAGAATATACACATAAGGCACGAATACATGTAAAGCATGAAGTGTACGCATGAAGTATACACATGAATTCACTTTAGTCATCAAGCAAGTATACATAAGTACCATAAGACATGAAGTGCACACAGGCATGAAATAATGGATACATGTAAGCCAAGAAGTAACATACATAACTATATGCAAGGCATGAAGTAATGCATAGAAGGCATGAAGGAGTTATGTAAAGCATGATCCATACATATGAATACATGCAAGACATGAATAATATATGTAAACCATGAAGTAATACATAAATACACAAAAGGTACTAGCATATATGAGAAAGGTACTCGTGGAGTGGACATGCTGAAGACACATCGATCATGAAGCATACAAGAGAGAGGTATTCATGGAATAGACATCTGAAAACATCTCATTCATGAAGTAACACAAATACACATAAAATATAAAACACATATGATAGACACATGATAGACATGGTGCAAGCACAAGGTATACATGAGGAAAGTGTACATATAAAACACCCATGAAGTAGGCATGCTCAAAACACATCAGAAACACGTAAGACACGAAGCAGTTAAAGGCACACTCATAAGAATGCAATGTTGGCCTAACCAATTCAATTTTCTATTGATTTGATAAGAGACTGGAATAATTAGTCCTAACTGAGTAGTTGTTTTGTCCAACAGGCTGGTAGAATCATGCTCTGATACCATTG
Source organism: Cryptomeria japonica (assembly GCF_030272615.1). NCBI lineage: Eukaryota > Viridiplantae > Streptophyta > Pinopsida > Cupressales > Cupressaceae > Cryptomeria > Cryptomeria japonica. The sequence goes on along the minus strand of NC_081406.1, from coordinate 466,616,795 downwards.
TAATGTCCCCTAATTAGTTACACTTTAATTTAACCTAAATTTGGCCAAATCTATAATTAGGTAATTGGGTTTTATAGGTGTACCTTTGTATACTATTTTCCTATAACAAAATTAGAGAACATATATGAAATAATACTTAAATTGGAAAATGAACTATATTAAATGATATCAAATTTGCTATATTATAGGCCATTAGAATTATAATTCTGGGATATAATCTAAGTTACCAGTTCGGGTTTAGGCATCAGTTTGGGTTTGAAGAACATGGTACGCCGATACGGAAAAATTTTGAAAAGGGGTTTGGGTTCGTTAGTACAAAAACATGTAAATTATATATATATGCAGTGCCCCTCATAGGGTCCTGGGGCAACGCCCAGGACACGCTCCCTATCGCTATAGAGGGTAGGGTCAAGGGGCTATGCCCCTATTGCCAACACCAAATTACAACCTTCAAACCCATATGAAACTCCATGGCATGCATCAATTTTTTGCTTTTTTAAGATGTCAGGAACCAGGCCAAAGAAGTCAAAATTCTGATCAAGGTGCATTCTCCCATACGGGAATTGTGATTTTTGACTTGTTCTTTCATAAAGACTTGTGCTTCTCTCTTGGTTGTAAGATGCATAGGTGTGTGGCTTGAGACATAGGGTCATTTGAATTTTTTATTTGTTGTAATTCAAAAAAAAAATAATTGCAGAAAAAAATTCCATTTTTGGACTGTCAGACCCCTGGGTTCATCTTGGGTCCTCTTGGGTTTGACCCTAGGACATCTTGGGTTCACCTTGGCTTGAACCAAGCCTGTGAACCACAAACCCTTTTCGAACCACAGGCAAACGGGACCCGAACCCCGAACCAGGACCGTACCGGACCAGTACCAATGGTCTAGGGTGCCGAACGCGGTAACTCAGGATATAATCATATTATTATATTTCCTAAATGAGATCAAATTATTATATAAAGTTAGGTTGTAAGTCAGTTACTAATCAATTCCTTTAGTCCATTAGTTGGATAGGTTGTCCTAGAAACCATCCCTCCTAGGCCCAAGGGCAGAATACCATATCCCCCTTGGCTCCATATGGCAGGTGTTAGGCATCCATCATGGAGTGGCGTACCTAGCGAGGTGTTCTATCACTATTCCCCCTCATCACAACCGCCTTCTCTCTTAAGCCCAAGAGCAGATGCTTCACCCCTCTTGGCTCCATGTGGTAGGTGTTAGGCATCCACTATGGAGTGGCATTCTTAAGAGAGTCCCTCATTTACAATGAACCTTTTGTGATATTCCAATGAAATCATATTTGTCATTCAATTGAACTAATTATGATAATCAATTTGTACTTGACATAGTTATTATACTTCATCATATTATATTGCCTTAGTGTGTTATATCAGATTGTTAACAGTTATTTCTGTTAGTATTACTTTAAATCAGAATTATTCATTAATTGTTATTGTTATATTTTATGTTATTAGCATGGTACAATGTTATAGAAACTTATACAAATTGAATTTGATTGCCTTATTCCCTTTGAATTCATTAACAGATATATATGTGTGTGTCTTATGTCTAATAGTGTTCTCATGTATAATCATTTCAATGCTATTTTAATAATTATACATTATTCACTTTTGAACTTTATATCATATTAATTCCATTAATTAAATTAAGACCATATAAAATTTTATATATATAATATCAGCTATTATATTCCATCATAGGCCCTCTTCTCTTTTATTATCCTTGCTGGTAGTTTTTGTACATTTCTCTATCCTTGCTGGCAGATCTGACTTTCTTTTTCCCCTCCTGTATTCTCCCTATTCCCATTTGCATAGGGGGGTATTTATCCTACCTCCCCATGTGGTGAAGAGCCATGATGGTCTCCTAATAGGTAGCACCCCCCTTTTTGAAGAGTTGATGTCACTCTATTTCTGATGGCTCTTTTCAAGAAGAGAATCGCTTCATATAAAACCCGATTTGGAACTATTCAAACCACCCTTTAAACAATGGTTATCGGGCCTTGGTAAATATAGGGGTTAATTGGTTAATAGAAATAATAGAATTTTTACCACAAAGCACCATTATAATATAATATGTATTGTTAATATAATAAAATCATTCAATAAAAAATGTAAATTGATAATATAATATTATTTATTGTTATTATAATAACATCATTCAATATAAAATGTAAATTGATAATATATAATATTATTGTAATGTTAATGTGTTATAATATAAGTTTGATATGTTTTTAACATATAATTTTATATGGCAAAAACTATAGTAATTATTTCTACTATAAATGTGGGGACATGACAGTCTTCCCTTCCACAGATTGCTTGTCCTCAAGCGATTTCAAATTAGAGTGATCACAATGGTAGTACTCAACATGACTCTACTCTGATATTACTATATGTTGTAGGTTTGAATTAAGGCATATATGCTTTTACCTTTAATTTGAGTGTGAGTTATAACCAATAGTGGGAAATTGGCATGATTTAACTTAAGACAAGCCCGCTCTCTTCTAGAGGAAAGGATCAAGGCCATCCAATTGTGTTTGCAAAAACCGGTTAGGTTGGCAATATGATGATTTGAAAAATGACCTTAATTGTGAGATTATCATGCTGCCTATGCCTTATAGAATGGGGCCCTTAGAAATTTGTTCACTGAGTATTGTTGTTTTTTATGGTAGTTGTAGCCTAATACCATCGCTCGAGAGATGATAAAATGCCATAACATTTGTAAAGGGGTTTGATATCATGGAAGATGATTATGTTCAGTGACGCTTGGTACAAATTTTGAACATAACAATTTGTGATAAGCAGTTTGTGAAATGATAAATATTGTTTTTGAGTATCACTTTTGATTGTAGGAGTTATTGTAAGTAAACCACAAATGATGATTTTACTCTATCATTACATACTGTTCATGAGAGGAATACATATATGAGATATGTTTAAATTTATTGATTTATAATTTGTTGGATGAATATCTCTGAATCCGAAATTAGAGGGATAAATTTCCAAAATGTAGAGGTTGTATTAATTAGAGAATGTGCAAGATGTTTGATCTAGATGACAACATGAAAAGTTAATAATAATAACTTGGCTTAATCTTAACATCCATAAAGAGAATGTATTAATATTGGAAAATGTTTAGTCAATGAAAAATTTCAGTGGGCAGCGTGAATGTCACTGACATCACAGTTACCAAATAGAGGTGGGTAATGAAAAAGATCTCAATTAATTAAGTATCGTATCGCTCCTTCATGTCGTATAGTCTGTAACCATATAGATTGTTATGATTGGATATTGATGTATTGGTAAACTTAGTTGGTAGATTGGTATTAAATATATCACGAATAAATTGATCATGGATAATATGATCTTTTTCTAACTGCATTCTCAACATGTTTCCTTTCTCCTCTTATGATGATTTATGGGCAAAATCTCTATACTCATGAAGTTCTTATATTATCACCTCCTAGTGTGAGCAATTGTACTCTTACACATTCTTCCTTCCTATATTACTCTTACACATTCTTCCATCCTATATATTTTCATAGTATCGTCATGTTTCAGTAATCCCTATGTTGTCCTTCCCATGTTATTAGGATTATGAAACCCATGTTTGCAAAAAGAAGGGCTCAGGTGATTTAAAACAATCACCCCATTTATAAGTACTCATAAAGCATACTCATGGAATAACTAAGCATATTCAATCATGTTGAAACATGTAAGATAGGGGGCATTCGTTTAAAACAAAAAAAATTCATGCTAAAAGTACATGAAACAATTGCATAAGATACAAAGCACATCCGTGGATGAACACATGGGAGGCAATACACATAGAGGCGGAAGCATACATGAGAAAGGTATACAGAAACACTTTATGAATGAATCCAATACATCAAGTATGAAGCATACAGATGAATACATAAGGCATGAGTCATACACATGAATACATGTAAGGTGTAAAGTACAAATTATTCAAATGAATAACATAAGGGAAGAAGCATCCATGCAAAAAATAGATTATATACATAAGGCACGAATACATGTAAAGCATGAAGTGTATGCATGAAGTATACACATGAATTCACTTAAGGCGTGAAGCAAGTATACATAAGTACCATAAGACATGAAGTGCACATAGGCATGAAATAATGGATAGATGTAAGCCTAGAAGCAACATACATGACTATATGCAAGGCATGAAGTAATGCACACAAGGCATGAGGGAGCTATGTAAAGCATGAACCATACATATGAATACATGCAAGACATGAATCATATATGTAAACCATGAAGTAATACATAAATAAACAAAAGGTACAAGCATACATGAGAAAGGTACTCGTGGAGTGGACATGCTGAAGACACATCGATCATGAAGCATACAGAGAGAGGTATTCATGGAATAGACATCTCAAAACATCTCATTCATGAAGTAACACAAATACACATAAGATATAAAACACATATGCCAGACACATGATAGACATGGTGCAAGCACAAGGTATACATGAGGAAAGTGTACATATAAAAGACCCATGGAGTAGGCATGCTCAAAACACATAAGAAAAACGTAAGACATGAAGCATTGAAAGGCACACTCATAAGAATGCAATGTTGGCCTAACCAATTCAATTTTCTATTTATTTGAGAAGAGACTAGAATAATTAGTCCTAACCGAGTAGTTATTTTGTCCAACAAGCTGGCATCATCATGCTCTGATACCACTATAATGTCCCCTAATTAGTTACACTTTAGTTTAACCTACATTTGGCCAAATCTATAAATAGGTAATTGGGTTTTATAGGTGTACCTTTGTAAACTATTTTCCTGCAACAAAATTAGAGAACATGTATGAAATAATACTTAAACTGAAAAATGAACTATATGAAATGATATCAAATTTGCTATATTATTGGTTGTTAGATTTATAATTGTGGGATATAATCTAAGTTACCGGTTCGGGTTCGAATAAACCAGTATGCCAATACGGCAAAATTTTGAAAAGGGGTTTGGGTTCGTTAGTATAAAAACATGTAAATTATATATATATATATATATATATATATATATATATATATATATATATATATATATATATATATATATATATATATATATATATATGCAGTGCCTCCCGCAGGGTCCCTTGGCAACACCCAGGGTGCACTCCTTGTCGCTGTAGAGGGCGGGGTCGAGGGGTTGTGCCCCCACTGCCAACACCAAATTACAACCTTCAAACCCACACAGAACTTCATGGCGTGCATCAATTTTTTTCTTTTTTAAGATGTCAGGAACAAGGCCAAAGAAGTCAAAATTCTGATCAAGGTGCATTCTCCCATATGGGAATTGTGATTTCTGACTTGTTCTTTCGTAAATTCTTGTGCTTCTCTCTTGGTTGTAAGATGCATAAGTGTGTGGCTTGAGACATAGGGCCATTTTAATTTTTTATGTGGTAGAATTCAAAAACAAAAAAATTTGCAAAAAAAAAATCCATTTTTGGGCTGTCAGACCCCTGGGTTCGTCTTGGGTCCTCTTAGGTTCGACCCTGGGTCATCTTGGGTTCAACCTTGGGTTGTCTTGGGTTCACCCTAGTTCGAACCAGACCTGTGAAACACAAACCCTATCTAAACCACAGGCGAATCGGACCCGAACCCCGAACCAGGACCATACCAGACCAGTACCAAGGGCCCAGGGGCCGAACCCGGTAACTCAGGATATAATCATATTATTATATTTCCTAACTGAGATCAGATTATTATATAAAGTTAGTTTGTAAGTCATTTAGTAATCAATTCCTTTAGTACATTAGCTGGATAGGGTGTCCTAGAAACCATCCCTCCTAGGCCCAAGGGAAGAATACCATATCCCCCTTGGCTCCATATGGCAGGTGTTAGGCGTCCATCATGGAGTGGCGTACCTAGTGAGGTGTTCTATCGCTGTACCCCATCATCACAACCACCTTCTCTCTTAAGCCCAAGAGAAGATGCTTCACCCCTCTTGGCTTCATGTGGCAGGTGTTAGGCATCCACTATGGAGTGGCATACTTAAGAGAGTCCCTCATTTACAATGAACCTTTTGTGATATTCCAATGAAGTCATATTTGTCATTCAGTTGAACAAATCATGATAATCAATTTGTACTTGACATAGTTATTATACTTCATCATATTATATTGCCTTAGTGTCTTATATCAGATTGTTAACAGTTATTTCTGGTAGTATTACTTTAAATTAGAATTATTCATTAATTGTTATTGTTGTATTTTATGTTATTAGCATGGTACAATATTATAGAAACTTATACAAACTGAATTTGATTGCCTTATTCCTTCTGAATTCATTAACAGATATATATGTGTGTGTCTTATGTCTAATAGTGTTCTCATGTACAATCATTTTAATGCTATTTTAATAATTATACATTATTTTCTTCTGAACTTTATATTATATTAATTCCACTAATTTAATTAAGACCATATAAAATTTAATATATATAATATCAGCTATTATATTCCATTATAGGCCATCTTCTCTTTTATTATCCTTGCTGCTAGTTTCTATATATTTCTCTATCCTTGCTGGTAGATCTGACTTTCTTGTTCCCCTTCTGTATTCTCCCTATTCCCATTTGCACAGGGGGGTATTTATCCTACCTCCCCATGTGCTGAAGTGCCACGATGGTCTCCTAATAGGCAACACCCCCCTTTTTGAAGAGTTGATGTCCCTCTATTTCTGACGGCTCTTTTCAAGAAGAGCATCACTTCATATAAAACCCGATTTGGAACTATTCAAACCACCCTCTAAAGAATGGTTATCAGGCCTTGGTAAATATAGGGGTTATTTGGTTAACAGAAATAATATAAGTTTTAATACAAAGCACCATTATAATATAATGTGTATTGTTAATATAATAAAATCATTCAATAAAAAATGTAAATTGATAATATAATATTATTTATTGTTCTTATTAATTGAAAAACAGGTTTTAAGGACCTGAAACCATTACAACATATTTATGAAGAAAGTTGAGAAAATAGAGTCCACATAGAGAGTGACTGGTCAAAAGACCAGCAAACAGAAAAAATAGCTAAACAGCAAAGAACCGAGAGAGACACTACATAGTAATTTTCTTTAGCAGATCCTCTGCCTTAGTCACCAGCTCATCATAGGTCACCCGAACTACTTTTAGCTCCTCCAGGTCCTTATTCGCTTTCTTTTCCTTCCTCTTTCCACGGGTACGGGTTCTGGGACCTTGGGCTTCCCTTGTTCCTTTTGCATCCAGGTCAATTTCTTGGGTTTCCTTTTCATCATCAAGTTTGCTGATGAGGGTATGGGTGTTGTTGGTCGAGATTTTTAGAATGTTGAGGCTCTGCTCTGCAATGTTCTTGAGGCACTCCTTTATCTTGTCCACTTTGGCAACTGTGTCCGAGAGCATTTTCTCACTTGTTTCCTCCATAGTCTTTCCATCTTGTATCTCCTTTTCAATTTTCTCAAATCGGGGATTAAAGGCATCTCTGATGTCTTCCGCTTTAGCAATTGTGTTCTTCAGATCTTCGATATAATCAGCCATAGTGTTCCCCTCTCCAATGTTAATAGTATCTAGTATCAGGACTCTATTGCATAGTTTTTTGTACTCATCCGTAGTTTTCTTATTCCCATCAATAAGCCATTCTATGGTTTTCATAAAACCCTTCAAGGCCTCGGGAGGTGGACCAGGAGAAGGAGTCACATTTCCAGGGGTTGTCTGTTCATCTTTAGAGATATGCAGGGCAGAAATAGTATCAGTGGCCCTGAGAGTCTCCTCCATAGTCTCCATATCCAGGCTTTGTTTAGCTTCCAGGACCCTTGTTTGCTTGTCCTCTTCCGGTTCCTTGCCGGTCTCCTCCAGTTCTTTTCCAGTCTCCTTTGTTTTCTTTTGCTTCTTCCTTGGCTAGGCTTGGTTCTTACTTTTTTCCTTCAGCACCCCCTTAGGGTTCTTCTTCTCCTCAAGGAGATCAAAGTACTCTTCTTCCGAAGAAATACTAATCAAGGGTTTTCTTTGGGGTTTTTTGCTCTTAGAAGAAGAGGGTCTTGATTTCCTCTTCTTACTACTCTCATACTCTGAGTCGTCAGAGCTTTCCTCATTATCAGTCAAGGAATCATTGTCTTATTCCTCCTCCTCTGAGAAATCAAAATTAGACAAATCATCTTCTGAATCCATAAAGAGCTGCATTCGGTTGATTTTACTAGCCTTTAAATGGTCATAAATGAGGACCATAAGTCCCTGGTGCATTGCAGTATCACCCCGGGGATTTTCTTTATAGGCTTTTAGGGAGGCATTCATAGAACAGAGCAAGAAGTAAGGGAAATTCACCTTATCATTATGCCTAAAATGATTTAAGAGGACAAAATGATACCCATACACTTTCATAAACCTACCATCTAGCATTATATGCCTCATTAAAACAAAGAGAATTTCCTGCTAGGGTTTTGCAAAAGTCCTAGGCGGGTAATAGGTTTTACTCAACTTTACCAGTCTTTTCTTCTCTTTCTCTGTGACCGGGTACCTTTCAATGGCTTCCCTGCTGACCTTCCTGTCTCTGTAGAAGTTGTAGCCCTCCCTTTTGAGCCCCTTGGCTTTAGCTATTAAGTCTTTATCAATTTCCACCAGTCGGTCGCCCATTTTAAGCATGCCCTTCTTCCAATTTTTCAAGAAGAAGCTAGTTATCTTTCCATCCTGACCATGGAGTCTGTCAATGAAGCTCGAAAGACCACCCTTCTGCTGAATTTCCCACACCTCTTCTTTCTATTTCCACTCCTTGCAACTGCTTGGCTCATATCTTCTTCTGTTTCTGCCCATGGTGTTGTTTCTCACAGTCAAGTTTAGATTACAGAACTGGTGAAAAAGAAAGCTTTTCGAATTTAAAACAAAAACCCAGAAAGTGTGTGTAGCAATTATGATTTGATGGGTTATAACACACGTTCTACTAGCTTTGATATTATAATGAGTAGTTCCCTCATTATAGAAGTAACTCGAAGTGCTTACTTCAGTACTTATCATAATTGCCCTGTCAATCAAGAGACTTTGGGGTACTTCGATATCTTTCATTAATTATGATTTGTCTGACATCTTTAGGGAGACCGCTCTCACCTGTCCACGTGGTAATCATCTCATTCTTAACCACCACGTTTGTAGCCCAATCAACAGAACAGTTGGCCTCCTGATAAATATTGGATATGTGGCATTTTTTGAAGGTTCTAATGATATCAATGGCAGAAAAAATTATATTGTGAATCGACCAAGAGGGCTTTGAGGTCCCATTGAGACACTTAATTATATTATTGGAATCCCCTTCTATCCAGAGATAGGGACAGTTCCATTTTTTGGCTAGAATAATGCCTTGAAGGGCTGCCATAGCTTCTGCTTTATGATTGGTTTGAATGCCAATAGGGATAGCAATCATACCTTTGCAAATGCATCTATTGTCTCTGAGAATAGCTCCACAGCCTGAGGGACCTGGGTTTCCTTTGGCTGCTCCATTGAAATTGATTTTGAGCCAACCTTGGGGAGGGGTTTGCCACTTAACTTCAAGCCTTTTATTATAACTGATATTATGACCATCAGTGATCTTCATATTCCAAGCTCTTAAGATATTTGACTCCAAGGAGTTGTTAGAGTAACAAGAAACCTCCATAGTTCCCATATTTTCCTGAATAGCCCTCTGAATTTTTTGAAAAACAATGTCTTGATTTAAGGACACATCCCTGAATATTCAGTTGTTTCTTTCCTTCTAAAGACCCCACAAAATGTGTGGAAGAGAGAGTTGCCACATACATCTCATAAAAGATTTGGTCCAATGGATTTGCCAGGAGGAGAACAAATCTCTGATGTTACTGGGAAACACCCAAGCTAGACTAAAGCTCTTGAGGAAGCTTTCCCAAATAGAGGTTGAGAAAGAATAGTGGAGGGCAAGATGGTCCACTGACTCTTCCTCTTAAAAGCACAACACACACCTGTTTGGAAGGGCAAAACCTCTGCATTTAAGGTTGTCAACAGTAAGGATCTTATTCTAGAGAATAGTCCAGAAGAACAAATTGATTTTGGAAGTGAGACCTTTTAACCAAGCTTTAGACTAGAAGGGATTCATAGGACGGGAAGGGGAGAGGATACAATAAATCGAAGATACAGTAAAAATACCTTTGGGGTTATATTTCCAGATCAGGGAATCCTCTTCCTTATTCAGCCAAATAGCAGACAATTGGGTTTTGAGCTTAGAGAGACTCGGATGAATACTATCAATGTTCTACCAGTTGTTCCCATTCCAATAATCTGCCACTAAGGTACCAAAAGAGCCAATACATGAGGGGGCATGGGAAGCCCACTCATAGAAATCCAAAAGGGGTTTGTCAAAAAGCCAAGGATCCTCCCAGAATCTAACTTTTCTGCCATTTCCAATTTTCCATGTCACCCCTTTAGTAGTCACATCTTTACATTTAGAAACATGGTTCCAGATATGTGATCCATTTATACTGATGTCCGAATTAAGAAAAGAAGAAAGAGAAAATGATAGAAGAGAATACTTACTTCTCCAAATTTTGCACCATTCAGAATCAAAGTGAAACCATCTCCAAGCTTGTTTAGACAAGAGAGCTTCATTTAAAGTGCGAATCCTACTGAGCTCCAGACCACCTTTTCTTTTTGGCTTGCAGACCTGATCCCATGCCACCAAGGGCATTCTTTGCTTTTCCTCAACCCCAGACCATAGGAATCTTCTTTGAATTTTCTCAATAGTTTCAACATACTTGACTGGAATTCTGAATAAGCTCAGAGCATAAATGGGAATACTTTGAAGAGTAGCCTTAAGGAGAAGGAGATTACCAGCTTGACTTAAGAGAGCCCCTTTCCAAACTGCAAGTTTTTTATGAAATTTATCAACCAGCGAACTCCAATAGGAATCAGGAGGGGAAATCCCCATGTGGAGACCAAGGTAGGTGGCAGGAAGGTCAGCAATTTTACACTCCAAAATTCTGCTAATCCTTTGTTGTCTTCTCTCCGGGGTATTAATGAAAAAGACATCACTTTTGGCCCAGTTAATAAGCTGCCCCATAGTAGAAGCATATTTACACAAAGTACTCTTTAGAACTTTAGCTTCTAAGATGCTTGATTCCCCCATAATTATTGTATCATCAACAAACTGCTGGTGTGAACAAATAAGCTCAGCAGAAGAAGGTTTAAGGCCCTTAAAGGATCCTATCTGCACCAAGTTTTCCATGGTCCAACCAAAGCATTCAGCCAAAATAATGAAAAGGATGGGGGAGATAGGATCTCGTTTCCTAAGACCTCTCGAAGCTTGGAAAAAGGTTGAAGGGGAACCATTGACAAGGACAGCAAAGGATGCAGAAGTAGAAAGTTGGGAGAAAAGATCCACAACTCTTGAGGCAAACCCAAAGGAAGAGAGAACTTCCTGAAGAAGAGACTAGTCAACCCTATCATAGGCTTTGGAGAGGTCAAGCTTAAGGATGAGGCCCTACTTCTTTGCTTTATCAAGAGAGTGAATATTCTCATGAACAGTAATAATGGAATCGAGAATTTGTCTTCCAGGAACAAACCCATTTTGCTGGTGTTTAATTAAAACTGGGAGAATAGACAAGAGTCTAGAAGTCAGGACCTTAGATATGATCTTGTACAAGGAATTGCAGAGGCTAATAGGTCTGAACTTATCCAAACAGTCGGCACCTTGAGTCTTGGGGATGAGAGCAATAAAAGTACCATTGATTTCCTTCAAGAGTTTTTTAGCCCCAAAGAATTCCTTAACCCCATTAGCAACATCAGTCTCGATAATGTCCCAAAACTATTGAAAAAAGAGCATTGGGAAACCATCAAGACCAGGAGCTTTGTTTCCATCAAAGGAGAAAATAACATTTTTAATTTCTAAGGTGGAAGGAATGGAAGAGAGAAAAACATTATTTTGGGCATCAATGAGATGAGGAATGTTCTGGAGAAAAGAGGACTGAGCTTCAGCATCCAGACTTTGATCCCTTGTTAGGAGGTCCGAGAAATACCTCTTAGCTTCATTCCTTATTTCATCTTCCTTGATCAACTCCCCACTGTCCACAACTAACTTGTTAATCCTGTTGGTTGCTTTATGTTTGATGGTTGACATATGGAAGAATTTTGTATTCCTGTCTCCTTCTTTGAGCCACATGCATCTTGATCTCTGCTTCCAAAACATTTCCTCTTTAGCAATAATGTCATGGTATTTCTTAAGAATCTTATTCTCCTCAGCAATAGAAACAGTACTAAAACCATCCTTCTGGATCTGGTCCTGTATTTCTTTAAGGTTTTCCTAAATTTTACTCTTAGCCTCAAATATATTCCCAAAGTTGTTCTTATTCCTGATTCGAATGTTGTCTTTCACACTTTTGAGCTTCTTAACAACTTTGAACATTGTCGTTCCCTCAACTTGGATACTCCACCATTTTTGAATATATTTTTTAATGTTAGGGTGAAGAGTCCACATTTTTTCAAATCTAAAGGGATAGTTTTTTCTTCTATTGATTGGATCAGCATTGAAAGTGATTGGAAAGTGATCAGAACCAACCCGAATATGTGTAGACAAAGAATAGAAATACTAACTATACCAATCATTAGAAATTAGAGCTCAGTCAAGGCGCACTTGAATAAGGTCATTACCATTTCTTCTATTAGTCCAAGTGAAATTACAACCCTGTATCTCCAAATCATTAAGAGCTAAGGAATAAATAAAATCCATAAGGGCCATCCTACTTTCCAGCTGAGGAGGACTGCCTCCAAATTTTTCCTCCTCTTTCAAAGGCATATTGAAATCCCCCATAACCATCCAACTTAGATTTTTGAAACTTTCCCTAGCCTGTCTAATCCTTTTCCAAAAAGAGTTTCTACCCTTTAAGGTATTAGGAGCATAAATGTTTGTGAGAACCCATGAAAAGCCATCTTTAAGATGCTCAAATTTAATACAAGAAAAATTACTTTCCTGAATAATGACCTGGCCTTTAACAATGTTGAGATTCCAGATGGTTGCAATGCCTCCAGAAGCACCCTCAGAACTTCCCCCACTAATATTACCATTTTTGAAGAACTTCAAAGATTCAACTTTTTTTCTACTCATTTTGGTTTCTTGAATAAGAAAAATGTGAGGATTGCTATCTCTTATCATATTCCTAATAATATCATGTTTATAGGGATTGTTTAGACCCCTTATGTTCCAAGAAATTATCCTCATAGCTACTTACCAATTACCAGCTCCTTGAGAGTCTTTTGAGTTCCATCTGCTATGTTCTTGCTGGCCTCCATATCTCTAACTTTGTGGTTAGAGGGTCGTCCTGGGGAAGAGGAGACGTATCCCACATCAACTTGAGCTATTCTACTAGATTTCTTATTTAGGGATGTTGAGGGTGTTGCTACTTTTTTACTCCTGTGTTTAGGCTACTTCCATTTCATTTCTGACATAGGAGCCACTTCCGGATTGATGAGGATTTTGGAAATTTCATCTTCATTACCCCATTTAGGAGTTCTGGACTCAATTGAAATAATGTTTGCTGTTCTTGAATTCTGATCTGAATCCGAAAGACTCAATCCCAAAATCGCACACTTTTGGGCTTCTTGAATTTTAGAACTAGGTATTGCTACAGAAGAGTCTGTCCTTTCCACTTGTGGATCTGGGATTTCACCTTCCTCAGGTTGATAGTCTCTAGCTTCCACTGCCTTGTTTTCATATGTGTCATCAACCACTTCATCTTTCGCATTTGGAGGATCATTATGATCATTCAAATCCTTTTTCTGAGTTGTTTTTATCAGACTAGCTTTGGTTGTTTCATTTCTATCTACTTCCTGTACCATGGGACTGAAGATAGAGTTTGAGGCTTCCTTCTGTTCCCCCAAAGGAGAAAAGCGATTGGAATTTTCTTCCTTATTTTCTATGTTTTTAACTTGCCACACCCGTTTCTCTGGCACATTCTGGCTTTCAATCTGAGGTTTTAACTGATTAGGCTCTGCCCTTTGCTTTTTTGGGCAAGATTTTGCCCAATGACCTACCTTTTTACAGTGGAAACATGCAAAAGGAATAGTTTCATATTCTATATGTTTCTTCCAAGTTCCCAGTTTTGAAACTAGATCAATCTGTTCCAGCATATCTGCCTCAGGGGCTACTCCAACTTAGAACCTTGCATGGGTTAATCTTCTTTTTGAGGTAGTGACTGGGTCTATAGAGAGCAGCTCACCAAAAGAACTTGCTATTCCAAAGAAGATGCTTTCTGCCCAATACTCAAGAGGCAATCCTAGGAGTTTTATCCAAACTGGAACCTGTGCCAGAAGAGAATCATTCATGTTCAATTTCAGATGCCATTTTCTTAGAACTAGGGCTGTCTTTCCCACCATCCAGGGACTCCCGCACAAGATCTTAACCTTATCTTTCTTCGCATGAAAAAGAGAAAGATAGAAGACCTTTGGGTAGTGCCGAGACCTCAACGTTTCCTTTAAGGGCCCATTTTCAAATAACAAAGGCCCTAACAATTTCAATGTTTGGGCGTGGACCCATAAATTTCCCTACCAAGGAGTTTGACATACTGTTGATATTATGGTCTAGAACCTAGTCAGGGATGGAGATAGCAAACTTACCACCAGAAGGGTCAAAAATGTTCTTAACAGGAGGAAGGGAGGATTTACTAGTTGGTCTAGATCCAAAAAGGGAAGACCATTTTTTCCCCTCCCTCCCATTATCCACGAGGTCAACTAGTGGCATGGGCCCCCCATTGGACCCTTCCCCCAGATGCCTAGAAGAATCCGCTGTCATGGCAAACAGAGTACCATCAGACTGTGAGTCAGCAACAGGAACTAGGAAGTACGGGGGCTTGTCCTTATCATCAATAGGACTAGCACCATTCATCTGGCCTCCCTCACCATTGGAACCAGGGTTCCCGCCTTGCTGGAAATTTGAATTTTGAGCTCTCGCTCCCGCTCCTGACATTGTTTGGACCTAAAAAAAATTAGGTTTATCATTCAATATAAAATGTAAATTCATAATATATAATATTATTTTAATGTTAATGTGATATAATATAAATTTGATATTTTTTTAACATATAATTTTATATGGAAAAAACTATATTAATTATTTCTACTATAAATGTTGGGACATGACAGTCTTCCCTTCCCTAGATTGCTTGTCCTCAAGCAATTTCAAATTAGGGTGATCACAATGGTAGTGCTCAAGATGACTCTACTCTGATATTACTACATGTTGTAGGTTTAAATTAGGGCATATATGCTTTTACCTTTAATTTGAGTGTGAGTTATAACCAATAGTGGGAAATTGGCATGATTTAACTTCAGACAAGCCCGCTCTCTTCTAGAGGAAAGGATCAAGGCCATCCAATTGTGTTTGCAAAAACTGGTTAGGTTGGCAATATGATGATTTGAAAAATGACCTTAATTGTGAGATTATCATGCTGCCTATGCCTTATAGAATGGGGCCCTTAGAAATTTGTTCACTGAATATCGTTGTTTTGTATGGTAGTTGTAGCCTAACACCATTGATCGAGAGATGATAAAATGCTATAACATTTGTAAAGGGGTTTGATATCGTGGAAGATGATTATGTTCAGTCACGCTTGGTACAAATTTTGAACATAACAATTTGTGATAAGCAGTTTGTGAAATGATAAATACTATTTTTGAGTAACACTTCTGATTGCAGGAGTTATTGTAAGGAAACCACAAATGATGATTTTACTCTATCATTACATACTGTTCATGAGAGGAATACATATATGAGATATGTTTAAATTTATTAATTTATAATTTGTTGGATGAATATGTCTGAATCCCCAATTAGAGGGATAAATTTCCCAAAATGTAGAGGTTGTATTAATTAGAGAATGTGCAAGATGTTTGATCTAGATGACAACATGAAAAGTTAATTATAATAACTTGGCTTAATCTTAACATCCATAAAGAGTATTTATTAATATTGGAAAATGTTTAGTCAATGAAAAATTTTAGTGGGCAGCGTGAATGTCATTGACATCATAGTTACCAAATAGAGGTGGGTAATGAATAAGATCTCAATTAATTAAGTCTCGTATCGCTCCTTCGTGTCGTACAGTCTGTAATCATATAGGTTGTTATGATTGTATATTGACGTATTGGTAAACATAGGTGGTAGATTGGTATTAAATATATCACAAATAAATTGAACATGCATAATACTATCTTTGTTTGACTGCATTCTCATCATGTTTCCTTTCTCCTCTTATGATGATTTATGGGCAAAATCTCTATACTCATCAAGTTCTTATATTATCACCTACTGGTTTGAGCAATTGTACTCTTACACATTCTTCCTTCCTATATTACTCTTACACATTCTTCCATCCTATAGATTTTCATAGTATCGTCATGTTTCAGTAATCCCTATGTTCTGCTCCCCATGTTATTAGGAGTATGAAACCCATGTCTGCAAAAAGAAGGGGCAGGTGATTTCAAACAATCACCCCATTTATAAGTACTCATAAAGCATACTAATGGAATAACTAAGCATATTCAATCACATTGAAACATGTAAAATAAGGGGCATTCGTTCAAAACAAAAAGAATTCATGTTGAAAGTACATGAAACAATTGCATAAGATACAAAGCACGTCCATGGATGAACACAAGGGAGGCACTACACATAGAGGAGAAAGCATACATGAGAAAGGTATATAGAAACACTTTATGAATGAATCCAATACATCAAGTATGAAGCATACAGATGAATACATAAGGCATGAGTCATACACATGAATACACGTAAGGTGTAAAGTACAAAGTATACAAATGAATTACATAAGGCAAGAAGCATCCATGCAAAACATAGAATATACACATAAGGCATGAATACATGTAAAGAATGAAGTCTACGCATGAAGTATGGACATGAATTCACTTAAGGCATGAAGCAAGTATACATAAGCACCATAAGACATGAAGTGCACACAAGCATGAAATAATGGATATATGTAAGCCAAGAAGCAACATACATGACTATATGCAAGGCATGATGTAATGCACACAAGGCATGAAGGAGCTATGTAAAGCACAAACCATACATATGAATACATGCAAGACATGAATCATACATGTAAACTAGGAAGTAATACATAAATACACAAAAGGTACAAGCATATATGAGAAAGGTACTCATGGAGTGGACATGTTGAAAACACATCAATCATGAAGCATACAAGAGAGAGGTATTCACGGAATAGACATTTAAAGAAATGTCATTCATGAAGTAACACAAATACACATAAGATATAAAACACATATGCCAGACACATGATCGACATGGTGCAAGCACAAGGTATACATGAGGAAAGTGTACATATAAAACACCCATGGAGTAGGCATGCTCAAAACACATAAGAAAAATGTAAGACACGAAGTAGTTAAAGGCACAATCATAAGAATGCAATGTTGGCCTAACCAATTCAATTTTCTATTTATTTGAGAAGAGACTAGAATAATTAGTCCTAACTGAGTAGCTGTTTTGTCCAACAGGCTGGTAGAATCATGCTCTGATACCACTATAATGTCCCCTAATTAGTTACACTTTAATTTAACCTAAATTTGGCCAAATCTATAAATAGGTAATTGGGTTTTATAGGTGTACCTTTGTATACTGTTTTCCTGCAACAAAATTAGAGAACATATATGAAATAATACTTAAACTGAAAAATGAACTATATTAAATGATATCAAATTTGCTATATGAATGGCTGTTAGAATTATAATTGTGGGATATAATCTAAGTTACCGGTTTGGGTTCGAAGAACCTGGTACGCCGGTATGGCAAAAATTTTAAAAGCGGTTTGTGTTCTTTAGTACAAAAATATGTAAATTATATATATATATATGCAGTGCCCTTGAGATGGTCCCGGGGCAGCACCCAGGGCACGCTCCCTGTCGTTGTAGAGGGTGGGGTCGAGGGGCTGTGCCCCTGCTACCAACACCAAATTACAACCTTCAAACCCACATGGAACTCCATGGTGTGCATCAATTTTCTGCTTTTTTAAGATGTCAGGAACAAGGCCAAAGAAGTCAAAATTCTGATCAAGGTGCATTCTCCCATATGGGAATTGTGATTTCTGACATTTTATTTTGTAAAGACTTGTGCTTCTCTCTTGGTTGTAAGATGCATAGGTGTGTGGCTTGAGACATAGGGTCATTTTAATTTTTTATGTGGTGGAATTAAAAAAAATATATTTTCCAAAAAAAAAATCCATTTTTGGGCTGTCAGACCCCTGGGTTTGTCTTGGGTCCTCTTGGGTTCGATGCAAGGTCATCTTGGGTTCAGCCTGGTTTGAACCAGGCCTATGAACCACAAACCCTATCCGAACCACATGCAAACCAGACCCAAACCCCTAACCAAGACCGTACCAGACCAGTACCAAGGGTCTAGGGGGCCGAACCCAGTAACTCAGGATATAATCATATTATTATATTTCCTAAATGAGATTAGATTATTATATAAAGTTAGTTTGAAAGTCAGTTACTTATCAATTCCTTTACTCCATTAGTTGGATAGCGTGTCCTAGAAACCATCCCTCCTAGGCCCAAGGGCAGAATACCATATTCCCGTTGCCTCCATATGGAAGGTGTTAGGCATCCATCATGGAGTGGCGCACCCAGCGAGGTGTTCTATCAGCATTTCCCCTCATCACAACTACCTTCTTTCTTAAGGCCAAGAGCAGATGCTTTACCCCTCTTGGCTCCGTGTGGTAGGTGTTAGGCATCCTCTATGGAGTGGCATACTTAAGAGAGTCCCTCATTTACAATGAACCTTTTGTGATATTCCAATGAAGTCATATTTGTCATTCAGTTCAACTAATTATGATAATCAATTTGTACTTGACATAGTTATTATACTTCATCATATTATATTGCCTTAGTGTCTTATATCAGATTGTCAATAGTTATTTGTGTTAGTATTACTTTAAATCAGAATTATTCATTAATTGTTATTGTGGTATTTTATGTTATTAGCATGGTACAGTATTATAGCAACTTATACAAACTAAATTTGATTGCCTTATTCCTTCTGAATTCATTAACAGATATATATATATGTGTGTGTTTTATGTCTAATATTATTCTCATCTATAATTATTTTAATGCTATTTTAGTAATTATACATTATTTGCTTCTGAACTTTGTATCATCTTAATTCTATTAATTTAATTAAGACCATATAAATTTTATATATATAATATCAGCTATTATATTCCATTATAGGCCCTCTTCTCTTTTATTATCCTTGCTGGAAGTTTCTGTAAATTTCTCTATCCTTGCTCCCAGATCTGACTTTCTTGTTCCCCTCGTGTATTCTCCCTATTCCCATTTGCACAGGGGGGTATTTATCCTACCTCCCCATGTGGTGAAGAGCCACGATGCTCTCCTAATAGGTAGCACCCCCCTTTTTGAAGAGTTGATGTCCCTCTATTTCTGACGGCTCTTTTCAAGAAGAGCATCGCTTCATATAAAACCTAATTTGGAACTATTCAAAACACCCTTTAAAGAATGGTTATCGGGCCTTGGTAAATATAGGAGTTAATTGGTTAATAGAAATAATATAATTTTTAATACAAAGCACCATTATAATATAATGTGTATTGTTAATATAATAAAATCATTCAATAAAAAAGTAAATTGATAATATAATATTATTTATTGTTCATATAATAACATCATTTAATATAAAATGTAAATTGATAATATATAATATTATTTTAATGTTAATGTGATATAATATAATTTTGATATGTTTTTAACATATAATTTTATATGGCAAAAACTATATTAATTATTTCTAGTATAAATGTGGGGACATGACAGTCTCCCCTTCCCCAGATTGCTTGTCCTCAAGCAATTTCAAATTAGGGTGATCACAATGGTAGTGCTCAAGATGACTCTACTCTGATATTACTACATGTTGTAGGTTTGAATTAAGGCATATGTGCTTTTACTTTTAATTTGAGTGTGAGCTATAACCAATAGTGGGAAATTGGCATGATTTAACTTAAGACAAGCCTGCTCTCTTCTAGAGGAAAGGATCAAGGCCATCCAATTGTGTTTTCAAAAACTGGTTAGGTTGGCATATGATGATTTGAAAAATGACCTTAATTGTGAGATTATCATGCTGCCTATGCCTTATGGAATGGGGCCCTTAGAAATTTGGTCACTAAATATTATTGTTTTGTATGGTAGTTGTAGCCTAACACCATTGCTCGAGAGATGATAAAACGCTATAACATTTGTAAAAGGGTTTGATATCATGGAAGATGATTATGTTCAGTCATGCTTGGTAAAAATTTTGAACATAGCAATTTGTGATAAACAGTTTGTGAAATGATAAATGTTGTTTTTGAGTATCACTTCTGATTGCAGGAGCTATTGTAAGGAAACAACAAATGATGATTTTACTCTATCATTACATACTGTTCATGAGAGGAATACATATATGAGATATGTCTAAATTTATTGATTTATAATTTGTTGGATGAATATGTCTGAATCCCCAATTAGAGGGATAAATTTCCCAGAATGTAGAGGTTGTATTAATTAGAGAATGTGCAAGATGTTTGATCTAGATGACAACATGAAAAGTTAATAATAATAACTTGGCTTAATCTTAATATCCATAAAGAGTATGTATTAATATTGGAAAATGTTTAGTCAATGAAAAATTTCAATGGGCAGCGTGAATGTCAATGACATCATAGTTACCAAATAGAGGTGGGTAATGAATAAGATCTCAATTAATTAAGTCTCGTATCTCTCCTTTGTGTTGTGCAGTCTATAACCATATAGATTGTTATGATTGGATATTCACGTATTGGTAAACTTAGGTGGTAGATTGGTATTAAATATATCATGAATAAATTGAACATGGCTAGTATTATCTTTGTCTAACTGCATTCTCAACATGTTTCCTTTCTCCTCTTATGATGATTTACAGGCAAAATCTCTATACTCATCAAGTTCTTATATTATCACCTCATGGTTTGAGCAATTGTACTCTTACACATTCTTCCATCCAATAAATTTTCATAGTATCATCATGTTTTCGTAATCCCTATGTTGTCCTTCCCATGTTATTAGGAGTATGAAACCCATCTTTGCAAAAAGAAGGGCCCAGGTGATTTAAAACAATTACCCCATTTATAAGTACTCATAAAGCATACTCATGGAATAACTAAGCATATTCAATCACATTGAAACAAGTAAGATAAGGAGCATTCATTCAAAACAAAAAGAATTCATGCTAGAAGTACATGAAACAATTGCATAAGATACAAAGCACATCCATGGATGAACACATGGGAGGCAATACACATAGAGGCGGAAGCATACATGAGAAAGGTATACAGAAACACTTTATGAATGAATCGAATACATCAAGTATGAATGAATCCAATGCATCAAGTATGAAGCATACGGATGAATACGTAAGGCATGTGTCATACACACGAATATACGTAAGGTGTAAAGTCCAAAGTATACAAATGAATTACATAAGGCAAGAAGCATGCATGCAAAACATAGAATATACACATAAGGCACGAATACATGTAAAGCATGAAGTGTATGCATGAAGTATACACATGAATTCAGTTAAGGCATGAAGCAAGTATACATAAGTACCAAAAGACATGAAGTGCACACAGGCATGAAATAATGGATACATGTAAGCCAAGAAGCAACATACATGACTGAATGCAAGGCATCAAGTAATGCACACAAGGCATGAAGGAGCTATGTAAGGCATGAACCATACATATGAATACATGCAAGACATGAATCATACATTTAAACCATGAAGGAATACATAAATACACAAAAGGTACAAGCATATATGAGAAAGGTACTTCTGGAGTGGACACGCTAAAGACACATTGATCATGAAGCATACAAGAGAGAGGTATTCATGGAATAGACATCTGAAAACATCTCATTCATGAAGTAACACAACTACACATAAGATATAAAACACATATGCCAGACACATGATAGACATGGTGCAAGCACAAGGTATACATGAGGAAAGTTTACATATAAAACACCCATGGAGTAGGCATGCTCAAAACACATAAGAAAAACATAAGACATGAAGCAGTTAAAGGCACACTCATAAGAATGCAATGTTGGCCTAACCAATTCAATTTTTTATTTATTTGAGAAGAGACTAGAATAATTAGTCCTAACTGAGTAGTTGTTTTATCCAACAAGCTGGCAGAATCATGCTGTGATACCACTGCAATGTCCCCTAATTAGTTACACTTTAAATTAACCTAAATTTGGCCAAATCTATAAATAGGTAATTGGGTTTTATAGGTGTACCTTTGTATACTATTTTCCTACAATAAAATTAGAGAACATATATGAAATAATACTTAAACTAAAAAATGAACTATATTAATTGATATCAAATTTGCTATATTAATGGTTGTTAGAATTATAATTGTGGGATATAATCTAAGTTACCGGTTTGGGTTCGGGCACCGGTTCGGGTTCGAAGAACCTGGTACGCCGATATGGAAAAATTTTGAAAAGGGGTTTGGGTTCGTTAGTACAAAAACATGTAAATTATATATATATATGCAGTGCCCCTCGCACGGTCCCAGGGCAGCGCCCAGGGCGCGCTCGCTTTCACTATAGAGGGCGGGGTCGAGGGGTTGTGCCCCCACTGCCAACACCAAATTACAACCTTCAAACCCACATGGAACTCCATGGTGTGCATCAATTTTCTACTTTTTTAAGATGTCAGGAACTAGGCCAAAGAAGTCAAAATTCTGATCAAGGTGCATTTTCCCATAAGGGAATTGTGATTTCTGTCTTGTTCTTTCGTAAAGACTTGTGCTTCTCTCTTGGTTGTAAGATGCATAGGTGTGTGGCTTGAGACATAGGGTCATTTTAATTTTTTATGTGGTGGAATTCAAAAAAATATATTTTACAAAAAAAAAATCCATTTTTGGGCTATCAGACCCCTGGGTTCGTCTTGGGTCCTCTTGGGTTTGACCCTGGGTCATCTTGCGTTTGCCCTAGTTTGAACCAAGCCTGTGAACCACAAACCCTGTCTGAACCATAGGCGAAGCGAACCTAATCAATTCCTTTAGTCCATTAGTTGGATAGGGTGTCCTAGAAACCATCCCTCCTAGGCCCAAGGGTAGAATACCATATCCCCCTTGGCTCCATATGGCAGGTGTTAGGCATCCATCATTGAGTGGCATACCCAGCGAGGTGTTCTATCGTCGTTCCCCCTCATCACAACCACCTTCTCTCTTAAGCCCAAGAGAAGATGCTTCACCCCTCTTGGCTCCATGTGGGAGGTGTTAGGCATCCACTATGGAGTGGCATACTTAAGAGAGTCCCTCATTTACAATGAACCTTTTGTGATATTCCAATGAAGTCATATTTTTCATTCAGTTGAACTAATTATGATAATCAATTTGTACTTGACATGGTTATTATACTTCATCATATTACATTGCCTTAGTGTCTTATATCAGATTGTTAACAGTTATTTGTGTTAGTATTACTTTAAATCAGAATTATTCATTAATTGTTATTCTTGTATTTTATGTTATTAGCATGGTACAGTATTATAGCAACTTATAAAAACTGAATTTGATTACCTTATTCCTTTTGAATTCATTAACAGATATATATGTGTGTGTCTTATGTCCAATAGTGTTCTCATGTATAATCATTTTAATGCTATTTTAATTTTTATACATTATTTTATTCTGAACTTTATATCATATTAATTCCATTAATTTAATTAAGACCATAAAATTTTTTTATATATATAATATCAGCTATTATATTCCATTACAAGCCCTCTTCTCTTTTCTTATCCTTGCTGGCAGTTTCTGTACATTTCTCTTTTATTATCCTTGCTGGCAGTTTTTGTACGTTTCGGGCCTTGGAAAATATAGGGATTAATTGGTTAACAGAAATAATATAAGTTTTAATACAAACCACCATTATAATATAATGTGTATTGTTAATATAATAAAATTCAATAAAAAATTTAAATTGATAATATAATATTATTTATTATTAATATAATAACATCATTCAATATAAAATGTAAATTGATAATATATAATATTATTTTAATGTTAATGTGATATAATATAATTTTGATATGTTTTTAACATATAATTTTATATGGCAAAAACTATAGTAATTATTTCTACTATAAATGTGGGGACATGATAGCCTTCCCTTCCCCAGATTGCTTGTCCTCAAGCAATTTCAAATTAGGGTGATCACAATGGTAGTGCTCAAGATGACTCTACTCTGATATTGCTACATGTTGAAGGTTTGAATTAAGGCATATATGCTTTTACCTTTAATTTGAGTGTGAGTTATAACCAATAGTGGGAAATTGGCATGATTTAGCTTAAGACAAGCACGCTCTCTTCTAGAGGAAAGGATCAAGGCCATCCAATTGTGTTTGCAAAAACTAGTTAGGTTGGCAATATGATGATTTGAAAAATGACCTTAATTGTGAGATTATCATGCTCCCAATGCCTTATAGAATAGGGCCCTTAGAAATTTGTTCACTAAATATTGTTGTTTTGTATGGTAGTTGTAGCCTAACACCATTGCTCGAGAAATGATAAAATGCTATAACATTTGTAAAGGGGTTTGATATCGTGGAAGATGATTATTTTTAGTCACGCTTGGTACAAATTTTCAACATAACATTTTGTGATAAGGAGTTTGTGAAATGATAAATACTGTTTTTGAGTATCACTTCTAATTGCAGGAGTTATTCTAAGGAAACCACAAATGATGATTTTACTCTATCATTACATACTGTTCATGAGAGGAATACATATATGAGATATGTCTAAACTTATTGATTTATAATTTGTTGGATGAATATGTCTGAATCCCCAATTAGAGGGATAAATTTCCCAGAATGTAGAGGTTGTATTAATTAGAGAATGTGCAAGATGTTTGATCTCGATGACAACATGAAAAGTTAATAATAATAACTTGGCTTAATCTTAATATCCATAAAGAGTATGTATTAATATTGGAAATTGTTTAGTCAATGAAAAATTTTAGTGGGCATCGTGAATGTCACTGACATCATAGTTACCAAATAGAGGTGGGTAATGAATAAGATCTCAATTAATTAAGTCTGGTATCACTCCTTCATGTTGTACAGTCTGTAACCATATAGATTGTTATGATTGGATATTGACGTATTGGTAAACTTAGGTGGTAGATTGGTATTAAATATATCACGAATAAATTGAACATGGCTAATATTATCTTTGTCTGACTGCATTCTCAACATGTTTCCTTTCTCTTGTTATGACGATTTATGGGCAAAATCTCTATACTCATCGAGCTCTTATATTATCACCTCATGGTTTGAGCAGTTGTACTCTTACACATTCTTCCTTCCTATATTACTCTTACACATTCTTTCATCCTATAGATTTTCATGGTATCGTCATGTTTCAGTAATCCCTATGTTGTCCTTCCCATGTTATTAGGAGTATGAAACCCATGTTTGCAAAAAGAAGGGCCCAGGTGATTTAAAACAATCACCCCATTTATAAGTACTCATAAAGCATACTCATGGAATAACTAAGCATATTCAATCACATTAAAACATGTAAGATAAGGGGCATTCATTCAAAACAAAAAAAATTAGTGCTGAAAGTACATGAAACAATTGCATAAGATACAAAGCACATCCATGGATGAACACATGGGAGGCAATACACATAGAGGCAGAAGCATACATGAGAAAGGTATATAGAAACACTTTATGAATGAATCCAATACATCAAGTATGAAGCATACAGATGAATACATAAGGCATGAGTCATACTCATGAATACACATAAGGTGTAAAGTACAAAGTATACAAATGAATTACATAAGGCAAGAAGCATCCATGCAAAACATAGAATATACACATAAGGCACGAATACATGTAAATCATGAAGTGTATGCATGAAGTATTCACATGAATTCACTTAAGGCATGAAGCAAGTATACATAAGTACCATAAGACATGAAGTGCACACAGGCATGAAATATAATCCAAGAAATTATAATAATGTCCACTAGTAACAAAGAATTTGGTTTACATTTATATGATTTATTTCTTCATTTGGCTACAAACACTGCATTGTTATTAACATGTCTTTACAATAAGTTTTCATTAACTATGATATCAACTGAAACTGTTAAGACTTAAGAATATAACAGCAAATGCCCCTGGAGTAGGGGATTATTCTACCCTATGTAAAGCTGAAAAAATGTTAGATATCTTCCAAACTTCAAGTTCATGGACAATCAGATAACTTCATAGACATCTAAAAATAAAATTAGGAGGACAACTCCTATACTAGATCACCACCAAACAAGATATCAGTTTTTTAAGATCACCACCAAACAAGACGCCATTTTGATGTATGGGAGTACACTCATGCAAGCATTTCACTAGATGATTTATTTTTTCCATTTACCTTATGTTGGTTTGAACTATACAACCCTACCCGCTCCAAATTTATAAATAAGACCTTAGTTATATTCCATAACAAAACCTAAGCCATTGCAAAAATTAAAACCATCAACGGAATTGTAGCGTACAAGTTGGAGCAATCACCAAAAGGAAAGTGTTCAATTCTTGTGGGTTTAGGTCCCCTAAACCCAAGCGAATTGAAAATTGGATACAACCAGAATTATACATTCTCTTGAAAGAGGGAAAAAAAAAAAAACAGAAGGGGTTTTCGCATACACTAAAACATGATCTAAATCTGAGTTGCAAATACATAAGATTGGATACAGTCAGAATTATACATCCTCTTGAAAGGGGGAAAAAAAAAAAATAGAAGGGGTTTTCGCATACACTAAAACATCATCTAAATCTAAGTTGCAAATACATAAGAATGATAAATCATGAACCCATACAAATAGAAAAAAAGCTTATGACACAAGGAAACATCCTCTCGCAAAAGAAAGTTTTTTCATTCTAAACCACATGCATTTTCGCATACAATAAAAATACAAGGAGAAATATGATGGCAAATCGGGGCAAACTAAAACATTGCACACAAGGAGTGAAACACCATCTCAGGAACACAACCAATTATTTCTCTGGACATCACTTGTTGGATTTGCCAGCCGTGATAAAAATAGTGATGCATTGTAAGAGATTGACTTACACTTAAATAAGTTGCATTGTGTAGATTAAGTGTGGGCTCGTGCTTATGCCTGCAGGCTGTGGTTGAGATTATGCCTCCTGCGCAGGGCTCTCTTTTGCGAATTCTTCTTCTCCTTCTGTTTCTTTGACTCTCCATCCATAGCTCATACAAAACAAAGCAACTCTTTCCTCTTCTTTGTTTTTTTGTTGTTAAGACAACGACTCTTTCTTCTTCTTTGTTTTTTTTGTTGTTAAGACATAACTTTGTAATGCCTCTTTATTAGTTCACAAAACAGGCGGCAAAGAAGTGAATTAACCACTGGTTTTCTTACATTAATTACCTAATACCTGCACAGATTGTACTGTTATTGAATTCAATTAATTTTCATTGTTTCACACGATGTCATTAAATCTAATAAAAAAAATTTCTTTATAAATCTACAACAAAGGTAGGTGCTTCTTCTTCTTATTAATTTTATTCACTTGAGAATTATGTTTTTATTAAAGATTATATATATAATAGTTTAGATTATATTATTCACTTGAGAATTATAACATTTAGAAGATTATATATTTTTTTATAATATTATTGTATATATTGTATAAATTGGTAAAGGTAGATGCTTCTTCTTATTATTAATTTTATTCACTTGAGAATTATGTTTTTATTAAAGATTAAATATATAGTAGTTTAGATTATTTTATTCACTTGATAATTATCACATTTAGAAGATTATAATTTTTTTTATAATATTATTGTATATATTATATAAATTGGTATAAATATTTTCAACACTCTTGAGAAAATCTAAAATGATATCAATTTTTAAGCTATTTCATTTATTAAAATTTATTTTATTTTATTGCAAACTATTATATTTACTATTATTTTACAAAATATCAAAAAACATATTTTATTAAAAGAAATTAATTTTCCTTAAGATCTTAATATTTTTTTACATTCATTTTTAAAATTTTATTTTTATTTATTTTCAATATTTTTAATTAATCATTTATTTTAAATACAATTATCTAAAAATATAGCTGTATTTTAAAATTTTATTTCTATTTGTTCTTTATTTAATTTAATATAAACATAATAATTTCAAAATAAATAAAAAATAAATAGAATTTTTTTTAAATTAAACTATAATTTTTAGATAAATATAGAAATACAATTGTTTAAACTAAATAATAAAAACAAATATTGAAAATAAATCAACTTTTTGATGTCTAAATGGTTGTCAAATTGAAGATACAAAATAAAGTTCTTTGTTAACATATTCACACCTTTACACTCTACCTTTGCTACCATTGTACAATGATTCCTTTCCTCCTCAATTTAGAAAGTGCTCTATATGATTGAAAGTAAGGAAGGCTTAAGAACTAGCATATATACCTTAAGTTGTAATTTAATCTATATAAAATAGATTAAATTAAAATTTAAGGTGTATATGCTAGCCAAAGTCGTGCGGCACAATATGGAAAACATAAAATAAATCAATATATAATTTTATATAGTACCTTTCTATTAAAATAAATTATATTATTATATTATTACACAAAGATATATGAAATTTTATATATCTATTTAGACTATTTTTTATAATATATATGTGTTGCAAGATCAAAGCAAATACTAAAATCTAAGATATATTAAACTTTATTTAATCATGAGTATTATGGTTATGGTTGGTGATAGGGTTAAGTTTAGTGTTATTGTCAGGGTTAACGTTTACATCATGGTTCGGGTTAGGTCTATGATTAGGGTTAGAGTTTACCGTTAGGCTTATGATAATGATTAGGATTTCTATCATGGTTGCGGTTAGCATCAATGTTAGGGTTTGATTTTGGTTGAGGATTATGGCTAGCGTTATGGTTTAGGATTACAATTCAGATTGTGTTTAGGATTAGGGTTATGGATGCGATTTAATATTAGGGACATTTATGGTTAGGGTTTAGTGTCAGGGTTACAATTATGTTTAGGGTTTACATCAAAGTTAGGGTTAGGATAAGCATAATAGTACATTATTTATCTTAAAAAGATGTCAATTATAACATAAACCTAATTTGTTAGTTTCTCTACAATTTAATTGTACAATTAGGTTATGATGAGAATTTAAATGATATAATAGCTATGTTTAATTATACAATCAGATTTATATATTTTGCTCGGTAAAGGGCATATAGTCATTTTGTATTAATATAAGAAGAAATTTACATCTTAAAAAATAAACCTTCTCAGATCTCTTTAAATCATATATTGAGCCATATCACTACTAATTTATCTCGGAGGAGACTTATAAGCTACAACAATCCCTAAATAGAAAAATAGGGATGGAAACCATAGTAGATCTACTATCTCTAACAATTAATAAAGCCAGAGATATTTTACTATCATATCTCGACCATACATACCTTTCTAAATATTATCATGTATATATTATCAACACCATGATAGGGCTATAAGTCAATATTGGGCTCACTCCCTCCCTATAACTAGGCCTTCCTCATCTTCTTCACTATTGTTGCTACTCCCACTCTCTGAGAAAGGATCATCTTTGTCACACCTTCCAGTCAAATGTTTGAACTCACGAACCCACTGCAGAGTGACATCAATATCATCCCCTATAGGGGGAACCAAAACTCCATCATCTACAAATCCCATAAATTTTTTGATAAAGTCTAAGCATCTTCTCTTCAAATGAATACTCACTTCCCAACACTCTTGATCCCATATGAAAAGTATTGGAAACCTAGGTGTTGGGACTCCATTCCTACTTGCTAACCTGTAAAAGGAAGATGGAGGGATAATAAGGTTGTGATCATTCTCATAGAGAGCTCTGTCCATATCCCCCAAAAAGCCTGCCTTAAAAATCCTCAAACATAATTAGATTTCGCTACCACTTTGGATTCCCCCAATTTCAAGATAGTAGCCAAGAAATGAGTCGGGATGTCGGTATTGACTCTATACCTATGGTTGGCTATGAGAAACTAAACTCCTGGAGTATGTCATAGATTACATCCAACAAGAGTGGATTTGAAATATTTGTCACTTGTTGAAGCATTCTACTTGTGATAGGACCCAAGAGTTCCATTTATCACTTCTTCACTACCAGCCTGATATTAGAATCCACTAAAATTATCCACATAGCTTTCCTAAACACAAAGAGAAAATGAATGAAGAATGGTTATAAAATCTTGGTTTAATAGAGGCGATGAAGCTTCTCACGCAAAATTTACATCCCATAATGAATCCTTGGAGACACACAAAATAAATCTATTGAAATATATGTATCCAACTTCACTCGTGTGATCATTGTAAGATTTTAGGCTAAAGAGTTGGCAAGGGAGTACTTCCTTTGACATATCTAGCAAAAAGTTCTTGAATCCCCGCTCAATTATGTTATATGATGATGCTATGATCGCATGCTTTCTTACTCATCAATACTTTCCCTAACAATTTGTCTACATCACTTCACTTCTTATTTCTTTTTACTTTTTAAATAAAATATGCCCATTCTTATTATCCCGTTCTTATTATTGATGATGTGTCGTTCCAACTTAAATCACTATGGGCCTAGAAGTCTCCATTTTAATTTTCAAAATTCGGATTGAATTCCCGCTCCAAAGGATTTTAAAACCTTACTAAACCAAAACTAATAAAAATAATTGACAAACCAAACATGACTTAAATTGGATACTCTACATCTATACGAATACCGTCTACTACTTTATTAGCCAAAACATTTGCTGCCCAATTTCCTTCCTTGTAAATATGGTTGAAAACCACTCTGCTTCAAAGGAGCTAACAATACTTAAAGATTTTTTTAATAATGCATTTAATCTTTAATTTTGTGTTATCTCTCTTCTCAATTCATTGATTACTGTGGCAAAATCCCCTTGGATCTCTAAAAGTTTTATATCTAGATCTCTACATTTCTTAAGCCCTAACACCAAAGCTTGGAATTTTGCTTGATTGTTGGTACCCTATTCTAAAGGCTTTGTCATTTTATCTATGATCCTTCCATCCCATTCTGAAATAAAAAATCTAGCACCTAATATTCCTCGATCTCCTCTGGCCGCTCCATCAAAGTTTAATTTATACCATCCCTCCTTGGGTAGTTCCCATTTACACTCCAATCTATCCCAGTTACTAGCCAATAGGGACAACTTTAAGAAACCACCCCCCGATCAAAAGTGTAAAATCCTTTTGAAACAAACATTATTTTTTGGGGGAAAATTTCATATTGATGGCGAAATTTTTTTCAAATTTGAAAAAAATAATAATTTGTATTGGTGGATATTTTTTTAGGGTATGAAAACTCCATAAAATCCTAGCGAATAATTCATTATTGTGTGGTGAAAATATATAATGTAGGAGGCAAATGTTTTTCATTTAAAGGAAAAAATATATAAGTGTATAAGCGAAAAGTTATACTCCGAAGGAAAAATCATTTAAGTGTATTAGCGATTTTTATCTACCATTTGAAAATTATTTAATTTTATTGGATAATATTTTGTTATTTATGGAAAACTAAATATTTTATTGGCAATTTCATAAATTCATTGCCATTTTCGTTATCTATTAATAGCCATTTTTAGTTATCTAATTAATGCAACATCACGTCGAGTTCAAACTCTATACGTTGTACATATACAAGTTTAGATTATTTTATTTACTTGAGAATAATCGCATATAGAATATTATATATTTTTTATAATATTATTGTATACATTATATAAATTGGTATAGGTATTTTCAATAGTCTTGAGAAAATCTAAAATGATATCAATTTTAAAGCTATTTCATTTATTAAAATTTATTTTATTTTATTTCAAACTATTATATTTACTATTATTTTATAAAATATTAAAAAACATATTTTATTAAAAGAAACTAAATTTCCTTAAGATCTGTTAATAATTTTTTTTATATTTAATAAATTTTAATTATCAAATAATAGATTCATTTTTTAAAATTTTATTTAAATTTATTTTCAATATTTTTAATTAATTATGTAATTTAAAAAATTATATTTATACATTTATCTAATAATATTAGTGTAGACACCTAAAAATGTCTCATTAATTCTACACTAATTATTCATCTATTTAATTAAGTAATTCTTTAATTATTTGATTAAGTTAAATATTTATTCTGATCAGAACATTTAACATTTTTAATTATCGAATTCTTATCATTTCATCATTTAATCAATTAACCCTATCTCAATTATTAATTAAATATCAATTATTTAATTAATTGCAAAAATTTCCTTAGTTAAATAATCGTTATGATTTAATGAATTCAATTTCCTTTGATTAAATAATTTCATTTCAATTAATTAATTAATTAATTAATTCTTCCAATCCCCAAATTATAATTCCAATTAATTCCATCTAATTTCATGTCATTTTCCACTAATTCGAATTTCACTTCATTTCAATTAATTTCATTTCTTCCAAATTCATTTTTCACCAAATCTGAATTTCAGTTAATTTCATGTGCATTTTAACATTCGAAAGTCCAAATTCAAATCCAAATTGAAAATGAAAATCAAATTCAATTTTAATTCCCTACAACACATGATAAAATATGAACTGATTGATCAAATTTGTTATCTAATTAGTTAATGCAGCTAACTCATCAATCACCCTTTTTAACTCTCAATCACCTTTTCTGAATGATCAATTAATCTACTTATCTCTCCAATCAATTCAGGCATCTGATTCATCAACTCAGTCAACTAGCTAGTCTATTCAGTCTACTAGTTAATCAATTGAGTTGACTCTTCAATCAATTCTATTAATAGATCAATCTAATGAGTTAACAGATCAATCAGTTTTAGTTGTCTATCAATCAACACTTGAGTTCAAATTCTCACCTTCTTTGTGTTGAAAATATATAAATTCAACCTCTTTTTCTCAATTCAAGCTAGAATCAGAGTCTTCAAAGTTATTGTCCATCTTATGCAAGAAATCGATGCAATACCTGAGAGCCACCTACACCAACAATTATGGAGAAGAAAAATGGAAGCACAAGTGGAGAATATGGAGTTTTAATTTAGTTTAATCTTTCTATTTCTATCATTCATTTCATTATACAGTGTTTAAAATCGATTTAATTAGTTAAGGATTTTGTGATTCATCCTTTTAGTCTAATTAGCTTGGATTTGATGATTTCATACATGAGAACAATTGGAGAACCTGACGTGAATCAGATCTAACCTTCGTCTATTGTTTTAATTGGTTTTGCAGATACGTGTGTGCACAGAAAACCAGAATCCACAATTGATCAAACAAAAATTCGCAATTGCAAATATTTATCTGCAATTGCCATCAAAATCCATTGTAATTGACAGTAAAATCCACTGCAATTGCTCAAAAAAGGGGAAAAATAATTGTTTATTTGTTGTTTCTTAATTAGTTGATCTTGCGCACCTAACCCATAAAAATCTTTCAATTCTGAGAATTTTTTACTTTTTGCATAAAATGTGTCTAATCCAATGGTAGGAAAGGTAACCTTCGAAATCTCAAGTGCAAGGAGGGAAAGACAAGATAGGATAGAACAAAGAGCATACCAAAGACTCTTAAAAGAAGATAGAGAGCTTTGGGAAATTGAAGAAAAATAAGCAATTGACCAATATCATAGAAGCATCCATTGATTAATTGCCAAATACAAATTTTATGAAGATATTAATGTGATGGCTCATGTGATTTTGGATAGAATCATTACAGAATCAAATTTCTATCTTCTGTCTTTTGTTGTTGTTTATTTAAAAATAAACAAAAAAATTTCTTTTTGCATTTAACTGATGAGCAATTAACCTGATATTGCTACACAATTGCTCAAATATCAATTTGCAATTTCTATCGTAGTAATTCACAATTGCTAGTTTAGGTTTTTTGCATTCTATCTCTATTTAGTTCTGGTTTTTATCAAGATTGCTCTCTATTTGTGAAAATATATAGATTTTTAACTGAGAAAATTAGGTTGGATAGCCCACCATATGTCTACTAATGTTATTTTCTCTGTATGGTTAGAGTAGAAAAATTCTTTTGGTGTTGTTAAAAAGAACAATACAATTTTCATCATTTCTATGACGGTTGAAATGAACCCCATACCTTTTTGGAGCAACATCTCTAATGTTTAGAAAACATTGCAATGAAGGTTTAAAAGGAATCATTGTTCTTCATGTCTTCAAGGTGATAGGTATATGCTCTCCCCTTTTTTGGGTAATCAAAAAGTCATACCCACCTTTTTCATGGTTTATTTCATTTACTACATTAGGATAACACCTTTAGAAGGCTCGCCTCCCAAGTATCCCATAAGGCCAAGTGAGAGGGAACAACCTAAGTGGAAACGACTAAAGCCAAGTAATCCAAGCCATCCTAAATAAATGCATATGTGATAAAAATCATATGCGATGAGTGTTACATGTTGTCACAACAACATTATGCCTCCCTCAGTGCCTATACGGTATGTTAAAATCTATAGAGTGTAACTTCTATAGACTGGGAGAGCTCCCTCAACAGAATGTAAAACAATGTTGATTGTGACCACTCGAACGAAACTCTTTCTAAACACCCTAGAAATTAGAAGCCCAACTAAGTCAGTAACTAGACACTTGGATTATCACAGTGCAAGGGTGGGGAACAATTTCCTCCCAAGACACTCACCATATATCTCCTAGGATAACAGGCCAATTGAGGAGCAATCTTCTTTGGTCTAATTTCCTAAAAAAGGTAAAAGAATGGGCGCACCCTAGGGTGTGATAGGGTTGTTTGAGCTAATGGAGTATCAAGATGTGGTTTGTGGTAATACTTGTGACCTTTTGACCATTAGGAGAGTCTGTTTGATGTTCTATCGATTGACCAATTACAATGAAAGCAAAATGGGGTTTTAAAAAAGACTCCAACATTCATGAGAATTTGAAAAAGTTCTTTAAACAAGTATTATTTATGTGTTATTATTCTTTTTGATGTGTCTATTGTGTCCTTTTCTACATTTCACCAAATTCAAACATTTTAGAAAATACCAAAAACAAAGTGGAACCTCAACCAGGTTTAGTCAAAACATCAACAAGATCAAGTCCCTCAACAAAGTCAAGTGTCAACATCAACACCAACATCAAACCAAAACTTTTGCAAAATTCAAAGATGAAAAACATGTCTTTATCAAGTGATCTTAAGTCATAGACATCTAGTTAATGTATAAGTCCTTTAGTGTCATCATATTGCACAAAGTTTTTGCACAAGTCCTCACATCACAAAAAGAGTAGTCTTCAATCAAGTTGCATCCACTCATATAGAATTAAGTATTGCATTAGAGTCTAAGAAACATACCTCAATACATGGGTCTGAAAGTAGATGACGAATTTCCATTTGAGCAACCCGATCTTGGGCCAAACAATGACCAATTAGGAATAATTGATAGTTTGGACAACCTTGCTTGGAAACTAAAAGTTGATCGTGCTCAGTATGATATAGTTGAGACCATCATAGATAATGAGATCCAGAAATCTGTTCATCTTGATGAAAAATTGAGGAAAAAGATTAAAAAAAAAAAAAGGCATCTCAAAAGGAAGCCATCAGACAATTGGTTGAAAAGACTATAGCAGAGTTTCTAAATCCTCGTTAGATTCCTTAAAACAAAGTGTCAATCATTCCTAGGTTTTCCATATAGTTTGCATTATAATCTTTAGCATATGGGTCTAAAAGGAGATGACAAATTCCCATTTGAGCAACCCAATCATGGGTCAAACAACGTTCAATTAGAAATAATTGATGGTTTAAATATTCTTGCTGAAGAATTGATAGTTGATCAAGACCAATACGACATAGTCCAAGCTGTCATAGATGAGGAAGTTTGAAAGTCAATACAAATTGACAAAGACCATGAAAATCAAATCAAAGAAGAGGAAGATTTTGAAGCATTTCAGCAATACACTGAAGATCTTGTGTTTGAATTCTGAAATCCTTGATAGCAAGTCTTCACTCATAGATTGCATTGTCTGCATTTTAGTCTTTAGAAAGTCTTAGAAGCATACCTGGTTACATTTAGTTGAGTCTTGCATTCGCATTTTAGAGAGTCTTAAAGAGTCAAGATCACGTTGAAATAAAATTCATGCCATTAGCATGTGCTCAAAAGGCAAAACATTAGATGGAACCTAATAATGACCCTTCGGTTAACCCAACATGGAATATGAACTTGTCCACAAATCAACAAACACCAAGTTGGAGACCCGCAAACTTATCAACAAACATAAACATGATGCCCTCCATTGATGAAATACAACATAATCTAACTAAAAAAGAATTGGAAGCAGCCCAACAAGATCTTGCAACGCTCTCATCAATAATGATAGAGACAAATATCTCGCACGATTAGTCCAAAATGGGGCCAAATTACCTCTAGGAGTGAACATTTCGGCTATATTGCCGCCAAGTGTGACATTGCATTAATTTTGTTCCTTGAGTACCTACTATTACACAGACTCAAGCAACACTTGCAACATCAACCTAGGGTGTATCTCAAAATACTCAAGCAACTACAACTTCAACACCATCAACAGTTGCATTGGCAAGTACTAATGTTAAATCTCAAACAATGCCTAGTGTAACAATGCAAGCTAAAATAGCTCAAAACCCTTCTTCAACAAGTATAACTCAACCTTCAGTTTTAGGTGGATCTACCTACAGTGGCCAAAATGTGAATCAAGGGATAACAAGATCAACTTAGTCGAATGTCAATACACAATTTGCATACTTTACACAACCTAGTGGGACTTATGGTACACAACTACATGGTCAATCTACATTTCAGAAAGCTCAAGTTACTCCAATATTGTTCCTTTGTGAGAAATACTCATCAAGTCAGTACACCATTGATGTAAACATAGATCCTAACTCAACAAATGGAGAATCTTTAGAAATAGATGACCAGTATGCAAACAGTAAATGATAAAAGGAACTATACAATGGAGGACCTTTGTCCATATCCTTTTGATAAAAAGTTATACATGCCACCTTTTCCCATGCATTTTGAAACTCCAAGTTTCAACAAATATAGAGGGAAAGGTGATCCTTGAGATCATGTCAGTGAATTCTTCATGATATGTATCGAGGTAGCCCACGATGATACATACTTAATGAGGCTATTTTCCAAAAGTCTTGGAGGGACAACATTATAATGGTTTTCACACCTCCCACCTAAGATTTCTTCATGGGGTGAACTAGTTGAGTTATTCATATCAAAATTTACATTCAATATAGATATTCTAGTTACCTTGATAGATTTATGTGCAACAAAGAAAAAGAAAGGAGAAACCTTTACTACATTCTTGCAAAGATGGAGAGGTTTATACCATAGATGTCTTAGTCATATCCCCAAAGCTGAGCAAGTAGACATTTTCAATGAAAATCGTGTACCTCCAATTAAGTATCCATTACAAATGCAATGCCTAAACAATTTTAAAGACATGACGAAAAAAGGCATCAAATGTGAAAGAGGCATATTAGAGCAAGGGATAATGAAACACCACAAAGATAATGGGCCAAACACAAGTACAAACAATGAAAGACCAAAATTTTGGTCTAGGAACAAGAATGTCACAAATGATGGAGTTGTTTATGCATGTGTTGTAAATAGAGCTCAACCAATAGTATCTCTACAAGGACCAGTTGATCTTGCTAGTAAGAATCTAGCTCAAATAAACAACACCAATGCACTAAAATCAAGCAATCCAAGACCACCAAGGGCAGGGCACCCAGAAGAAGATTTACACCCCTTGGTGAACCTATTGAATTAACACTCAAAAAATTGATACAAAGTAATTCCATAACTTTACCAAAAGTTAGACCTTATGAACTAGGTCCATTTTGATGAATAATGATGAACAATAGATACCCTTACTAGTACTGAGAGGGGGGGGGTGAATCAGTATAGTCAAAGACTTTCTAACAATCTTTTCAAGATAAAACAACACTAACCAGTTGTCTTCATTACTGAACTTAACCATGGAAATACCGGTTAAACACAGTAAGACTTCAGACAACATAGACTGGTAAGTCTGAACACTTCAAATACATTTAATACTTGATAGCTACTTTAACCATAAACATATGCATGTGCTATGTCACCAATACCATAACCATTAGCTCTACATGCATAATCACTTAACCAAAGAACACTTAATCATCGCATGAAAAATGCACAACACATGATACACAAATTTTTCACGTGGAAACCCAAATGGGAAAAACCACGATGGGAATGAATACCCACAAGCTTGTTTTTGAACTCATTTGAAGCTTTCTTTGTTAGGAGCCTAGTTTGGTTAAAGACTTTACAATAACGTTCTGCTAGGAACCAATCATATTAAAGATCACCCAGTTAAGGGATGGCTATATACCCTATTAAAGGTTACCTTGCTAGAGGATTTGAAGAACTTAATGAATCTTGAGTCACCTGATTAGAGGATTTATAGTAAGCCTGTTAAAGCTACCCAGCAAAGGGATTTTCCTTCTGTTGAAATGGTTAGAAGACAATAGGTAAAGCTTTGATCTGATAACAACACTATATGCTAAGGTAGATCCTTTTCAGTTCCTATACTTCAGCAATCACACTCTGTAGTTTTCTCTTACTGGTCTGTCAAGTATCTCATCACTCGGATACACAAACAACATTAGCCAACAACTTACAATAACAAACATCATCGACATTATAGACAACAATTAGGTCGGTAGCATAAACCCTAAACCCTAGGCATTTTAGGTTTACAATACAAGCGGTCCAATCTTGACCGTCCAAACACTTTGCATAGAGCAATACAATTTCAAACAGATCACAAGACAATTTGCATCATCCATTCTTCACCGCACATAGAAATCAGTACCTCATCACGCTTTCTTCTCATACCACTAAGAAGAATGTTCATTCCCGAGGTAGACATTTACTGCAGTCGATCTTCTCATGCAAGATCCTCAAGGAAATCCTTCACATGCACAAAGCTAATGTGGCATCACAATCTCATCTTCATCTCTTAGCTAACTTAACACAAAATTTCATCGGTTGCATCGCACAAGTGAGATTGCCAAATTGAAAACCCTAGAACTGAGATTACCAACCGGTAGTCACACTCAGTGAAACCCCGACATCGATTCACTGCATTTCTTCATACCGGTTCACCAACTTCTTCCAGTCTGCATACCGATTCACTTACACATAATGACATCAATGACAACATACATTATCATCATATCAACATGTTGATTCATCATATGCCAACAATCTCCCCCTTTGGCATTGATGGCAATAGTCAATGTAGCATTGCAACTATAGACATCATAGACCAGTGTATTCTACATCATCAGATATCTTCTCCCCATACATCAAATATCTTCTCCTCCTTTGACAACAATGCCAAAGTGGAGGCACAAGCTTCCATTCTCCACTATGCTGCTCCTCGTATGGAGTAGCATCCTTCAACACATCAATCTTGAAAGATTTGACACTATAGTACCTGACTGATGTGGATGACACAACTTTAGTTGACTTCATGAAGGGGTAGAGCCCCTAATTCACCTCTCAAATAGGTAAATGTAGTCTTCGATAAGGGCTTAGTGAATATATCTGCTAGTTGCTCCTTACTGGAAACATGTTCTAGTACAAGCTCCTTATTCTGAACCTTTTCTCTCAAGAAGTGATACTTAAGCTCAATGTGCTTATTTCTACCATGCAATACCAGATTCCTGGAAATATTTATTGCACTTGTGTTGTCACAAAATATATTCACTGGTTCAGATACAAGTACTTTGAACCCTTCCAATACATGTTTCATCCAGATTGCTTGCTTGAGTGCCATTCATAAATGCTACCACATATTCTACTTCAGCTGTAGAATGAGAAATATAGCTCTGCTTCTTACTCATCCATGAGACTAGTCTTCCACCAAGAAAGAATGCTCCACCAGTTGTTCTCTTTCGGTCATCCACATTACCTGCCCAATTATCATCAGTATATAATTTGAGGTTAAAGTTTCCATTATATGGATACCACAATCCATAGTCAACTGTTCCTTTCAGATATCTAAGAATCCTCTTGACAGCTACCAAGTGGGATTCTCTTGGATTGTTTTGAAAACAAGCTACTATGCCCATTGCATGAGCAATATCTGGTCTATTGTGCACCACATAGTGCAGCCTACAGATCATTGACTGGTACTCCTTCTCATTCACCAACACTGAATCATCTTCCTTAGTTAGTTTACAGCTGGTCACCATCGGTGTACCAACCGGTTTTCTCTCCTCCATGCCAAAGGTCTTTAATACCTCTTTGACATACTTGGACTGGGTAATAAAGATACCCTCTTTCATTTGTTGAATCTATAAACCAATGAAGAACTTTATCTCTCCAATCAGAGACATCTCAAACTCTTTCTTCATTCCATCTGCAAAAGCATGACTCATTTTATCATCTCCTCTAAAGATTATGTCATCTACAAATACTTCATAGATCAAAATCTGATCACCTTTAGATTTTAGATAGATGTTGCTATCCTCACTTTTTCTCTGAAATCCAATCTTCACAAGATGAGAGTGTAACCGTTCATACCATGCCCTAGGTGCTTGTTTTAATCCATACAGGGCTTTGTGTAATCTACACACCATGTTACTATCTTCTGATAAGGCAAACCCTTCCGGTTGTTCAATATATACTTCCTCTTCTAGGATTCCATTGAAAAACGTAGACTTGACATCCATCTGATAAACCTTAAATCCCTTAAATGCTGCAAATGCAAGTAGCATTCAGACACCTTCCAGTCTAGCCACAGGAGCAAAGGTTTCTCCATAGTCTTCTCCCTCTTCCTGAGCATATCCTTTGCATACAAGTCTTGCCTTGTTCCTCACAATTGTGCCTTCTTCATTTAGCTTATTCCTGAAGACCCATTTGGTACCTATGACATTCTTGTGTTCTATTCTGGGTACCAAGGACCATGTTGCATTCTTTTCTATTTGGTCTAGCTCCTCTTCCATTGCTTTAATCCAATCTTCATATGTAAGTGCTTCTCTGGAAGTCTTGGGCTCTAATTTGGAAATCATGCAAGAGTTTTCTTTCACCTTTCTTCTTGTGAGTATCCCTGCATCTTTATCTCCTATGATTTTCTTCGGATCATGATGCAATTTTACATACCTAGGAATGACTCTAGCTTGTGCTGCTAGTTTTTCTTCTTCTTCTTCACTTACCTCTTCTTCTTCTCCTACTGCAGCATTTATCGGTATAGGAACACCGAGATCTTTACTTGTTTCTTTCTTAACCAGTTCCTAGAAGGCTATACGCGGTTCATCTTCCACTTCTTCCCTGCAGGTTTCCTTAGGTTTTTCAGGAGATTCATCAACCTTGACATTGATACTCTCAACAATTTTCTATGTTCTATTGTTGGAGCACTTGAGAGCTTTACTCTTAGTGGAATATCCTAGAAATATTCCTTCATCACTTTTAGCATCAAATTTTCTCAGATGCTTAGCTCTCTTGATATAACACTTACTACCAAACACTTTAATATAACTCACAACGGGAGTTTTCCCGGTCCAATACTCATAAGGGATTTTAACTCTACCTTTCTTGATGAGTACCCAGTTCATAGTATAGACTGCAGTGCTCACTGCTTCTCTCCAAAAAGTGTGAGAAAGCTTTCCTTGGATCAACACTATTCTAGCCGCTTCAATTATAGTCTTGTTATTCCTTTCTGCTATGCCATTCTATTGTGGTGTCCTTGGGGCAAACAACTACCTCTTGATACCTCTATCTTCATAGTACTTGTTGAATTCATCAGAAGTGAATTCACCTCCTTGATCAGTTCTTAGGCATTTTATCTTTTGACCACTTTCCTTCTCTGCTAATGCTCTAAAGGTTTTTAACTTTCCAAATGCCTCAGACTTGTCTTTCAAGAATGTGACCCACATCATTCTTGAGCAGTCATCAGTAAGAATCATGAAATACCTATCTCCCTGAATACTTCTAGTTTTCATAGAACCACACAAATTAGTATGCATAAGATCAAGTAGGTTTTCTGCTGAAAAAGACTTACCTTTGAAAGTTGAGGAAGACATCTCCCAAGTTGACATTCTCTGCACAAAGAATTATCTAGTTTGTTCAAAAAAGGCAATCCTCTTACTACCTTGATCTTACTAGCCTTTATAATATTATCAAAGTTCATATGACAAAGTTTCCTATGCCATATCCAACTGTCATCAAACTTCACCATCAGGCACCGACTTATCTTGGCATTCAACTGAAACAGGTTACCTCTAGTCTGCTTACCGATGGCAATAAGTTCACCACTTTTACCATTTATACTGCAGACTCCACCTTTGAACTCCAGAATGAGTCCTTTATCATTTAGCTAAGCAAAACTCAACAGGTTATGCTTAAGACCTTCTACCCAGTAGACATCATCTACACTGCTTTTTCCATTCAGTCAGATGGATCCTTTACCTTTCACAAAACATGGTGCATCATTGCCAAATCTGACAACACCTCCATCATATT
This sequence comes from Cryptomeria japonica, assembly GCF_030272615.1. NCBI lineage: Eukaryota > Viridiplantae > Streptophyta > Pinopsida > Cupressales > Cupressaceae > Cryptomeria > Cryptomeria japonica. Next base: position 466,573,989 of record NC_081406.1, on the reverse strand, counting down.
CTTCTAGAGACAAAAAAATTCTCCTATCACTAGTCATGTGGTGAGAACAACCACTATCAATTATCCACTCATTAGATTTGTCAATGCAAGAGACAAGTTCTTTCTTGTCAGACACTTCTTCCTTTACAGCTACAAATACCATGTCTTCATTTTCTTCATCCTCGGATTCTTCATTAGTAATAGCTTCATCCACTGCAAGAAGACAATTTCTTCTATTTCCTCCTTTATACTTTCTAAACCTCTCTAGTTTATCCTTATTCTCATTGTTAGGATAGTTAACAGCTATATGTCCTATCTTATTGCAGGAAAAACACTTTAAAGGAAGCTCACCTCTGTATTTTCCAGTACCTTTTGGAAGTCTCTTGGCAAGAAGAGCTTCAAACTCCATCAGAATTTCTTCATCATCCATACCTCTTCTTTGCATGGATTCATAACTGGTACTTGCTTCTTTTCCTTTTCCGGTTGGTGCAACAGATTCTCTAAAAGATGACTCAGTCTTTTGAACACTGCCATCATAGCTATTCAACTCATATGTAGTTAACTTTGCAATGATAGAGTCTAAGGATACCTTGGGTTTGTCAATAGACCTTAGTTCCTTAATAGTAGCAACTCTGATTGCATGGCTGGTAACAATGATCTCAAGACTTTATTGACAATGGTGGCATCATCAATTGTTCAACCAGTTTTCTTGATATCTCCAACAACAGTCTTGATTCTTATGCCATATTTTTGAATGGTCTCACCTTCAACCATCCTCGTGTCTTCAAATTTTCCTCTAAGGCTCTCTTCCTTAGATTGTCTAACATGCTCATCACTGCCATAAATAGTTTCCAATGTGTCCTGTACATCTTTAGGAATGTCCTTATCTTGTACATCAATGAACTGAATATCAAACAAAATGCTAATAAGGGCTTCCATGACTTTCCCATTTTCTTGAATCTCTCTTTTTTTATCATCAGTTAAAGTGCCAATGGGAATTACATAGACATTTTCAACATAGCTCAAGTGTTGAGCACCCAAACTCTTGATATAGATCTTCATTATGTCCTTCCATATTTTGAAGTTATCTCTATTAAACTTAGGACCTTCCCTCTTCATCATTAAGGTGGGATCTTTTACCTCAAGTGGTTAAGCTTATATCACCGAGGACTTGGAGTTGCTCTAATACCAATTGATGAATAATGATGAACACATTTCGGTTCATCATATGCCATCACATTTAAGCCCACTTGGTGGAATGACAATGGTTTCTATGAATACCACCGCAATAAAGGTCATAATACAACAAGTTGCTACAAACTAAAGAACCTCATACAAGATCTCATTGATCAAGGTGACATTACTATGGATTCTAGTAAGACACCAAACACAGATCATACCATCTTCAAAGATCAAAGGAAAGGCTTCTAGTTCCAAAGCACAAAATAATAATGCCAATTATACTAATGTTGCATTTTATTATGCCATAAACGCACTTAGTGCAGTATATGACATAGTGGCTACAATCACAATAAATCCCACAAGCAAAGACTATGTTGTCACCACTAGAAGATCAAAGGTCACATTGCAAGGGGTAACTTCAAATCCCCCTTCAACAAATAGCATTTACAATATGGTGGATCAGTTGAAGCGAAATCTAGCTCAAATTTTATTATTTGAGTTACTGCACATCTCGCCAGTTCATAAGGCAGTCCTTGACAAAGCATTACAAGATTCAATTGTTGCCAGAGATATTAACGAGAACACATTCCATTCCATAGTTGGAAACTTGGCAACTTCAAAGGTCGCATTCATTGAGTAGGATGTACCTACATATTGACCCATGCATAATGATCCCTTACACTTGAAAGATTTGATTGACCTAAAGAAAGTTCAAAGAGTACTTATAGATGGTGGAGCTGGCCTTAACATACACACATTGCATTTAATTAAAGCTTTAGGATATTCTGAACATTATATTGATTGTACTAAGAGAATCAATATCAAATCTTATGATGATGAGGAACACCTTTCTAAGGGTGTAGTGACTTTGCCAATACAAATAGGACCAGTCACAACAGACATCACCTTTCAAGTCCTAAACAAAGAATTGGGGTACAATATGCTATTAGGTCGTTAATGGATACATGCCATGTAGGAAGTACCTTCAACTTTTTACCAATGTGTGAAGTTCCCATACAATGGCATTCAGATCATCGTTCATGGCGACCCAAACCCTTTTCAACACTGCAATTATTTAAGGGCGAGCATAGACAATCAAGTACCAAACAATCAAACATCTCCACTTCACTTACAAATGGAATCATTGAAAGTCATAAAAATAGAAAAAAATACACCTACCACATCTTCTTTACAAATTAAGGAAGCTGGTTGTGGGTAATATTCCATTTCAAGTACCTTGAATGGCAGACAATCATCCCTTTTGCCTAGGTCTTTTGGGAAGCCTTAGAACATAGTGATGAAGCAAGATAAAGGAAAAGAGATAGTGAAGTACTTAGATTCATACTCTTTCATTAGATGGGGAGACTTACAAGAAGAATCTCTAAAGGGAGATTTTAATTAGTGGATATATAGAGAAGAAGATGACATGACAATACCCAGGTTACCTCTACACCAATATGACAATAGTTTCAAGATGCTACAAAAACATGGGCATGATGGTACCATAGGATTGGGATTAAAGAAGCAAGGTCGATTAGAACCTGTTTCACCACATGAAAACCCAAATAATAAAGGTTTGGGATATAAACATGTACCAAAGATAACAGAGGCAAGGAAACGTACACTAGATATATTGAACAAGCCTACGCTACCCTCAAAATACATACCTCATAATTTATTAACAATACGAGTATTTCCCTCTTCATCTCAAAGAAGCAGGAGAGCACCAACATATCCTAGTATGGAATCAGATGGTGAAGATATGAGGCAACCTCTACAAGAAACTAACACAAAATCACCTAGCAATAAAGTACCAAAAACATCTGAACAAGCAAATATGTTAACAGATACTGTCGTGTGTGTGAAGTAGGGTAGTTGCAGCTACAAAACAAACACTCCATAGATCATTACAAGCATGGCTAGAAAATTGAAATCAAACAGAAGATAAACCGTGACAAAGAGACCTATCGCCTCCTAAGAGATGCGAGTATGGATTTTCTCTCAAATTTGGATAAGCAATCCCAGTGACTTGACTACATGTAGACGAAGGATTTGAAATGATGATGATATGAAAGCTAGATGAGACTGATAATGATAGATTAATCCAAGAGTATAATTAAGCTAATGATATGCATGATTAAACTATGATGTTGATGCAATTAAGCTAGAAAATGATCAAATTAAACTAGATCTAAGATGAAATTGCCTATAATAACAATGCTCAAATGATATTCTAGAATGGATATGCCTATAGTAACAATGCCTAAATTAATATGAGATGGGATCCTTTGTGCTCCAAAGTGGGGGATATTTATAAGTGTAGATGGAGGAAAAGGATTGAATACAAGATTCAATCTTCCAACATCCAACAATGAAGTACCTGCAAAACACACACATGCAAATGAAAATATCTAAGCTAAAACACACATGCATGCAACAAAAATCCACTCCATTGCACTCTTATTCCCCAAGATTTTACATTTAATATATATTTTCTCTCAGAAGCACTTATGCAAAAAGCTATGAGGAAATCAAGATTTGAGAATGCAAAGATAGCGGATAAGATGTTAATATAATGGGATGCAAATTGACATAAGCTCGACACATAAAGATGAGATTCCCAAATAAGAGAGGGGGCCTTGTTTAAATAGATTTTCTCTTGGCGAGTTCATGTTGTCAGATGAATATGTGATAATGCAAGATGAGTGGTATAGGGAAGATTAGTGGTGAATGGTAAGTGGTAGGAGGAGATATTTAAGGGTTTTATTAAATAAATAGAGAAATGTGTATAACGTGAATGCATGGAGGTGTATGCATAAATATGATATAATATTTTATTTAATAAATTTAATGGATAAATGATAAGATATTAATAATAATATAATAAAAGATGGAAATTATGAATAATGAATTATGGAGAAATAATAATGTAATAATAAGGACTCGTCCGATGTTCGGAGAAATTTAAAATTAAATGAGGACAAATTAATGGAAATTTTTATGTGTCTACATTTTGCCCCTCTTTGAGACAATGCAGCTTGTCGCATTGTTTCAAAGAAAATGATCAACTGATATATGCCCCAAAGGTGTCCTGGTAAGGATAATGATTGATTGGCTATGCCCCCTCGAGAGATTGATTGAACATAATGATGGAGATTGATCTCTCGATAGATCGCAAGAGAGAATATTGGATGATTGATATTGCACAAGTGATTAGATTGAGATGTACATTTAATAGAAATGCACAGTTGATGAGGCGTAAGTGAACAATTGATGGAAATGAACAGTATAGTTGAATTGATAAGCTGATTAAGCTGATTGAGCTAATTAAGAAAAAGGCAAAAAATCATTTGGATATCAATTAGACCCAAATGAATCAGTCACACCAATTACGAGAAAGAAAATATATCAAACAATAAAGGAATGACTCAGTGTGTATCAGACCAATATGTCCTTGATGATCTTAAGTGATCATGCCCTAAGATGTGTCATCATATTCCTAATGAATATCCCACAAGTAGCAAACAAGTGAACATGCCCCATCCTCGCCTTTATAGTCAATGACATCCTCGAGATTAAATCTCTAGTCAGAGACATCCTAGAAAAGCTAAAAGATATGTCACCAAAAAAGAAAATCAGAAACAATCAAGAGAAAATAGGCAAACAAGCAAACAATATGTTTCATGCCGAATGTTTTTTTTGTTCATAGTTAATGTGTTTAGTTTTAATAAGTCGATCGGTTGTTTTTATGTTTGCTCAATCATAATCTCATCATGTCATGAATTCATTGAAGTGCAAAACTGCATGCTTGTCTTAAGTGTTCGTGTCTTCACAATGTCTATTACATATTTTTGGATGTTTATGGTTTTTTTAGGCTTTTTATGAATGTTTTAATTTTTTAGGCGCTTTTCAAGATATTTTATGATTTTTATGGTTTTTTTTAGGACATTTTATTATTTTTATGATTTTTTCAAGACATTTTATGATTTTTAAGATTTTTTCAGGACATTTTATGATTTTTAAGATCTTTTTCAGGACATTTTATGATTTTGCAGTCAGAAGGATATTCTGGTATATACAAGGGACACTTGATTATGGACTATGGTATCCCCAGAAAGGGGATTTTATCTTGCATGCCTACACTGATGCTGATTTGGTAGGCTACATTGATGATCGTAAGAGAACAAGTGGTGGTGCATTCCTCCCAGGTAATCGGTTGGTCATAGCACAGTAAGAAGAAGGATTCAGTTTCTCTATCTACTACTGAGGCATAATATATTGTTGCTACCACATGCTATTCTTAGGTGCTATGGATGAAGAAGACCCTCAAGGATATTCAGGTAGAGATGTTTGACCCTATTTCCGACTAGTGTGACAATTCTGGTGTAATTAACATATCAAAGAATCCGGTTATGCACTCAAGGACAAAGCATATTTCCATCAAATATCATTTTCCCAGAGAGGTGTGTTGTTCACCAAAAGTGATAACCCAAGAACACCTGCAAATCTTTCTATGAAATGGCCAATTTTAGTCTACAAAAACACATCAGGGCTTGGACAACATAACATAGGACCCCAATTGATCCTCCTGCACTTCAGGTTCTGCTAGACATAAGGGGGGACACCCTTTTGATGCACTAAATACAACAATTACAGACATGTAACTGCATCAACATTAAGCAGATAGATCATTTCACAAGCTCAACAGGTTAGGGAACATTACAGATTGGCTAGATCTGTACAAACAATAGGATGAAACAGAGCTTGGAATGAGAAGAACTCACCCCTAAACATAAAGGGAAATAGATTTGTCTTTTAAAATGTTGATTTGAAACCATCCCTAAACTTGCAAGACCAGTGCCTTGTTCATTGGGCAACAGAGCTACAGACAGAACTGCAAATATGAATCATAGATGCAAATTTGTTTTCCTTAAACAAGATATTCATGCACCAATACCTGATATTAATGCACTATTTGATTCATTCACAAATTTATCAGATCTGGAAATACATTTCATCATTTATGATTGACTATAGAATTTAAAACCTTCCTTGAAGGATACCTATAAACAGTCACACAACCTCCTTGAGATGACAAATTTCATCCTCCTTGAGGGTTGAATTCATAATAATGAAAAAACATATCACAAAGACAATATCATGGGAAATTTACTCATGCCTGACACAAGTAAGACCTGCAACTAGAAAACAATCTGTCATCCTGCAATGTAGCCTCTATACCCTGAGTAGATCCATAGAACTTTACAAGTTTGGGTCAAGAATTTCAGAAAATGGAAGCCATGAAAACTGGAGCACTTCCTCACAGAGTTCTGGAACCCTTACAACTAAGAAGAATGGGGAATAAAAAGAGGAGGGAAGAAAAACAAATTCACAACTGAAAATTGCCAAGTGTCTCTCCTCTGTAACTGAATTTTGTTCCCGTTGAAACTGCTTCTAAAATATCTCACATTTGTCCAAATTAACCTCATAATCGGATTCCTCGCTCAGAGAGTTTTCTGAAAATATATAACACTTTATATCTTGGCCAAACATTGAATCCTGGGCGAATTAATTCCCCATTGTGCTCAAACATTTAAATTTTTCATTTATTAATATAGTCTAAACTATATAATAAACAATTTTAAATTTAAATTTTTGCCTCCATTTATGCTCTGATGTCTTGCCATGTGGTGGGGTCTGATTGGCTGATGGGGTCTACTGGGCGCCACCTGGGATGACACCTCATCTTCTACCACTTGGCTGCCACGTTATCGCCACTGGGCTGCTTACTCATATGCCACGTCATCACCACTGGGTGCCACCTCACTGAGACCCGCCTGCTGGACCGCTGACTGTACCGACACATGGACGGCTCTTGTTCACTTTTGCTATTTCGCTGGTTTAACTCACGTGCATCTTCCTTTCACGAAATAGTGCGAGCCATTGATCTCTCTCGAACCTGCTCGCTCGTTAACCCGGCCTTCGTCTGCAAAATTTTGCCTGTTTGCCTTGGGAAGCTTGCCTGCATGGGGTCCATTTTGTCTTGGTCCAGTCAACTCCTCCATCACCTCGGGAAGTGTGCTCATGTATGGCCCCACCTTGGGCGCCCATGGGCACCATCTGTCAAAAGCCTTTAAAGCTTAGACATTATATTATTGTGCGTTTTTGGATATAAATACTAAAAATGTCCCTCTCCCAATCAATGTGGGATTAACAACATGCCCAGAAACTGCACTTTCTGAAGGTCTTTAAGTCTTAATGGCACCAGTGGTGGAGGTTCTCCTATTTCCTTGAGGATATGAGCACCCGTGTTGCCATGGTTTATCTCCTCCATTAAGCTATCGAAGCAATTAGAATGGAAAACAAAACAAAGTATGTGTCAAACATTTTGCATCTTACCGTGCGCACCATATCTTAACCTTGCAATCGCCACTGCCTGAGTCAAGCATTGTAGGATGGGGAAATTCCATGTTATTCAGCTCTGTTGAATGGTCCAGGGAGTCCCAACAAACCCACACCTATCTCCCCATCATATGAAGATCGATGGCACATGGCTCATGATTTATTTTGAAACACTCCACACTCCCCAGCAAAGGCATCACCTAGGAACCTTCTGCAACCTCATAAAGAATTTGCCCCTTGTGAATTATTTCCAACGCCCTCTCCAGACACCAATCAAATGCTACATGAAGGAGGGAAGACTTGACAAATTATTTGCTTGAAATGTTTTGAATGCCTCCTAAACTCCACGCAGCTCACCACTTAACTCCACATAGGGGAAACACTCAAAGCTCGGTTACACTCCATAGCCACGCTGCAGGGATGCGGTTGGCATTGTCTTCTCCCACCATACTCCATGCAAGGGATTCAACATCGAGCACCTTGTTGAGTTTTGAAGACTTCAGTCTTCTACCATGCAATGTGCAGGGAGGACGATGTGGAAGGGAGCTCCAAAATTTGCATACCAATTTCCATTGGAAGCCTTTGCTTTGGATCATGCTTTCAGCACCTAGCAAACACATCCACCGCCAGGTTCTTGGTTGCTGCTGAGACCACGTGAGGGGGAGGTTTTGTATTTACATGAATCTGTTTTGTTTTAACATAGCTCCCAAAAACCATGTAGCTCACCACTTAACTCCACGTTGCACGCAAGGGGAGAGCTATGAAGTGCGAGGGAGGAGTGTGAGGGAGGGGCCACCACTGGAGGGAGGTCTTTGGCATCGCCTTCTCCAGCTATCACGTGAGGAAAGAATATGCACCGTGATTTACTTGCTTTGCAAATGTTAGTTGTAATTGCATTAGTTAAACATAAATATTACCTTGCTGGAGCATGAGTTTCATAAGCAAGGTTTTGGGTACTAAATAGAATCAACTATAGATGATGCTCTAATTACATGCCTCACTTTGGCCACTAAACATGCCTTCAATATATTCAAAACTCCCTTCATAGCAGGACTAATCATCACTCTGGGTTTGACATTCTATATGAAGGAACCAGGCATGTTGCATAAAAAAAAGCAAAAACAAAACTCCAATACACCCATTGATTGTAGTGAAAAGTGAGTCATAGTCCCACAGAACCACATTCAGAAGTTCAAGCCACTCCTTTGCCCCTTCTAGCCTTTTCAAATGTGCATTCCTTGCATCCCCCGTAAATGAAAATATACACCGACTTTCACGCCTAATGAATGACCATATATTCCCCAAACACTCATTAACTGTCCTTTCTTGACTTTTGACTTGGTGAATTGCATCATTCATGAATATTCTGAAATTCCCCCAGTAACAAAAATCTCTAATAAAATCAATCCGCGGGCATGAGCCAAGTCGGGCCCGAAAGTGGGTCCGACTAAAAAAAATTTTGATTTCAAGCAACTGGCCTTTGAAATGCTTCACGGACCTCAAACATACCTCTAGAAATGATTGGCATCATTTTCGGATCATTAATCCACATTTTACAACCTTCAGACAATTACGCTACAATTTTCGCATTTAATCGCGAAGACGTAATTTTCAAACCTGTCAAAACACCTTTCTGGAGCTCGCCATCTGACAGGCGTGTACTCTGATATACAAGGATGACTTCTACCAAATGGTTTCTCAAGATGAGTCCCGAGCGAAGAGGTATTAATTTCCGAAAATGCCCAATTGGCTTTGTCGACACTACAGACCTGATGAAGTCAATGTCCTGGCAACACATGACGCCTTTCTCAAAAATATCAAACGACCTCCTTGGGTCCTCAAATTCAGAACATAGGTACCTTTAAGTACATATTAAATCTTTGAATTCTCAGTTCGATCACCCGACTGACAGGATGCAAATGGCGCACACATAAAAATGGCAACATTAACTGATCTAACACTGGAGTGCGGGTAACTGAATTTGATGGCGAAATGAGCTCTTTTGAAAACCGATCAAACGGATTGGTAGAGCTTTGAAATTTGAAACTTAGCTCATCATTTATACCAACATCAGCTCGGAACAAACATTATGGCATGACGCTTACTGAGGCAACTTTTACACTTATGCGAAACAGGGCTCCGACTAGCTGTCAAAACAGAGACTTGCCAAAACACACAAACTGCAAACGGAATCGGCTTCAAAAACTGAGCAAATGGATTCGTTAAGACTTGAAAATTTGTGAGCTCACTCGAATTTATGCATAGAATTGAATCCATATTTAATTTCTTCATGACAATCAACAGGGCAAAAGATGTAATCGCTCAAAGTAGGCTACTCAATAAAATCTGCATTTGTGCCTAAAATGCACTTCCAGCTCACCCCTCAAAACGGGTACCTCATAAACTTATCCAAATTGAATTCTGAAAGTTGCACATCACTAAATAGGCCAAATGAAAGGTGTGGGGCATGAATCCCGAGCCTTACCCTCTGAAAATCAACCGGCTCTACTCTGCCCTCTCGCAAACTAAGCCATTCAAACTGACTTATTTAGGTGCCTTTCTATCATACTGAGCAAAATTTTGAAATAGGCCTACAAACTTTGACTCAATTTTAAATACTCCCAACAAGGTGATAGATCTATGAAATCAAGGTAGAGTATGTCCCTATAGGTAAACAAGTGGTTGATATCCTCACCAAGCCTCTACCACTAAAGAGTTTTGAGTATCTGAGACACAAGTTAGGAGTGGTATCACCTGTTTCATGCACTTAAATGTGTATGAATATCTATGGTTCATGGGGAGTTCATTGTAAAATCTCCTATCTCTTGGACCATATGTTGGACATAGGGAGAGATCAAGTGATTATGCTACAGTACCGACATGCTTGAGCTTTTGGGTAGTACTCATTGGTCCTCATTTGAAAGTTCCTTCAATGTCTATTCAATTTTGACTTCGATACAAATCACAATTGGACCATCGGGTGAAAGGAACACTAGACACGTGTATTGGAAGAACAAATTGTAGAAGAAGGAAATTATTGTAGGAATACCCAAGAGAATTTCATGATTAGGAGAATCTACTTTCCCAATTTGTAGCACTCATAGTACAATCACATTTGACTCTTATGAACAATTGATGTCAGTTGGTGTCTCTATCCTCCATCTTATATGTTGTTGGTTGAACGGATAGAAATAAAACGGGGAGAATACACTGTATAACCGGTGGAGAATGAATTAGATGGAAGGATGCCCCGACCCTTTGTCATTGTTGTCAAAGGGGGAGAATGGTCCAATGGGTAGGGTGAAGGAATAGAGTGTGTTGACATCAATGCCAAATGAGGAGATTGTTGTTATTGTGTTGTCATTGATGTCAACCGGTATGGGATTATAATTGACAAGTAAGTATTGGATGTTTGAAAACAATGAATCCAATAACACTGAGAGGGGGCGGTGAATCGATGTTCTGTTGGTAATATAAGATTTTACCTTATTACAACATACACATATAAACCGGTAAATGAAGAAACATATAACATGAAGTAAATAAACAAGCCACATGAATGAAAATCATAACACATAGAATTTATACATGGAAAACCTCAAAAAGGAAAAACCATGGTGGGATTTATGACCCACAATATCAATTCACTGGCCATGTGAAAGATATTGCAAAGTATGGGGACCTACACATGCCGGAAGGCACACTGCCTAGAGCACACTGCTCAACACAAAAAGGTCTCACTGACTACAAGCTTCTGCTAAGATAAAACAAGAATGGTGAGCTCACAAAATGCATCTGCTATGCCAAAAAGAGTTTCAGTTATAGCTCTTTTTTGTACCAATTCTTAAACCCTTTTACTGATATCTCATTTTCTCCAAGATTGCTTTACAAACCATCTACTGATCATTGCATGATATTACTTTCGCATACAAATGATCTATATACATGTCCTTAACATCACACTATTTTGCTTCCTTGTCCTACACACTCTTCTATATCACAATGACCTAATAAACTGACTTATATACCCTTTAAAAACAATATGCCTTATGTCAGATTACAATACATTACAAAAGATATTCAATGTCAACCCTATACAATAATTATAAAATGATTAAATAAAACTTTTCAGATCCCAGACTGATATCGGCTTCACATAAGTGTTGGATGTCAGTGTTGGTGCTGGTTATGACCTTGATTACTCCAATGTCAGTATCTGCCGATGTATGCCTCCAATGCTAGTGTATGCCTTCTACAGAATCTTGCTGCCTTCAATGACCGCATATGAATCCAATGAGTGTCAATTGACAACATTTGAAACTAGTATGAAATGACAATTGGTAGGTATGTTACGAGTATGAAGATGAAATAAGGAGATCCACTAGTGAGCATGTATGGACACGAAGAAGAAAAACCAACATAGTGAATGATTGCTGAATCACATGAAGTATGGACACAAAACCAGAAGAATTCCAAGTCAATATGATCTATCAATAGGGTATATGAGCTGGTAAAACACCAGTCATGTTTCTTGGTCAGTGAATGAACTGAAATCAACATAGAAGACTAGGTTGAGTTGGATGGTGTCTGAGGATGACATGTAGGTTCCATGTGGTAGGCATGCAGTGGTAGGAAAACCGTCCATTTATGTGATAGGTGATGAGTAGGTCAACTTTAAATAAAGAACCCGTGAATCACAGGTCAATGACAGAAGAAGTGTGGCTTGAGGCGGATCAAGATGTAGAAGGTTTTTGGTGAGATAAATCAAGTAGGACAATTCGATATTTGTGCTCAATGGTTGAAGGAAATACCCGAGGCATTAATGGTGAATGATAGAGAAAGGCTGGAAAAACAAGTTGCAAGTTTCTAAAGATAGAAAGCGCATATAGATGTCATCGGAAATGGTGGTGGTGTTTGGTCTAATGCAAATCATCAATCAAGGAGAGAAGGTCTGATTAGATTTAATACAAACAAACTCCATGGAGAAAAAACCCTAACATGCCTAGTTTGAATCCAGGTGTTGATGGGAATAATCAAGTATAAATATGTAAACTAAAGACTTAAGATGATGATGCTTGATGCCGACAAAAATAGAGTAACTGAGAGAGTAGAGACTGGTCAGAGAGAAGATCAAAATCATCTGAGTCTTGGATTTTTTAACACAGAGGTAGAATCGGTAGAAGGTTTATTAGAGGTTTTACCGACAAGGTTAGAGCAATCGGCAAGCTGCCAAATAGAACTACAATTGTTTAAACTAACAAGGGGGATTTGGGAAGAAATTTGTAGAAGGTGAAGGAGATAAGAGAGTGTACTAGTGAAGGCTATGCAAGATAAAATATGGGTAGAAAAAGGTATAAACAAAGAACAAAGTACCGATTGAGAAGAGTTAAACTGGTGAAGTTTTTCATTGTAAGAGTTACAAAACTCATTTGTAACAAGATTAAAACTATTGTATTAATCTGATCTTTAGTACATCACTAATTTGGAGATTGATGCAAGGGTTGGTTCTCCTTGGGTTGGTGCCCTAAACTTTGTAATCAATGCTTATTGTGAGGTTGTATTGGAGTAGTAGTCTCCAAAAACATTTCTCACTGAGGGTTTTCCCACATTGGGTTTTCCTCATATATCTAGTGTTATGTGTTGAGTATATTTGTGTGTTTTCATTTGATCTCTTTCCTTAGCTCATCGATATATCCTCCTTGTGCTTGATTATCTAACTAGTACCAAGAGTTTGGTTTAAAAGGTTTAGAATATTGGGAACCACTGATTCACCCCCCTCCCAATGGTACATTATGTTCAACAAATTTTTCTTTGTTGCCAGTAAACTTTCTTCTCTTTGTCTTTGGTGAAAGATCTTCTAGAGCTCCTGTTCTTATCTCCATCGGTTTCACTATAGGGACATTTTGTAGAAAAGTGTCATATTTTACCATAGTTGAAGCATTTGAGTGACCACTTTCCTTTATACTTACCAGATCCTCTCTTGAGATTTCTAAAAAAGTTTGCTACCTCTACATCCGAGTCTTCATTGGATCCTTTATGAGAAACCTCTTCCTTTCCCTTTTTGATGGATTTGAAAGCAACTTCTTTCCTTGAAGATCCTTCTTCAGTTGTCCTCATCTCATAAGCGGTTAAGGAGCCAAATAACTCATCCATTGTGAAGGTTTTTTAGATCCTTGGCTTCATATATAGCAGAAACCTTAGTATCATACTTAGATGTGAGTGATCTAAGTACCTTTTTGATAGTAACTTCATCAACAACCTCTTCTCCAAGTTCCCTAATGGAGCTCACAGTTTTGTCTACCCTATAAAGATAATCTGCAATCTTTTCTTCATCTTTCATCTTCAAGCCTTCAAGATGACCTCTTAGTGATTGCAGCTTGGCCTCCTTGACTTTGGCATCTCCTTCAAATAATCTCTGTAATTTATCCCAAGTCTCCTTGGCAGATCAGTAGTGCATAACCATAACAAACTCATTATCTGATTGTCTACTGAGAATAACATGTTTAGCCTTTGCATTGTTCTCATACTCCTTATAATCTAGGTTAGTGGGAGGAACACTAGGGACAATATACCCATTCTTTATAGACATCCAAAAATCAAATCCTAGAGAGGACAGATATGTTTCCATTATTCTACACCAAAAAGCATAGTTGGTTCCATCAAACATGGGAGCTTTAGAAGAGGAGGAGAACTCATTTCTTGCCATTGTGTTCTAAGGCCAGAATTTACCCAAGATAGAGAAATCTTATATGATCAGGAACCTAGGCTGTAATACTAATTTTTGAACACAATGTACCACTGAGAGGGGGGTCAATCAGTGTTTCCCAATATTATAAACCTTTTAAATCTAAATCTTGGTACCAGTTAGCAAATCAAACACAAGGAGGATATAATGGTGAGATAAGGAAAGTGATCAAATGCAAACACACAAGGACACTCAACACATAACATCGGATATACGAGAGAAACCCAATGTGGGAAAAACCTCGGTGACAAATTCTATTGGATTCTACTGCTCCAATCCAGCCTCACAATAAACATGGTTACAATATTTAGGGAACCAACCCAAGGAGCACCAACCCCTACACCGAGCTCCAACTCAGTGATCACAATGATTATAAACAATACAATAGTTATAGTCTTGTTACAAATAAGTTTTGTAACACTTGCAATCTAAATATGTCACCAATTTAACTCTTCTCTACCGATTCTCCTCTACTCAGTTCTCTACTTGTTTGCTATCCTCTATTTATATCCTTTTCACCCTCATTCTGTCTTGCATGACCTCCATCGGTACACTCTCTTTTCTCCTTCACCTTCAACAACTTTCTTCTTGAATCTCCCTTCCCGGTTCACACAAATTTTATCCTTTTTGGTATCTTGTTGGTTGTTCTAATCTTACTGGTAAAACCTCTGATAAACCCTCTTACCAGTTCTACTTTTCTTTCAGTCAACTCCAACACTTATATGCTTTTGATCTTCTCTTTAATCACTCTTTTCTCTCTCAGTTACTTTGTCTTTTCCGACATCTAGCATCATCTTCTTTCATTTTTGGTCTGCATATTTGTACCTGGCTTTCCCGCCAAGACTAGAGTTCAAACAGTGGTGCGCTAGGGATTTTCTCCAACAACTCAATCTGTATCAAATCTGATTGGATCTCATCTCTTCGATTGATGATCTGTAGTAGATCAAACATCACTACCATTTTTCTTATGACATCTATACACACTTTCTATATTTAGCAACCTGCAACTTATTTTTTGACTTTGCTATGTCAATCACCATTAATGCGTAAGTTGCTTCCTTCAACCAATGAGAATGAAGATTGGATTGTCTTGCTTGGTTTACATAAAAAATATTTTACATCTTGATCTTCCTTGAGCCACACATCTTTTGTCATTGACCCTTAATTTACAAGTTCCTTATTTAAAGATGACCTGCTCATCACCTACCACGTTGATGGACACTTCATCGACCTCTAGATGCTTGCCACTTGGTATCCACCTGTCATCCTTGTTGGCATCCACCTCTATTCAGCCCACTGAGTTGGTTTAGATTCATTCACCAACCAAGAAATATTATCAGTGCTTGCTCACCGGTTCACTAACCTTGTCAGTACATGTCACCTTACCGGTTATCCTTCATGCCTTCTTTCCTCTATTATGTCAGTGGTTCAACTTGACTTTTCATCAGACACACCATTTCTTCCACTAAGTCTATTTACCAGTGATATTACACTTGCCTTCATGCCGGTATTATCCTTGAGTAAAATATGTCATTAATGCACATCCTTATAATCATGCCTACGGTGGATTACACTCTTCTTTATTGTATTATGCTTTCTTACCAGTGGTCATGTTGAGTTACCGGTGAACATCCATGCTGGTAACATCTCCTTCTTGCATCTTGCATTCACCTTGCATATCAGTAACCAGCCATACTGGTGACATGTTATACATATCGGTTGACATCAATTAAAATACAATGCCAACAATGAGTTCTAGGCTCTTGGCCTAATTGCAAGTGTAATCCCCATTGTAATTATTTCACATACTACTACTGAAGTATTATCTAGTTGTGGGTAGGGTTTACCACCATGTTTTTTCCCTTTACTGGGTTTTCCATGTCAAAATATTGGTGTCATTTTTACTGTTCTTTCATGCTTTATCTTTCATTGTGTTGTTCTTCGGTATAAATCTTATAATTTGCATTAACTGCCATACTTGTGAGAAAATTTATTCACCCCCCTCTTAGTTTTCTACCAATATAATTTCATTCCAACAATTGGTATCAGAGCAAGGTCATCTTTGCAGAATCTTTACTAGTTGAGGAGATTTGATGGCATTAGCATCAAGTTCTACATTCAACCCCTATCAGAAGGAGAGTCCTAGATTTGATGGTACAACTTATAAAATATGGAAGGAGCGAATGAAGATTCATTTGAGATGTATTGGAAATGGAGTTTGGGAGACAATGGAGAAATGGTATATACCTCATGATCCTGATTCTGGAACACCAACATCTGCTGATGAACATAAGAGATGGAAATGATGTTAGAGAAAAATAAGCATTGTTGAGTGCCCTATCTGATGAAAAGCTATTGAATGTCATAGAGTTGGAGAATGCAAAGTAGATTTGTTTTAAGCTTGAAAATATTTATGAAGGTGACCAAGCAGTAAAGATTGCAAAACTTGAAGGTTTCTAGGTGAGATATGAAACTTTGAAGATGAAGGAAAATGAGAAAATTAGTTCTTTCATGGATAGAATAAATGAAACTATCATGGGAATCAAATGTTGCGGTGGATCAGTTAGTAAGGATGAGGTTGTGTCAAAGATTTTGAGGATTCTACCTTTGGCTTACAATATGAAGGTTGTCGTAATTAATGAACTCCAAACAATGTCAAGTTCCCCTTTTACTAGAGATACATTACTTGGGAAATTGACTGCTTTTGAGCTTGAGGAACTTGGAGTTTGAAGTGCTACTAAAACTGAAACTATATTTCAAGCATTTGCCTCCAGTAAGTAGAAGATAGATTGGAAGGAGTTGTATGCTAAATATTTGGAGGACATTGAAAAAGAAGAGCAAGAACTTGAAGAGTTAGAAGCCCTGATTGCTAGAAGAATTCCTAAGGGACCGGATGGAAGTAAGTATGAAGGAAAAGTCCCTTTTAAATGTTTTTCATGCAATAATATTATTCATTTTTCTTCTAGATGTCCTGAAAGAGCTGCTAGGAATCATGAAAGAATTGTGAGGAGTTATAAGCCTAATCCGGAATATCAGAGTAGACCTAGACTTACAAGGAATAAGGATAAATCATGTTATTATGTTGGTTATGATGATTTTGGCATTACTGATGATGACAATGATGAACCTATAAGTGAAACCAATAATGGAAGCTCCAGTAAAGATTGAGTCTTTATTGTTATCATGGATGATTCTCCTGAACTTATCATTGAACCAACTCATATTGACAAGAAGGATTTACTCGCTAAAATTAAAGAAAATGATGAATGGGTTATAGATAGTGGCTGCTCAGATCACATGACCGATGACAAGATAAATTTTTTAACATTGCAAGAATTTGATGGAGGAGTAGTCAGATTTGGAGACAACAAGGCATGTAGGATGAAAGGCAAAGGAACAATATCATTGGATGGTAAGACTAATACTAATAATTTTTACTATGTTGAAGGCTTAAAGAAAAGCCTTTTAAGTGTAGGTCAGATGGTGGATAGAGGATTTTATTTGCAATTCAAGGATGGAAAATGCAAGATCATCAATAGATTTGGATTGGAAATTGCTTCCGGAACCTAGACCAAAGGAAAAATCCTTCATTTAAACTCTGGTGAGAAGGCTTGTTTGATTTCTTAGATTGATGAAAGCTGGTTTGGCATAAGAGGATGTGTTGTGTAAATTTTGATTGCATTGTGAAGATCAGTTCAACATAGGATGTCATAGATTCACCCAAGATTGTTAAGCCTCTTAATCTTGAATGTAGAGAATGTCAAATGGGTAAGTGAGTTAGAACTTCTTTCAGAAGAATACATGATAAATCAAATGAAATTCTTGATCTTATTCATACTGATCTATGTGTCTTATTCATACTGATCTGTGTTGATCGACAAGGACTAAATTTTTTCAAGCTGATAGATATTTATGTTACTTAATGATGACTATTCTAGAATGACGTGGGTTGCATTTTTAAAAGAAAAATCAGAAGCACTTGAGAAATTTAAAGTCTTCAAAGCTATTATTGAGACTGAGACAAGACTGAAGATAAAGTGTTTAAGATCAGATCAAGGCAGTGAGTTTACATCCAGTGAGTTTAACAACTTTTTTGGAAAGAACGGAATAAAAAGACAACTTTCTGCACCTAGAACTCCTCAACAAAATGGATTAGTGGAAAGAAAGAATATAACCATATTGGATACTACAAGGACAATGATGATTGAAGCTAAATTTCCTGATATCTATTGGATGGAAGCTATCAATACTAAGGTATAGACTTTCAATAGAGTACACATAAAAGGTGATACCAGTAAGACTCCTTATGAATTATGGTTTGGTCATACTCCTACTATTAGATATTTCAGAATTTTTGGAAGTAAATGCTACATTAGAAGAGATGACGCATTAGGAAAATTTGATCCTAGAAGTGATGAAGAAATATTTTTTGGTTATTCTACTAAGAGTAAAACATATAGATATAACAAAATATTGAATAGGAGAATGGAGAGCATAAATGTTAAGGTGTATGAGGAAGATAGTAATCAGATCAAATCATATGACTATGGACCAGAAGATGAATTTATCAGACCATAACTGATAATGAAAGAATCTATCTAGAGCATTGAACTAGTGACTCGAAAAACATCAGAAAATTCAACAATGACTATTGAACAACAGAAAGAGTCAGTAATTCAAAAAAAAATTTAGACTCGCAAGTATATGAAACTAAATCATTATGAAGATCAGATCATTGGAGATTAAAGGAAAGGTGTGATGACTAGAAGAAGGTTAGTTGTTGAAAAGGTATGTTTAATTTATCAAATTGAACTATAATTATTTATTGAAGCAAGTAAAGATGAAAATTGGATGAAAGCAATGGAAAAATAATTAGATAAGATAGAAAAGAATAAGACATGGGAATTAGTTCCCAGACCTAAAGATAAGAATATTATTGAAACTAAATGGGTTTTCAGGAACCAATTAAATGAGGAAGGTGAGATTGTAAGAAACAAGGCTATATTGGTTTGAAAAGGTTATTTACAAGAAGAAAGAGTTGATTACTTATATTTTGGTTGCAATAATTGAAGCGGTAAGACTATTTCTTGCCTATGTTGCACACAAGAACTACAAAGTATATCAGATGGATGTCAAATGTGCATTTATAAATGAAGATCTTGAGGAGGAAGTCTAAATTGAGAAACCTGATGGATTTTCTTTATCAAAAGATAAAGACATGGTTTGCAGGTTGAAGAAAGCTTTATATGGATTAAAACAAGCCCCTAGAGCATGGTATACCAGACTGGATATATATCTTTCAAAGCTTAGTTTTAGCAAAGGTAATGCTGACGGTAACCTATGTTATAAAATTGATCATCATGACATATTAATTATTGAAGTCTTTGTTGATGATATATTTTTTAGAGGTGAATAAAGTCTATGTATGAAATTTGTTGATGATATGAAGAATGAATTTGAAATGTCTATGATTGGTGAGATGAATTTTTTCTTAGGTTTGTATATTACTCAGACTGATAAAGGTATTTTCATTTGTCAAACTAAGTATGTGAAGGAATTTCTTAAGAAATTTGGACTTGAGAATTCTAAACCTAACAGTACTCCTATGATAACCGGTTTCAAATTGTCAAAGGATGATGAATCTCCTAAACTGAATCCAAGTAGATACAAATCAATGATTGGTGGATTGTTGTACTTAGCTCAGACTAGACCTTATATAATGAATGTTGTTTGTATTGCTTCCAGCTTTTAGTCAGATCCTAGAGGAACCCATGATATTGTCGTTAAGAGGATATTCAAATATTTGGCAGGTACAAAAAACTTTGGGTTATGGTATCGAAAGAATGATGATTTCAGACTATGTTCCTATACAGACTCTGATTGGGCAGGAGATGTGGATGACCAGAAGAGCACTCCTGGTGGTGCATTCTTTCTTGAAAAAAAGTTGGTTTCATGGCTTAGTAAGAAACAATCATGCACTTCATTATGTACTGCTGAAGCGAAATATGTAGCTACTACAACCAATTGTACTGAGATTTTATGGATGAAACAAATGTTGAAAGATATAAGGGTAAGTTATGATTAGCCTATTGTTATTCACTATGATAATACTACTTCTATTGATATGTCAAAGAATCTGGTATTTCCTTCTAAATAGAAACACATTTCTATAAGGTATAATTTCTTTGAAAGAAAAGGTTGAAGCAAAGAATGCACTTTCTCTAATTCCCTTCTCCATAAATCTTCTCAATCCACTAACAAGTTCACCAAAGAAACAATCAAACTCTCTTTTGTGTTTTTGTTCCTCTCCAAATGTTCTCATGAAAATGCAAGGTGAGAAATGAAACTGTAAAATAGCTTTTTATTCAACTGCATTTAATGCAATACCAATTGAACTTACCCTAATCACCATTCAACCCTAAAACTTGTTACCAATTCACATGACACATTAAAATATTTCAATTTGATTAGAAAATCACTTCATAACAACATAATTCATCAAAGTATGCAGATTTTACTTACCACGCACCATTTAGGGGGTTTGGAAATGGATTTGATAATCCGCTCCCTGTAAGCTACATACATAGCTTCGTTTACCGGTGAGGGATTCTCCACACTAGGTGAATAATTGCAGTCCTTTGATGGTTTCTCCTCAGTTTTCTTCCCTCGTATCTTATTCATCTCTCTTATGGTTTCTTCCACATCTACCTTCTTCTTTCCTTTCTGGTCAATAAATAGATTAACCAGTTGGTTCATTCTATCTTTATAAAACTTTGCAAGTTATCCTAGTTTGTGACAATGGAAACATGCCATTCCAAATGCTCTCCAGGGTCCAGCATTGCCTCTACTAGTTCTTCTTTGGCAGTTCATAACAACATGACCATAGTTGTGACAGATTGAACATGTCACATTCCATTCATTCTCCATTTCATAAGGTCTAGACCGGTTCACATAAGGTCTCTACCAATTAAATAGGGTTTCTTCGATCTGTAATATCTTTGCCATTCACCATTAGACCTCGGATTCATGTAAGATCTTTGATTGATCACTCTTGACCTGCACTCAACATCTTTATGCCCATACTTGTTGAAACTAAAGCAATATCCATCAAAACTAATAGGCTTATAACCTTGACATGCATTAGGTCTATATCCATCAAAAGTACTAGATCTACTTCTACAAACATTAGCAGTATGACCTACTTTATGATAGTTAAAACATACTGGTTTGTAGGTTCTCTTATCGGTGATATTCTTGGTCTTTGGTATTGATTTGGCTTCATGCATGTTGTCCTTGGTACTAGATGACTCTCTTTATTAAAAGGTTGTGTATCTGAAGCCATGTGTATCTCCATTATTCCTTTGTGTATAAATCTTCTCATCAAGCATAACAGTGCTCTTGTTGAATTTAGCTAGTAACTCATTAGCATCAGCCAACTCCTTGGTAAGCTCCTCATTCTTCTTTTTAAGACTTTCTTTAAGACACATAGCCATGTCTAGATAAACTTGTGTCTCCTCTTTTTCTTCTTTTTCCTCATGAAGATGTGAATGCAGGTTACTAATCTCTCAGTTCATCTTCATGATCTTATGCTCCTGGTCTCTTATTTTGTCT
The DNA here is from genome assembly GCF_030272615.1 of Cryptomeria japonica. Lineage (NCBI taxonomy): Eukaryota > Viridiplantae > Streptophyta > Pinopsida > Cupressales > Cupressaceae > Cryptomeria > Cryptomeria japonica. The sequence goes on along the minus strand of NC_081406.1, from coordinate 466,552,070 downwards.
TCATCTGTTCTCCTGGCTTCCAACTCTTGGCTCATCCTTATGGTAAGGGCTTCCAACTCTCTCCTCACATTTGAATTTTTATCATTCATTTTTTCCACCTCATTATCCAAGGCATCAATGTTTACTTCCTCAGATGAACTATTTTCATTGAGTTCCAACAACTACTCAGCCAAATCTTTTCTCTTAGCTAATGAATCTTTGTACTTGACCTTTAGTTCATTATAGTCTTCTTCATATTCTGCAAGTCTATTTGAAATCTCTCTATAACTCATTGAACTTTCACCCATGTTATCCTTAAAGATCCTTCCCAAGCGGTTAAGCCTTAAGGGAATTAGGCTCTGATACCAATTGATAAAATTATAAGGCATTAAGAGGTGGGGGGGGTGAATCAGTGCAAGAAAAAAATTAATAAATTTGATAACAAGTTTCACCAATCTGAAAAAATCAATACCCATGTAAGAAATATAACCACATAATAAAATATCCAACAAAGCATGCAAACCCTAACACAATGATTTTTCACGTGGAAACCCAAATGGGAAAAACCATGGTGGTAGTTAGTACCCTCAAGGATCAACTATCTATAGAATAGAGATCTAACTAGTTAAGGTCATACAACACCCTGTTAGGGGTGACACCTAGTTAAGAGTACTTTATCTTGGTTAAGAGCTATTACAATAAGGCCTATTAGGACCCAACCCTATTAGGAGCTACCTTGCTAGAGTATTTACAAAAAATAAGCTAATGTGTCATCTTGTTAGAGGATTTTAACCTTTGGACATGTGAAGATCCTACCGCACCATGTTAGGAGTGACCTTGTGAGAGGATTTTCTTGCTGCAACTATTAAGGAACAAGTTTGACTGATCTATTGTTAGCATCTCTATACCTGATTAGATCTGCTTCTTCTTAACTTCTATCATCGACTAAACATGAAAACCTAACTCCTTCTTCCACCACATGAACAAATTCTCACTCTTGATCCATGAAATCTTACAACTTTCATCTCCTTATAAAGACTTTGTTAAGTAGGCTAAGAACCTTGGAACAATTCCATAGGTTCATTGAATCTAGTCACCTTATTCATTTTTCCACTCATTACACTTTACTTATATCATCCAACAAAACATAAATAAAAAATATAATATAAACTCTACCGGTAACTGATCAAAGTAACTCTTCTTTACCAGTTCTCTGTTCTTCCTGCCTGTGACTGTTCTTCCGATCATAACTTGCTCAATACTCTCAATCTGCTGATGCGGTTCCAATCAAAGACTCCATGCCAATGTCATAAACATATGTTCCAAACCGTAACATCTAACTATTCTCCAATATTCCATACTGGTTGCTTGATCATTGCTTTATTCTTGTTTACTGGTTTAATGACAACTTAGCAGTTTTGTTGTCTAAAAGAATCCACTATCGGTTAAGCTATACTGGTTGGTCTAACAAACTTAGATAACTAAGAAAACATGGTTGCCATCAATGACAACACAAATAAATTCATCAATCAACCTATTACAACTCTATTATCATCATCAAGCCAACACAATTTTCCTAATTCATTTATTTGTGAAAGTTATAGGTGATTGTTCTTTTCTTTGCATGAATATTTGTCTAATTAAGTCTATTCAAGAAGTAGAACAATCAACTTTTAAAGAATTTTGTACAAAGTAACCTATATTGGTTTTGAGATATGTTTTATAAGGTCCAAATGGGTGTTTGAAACCATGTTTACATTTTTTATTTCATGCTTGCATTGAAAATTATGCCCGGAAAACCCAATTTATTGTCTTAATTAGGTCTAGTGAAGAAATAGGACAATCAATTTTTGGATCCCTTCAATCCAAAGTAACCCCTATCTATTTAAATATATGTTGTAAAATTATAAAAATGGTATCCTAAATGGTGATCGTATTTCTGATTTGTGACCTGGTTGGCAAATTATGCTAGAAAAACCCTATTTGTTGTCCTACAAGGCCTAGTGTCAAATTATGAAGAAAATCACTTTATTTGAAGTGTTAGGATTTTGGAAAAGTGGTGTTTGAGTTGGTTAACCACCCTAATTTTAATTAGTGATGAGTACCTTAAGTTCTCTTTCAAATATATATGCAATTCATTTATGACCTCAATGTTTTTCACTTCGAGTTTTGAATTGAAGGCAAAGGATATAGTGAAATGGTTGGTGGATAGCTACCTCATAGAGGAGTGGTGTGGGGATTTTTATATTCTTATGGCCATTTCATTTGAAGGGAAGGGGTTTGTCTTCCTAGGTGGTATGTGGTTACAGGTGAGTGAATTCATGCCCCGCTTCGCCCCTTCCTTATTTCGAGTGCAAACAATAATAAGGAGGTCTTAAGGGCCTCAATACAAGTTGGCATGATGGGTGTGAAGGATTATTTGAAGGCAATGGAGGCAAGGAGAATATAGTGGGAGCTAGAGAAATGGGGTCCTTAGATAAGTTCTCAGCTCCTGCTTATGTTGCTTCCTTCTCATGGCACAAATAGGCTAGGTCGATGGGCTCTATGAAGAAGTCGAGTAGAACATTATCAATTGGTTTCCCTCCTAAGAATCGTTAAGATGTAGGTTCATATAAATTGATGCTCAAAGGGTGTCTCCATGCACAAAAGATAAGGAAATTGTGATAGTAAATTAAGTTTTTTTATTATAGTATATACACCATGTTTTATTTTGTCTTCTAAAAGTGGCTCACTGCAAGTCTGAATGTATATGTTTTGTAACTGTTTAGGCTAGATATCATGGGGTGATATAATGGAAAAATTCCTAATGGATGGGGGTGCTTCTGTCCTAGGTACATTAGATTGTTTTTGATGGACTATTTGGGGAGATTTTTATACTCAATTTTTCTCCCTCAATGATTATGTAATTATTTATCACTATTAATATATTAGACTCTTTAAACCAATCAAAACTAAAAAGAGAATCATACATAATCATGTGTTGTACCTAGCTCCAACATTGGTCCACTAAAGCCTACTCAAATCATATCAATATGTTTACATTACATCATCCTCCATATGGAGTGTTCTTAATACATAGTTTTCCAATTATTACAATGATCAAATCAAATTACATTTACTTAAAAAACCAACAATGTAGAAAGAGGAAGAACAAGTAACCATAAAGGTGAATAAGCTCTTCAAGGTGCTTGTGAATATGTCCACTAGTACCCAATGGTGATTTGTTCAATTCCACCCGACCTTGTGGTGTTGGAAAAAAGGCAACAAAGTTAGGGGGGGGGGGGTGAATTAGTTTGCACAAAAACTTTACTCAACTTAATCACAAATTGAGATCTGATAATTAATAGTTAAAGTACAAATCAACACCATATCAATAACACACATAATACCAAGATTTTTTACGTGGAAAACTCAGTTAAGGGAAAAACCACAGTGGAAAATTACCCACAATGAGATAGTACCCTATTAGGAGTAAATAAAATATTACAATGGGGAATGCACATGCATTTAGGCACACTGCCTAGAGCTCATTGCTCAAACCATGTAACCTGAGAAGGGCTACAACCCTGAGGAAGACTAACTATCTTACAAAAACATTTGGAATACATTTAAAGGATCATGAACTAATGAAATAACATCTTCTCATGCTTGGTTATAGTTTTAGTTAAGCACATTGATTGATCTTCTTTGCCAAACTTCTTCACACTTCCAAAAGATCAAAACACTTGCTTGCACTTTTATCTAATGACACACATTCAGATACACTCACAGATAAATTTATTACATGACTATTATATTTATTTATACAAGTCATCAACCTATATTCCAAGGTCATCTCAACACTCATCACAAATTACAAGAGCATGCTACATCATAATATGCAGACCAAAACAATGTCGACTAAGACATAGTCTGGACCCAAATAAACTCCTAGATCATGCAACACCTCAAATAATTAAGCCATGAACATCCGCAACACACTACAATCATCATGAATATCTCATTAATCAAACAACACCACCAGATCAAGAAAATGATCAATAAAGTTCACAATGATCAATGCAGACCATCAACATGAATAGAAAACAATCTAAAAACATCCACAAGCAATGCGAATTACCACAACAACAACTGCAACATCACGACTTACTATAATATTCATCGTCATTATATTGAACCTCAAGAACACGCATTAAATGGACTGACAAACTGAAAGATTCACTTGTGGATATCCAAATTATGAACCATCTAAATTGAGCACACATATGAACGTCCCAAACATGCAAACCAATATATTGCAATTCCAGAGCAATGTAGAGAAGAATATAGAACATTGAACACCACAAACAACTAAAAAATGAACCTCAATACCGGATCTCATAACTCAATAAAATCATCATGTAGACCACTAAAAAATTTAACTAAATCAACTAGAGATACCTATCTCAAAACCCATTAAACTGCAACAACTCATATGCAGCACACTGGCCAAACCAACTCATTTAATATGCCTGCAACACTGGAATACATAGAGGAATATGTTGACATCAATGACCAAACATTGTTCTAGCAAACTTTTCGACAATATCCAGCATGTGGTACCCTCAAGTCCACCCCCTGTTCTGATGGAGATAGTCACATGAACCAAACACTCAAGCAAGTCAACTACTCAATCATGAGGTCACAATAGGGTCTCTACTCAATCTCTAAAAGGGCTATATGATAAGGAGATAAATGGTGAAGTATCAAGTGTAGCTCCAATAACTCACACAAAGTTTAGGTAATCCTCTTGTGTAGACAAGGAGCCTGCTAACATCATCCATCCATGGACGGTCTCATTCCTCCAACTTATCCCAAGCCCTCACAAGAATTTCAACATAAGGAAAATGAATGCATACTAATGCTACACAATGCACCATCTCATGTTATTTAAATCATAAGTCCCACAATAAGGTCCACCTCGCAACTATCTCCATGAACAAAGCCCTAGGCACATCAGGCTCATTATGAACATGAGAACTCAAATGCACACACATGTGCAATCTAAGGCTTCAATCACAATAAGTTTCCATTAAGTGCATAGTATACATTTTCTTTTACTCATAACATAAACTATTGGTTAGAAGTACCCAAGGAGGCATGGTTTAAGTATCAAATATGACACCTTAATGTAGCAATGGTGCAATAGTCAAAGCCACTTTGGATAACATTTAAGAAAAATGCATAGATACCTATTATAGTCAACATAACAATAACAATATCATAAATAATCTCTAAAAATACATAACAATGCATTCAGTCTCACAACCAAGGAGAAATTGTAGGGTCTCAAAATAAGGAAACAGATCCAAATCGATCCCAAATCAATCATACAACTATAATTATTATTGCCACATCATAAATTCATGCTAAAATCATCTTAGGTTAAACAATTCCAAATAGTGACTACCGGCCAAAACAGATCAAAGGCACCACATTAGTGATCAGTAGAACCACTTTGGGCTTCAATTGTTACATTTTGGGTTTCCATGGAACTATATTTGATCAATTAGACCACTCTACATAGCAGATGCATACCTACATGCCAAAAGCACCAGTTTGGGTTAGTACTAGGGGTTTGACTCTAAGAGACTATTTAGGGCATCAATTTTACAATTGGGGTTAGAACTGCACTAAATTTGGCTCCCACTCATTTGATAAATACCTCTAAGAAATAAAAAAATGAAATAAAAAGTCCCTATGATCAATCATAAAAAATTGGGAATGAAAATCCTCAAAAACATCCATTTTCTCAATCAGACAATGCACACATTAAAATCCAATGAATAAGAACAATCTCATTTGAGGAAGAGGGTGATAATTCAAATAAAAACAAATCTTAAGCATGGGAAAATAATTTCAAGTAGGGAAGTCAATCAAAGAATAAGAACTCCTACCTCAGGCTTGAGAAGAAACTTCAAATGCAAAGAGGAAGGTCTACACTCTACAAAGCTCCTCAAATTCAAACAACATGTCAAGATCCACAAATTTAATCCTTCCAATCCAATTCCCATAAAATTCTACCCACAAAAAATCAAACTCTTTGCATTTTCATACACTCCTCACAAGGTTTGAGAGAAAAAACAAGAGAAAAGACTAAGTGTTTTTCAATGAATTCCAAAACAACATTATATGTTCAATTTATGGTGGAATATAAAATAATAAAAAATTCAAATTTAAATTCACAAGATCAATAAACTCCTAGAATTCCCCTAAAATAAAATCACTTAAATCACTTTAAATTGATTTTTCATAAAACACCATGTCCATTAAAATATTGCATTATTGCACTAAAGATGAAATATCAATAATATTCATACTATAATAGAAATAATGGATGACTAATTGACTATGCACAAACACTCTTCACTGGTCATTTACTATAAGCATAAGGGTAACTGGTCATCACCTCAATGGTGACCCAGAGGTGTAATCATGAGAATTAGGGATGAATCATCCTAATTAGAAATGATGGGTTAGGCTAGGTAATAATGTTTGGCCATTTTGCTATCTCCTATAACCATCATTGGGGAATATAGGCACACTTAGACCCGTGAAGCCAAGTGGAGTCAATGTTGTGTACTTGCATGGATCAGAATATACAAACACTTGTGCATACTGATGGTATGATGAAATAATAAGTATCTGGTAGAATATTGAGAGGGGGGGGGTGAAACAGTATATTGAAAAACTAATACAAAGTTCCCAAACTTAAATTCAATCACACAAAGTAAACATATCTCAGTCAAGATCAATATTCATAAGAATACTTGACATCAACCGGTTTGACTGTTGTGACAACTTAACAATAAACAACTTCAATCTTGTAAACATCAACAATGCTTAATCATAACTCAACATATTCATTTTTCAATGCTTCTAGTTATCATGCCTTATCAGAAGTTAATCAAATCAACAAATAAAATCATAACCACAAAAACATTCACCACTTGATACAAATGTTTATACATGGAAAACCTAAATAGGTAAAAACTATGATGAGATAAGACTCACAAGGATAGCTATCTGAACTCTTCTAAAGTTCACCCTATTAGGAGCTAGTCCTGTTAAAGGTTTACAATAAGTCTTGTTAAGAACTAATTCTGGTTAGGAATTACCCAGTTAAGATATTTACAAATATGCCTTGATGAAAGCCACAATACCGTATTAGGAGTAACCTTGTTGGAGGATTTAAGAATCTAAGCTAATGTACCACCTTGTTAGAGCTTACCCAATTAAGGGATTTCACTTCTTCTATAATTGTTAGAAAACAATAGGTTTTCTTGATCAAATCCTTTTAAGCTTCAATCTGCCCTCACTCAAAGTGCAAATCCATTCACTAGTTAGGTAACTACACATTCAATAGGTTTCTGCCAATCTTTCCAACAACCTTTACAAACAACTTCATCGACCTTAAATACAAATCAATTAGGTTGGTATCACAACAAAACCTAATTCTCATCATCAAAATTACAAACAAGTCAATACAATCTTGACCATTAGAAATCATGACAATCTCTTCACATTCTTCAAGAAAATTACAACCGCTCTATGATCACCGCTTCATCTAAGTTTGTAATTCATCACACATTGTGCATTAGATGCAATCCACTTTTCTCCTTCCCTAGAAAATAAACAAATGTGCCAAAACAATTTTAACTTATCCTCATACAATGATCACACATATCTCCATCATTACCACTCATCATAATAAACCAGCAAACTTGATCGGTTAGGGTTTAACAATTGATAGGTTTTACCGGTTACAATGCATAGAAAGGTTTAACCTGTTACACTGGTTTACCGGTTCAACTCAAAAACTTAACATACCGGTTCACATCTTCCACAAAGCTCTTCTAACCGGTTACTAGCCAATATAAAAAACAACAATATCAACAATAACATGAATACTATTACCGGTTCAATTGACAACAATGACAACATATCATTAATGTATTCTCTATGCAAAATGCCAACAAACTCAAAATGCCAACACATACATATCCACATATTATAATAGAGTAAAAACATCATTAACCACTCTCCAATCAAGGTCACATCATAACATTCTAAGTAACCTCATAAAACATCTAAACATTACATCATTATAAAATTTGTTGCCCAGAGACACTGTATAGATCATCTGATATTTTCATTGATGGGAACCAAAGTCAAATATTGTATCTACAATGTGTGATCTGATGCTACCGAAAGTCAGAATGAAGATTTGGTTAAGTTTGGTGAAGTTAGAATAGTGGATCTAGAAGTTTATAGTGTTTTGGTTGGTGTTTCATTTCAGTTGAAGATATTGTGTTGTGGAGCTAGAGGAAGGTTGTTATATGTTTGGAGCACCTTATTCTAGAATCTTAGCCTCTAGTGTTGATTCTTGACTGAGCTAGAAGATCCGGTATACAGGTTTTTAGGATGAATAGTGTTGTATGAAAGTTTTGGTTAGTTGATCATTGTGTGGAATTAGTAGAGTAATTTTGGTGTTCAAGGATGTTTAGCAAACATTCAGGAAGCATGTGGATAATTCTTTTTGGTCTCCATATGCATTGGAGCTAGGATTGAGCCAACTATGTATGCATGTTTCAATATTTTGATAATGTTCTTTTAGCCGATATGTAGAAGACTTAATTTCATGGTGTAGATATAAAAGACTAGTGGATATGACCATTTTTTATATAGTGTGTGCATGAAAAGTGTTTGTGATCGATTGTGCACATTTTCACATGCGCAATTGAAGGAATTATGCTCTGGAATAAAGTAGAATAGTGGAACAAAGCAACTAGAGAATAAGTGTTTTGTGCTTAACTGGAAATGTACGTTGGCATTTTTAGATGCTATTTTTCAGTTCAAGCATTCCAATTATCTTTTTTTAAAGATTTTGTAAGGCAATGAGCCTTCCAAGCTTAATTCCCTTATTTCTTTTGTGTAGTGAGCTCTAGGCAGTGTGCCTGAGTGCATGTGCATTTCCATTGCAATATTTTTATACTTATACAGAGTATACTTATATTGTGGGTCTCATCCCCATCATGGTTTTTCCCTTAACTTGGTTTTCCATGTACAAAATTTGGTGTTATGGCATTGTTGTTGTTTTCTTTGTGTTTCTACATCTTTCTTTTGGTCATTTGCATTAAGTGGTTGAAAGGACAAGTTAATAAGGTTAAAAATTGTAGAACACTAATTCAGTCCCCCCCTCAGTGTTCCTTGATTCCAACAAAAGCATCGTCAAATAATCATAGTTTAATCAGTATAATCAAAACATTCTCCTACTGTTATCCAAACATCAACATATACATATAAATTACTAAAGTGTTAAAATCATTGGAAGAAAATTTTAATATCACATGCATTATCATATATTTGAATGTTTCGATATCACCCCTTTCTATCTAAGTATCCATTGAAACATAACCATAATACTTTCAGATAATTAACTGAATTTATAACATCATGATCATAGTGATTACTAGATCTAACATATATTTTTGTCTACATTGATTAACATTTCAATATAAAAAATACTTACTACATTTGTATCTAAGCATAGGTTCAACATCATGATACCTTCTTAACCGTGTTATAGTTAGAGAGGCATTACACCCCATAATTCCATACACCAATAATCCTTCTAATATCATTGTTGCTAGCATAACATTTCTAAAACACTTTGCAAGAGCACCAACACTCCCCTCACCCTTTACTTCTTTATTCAAGAGGAGGGAGAAATAACTCCCAACTTCTTTTAGAGATGCTCAAAAGTATCATGAGAAAGGCTTTTTTGTAAAAATATCTAGAATTTGTTCATGTTAAGATAGCAAGAGAACAACTGAGAGGGGGAGGTGAATCAGTTGTTAATAGATTATGTGAATTAAAGCACTTAAAACCTTATATACTGGTATAACCGATTAAGCATTAAAGCATAAATAAAAACCAGAGAATCAATACCATGCAACAATAACACATAACACCATAATTTATACATGGAAAACCTAGAAAGGGAAAACCCATAGTGGGAAACCCAACCCACAGTCAGATGATACTTCTGCAATAAGTATATGATTACAATAGGGGCATGCACATGCAAGAAGGGACACTTCCCAGAGCGCACTGCTCATTACAATGGAGTCTCACTAACTACAGAGATGTCAACCACCTCAAGATATTTGGACTACAATCAAAGAGAAGAATTTCGAGTGATAGCCTCAAACATGCTAGATTACATTTCTGGTTAAGCTCAATACTAGAGGTCTAAAACCTCTTACATAAACCCAACTTGATCACCTATGATCGACCAAATCCTCTACACAAATTATCATTACATTACTCGCTCCTTTCCTATATGATCTACAATGAAATCTTACATATATTTATACTAACCTAGAACCTAACCAATTAGGTCATCCACACAAATGATAGTTCAATAGATCCATTACATAATCTTGAAACAAAATCATAAATCATGTTGAAATAAGGATAAACAAATATCATCCAATTAATAAATCATCCTGGAAGCCCATTAGAGGATCCACCAACATGTTACATGCAAACCGATCCATAACCTAGATAAAACTGGACCTAAATTAGATCAACACACGTCAAAGAAATGACACCAATCAAATAAGGCATGACCACAATCACCATCAACATTCTGAATCCGTTCTAGAAGCTACACCAACACCACTTATGCATTACATCAAAGATCTTCAATAAATCTCTATTGATGAAACCCTTACTGGACTAATAAAGAAAGCTTACTAGAACATAAGATAGCATCTGATCATCAAAACAATACCAACTAACTGAAGCATACTTCAGAAGCATATGAACCATCCATACAAACTTATTCCATCAACCAAATCATTTCGGTGACAATCAACTGATTATCTTTCCAATCCAATCCTTCTACTGGAAGCCAGTAAACAACCATAACAACAAGTGCTGACATCAATGACAAAATATCAATGCAACACATAATCAATTCCATTATATGACCAACAATCTCTCCCTTTGGCATTGATGGCAACACTAGATGTGAAAAACATCTAAGTGCCAAGAAAATGCCAAACAAGTCTCCCCCAATGGAAGATCGCCAATAATCTCCTATAAAATATGTTAGGATTCCCAAAGATACTAAGAGGTGGGGGGGGGTGTGATTCAGCAATGGCTACCCTTCTAGCTTCTAGTCTTCTATACAGATTATTGGGTATTTCATCAACAATTTCCATTAAAAATTTCTTGTATATATTCAAGTGTAAAATTACACTATTTTCTATGCTTTCTTTGTCATCAGCGGAAAGTGTGTTGTACAGTTTTCTAAAGTTTTTCAACTTTCCATCTTCTGCTATTTCACTAAGGAGTTTATCCAGTGGAGCAATATCTTGTTTTACCTTCTTCTTCTTCTTCTTCTTCTTAGGAGTTAACTTCTTAACTGGAGGCCTCATTGCCTATTGCTTTTGTCTTGTTTTTCTAGGAGTGGGTGAGGGTATCTGTGAGGGCTTTCTTTTCCTTTCTACCCTTTTGAATACCTCTGGCATATCACTCTTAGAGGAAGTTGCAACCGGTAAAAGATGAGTTTCTGGTTGAAGTCCTTCCAACTCACTTTCTTTGATACCAATTGTTAGGATTCCCAAAGATATTGAGAGGTGGGGTGAATCAGTATCTGACCAGTAAAATAATTTTCTTAACTTATAACATGAAAAGAATATTAAAATTGTGTACCGATAAACCAGAAATAATGCAACAAATAAGAACAACAACCACAATATGAAAAGCACATCATAACACAATATTTTAATGAGGAAACTTGGTGTGGGAAAAATCTTGGTGGGATTTGTGACCCACAATATTCACCTGCTGGCCAATAAGAGACTATTACTGTTTACAATAGGGGCCTGGACATGCAGGAAGGCCAAGTGCCTAGAGCTCATTGCTCAATTATAAAAGAAGTCACACTGACTTAAAAAATTGGATTATACAAATCCAATGTCTTGTACTACTTCAGATCAGTATCTGCTATGCCAGATTCAGTACCGGTTTAAGCTCTACAATATACATAAACCCTTATGCAATAATTTGCATATTAGGTCTGCTATATTCCTTTCATACTTCGCATTATACACACCTTCTAAATGATCTACAATGATCTCATACATATATGAGTCACATTACAATCCGCTGTGTTGGCTTACAAAGGATTTTACAATTAATTACAAAATACATTTATACAAAATTCTTGTTGGCCAGGGTACCAGTAATCTTCTTTTTGGTGTCGGTGTAGTGTCTGCCGGTGTCGGTGCCTGTGTCTACCTACCGGTATCACATGATTGTAAGGTTGCCATCAATGGCAATACCTTCAATCACCTACAATTTCTAATTGGAGTGTGCATTTGCCAACAAAATAATATAACAGTGAAGCTCTAAACCAAATTTGAAACAAAAGACCAAATACCACCAAAATCCTCTTAAGGAGTGCAATCAATAAATAACAATAATTTTTCACATATATTTCTCCCCATTTGACAATAGTGCCAAAGAATCAAACAGAATAAAAAAACTCTACATCTTGAGGTTGACTACTCTCCCTGAGTAGTAGAATTATTTTATCAATCCAGAATAAAGGATAGCTCTGATAATGCAGACCAGAATGATGCACATCTACATCATTTAAGTCTCTACCGGAGGGGTAGAAACCCCTAATCTATTTCTGAAATACTCAAATGATTCCTGAGACAAAGGTTTAGTGAATATGTTTGCTATCTTCTCTTTAGTGTTCACATAAACTAATCTGACTTCTTTTGCTTCCACCTTTTCCTTCAAAATGTTATACCTGATTGATATGTTCTTATTCTTGGAGTGAAATATTGGATTATTTGATATGTCAATAATTGTAGAGTTATCACAATGGATACCTACCAAATCATTACAACTCGCTTGTATATCCTTCAACTTCTACTTCATCCATAGAGATTGAGTATAATTGGTTGCGGCTGCAACATATTCAACTTCAATAGTAGATAAAGAAATGCATGACTCCTTCTTGTTGATCCATGAGACACACTTCTTCCAAAGGAAGAATGTTTCACCAGATGTGCTCTTCCGGTCATCAACATCACCCACCCAATCTGCATCTATATATGCGCATAAAGTAAATTCATCCTATTTAGGGTACCATAAACCATATTCAATTGTTCTTTGCAACTAATGAAATATCCGTTTTGCTTCACTTTCATGATTCTCTTGGATTAATTTGAAATCTTGATACAATTCTGACTGCATTCATTATATCTGCTCTAGTCTGAGTTAAATATAGCAAACCACCAATCATGGATTTATATCTTGTAGAATTTACTAAAGGGGATACATCCTTAATTGATAATTTCTCACTTGTAATCATAGGAGTACTAACCGGTTTTAGAATTTTCCATACCAAACTTCTTCAACAATTCCTTGAGATACTTAGTTTGACAAATAAAGATGCCTTTGTTAGTCTGAGTAATCTTCAAACCTAAAAAAAATCTTATTTCTCTAGTCATAGACATTTCAAATTCACTCTGTATATTATCAGAAAATTTCATGCACAATTTTTCTTCACCTCCAAAAATGATATCATCAACAAATAGTTCAATAATCAGAATATCATCATTAGTGATCTTATAATATAGGTTACTGTCAGCATTACCTTTTATAAAATCAAGCTTCAAAAGATACTTATCTAGCCTTGCATACCAAGCTCTAGGAGCTTGTTTTAATCCATATAAGGCTTTCCTTAATCTGCAAACCATATTTCTATCATCTATCAGTAAAAATCCATCAGGTTGCTCAATAAACAATTCCTCTTCAGGTTATCCATTCAGGAATGCACACTTAACATCCATCTGATAGACCTTGTAGTTCTTATAGGCTACATAAGCAAGAAATAGTCTAACAACTTCAATTCTAGCTACTGGTGCAAAAGTTTCACCATAATCAATTCCTTCCTTCTAAGAATATCCTTTGCAAAAAAAATCTAGCCTTGTTTCTTGCAGCTTGTCCATTCTCATTTTGTTTGTTTCTAAACATCTATTTTGATCCAATAACATTCTTATTTTTAGGTTGGGGAACTAAATTCAAAGTATTGTTCTTTTCTACATGATCTAGTTCATCTTCCATATATTTCATCCAACATTCATATTTACAAGCTTTAATTACTGATGTCGGTTCAATCTGAGAAATGAAACATACCTTTTGATTTGCCAATATTCTCCTTGTCATAACTCCCATGTTTTTGTCTCCAATGATCTGATTTTCTGAATGGTTTAGCCTTGCATACCTTGGTGTTTTCTAATTTTGAGGCTCTCTGTGCTTCTCTTTAGTTACAGTTGAGTTTTCTAATGATGTCGGTATTAGACAGTTCATATAGCTAGAAGACAAATGAGAGGGGGGGGTGAATCAGTTGTCATATATTACTTAAAACATTATCAATTCAAAACCACAGTACCAGAATAACAGTTAATCCAATTAAGCATAAACAATAATCATAGAATAAAATCCATCCACACAACACCAATATTTATACGTGGAAAACCTGGTAAAGGGAAAAACCATAGTGGGAAGTATCAGAGCCAAGTTGCAAACACTGGGATCTCTGGTGTCGTGTGTGCCCTCTATTGGTGTGAGGTGTATCGACCTTATGTGTATGCTTGTCCTCCTTTTTGTATATGAGTGATTGAGCAAACCTTAACTTGTGTGTAACGTGTGTGTTCACACCTTGTTCTCACCTTCTTAATGTTTGTGTTTGAGTGTTTATATGTGCATTGTGTGCTTATTGATGTCTTGGCCTACGATTACTCATATTTTGAAAGAGAGTCATATGTACCTTCCTTTTTGAGTGTTGTACTCTATAGACTAATCCAGTTGGGTTGGTCAGTACTTGTCTTGAATCTGAAAGTGCGAATTGTGTTTGTTTAAAATTATGATCTAGCTTAGTGTTGTCCACTTGAAGGACTAGTATAGCAATTATTGAATGCTTATTTTGTAGAAAATTAAATGATTATCACCATTCCTCTCTCTCTTTCTGGAAATTAAAATGATTAGGATATGTGTAATTATCTTTGATTCGAGTTTTCTTGTTTGCGAGAGAGAAAAGGGTGTGACTTCTTGAACCCTTGTGTGAGCCTTATGACGCTTATGTTTTTTTAGATTATTAAAGGGCTATGGGTTTAAAAATTTATTTTGGTTATTGGGAGAAAATTGTATGTGTGCCTTTAGAGTATTCTCCATGTGTATTTTGTAGGAGTAACATAATTAAATTTTATCTTAAGTGAGGTGTATTAATATGCGAATAGTTGAATTATGTGAAACTGCTTGGTTTGTAGAAGAAGTATTAAAAGGAGCATGTTATTGTAGCTTCGAGAGAGTATTAATGTGTTCCCTGAAAGATTGTTTTATGTGTTTCATTAAACCAGTTTGATTGAAGAGATATTTTAGCAAATGCTCCATTGAACTCGCTTTTGGGTATATGTAATTACCTTAATGTGTTTAGAAAGTGCGAATGAAAAGCTTGTTTGATGTACATGCATTAAGATGTATTATTTAGTTGATAGCTCCTCACTTACTTTTGATCGTAATGTGATTTCTATAATAGGTTGCAAATTATGACATGTGTCTGTATTGTATTAAGTATAAGAGAGTGTTCTCAAGAGGTCTGGTATTATCAAAAAGATTGCCTGTTTTGATCTCTGTTGGTTGGAAAACTAGAACCTCCTGTTGCAACCATAATTATTGGAAGTGTTTTTTTGGCTGATTGTCATCCTTCTAAATGGTAGCGAAACGAAAACCGTGTAATAAAAATGATAGGCTTATAGTGAGAAATTTTATGATGTAGTGTGACCTTGATTGATCTTGTGTCTTTGTAAGAAACAGTATTAAAGAATGCATTGATTTAAATAGAATGTTTATAAAACATGTGAAAATTGTACTATTACATTTTGGCTTCATAGTGAAAGATGAAAGTCTTAAGCTTTAGAAAAGAATTTGCATAGCTAAGTAATTTAGTTACGAATGCTTAGTGAAATTTGATAAAGATATAGGAATGATGTTATTTCCTTATATAATTGTGAATTGTTAATAATTTCAGTACCTAAATCTAGAGTAAACTTGATTCAGTTATTTATATAGAAAGCATATTTAAAATCTTCCTTGTATAGATGTTAGCATACTGAAAAGTACTCCTCGTAAATGTGACTAAACCAGTACTGGTGTAATTGTGTGTATTGTAAGAAACCTGTGCTTATTATATGTACCCATGGATTGGTGAAGTAATCAACCATGGAGGATATGTTGCTTACGAGTATGGGAAACCATACTATTTATGTGATGTTGATTAATTGTTTCCCTACTGAGTACCAAACCTCAGGTTGTGGGTAACTCAGTATGTTAAGGGGTAGTATTCGAAGTAACCGTTCCTTGAATAGTATGGATTGCGTACGAGTAATGTTGGCGCGAAGCGACTTTAGCTTCTCTACTTCGAGGAATGATATAGTTGTACTATTAAACTGTATCAAAGGTGTGCTCAATACTTTCCCTTTAGATGAATCTATTTATAGGTTTATGTGTGACAGCCTATTCCTTTCCTTTATTTGAGCATTTGGATGGTGATTCTTGTGTATAATGATGGTATAATCTTAAGGATCCTTTGCCTTGTCTTCATGAAAGGTAGGGTTATTCACATGTGCTGCCAGTTAGTATGTGTTGGTGGGCATATGGGTGGACCCTAGTCATGTATACCTCTGACTTACGGTGAGTATCCTTCTAGATACGTCGCTATGCAGGACGTGACCTGTGCGTGCTTGTTTCCGCGAGGTACACTACCATGCGGGATATGCCCATTGCTTGTCTTCTCTGCTTGGGGTATTGCCATGCCGCGTGACGACATGATGCAGGGTGATGTCGAGGTGCACACCACCATGCCATGTGGGTAGTGTGACTATGTCACACCACATGATGAGCTACTGCAATAGCTAATTAGTTGTTCCTTCCTTCCTCGTTGGTGGCTAGATGTTAGTCACATAGTGATGTTATGTGCAATTGTGATATTCTTATTATTTCTTTGGGGACCAGCAATTTATTTTTACTTTGACTTTGAAGGTTTAGCCATGATCTTTTGATCTTTTGCACTTTTGATTTGGTGTTGCAATTTCGGATTATTTTCTTGCCTTACTGTTGAAATTGATGATTTATTATCCTTTATTCATCTGTACTTTAGTGGCTAAACTGGTTTATCCTTATTGTTTTTGTATGCTGGTCTTGTGTTGAAATGTGAAATTCCTCTCCAAAAACGTATGATATGGATTTGGTAGAGTGTGTATGAGGAAGTGGTCGTAAGGAACCTTGAGGATGGGGGTATGTGAGGCTGTGATGCAGCTAGGATCCACTACCTACTTGTGTGTGGTGACTATCTCTTGGAGGTTAACCACCTTGCTCAACAAGGGATATTCACAAAGGTCTTGTATGGAAGGTAGCACCGCTATGGTGTGCCTAGCACCATCAAGTCTTGAGTGAGATATTGGATATTTATGATCATATTGTTGTTCTGAGATCAGGCATAGAGATGCTGATCATGCATGTTATCTTTGACCGAGCATTAGACATGCTCACATGTGGCCTTTTGAGTTATGCATTCCAGTTTTGTGGATGGTTATTATTTGTATCATGGAGTAAATTGTGTTAACTTGCCACTATGTTATGGGACATAGTCATTGGAAAGGTTTTCTTATGCCTGACAAGTGCAAGCAATTGAGTTATTTTTGTTGCTCTTATTTATTGGAAGTTAATTTGGTTGTAGAAATTGATATTTTAAGCTAGTTCTATGCAATAAAATTTTATGATAAAGATGGATTGGTAAAAGAAATTGATCATGATGGCATGTTTTCTTGTCATATCTGGTAGATGATTATGGTAATTGTTGTTTACCTCTTTGTAATGCATTAATTTGGTGAAATGGAAGGGAGAAAATTCTTGTTTCTCTACTATGATTGTCGATAATTTCTAGGATGTTATAAGAAATGTATGGATTTAGATGTATCTTGCCAATGGACAATGGTGTTTGTAAAAGATTTTGCAATAATATTTCATTTGTTTATGGAAAGATTTCTATGTGCAATTTGATCTTTGTGGAATGAGTTTCAGGGCTGATGCGTACGACATGTTCTCCATCTAGCCTTACGACTTCCAGGAGTAAGTCGGAACCTAGGGGGGAAGAATGTAGTACCCCTGCCCTAATCAATTTTTAATCTCAACTTTATATTAGTTAGTTTATCATAATATAATGATTATAGTCAGATGTGTTGATTTAGTGCATAGCTGTTGATGTGGCTTTCGCACTAGTTGTATGCAAGTTGTTTAGTGTTCCTATTTCATGGTATTAATATTGGGCTAACGCTTTCATTAAGGCTATATATGTATGCATGTATGACTCTTGGTTGCAGGAGATTTCAGGTACAACACCGCATGAGTGTGAGGTTCGTCTTCACCTGGATTTGCAGGTTTGAGTGTACCTCTTTAATCCTTAGAGTTGGATTAGGTGGTCATAAGACCCTAGTTGACCATAGTCATGCTCAAGTGAGCATCGTCAGTCGTCGTCGGTATTCCCTTTTGGTTGGGTTTGCGAGTTGTCTGTCTGATCGACTTTCTTGGTTTGTGTGCTTGGTGTGTATGGTTAAACTGATTAATTAGTCCTTAGTATTTAATTTGATTAAATATGTGTTTGTGCATTAAAGATTAATGGACTAGATTAATCAGGATTTCATTATGCGATTATCGTTGATATTGGATTGCTCGTTTTAAATTGGGAGTAAGTTCAATTAAATGGTTAAATTTAAATATTAAATGTATTATGTTTATGCCTACAAAAAGAAAGTTTTGTATTTAATTGCAATAGATTTAATTGTATTCTCTTGGCTTTTTAAATTAGAAAGGTTAAACTGAATTAGTTGAGAAAATCAATTTTGAAATGGGAAAAGCAATTCAATTTGTTGATATAGCTGGAAAATAGTAATTTTTGGGAATTATTTTTAAATAAAAATTTTAATTCCAAAAAATGAAATTTTTGGTCAACTCTTCCTTATAACCTAGACTTTTGGAAATTTTGGGGAGGGGAATTTTTTTTTGGAGAAAAATATAATTTTGGAAAAATATTTTGGAGGAAATTTGGGGGTTTTGGGAGGAAGAAGGTTTTGGAGCTCAACCCGCCTCCTCCTCCCCCTTTTCCCTTGTTTTCTGCGCAGCCCGCAGCTGGTGGATTAATATTATTTCATGTTAAATATAAATTAGATTTTTAATTATGATTAATGTTGCATAATCATAATTAATGATAAATTGATATTAATTAATTGTATAATGGAATATATACGTTAATTAATATTCAATTTCATTTTATGATTAACGTACTTTTTCTAATTAAATTCTAGAATTGTTAATTTTGCAATTGATTATTAATTGGTTATATTTTGATTAATCTTGGATTAATAAATATATACCTTGCTTAATAGCTAATTTGAGTATTTGGCTGATTGAGGAAGTATTGTTTTAAAAAAAAATATAGAATATTATGTTATTGGAAAATTGTTGAAATATGATATATTTACTAATTGATTATGTTAAATAATATTCAAGAACATATCATTTGAGTAATTGAGAAGTGAGTGAAATATTTTATCGTTGGATATTTTGATCATTTAAATGATGTGCTTTTGGAAATTTAATTAAGTATCATTTGGGAAAATTGTTTAGTTACTGATATTCTCATTTAGTAAAATGAATGGTTAATTTATATTTTTCCTCTGTTTGAGAAATAGACAATGGTACTATTGCAAATTTTGGTAGTGTTCTCACCTGGCAACGGTGATTTTCCATCAATGCATTTTGAAAACTTAGATCAATCAAAGAATTGGATCAATTTTTATGCTTAAATCAATAAGAGAAAATATTGTCTTTTCCGATTATTGCCTTTGCGAGTTTAATTTCTGTATTCGCTTTTGCTTACATAATGGCAAGTCATGCTTTGTTTGATGGGACCCTGTCGTATGGATTGTTTTGGGTACCTGTTCCAGTCCTCGTTTATGAGTTTGGCTGTTGTATTGTGGTAGTGTCGTATTTGGTCATATCCTTTGTGTGGGTGTTGAATGATGATTCGTGTTTGACCAGATGGTTGTCCCCTCCTTCTTGAACTCCGTTCGTCTGACCGTGTCTATTCCTTGGTTTTTTGAGTTCGTCTGAGTATAGTCTAGTGTCGTATGGGAAAGTTGCTTTCGATTGGGGGCCGCGCCCAAAATGGTTGCTAGGTAACCTGTCGAAAGTGAGTCTAATAAGTGATAACCTAATAGTAGATTAGGATGTAATCTCTAAGTAAGATAAAATTTGCCTCACACATGGGACGAGTGCTAACATAGACCCGACATGTTGTGAGAAGGCCTGAAATGGCAAACCATCATCCTTGTCTTCACGAGAGGATGTGTGGGTCCACATGAGGCTTGGATGGGCTGGAGGCTCGGATTAGGTTGCCAGGGTAACCCAGTGTATGGGGCCGGGGCCTATGAAGACCTGCCATGGTAACCATACCAGGTTGTGTGATGACACTTGTCCCTACGTTCGCTAGTGTGTTGTCATTTTGTCCTGTTAGGAGAACTTTTGTGGGTCACCCTATTGTCTTTACCCTTGTGAGTACTTGGTTTCATGTTAGACCTTGGGTGGTGATGGCTCAGTTTTGTGGATGCTCTCCTGGACCTTTGTTTTAGCTTTGATTATGTTCAGCTGGATCCTTTTCTTTTTAGGAATCATTTATGTATTATTGACCGATGTGGTCATTTGTATATTGTTTATGTTTCGCCTTGATGGCAGGATTGTAAATGGTGTAACCTCTTGTATTCCTAACTTTATTAATTATCAGAGGGTTCTTGTAGTTGAGCAGCCCCGGAGATGTAGCCCTTTAGGGGTGAACTCCGAGATCATTATGGTGTTATGTGATGTTATTCTCTTATATTTCCCTTATTCAACTTTATCATGTATGAATAGCTTATGTTAGAATGTATTAGTGGATAAGATGGAATTAACTTTAAATGCTTTATGTAGTTCTTTCTTGAATGCCATTTGATCGAATGCATAAGTGGTTTAGATGAGATTTATCGTAGATACATGCATGCAATCATCTTTTAAATGCAATAAATTGGAATATGAAAGAATGTAGCTTAGAGTAATGGAATATATTCAGTTGTTGTTAAGGAAATTAAGTATGATTGAAAAGATCTCATACGTTATGATGAAATTCTAGTGTGTTAGAATATTAGATGTATGGCTTGTATTTTAATGAAAAGCTTGAATGAAGATTACGAATAGATCTTAATGGATGAATCTTTGCTTGTGATTTATATTTCCATCTTCTGAAGGAAATTATCTTGATTAAGAATTATCTCGTTATTAAGATAATCAGCTTATTGGATTAATTGTGTGAGTTAAGTGAATTGTGATTTAAGTAATCTCGTTGGGAAACTCTTTAGGTGTTAGTTGATGTCTTCCGCTATGTAATTCTGAATCTTTGATATCTTGTTGTATCTTAATGTTGTGTTTATATCAAAAAAAAAAAAAATTATTGCACCCCAATTGTGTGTTTTAGCTTTATCCCTTCGAGGTTCCTGGCAGGGCATTACAGGAAGCCTACCCACAATTAGATAATACTTTTATAGTAAGTATGTGAATTTACAATGAAGGGTCTTGCACTTGCAGGAAGGCCAACATCCTAGAGCATGCACTTCTCATCACAAAAAGGAGTCTCACTAACTACATACAAATCTAGACTACAATCCGGAAAAAAGTTGAACTTCAAAAGAGAGCATCTCCTATGCTTGAGTACAGTTCTGGTCAAGCTCAATACCAGAAGACTAAATCCTCTTACACATCTAATTAGATCTCCATTGATCGACCAACTCCTCTGTCTAAATGACATTACAATATTCGCATATTACATTCCTTGACCATGACCTCTTACAAATACCATGATGATGTACAATGAGATCTTACATCTTATTTATACAAACCCTCGACCATAAACAATTAGGTGAGCTACTAGACAATAAACCAATTACATCATTAAAAACCATGTTGACCTTAGACTAATACAAAAGACATCCTAGAAATACAACAATAATTCCTCCACATGTTACATTAATGCCGGTCCATAACCTAGATCAACCAGGACCAAGTATAGGCCCACACTCTTCAACAATGATCTCCAAACACCAAGTCTTGAACAAGATTACCAACAACATCTTGAAACTCTATCAGAAGCTACACCAACGCTACTTATTCATTTCATCAAAGATCTCCACCAAAAGATCTACTGGTGAAACCCTCACTAGAACCAGAAACCAATCTTCTGTGTAAGAAGGATAGTATCCAATCACTAGACTGAAACCAACTGACCAAATATGAGTATAGCCATTATGAAGAAGCCAATTCCATCACCAGATTATACCAGAGTTAACCAGATCATGTTGGATGGACAAGTTAACCAAAAACCACTTGACCTACCAGGACCAGAAGGGTGTTGGTAAAGCATCCAAACAGCTAGTGTTGACATCAATGACAAAACATCAATGCAACACATAATCAATTCCACCAAATGGCCAACAATCTCCCCCTTTGGCATTGATGGCAACACTAGATGTGAAAAAAATCTAAGTACCAAGAAATTCCAAACAAGTCTCCCCCTATGGAAGACAACCAACAATGTCCTGCATATAGATCTGAATATCAATGTCTCTCCCCCCATGAATAATATCTCTACAAAGTTTTGACTTAATTTTTCACATCGCTATCTCTCCCCCTATGATTTTCTTTTTTCTTTCTTTATCTTTTTCACATCAATATCTCTCCCCCTTTGACATGAATGCCACAAATCTGACAGAAATATCAAACAAAAAATGTTAGCCTATGAATCTCAAAGCTGACTACTCCCTCTAAGCAGTAGCATCCCACATCAGTGATGGAATGAATAGTGTTTCTAATAATGCATACTGGACTGATGCCAAACCGCATCAATCAAGTCTCTATCAAAGGGGTAGAAACCCCCAATCTATCTCTCAGGTACTCAAAACATTCCTTAGATAAAGGTTTAGTGAGAAAATCTGCAATTTGTTCTTTAGTGTTCACATAAACCAGTTTAACTATCATGACTCGAATTAGACCTTAGTTAGATTTATTTATTATGTCAGATACCTTTTGATTAACTTTTAATAAAGATAGACGATATTGTGTGGTTTAGTGACAATGATGATGGTTAGTTATTTTATGATGACAGTGTTTTAATGATACTTTACTGTTATGATTAATAATACTTAATAATGATGTTTTATTGATATGATGTCGTTATTTAATGATGATAAATAATAATGTTATGATGTTAATATTTTGCTAGATTTTTATGTAATGGGATCTGATGAATTTTTGTCAAATATAAGTTGCATGGTAACCGTCAAAGGCGGACATATGATCGAGGAGGGGTTCTTCTAGCTCGCTAGTAGCAACCTAAGTATTGGAACCTTGTGCAAAGTACCCAATTAGATAAGCAATTAGTAAATTAAATTAGGGAGTCTAAAATATATTGATAAAATAAAAATAATAATAAGGATAAATTATTAAATATACAAGTATTTAATATTACAATCAAGCTAGAAATAATTATAAAATAATTATTTAAAAGAGAGTAAATAAATTAATTAGTTGAGTAATTAAAAATAAAATTATTTGATAATTAAATTATAAAATATAAAAGATATTTAAGATAAAATATCTTATAAATACTAAAATTAGAGGACTAATTAAAATAAATAATGAGATTAATTCAAGAAATTAATTAAAATATTAATTAATAAATTTAAATAAATGATCAAGGCATGCAAAAATACAATGTTGAAGTAAACTTATGTACTAAAAATATAGACGATATGTGAGAGCCTAATAATTAATTATTTTCTTAAAAACTAAATCTTTAACAAACTATAATTTAATAAAATCAATTAACTATTTTGTGAGTTCTAATTTTAATAATTAGTTTTATTTTAAGAATTTAATCATGCAAACAATTAAATTTTATTTTTAGAGAATTCAATGTTTATAAATATAGGAATAAACCTGTTATTTGATCATTCCAATTCTTTTTGAGCTTCCTGATTCATGTGATTGCTGTGAAGTCGACAAGGTAGATTGAAGAGATTGTTTAAAATTTGGGAAACGCCTGCGATTCTTCTTTCTTACAGCCAAGTTCATTTATTTTACATATTTTATTGAGTCTTTATTTAATCTTTTTCTTTTAAAATTGGGTATTGTGGATTTAATGCTAGTTTGTTTGATGTGTCAGTTGTGTTGTCAACACCTTCTTCTTGATTTGTCATAAAAAGTAGAAACTGGGTTTTTAGGAAATTTACTAGGTTTTTGTATTTTCAAAATTTTTAGTTGTTGTGAAAATTTCAAAGAAATTAGGATCTGGGTTTGTAAGAAAATACTGAAACATTACGACTATATTTGGAAAGTCTTGATAGTGGTAAATTCTAACTTAAATAGAGATTCTTAATTTAGAATGATTGAAACTATTAAAATTTAATTTTGATTTGAGGAAATTATATTATAAAGGGAAAATTTATAAAAATCTATAAAGAAAACATATAATAATATTATTTTGACATTAATCCGCGGAGGGTTAATTATTTTTCTGTCTATGAGGGATGATTATGGAATGAAAGTGCTTGTTTATGGGCTAACCAAGGAAGGGTGATTATCTTCACCTCCCCAATAGGGTAATGATGGCCATCATATATATTTATTTATTTTTCTCTCTGCCATAACACATGTAGTTAGTTCAACCACAATGGGTTGTTAGTTCTACATGATTGCACAGGATTCCTTTACTACTAGTTGGTACCGGCTTGCTAGGATACTCCGTCGTGAGGGATGGGAGCTTATCAAGAGCACTGGGAAGCTTATGCTTCATTTGGTTGGGTGGATAAAATGCCTGGGTCATATGTCCGTCATCCAGTTTGTGAGAGGAGGTTATCCAGGTCAAACGGAGGCGACACATCCGGAGACAAGAAAGTCAGAGATTCCAGATAAAATTTTATGTAATAATTAAAGATGTATATTTTATTTCATTGTAAAGACTAGAATGGTCGCATGTAGAGGTTATGAAAAAGGACCTATAAAGGTCACATGATGTAAAGTGACAAGAAGTCGCCATTCAATGTAATTGACAAATAAAAAAGAAGAAGAAAAAGGGCTACTAACATACTAACCCACTAACATGCATGATTTACTTTCTTAGATTAGTTTTCATTTACGCATGCACGCATATTTAATTATCTGGTAGATTATTTAATTATGAGTTTTTGCATGTTAATTTAATTCATAATAATTTCATGCATATGATTTACACTACTCATGCGCACACGTAACTCAACATCGTAACTAGTTATGGTTTACATTCTATTGGACCTCATACGTAATTTTAGATTGTTATTGTTTGCATGCACATTTAATTCCTACATGTTATTTATGAGTTGCATGGTTGTTCAGTTACTTATCTATTACTTGCATGTTAATAATTATTACTTTTGCATGTGTAATAATGGTTAATTTAATAATTAATTAAATAGTGAGTTTAAGTTTGGTTTAACTAGGGTTAGGACAAGCGGGTCCTTACATTTTGGTATCAGAGCTTACGGTTTAAAAACTAGGACCTTGAGCCTTCTATGCTAAGACTTAGCTTGTTGACTTTCAGGATACCTAATAGGCCAACATGGTGCAAACAAGGAACAAAGTTGGACCTAGCAATAGTGGACCCAACAATAATGAGAGGTTGGAACAGTTATTTGAACTACTCAACTGTCAGGGAACCCGAATGGATAGTATGGAACAAGATATACGAAGGGTTCTTAATGGGAATCCTAGGATTGAGATAGATGAAATACCCAGAGTAGAGGAAGTGAGACTACCTAGAGTGGAAGTGGAACCTCCTTGAGGTAGAATATCAGAAGAACTGGGCAAGGACTTTAAGAAAGTGACCCCACCAAAGTTTGATGGGAAAACCATAGGTGACAGTGTAGAGGCATGGATCATAGAGATGGAGAAGTACTTTCTGCTTAGAGACTTTTCTGATGAGACTAAAGCTATATGGGTTGCCTACCAACTCTCAGGAGAAGCTGCTACTTGGTGGGACAATGAGAGAGCACAACATAACTTTCAACCTGGAGAAATTACTTGGAACCTTTTCCTTCAACTTTTTCGAAGCAGGTGGCTCCCACAACACTTCTTCAATAGTAAGATAAAGGAGTTTCAAAAACTAATTCAAGGAAACATAACAATGACTCAATACTGGGAAAAGTTCTCACACTTGCTAAAGTATGTGCCACAATACCAGACAAATGAGAACTTTAGAATCTGCAAGTTCATCTTAGGATTGCGACCGCAAATAGGAGAAGAAGTGGAAATGCATAGTCCAGAGACCATGGCAACCGCATTTGAGAAGGAAACTATGCAATAACAAAAGTTAATACAGATATATGAAGCTAGAAATAATAGAAACTCGGAGTTAAAGAAGAGAAAGTTTCAAAACAATAATCAGAATGATGGAACTCAACATATCAGGAACCTAAAGAGGAACAATACTGGGGACAATAAGGGTTAGAACTTCAATAAGAACTTCAACAATAGAGGAAACAATAATTATGGCAATAATAGGTACAATGATAGAAATAACAATGGGAAGGATAAGCCAGAGTATAAGATGGGACCCAGAGGTGGATGTTTCATCTGCGGAGGAAAGCATTATGCTAATCAGTGTGATCAACGCACAGTCGAAAAAGGAAGAGAAATATAGCCACATCACCAGATTCATGCCGCAGTTGACAATCGCCAAGCAGACTTCCAAGCCTCAGCTATCCAGCTTGATGGTAAACTTTTTGGTCATGCAGTTTTGATTCTTATAGATACAGGTGCTACTGAATGTTTTGTGGATCCTAGAGTTGTATGTAAGTTAAATGTTAAGCCTGGTTATATGTCTAAACCTTGGAATGTTCAATATGGGAACTGAGTAGAGCAGAGGGTAGACCAATGTTTGACATGCAGTGAATTACTACTTCCCAACTTCCTCACTAAAGTAAATCTTTATGTAGCTCCATTAGGAAGTTATGATGTCATCTTAGGAATCAATCGGTTGACCGAGCATAAGGCTATAGTAAATTGTGAGGATAAACTTGTGGAGTGTTTTGATGACTTAGGCAATCAAATAAAGATACAAGGGGATAAGAAGCCTTTGCAACTTAGGCAAATTTTTGCAATGCAACTTAAGAAGGCCCAAATGAAAGGTTGTGAAATTTACTTAGTGCACATTAAGGATCTAAGGGAGGATAACATGGGACTTGATACACACCCTATCCTTCAAGAGTTCCAAGATGTCTTCCCAGAGGAATTGCCAAGATTGCCACCTAAGAGGGAGTTTGATTTTACTATTGACTTGTACCTAGGGACTGAACCCCAATCTAAGGCACCTTACAGGATGGCAACCACGGAGTTATACAAGCTAAAGGTGCAGTTGCAAGAGTTAATGGACAAGGGTCTAATTAGGCCAAGTGTGTCACCATGGGGAGCACCCGTAATCTTCATCAAGAAGAAGGATGGTGCACTCTGCTTATGCATTGATTATAGAATGTTGAACAAAGTCACCATCAAGAATAGGTACCCACTCCCTAGGATTGTTGAGTTGTTTGATCAAATGAAAGGTGCAAAAGTTTTCTCCAAGATTGATCTCAGGCCTGGGTACCATCAGCTTAGAATAAGGGATACAAATATACAAAAGACAGCTTTTAGAACTCATTATGGACATTATGAGTTTGTGGTGTTACCCTTTGGATTGACAAATGCTCCTGCAACCTTTATGAACCTTATGAACAATGTTTTTAGAGATTGTCTAGATGACTTCGTCCTATTTTTCATAGATGATATCCTCATCTACTCCAGATCTATAGAGGAGCATGAGAAGCATTTGAGAATAGTCTTGCAAAGACTAAGGGAACATAAGCTCTATGGTAAATTGTTTAAATGTGCCTTCTTCCAAAAGAAAATACACTACCTAGGGCACATCATTTCCAAAGATGGAGTCTCCATCGATCTTGAGAAGATCAAGGCAATCACAGAATGGCTAGCCCCTCGAAGTGTTCCTGAGGTTTGTAGTTTCATGGGGTTAGCTGGATACTATAGGAAGTTTGTAGAAGGGTTCTCTAAGATTGCAGCTCCTATTACTACACTCCAAAGGAAGGGAAGAAAATTTGATTGGACGAAAGAATGTGAGCAAGCCTTCAACTTATTAAAACAAAAGTTGACATCAACACCTATACTTACCATACTTGACCCAAATGGACCATTCACAGTTATCACCGATGCATTAGGAGAGGGAATAGGAGGAGTATTAATGCAAAATGAACAGGTGGTAGCTTATGAGTCCAAGAAGTTGAAGATACATGAAGTCAACTATGCACCACATAATTTAGAATTGGCTGCTATTGTTTATGCCCTCCAAATGTGGAGACACTACCTTTTGGGAAAGCCCTTTGAGCTAAAGACTGATCATCATGGGTTATGGTACATCTTTACCCAACCAAATTCGAATGCAAGGCAGAGAAGGTGGTTAGAGTTCTTAAGTGAGTATGATTTTGGGATAGATTACATCAAAGGGAAAGAAAATCGAGTGGCTGATGCTTTAAGCAGAAGAAGACACCTAGCAGTGATAGCCACCACCCGGACTACCTTGAGACAACAAGTGTTGGATAATCTTCAAGGGGATGAGCACTATTACTTAGTCAAAAATACCTTAGAGACTAAACCTTCTGACCACCATTTTGATGGGTACATGTTGGAACCAGATGGACTTCTTAGATACATAAGGAGGATGTATATTCCCAATAAAGGGGGATTAAGGGATTTGATCTTAGAGGAGATGCATAATGTACCATATGCTGGACACCCTGGTGTGAATAAGATGGTTGCAGATATGAAATCATTATACTTTTGGCCTGGACTTAAGAAGGATGTGGTAACCTATGTAAGGCAATGTTTTGAATGTCAATGAGTCAAGGCTGAGCATATGCATCTGATAGGGTTGTTATTTTCACACCATGTACCGAATTACAAGTGGCAAGTCATTAGTATGGATTTTATCCAGGGATTACCTATGTCCAGATATAAGCATGACATGATACTAGTTGTGGTAGACAAATTGACCAAAGTAACTCACCTCATACCCAAAAATCTTAAGGATGGATCAGTAACCCTAGCACAAAAGTTTGTTAAAGAGATCTTTCGGTTACATGGGGTACCTAAGACAATTATTTCAGATAGGGATGTGAGAATGACTTCACGGTTTTGGACCACCTTGAATGCAGCTTTGGGGACAAGGTTGAACTTTAGCACAACCTATCATCCTCAGATAGATGGACAGACTGAGAGGGTAAATCAGGTAGTAGAAGACCTATTAAGGATGTACTGTATGGACCAATAGTACAAACGGGAGGATTTTCTTGCCTTAGTGGAGTTTGCATATAATAACTCCTATCACTTCTCTATAGGCATGGCACCATTTGAGGCTCTTTATGGATGTAAGTGTAGGACACCTGTTAGCTGGGACCAGGTAGAAGATAGAATTTTAATTGAACCAGAATTACTCAAGGAGATGGAAGAACAGATGATATTAATAAAAGCTAGACTTAAGGAAGCAGCTGATAGACAAAAGAGCTATGTAGATAAGAATAGGACCTTTCGACAGTTTTCAACAGGAGATAAGGTCTTTCTAAGAGTGAGACCTCAGAAGAGCTCTATTTCCTTTGGGAAATCTTCCAAATTGGCACCTAGATATGTTGGACCTTTTGACATCCTTGAAGTGGTTAATCCAGTTGCTTACTGACTTGCCCTACCACCAGCTCTTGCCCGGATCCATAATGTTTTTCATGTTTCATTGCTTAAGCCCTACCATCCCAATATAAATCATATCCTTGATTGGCATTCACTACAGGTACAGAACCCAGGGGTGGTGCTAGTGGAGCCTACTCGAATCATTGATAGGCGCACTATTCAGTTGCGTAAGAGAGAGATTTTGCAATATAAGGTCCAGTGGGATCAATATTCAGAGGACAGTGCTACATGGGAAAACGCTGAGGATATTGAGCGTTCTTTCCAATATTTATTTTAATAGACTCAGTTATTATTTTCATGCATGCTTGTTTTGTAATAAGACATCGGGTCGATGTCTCTTCCTAGTGGGGAAGGATGTCACGACTTGAATTAGACCTTAGTTAGATTTATTTATTATGTCAGATACCTTTTGATTAAATTTTAATAATGATAGATGATATTGTGTGGTTTAGTGACAATGATGATGGTTAGTTATTTTATGATGATAATGTTTTAATGATACTTTACTGTTATGATTAATAATACTTAATAATGATGTTTTATTGATATGATGTCGTTATTTAATGTGATAAATAATAATGTTATGATGTTAATATTTTGCTAGATTTTTATGTAATGGGATCTGATGAATTTTTGTCAAGTATAAGTTGCAGGGTAACCATCGAAGGCGAACATATGATCGAGGAGGGGTTTTTCTAGCTCGCCAGTAGCAACCTAAGTATTGGAACCTTGTGCAAAGTACCCAATTAGATAAGCAATTAGTAAATTAAATTAGGGAGTCTAAAATATATTGATAAAATAAAAATAATAATAAGGATAAATTATTAAATATACAAGTATTTAATATTACAATCAAGCTAGAAATAATTATAAAATAATTATTTAAAAGAGAGTAAATAAATTAATTAGTTGAGTAATTAAAAATAAAATTATTTGATAATTAAATTATAAAATATAAAAGATATTTAAGATATAATATCTTATAAATACTAAAATTAGAGGACTAATTAAAATAAATAATGAGATTAATTCAAGAAATTAATTAAAATATTAATTAATAAATTTAAATAAATGATCAGGGCATGCAAAAATACAATGTTGAAGTAAACTTATGTACTAAAAATATAGACGATATGTGAGAGCCTAATAATTAATTATTTTCTTAAAAACTAAATCTTTAACAAATTGTAATTTATTAAAATCAATTAACTATTTTGTGAGTTCTAATTTTAATAATTAGTTTTATTTTAAGAATTTAATCATGCAAACAATTAAATTTTATTTTTAGAGAATTCAATGTTTATAAATATAGGAATAAACCTGTTATTTGATCATTCCAATTCTTTTTGAGCTTCTTGATTCGTGTGATTGCTGTGAAGTCGACAAGGTAGATTGAAGAGATTGTTTAAAATTTGGGAAACGCCTACAATTCTTCTTTCTTACAGCCAGGTTCATTTATTTTACATATTTTATTGAGTCGTTATTTGATCTTTTTCTTTTAAAATTGGGTATTGTGGATTTAATGCTAGTTTGTTTGATGTGTCAGTTGTGTTGTCAACACCTTCTTCTCGATTTATCATAAGAAGTAGAAACTAAGTTTTTAGGAAATTTACTAGGTTTTTGTGTTTCCAATATTTTTAGTTACTGTGAAAATTTTAGAGAAATTGGGATCTAGGTTTTTACGAAAATACTGAAACATTTCGACTGTATTTGGAAAGTCTTGATAGTGGTAAATTCTAACTTAAATAGAGATTCTTAATTTAGAATTATTCAAAATATTAAAATTTAATTTTGATTTGAAGAAACTATATTATAAAGGGAAAATTTATAAAAATCTATAAAGAAAACATATAATAATATTATTCTGACATTTAATCTGCAGAGGGTTAATTATTTTTCTGTCTACGAGGGATGATTATGGAATGAGAGTGCTTGTTTATGGGCTAACTAGGGAAGGGTGATTTTCTTCACCTCCCCAATAGGGTAATGATGGCCATCATATTTATTTATTTATTTTTCTCCATGCCATAACACATGTAGTTAGTTCAACTAGGATGGGTTGTTAGTTCTACATGATTGCACAGGATTCCTTTACTACCAGTTCGTACCGGCTTGCTAGGATACTCTGTCGTGAGGGACAGGAGCTTATCAAGAGTACTGGGAAGCTTATGCTTCATTTGGTTGGGCAGATAAAATGCCTGGGTCATATGTCCCTCATCCGGTTTGCGAGAGGAGGTTATCCAGGTCAAACGGAGGTGACACATCCGGAGACAAAGAAAGTCAGAGATTCCAGATAAAATTTTATGTAATAATTAAAGATGTATATTTTATTTCATTGTAAAGACCAGAATGGTCAAATGTAGAGGTTATGAAAAATGACCTATAAAGGTCACATGATGTAAAGCAACAAGAAGTCGACATGCAATGTAATTGACAAATAAAAAAGAAGAAGAAAAAGGGATACTAACATACTAACCCACTAACTTGCATGATTTACTTTCTTAGATTAGTTTTCATTTACGCATGCACGCATATTTAATTATCTGGTAGATTATTTAATTATGAGTTTTTGCATGTTAATTTAATTCATAATAATTTCATGCATATGATTTATGCTACTCATGCGCACACATAACTCGACATCGTAACTAATTATGGTTTGCGTTCTATTGGACCTCATACGTAATTTTAGATTGTTATTGTTCACATGCACATTTAATTCCTACATGTTATTTATGAGTTGCATGGTTGTTCAGTTACTTATCTATTACTTGCATGTTAATAATTATTGCTTTTGCATGTGTAATAATGGTTAATTTAATAATTAAATAAAATAGTGAGTTAAAGTTTGGTTTAACTAGGGTTAGGACAAGCGGGTCCTTACATTAACTTCATTTGCTTCCACCTTATCCTTCAAAAAGTTATACTTGATAGATATATCAATAGTAGAAGAGTTATCACAATGAATAACTACCAGTGCATCACAATCCACCTTTATATCCTTCAACATTTGCTTCATCCATAAAAACTTGTGTACGATTAGTAGTAGCAACAACATACTCAGCTCAAGCAGTAGATAAAGAAGTATATGACTATTTATTGCTGATCCATGAAACCAACTTGTTTCCAAGAAAGAAAGTTCCACCATAAGTACTTTTCTAGTCATCAACGTCTCCAGCCCTGTCAGCATATGCATATGCACATAAAGTGAATTTATCATTCTTAGGATACCACAAACCATATTGTGATGTACCTTGCAACTCTCTCAAAATCTTTTTTATCGCCATCTCATGATTTTCTCTAGGATCGCTCTGAAATATTGAAATAATACAAACAACATTCATAATGTCAGGTCTAGTTTGAGTTAAATAAAGTAGACCTCCAATCATAGATTTGTATCTTGTAGGATTTATCAGCACAGAAACATATTTCCTTGTCAATTTCTCCCTTGTAACCATAGGTGTACTTACCGGTTTAGAATCTCCCATACCAAAAATTCATCAACAATTCCTTAACATATTTAGTTTTATAGATAAAAATACCTTTGTTAGTCTGAGTAATCTACAAACCTAAGAAAAATTTCATCTCACCAATCATAAACATCTCAAATTCTTTCTCCATGTTGTTACAAAAATCTATGCATAATTTATCTTCACCTCCAAAAATAATGTCATCAACAAAGACTTCAACAATCAATATATCATCATTAGTGATTTTATAATATAAATTACTATCAGCACTGCCCTTAGTAAAACCAAGCTTCAAAATATATTTATACAACCTTGCATACCAAGCTCTAGGTGCTTGTTTTAATCCATATAAAGCTTTCCTTAACGTGCAAACCATATTAGTATCATCTAATAGTGAAAAACAATCAGGTTGCTCAATATAAACTTCCTCATCAAGACCCCCTTTCAAGAATGCACATTTTGTTGGCATTATGGAAGAATTGATTATGGGGAGATTGATTATGTGTTGCATTGATTTTTTGTCATTGATGTCAACACTAGCTGTTATGGTTGGTTACCGACAGACTGGTTTTGGTTACTGGCAAAAGATATAGTGTTATCGACAGAAGAGACTATCTGTTGGACACTTTTGACATGTTTGGATCAATGGAGTATGTTTGGTTCTATGTGTTACATGCTTCTGGAGCATGTTTTGGTCAGTTGGTATTGACTTGGTGATCGGATGCTATCACACTCTAGTAATCCATTACTGGCATGGGTTTAAGGTTTTATTGGCAGAGCTTTTACTAAGAATCTTTGACAAGATGCATAAGTGGTGTTGGTGTGGCTTCTAGATGGAATTTAGGATGCAGAAGGTGATCCTTGATTGAGCTTCGATTGATTGAAGACATCACTTTGGTGTGGTGGACCGAGAATAGGTCCAGTGCCTAACTAGGTTATGGATCCGTATCATGTTAATGTGTTCTCTACATGTTACCAAGATGATTTATGGATTGGTTAATGTTGTTTTGGTCTAAAGCCGACATGTCATATCATTGTAATATGGATGTATTTAATGATCTTATTGTAATATCTTTTAGGTAGCTAACCTCATTGGTTTAGGCCTTAAGGTTTGTATAAATCAATGTCAGATCTCATTACAGATCATGGTAGTGGAAAACATATAAGGAATTGGAATGCAATGTGTGAATAATGTAATATCATCTAGGCAGAGGATTTGGTTGATCATGGAATATCAAATTGGTTTTATATAAGAGTTCAAAGGCCTCCGATATTGAGCTTAACCGAGACTTTAATCAGGCATGGTAGATGTTATCTCTGGCAGTTCATTCTATTGGATTATTGTCCAATAATCTTGAGGTGGTTTTAACCTCTTTGTAGTCAGTGAGACTCTTTTTTAATGAGCAGTGTGCTCTAGGCAATGTGCCTTCCTGCATGTGCAGGCCCCTCATTGTATCATATACTTTCTGCAAAAGTATCATCTAACTGTGGGTAGCCATAGTTTTTCTTGTTACCAACATTTTATACGTACAAATCATGGTGTTATGTGGTATGATTGCATTGTGTTGATTATCTATTTCATTATTAAGTTGTATTGTTTACCGGTATCTGTTTCTACTGGTATCTGTATTTGTTATTCTGGTATTTAATGTTTATGTGCTCTGGTTTAAGGTTGTAAAGTGGATTAATTGATATAATCTATTGAAAACTACTTCACACCCCCTCTCAGTTGTCCACCGATTATCCTAACAATTGGTATCAAATCTTTGGTCCTCTTTTTCACAAGCTTAACCGCTTGAGGTAGATCCCATGGCAACTAATCCACCGACAACTATTTTTAGAAGAGAGATCCCTAAGATTGATGGAACAAATTATGGGATATGGAAAATTAGAATGGAGACTCATCTTAGATGTATTGGCAAGGATATTTGGGAGATCACTAAGAAAGGATACACAACTTATGATCCGACATCAGGCAATCTTGCTCTTGCAGACTTGGATTAAAATATTGAGAATGATTGCAAAGCTAGAGAAGCCCTCCTGTGCGCACTTACTGATCACTAGATCATGGGATTGACTGATAAATCATCTGCAAAGGTTATGTGGGATAAATTGAAAAATTTGAATGAAGGTGACCCTACTATCAAAATTGCTAAACTTGATTGTTACCAAGTGAGATATGAGAACTTGAAGATGGATGACAATGAAAGAATTGTACATTTATGGAAAGAGTAAATGAGATTGTCATGGGAATTCAATGTTGTGGAGGATCTCTGAGTGAAGATGAAATAGATTCCAAAGTATTGAAAGCCCTTCCACTAGCTTACAAGATGAAGGCAGTTGCAATTAATGAATTGAGAACAATGGTAAACACTTCAGTTAACATAAACATTCTGATTGGGAAGTTATTTGCTTTTGAGCTTGAAGAATTTGGACCTTCTAGAGCTGCAAAATCTGAACCTACCTTTCATGCATTAGCATCATCTACCAAAAAGAATGATTGGAAAGCCCTATATGAAAAAGAACTAGAAGATATGAGGAAAGAGGATGAAGAATTTGAGAAACTTAAGGCCTTATTTTCTAGAAGAGTACCTAAAGGACCGACAAGAAGTAAGTAGGAAGGAAAAGCACCTTTTAAATGTTTTGCATGTAATAAGATTGGTCATTTTGCATCTAGATGTCCTGAAAGGAATGCAAGATTTGAATAAAGAGTTAAGAAATAATTCAAGCCTAATCAGAACAGATATAGATTCAAGAGAAATAAACAATGCTACATAGTAGATGAAGAAGGAGTAACTGATGACTTGATGAACCAACAAGACTCTGCTAGTGGATCTGGCGATGGAAAGGAATGGGTGTTCTATGCCCTAAAGGAAGATGAACCAGAACTGGCTATCAAGAATGAAGAAAAGGCCCTGGTAGCAAAAGTTGAAGACAAGGATGAAAGGTTAATTGATAGCGGATGCTGACATCATATGAATGAAGATAAAAGGAAATTTTTGTCCCTGCATGAATACAATGGCAATCAAGTAAGATTTGGAGATGAAAAAGCATGTCTGATCAAAGGTAGAGGTACTATTTCTTTGGATGGTAAGCATAATACTGGCAATGTCTATTATGTAGAAGGTTTAAAGCATAATCTTTTGAGTGTTGGTCAATTGGTGGACAAGGGATTCCAACTTCAATTCAAGGATAGAATAACAAAATCATTAAGAAGACTGGTTTGGAGATTGCTACCGGTACTCAAACTGGAGGTAATATATTTCACCTGAACACTAGTACTAAGACATGTTTGACTGCTCATATTGATGAGAGTTGGCTATGGCATAGGAGGTTGTGTCATGTTAATTTTGATTGTATTGTCAAGATCAGTTTAACAAAGGAAGTTAGAGATATACCTAAGATTATGAAGCCTCATAATCGAGTATGTAAGGAATGTCAATTGGGAAAGAAAGTTAGAACTTATTTTAAGAGCATACATGATAAATATAATGATGGTCTTGATTTATTTCATGCTGACCTATGTGGTCCAGCAAGGACTAGAAGCTTTCAAGGTGATAGGTACTTCATGCTTATAATTGATGATTATTCTAGACTGATGTGGGTGACTTCTCTTAGGGAAAAGTCTAAAGCTTTTGAGAAATTCAAGATCTTTAAAGCTAAGGTAGAAACTGAAACTAGACTAAAAATCAAATGTCTAAGATCAGATCAAGGCGGTGAGTTCACTTCTCATGAATTTAATAGCTATTGTGAGACAAATGGAATTAGGAGACAGTTATCTGCACCTCAGACTCCTCGGTAGAATAGAGTAGTGGAAAGGAATAATAGAACCATGATGATGGAAGCCAAATTGCCTCACATCTACTAGAGAGAAGAAGTGAGTACAACAGTCTACACATTCAACAGAGTTCATATCAAAGGTGAAACCGATAAGACTCCTTATGAATTATGGTTTGGACATACACCTACTATTAAATATTTTGGAATGTTTGGAAGTAAATATTATATCAAAAGGGATGATTCAATTGGGAAGTTTGATCCTAGATGTGATGAAGGAATATTTCTTGGATATTCAAATCAAAGTAAATCATATAGATGTTATAACAAAAGATTGTAAAAAATTGTGGAGAGTGCAAATGTGAAAGTGGTTGAGAAATAAAGAAATAATTATATATCATATGGCAGGGAACTCTCAGTGGAAATGATCATAGCTAAACCAACCTCAACTGGTACATGAGATTGAGATAGTTACACTAGTACAATCAGAAAATTCAATTGTGATTGATGATCAGATCAGTGAACCTAAAGTTCAGAGGACTCCAAGGTATGTAAGACTAAATTATTATGAAGATCAAATCATTGGAGATAGGAACAAGGGATTTATGACAAGAAGAAGACTGTTAAATAAAGAGGTATGTCTTATTTCTCAAGTTGAATTGACATTTGTTATTGAAGCTTGTAAAGATAAACAATGTTTAAAGGCTATGGAAGATGAATTAGGTCAGATAGAGAAGAATGAGACTTGGACTTTAGTTCCCCAACCTAAAAATAAAAATGTTATTGGAACTAAATGGGTTTTCAAAAATAAACTAAATGAGGATGGTCAAGTTATAATAAACAAGGCTAGACTAGTTTGTAAAGGATATTCTCAAATGGAAGGAATTGATTATGGTGAGACATTTGCACCTGTAGCTATAATTGAAGTTGTTAGACTATTTCTTGCCTATGTAACATATAAGAACTATAAGGTTTATCAAATGTATGTTAAATGTGCATTTTTGAATGGTGAACTTGAAGAAGAGGTATACATTGAGCAACTTGATGGTTTTTCATTGACAGATGACAAGGATATGGTTTGTAGGTTAAATAAATCATTATATGGATTGAAACAAGCTCATAGAGCCTAATATACAAGGTTGGATAAATATATTTTGAAGCTTGGTTTTATTAAAGGAAGTGCTGACAATAATTTATATTATAAGATCACTGATGATGATATTCTAATTATTGAATTATTTGCTGATGATATCATTTTTGGAGGAGAAAATAAATTATGCATGGAATTTTCTAGCAATATGAAGAATAAATTTGAAATGTCCATGATTGGAGAAATGAGATTTTTCTTAGGTTTGCAAATTACACAAACTGACAAAGTCATTTTTATCTGTCAAACTAAGTATCTAAGGGAATTGTTGAAGAAGTTTGGTATGGATAATTCCAAACCGGTAAGTATTCCTATGATGACAAGTGATAAACTATCTATCAAAGAGACATCTATACTGGTAAATTCAACAAGGTATAAGTCTATGATTGGTGGCTTGTTATATCTAACTCAGACTAGACCAGATATTATGAATGCAGTGAGTATTATTTCAAGATATCAAAGTAATCCTAAAGAAAACCATGAATGTATAGTAAAGAGGATATTCCAGTGTTTGCAAGGTACAACAAAATATGGCTTATGGTATTCTAGAGATGATAACTTCACTTTATGTGCATATACAGATTCAGATTGGGTAGGAGATACTGATGACACGAAGAGAACTTTTGGTGGAGCTTTCTTTCTTGGAAAGAAACTGGTTTCAAGGATTAACAAAAATAGTCATGCATTTCTTTATCTACTACAGAAGCTAAATATGTTGTAGCAGCAACTAATTGTACACAAGTCCTGTGGATGTAGCAAATGTTGAAGGATATTGGGGTAAACTGTAGTGAACCTGTAGTTATTTACTATGATAACTCTGCAACAATTGACATGTCTAAGAATCCGGTATTTAACTCTAAGAGTAAGCACATATAAATAAAGTATAACTTTCTAAAGGACAAAGTGGAAGAAAAGGAAGTCAAATTAGTTTATGTGAACACTAAAGAGAAGAGTGCAGATATATTCACTAAACCGTTGTCTAAAGAATCATTTGAATATTTGAGAGACAGGTTAGGGGTATCTACCCCTCTGACAGAGACTTAGTTGATTATGCAGTGCATCATTTTAGTATGGATCAACAACTTTATCCTTTGCTCCGGATTGATGTAGTGGTGCTACTACTCAGGGGGAGTAGTCAGCTTTGAGATTAACAAAATTTTGATATCTATGTCATATATTTGGCATTGATGTCAAAGGGGGAGAGATATTGATGTGAAAAAGAAAACTTAAGGAGTTGTTTTTCAGAGCTTTACAAAGATATTATTCAAAAGGGGAGATTGTCGGTTGTCTTCCATTGGGGGAGACTTGTTTGGCATTTATTAGTACTTAGATATTTTTCACATCTAGTGTTTCCATCAATGCCAAAGGGGGATATTGTTGACATTATAAAAGAATTGATTATGGGGAGATTGATTCTGTATTGCATTGATGTTTTGTCATTGTTGTCTACACTAGCTGTTATGGTTTGTTAACGGCACTAGCTAGTATGGTTGGTTACTGACAAAAGATCTAGTGTTACTGACAGAAGAGACTATCTGTTGGACACTTCCAACATGTTTGGATCAATGGAGTATGTTTGGTTCTATGTGTTACATGCTCCTGGAGCATGTTTTGGTCAATTGTTATTGGCTTGGTGATCGGATTCTATAATACACTCTAGTAAGACCTTACCGACACAGGTTTGAGATTTTACTGGCAAAGCTTTTATTGAGAATCTTTGACAGGATGCATAAGTGGTGCTGGTGCGGCTTCTAGATGGAATTTGGGATGCAGAAGGTGATCTTGATCAAGCTTTGACTGGTTGAAGACATCGCTTTGGTATGGTTGACCCATAATAGGTCCAGTGCCTATCTAGGTTATGGACCGGTATCATGTTATCGTGTTCTCTGCATGTTACTAGGATGATTTATGGATTGGCTAATGTTGTTTTGGTCTAAAGCCGACATGACATATCATTGTAATATAGATGTATGTAATGATCTTATTGTAATATCTTTTAGGTGGCCAACCTAATTGGTTTAGGCCTTAGGGTTTGTATAAATTAATGTAAGATCTCATTGCAGATCATGGTAGTGGAAAATGGATAAGGAATTGGAATGTAATGTGCAAATAATGTAATATCATTCAGGCAGAGGATTTGGTTGATTTTTGAAGATCAAATTGGGTTTATGTAAGAGGTCAAAGGCCTTTGGTATTGAGCTTAACCGAGACTGTAATCAGGCATGGTAGATGCTATCTCTGACAGTTCATTCTACTGGATTGTTGTCCAATTAGCTTGAGGTGGTTTTAACTTCTCTATAATCAGTGAGACTCTTTTGTAATGAGCAGTGCACTCTAGCTAGTGTGCCTTCTTGCATGTGCATGCCCCTAATTTTATCACATACTTTCTGTAGAAGTATCATCTGACTATGGGTAGGCTTCCCACCATGGTTTTACTTTACTAGGGTTTTCCACTTACAAACCATGGTTTTATGTGGTATGGTTGCATTGTGTTGATTATCTATTTTATTGTTAAGTTGTATTGTTTACCGGTATTTGTTTTTGCTATTCTGGTATTTAATGTTTATGTGCTTTGGTTTAAGGTTGTAAAGTGGATTAATTGATATAACCTATTGACAATTGATTCACCCCCCCTCTTAGTTGTCCACCGGTTATCCTAACACATTTAACATCCATCTAATAAACCTTGTACTTTTTATAAGAAACATAGGCAAGAAATAATCTTTTAGCTTCAATCCGAGCTACATGTGCAAAAGTTTCTCCATAATCAATTCCTTCCTTTTGAGAATATCCTTTAAAAACCAATCTAGCCTTATTCCTTATAACTTTACTATCTTCATTCAATTTATTCCTAAAAACACATTTAGTTCCAATAACATTTTTATTTTTAGGCTAGGGAACCAAAGTCCATGTGTTATTTTTCTCAATTTGATCTAATTCTTCTTCCATAGCTTATAACCAAAATTCATCTTACATGCCTCAATTACTCATACTGGTTCAACTTATGAAA
This sequence comes from Cryptomeria japonica, assembly GCF_030272615.1. Classification (NCBI taxonomy): domain Eukaryota; kingdom Viridiplantae; phylum Streptophyta; class Pinopsida; order Cupressales; family Cupressaceae; genus Cryptomeria; species Cryptomeria japonica. The sequence continues at coordinate 466,510,657 of NC_081406.1, read as the reverse complement.
TTAACAACACCTCATTAGTTACCAGTTTTCTTCTTATCATCACTCCATTGCTCTTATCCCCAATGATTTGATGTTTAGAATGTTTGAATCTCACATACCTAGGAGTTTTCTGACTCTCTGTTCCTCTTGACTGTTCTTCAGTTACTGTAGAATTTTTTGATGTTGCCGGAGTAACTGGTTCAACTCTCTATTCTGATAAATGTGCTACCAGTTCAAATATAATCATTTCCACTGTCGATTCCTTCTCATAAGTTTTGATTTGACTTTTGCTCAGCTCATCTACTTTGACATTAGCACTCTCCACTTTTTCCTGCAATCTCTTGTTATAACATCTATATGATTTGCTTTCATTAGAATAACCAAGAAATATGCCTTCATCACTTCTAGGATCGAATTTCCCAATAGCATCATCTCTCCTGATATAACATTTACTACCAAAGGTTTTGGAATTTTTAACTACAGGTGTATTGCCAAACCATAATTCATAAGGTGTCTTACCGGTTTCTCCTTTGATATGTACTTTGTTAAATGTATAAACCATTGTACTAACTGCTTCTCTCCAATAGATATAAGGTATATTTTCTTCCATCATCATTTTTCTAACAATATCCAAGATAGTTTTGTTTTCCCTTACTACAACTCCATTCTGTTGAGGTGTCCGGAGAGCAGAAAATTGTCTTCTCATACCATGCTTATCACAAAAGTTATTAAACTCACCCGATGTGAATTATCCACCATGATCTGATCTCAAACATTTAATCTCCAATCCTATCTCAATTTCCACTTTAGCCTTAAATATTTTAAATTTTTCAAATGCTTTAGATTTTTCTCTCAAAAAAGTAACCCACATCATTCTAGAATAATCATCAATGATTAGCACGAAATATCTATCACCATGAAAACTTTTAACTCTAGCAGGGCCACACAAATCAATGTGAATAAGATCAAGAATATTATTTGATTCATCATGTATACTTCTAAAAGAGGTTCTGACCTATTTACCCATGTGACATTCTTTACATACCAAATTATGGGGCTTCATAATCTTAGGTATATCTCTAACAGCCTTAGTTGAAACTATCTTCATAATGCAATCAAAATTTACATGACACAACCTTGTATGCCATAACCAACTTTCATAAATCTATGTAATCAAACATGTCTTCTCATCAAAGTTCAAATAAAATATGTTACCTTTTGTCTACGTACCGGTTGCAATCTCCAAGCTAGATCTGTTAATGATTTTGCATTTTCCATCCTTGAACTGTAATTGAAATCCCTTAATTACTAGTTGTCCTACATTTAAACGATTATGCTTCAAACCTTCAACATAATAAACATTGTCATTATTGTTCTTACCATCCAACGATATAATTCCTTTTCCCTTAATCATACATGCCTTTTCATCTCCAAATCTAACTAGTCCACCATCAATTTCTTGCAAAAACAAAAATTTTCCTTTATCTCCAGTCATATGATATGGACAACCACTACCAATTACCCATTCATCCTTATCCTCAATTTTAGCAGTAAGTGCCTTCTCCTGAGGTACATTCTCTTCTAGTGTCAGATCATCTTCCTTGATAGCCAAGAGTACCCATTCTTTCCCATTGTTTGATCCACTAGCAAAGTCTTCTACCAGCTCATCATCTGAATCAATAATGCCTTCCTCATCTGTTATGTAGCATAGTTTTTTTTTCTTGAATCTAAATTTATTCTGATTAGGATTAAATGATCTCTTAATTCTTTCTTCAAATATTAAATTCTTTTCAAGACATTTAGATGCAAAATGACCAATCTTATTACATGCAAAAAAATTTAAAGGTGTTTTTCCTTCATACTTACTTCCTACCGGTCCTTTCGGTGCTCTTCTAACAAATAGTCCCTCAAGTTGCTCAAACTCTTCATATTCTCTCTTCATATCTTCTAATTCTTTTGGATATAAAACTCTCCAATCTTTCTTACTGGTTGTAGATGTAGATGCATGAAAAGAAGGTTCAATTTTCATAGCCCTAGAAGGTCCAAATTCCTCAAGCTCAAAAGAAGATAGTTTCCCAACCACAGTATCTCTATTGATAAATGTATTAGCCATTGTTCTCAACTCATTAATAGCAGTAGCCTTCATTTTCTAATCTGGTGGTAGGGTTCTCAGGACTTTAGAAACAATCTCATCTTCGCTCAGAGTTCCACCACAACATTGAATTCCCATAACCATCTCATTTACTCTTTCCATGAATGCAGTAATCCTTTCATCTTCTTCCATTTTCATATTTTCATATCTCACTCGGTAACCATCAAGTTTAGCAATCTTCACTATAGGGTCACCTTCATAAAGTGTCTGCAATTTATTCCATATAGACTTTCCAGATGATTTGTCTATTAATCCCATAATTTGCTGATTCTAAAGTGCACACAAGAGGGCTTCTCTTGCTCTATGATCATTCTCAAGCTCCTTGTCTAGGTTTACCGAAGGAGGATTTCTAGATCCTGGATTAAAGGGTGTGACACCATTCTATGTGATCTCCCAAATATCCTTGCTAAGAGATCTTAGATCAGTCTCCATCTGAATCTTCCATACTATGTAATTTGTTCCTTCAAGCCTCAGTATATCCTTTTGAGTAATAGCTCCAAAATATCTGGATGAACTTGAACTGTTAGTTGCCATAGGATCTTCCTCAAGCAATTAAGCTTTCTGCAAAGAGGACCAAATCTCTGATACCAATTGTTAGACAGTTCAGATAATAGGAAGACAACTGAGAAGGAGGGGGGTGAATCAGTTGTCACAAATTACCGAAAGCATTATCAATTCAAAACAACAGTACCATAATAGAAGTTAATCCAATTAAGCATCAACAATAATCACAGAATAAAAGCCATCCACACAACACCAAGATTTATACATAGAAAACCTGGTAAAGGGAAAAACCACAGTGGGAAGCCTACCCACAATCAGATAATAATTCTGCAGTAAGTATGTGAATTTATAATGAAGGGGCATACACTTGTAGGAAGGCCAACAACCTAGAGAACACTCCTCATCACAAAAGGAGTCTCACTAACTACATACAAATCCAGACTACAATCCAAAGGTGTTGAACTGCAAAAGATAACATCTCCTATGCCTGAGTACAGTTCTAGTCAAGCTCAATACCGAAGGACTAAATCCTCTTACAAATCCAATTTGATCTCCATTGATCGACCAACTCCTCTATCTAAATGATATTACAATATTCACATATCACATTCCTTGACCATGACCTCTTAAAAAACAATGATGATCTATAATGAGATCTTACATATTATTTATACAAACCCTCAACCATAAATAATTAGGTCGGCTATGAGACAATGAACTAATTAAATCATTACAAACTATGTCGACCTTAGAATAAAACAAAAGACATCCCGAAAATACAACAATAATTCCTATCCACATGTTAAATTAATGTCGGTCCATAACCTAGATCAACTGGGACCAAGTATAGGTCCACACTCTTTAGCAATGATCTCCAAATGCCAAGTATTGAACAAGATTACCAACAACATCCTAAAAATCTATTAGAAGCTACACCAACACCACTTATGCAATTCATGAAAGATCTCCACCAAAAGATCTATCGGTGAAACCCTCACCGAAACCATAAACCAATCTTCTGTGTAAGCAGGATAGCATCCAATCACCAGATCAAACCCAACTAACAAAATATGAGTATAGGAATTATGAACAAGCCAATTCCATCACCAGATTATACCAGAGTTAACCAAATCATGTCAGATCCAAGTTAACCAAAAACCACTCAACCTACCGGGACCAGAAGGGTGCTGATAAAGCATCCAAACATCTAGTGTTGACATCAATGACAAAACATCAATGCAACACATAATCAATTCCACCAAATGGACAACAACTAGGGTAATTGGTTGAGTATTATGTTCCAGTATAGGCACTACTAGTTCAGTTATGATCATTTCCACTGCTGATTTATTGTCATAAGATTTAGCTTGGTCTTTGTACTACTCATCCACTTTCACATTAGTACTCTCCACAATTATCTGCAATCTTTTTTTATAACATCTATATGTTTTTCTTTTAGTTGAATGGCCAAGAAATATTCCTTCATCACATCTAGGGTCAAAATTTCCAATGGAATCATCTCTTTTGATATAACACTTACTTCCAAAGATTCTGAAATACTTATGAGTAGGAGAATGACCAAACCATAATTTGTAAGGTGTCTTACCAGTATCTCCCTTGATATTAACTCTGTTGAATGTATAAACCATTGTACCTACTCCTTCTCTCTAGTAGATATGAGGCAAATTAGCTTCCATCATCATGTTTATGACTACATCCAGAATGGTTTTGTTCTTTCTTTCCGCAATGTCATTCTTCTAAGGTGTCTGGGGTGCAGATAATTGTCTCCTAATCCCATTTTTCTCACAATAGATGTTAAATTTGTCGGATGTGAATTGACCACCTTGATCTAATCTGAGACACTTGATTTTCATTCCCATCTCTATCTTAACCATAGCTTTAAAGATCTTGAATTTCTCAAAGGCTTCATATTTCTCCCTTAGAAAAGCAACCCACATCATTCTAGAATAGTCATCAATGATTAACATGAAATATCTATCTCCTTGAAAGCTTCTTGTATTAGCAGGACCACATAGGTCAGTATGAATCAAATCAAGAACATCATTAGATTTATCAGGTATGCTCTTACAAGGAGTTCTAATTTTCTTACCCAATTGACATTATTTACATATCGGATTATGAGGCTTCACAATCCTAGGTTGTCATGAACCCTATTTATCCATAATTATTTAATTAGGAAAATAATGTTTATTTTTCGCAAATGAAATGGGAAATTTTAGAGGAATTAGGTGATAATGTGAAAGAAATTAAAATGCAAATAAATGATTTATATTATTTTTTGTAAGTGCAATTGAATGATCGGTATTATTTTTATTATTGGGGATTGTCATTGCTAATGATAAATTGAGTGCAAGTGAATGCAAGAATAGGTGAATGCAGATGAAGATGAGAACAAGGTTCAGGTAGAGTTGTCTTAGCTCATGGACTTTGCTAGAATAAATGGAATCTCACACACCACTTTAGAATACTTATGCATGCATTTGATATATAATTGGAGTTTGTGATATAATTAGACTTGAATTTAATTAGTGATTGTGAAATATTATGCTTTATTGTTAAAAGAGATGTAAATTGTTAATGATTTAAAAATGAATATTGACCCTATGTTTATATGTTCTTTTTATGAAGATATGTATGAATGGGTGAAACAATATATTAATTAGTTTACTACTATATATATATTTATTAATTTTACGTTTATATATGTATATGAGTTTGAATAATGATTCAATCATATACATGTATATACGTATGTAATTATGATATATAAAAAACATATTTGATTATTTTGCTTTGTGAAATTTCATTTGATTACACACACACACACACACACACACACACACACACATATATATATATCTGTGTGTGTGTGTGTTTATATATATATATATATATATATATGTGTGTGTGTGTGTGTGTGTGTGTGTGTGTGTGTGTGTGTGTGTGTGTGTATGTATATATATAAATATATAAGATAAGATAATAACTAGTGATCTAATTAAATGGCATATTAACCGAATGGTGTCAGATTTTAAGTATTATGCTATAGGCAAGGTGGCGGTTTATTAATGCAAAGTAAATGTTAAATGAGGGAGGTCGATAGGAATATTGGCCACTCCCCATATTTATAGGGAGGGGTCGGTATTACCACCGACCACTCCTCCCTTTTTTAATTTCCTTATTGACCATGTTGCAGATTTAGTTTCCTTTGACCACGTTGACCAAGCTATGGACAATGCAGTACGTGGTGAAAACCATGGGTTGCCAACCCACAAAAAACCACTGATATTAATATCTTTGAACGACATGTGTAGTGTGGTGTCACATAAGAAGTTAATTTAATAAACTTTTCATGTTATATGGAAGTCATTACTAGTAAAGTCAACTTGGAATAAGACTTAAATGCCACTATAACTTGGTACTGATTTGCAAGGAGTCTATAATAAATCTACCATGCGTCAAACATAATTTTAGTGTTTGAAATGAAGACAAATTCTTCAAGGAATGTTAAGCATGATGAAGTGTTTGAGATGAGCATGTATTTTGCAAAGAACACCATGATGTGTTTGAAGAATTACGTGGAGATTAAAGTTAGAACCAGCCCTACATGGCCAAATATTTGTTAGACATGTTGCATGGTGTCATGAGAAACTATTGTTATAGAGTATGTAAGACACCAAACTAGCAGTGGTGTCAAGACAAATAAGTCATGACTAAGAGAGAGGGCCCAAAAATAGGAAACAAGGTAGATTTATACACTATATATAGACCACCGAATTGGAAGAGAAGGACACACATACAACAAAGGACTAGAGAATGGAATGTGGAAGAGAAAAGAATTGGAGATTTAGGAGTATTATGACCAGTCGTAAAAGATTGTTGATGATCATCTCATATTTAGCATTGAATTTCAGAGAATATAGAGTAGTAAGTAGAGAAGAGAGACAACTCATGAGATAGAATATTGTAGAGGGAAAAAGCATTGGAATCTGGATGTATTGAAGATAGTTTTGGGAGATGTAATCAGTTATCATAACAGACTTGGATCGTATTTAAGAGGTAGGCTCTATTCTAGCAAGTTTTGTTGTAGAGATTTAAAAGATAAAAGAATGTTCTATTTTGTTCAGATTTATACAATAATCAAATGAAGGAATTAGAATCATGATATTTGATTTCCTAATATGAAACTACTTTAAATTACTTTAAAATACGTTCATGTAAATAAAGATGAAATAATGAAATATTTTCTTAAGGTTTGTTGATAAACATAGTGTAACTCATAGAAATTAGATCACAAAATCCTCTAGAAACGGAGCAAGGGAATAGAGAGAGTTTGTGCTTTATAAAATTTGAATTTGAACCACAAAGAAGATGAAATATTAGGATAATCAATTATTAGATATTGAAGCTTATTTTGATTTCGTGAAGAAAAGAATTACACTCCTGAATTTGATCCGTGCATTAGAAGTTAAGATGATTATTGGGTATCTCATTTGAAAAGCCATATAGGTATGCAAGTAATGAATTTTCATCATGTTAAATTTTGTTATGAAAAATTAGTAAAATTAGCTAGTTGAATTGATAAATCATGAAAAATCATATTTTAGTATCAAGCTAAATATGTTATTCGAGAAAAGAGGTAGACAAACCAAAACACATGGAAAGATAGAGAAATTGGGCGATATAAACGTGGAAATTCAAAACCATAAGAAATAGAATGCAAGTTAATGATTATGCTATTTAAATGTTTTGATAATTGAATAAAAGAATGTGTACTCACTTTTTATTCATTTTTTATGTAAAGATACATACATGTGTTACACCTTCTTATATTTAATTCTTGTCTTTGATTTACTTGAAAGATAGAAGTGAAAGATTGTTTTCTTTTTAGATTTATTTGTTGTCCACGAGAAATTATTTTCTTGATAGATATAATTAGTTGCAAATGAAAGATTTTTTTCTTCTATATCTATTTAACAAAAGATTGTCTTTTATGTATTCATTATGATTAACATTAGGAAGCTAGATATGTTTGTGTTGTGGGAAAAGTTACCTTCCAGGACGGGTGCCGAATGTGGGTTATAGAGAGAGTTTTCTTTTTCCAAACTATATTTTATTCTTATGCATGGCATTATACTCGGCGTTGTAACCAATTGACCATTGAAATAGATGGATTTATTTATTTATCCACTCTACCAAATCCTTGATTGATCTTGTTTTTTTCTTAACAGAATTAGAAAATTAAAAATGCATGTATCGTTCTAGGCATGCACCAGATTCCATCTTGTCTATCGAATTCTTTTTGCTCAGTAGTTCGTGTAGGGTCAAGTATTCTTGATTGACCAAGAATTCCGGGGAAGTGTAAGCTTAAAGGTTGGGTGGAAAAAGTACATGAATCTTGTTCTCATCTTCATTCTAAAGATTACATTGAAGATAGCTTGGATTATAGATCAAAGGATGCATCTCATCCTTTACTTTTTATTCTTTTGTTATTGAACTTAAGGTATTTTAAAAAGCCTAAGTACTGTATGATTGAGATTCTACTTATATTGATTTATTGAATGAAGAATATTTATCTTTTATAGAGATTTTGAGTTTATTGTGATATAAATGGAATGATCAAATGAAGCTATGGAAGGAAAAGTGGAATGAAATAGACTTATTAAGGAATTATGAGTTTATTTAAGAATAAATAGTATTTTGTTTTATTATTAAACCTAGAATGATTTACGTCTTTACATAGGTAAATCTCTAACTGCCTTGGTTGAATCAATCTTTACAATGCAATCAAAATTTACACGACACAACCTCTTATGCCATAGCCAACTTTCATCAATTTGTGTACTCAAATATGTATTTTCACCGAAGTTTAAATGAAAGATGTTACCTTTTGTCTGTGTACCGGTTGTAGTCTCCAATCCTGATTTGTTAATGACTTTGCACTTTCCATCCTTGAATTGTAATTGAAATATTTTGTCTACCAACTATCTTACACTCAAAAGATTATGGTTCAAACCTTCGGCATAATAAACATTATCAGTGTGATACTTACCATCCAATGAAATGGTTCCTCTTCCTTTGATCATACATGCCTTGTTATTACCAAATATGACTTGACCACCATCAAATTCTTGCAGGGTTAGAAACTTCCCTTTGTCACCTATCATACGATGATAACATCCACTGTCTATTACCCATTCATCTATGTCTTCAACTTTTTCTGCAAGGGCCTTTTCCCCATTTTTGATAACTGATTTTGGATCATCTTCCTTCATAGCATAAAATACCCAGTCTTTTCCATTTCTAGATCCACTAGTTGAATCTCCCGTCGGTTCTCCTTTTGAGTCATCAGTTATTCCTTCCTCATCAGCATAGTAGCATGATTTATTTTTGTATTTCCTATACTTATTCTTGATCTGATATTTAGGGTTAGGCTTAAAAGATCTTCTTTCTCTTTATTCCAATTTTGAATTCCTTTCAAGACATCTAGATACAAAATGACCTATCTTATTACATGCAAAACATTTGAAAGGAGATTTTCCTTCATACTTACTTCCTGATAGACCTTTAGGTGTCCTTCTACCAAATAGAGCTTCAAGTTTCTCAAGCTCTTCATCTTCTTTCCTGATCTCTTCTAATTCCTTTGCATACAACACTTTCCAATCTTGCTTGTCGACTGATGATGTAGATGCCTTAAATGTAGTATCAATTTTTGTAGCTCCAGGAAGACCAAATTCCTCAAGCTCAAAAGCAGATATTTTCCCAACAAGAGTATCTCTATTGATAAAAGAATTAGGCATGGTTCTTAGCTCATTAATTGCAGTTACCTTCATCTTATATGCCGATGGAAAAACCATTAACACTTTTGAAACAATCTCTTCCTCTCTCAAAGATCCACCAGAACATTGAATCCTTAATACAATTTCATTTACCCTTCCCATGAATGCAAAAAATATTTCATCTTCCTCCATCTTCAAGCTTTCACATCTTACCCGATAACATTCAAGTTTTGCAAATTTAACAATAGGATCACCTTCATTCAGAGTCTCCAACTTGTTCCATATATCTTTTGCTGATGATTTGTCTGCTAGTCCCATGATTTTCTAATCTGATAAGGTGCTTAAGAGGGCTTCTCTAGCTTTGCAGTCATTCTCAATGTTCTTATCCAAGGTTGTCGGTGCAGGAATGCCATATGCCGGATTATGAGGAGTGTAACCATTCTGAGTTATTTCCCAAATTTTCTTTCCAATGCATCTTAAATAAGTCTCAATCTGAATCTTCCATACTCCATAGTTTCATCCATCAATCCTAGGGTTGTCCTTCCAGAAAAAATGAGTTGAACTCTTAGTTGCCATAGGATCTTCCTCGAGTGGTTAAACTTCTACAAAAAGAGGACCAGGCTCTGATACCAATTGTTAGGATAACCAGAGAACAACTGAGAGGGTGGGGTGAATCAGTTGTTAACAGATTATGTGAATTAAAGCACTTAAAATCTTATAATAGTATAACTGATTAAGCATTAAAGCATAAATGAAAACTCAAGAATCAATACCATGCATCAATAACACATAATGCCATAATTTGTACGTGGAAAACCTAGAAAGGAAAAAACCATGGTGGAAAACCCTACCCACAGTCAGATGATACTTCTGCAGCAAGTATATGATTACAACAGGGGCTTGCACATGTAGGAAGGAACACTTCCTAGAGCACACTGCTCATCACAATGGACTCTCACTAACTACAAAGATGTCAACTACCTCAAGATATTTGGACTACCATCTAGAAAGAATAATTGTCATTGATAGCATCAAACATGTCAGATTATAGTTCCGGTTAAGCTCAATACGGGAGGTCTAAAACCTTTTGCATAAACCAAACTCGATCACCTATGATCGACCAAATCCTCTGCACAAATGATAATTATATTATTCGATCCTTGCCTACATGATCTACAATGAGATCTTACATATATTTATACCAACCCAAGACCTAACCAATTAGGTCGCCCTCACAAATGATAGTTCAATAGATCCATTACATAATCCTAAAAAAAATCATAAAGCATGTCGGCTTAAGGCTAAATAAATATCATCTAATCAATAAAATATATTGGAAGCACATCGGAGGATCCACCAACCTATTACATGCAAACCAGTCCATAACCTAAATAGCACCAGACCTAAACAAGATCCACACACGTCAAATTAATGACACCAATCACACAAGGCACGACCACAATCAGTGTCAGCATCCTGAATCCCTTCTAGAAGTTGCACCAACAACACTCATGCATTACATCAAGGATCTTCAATAAACCTCTACCGATGTGGTGTAGGAGCACCCTTCAAAGGGCTCCCACCATTTTCTTTTGATTGTGTTCTTGCTTCTTTAAGAAGCCATTGTATATACAATAAGAGCCATGTGCTCATTGGTCTTAGTTAGGGTCCGACTTGTGGTCTTAGGGTCATAAGTCAAGATTGAGATTTTCTTGAAAATAGAGGGTATGTGTGCCTTTGAGGTGTTTATGGGTCCTTCATAGCATGGTGGTGTCCTTAGGTTAGCCCAATGTGGGTCTAGGAGTCAAGAAAAGCAACATTGAGAAAGTTGCTCAAAAGTTGTAAAAGTTGCATGACAACTTTTAAAAGTTGTCAAGCAACTTTTCCACCTAGTGGTCAAAATATTTAGTTTAGCATGGACAACCCAAATATGGGCACACAAACTAAGGAAAGGGTAGTATAGGTAGTTTCAAACCCTAAGATAATGGGTTGGATGTCAGATGTTATATGGCCCAAGCAAAGTGACTTGACTGCGACTGCAATTTTGTTGCCAGTTGGCACAAATGGAGTAAAAGAAGATTGTTAATGTATGATTTTCAAGAAAAACTATGTGGAGTGTCTTGTATGGTGTATTTAATTTCATTGTGAGAATTTAGATTAGGTTTTGTTTTGTAGGTTGTGTCTGTTTGTAAATAGTTTGCAAACTTGCTTCTCACTGTCTAGTTTTGGACTGGTTTGTATCAATGGGCTCATAACTCCATTCCCCATTGTGGAATCACCATGAAACCATGGGGAATGAGAGTACAGACCTATTAATATACTACAAAGCAATCAAGGCCCTTGAAGATGCAGGGAGGATATTTAAAGACCCACTCCTAGGCGAGACTAGACAGTGCCCGGCTAGGAAGGGTTAAGTTGCAGAGGTCTTGGAGAACAAGGAAGGTCAGAGGAGGAGGCACACTTTGTTGGAGTTGTAGAGGGGTGAGTGGAGCACCATTTGTGTGAAGGAGGAGCTTCCACCAATCCAGACAAGGTGGAAAGAGAACAAAACCTACATTGTGACCCTGACAGGCTTAAAAAACCTTCTTAAAAACCCTTAAAAACCTTAAAATCCACCTAGGGCAGTGTATGGACACTTGGAGGCCTAAAAATTGGAAAATCCTTGAGTCCTTGCCAAATTAATAGTAGGTATTTTGGGAGGTTTCACAAGCAAATGCATCATTTGCAAGAGGGAGCCCTAAAGGACCAGGTAGGAGGCCTAATTGGTCACAATCCTTGTAGCCCTATTTTGTAGGAAAAAGACAAAATTATGAAATCGGTAAGGGGTAGGAAGCTTGAAACCTCTTGGGGGAACATGAATGGGTGGAAAAACCATGTATTAGACTTGACCTATCCTTTCTAAGACTTGGGAAGGTGTGGAACAAGCCAAACCCTTATTAGCCTAAGTAAGGGTTCCTTGAAACTCATGAGTAGGTGAGACCTTAGGAGTAGTTTTTCAAGTTGTTGGTGGGTGGATTGGGCAAGGTCAAGGGATTCCAAAAGAAGAGGAAGTCCTAGAGACCCTAGGGGTGGTTAGAACACCCGGTGATCCAAGGAAAGGATCCAAGAGCATAGACTAGGCTAGTCTATCCCATTCCCCATCCCATCAGATTGGTATCAGAGGAAGTTAAAGATTTGGTGGACCGTCTATGTCTCTGTACTTTGGTGAATCAGTAGGGGAAAGGACAATGGTCACTAATGTTGAGTTGGCTAGGGAGGTAGAAGAGAAGAAGGAGAAAAATGGACTCCTTGAAGAAGCTATGAGTGAGATAAGGGATAAGCTGCAGGAAGTGGTGGATCAGAGGACATGAGGACCTTGGGGTGAAGACACTAAGGATAAAGGAAAGAAAACTATAGACATAGATGACACTATACCTAAACCAGATCCCTTGTTCAATGAAGAACCTTTTGTAAAGGCTATTAAGGCTTTGAACACCAAAGCTTTTGAAGGATTGCCACATTTTAGTGGAAGGATGGACATTGACATAGTCATGGAATGGATTGAGGCTATGGAGAACCACTTTGAGTTTGAGGGAGTGATAGAGGCTCAAAAGGTTAAGGTTGCCAAATCAAGATTAAGGGGAGCAGCTTTGACATGGTGGAAGTACTTGCAAGAAGAGAGAGTTAGCATGGGGAAGATAACTATTGCCAATTGGAAGGCCATGGTGAGTAAGGTCAAGGAGAACTACTTACCAGAGGATTATGAAGTCCAAATTCATAAGAAGAGGTAGGGATTGAAGCAAAAGGACCTTGATGTGACCTCCTACACCAAATAATTTCAAAATCTTTGTCTTAGATCCAAAGTCCAAGAAGATGAATCTATCAAGGTGGCTAGGTATCTAAGCGGCCTAAAGTGGAACATTTAAGAGGAGATAAGCCTATGGACCCCTACCACTATCCAAAAGTGTCATCAACTTGCTGCCAAGGTGGAAGAGAGAAACAAAAGGAAAGGAGACTCCAATAATAGGGGTAGAGGCAAAGGTAGAGAACAAACGAATCACCAAGGTGGTTACCAAAGCAAGGCAAATGAGTAGAGGAACCAAGGAGAGGCCAAGTTGACTGAGCATACCAGTGAAGCCAATCTCAGAGGAGGCCATTCTAGAGGAATAGGTGCACAAGGTGGTCCAAGTAGGGGTAGAGGTACCGGCAGGGGTAACTCCTACTTTGCAACTATGAAATGTTACAATTGTGGTCAATTGGGACACCTGGCCTATACATGCCTTGACAAGCCTACCTCATCAAACAGTGGAAAGAGGGTTTCTTATGCACATGAAGACTCTTCAAGCAGCAAGACAACTGAGGTGGACCATATTGAATCAGAGATTGGAGAAAATCTGATGTTCAATAGGGTCTTGATAAGACAACTGATTAAGAATGAACCTAAGCATAAGAGAGCATTGTTTAGGGTGAGGTGCAAGATCCTTGGTAAAGTTTGCAAGGTGATAGTTGATTCAAGGTCAACTGATAACATAATATCAGAGGAGGCAACCAAGAAGTTGAAACTCACAAGGATACCCCACACTAACCCATATAAGGTGACATGGTTGAACCAAGAGCAGAGTGTGCTTGTCAATGAACAAACTTGGGTAGAGTTCTCTATTGGAGGATACAAGAATAAGATCCTTTGTGATGTGTTACCCATGGATGCCTATCACCTATTTCTAGGTAGACCTTGGCAATTTGATAGGAAGGTGATCTATGATGGAGAGGAGAACTCCATTTCCTTTAAGAAGGATAGCAAAACCTTTAAGATTCAGTCCTTGATAGAGAATGAAGAGGGAACTTCAAGAACACCTAGTGTCTTATTGGCTATCGGTAAAGAGTTCTTACACTTGCTACATGAGGAGGAAACAATGAAGTGTGTCATCTTTGTGAATCCAAAGGAGAAGGAAGACAAGTTGCAGGCAGAGGTACCCAAGGAGGTGAAGCAAATGTTGCAAGAGTATAAGGACATAGTGAGTGATGGAGCACCTGCAACACTCCCACCAAGAAGGTCTATAATCCATCAAATAGAATTTGTTCCTGGTGCATCCCTACCTAAGAAAGTTGCATATAAGCTCACACCTAACCAAAACAAGGAGGTGGCAAGGCAAGTGAAGGAGTTATTGGAACAAGGACTGATTAAGAAGAGCATAAGCCCATGTGCAGTCCTGATAGTGCTAGCATCAAAGAAGGGAGGCAAGTGGAGACTTTGCATTGATTCAAGGGCAATCAATAGGATCACCATAAGGTATAGGTTTCCTATTCCTAGAATAGAGGATTTGATGGACTGTTTAGGAGGTGCTATGTATTTTACCAAGTTGGACCTTAAAAGTGGTTATCACCATATTAGAATTAAGGAGGGAGATGAGTGGAAGACTGCTTTCAAGACAATAGAAGGGTTGTATGAATGTCTTGTGATGCCATTTGGACTCACCAATTCCCCAAGCACCTTCATGAGGTTGATGAATGAGGTGTTAAAAGATTTCACAGGTAGGTTTGTGGTGGTGTACCTAGATGACATTCTCATCTATAGCAGAACCAAAGAGGAGCACCTTGAGTATTTGAGGTTAGTCTTAGAGAGGTTGCATAAGGAGAAGTTATCCATCAACCTAGAGAAGTGTGACTTCTTGAAGCAAGAGCTGGTCTACTTAGAATTTGTGGTGTCTAAGGGAACCTTGAAGATGGATCCAAGTAAAGTGGAGGCAATCTTGAATTGGCCTGCCCCTAGAATAGGGACTAAAGTTAGGAGTTTCCATGCTTTAGCTCAATTCTATAGGAAGTTTGTGAGGAACTTCAATGGCATATGTGCACCAGTCCTTGACACCATAAAAGGAGGCCTTAAAACTAAGTTTAAATGGACTGAGCAGGCTAATAAAGCATTTCAATTGTTGAAGCAAGAAGTAGCCACAAAACCTATCCTACTCCTACCTACTTTTGACAAGCTATTCACATTGGAGTGTGATGTAAGTGGAATTGCAGTAGGGGGTGTATTGAGTCAAGAGGGAAGACCTGTGGAATTTTTCAGTGATAAGCTCAATGAAGAAAAGAAGAAGTACTCAGCCTATGACCTAGAGTTGTATGCATTAGTGTAGTCTCTTAAAAAATGGAGGCATTACTTACTTTGAAAGGAATTTGTGGTGCTCATAGACAACCAGGGTTTGAGTTACATTAACACTCAAGAGAAGCTTAGCAATAGACATCTGAAATGGATGGAATACCTCCAATCCTTCACCTTCACCATCAAGCATAAGAAGGGGCAACTCAAGAAGGTGGCAAATGCTTTAAGTAGGAAGTTGTTGACAGTTCAAGAACTACAGTTGCAGAGCATAGGAATAGAAGGTTTCAAGGACCTCTATGAAGGAGATGAAGACTTCTCATCAGCTTACAAGGTTTGCAAGGAGTTTGAGAGCCATTTCCATGGTGAGTATGTAGCTTACACTCTCCAAAATGGTCTCTTGTTCAAGGGTAATTAGTTGTGTGTGCCAAGAGGATCTGTGAGGGAAAACCTCATCCAAGAGAAACACAATGGTAGTTTAAGTGGACACTTTGGAGTCAACAAAACCTTGGATCTAGTACAGAGGTACTACTATTGGCCAAAGTTGCCAAGAGATGTGAAAAGGTATGTGGAGCAATGTGGTGTGTGTCAAAGAGAAAAAGGAGGATCAAGTAATGTTGGTCTCTATCAACCATTACTAGTCCCAAATAGGCCTTGGGAATTTATAAGCATGGACTTTGTAGTAGGACTCCCCAAGACAAAGATAGGTATGGATAGCATCTATGTGGTAGTAGATAGATTTTCCAAGATGAGCCATTTCATTCCATGTAAAACTACACATGATGCTAGCTATGTTGCACATCTCTTCTTTAAGGAGATTGTTAGGATTCATGGACTTCCATTAAGCACTATTTTAGATAGGGACAACAAGTTCATGGGCCATTTTTGGCAAACTTTATGGAGGAGACTAGGAACTAACTTATCATTTAGCTCATCTTACCATCCACAAACTGATGGTCAAACTGAAGTCATCAATAGGGTGTTAGGCAACTTGTTGAGGTGTTTAACTAAGGAGTATGGGCAGACATGGGATCTAATCATTCCTCAAGTAGAGTATGCATATAATGATAGTGTAAATAGGACCACTAGAAAGAGTCCTTTTGAGGTTGTCTATGGTAGACATCCAAGAGGAGTGTGTGAACTTAGGGAACTTGGTTCCATGGAGATGAAGAGTGGCCAAGCAGAGGATTTCACTCAAACCGTCAAGGAAGTCCAAGAGCAAGTCAAGAAAGCCATCCTTGAATCCACTCAAAAACTAAAGGCCAAAATGGATGAGAAAAGGAGAGAGGTTCAGTTCAAGGTGGGTGACTTTGTGATGGTCCATTTGAGCAAAGATAGAATGCAAAGTGGCAAGCCTACTAAACTACAAATGAAGAGGGTAGGACCTTGTAGAATTCTGGCAAAATATGGTGAGAATGCCTATAAGGTTGAACTTCCTTCAGACTTAGCCATTTCACTAGTCTTCAATGTTGCCGATCTGATCATGTACAAGGGTGAGATAGAAGGGCAGACTGAGAACCAAGCCAAGGTGCTACAAGACTTGGATGTGAATGCCTTACCTCAAGTGAAGCAGCCTATAGTAGAGGAGATTTTGGAGTCAAGGGTGAAGAAGTCTACTAGACACTAGGTCTACATGGAGCACTTGGTAAAGTGGGCAGATCAACCTATGTCTGAAGCTACTTGGGTTGAAGAAAGAAAGTTCAAGAAGCTTGGCATTGATCCGACTCTCCTCACTCCCCTAGTTCCTTAGTTTGTTGCAGAGGGGGGGTATGGTGTAGGAGAACCCTTCAAAGGGCTCCCACCATTTGTTTTTGATTGTTTTCTTGCTTCTTTAAGAAGCCATTGTATATACAATAAGAGCCATGTCCTCATTGGTCTTAGTTAGGGTCCTACTTGTGGTCTTAGGGTCATAAGTCAAGATTGAGATTTTCTTGAAAATAGAGGGTATGTGTGCCTTTGAGGTGTTAAGGGGTCCTTCATAGAATGGTGGTGTCCTTAGGTTATCTCAATGTGGGTCTAGGAGTCAAGAAAAGCAACATTGGGAAAGTTGCTCAAAAGTTCCAAAAGTTGCATGACAACTTTTAAAAGTTGTCAAGCAACTTTTCCACCTAGTGGTCAAAATCTTTAGTTTAGCATGGACAACCCTAATATGGGCACATAGACCAAGGAAAGGGTAGTATAAGTAGTTGAAAACCCTAAGATAATGGGTTGGATGTCAGATGTTGTACGACCCAAGAAAAGTGACATGACTGTGACTGCAATTTTGTTGCCAATCGGCACAAATGGAGTAAAAGAAGATTGTTAATGGAATGATTTTTGAGAAAAACTGTGTGGAGTGTCTTGTATGGTGTATTTACTTTCATTGTGAGCATTTAGATTAGGTTTTTTTTTGCAGGTTGTGTGTGTTTGTCAATAGTTTGTAAACTTGCTTCTCACTGTCCAGTTTTAGATTGGTTTGTGTCAATGGGCTCATAACTCCATTCCCCATTGTGGAATCACCATGAAACCATGGGGAATGAGAGTACAAACCCTATACTATACTTCAAAGCAAGCAGGGCCCTTGAAGATGTAGGGAGGCTATTTAAAGACCCACTCCTAGGTGAGACTAGACACTGCCCAGCTAGGAAGGGTTAAGTTGCAGAGGTCTTGGAGAGCAAGGAAGGTTAGAGGAGGAGGCACCATTTGGTGGAGTTGTAAAGGGGTGAGTGGAGAAGAATTGGTATGAAGGAGGAGCTTCCACCAATGTAGAAAAGGTGGCAAGAGAAACAAAACCTACATTGTGACCTTGACAGGCCTAAAAAACCTTCTAAAAAACCCTTAAAAACCTTAAAATCCATCTAGGGCAATGTACGAACACTTGGAGGCCTAAAACCTAGAAAATCCTTGAGTCCTTGCTAAATGAATAGTAGGTCTTTTGGGAGGTTTCACAAGAAAATGCATCATTTGCAAGAGGGACCCCTAAAGGACCAAGTAGGAGGCCTAATTGGTCACAATCCTTGTAGCTCTATTTTGTAGGCAAAAGACAAAATTGTGAAATTGGTAAGGGGTAGGAAGCCTAAAACATCTTGGGGGCACATGAATGGGTGGAAAAACCATGTATTACACCTGAACTATCCTTTCTAAGACTTGGGAAGGTGTGGAACAAGCCAAACCCTTATTAACCTAATTAAGGGTTCCTTGAAACTCATGAGTAGGTGAGACCTTAGGAGTAGTTTTTCAAGTTGTTGGTGGGTGGATTGGGCAAGGTAAGGGTATTCCACAAGTAGAGGAATTCCTAGAGACCCTAGGGGTGGTTAGAACACCTAGTGATCCAAGGAAAGGATCCAAGAGCATAGACTAGGCTAGTCTATCCCATTCCCCATCCCATCACGATGAAACCCTTATCGGACTAATAAAGAAATCTTACTAGAACATAAGATAGCATCTGATCATCAGGCCAATACCAACTAATTGAAATATACTTCAGAAGAATAGGAACCCTTGATACAAACTTATTTCATCAACCAAATCATACCGGTGACAATCAACTGATTATCTTCCCAATCCAATCCTTCTACCGAAAGTCGGTAAACAACCATAACAACAAGTGTTGACATCAATGACAAAACATCAATGCAACAAATAATCAATTCCATCATATGGCCAACAGTTCCTTAGTCTCAACATATTCCAATTTCACCTCCTTGTCTACAACCTTTCCTTTTAGAAAATGTACTTAATTACAATGTACTTTGTTTGTGAATGCATCAGTGGATTCTTTGAGATATCGATAGAAATTTTTTATTATTACAAAGAACTAAAATAGGCTCATCAAATTTTACCTTCATCTCCTTTGAATTTTGCTTCATCCATAATACTTGAGTGCAACAGGAACCTACTGCAATATATTATTCTTTTGTAGTAGGTAGGGAGATTGAATCACGCTTCTTATTCAATTATGATATTAGAGTGTCACCAAGAAAGAATGCTCCATTTGTATTCTTCTTGGCATCAATACATCTAGTCCAATCTGCATCAGTGTAAGCAGTTAAACTAAAATTATCACTCCTAGGATACCATAATCCAAAATATATCATAGGTTTCAAGTACTAAAAAATCCTCTTCACATCCTTAACATGAGTTTCCTTTGGCGTTACTTGAAAGCTAGCAACATTCCAATGCTAGATTCAATGTCAATCCCAAAGACACAGAGGGGGGGGTGAATCAGTGTGTAACCGGTTTATAGAATATTTAAACTTATTAATAACTTTGCATCTCAAAATAGTGTACTAGTAAATAAGAATTATTATAATAAAAAAAAAAATAGTGACAACATAGAAACACACCATAACACAAGATATTTAATGAGGAAACCTGGTGTGGGAAAAACCTCGATGGGATTTGTGACCCACAATATTTACTTACTGGCCAATGAATAAATACTACTTACAATGAGGGGTCTGCACATGTAGGGAGGTGAACAACCTAGAGCTCACTACTCAGTAAAGAGTCATACTGACTACAAAATCGACTATCAAATCCAATACAATGTACTACTCAAAACAACATCTCTCATGCCAGGTTTAGTACCGGTTTAAGCTCAGTCAATAACCAAACCTTCACTATCAACTATATCACTTTATACAAAATTGCCTCATCACACATTATACCTCTCTCTCATCTACTTCTACTAAAATGACCTATAAGATCTCATACATATATGAGTCTTTTACAATATACCATATCGGCTGGAGTGTCGGTATGCTTTCTTGCTGATGTAATTTGAATGTCAGTGAAGTGTTGGGCATGTAGAAACCAATTGTCGATGACTTTCCAGTTGGTTTCCAAATGGTTTCCATCAATGAAAACATCAATTATTCTCATAATAGTGTTGAATGCCAACAATCTCCCCCTTTGGCATTGATGGCAACACTCATGAGAAAAATCAAAACTGTTATCCAAAAATTGAAATCCAAAAAGATATGCTCCCCCTGAGCAAGTGATATCCTTTGTACATGCATTTTTCTCTCCATTGCTCCCCCTTTGACATCAATGACAAAGGATGTCATCAAAAGAGTACAAAAATGCTACCTCAAGGTTTGTAACCGGTTGGTTACAATCTAAAAGATGTCCACCAAAATCATATTCAAACTCTGCATAAATTTATTGTTGTCATCTAAAGTTGCCTCAGTCTGCTGGATCATACCGGTGAGATAGTGCATCTATTGCTCTGGTGATTGTTCTCCTTGTACCATTGCCTTAGACAATTTGGTTCTTTGAGTAATCAGATTATCCAGCCTCAGACCAAGTTTATCTTTTAGTTCCCAGGCATTAGACTTTATCCTTGCCTTCTCTTTCTCAAGTTTTTCTAATTTCTCCTCAAAGACTGCCATTTCCTGTTCAAAAACTGATATGAGTCTGGATGAAACTATAATATTATCCGCAATGTCATCAATTTATTTATGTGTCTTCTTGATCTCCTTATCAATGTTCTCAGTCAAACAGTGAGGTTTACATGCTTCCTTATATAGATCCTTATACTCCAAAATTGTAGAATTGTGTAACGGTAAAAGTGTATCCACGTGATCGGTACATTTATTTATTGTGTTTTCAAAGAATGTATTTTTCTCTTTTTCAACTCTCTCCTTTATGATATCCTCATTCACCTTGTCTATAGTTATAACATTATCAGAAATGAATTTGGACAATGTGTCCAATTTACCTAAGGAATCCTAAATGTGATCTATGTTACAATTTGGTGCAATCATCTTAAGAATAGGTAAAGTGTTATGAATTTCCTTAAAAGCCAATTGCAATCAGTTATCCTCTTTATAGAATCTAAAAGTACCTCTGTGATATTGGTAGGTCTGAATTCACCTATAGATGTACTCGGTTCAGCTGTAGATTTCATCTCAACAGATGTCTAACCAATCACCTTCAGTATCTCTTCTTTATTTCCATCAAATGTTTATTCATTTTTCTTTTATTTTCCTTTGGTGGATCTGTCTATGTTTGCACCTCAACCTTCGATGGTTTCTCAGATTGTTTAGTGTCTCTATAACTGCCAATTTTTTAGTCTCAAATGAACCTTTGCCTCTATTTGTTTCTCTGAAGGTTCTACTGCCAGTTTCTCATATTCCGGTGATCCTGTGCTAGTACCTTTGTTCACTGTGGGCTTTCCAGTCACTGCCAGTTGCTCTGTTTGAGTCGGTATCTTAGTTTCCTGAGAGTCAATAGTTTGTGCTGGTTTCTTTGAATTTTTGCTATTATCAACATTGTTTGCCTTAACCTCTAAATTATCTTTATCCACAACAATGTTTACCTCTTGAGTATCCACATTCATTGTAAAGAGTATCTTAGACTCAGGGTTAGTATTATCATGTGTTATACCTTCAGTATTAGTAGCCGGTGGATCTTCTAAGTGTACCGGTGGTGTATCCAAAGGAGGTGGTGGAAGGTTATCTCTAACCTTTATGTTTGGAATAATACCAACTTTTCCTTTACCATTGTCCTTGTCTTTCTGATATACTTTAAATGTCTTTTTAGGTCTTCTCTTTTCCTCTTGCTTTTCCTTCTCTACAAAGAATATATCCCATTTATCTGTAGTCTCATCTACAATCTCTTTTACCCTTCCAGCAGTCAGGCTTACTTGCCAGTGTCCACTAACAAATACAGATTGGTTAGCTTCAAAGATAAGTTCATCAATTTCTTCCTTGGAGTTTACCGGATGAACAACCAAGAGTGATTCAACTTTCAAATTCTTATCCAATTCCATCACTGATAGCTTTTTTGCTTCTAGTCTCATGTAGAGATCATTTGGTAGCTCATCAATCACTTCTATTAAAACTTTCTTGTATATCCAAGTGTAAGACAATGATTTCCTCAACGGTGTTTCTGTTAGTATCATTTGAAGTGTTATACCATTTCCTTACATTAGACAAATTACCTTCCTCTGTTATCTCATTCAGTAAATTGTTCAATGTGGGGGTAACCGGTGTCTGTTTCTTCTTAGGTGTAAGTTTCTTCTTCAGTTTCCTAACTACCTGATGTTTCTTCCTTTGTGTCTTGGTTTTCTTAGGTGAAGGAGAGGGTACCTGTGAGGGTTTTCTCTTCCTTTCAACTATTTTTAACTCAGCAACCTTACCACTATCACTGTCGGAAGATGTTACAATTGGTGAAACATTTGCTTCAGGTTGTAGTCCTTCAAGTTCACTTGCCGGTATACCACTGATGTTCATGATATTTTCTTTGATTTACTTTACCTTCTTGGAGGCACCTCTAATGAACTTTTTTCTTCTCTTAGTTCTTTTCTGCGTAGACACTTTACTCTTTATGGTTTCTGCATTTCCAAAGAATTCCTCAGACAGCTCCCTTGGTGCATCAAGTAGAGCTTTAGCATAAGTTTCCAAAATAGATAGGTCTACATCATATCCCATCTTCATAACCCAAATAGTTCTAAGACTTGCTGCTTCCATCCAAGTTTCATTTCTCTTAATAACACTTGTCATATTTATCAACTATGCTTTGTGGTAGTCTCTCTCTTTCTCTCATCTTAGAATGGAATGTTTTGAAATAGCCTGTAATGTTCTTAACACTATCAGTGCGCATACTAGTGAAAGCATCTTGTATCTATTTTCCTACCAGGATGTCATAACCAAAATCCTTGTGACCTATGTCGGGTATCTCCTTGGTAAAGTACAACATCAGACATACCAGAAGGTTTCCAAAATGGAAAGTACCTTTCTTGTCACCCTTAATCTTCTTCAGGTTGTCAATTAATTCATTTTTAAGCCATTCACACACATCAATCTTAGCATTATTGTTTACCATCTCATATGCACTGTGAATACATAGGCTAGAAACATAATTTAGTCTATTTGCATGAGTAGCTTTGTAACCTAGTACCATACTCACATATCTTACATTTATGTCCTTAACATCATTTACTCCAAGTGACCTGTTATCAGATGTTGCTCTGGTTAAATCCATAACTCCTCTATTAGGAATTTTCTTGGTTTTATCAGGGCTACTACAAGTTGAAGGTAACCCAGTAACTGCCTTAATTGCTTCCCTATCTATTTTGCAAACTGATTCTAACCACAAGAATTCTCCATGGACTCTGCTCAATACAAGTCTGACAACTTCCTTAGGAAATTCAAGAATGTTCAGATCTCTACAAAACCTAAATTTTCCACAATCTTATGTTTGGGTTTGATTACTCCATTTTCATCAGAAATGACCTCATTAAACATTTTCTTCAACTCCCCAGTCCCTAGGTTTTCTATGTTGCAATGTATGTAAATTCTAGGGTCTTTTGCAAATGCTACACCCTTAGGAATTTTTGAAAAAGCTCCTACAGAATCATCTTGTTTCACAATCTTGGGGATAATCTTGAATATGGGTCGAGGGCATTTAATATTTTCCACAATGGTAGGGTTCAAAGTAAACTTTGGAACATAAGATGATGAAGCCATTTCAAAGATAAATACCTCTAAATTAAAATTCTGAATGCTTGAAAATTACTTCACAGCTTCGCCTTAGAATGCCTTGCTCAATTTTGCACTCTCTGATCATTTGAATTTTTCAGTGTGTTTGAAATGAGGGTTTCCCAGTGCTTTATAGCCAAAAATTTCTTCAAAACAACATTAAATGCTCACCGGTTAAGTGAAAACTTAATAAATCTGCCAGTAAAGAAGAAATGTATCTTCTCACCATCAACCGAGGGTAGAATGCATGATCTTAAACTTGCTGCAATACCCCCTAAGGATTGTTTCTTTGTTAGATGAAGAATCTCATGTCGGTGGAGGATTATTCTATTCTACCAGTGAAGATATAGTTTCATCAGTTCTCTGATCACTCTTCTTAATCCATTGTTTTGAAAATTCTTTCTTAACTTTATCTACCTTTTCTTCGCCCTTCAAACTAGATCCTTTGTTATTTGTCGGTGCATTCTTGCTTCTATAGAATTTAGCAATATGTCCAATCTTGTTACAAGCATAACAAGTTACATTATTTCTTTGAATAGCCTTTCCATATCCTTGACCGGTTTGTGATCTACGTTGATTAGATAAATGCCCAAATCTTCCATAAACATAGCATTTCACATTCATTCTACAATTTTCTGAATTATGACCAACTTTGTTGCATTTGGAACATTGATTGGTGGGTGAGTTTGTATTATGATTATTTCTAAATCTACACTGATTATCTCTATGACAATATTTGTTGCAATTGAAACATTTTCCATTAAATTTATAAGCATTAGGTTGTCTTACCGGTTTGTTTTGATCTTGATTGTTTGCAGTACCAAAACTTTCTCCATGTTCAAATCCAAGTCCATTAGTATCTCCATTAGCATGTCATCAAGTTCTTCTAAACTTTTCTTGAATTTGTCTTTGTGTTTATTTGCAGTAACCAACTCATTTTCTAGAATTCCAACTTGTCTCACAAGCTCGGCTTTATCATGTTGCATGTGAATCAAGTCTATCTTTAACATATCATTTTCATGACCAAATCTCAGATTTTTATTTCCAGCATCATAAAGTCTCCTAGTCAAGTCTTCTTCATTCTTCTTCATGTCTTCAATATCTTTACATAACCTCATAGTCATATCTTGCATTTCATTCTTCATATTACTATTCTCTTGTCTCAACTTGTTTGCAATGTCTCTAAGAGTTTATTTTTCATCATCATCATTCTGCATCTTCTCATGAAGTTATTTTCTTTTATTTTGTGCTATAGCAAAGTTATCCTAAAGTCATTTAATGAATTCATGTGCAATCCTTAGATCATCTTCAAGTTTGATATTCTTCAATTTTTGTGCATCAAAATATTTCAGGGCTCCTTCCAACTATTTTCTTAAGTTCTCCATCTGTACCGATGTCAGAATCTTCCTCAAGTTGTTACGCTTTTGAAAATAGAGGACCAAGCACTGATACCAATTGCTAGATTTAATGATAGTCCCAAAGACACTAAGAGGGGGGGTGAATAAGTGTCTAACTAGTTTACACAATAATTAAACTTATTAATAGCTTTGCATCTCAAAACAATGTACCGGTAAATAAGAATTATTGTAATAAAAAATAATAATAGAGACAACATAGAAACACACCATAACACATGATATTTAACAAGGAAACCCGATGTGGGAAAAACCTCGATGGGATTTGTGACCCAAAATATTTACTCACTGGCCAATGAATAAATACTACTTACAATGAGGGGCCTGCACATGCAGGGAGGCCAACAACCTAGAGCTCATTGCTAAATAAAGAGTCACACTGACTACAAAATGGATTATCAAATCCAATACAATGTAATCCTCAAAACAACATCTCTCATGCCAAGTTTAATACTAGTTTAAGCTTAGTCAATAACCAAACCTTCACTATCAACTATATCACCTTATACAAAATTACCTCATCACACATTATACCTCTCTCTCATCTACTTCTACTAATATGACCTATAAGATCTTATACATATATGAGTCTTTTATAATATACCATGTCGGTTGGAGTGCCCATATGCTTTGTTGCCGATGTAATCTGAATGCTGGTGAACTGCCTGCCGGTGCCGGACATGTAGAAATCAATTGCTGCTGACTTTCCATTTGGTTGCCAGATGGTTGCCATCAATGACAACATCAATTATTCTCATAATAGTGTAGAATGCCAACATCCAACTATCTGCATGAGATTGACATTTGTATCAAACTGTTGTTAAGTTGAGATTGACATTTGTGATGTCTTTCAATTTTGATAAGACCCTTATGGGGTCGAATTGAGCATTAAAGTAACAAGTTAACGTTTGTTATGTATAATCTATTCAATCCAAGTGAGTCCTTGAGGTCGATAGACCCAATTTATATGAACTCCATGAGTCATAGTCAAATGATAAGACTTATAATGCCAATGATATGTAAAGTCCACAAATCAGTTATATAAAAAAAAGAAAATCATGAAGAATTAATGAATGTATGAAACTTAAATCTTGTTTTAATAAAAATGCAAATTATTTTCTTTATATTTTTTTTATAAAATTATAAATTATTTTCATTTTTTTTTAATGAAATAAATAAATGTCACAAAATAGATTGAATGATAAAGCTTTCAAAATTTCTAAACCCATGCACTACATAGACAAAAAAGAGAAACTTCAAAATCTTTACTAACACAACCCTTCTGTCAATGCCACTTATTCTTCACGACTGACATCTACAACAACTTGCTATGTATGCATTTTTTGGTACAATTTGTCATCATTCTTATTCTTTTGGGCGACACTCTTTTCTAAATATTTGAAAAATCAAAATCTCTGACAAATCAATTAACTTGACTTTTTTTTGCAGTCACTACATCTTCCATGAATGATTTTACCAAACATTTGTATGCTGGAAACAAATGTACACCTACTTTTATTTTGTTCATTTTGCTGGACAATTTACTTCCATAATTTTTCTTTACAACCACCTCGATTGCTGCAAAATAGTTAAATATTATTCTTTTAGAATGGTGGGATGTGTGCTACATCAATCTAGAATATCGTATTGGCAAATTAATGTTGTTAAATCCCTAAAATTATCACAGATTGACAGATTGACTGTTTGAGGATGGGGGTTAAATGTAATGACTGAATAGCTATTTTTTGTTCTGTAAAATATAACTAAAAAGAGTAATATTTAGAAAATTATATATTTTTCTTTTGTGTATATGTTTCTTTTTATCATGGTATATTTGTATATTGGAAAGGTCATTTAGAATAGAAAAGAAGAAACTCTTTGATGATAAATGGGTTTTCTGAAAATTATGAATTGAATTTGATAGGAGAATGGTCTTTTTGGTGCATCTTTTATTGTAAAATACAACAAAATAATTAAGAGTATGGATCTTTTGAGCATGGTTTTTGTTTTTTGTTTTTGGAGAGGATCATAACACTGCTCAGAATAGTTTTGCATTTAATTATCATGATAAATATACAAGTTTATTAGAGAAATGTGAGCAAGTTCTTTTTAGTCTAAATATGAAAAGACAATTTTATTTGGTACATTTTAATTTGAGAATATCTAATCAGATATATTGGAGGCACAAGATTGAAATAATGATGTATTTTTTAGCGAGTGTTAAATATCAGTCTTTTTAATTCAACTTACTTTTGTTGTTTTATTTAAATATCCATCTCAAAATCTAAATTTATCTATAAAATATTGTAGTCACAACATAAAATAGTGGGATGGCAAATTCTCAGGATGCGCAAAGTTTAGGGTTTGATGCGTAGGGCAGGTAGAAGGCTCTGCATTGGGGGGATGAGGCGGTGTCTGATCTGCTCCCCCTGAAAGACCTTTTTGGTGCTTGAGCTGGACATGTGTCGCAATGGGTTTTTCATGAAGGCAGATGGGTAGATGTGTTGGCTTTGCCCGCGTGACCGTTGGAGGAAAAGACATTTCAATTTGTTCCTTCCTCAGCTTACTTCAGAGGGTTTTTCCGACAAGATCAAAAATGGGCTCGAAATCAGGGAGCTCGACATAAAGGCAAACAAAAGAAAAGTAAGGCATAGAATCATTTTGTGAATACCTCTGTGAACTTGGTTAAGGATGTGGGGGGTCATGTACAGAGTTCGGTTTTACCTTCATAGCCTACTCTGGTTTCAATCCCATTGATTGATGCTTTGGATGTCATTTTGGGAAAGAAAGCTATGGATCTCCAATGGCTTGTGGTTGTGATTCAGATTTGCGGTGATTTTATTTCCCTTTTCAAGCTTCACCATAAAATTCATGCTCTATGGTATGGTACTTTGTTTTTTCATGTGCTTTCTGTAAGCTCTTTTCTTGTTATATTCGACTCAACATCTTCTAGGGATAAGGCTCTAAGTTCTTCATTTTTTTGGCTTGGAAGAAACCTGATTTTTGTGGAAAGTTGGAAATCATTTTTGGCAGTTTCTAGAGTTGGTCCAAAACAAGTCCTTGTGTGGTTTAAACTTCCACTCTTACCTTTAGAATTTATTGAATCTGATATATTATCAAAAATTGGGGATTCTTTGCGTAAATTTTTGATGTCTTGTTCATTTCTTGAGGATGGGGTTCTGGTTGTTAAAATTTGTGTGTTAACTTGCCCTAATACTCAGCCGCCAAATTTTTGTAATATTAGGTCTCCCTTTGGTGTATGGCGCCAAAATTTGGTTAAAGATTTGGGGGTTTTTGGTCCATCTGTTGTAGTTATGCACTACCCAGTGTTTTTTCACATGAAATCCATCCATTTTGGTTCGGGGGAATCTGATTCTCCATTTGTGGAAAATGTGGAACCTCATACCTGGGAAAAAAAATAATTGTCTGGTTGTTCTTTCAACCCTCCTCCCATTGTGAACAAACCTGTCTCTGCTATGTATTCTGAAATGGCTCTCAATAATTTTGTTCATTCCACGAGGATTGGTCGTTCTAATGCTCTTTTTGTTAAACAAACCTTTTGTCTTTAATTTGGTCCCATCTTCTCAAACCAGGGTGAATCTGGGCATCTTTGAGCCTGCGGTTGACTTGGGCATTAGGGTAGGGGTAGATACAGGTGCCCCTGGCTTTCCATAGAAAGTTATAAGTGATGTAGCTACATCAAATGAGAGGAATTTATTAGAGCATGAGGGTGAAAATGTTAATTCGGTGGACATTGCCCCAGATGACCTTCTCATTGCTCAGGTTTAGGATTTAGCGAATACTAATAAGACTCTTCTAGATTCCCCTTTATCTAATAAGGTTACCTCCTTGATTTCAGTGGATTTAGGTGTTTTGGAGAATGATTTGGCTACTTTTCCCATCAATAACCCTTTTGATCTCTTTCATAGGGAGAAGGCGTTGGTGGTTCCAGGACTTGTGTCACCATTACCTCCTGTGGCCTCAGACAAAGAGGAGAATGGGGGAGATAAGACCAATGTGGTGGTTGCTTCAAGGCTTCCTTTTGTTCAAACTCCTCTACTTCCTTCCTCACCCTTGTCTACTCTAGGGAAAAGGGGGCGTAAGCCTAAACATGTTAAAACAAATTTAGAAATTGCTGCAGGGATTCAATCTACTATTTTGTCTTCCTTAGAAACTTCAAAGAAGAAGAGGTTGAAGAAACCTTTCAGTCCCCCTATTACAAGAGCTATAGCTACTAAACGTAGTCTTCATAAGGTTTTTTTGGTTGGGGTGCTTCCTCCAGTCTTGTTGAATGCTTTGAGGGGAGATGAGGCCTCCCCTCAGGAAACATGAGGTTAATATCCTGGAATGTTAGGGGCTTAAATGCCCCTAACAAACAATGCTTGATTAAGTCACAATTAGACTTAATGAAGTGTGATTTGGTACTGTTACAAGAAACTAAGCTTAATTTGCAATCAGCAGATAGCTTATTTTCCTCTTGGAAAGTTTGGAACTTTTGTTCATCTCCCTCTTTAGGGGCGTCGGGTGGGTTGGCTTTTATTTGGAAGGATTCTGCTGTTCACTTCTCATTAGTTGCATCATCATCTAATTGGACGCTTGGAATAGTTAAGAGTAGAACGTCTAATTTAAAATTTTGGCTTTTTAATGTTTATGGCCCTTCTGGGATTATAGAGAAAA
This sequence comes from Cryptomeria japonica, assembly GCF_030272615.1. Taxonomy (NCBI): domain Eukaryota; kingdom Viridiplantae; phylum Streptophyta; class Pinopsida; order Cupressales; family Cupressaceae; genus Cryptomeria; species Cryptomeria japonica. The sequence goes on along the minus strand of NC_081406.1, from coordinate 466,480,589 downwards.
GAATGCTTTGGAATTCCTTAATTACTCTCGCTACTCCTCTACAGAATGTTTCTCTGATTTTTGGGGATGATTTTAATGCAATTGCAAGTTTGAATGAAAAGGTTGGAGGAATTATTCCTAACAAACGTGTCATTTCATATTTTTGCAACTTCATTCAATCCTTGAGTCTAGTTGATTGTATGCCTCTTAATGGTTCATTTACTTGGACTAATATGCGTAGGGACTTTTCTCAAATTTCGGAAAGGCTGGATCATTTTTTGGTTTCAGAGAATTGGTTTAGTTCAAGGTAGGATTTTGTATCCACAATCCTTCCCTTTACTGGCTCTAATCATTTTCCTATCCAGTTTGATATTTTTGAGGATAGGGCTCCTAAAAAGTTACCTTTCAAGTTTGAGCCAATGTGGTTTAGGGATCAATCATTTTTGCCTTCATTAAAATCTTGGTGGAATTTAGCCCCTTATTTTCCTAGGTCTAAGATGTTTCAGCTAGTCAAAAAATTGGGCTTCTTGAAGATAAGAATAAAGGATTGGAACGTTCAGCATTTTAAGAATCTCTTTGGGGAAAAGGCTAGGATCCAGGAGGAGATTGAGCAACTTAACAATAAATTTGTTGCTTTTGGTATGTTTGCTGCAATGTATGACGACCTTAAATCATTGAATGCTCAATTGAGTGAGATTCTAGCTAGGGAAGAATCTTATTGGAGACAGAAATCTAGGGATCTTTGGCTCTCTGAGGGTGATCAAAATACCAAATTCTTTCATTCCTCCTCTAAGCTCAAGAAACTTCATAGTCGAATCTCTTGTATTGTAGATTCCAATGGGAATACTCTGCTAGAGGAAGATGAAATAGCTTCTGAAGCTGTTAGGTTTTTTAAATCCCTTCTCTCAGTAGAGCCAATGGTGGTTGATGAGGGATTTGTAAATTCAATCCCTCAACTTGTCTCTCAAGAAGATAATAAGATGCTGATGGCCCCTTTTTCCTTGGCTGAATTAAAAGAGGTAGTCTTTTCCATGCACCCGAAAAAGGCACCGGGAGCAGATGGATTTATGGCATTATTCTTTCAGAAAAGTTGGGACTTTATAGGGAAAGATGTGTTGTTAGCCTTGGAGGAGTCTAGAAGAAATAGGGCGATTCTAAGAGAAATAAATAATACTCTTATTGTGATCATCCCTAAGGTAGATAATCCTACATCTTTTTCAGACTTTCGTCCAATTGCCTTGTGTACCACACTATACAAAATTTTTACTAAGGCAATTTTGGTTAGATTATCTAAACTCCTTCCTCAGATTATTTCGGTAGAGCAGGGTGGTTTTGTGCCTGGTCGAGAGACCCCTGAAGGAGCCATTGTTGCTCATGAAATTCTGCATTATATTTCTCAGCAAAAGGTGTCAGCTATGATCCTCAAATTAGACATGCTTAAAGCATATGATAATGTCAATTAGCAGTCCTTGCTTGTTGTTTTGAACCGGTTTGGGTTCTCAAGGTGTTGGGTTAAGAGGGTTTATTCATGCATTTCCTCTGCCCGCTTCTCGGTATTGATTAATGGGACTCCCTCAGGTTTTTTTGCTTCCTCCCAGGGTATTAGGCAAGGGGATCCCTTGTCCCCTTTTTTGTTTGTTATTCTGGCGGAAGCATTAAGTAGGGCTATTTCTAATGCTACAGTTGTGGGTTGTTGGTCAGGTATCAGAATAGATGGCCTCCCTTCCTCACAATCTCATTGCTTATTTGCTGATGATATGCTTTTGTTTGGGAAGGCCACTATGACAGAAGCACGAGCTATTGAGAAAGTTATCTCCAACTATTCAGCCTTTTCTGGTCAAAAGGTTAACAAGGGAAAGTCCAAAATATTTTTTGTCAATGTCCCCACTTTAGTTAGGAATAATCTTATCTGCTTTTGGAACTTTCAAGTTGGGTATTTCCCTTTCATGTATTTAGGTATTCCCTTCTTTCTTGGGGCAAATAAGAACTCTTTTTGGGACAAAATTGTTCATTTTATCCCCTCTAGAATTTCCTCTTGGAATCATAAATGGCTAACATTGGCAAGCAAAATTCTATTAAATAAATTAGTCTTGAGTGCTATACCTACATATCTAATGTCTATTCTCTAGGCTCCCTCTCAAGTTGTTAAGCATTTAAAGGTATCCCTCAAGTCCTTTTTTTGGAATGATAATTTAGGAGGAAGGAAGAAGATTCCTCTTTTAGCATGGGATAAAGTTTGTCATCCCAAGGAGCTGGGGGGGACGGGAATTTGTGATTTGGCTATTCAAAACAAGGCTTTGGGGGCTAAGTTAATTTGGAAATTATACACAACTCCTAGTTGCAAATGGGCCTTTGTTGTGCTTGCTAAATATTTAAGGGGTTCACCAAGAGAAAGGATTTTTATTGCAACTTCCCTTCCGAAGGGCTCTGCATTCTGGAATTTTCTGATTTCATGTAGAGAGGTGATTTTGCCTCATTTATCTTGGGTTGTCCATAATGGGAGAAAGGCCCATTTTTGGGATGAATTTTGGAATGGGCACCCAACTCTCTCATCTATCCGGGATTGGTCCCCTTTGCCGACAATCCTTTCTTCTCTTTGGGGACCTTCTGTTGCAGATTATTTTATCATTGACACTTCAGGACCTTGTGAAATTGTAAAATGGAAAGAAATCCCTCCCCTGGCTATTAAAATTAATATTATTTTAGATTTTATTGAAGAACTTTGCAAGAGACATGTAGTTTTTCAATATAAAGAGGATTCATTGGTTTGGATTAAAAATGCGGCTGGTTCCTATTCAGTGAAAGAGGGGTATAATTCTTTGATACAGACCCCTATACCTATTGGCCTACTAAGTTATGCTGGCATACTGTGTGTCTTCCAAAAGCAGGGGCTTTTGCTTGGTTAGCAATTCAAGATAGAATCGTCACTGGAATGCGTCTAGATAGGCTTGGGATTACGACAGTTTTCCCATGTGTTTTTTGTGGATATTGCATGGAATCGGTGGACCACCTCTTCCTGCTTTGTCCTTTTGCCTCTGAGTGTTGGTATTGGTTGTTTGGTATGTTAGGGTGGTCTTCTGCTCTTTGCTCAACTCTACTTTCACAATTTCAATCCTAGCCTTTGTTGTTTCCCACTTTGTTCTATTCATCTTTGTGGATAGTTGCTCCATCTCTGGTGATTTGGAATCTTTGGCTGGAAAGGAATACAAGAATTTTTAATCATAAGTCGATGTTTGTGTCAGACGTCATAGGGAAAATCCAAGCATCCATTAGTGAAGTAGTGCTTTCTTTCATTTATAAAAATTTAGGCCAATTAACAACCTTTTCTCATTGGGATAACTGGGTTACTTGGAAATGGCCCTCTCTGCATTTATTGCCTTCTAATGGGGCTATTTCAGATGCCTTTTCCTTGCATCTTAAGTGAAAAATGGCTAAATGGAGCCCTCCCCCTTGTCCTTGCTTCAAACTTCAGTTTGATGGGGCCTCTAAGGGCAATCCGGGAAAGTCTGGGATTGGGGTAATTATCTTTGACCATTCTTCAAAAATCATCATGGCAGTTGGTAAATACATTGGTCATTGCACTAACAACATGGCTGAATTTCAGGCTCTATCCGTTGGACTTGATCTGGCTCATTCTCTAAATATCAAAGATATTGTTATTGAAGGGGATTTAATGCTTGTTTGTCAGGCGGTTGCTGCCAAAAAATGTGCCTCTTGGCATATGCAGTACATTCTGGAGCACATTCTTCTTCAACTTAATGGCTTCTCCACTTTCTCGATTTCCCATTGTTTTAGAGAAATTAATGTGTTTGCAGATTTTCTTGCAAATAAGGGTATTAGTGATGGTGTAGATTGCATAGAACTTGCATCTTTAGATTTTCCTATCTCATGTATAAAAATTCTATCTTAAAATGCCTTCTTGATGTGGTTGTTCTTTCGTAAGTGCTTATAATGAGGGTGTTTTGGAATAATACCATTGTTATTAACATTTATTGGGAGAATCTCCCCATTTTTTGGAGGGAGGTTTTTTTGGTGGTAGCCTTGGATAGTTCTTCTCGCCTTATGGGGTGTTTACTTCTTTGAATGTCTATAAGTGGGGTGTTGCCTTGCCTTATGACAACACCTTAGTTATAGTCATCCCTGGAAGTGGAGCTGCTTTTAAGGCTGGAGGGTGGTAGTCTTTGGGATCAGTCGACATTGATTTAATAGTTCTTTGTATGTTGGGCTATGTGGGTTGCTTGGTTTTTATTTCCTTTTTCCAGTTTGGTGGTTGAGGTTATGTTATTTTCTTTCTCCATGATGGTTGGTGGCATTGTTTTCGGTCTTTTTGAGGCTGGTCTATATTGCTTTTTGGGATAATCATTAGACAAAGTGGTTCAGCTTAAGTACCCTATCTTCTGTGCCCATCATGTTTTCTTAAGCGTAGTGGTGGCCGATTGTGTCATGATTTTTGGCTTTCACGTTCTGCTCATTGGTTTAGTAAATAAATCATTATGTATTGTAAGGTTGGTGAGTTTGATTGATTGAGTTTGCTGTATGTGAAGCATTTTTTCATCATTCAGAGGTGCTATCTGGTTGGATACTCTCTTTGTATGATATTCTGAGAATCATATCATGACAACCCTTGCTCTGTTATATATCTTCGCTAGATATACAGGTATGGGTCATATTTGTCTGTTTCTTTTTCAGAGTATACAATGCTTAGCAGGATGTGGAATCTTTTGGGCAAAATTGGTGGGTTGTGGATTATTTTGAGAAGTTGGAAAATTCAATGTTTTGGATGGGGTAAATGGCTTCTTATCATGTTGTTACTCATTTTTCTATTCTTATGAACCATTATATGGATTGGTTTCACCCTGTTTCCTGAAGGTTGTCTCCATCTTTTGTTACTTCTTGTATGGATAGGATTATGTATGCTAACCATTTTTATGTTGTCAGGACTACTTCTCCTTGGTTCCCTCTTCATCGTGTTTTTTGTTCTCTGCAGAATTCTGGACTCATGTGGTGCATAAGGGGATTAATGTTTGGGGCTACCACTGTTCTTGGCTGCATTTTTTGAGATGATAACCTCTCTACAGAATTACTAGTACAAGCTTGTTGTAAAAGCTTCCTTTATATCTAATGTAATTGAAACTATAATCAGGGTTTATTGGGATGTATATGGGTTATTGTATTGGGTAGGTAGGTTTATGTTTCTTGAGAGAGACTGAGGGGTTTTCTTACTAGTTCTTTCCCCTCAGTGCTCTTTGAACCAGTCACCATGTAAAATATATATATATATATATATATATATATATATATATATATATATATATATATATATATATATATATATATATATATATATATATATATATATATATATATATATATATATATATATATATATATATATATATAATTTTAGTGGTATCATCCACTTTTATCAAAAAAAACAAACATGAAATGTATTTATTTATTAAAAATGAAGTCTTAACATTTGCTTATGATTTAATCCACATTGTTTTGGTAGTCATAATTATGTTTATTTAAAATAATTTGATTTAAATCATCAAAATATAATACTAAATTTTTATCAGTATCACATTATTTCTTATAATGTTCTATTACCAGTTCCTGCCCACAAGGTTATTTATGCTTCTACATGGTTGGATGCAAATTTTATTTATTTATTTTTATTTTGACCAATCATAGAGAAGAATTTTAGTTTATTACTATGCATTTCTATAATTGAAATTTGATACTTACTTTTTTGTTGTTTGAATAATAGTATTTATGTACTCTTCCATTGGTTCAAATGGATAATAGTGAGTGTATAATTTTTTTTATTAATGGATGCATAAAAATTCAATATTTTATTGAGTGTACATCTAATGTGTATTGGTTTATTGAGCTCCTCAATGAAAATTGTTTGCAGCCTGATCTATGCATCTATGTTGCTTTTCCTTGTTCTTGACCCTATCTGCATTAGTTCAATTTGTCTCTCCTTAAAACTTCTTAGAGATTCATACTGTATCATTGTTGGTTAGCTATTCTATCAATTATTTTAATTTCGATATTTATTGTTATCCACACTCTGTTCTTTTATTTTATTTAGTTTTCTTTACTTTCTACAGGTTTTGTTTTTAATCGACATCAAATATCCTAAAATGTTGCCAAAATTCTCTTTGTCTTTCTTGGATATGTAATCTCAACTACCCTCAAATCCTCCGTATGCACATTAATATTGGCAACTTCTTTTGTCAATTCCAAATCCTCCATATCCTCCAAGAAAATCTCTCAACTATAAAGACAAGGAACTCAAACACATCTTCCTCAAGATTTGAAAGGTTGTCATCTTAATTGCTCCAACCTGTGTATTGTACCATCCACAGATTTTACTTGGATTATGGGTGGTTTGAAATACATTTTTTAATGCTTGTTCCCAATCCACCACATAAGCTAGTTTTCTATATAATGCATGACTTTGTATTTTTCCAAGCACTCTCTTAGGAGTCCAGCTCTATAGAGCTGTCTATGAGAAGTAGAGTGTTTGAGGAGGGTCTGAATGTAAGAGCAGAAGTGCTCATATATCAGATGTAATGTTTTTTTTTTATTAATATAAACTGTTTTTATTCCATTTTTGTTGCTCCCTTCATTTTCTACATCTGGTATCAGAGCCAATGGTTTAATTGCCTATAGAACCAAAAGAATCTGGAGAAGTCTTATGCCCTTGCTAAAGTTGAAGCCATCATTGGGAGTGTCGATCTAAACAGAAAGCCTACTGGTTCTAGAAAGAAGAAAGTCATTGAAAAGGCTATGCAAAAGAAGAACAATTGTCATGTCTATGAGGATTTGGAGATCAAAGTGGAAATCACTACTATTGTTTGTTTTCAGGATATGTTTCAAACACATGTGCTGCCAAATTAGTGAATATTGATTATTGTTCCTAGGAGATGAGATTGAAGGCAAAGATGGGTCAAAGGAAAGTTTAAAAGTGACCGCAAAAAATTCAAGATGAAGTGGAAGCTTCTAAAGATTGGATTCGATGCATAAAGAAATAAAGAACAAAAGAAGGGGAACTCGAAGGCATAGTGAGTCTACCAGTTTGCTACTAGTCCAAGAAAAGAGGAGTCACTGAATTTTTGTATTCACAAGAAAGGACATTTTACGTTTGTTGTTGAAAAAAGGAAGAGAGTTAAATGAACTTTGTGATGTAGATAAGAAAAAGTGCAGATCGAAGAGACTATTGAGTTAGTTGACCACTGACAAGAGGTGGAGTCATTGCTAAGGAAAAATGAGATCATAGTTAAAGAGGAGATTACTTCTATGAACAAAGGAGAGACTAAAAGAAAGGTGTAGAAGAGAATCTTCTTTAGAGGCTATATCTAAAGTTTGTAGATCAAAAGATGAAGAGATAGTTGTTAAAGGTGTTTTGTGTTGTCTAGTTTGAAGTTGTCTTTATAGATCTTGATGTAGTATGAAGTTTAAGGAGGATATGGTATGTGTCTATGTTGAGACAATCAAAATTGAGTGGAAGAGTATTTCTAAAGTCCATAGATCAGAACATAGAAGGAGGATAAAAGTTGTTAGATATTGTGAAAATACAAGTGAAAAGGTGATATTATTGAATGTCACAGAATTACATTTCTGAATGTAAGAAATGTTATGTTTGAGGCCAATAGAGCCTATTGAGATCCCCGAGCACCAACAATGTGACTCTATGGGAGGTGTTGATATAAAAAGTCAATCACACCTGAATGTTGGATATTTAATCTCAACTACCCTCAAATCCTCCATATGCACATTAATATTGGTAGCTACTTTTGTCAATTCCAATTCTTTCATATCCTCAAAGAAATCTCTCAACTGTAAAGATAAGGCACTCAAACAGATCTTGCCCAAGATTTGACAGGTTGTCATATTAATTACTCCAAGCTATGTATTGAACCATCTGTAGATTTTACTTGGATTATGGGTGGTTTGAAATACATTTTTTTAATGCTTGTTCCATGTCCACCACAGAAGCTAGTTTTCTATATAATGCATGACTTTGTAATTTGCCAAGCACTCTCTTAGTACTCCAGATTTGTAGAGTTGTCTATGAGAAGTAGAGTGTTTGATGAGATTTAGAATGTAACAGTTGAAGACCTCATATATCAGATGTAATGTTTTGTTTTGATTAATATAAACTCTAACTTTATTTTCATTTTTGTTGCTCCCTCTATTTTCTACATTTGGTATCAAAGCCAACGGTTTGCTTTCTTGTAGTCCTAGAAGAATTTGGAGAATTCTTTTGCCCTTGCTAAAGTTGAAGCTGCCATTGGGAGTGTCAATCTGAAGAGAAAGCCTACTAGTTCTATAAAGAAGAAAATTCATGTAAAAGGCTATGCAATAGAAAAACAATTGTAATGTCTACGATAATTTGGAGATAAAAGTGGAGATCGTTGCTATTGTTTGTTTGCAAGCTATGTTTCAAACACATGTGCTATCAAATCGGTGAAGATTTATTGTCTTTATCAAGAGATGAGATAGAAGGCAGGGATGGGTAAAAGGAGAGTTTAAAAGTGACCACAAAAAATCAAGATGAAGTCGTAGCTTCTAAAGATTGGAGTCATTGTATAAGGAAATAAAGAACACAAGAAGAGGAACCCGAAGGCATAGGGAGACTGCCAGTTTGCTACTAGTCCAAGAAAAGAGGAGTCACTGAATTTTTGTATTCACAAGAAAGGAAATCTATGTGTTCTATTGAAAAGAGGCTGAGAGTTAAATGGACTTGGTGATGTAAACAAGCAAAAGTGCAAATCATAGAGATTGTTGAGTTAGTTGAACATTGGCAAGAGGTGGAGTCGTTGATCAGGAAAAAGGAGATCACAGTTAAAGATGAGAATACTTTTGTGAAGAAAGGAGAGGGTAAAATAAAGGTGCAAAAGAGAAGCTTCTTTAGAAGCCATATCTAAAGTTTGTAGATCAAAAGCTGATGAGATAGATATTAGAGGTGTTTTGTGTTGTCTAGTTTGAAGTTGTCTTTATAGATCTTGAGGTAGTATGAAGTTTAACGAGGATATGGTATGTGTGTGAGTTGAGACAATCAAAATTGAGTGGAAGAGTATTTCTAAAGTCCATGCATCATAACATGGAACAAGGATAGAAGTTGTTAGATATTGTGAAAATAAAAGTGAAAAGGTGATATCATTAAATGCCACAACATTATGTTTATGATCCTCGAGCACCAACAATGTGACTCTATGGGAAGTGTTGATAGAAAAAGTGAATCACACCTGAATGTTGGATATGCAATCTCAACTACGCTCAAATGCACCATATACACATTAATAGTTGCACCTGCTTTTGTCAATTCCAAATCTTTCATATCCTCCAAGAAAACATCTCAACTGTAAAGACAAGGCACTAAAATAGATCTTGCTCAAGATTTGAAAGGTTGTCATCTTAATTCCTCCAACATGCATATTGTACCATCTGCAAATTTTACTTGGATTATCGGTGGTTTGAAATACATTTTTTTAATGCTTGGTCCCTATCCACCACATAAGCTCGTTTTCTATATAATGCATGACTTTGTATTTTTCCAAGCACTCTCTTAGAAGTCCAGCTTTGAAGAGTTGTTTATGAGAAGCAGAGTGTTTTATGAGAGTCAGAATGTAAGAAGTAAAGAATTCATATGTCAAATTTAATGTTTTTTTTAATCAATATAAACTCTCTTTATTTTCACTTTTGTTTCTCCCTCTATTTTCAACATTTGGTAACAGAGCCGATGGTTTACTTGCTTATAGAACTAGAAAAATCTGGAGAAATCTTTTGCCCTTAATAAAGCTCAAGCCATCATTAGGAGTGTTGATTTGAAGAGAAAAACCATTCATTCCAAAAAGAAGAAAAGTCATAGAAAAGGATATAAAATAGAATAATAATTGTCATGTCTATGAGGATTTGGAGATCAAAGTGGAGATCAATGATACTGTTTGTTTGCAGGCTATGTTTCAAACACATGTGCTTCCAATTCGATGAAGATTGATTGTTGTTTCCAGGAGACGAGATCAAAGGCAGAGACATGTCAAAGGAGAGTTTAAAAGTGACCATAGAAAATTCAAGATGATGTCATAGCTTCTAAATATTGGAGCCATTGTATAAGGAAATAAATAATAGAAGAAGGGAAACCCAAAGGCATAAGGATACTGCTAGTTTTCTACTAGTCTAGGAAAAGAGGAGTCACTGAATTTTTGTATTCACAAGAAAGGATATTTACATCTGTTGTTGAAAAGAGGTTGAGAGTTAAATGAACTTGGTGATGTAGACAAGCAAAAGTGCAGATCATAGAGACTGCTGAGTTAGTTGACCACTGGCAAGAGGTGGAGTCATTTCTAAGCAAAAAGGACATCAAAGTTAAAGGGGAGAATACTTTTGTAAAGAAAGGAGATAGTAAAAGAAAGGTGCAGAAGAGAAGCCTCTTTAGAGGCCATATCTAAAGTTTGTAGATCAAAAGATGAAGAGATAGTCGTCAAAGGTGTTTTGTGTTGTCCAATTTGAAGTTGTCTTTATAGATCTTGAGGTAGTATGAAGTTTAAGGAAAATATGGTATGCATGTGAGTTGAGAAAATTAAAATTGAGTGGAAGAGTATTTCAAAAGTCCATAGATTAGAACATGGAAGGAGGATTGAAGTTGTTAGATATTGTGAAAATACAAGTGAAAAGGTGATATCATTGAATGCCACAAGATTTTGTTTCTGAATGTAAGAAATGTTATGTTTGAGGCCAACAGAGCCTATTTAGATCCCTGAGCACCAACAATATGACTCAATGGGAGGTGTTGATAGAAAAAGTGAATCACACCTAAATGTTCGATATGTAATCTCAACTGCCTTCAAATCCTACATATGCATATTAATATTGGCAGCTACTTTTGTCAATTCCAAATCTTTCATATCCTCCAAGAAAATCTCTTAACTATAAAGACAAGGCACTCAAACAGATCTTGCTCAAGATTTAAAAGGTTGTCATCTTAATTGATCCAACTTGTGTATTATACCATCCACATATTTTACTTGGATTATTTGTGGTTTGAAATAGATTTTTTTAATGCTTGTTTGCTGTCCACCACAAAAGCTAGCTTTCTATATAATGCATGACTTTGTATTTTGCCAAGCACCCTCTTAGGAGTCTAGCTCTGTAGAGCTATCTATGAGAAGCAGAGTGTTTTATGAGAGTCAAAATGTAAAAGCTAAAGCGCTCATATAATAGATGTAATCTTTTGTATTGATTAATACAAACTATATCTTTATTTTCATTTTTGTTGCTCCCTCTATTTTCTACATTTGGCATCAAAGCCGACAGTTTACTTGCCTGTAGAATTGGAAGAATCTGGAGTTGTCTTCTGCCCTTGCTAAAGTTGAAGTCATCATTGGGATAGTCAATCTAAAGAGAAATCCTACTAGTTCCAAATAGAAGAAAAGTCGTGGAAAAGGCTATGCAATAGAAGAAAAATTGTCATGTCTATGAGGATTTGGAGATCAAAGTGGAGATTGTTGCTATTGTTTGTTTTTAGGATATGTTTTAAAAACATGTGCTGCCAAATCAATGAAGATTGATTGTTGTTTTCAGGAGATAAGATCAAAGGCATAGATGGGTCAAAAGATAGTTTAAAAGTGACCATAGAAATTTCAAGATGCAGTTGTAGCTTCTAAATATTGAAGCCATTATGATATAGAGTGAGTTGACTCTCACCTATTTGTACTACCTTGTCTAGGTATCTCCTTCAAGCTACACAAGAATCATCCAATGATTCTACACCTCACACCCTCCAAAGGTCGACAAGACTTACCTCTCTAACCTTACCAAGGTACTTAGGCTAGAATAAGCACTTATTGTTTTGTGAGTTCCATTCTCTTGCTTAGGAGACCTTGTTTTCCCACTCCCTTTCACACTCAGCCTGAGAGTTCAACCCCTCTACCATAGGATCTACATTCCCCACATTACACACATAAGGATGGGTTATTTTGGAAGTATTCCCAACCCTACACCTTTCTCAAGAGCTTTGTCATTTACTGATTCCAAGCTTCATAAGCAAACTGCACTTTTAGGCCTAATTAGGAGACCTAGTTCTAGTAGCTCTGTCAGCAGAGTATTCGGCATTTATCTGTTTAACTTCCTTAACAACCCTATGAACTATTTTACATTCTAGACACCCTTTTTGGGTTTACATACAACATTGCAAAACTAGAGGTTGGTTTTTTCTTTAATATATCTAACCCTTATAGGCCTAATTAGGCCTAATTGCCTCTTCCTAGGCCTAAAAAGTAGGGATTGTTTAAACCTCCTTCACTAGTCCGATTGTCCTTGTGAACTAGTGCTGGTTTTAGGTCTTTACTTCCATATGAAATTCCATTCTAATAATACTTCACCTCCATCCACCGGATTCACCCAACTAGGGCTTGTTATCCATGATTCCTAATGCTTGCCAACTCAACGTGCCCAACCTAGGGTATGGTGGCAAATCTTTGACTTAGCTTCCCCTGACTCAAAACCAATTATAAAACATAGTATATAATGAAAATCTAACATTCTACAAGGTTTCAAAGTGGGTATCCACCATGGAACATTAGGTTGGAGCCATTTTGCTCTCAAAACCCTGGTTTTTAGGACCTTTGAACCCAACTGCAATAAAATGAAGATTATTCACAAACTACAACAATTCAAGACTACAAATTAAAAAAAAGAAGTTAAGACACCATTCTAACAATCCATGACCCTTTTTTGGAGGTCTCAATCCATACAGGTTGTACAAGCTTGCAAAGAACAACAAAAACCTAGAAGAACACACCAAATGGGAAACTAAAACTTGTCTATTTGCTTCAGATCTTCAACAAGAGATTATCATCAACCTTTCCAATCCTTATACTATCCTTTGAGTAGTTACATATGCCCACAACCAATTATGTCAACCACCTAGCCATTGGTGTATGAAAATGTTGCAAAGTTGCTATGAGCAACTTTTGCAACTTTTGCAATTTGTTGCATAGGTGAGAAACTTTGCTCAAACCCAAACTTGGTAACCTCCAAGTGACTCATATGACCTCAAAAAATTAAAAACAACATCAACCAACCTACATTAACCCAAAACAACTTATCCTATTAAGTGCTCTACCTAGTACCCTTAAAAGCTCACATGCCAACATTGGACAAACAAAGACTCTTTACAATCATTTGAGCACACACTCAATGGCCTCTTGGACTTATGACAAAACTAAAAACATGATTCCAACATCCTGGAAACAAAATCAACAAAAATTTCTAAGTGGCCATGCACCATACTCTTGGGGTAGGAAGAACTCAAGTCCCTCGAGTGGATAGGGCTTGTATAGTGGTTCCATGTTGTAGTATATCTCCTTAAGACATCCATGTAGCTTTGGATTCAGGGAGACCTATCCATTTGACCAGGTAGTCTCTATAGACTCCTTTCCTAGTCCTTTCGACAATGTTGGAATCTAAAATGTTATCCAATGTCACTGGTTGGCTTGGTGGTAGGTCTTGTGTCCAATCTACATCTTTAGTAGCATTAGGCTCTTCTTGGCTTGCAATTGACTAAGTTCCTTTATACTAGAACAAATCACATACATTAACGATTAGTGATATACCAAAGTTTGGTGGTAGTTCCACCTCATAGGTATTATTACCATACTTATGTACAACCTTAAGAGGTCCAATCTTCTTCATTCATAGTTTGTTAGGCTTCCCCTTAGGGAGTCTCTACTTTATCAGATAGGCACAACTAGAACACCTATCTTATAGTGTACTTCTCTTCTTGTTTTGTTTGCTTGTGTCTTGTATTTCTCATTATTATGCTGCAATGTTTTCTTGACTTGTTCATGGATCTCCTTCATATTCTCTGCAAAGTTTTCACCTTGAGCACTTCTATTGTCCATGGAACTAAGATCAATGAGTTCTAAAATACCCCTTGGATGACATCCATATACAATCTCAAATGGACTCCAGCTTGTGTTCCTATTGACAGAGTCATTGTAGGCATACTCTTCTTGTCCCAATACTAGATCCCAAGCTTGACCATGTTGTTTGGTGAGACATATCAGTAAGTTACCGAAGGACCTATTAACTACTTCAGTTTGACCATTAGATTGTGGATGGTAGGTAGATGGAAAATAAAGGTTGGTATCAAGTTTCTTCCACAACGTTTGCCAAAAGTGGCTCACAAATTTTGTGTCTCTATCACTCACAATTCTAAGAGGTAAGCCGTGGATCCTTACAATCTCTTTGAAGAACAACCCTGCTATGTATGAGGCATGATTAGTGCACTTACAAGGTACAAAGTATGTCATCTTTCTGAATCTATCCACTATGGCGTAGACACTATCATATCCTCTTGGAGTTCTAGGTAAACCAAGAACAAAGTCCATACTCATACACTCCCATGGCCTTGCTGGTATGGTAAGAGCCTGATATAAACCTTCATTTCTGGAGGTACCCTTAGCCCTCTGACTAATAGCACATTACTCCACAAACTTCCTAACATCTGACTATAGTCTAGGCCAATGGTAGAACCTTCCAACCTACTCTAATGACTTGTCAAGACCAAAATGTCCACTTAGATTGCCTTGATGCTTCTCCTTGATGATATTGTCTCTCATAGAGCACTATGGTACGCAAAGTAGGTTTCCTTTAAACAATAAGCCTTCCTACAACATAAAATTAGAATAGGCAACATGACAAGCATTAGAAAACTTTGAGAAAACATCATATGCTTCACCAAAATCTTTGTCACCTTGGTAGAGGTATTTGAGGTCACTTAACCCCATCCTTTGTAGTTGCACTTCTTGGATGGTTAGAACCTTTCTACTTAAGGCATCTTCTATCTTATTGGTAACTCCTTTCTTGTGCTTGATGGAAAAGGTATAGGCCTGTAAATACTCAACCCACTTGAGGTGTCTTTTATTCAATTTCTCCTGCCTATTCAAAAAACTAAGTGCATGATTATCAATGTAGACTATGAACTCTTTAGGTAACAAATAATGCCGCCACTTCTTGAGTGCTTGCACCATGGAATATAACTCTAGATGATAGGTAGAATACTTTTGTTTTTCTTCATTCAACTTCTCTGAGAAGAATGCAACCGAGTGACCTTCTTGGCTCAAAATGGCCCCTATAGCCAACTTGCTAGCATCACACTCCATAGTGAAGAGATGGTTGAAAATAGGGAGCCTAAGGTAAGGGAGTTTCGCTACCTTTTATTTTAACAACTCAAACCCCTTGTCGTCTACACTAGTGCACTTAAACTGACATTTTATCCCACCTTTGATGGTGTTCAAGATAGGTACACACACATGGCTAAAACCTCTAATGAATTTCCTATAAAAAGAAGCCAAACTATGGAAACTTCTCAAATCTCCTATTGACTTAGGAGTAGGTCAATTTACTATTGCTTCACCTTTTGATGGATCCATTGTTCCAAAAAGATGAAAATTCATGGAAAAGGCTATACAATAGAAGAAAAATTGTCATGTCTATAAGGATTTGGAGATCAATGTGGAGATCATTTCTATTGTTTGTCTATAGGCTATGTTTTAAAAAAATGTGCTGCCAAATTGGTGAAGAATAATTGTCGTTGCCAAGAGATGAGATCGAAGGTAGAGACGGATCAAAGCAGATTTTAAAACTAACCACAAAAAATTCAAGATGGAATCATAGCTTCTAAAGATTTGAGCTATTGTATAAGGAAATAATGAACAGAGAAAGGGGAACCTGAAGGCATAGCGTGACTACTGGTTTGCTACT
Organism: Cryptomeria japonica; assembly: GCF_030272615.1. NCBI lineage: Eukaryota > Viridiplantae > Streptophyta > Pinopsida > Cupressales > Cupressaceae > Cryptomeria > Cryptomeria japonica. Next base: position 466,464,830 of record NC_081406.1, on the reverse strand, counting down.
AGTCCAAAAATTGAGGAGTCATTGAATTTTTGTATTCACAAGAATGACATTTACATCTGCTATTGAAAAGAGGTAGAGAGTTAAATAAACTTGGTGATGTAGACAACAAAAAGTGGAGATCCTAGAGACTGTTGAGTTAGTTGACCACTAGCAAGAGGTGGATTTGTTGCTAAATAAAAAGGAGATCACAGCTAAAGGGGAGAATGCTTTTGTGAAAAAATGAGAGATAAATTAAAGGTGTAGAAGAGAAGCTTCTTTAGAGGCCATATCTAAAGTTTGTAGATCAAAAGATGAAAAGGTAGCTATTAAAGGTGTTTTGTGTTGTCTAGTTTGAAATTGTCCTGATAGATCTTGAGGTAGTATGAAGTTTAAGGAGGATATGGTATGTGTGTGAGTTGAGACAATCAAAATTGAGTGGAAGAGTATTTCTAAAGTCCATAGATCAGAACATAGAAGGAGGATAGAATTTGTTAGATATTATGAAAATACAAGTGAAAAAGTGATATCATTGAATGCCACAATATTTTGTTTCTAAATGTAAAAAATGTTGTGTTTCAGGCTAGCAGAGCCTATTGAGATCCCCGAGCACCAACAGTGTGACTCTATGGGAGGTGTCGATAGAAAAAGTGAATCACACCTCAATGTTGGATATGCAATCTCAACTACCCTCAAATCCTCCATATGCATATTAATATTGGCAGTTGCTTTTGTCGATTCCAAATCTTTCATATCCTCCAAGCAAATCTCTCAACTATAAAGACAAGGCACTCAAATAGATCTTGCTTAGTATTTGAAAGGTTTTAATCTTAATTGCTCCAACCTGCATATTGTACCATCTACAGATTTTTAGATTATGGGTTGTTTGAAATACATTTTTTAATGCTTGTTCCCTATCCACCACAGAAGCTATTTTTCTATATAATGCACAACTTTGTATTTTGCCAAGAACTCTATTAGGAGTCCAGCTTTGTAGAGTTGTCTATCAGAAGAAGAGTGTTTGATGAGAGTCAGAATGTAAGAGCTGAAGCGCTCATATATTAGATGTAATGTTCTATTTTGATTTATATAAACTCTATCTTTATTTTCATTTTTTTCCTCCCTTTGTTTTCTACATTTGGTATTAGAGCCAACAATTTACTTTCTTATAGAACTAGAAGAATCTGGAGAAGTCTTCTGCCCTTGCTAAAGTTGAAGCCATCACTGAGAGTGTCGATCTAAAGAGAAAGCCTACTAGTTCTAGAAAGAAGAAAAGCTATGGAAAAGGCTATACAATACATGAACAATTGTCATGTGTATGAGGATTTGGAGATCAAAGTGGAGACCACTTCTATTGTTTGTTTGCAGGCTATGTTTCAAACCCATGTGTTGCCAAATCGGTGAAGATTGATTGTCAATTCTAGGAGATGAGATCGAAGGAAGAGACCATTTAAAGGAGAATTTAAAAGTGACCATAGAAAATTCACAATGAAGTTGTGGCTTCTGCAGATTGGAGTTGTTGTATAAGGAAATAAAAAATAGAAGAAGGGGAACCCAATGGCATAGGGAGACTACCAGTTTGCTACTAGTCCAAGAAAGGAGAAGTCACTGAATTTTTTTAATCACAAAAAAGGAAATTTATGTATGTTGTTGAAAAGAGACAGAGAGTTAAATGAGCTTGGTGATGTAGACAAACAAAGGTGCAGATCATAGAGACTGCTAAGTTAGTTGATCATTGGCAAGAGGTGGATTTGTTGCTAAAGAAAAAGGAGATCGCAGTTAAAGGGGAGGATACTTTTGGGAAGAAAGGATAGATTAAAAGACAGGTGCAGAAGAGAAGATTCTTTAGAGGCCATATCTAAAGTTTGTAGATCAAAAGATGAAAAGGTAGCTGTTAAAGGTGTTTTGTGTTGTCTAGTTTGAAATTGTCTTGATAGATCTTGAGGTAGTATGAAGTTTAAGGAGGATATGGTATGTGTGTGAGTTGAGACAATCAAAATTGAGTTGAAGAGTATTTATAAAGTCCATAGATCAGAACATGGAAGGAGGATAGAAGTTGTCAGATATTATGAAAATACAAGTGAAAAGGTGATATCATTGAATGCCACAATATTTTGTTTCTAAATGTAAGAAATGTTGTGCTTGAGGCTAGTAGAGCCTATTGAAATCCCCGAGCACCAACAGTGTGACTCTATGGGAGGTGTTGATAGAAAAAGTGAATCACACCTCAATGTTGGATATGTAATCTCAACTAGCTTCAAATCCTCCATATGCATATTAATATTGGCAGCTACTTTTGTCGATTCCAAATCTTTCGTATCCTCCAAGCAAATCTCTCAACTGTAAAGACAAGGCACTCAAATAGATCTTGCTCAGTATTTGAAAGGTTTTAATCTTAATTGCTCCAACCTACATATTGTACCATCTGCAGATTTTTAGATTATGGGTTGTTTGAAATACATTTTTTAATGCTTGTTCCCTATCCACCACAGAAGCTATTTTTCTATATAATGCATGACTTTGTATTTTGCCAAGAACTCTATTAGGAGTCTAGCTCTAAGAGTTGTCTATTAGAAGAAGAGTGTTTGATGAGAGTCAAAATGTAAGAGCTGAAGCGCTCATATATCAGATATAATGTTCTATTTTGATCTATATAAACTCTATCTTTATTTTCATTTTTTTCCTGCCTTTGTTTTCTACATTTGGTATTAGAGTCGACGGTTTACTTTCATATAGAACTAGAAGAATCTGGAGAAGTCTCCTGCCCTTGCTAAAGTTGAAGCCATCACTGGGAGTGTTGATCTAAAGAGAAAGCCTATTGGGTCCAGAAAGAAGAAAAGTTATGGAAAAGGCTATACAATAGATGAACAATTGTCATGTGTACGAGGATTTGGAGATCAAAGTGGAGACCACTGCTATTGTTTGTTTGTAGGCTATGTTTCAAACCCATGTGCTGCCAAATCGGTGAAGATTGATTGTCGTTGCCAGGGGATGAGATTGAAGGTAGAGACCATTTAAAGGAGAATTTAAAAGTGACCATAGAAAATTCACTATGAAGCCGTGGCTTCTAAAAATTAGAGTTGTTGTATAAGGAAATAAAGAACACAAGAAGGGGAACCCAATGGCATAGGGAGACTACCAGTTTGCTACTAGTCGAAGAAAGGAGAATTCACTAAATTTTTGTATTCACAAGAAAGGAAATTTATGTCTACTATTGAAAAGAGTCAGAGAATTAAATGAACTTGGTGATGTAGACAAACAAAGGTGCAGATCATAGAGACTATTGAGTTAGTTGACTGTTGGCAAGAGGTGGATTTATTGCTAAGGAAAAAGTAGATCGCAGTTAAAGGGGAGGATACTTTTGGGAAGAAAGGAGAGAGTAAAAGAAAGGTGCAGAAGAGAAGCTTCTCTAGAGGCCATATCTAAAGTTTGTAGATCAAAAGATGAAGATATAGCTGTTAAAGGTGTTTTGTGTTGCCTAGTTTGAATTGTCTTGATAGATTTTGAGGTAGTATGAAGTTTAAGGAGGATATGGTATGTGTGTGAGTTGAGACAATCAAAATTGAGTGGAAGAGTATTTCTAAAGTCAATAGATTAGAACATGGAAGGAGGATAGAAGTTGTCAGATATTATGAAAATACAAGTGAAAAGGTGATATCATTGAATGCCATAATATTTTTTTTCTAAATGTAAGAAATGTTATGTTTGAGGCCAATAGAGCCTATTGAGATCCTCGAGCACCAACAGTGTGACTCTATGGGAGCTGTTGATAGAAAAAGTGAATCACACCTGAATGTTGGATATGTAATCTCAACTACCCTCAAATCCTCCATATGCACATTAATATTGGCAGCTGCCTTTGTCAATTCCAAATCTTTTGTATCCTCCAAGCAAATCTCTCAACTGTAAAGACAAGACACTCAAACAGATCTTACTCAAGATTTGAAAGGTTATCATCTTAATTGCTCCAATCTGCATATTTTACCATGCGCAGATTTTACTTGGATTATGGGTGGTTTGAAATACATTTTTTTAATCCTTGTTCCATGTCCACCACAGAAGCTAGTTTTCTATATATTGCATGACTTTGCATTTTGCCAACCACTCTCTTAGGAGTCCAGCTTTGCAGAGCTATCTATGAAAAGCAAAGTGTTTGAGTAGAAGTGCTCATATATCAGATGTAATGTTTTGTTTTGATTAATATAAACTGTCTCTATATTCATTTTTGTTGGTCCCTTTGTTTTTCTTCCATAAATTCACATATGTACCTGTTTGTCTCTATTCACATTGATATCCTTCCTATGCCTTCTTATCTTTTTAGCATTTCCTATACTAATTATTGTTTCTCCTCCACATCTGAATTCTGAATCAGCCATCTAGTCTTACAATTTCTTTTTTGTTTTTCAATCTTTTTAGCTCTACTTTGGTCTCCTTTTGGAAGCTTCTTCCTTGAACTGGGGTTTATAGTTTTATAGATACTTATATGGTGAAGTTGCAATTTGATTTACAATGGCTTCTATTCGTTAATTTCCTACAAATCCTTTGCCCACTGCTTTGTTTTCCATTAACCTTCATGTTATGTAGAAATGCCAATTTAACTGCAGTCCAGATGTGGTCAACTTAACATGGCCTTATCTGTCAAAAAATTGGATGCTTTTTGTTGCTAAATTCCACACATGAATGTTTTTGGAATTTGAGATGGAACTCCAAAATGAATCTTTATTAAAGCACTGCCTGATCTTCTTGCAATTTTTTTAATTTCTACTTTATTTTAAAATTTCTTGCATATATAAAGTTTTTTTATGATTATGATGATTTCATTTAAATTATTCTTTGATGTTAATTTGGTAAAATGAAGATCTTGTGTAAAGTGTCTTAGATATAAGAAAGGATAAGTCCTTTAGGATCTTGAGATTCAAATATTTTTCTTAGAGAAGAGTACGGGTTAGTATTGATTATTAAGATGAAAGTTTGTTATACTTTAAAGATATTAGAATCCTATCCTCCTTATCAATATAATATCAAATATTTAATAAGCTTTATAGTGGAGTTTTGGAGAACCTAAGAGAGGATGTGCACACTAGGTACCCATTGAAGATTTTTTATTATGTTAATAAATTTATTTGGGTATTTTCACCTCAAATTAACAATTACCATACCAAGATGATAAAAACATATTTGTAAACATATGTTTTTCAAACTATATCTTATAAGACAAATGACTGGTGCACTCCTATCTCCTTAATGATATCTTAGACTCCTTGAAGATCATGGATAAGGTTTAGACTAGGCCATAATAGGTTATTGATCTACACATGATGAAGATTATTAGTCGATCTAACAGAGTAATATTTATTAATAGATTATACAATAACTATGCCCACATCCTATTGATCATAGAATTATTTTGGATCATATTAGGAAAGGACACTTAGCAAGAATGAAGGCCATATAAAACACACCATCACATCCTCTAATAATTTTGATCAAGAATATTGATTTGAACAAGATGGAGCCTTTCTTTGGCTTCTTTCAACTCTCTCAAATTTTGATAGATATCATCATCTATACTTGTCACTATTTTTGGTTTCCACCCTCTAAAATGAATTTCATCTCATTAGAAGTATCATAGCCACAATAACTATTGTTATTAGGCAATGACAATTATGTACAAAATATTCAAGAATAAAATTAGTGAAAAATAAGGTTATCTTTAGGTGGGAACGCTCGAGAAAAAGTGAGGATACATATTCTTAGATGATGATCACGTGCCTACCTCATCCATGACTTGGGTTACCCTTCTCAGTTGTCCATCCATGTAAGTTGGAATAAAGAACCTCATACTACATCTTGCATTTTATTGAATTGAAAGATTCAAATAAGTTTGTTATAATATTCTTTAGATGATTCATAGAGAACCTCATACTACATCTCGCATTTTATTGAATTGAAAGATTGAAATTAGCTTAGAAACATTAAAGACCTTACAAAAATATTACAACTGAATCTTTAGTTTAACCTTGCTATTTGTATACATTACAATAATGTAGTAGATGATACCTCATATCACAGTGACATATACCACACAATAAAATTGAAAATCATTCTCCAAAAATCAACAAGAAGCTTTCCCCATAGAAGATGAACGAAGTTGAATTTATGCGATCCTTCCCATTTTCTATTTGCCCCAAAGTGTACAAGAGGAAAGATAGTAAATAAAAGGCAACTAGCAATGCCTTTCATTGATTTTATACTACTTCTCCATGTCATCTCTTGCCTCTAGTGGAAGTCACATTTTATTTTAATATATGTAATTTTTCATTGCCCATGTTTTGTTATTGGATTCTTGTCGTAGGAATTTCGATAGTCTCTATTACATTTGTATTTTTTGTAATATTAGTTATTACATTTTTAAATTCTTATTTAATAATAAGTAAAGGGAAATTTCTATATTAAAATTATAAAAATAAATAAATTATGTATTACTATCGGCATAATTATTGCACCTCATTTAGATGAAAGCGCTAGTTTAAATCATTCTTCCTTATTATTATCAAATAGTGGATCTCCTCAGTTTAGGAAAGGTAATTAAATCTAGAAACTGATTTTTATGACCCACAATTTTCAAGTAGAGGGTTTTTCTAATTGATTAAAGAAATTTATTTGTAGGACCTAAATATAGTAGGACAAATTATGTATAGTAAAATACATAATAACTAGGAGACGTGGGATACTGGTTTGAAGATGGGATACCATTTTGGAATAGGGGGAGGGAGTATATAGACAAGATTTTTCCTATATAAAATTTAAATATAGGCCAAATGGAATGGGATCATTCCAATCCAGAATTTCTGGTGATTACACAAACTATAATCTACAATGTTAAATTTATGTCAAAACACCTACAAATGCGAAAGGATTACTATCCTTTGGAAATGCAACTCTTTCAAAATTCTATCAGCCTAGACTGTAAATGAATCATGTGTTTCTAGCCATAACCTGGGACAATGAGAAATTATCAAAAAGACTTATAGTTATAATGAATCACTAATTTTGTTCGGATAATCCTTTTTATTACTAGCTATGTGGGGGAGGGCTCTCCAGCTGACTGACCAATACCTTCAATTACAACATATATTTGCAGTCATGGAGCTTATAATTGAAAATCTTAAATCAAGTAACCCAAACAAAACTTTAGAAAATTTTCTAAACAAGTAATAGCATCTGCAGACTACTACAAATCTTTCATTGAGATTGCATTTCATAAGAATGAGGACACATACACAATCCAATCACGCATTTGGATGGATACTCTTTCTTTGTTTCTAAAACTCCCCCTCATTTGCAATGTTTCTAAAAGTTCCCCACGGTCTAAATGGTCGTTTTTCACTTTTGTATCGTATGTGTTGATATGCTATTTTTTTTTAAAACTGTATAGATGACACTTAAAAATATTAATAAACCGTAAAAAATTATAATAGGTACTATATATTATATGATATTATAATTAATCTGATATATATTATTTTAGAATTTGTACTATAAAAATACAAATTTATTCAAAATATTTAGATATGGATTTATATAGTTGTTTCTAATTTTCTAATATTTTAATATGAATTTTTAGAATTGTTTCTATTTTCTTATATGAATTCAGAAACTTTTTTTTGATATTTATTATAAGTAATTTAATAACTATTAAAGGATTGTCATTTAATGTTGAAATGTAATATAAATGACTCCATAATGTTTATAATAAATATATATTAATTTAGAATCTTTTCAAAATATAATATAATTGTAAACAAGATAACTTATTAATTTATCATTGCTTTTTAATTTATCATTCTTTTTTTATCTATATAAGATATCCATATTTGAAATGAATAAAATAAAAGGACAAAGATTTTCATTTCTTTCCAAAAAACATATGCATCTCCATTTTACACAAGGCTTTTCATTTTTTTAAAAGTTCTTACACAAGGATCTTAATTTCTTGCCAAGAAATAGGGGCATCTTGATTTTACACAAGGATTTTCATTTAAGTGGATCTACATTTTATGTAGCTTCAATGTAGCAAGGTATAGACTTTGTAGCTCATATAATTATGTTCTTTTTTTTAATTTATCAATAAAATTGTTTATATAAAAAATTAAGTACATTCATTTTTCAAAATATCTTCATAAATTAATTTTTTTTGATAATTAATATTTTCCTTAAAACGTAAAATCATATGATAGGTAGGGGTGGCTGTCAAATTCCAGGCCTGCCTCCAAGGCTAAAACCTACTACACTAAAATATGCATGCAAAATGAGAGTAAAGTAAACTATTTAAACTCGCCAATTTATGCATTACTTGAAATGAAAAAAATTATTGGTGTATAAATATTTATTGTTAATTTTTTTAAATAAATTTTTTTAGTTTTTTAAATAATTAGTGTACATGATTTTTATTATTATTATTTTTTAAATAAATGTGTCTTTTTAAAAAAATAAAATTGATTAGTGTTATAATCTTCAATTATGAATTATAGAATTTTTTTTTTCTCAAGTTCAAACTATTATAGATTATATTTTTGAATAGGAATAATTACATTCTAATTCCAATCCAGTTTATAAGCTCATGAAATTCTTTCAATATTAATGAGGGAATGCACTACCTAATCATATATGTTTTATAATCATAAAAATTGTAGTCTTCACATCATGGAAATTCAAAATTCAAAATTCAAAATTATTTTATTAAAATTTATTGTACTTTTGTATTAAATCCTCTACTAAATTTTACAACTAATCCTAATCATCATACTATCAGTTACAATTAATCTAAATGTCACAAACTTAATATAATTTCTTGTTACAAATTACTAAACTATGTAATAATTATAAATTTTAAGAAATTTTGATATCTTTAAATGATAAAAATGCATAATATCATTAAAACATTGTTAGAAAAGCTTAAGTTTTTAATTGAAGTTGAACTTAATAGATACATTGAAATTGACCGTTAAGGTGGTGGGACCCACAGGTGCCAACTTTTCCCTTTCTATTTACGCCCCATTCGCTTAACGGGGTAAGAAAAAATTGTTAGGTCCTAGAGACAACTGAGAGGGGGGGGTGAATCAGTTGTCTAATAAATTCAAACCAAAACCTAATTAACCAACTTAATGCTTAATATTGGTAAACCAGTTAGGTATGCCGGTAGACAGTGTTAATAGTAAATTGCTATACCGGTAAGGATTAATGCATGAAACATAAACATAAAGTCATCCACAACACATGACACCACTATTTGTACGTGGAAACCCTGTAAGGGGAAAAACCACGGTGGGAAACCTTACCCACAATCAGATGATACTACTACAGATAGTAAGTATACATAAATGGGGTCTACACATGCAGAAAGGCCAACAGCCTAGAGCTCACTGCTCAATCACAAATGGGAGTCACACTGACTATAGTTGGATGGTTAAATCCAATAAGAATGTACTGCACAAAATAGCATCTTCATATGCTGGATTCAGTATTGGTGTAATGCTGATATGCTTCTACAAAAACCTTCAAATGATGTCTTCATGTATATTCCTACTTGATCTCGCATATACCTTCACTCAATTCTTTTTCGCACTCCACACTTGATCTTGCAAATAAGATATTACATTTATACCATACCCTAAGACCAATTTTAGTAGGTCGGCTCTACAAGATATTACAATAAAATGATTTTTATACAGTATAATATCTGATGCAATAATCGATTAAACATGTCAGCTAAATGTATTTACAACAATAATAAATCATCTCCATAGTGTGCCATGCTGATCTGGAAAAGATAAACCTGTCGGTGTAACCCCAGATAACCTGGACCTATTTGCCAATAAAAGCAAATATACAAATATGAATATACTAATGATTAATTCTTCAAAAAAAAGTGTCCACATGATGTCTTCAACATTACCAAGTGTCTTCTATATCATTCCAAGTATCGGTGAACAATATATTCTGCCGGTGAACCATATACTAGTAACTGTTGCACAGTTTACTTGCTTGCCGGTGAATGTTGCCAGATCTTCAAAGTGGTTGTATTCAGTAGGTGTTGACATCAATGAAAAAACCATACCAAAATACCAACAATCTCCCGCTTTGGCATTGATGGCAACACAAGATGGAAAAACCATCAAAGTGCCAAAACAGAAATTCCAAATACAAAAACCAACAATCTCCATTTCTCCCCTTGGGAAGAACATGTGTTTATCCAAAGATTTATTTTCAATACCAATCTCTCCTTAAAGGATAATGTGTTTTTCCATATATATCTCTCCCCCTTTGACATCAAATTCCAAAGTCGAGTTCATACAAAATACCAACTACTCCCCCTGAGAAGTAGCTTCCTCATCAAATACCGGAATTTAAAAGATTTGTCTTTTTAATTCTACCGGTTGATGACAATCATCAACTGTCTAAGTCTCTACCGGTGGTGGTATGACTCCAAGATGATCTCTAAGATATTCAAAAGTCTCCTTAGGAAAAGGTTTTGTGAAAATATCTGCAAGCTGTTCTTTAGTATTCACATAAACCAGTTTTATCTCCTTTTCTTCAACTTTTTCCCTTAGAAAATTCAGTTTGATAGAAACATGTTTTGTTTTAGAATGTAATACCAGATTCTTAGATATATCAATTGTTGCAGTGTTATCATAGTATATAGTAATGGGTTCCTTGCATTTTACCTTTATGTCTTTAAACATTTGCTTAAGCCATAATATCTGTTTACAGTTAGTTGTTGTTGCAACATATTCTGATTCTGCTGTTGATAAAGATATACAACTCTGTTTCTTACTCAACCAAGAAACTAATCTATTTCCAAGAAAGAATGCTCCTCCAATGGTGCTTATTCTATCATCTACATCTCCTACCCAATTTGCATCTGTGTATGCACATAGATCAAAATTTTCATCTTTATGATACCATAATCCAAGATTTGTTGTGCCTTGTAAGTACCAGAAAATCCTTTTTACTATTGATTCATGATTTTCCCTAGGATTACTCTAAAATCTAGAAACAATACATACTGTATTCATAATATCAGGCCTAGTTTGTGTCAAATACAGTAAACCTCATATCATAGATTTGTATCTAGTTGGATTAACAGGTGTAGATTCATCCCTTTGAGATAATTTGTCATTTGTAGTCATAGGTGTGCTTACTGGTTTAGAGTTCTCCATCCCAAATTTCTTTAGTAATTATTTCAAGTACTTGGATTGACTCAAAAATATACCTTTATCAGTCTGAGAAATCTGCAAACCTAAAAAGAATTTTATTTCTCCAATCATAGACATTTCAAATTCTTGCTGCATTTCAAGAGAAAATTCCTTACTTAATCCATCTTCTCCTCCAAAGATTATATCATCAACAAATACTTCAATAATCAAGATGTCATCATTAGTTATTTTGTAATATAAATTGCTATCTACATTTCCTTTAGTAAAACCAATCTTCAAAAGATACTTATCCAGCCTTGCATACCAAGCTCTTGGGGCTTGTTTCAATCCATACAGATCTTTTCTTAATCTGCAAACCATATCATTGTCATCTGTTAAAGAAAATCCATCAGGTTGTTCAATATATACTTCTTCTTCAAGATCTCCATTCAAAAATGCACATTTAATATCCATTTGATAAACTTTGTAGTCCTTGTGAGCTGCAAAAGCCAAGAATAATCTAACTACCTCAATTCTGGCTACTAGTGCAAAGGTTTCATTGTAATCAACTCCTTCTTTCTGAGAATATCCCTTACACACTAGTCTTGCTTTATTTCTGACAACATTACCATCTTCATTAATTTTGTTTCTAAATACCCATTTAGTTCCAATTACATTTTTATCTTTAGGCTGGGGAACTAATGTCCAAGTATTATTTTTCTCAATTTATCCTAATTCTTCTTCCATAGATTTAATCCAAAATTTATCTTCACATGCCTCATTGATAGATGATGGTTCAATTTGAGAAATAAGACATACCTCTTCATTTGTCAATCTTCCTCTTGTCATAACTCCTTTAAATTTGTTTCCAATTATCTGATCTTCAGAATGATTCAATCTTACATACCGGGGTGTCTTAGTTTGTTGTTGTTCTTCTATTATTGTGGAATCTTCTAATGATACCGGGGTAACTGGATCTTCATTCTGTACCGGTGGATTCAGTATAGGTTCATTTGTCACAATTTTTGTTGCCGATTCAGAGTCTATATATTTTGAAGTTCCTCTGAATTGTTCATCAATCTTTACATTTGTACTCTCAACAATTTTTTGCAATCTTTTATTAAAACATCTATATGCCTTGCTCTTAGATGAATAACCAAGAAATATTCCTTCATCACTTCTAGGATCAAATTTTCAATAAACTCATCTCTTCTAATATAACATTTACTTCCAAAAATTCTTAAATACTTAAGAGTAGGAGTATTACCAAACCATAGTTCATGAGGGGTCTTACCGGTTTCACCTTTGATGTGAACTTTGTTGAATGTATAGACAGAAGTGCTAACTACCTCTCTTCAATACACATGTGGTAGATTTGCTTCTGATAACATACTTCTAGCTGCATCCAAGATAGTTCTGTTTTTCCTTTCAACAACTCCATTCTGTTGTGGTGTCCGAGGTGCTGATAACTGTCTTCTGATTCTATTCACTTCATAGAATGTATTAAAGTCCTTAGATGTGAATTCTCCTCCTTGATCTGATCTTAAACATTTGATTTTCCTACTAGTTTCATTTTCAACCATTGCTTTGAATAGTTTGAACTTTCCAAGTGCTTCTGATTTCTCTCTGAGAAAAGTAACCCAACACATTCTAAAATAATCATCAATAATTAGCATGAAATATCTATCACCTTGTAAGCTTCTGGTTCTAGCTAGACCACATAAATCAGTGTGAATTAAATCAAGAGCATTATTGGATTTTTCTAGAATACTTTTGAAACCAGCTCTAACTTGTTTTCCAAATTGACATTCCTTACAAATTGTATTCTGAGGTTTCACAATTTTAGGTAGATCTCTAACTGCCTTAGAAGTACTAATTTTTACCATGCAATCAAAGTTTACATGACATAATCACTTATGCCATAACCAACTTTCATCTATATGTGCAATTAAGCATGCCTTTTCACTATTATTCAAAAGAAAGATATTGCCTCTAGTCTGATTACCGGTTGCAATTTCCAAACCAGTTCTATTCATGATTTTACATTTTCCTTTTTTAAATTGTAACTAAAATCCCTTCTCAACTAATTGACCAACACTTAAAAGATTTTTCTTTAATTCTTCCACATAGTAGACATTGTCAGTGTTATGCTTACCATCAAGGCTTTGTCATCTCCAAATCTTACTAAACCCCCATTGTATTCTTGAAAGTTCAAGAATTTACCTTTGTCTCTAGTCATATGATGTGGGCATCCTGATTCAATGATCCATTCATCCTTTTCTTCAACTTTAGCTGCTAGGGCTTGTTCTACCGGTTGAGCAGTAGGTGTCGGTTGATCTTCTGTTATAGCAACAAAAACCCATCTGTTGTCTGTTGGATCCTCATCAGAATCATCAGTCACACCTTCATCAGCAATGTAACAAGATTTATCTTTGTTCTTTTTAAATCTGTATCTCTGATATTCAGAATTAGGCTTGTATGTTCTTCTCGCTTCTTCTCTTAGTCTAGCATGTCTATTAGGGCATCTTGAAGCCATATGACCAATCTTATTGCAGTTAAAACATTTAAAGGGTGCTTTACCTTCATACTTACTTCCAATTGGACCTTTTGGCATTTTCCTTGCAAATAGTGCTTCAAGTTCTTCAAGCTCTTCATTCTCCTTTCTGGATTCTTCAAGTTCTCTTGCATAAAAGGCTCTCTAGTCTAATTTGTCAAATGATGGAGCAGATGATGTTGATGCTTTAAAGGCCAAATCAGTTTTTATAGTAGCAACAGGACCAAATTCCCCAATTTCAAAGGCTGAAAGTTTTCCAATCAATGTATCCCTAGTTACTGATGTATTAGGCATTGTTCTCAACTCATTTATAGTAGTAACCTTCATTCTATATGCCAATGGCAAACCTCTTAAGATTTTTGAAACAATTTCATCCCCACTCAAGGTTCCTCCACAATATTTAATACCCAAAACAATTTCATTTACTCTTTCCATAAAAACAGAAATCCTTTCATCTTCTTCCATTTTCAGATGTTCATACCTGACTGGGAAGCTTTCAAGTTTTGTAATTTTTACTGTGGAATCTCCTTCATTCAGTGTTTCCAAGTGATCCCAAATAGCTTTAGCAGTAGACCTATCTAATAATCCCATGATTTGTTGATCTGATAATGCGCTCAAAAGTGCTTATCTTGCTTTACAATCATTTTCTTCATCTTTAGCTAAGGTAGTTGGAGTAGTCTGACTAGCTACAACAGCAGTATAACCATTCTTAGTAACTTCCCAGATGTCTTTACCAATGCAATTCAGATGTGTCTCCATTCTGATCTTCCATATCCCATAGTTGGTTCCAGCAAGTTTACGACTGTCCTTCCTGAAATAATTAGTAGACATTGGATCTCCTCAAGTTATTAAACTTCTGCAAAAGAGGACTAAGCTCTGATACCAATTGTTAGGTCCCGGAGACAACTGAGAGGGGGAGGGGTGAATCAGTTGTCTAATAAATTCAAACCAAAAACTAATTAACCAACTTGATGCTTAATACCAGTGAACCAGTTAAGTATGCTGGTAGACAGTGTTAACAGTAAATTGCTATGCCAGTAAGGATTAATGCATGAAACATAAACATAAAGTCATCCACAACACATGACACCAATATTTGTACATGGAAACCCTGTAAGGGGAAAAACCATGATGGGAAACCTTACCCACAATTAGACGATACTACCATAGATAGTAAGTGTACATAAATGGGGTCTGCACATGCAGAAAGGCCAACAGCCTAGAGCTCACTACTCAATCACAAATGGGAGTCACACTGACTACAGTTGGATGGTTAAATGATCCAATAAGAATGTACTATACAAAATAGCATCTTCATATGCTAGATTCAGTACTGGTGTAATGCTAATATGCTTCTACAAAAACCTTCAAATGATGTCTTCATGTATATTCCTACTTGATCTCACATATACCTTCACTCAATTCTTTTTCACACTCCACACTTGATCTTACAAATAAGATCTTACATTTATACCATACCCTAAGACCAATTTTAGTAGGTTGGCTCTACAAGATATAACAATAAAACCAATTTATACAATATAATATCCGATGCAATAACTGATTAAACATGTCAGCTAAATGTATTTACAACAATAATAAATCATCTCCATAGCGTGCCATGTCTATCTGGAAAAGATAAACCTGCCGGTGTAACCCTAGATAACCTGGACCTATTTGCCGGTAAAAGCAAATATGCAAATATGAATATACCAATGATTAATTCTTCAAAACAAAGTGTCCACACGATGTCTTCGACATTACCAAGTGTCTTCCATATCATTCTAGGTACCGGTGAACAATATATTATGTCGGTGAACCATATACCAGTAACTGTACAGTTTACTTTCTTGCTGGTGAATGTTGCCGGATCTTCAAAGTGCTTGTATTCAGTAGGTGTTGACATGAATGACAAAACCATACCAAAATACCAACAAAAATAAGGGAGTTTTGAATTATAATTATACGATTTAGACACCTATTAGTTGGATTTATTTTCAATAAAGATGAAAGTAAAATATTTTAATAATGATTTTTTATATTAGTAAGAAAAGCTACTTTATTTATAAATTAACAAATATATTTATAAATATAAAGATATTGTTTATTTTAAATATATATATTTAAATATTTATATTAATAATTATAATTAAAAATATAATAATTATTAATGTGGGTGATGAAAAATTTGTTAATAGATTTTATATATTTAATGTTTGTATTCTTATATTTGTGTCTGTCTCATTATCGTTTAATGTGATGTTAAATAAGTAAAGCAATTTAATAATTATCTATATTATTAAAAAGAAGAGGTGGATTCTTTTGATATTATTATTAAATAATTTATATTCTTAAAAATGATGTAATATAATAATTAAATAAAAAATAGTATGATAATCATATAATAGCAATAAAATTAAAATTATATTTAAATACAAAATATTATCAATATAATATAAAAAATAAATATAATTAATATAATATAATAAATATAAATATAAAATTTATATGAACTTTATGCAATTGTAACTCTCATAATAAACCCTTTCTTTAATAATATTATTATTAAAATTAGAACTCTATTTGAATTAAGCTATACCTCTAACCCTCATTCTCATAATAATAAAATCATAGAATAGAATACAATAATAATAATATAATGTAATAACAATGAAAATATATTAGCTTGATTTTTCCCAATGGTGTCGTGAGGAAAACTAGGGTTGTGCCCAAGCAGGTATGGCGATCAAGATTGGCAATGATCATAGGGGAATTGGTTTGAGAGGAATGTCACATTGTGGAAATCGTTGAAATGGGTTTGGGAGGATTAGAAGAGGAATGGATCTTTTAACACATTTCACAGTAGTGGTCATGTAGCAGATCATTGATATACAAGAAACCATGGGAGTTTGCAGAGGTGGTTGGGAAGCTACAAAAGGATGTTTGACATACTAGGGGAGACAAGAAAGATTGTTTTTTAAAAAGAATAGAGGTTGAAAGAAGCCCAAAAAGTCAAAGACTCCTTAAAGGTATGTATTCAAACAACTAAAAATTGGGTTGTTTTGCTTTGAATGGATAATTCACAATAGAATTATTTGGTAAATAGATTCAAGGCAACAACATTTTTTTATGAAATAGGTGGGTGAATAGCTAGCATATAGCCATGTTAGGAAATGGTGTAATAATTGACACTTCAAATGCGAGTTGAAAACCCTTCCTAATGGGTTTTATTTAGTGAGCAAGGAGGATGATAGGTTAAAAAATTGCATGTTCAACAATGGTCCTTTCTTCATGAATGGCTTAGGGTTTTATTTTAAAAAATAGGAACCAAAGTTTAACTTGATTATAGCTTCCATTAAGTAAGTCCCAATTTGGAGAAGGTTATATAACTTGCCAAAAGAATAATGGGATCTTGAAACCCTAAGTCATTGGGAATAAGATGGGGAATTTTATTAAAGCTAATGAGGCGATTGGGCAAAAATATTTCAGTATGTATGCAAGGATATGTATCAACTGGAAGCTTGTTCCTCTATTTCCTAAAGCTATGGAAATAAGGACTAATATTGGGTTTTAGTGCCAATAAATAGAAGTGGAAGAAATTATGAAAATTTGCAAGATTTGCAAAGTTGAGGGGCATAGCTTGGAGGAATCTTCTATGAGAAAAAAAGGGCAAGGAAACTAGAGTAGTAGATTTGAAGAATAAGGTTATATCTATGTCAGAAAGACACAAGGGATCAAAACTTCCCAAAACACAAGAGGATGTGGAATATGATAAAGTGGTTAAGGGAATGGATTTAGATTTTAGTCCTGACAATAATGCATAACTCACTTCTATTGGAAGAGAAATTATCAAAGCAAGCAAAGATAGCCTCACAAGAAGAGTTAGGGCTTCAACTTCCAAAGGTAAGAAGGCGGATCATCCCAATGTAAATGGTGGTATGGATCTCAAACAAGGTAATGTTAAGGACAAATATGGAGGCCAAATAAGCAATAGGATGAACCATGTGGCAATGAAGTTTCAAATTAATTGTCACCAACAAGTTGCAAGCCTAGTGAGCAAAGCTTCAGCGAAAGTTGGAAAAGCCATTAACGTCATGGGGAATCCAAGAATCAAAACTTCAGGGGCCAATAAGAAGAAAAATGAGAACTTCATGTAGATGGTGATTCTAACTAGGAGGATATTTTTCAGAGACATTCATGAATCTCCCTCTAAAGTAAAGTTGAAGAGCAGTATGCAAGAGACGGAGCAAGCTACACCAAGGCTTAGTCTAGATGAAGGGGACTTAGATTAGGCGTTGATGGAGGATGAGGATTGTTGGATTCTAGAAGGTGATGAGGACATACTAGAAAAGAGAAGCATTTATCAAACCAAATTTGAGTAAAAAAATGTAAAGTAGGTGAGAAAAAGTATAGGGTTAGAAATCCAATAGAGTCAAATTGGAATTGGTAGGACGTGCAAAATGGCAAGGTAAAATTTTTCATCGGAAGGGAGATACCCTTTTCGAGGAAACATGAAGCTCCTTACTTGGAATGTAGGGGATGCAATGCCTCTAATGAGAGGTGGTTGATCAAGAGTTTTTTTTAATCAATCAAGACTTGATATTGTGTTGCTCCAATAAACAAAATTAAGAGAGAAATATTTTGAGTTTATTTTGGGGCTTTGGAATAATTGGCAGGGATCCTTTGTTGAACTGGTAGGGATGTCTAGTGGATTAGGTGTTTGTGGAATCCATATAATATCAAATTAGAAATTGTGGCTCATTCATCTCACTGGTAGTTAGTTAGAATTTAGGAGATCAATCCAAATTGTGAATGTTTTCTGATCAATCTTTATGGCCCACCCAAAGAAATGAAGAAGAAAGAGGTTTAGCAACAAGATTCAAATATTATCCATAATAGGGATAGGTTGATGATCATCTTGGGAGGATATTTTATTACTACTCTAGCTCTAGAGGATAAACTTGGTGGGAAAGGGGAATTGAGTTATATTCAAAAGAATTTTCAATTTTTTTTTAGATAATGGCTTGATTGAGATTAATGCTAAAAATAGTGCTTACACTTGGAACAATAAAAGAAGGGGTTCTTCACATATTGCAGAGAAACTCGATTAATTCTTTGTTATGGGTAAATGGGCAGTTCAACCTTTGATTTTTGAAGCTTCCATCCTCCACTTTCCTAGGTTAGATCATTACCTAGTGTCTTTAATAATACATTATGATTCTGTCCATGTATGGTACTCTTTCAAGTTTGAGGAAATATGGTTGCAAGACAACAAGATTAGTATGTTGATTGCTTAGTGGTGGGAAGAAGCCCCTATGGTCTTTGGTAAAAAAGTTCATGTGTTTTTTTTTTAAATATTTTTTTATCAAAAATAAGTTGAAAGAATGAAACCATGTTCATTTCAAAAACATCTTTGATGAAAAATCAAGATTGGAAGATCAACTAGAAGAGTTGCATAGTAAAGTTATTAATGAAGGTATGGATGAAGCAAATTATTTGTTGGAATTAGATGTCAACAAGGAATATGTACATATTATGTGCAAAGAAGAGATTTATTAGAGACATAAATATTTGGAATGTTGGCTTGATGAAGGTGACCAAAGTACTAAATACTTCCACAATTCGGTCAAAGCTAAAAGGAATCAAATCATTCCTTAGCACATATACATGTTAAACCATCAAAATGATCAACCCTCTTAAGTCATAATCCATTTTAAGATCCCTTGTATCCATTATTATTTATTATTTTGGTGGAGGTGTTGGGAAGAAATATATTGAAGATAAGGAAAGAGGGAAAATGACAAGGGGTGGAAATTTCTCCTAGAGTGGAGGCAGTTACACACCAACAAATTTCACATGACACCATGTTGTTTTTAGAAACATGGTTGTCATTGCACCAAATGATTTACCTATTAATTTCCAATATAACCACAAGATTTAATGAATCCAATCGCAAACTCAAGCATTGTGTTGTACAATACAAGGAGACTAAGGGTGCACACCTTACAACAATACCCCCTAGTGCAAGGGATGGGTTTGAATCCAGGACCTAGACTTTGATACCACTTGTTAGAAATGTGATTTCCATTGCACCAATATATAAACCTATTAATTCTTAATACAATTGTGAGATATAATGAATCCATGAAAGGTGGTTAAGCCATCTCACAAAACTGAGAACTATGTTGCACAACACAAGGAGACCAAAGGGTGCACACCTTGCAACAACTATTTAGAGTGACATCTTTGAGGGAGGTGAGAAGTATAAAATAGACTCTACATAATTATTGTGTAGTCTCAAGACTAACATAAGTCTGAGATTTTTTTTTCCAACACCAACTTGAGCAAGTAGAGAGAGATTTCAAGGATTATGGAGATGAAATTAGGATTCCTTCTAGGTAGATTCTTAGGTATTCCACTCTATGTGGGAAAAAATTGGTGGACAATTGTATAGGGAAACTTCAGGGATGTAAAAGAAAATGATTGATGAAAGTTGGGTGGCTTATTATGCTAAGATCTATTGTTTTAGCCTTATCTATATTTTTGATGATGTGTTTAAAAATATTGAGTAAAGTTGTAAAAATGACACGATATAAAATGAGAATTATTTTTTGGAATGGGAAGCAAGAGAAGGATAAAATTCAGCTATTGTCATGATAAAAAGTTTGTAAGCCTAAGATGGCAAGGAGAGTTGACTTGAGAAGGTGGAGCATCATGAATGAGGTAATGGGAGTGAAGCTAATATAGAATATGTATGCAAAGCCTGATCATAAATAGGTCAAGTTTGTAAAGAATAAATATTTAGATTCTCATCAAAGAGAGAGTATACTCACTATTCAGAATCCTCCAAAAGGATCGGTGATATGGAATTTCTTACTGTCTTGTGCATGTCACTTGGAAATTAGGTAATAGGGACAAAGTAGATTTTTGAATTCATGGAAAGGCCACAAAGTGTTGATGGAGGACTAGAATGGAAAAGAAGTGAAACAAATTTTGATTGATAGGTGGGGAAGAAAGTTTTGCAATTGGGTGGAGAAAGTTTGGGAACATGGTAGCGAGAAATGGAAGTGGAGAGATATGCAAGGGCTTCTGAATGATCAATATGCAGCTAGTCTCAGATGTATTTTAATGGGGAGACAAGTAATTATAACAAGTGAAGATGATGTAATTAAATGATGTGTTGATAAGAGGGGGCTATATTGAGTAAATATAGGTTACAGGTTGTTGGAAAATGAAATAGACGATAATGACCAGTTGACCAGGTTATGTTGGAACAAAAGTTGTCTCCCTAATGTTGGCACATTCACATGGTTGGCGATAAAAGGTGTAATTTTGATGGGTAAAAGAGTGAGTAGATTAGGCTTTCATGGGCCTTTTAGATATCTACTATGTAAAGAGGAAAAAGATACTCTTGATTATCTTCTACTAAACTATGATTTCATTAATCAATGTTGGAGATTTCTTCTACATAAACTTAATTGGCATATCCATCTCCCTTCCTTAGTGAATAACTTATTTCGGATTTGGAATTTGATTTAGAACAAGTTAGTTTATTCTAGTATATGGGATGTTGCTCCTTCAATTCTAATTTGTGAGATATGGAAAGAAAGGAATAGAAGTATCTTCCAAGGCAAGAACAAGACTTGCAACGATTGAGGGTGAGGTTGGAGAATGTGATTTCATAAACCATGAATGCTACTACTTTTAATCATAATTTCTATAATTGCCCTATCAATTTGGAGGACAAGAAAATCCATTCGAGATGGCCTCTTCTCAAATTTAGGCTTGTTAATGGGCCTCATTGGGAAAATCTGATATATAAGTGGGATGGAGAGGTAGTGTGGCAAATAATTGATAAAGGGTGGAGCAAGATAAACTTTGATGATGCCTCTAAAGGTAACCTAGGTCCATTGGGAAGGATGTGTGGCTACAGATGCTAGGGGTGATATTTATGTAGTCATTGCACAAAAGCTTAAAGATGGCACAAACAATGAGGCAAAAACTCAAGCAACAATCCTTGCAATCAACCTGGCTTCCCAAATTTGTGTTTCCTACCCTAGGAGAAGTAGGATGGGACATACTAAAGTAGGGGCACAAAGGAGGTCTAAACTATACCAGATTATAATTTATAATGCTACATTTATCCCCTACTTTAGCAAAAGTATGAGCCTATGAAAATGCTCATGGTAAAGTAGAAAGATGGAGAAGAGAGAGTGAAGAGAAACTAGGAGCGAAATTACAAAGAGATAAGACATCACTAATTTCAAGGAATCAAGCTCTCAATCTTAGGATTTTAACTCATACAACCATTTGCAAGGTCACGCAAAATAATATAAAGACAAAAAATATAAACAAAGACAATCAAAGATAAAAGACACACAATAAAGGGGTTAGTATTAAAACAAAATGATCCAAGTCAACTAGTTGAAGAGACCTCGATAGTCAAAATGTCTCAGCCACTAATCTCATTCTCCAAATGTTATTATAACAACATATAAGTGGTCACATGAAAAGAGAAATAACATGTATCAAAAGATGAAACATGATCCAAAAACTAGCAAATTTATGAGCTCGTGGGGAAAATTAAGGATAAAGCATTGACTCCATGGACTAGCAAGTTATGTTATGTTAGGTGATCCATGAGAGAGAGAAAGAAGGAACGTGGATTCCACAATCTAACAAGTTGTATCATGATAGGTGATCCATTAAAGCATGAATTCTCATGGGACAATAAGTAATGTTATGTTGTGATCCATCTAAGAAGGAAGAGTAGGAATAGTCTATCAAGTTGTGTTATGCTAGTTCCACTCATTATAAAATTCAACAAAAGGAGGGATGAAAGGTCTAGCAAGTTATGGCATGCTAGTCAACCTACCTTAAACAAGTTGAAACATAGGATTAGTTGACATCTTTCTATATATGTCATTGTCTAGTTTCAAGAGTTAATCATCTTGTCTAAGACTTTGGTATGGTTTTGAGCATGCAACACCTTGTATAAAATGTGCAATAAGGATAACCCAACAAGGAATTATGTAAGGAAATCCATCAAAAGGGGATAAAAAAGAAAGGCATTATGCAAGGAAATTCTCAACTTTAATTGAACAAGGATAACCAAGTGAGGCATTATGCAAGGAAATCTGCAACTTGAATTGAGAAAGGATAACCAAGTAAAGCATTATTCAAGGAAATCCACAACTTGATTTGAATATATGTTACAAGGAGGCCATCATGTATACTCCTCCCCTTATGATGTCAACATATTCCTATGTTGATGTATTAAGGAAGATAGAAACAAGGATACACACCTTCATCACCAAGGAGATATCCTCTAGGAAACCATGTACATAACTCCAAGATAAAGAGGCATGACTCTTTATAGGAAATTAAAAGATAGTTGTAAAAGAGGTATTTCACAACAAGTGTAAAGGGATCCTTTTGAGGGACACATGGAGGTAGAGATATTTATCCAAAGATATTCACCTCTAAAAATAGAAGGAATATTCAAGATAAAGATAATATCTTTGAAAAGGAGAAGGAAACTAAGAATATACATCTTCTCCCATTTCTAGGGAAAAGTTGATTCTTAGTTAAAGATTGCACAAATTCACAAAGGGGAGAACATTCATAAGAAGACACATCAATGTAAACAAAGAACAAGTCCAACCAAGGGGCATATGTACTTGCATGGAGGACCATTCTACGTAAGAAAGGACCTCAAATTACGAAACATGCAAATCAAAGTAAAAAGGAATCTTTGAAAAAGAGAGAGAATTGAAGTATTATCCTTGCCCCCCAAGCATGGAGGGAAGGAATAATGACTATTATGTTGTGCAAATGTGATTGGAAATTTAAGTTGTACTACCACACATGACAAAACAAAACCCCAAATAAATGTAAAATACCAATGTTATAGGGTAAGGAGCAACATAATAAGGTAAATGGAGTTCTAGGGCACTACCTCCACATTTGGACTGAGAAAAAGTATGAGATCAATTGTAAGAGTGATATGAGCTTTATCATATTGATCTTGAAAAAATTCCTTAAAATCTTTACAACTTCCAAGAGATCGAGAATAACTATAATGAAAGAGACAATACACATGACCATTTTTGTTCTTATAATTATTCATATATCTTATGAACAAAAAAGTAACATTCTTATCATATTTAAACCTCCAAAATAGCCTTGTAGATCATTTTTCTTGATTGTCATCATGGATAGGTTGTGTCTCTTGATATGTAGGGCAAGGGTATAGTAGTGGAAGAATAAGGATTGTTTTCCCATGGTAATAGAATTGGAAAGGAAGGAGGACAATTGTTTTATGAAGAAGAATGTTTAGATGGATGATACTTTCTATGTTTTGAAAAGTATTCCTTGAGCATTTGAACCTTAAGAAGATTATCCATAGATGTTGATGAATTGGGATATACTAAATATCTTTTAGAATATTGTGAAGGAGGATCTATAGGGACCTTGATTCCTTGTTCTTGTTTTCCAAATCCTTGTCCTCTATAGCCTTGTTTTGAAATTATGTCATTACCAACCTCATAGTAAATTCTTAATTGTGAAGAAGAAGGGCTTTGATCATAAATTTACTTAAAATTTGTTGTGCAAGGGCATGTTGGAGGACCAAAAGGATGATTATATGAAGAAGGGATATCCTTTATAGGAGGAATCTCCTTTCTCTCATCTTTATTCATGTTCTCTTTGGTAGATTGGGAACAAGCATACTCATCATCTAAGGCTTCTTTGCTCCAATATTATGTGTAAAGTGGAAAATTTGGGGGATTTGAAAATTCTCCACGTGGGAAGTGTGGGAATTTACTAAGCTCAATTTTCACTAGAGGAGGACTTTACATTCAAAAGAGGGGTTGAATCTACTAGATCGACTAATCCTAAATGATGCAAATACTGAATACTAATATATTGATTGTGATTGGATTGCAATTGACCCTCTTTTGTAAGTTGACTAGTTGAATTAAGATTAAGTTTTGGAAATGAAGACAAAGTATGAGAAAACAATGAGCTACAGATTCAGGATTTAGTCATGCACCTGGATCTGATAAGTTTGAGATAATTTGAAGCTACTTCATGAAATTGAGCAAAAGTTGCAGGGATTGTGTGTCCAGACAGGGGCACCCTCCTATCGGTCCTCTGAAATTTTTGTGCGTCAAAAAGGGTTTTTATGTCTTTGTGAATAAAGCTTAATTCCAGAAGTAAAACTACGTACCTATTTCCTACACATAAAAAGAAATGGAAATGTGTTGGGAATAGGGGTTTTCCTTTAGGTCAAACCCCAATTTTGGAATTAACTAAGTAGTTGAAATAATGTAAACGAAATGACTAAAATTAGAAATCTTCCTCTTTGAGGGGATGTTGAATTGACTGAAAATGAAATGCTTTTACCTCCTTGTGATTTTTTCTTGCCTCCACATGGAATTAGGGTTTCATGAATTTTAATGTTGATCTCCTCTTCAGTGCTTGAAATCTTGACTCTATTGTTGCTCCAAAGCTTGAAGGAAGACTAAAAATCATCAATTGTTCTTGAATTATTGAATACTTGATCTCTTAAATGCTTGATGACCTCTTGTGTGTATACCTTAGATCCTGGATCATCAAATGAGAGGGGAAATCCCTCTCATATACTTTCCAATAGGATTAAATGATTAATTTTTTGACTTGAGAAAACATATGGGGGGATTTTTTTGCTTCAATTTGAGATAGGATCCCCTTAAGGAGGACCAGGGTGCCACGCCCTCGTCCTGCCTTAATTTGTGGCAGGATCAAGGTGCAGGCAAAGTGCATTTATAAGTTACAACGTGTTTTTGATGTGCATGAGCATATTCAAGTCTCTAATCAGGTCAAGGGGTGCAAACACTAAGGCAAAGACCCAACTACAGTAAAAAATTGCTAGGGTCCAGTTTTAGGACATTACTTTTAGCCCCCATTTTAGTGGAGTATGAGATTATACAAATACTATCAGTAAAGTACAAGGAATTCAGATTGAAAGACTTTCACCATGCCAAGGAGGCAAGATTCACCAAGCCCCCAGTTGACTTTACGATCTTACAAATTTAATGATAAGGTAAAAGGGAAGATCGTGAGAGAGAGAACCATGACTACAACTAGTAAGGTTCTCTTACTATGAGTCATGGAAAGAATACCAGAAATTACAAAGTAAAGATAAAGTTTGCTAAGTAACTTAAAGTATCAAAAAAGAGAATCATGAGAAAAGTGTATGCCCCCATGTTAAAGCGATTGTGTACACCTTATTGGGAGAAATTGATTTAAGGTAGGATACACCCTAAGAAGACAAGAACATTATCACAATAATTTAGGCCCCAAAAGAGGATAAATCAAAGGATAATGAACATAGAGCACAAAACATGAGGTGGTTTCACCTAACTTTGGAGTTATTATTCTTTTTATATGATAACTCATGTATATCATGTATATATATGCATACAACTATCCTCATCCCCCAAAGAAAGGAAACCACCATGGAAGAAGGGAATGATGGTATGATGAAAGAATAAGTATCCGATAGAATACTGAGAGGGGGGGTGAATCAATATACTGAAAAACTGATACAAACTCCCAAACTCAAATTCAAACTCACAAAGTAAACTTTCACTTATCAAGATCAATAGTCAACATCAACCAACATCAACCGGTTTGATTGTTATGACAACTTAATAGTAAACAACTTCAATCTTGTAAACATAAAAAATGCTTAATCATATGTCAACATATTCATCTCTCAATGCTTCTATTTATCATGCCTTATCAGAATAGTTAAGTAGTTAATCAAATCAATAAATAAGATCATAACCACAAAATATTTCACCACTTGACACAAATATTTATACATGGAAAACCCAAATAGGTAAAAACCACGGTGAGATGAGACTCATAAGCATACTATATAAACTCTTCTGAAGTTCACCCAGTTAGGATCCAAGCCAATTAAAGCTTTTACAATAAGTCATGTTAAGAACTGATTCTATTAGGAATCACTTGGTTAAGGGATTTACAAATATGCCTTGATGAAAAGCACAATACCCTGTTTGGAGTAACCTCGCTGGAGGATTTGAGAATCCAAACTAATGGACCACCTTGTGAGAGGATTTAGAAAGTAACCAAGCTTGTTAGAGCTTACCCAATTATGGGATTTAAATTTTTGTTGTAAATGTTAGAAAACAACAGGTTTTCTTGATCTGTCTGAATAGCACTACATCTTCTTGATTAGATCCTTCTTAAGATTCAATCTGGCTTTACTCAAACTACAGATCCATCCACCAGCTAGGAAACCACACACTCAACTGGTTTTTGCCAATCTTGTCAACTTTGCCAACACTTAACAAAACAATATCATCAACTAGGCAGGTTACACAACAAAAACCTAATTCTCATCACAAAGATTACAAACAAGTCAATACAATCTTGACCATTAGAAATCATAACAATCTCTTCACATTCTTCAGGAAATTTCCAACCACTCGATGATCACCACTTCATTGGACTTTGTAACTCATCACGCTCTATGCATTAGATGCAATCCACTTTGCTCCTTTCCAAAATGCGCCAAATCAATCCAAACATGTCCTCATACAATGATCACACGTGTCTCCATCATTAGTGTTCAACATTAGATGTTAAACCAACAAACTTGATCGGTTAGGGTTTTAATAGAAAACAACTGGTAGGGTTTACATGTTACATAACATAGAAAGGTTTAACCCTTTACACTGGTTCAACTTACAAAATACCATATACCGATTTACAACATCTTCCTCAAGGTTTATCATACCAGTTATAAGATAATAGAAATAATAACAATAACATCAGCAATATCATGAATACCATTCACCGGTTCAATTGACATCAATGCCAACATATCATTAATGCAATCTATATGAAAAATGCCAACAATCTCCCCCTTTGGCATTAATGGCAATACAAATATCAATGCCTCTGATTGTTGTGTTGTTGTGGATTGGTGAATAGGAATCCTAGTTTACATTACCAAGTATTCACCATGCTCTGTTTGTCTCTAGTCTTTCATTGGTTCACCTAATCAGACACATAATTCTTCTCCCCTTTTGACAACAATGCCAAATTGAAATTAAAACATGTAATTCCAAATTGTCATGGTGCATCAACATACTACAACTTGATGCTCCCCATGTGGAATACCTCCACTTCCAAAAACATCAATCCATGTAAGATTCTGCAAGTAATTCAGGGACTGATGCAATCAGCATCATGCTCAACTAACTTATAAGATACTCAAAAGTGGTCTTAGGAAGAGGTTTGGTAAAGATATCTACAAGCTGCTTCTGGGTACAAACATGCTCTAAGATAACATCTTTACTTTGAACTTTTTCCCTCAAAAAGTGATCAATGTGCTTAGTCCTTGCGTGCAAAACAAGATTCTTAGAAATATTTATAGCACTTGTATTATCACACAAAATCTTTATAGGTTATGATTTCTTCATCTTAAAACCTTCGAAAATGTGCCTTATCCAAATAGCTTGTGTCAAATTCATATAAGTTGCAATATACTCAACTTCAGCAGTAGATTGTGAAGTACAACTCTGCTTTTTACTACTCCATGAAACTAGCCTTCCTCCTAGAAAGAATGCTCCACCGGTAGTACTCTTCTGGTCATCAACATTTCCTTCCCAATCAAAATCA
This sequence comes from Cryptomeria japonica, assembly GCF_030272615.1. Lineage (NCBI taxonomy): Eukaryota > Viridiplantae > Streptophyta > Pinopsida > Cupressales > Cupressaceae > Cryptomeria > Cryptomeria japonica. Next base: position 466,436,405 of record NC_081406.1, on the reverse strand, counting down.
GTGTATGCCTTCAAATCAAAGTTTTATCCATATGGATACAATAACCTATGGTCAACTATACCTTTCAGATATCTAAAAATTCTCTTGGTTGCTATCAGATGTGCTTCCTTTGGATTTTTCTGAAATCTAGCAACTATACCAATTGAATGGGAAATATCTGGTTGACTGTGAACAACATAGTGTAATTTGCCAATCATTGACTTGTATTCCTTTTCATCTATAGACTTAGATACATTTTCCTTGGACAATTTACAACCTATAACCATTGGAGTTCCAATTGGTTTACAGTCACTCGTGCCAAAAGTCTTCAAAACCTCTTTCACATACTTAGATTGAGTAATGAAAATACCATTCTTCATCTATTGTATCTGCAAGCCTATGAATTTTTTTATTTCCCCTACTAATGGCATGTCAAAATCACTCTTCATTTCATCTACAAAACTGTCGCTCATGACATCATTACCTCCAAATATAATGTCATCAACAAATACTTCACTAACTAGTATTTCATCTCCTTCAGACTTGAGATAAATGTTGTTGTCGTCACTGGTTTTGGTGAAGCCTATCTTCATCAAATGTGTATGAAGCCTTTCATAACATGCTATAGGTGCCTTCTTTAATGCATACAAAGCTTTATGCAATCTGCATACCATGTCTTCCTTATCTATCAATGCATAACCATCAGGCTACTCTATATAAACCTCTTCTTCCAATATCTCATTCAAAAAAGTAGACTTAACATCCATCTAGTATACCTTGAACTTCTTATGGGATGCAAATGCAAGTAATGTTCTAACTCCTTCCAATCTTGCTACTAGTGCAAAAGTTTCACCATAGTCTTCTCCTTCTTCTTGCACATAACCCTTGCAAACTAATCTTGCCTTGTTGAGAACTACAACACCATCTTCATTTAACTTGTTTCTGAACACCCATTTAGTACCTATGACATTCTTGTTTACCAGTTGGTGTACCAAGGTCCAAGTGTTGTTCTTCTCAATTTGATCCATTTCCTCTTCCATTGCTTTCACCCAATGATCATCACCAAATGCCTCCTTAGCACTTATTGGTTCAATGGCGGAGATCATGCAAGAGATCTCTCTAATTTTCCTTCTAGTTAGTACTCCAGCATCCTTATCCCCAATAATCTGCTCACGACTGTGATTCAGTCTCACATATCTAGGAATAACATGGTCATTCTCTTCAGGTTCAACTTCTTCATTTGAATTTATTTGTTTCTGTTGAACAAGTACACCAGGATTTGCTTTACCAGTTTTTGATTTAATAGTTTTAGGTTCCAAAATAAAAATGGAAGGATCTTCATCGTTTCTCTCTGAATTGGTTCCTTCTGAATTTTCATAACATTCCTCTACACGAACATCAACACTCTCAACAATTCTTTGTGTCTGTGTTGGGACCTATAAACATTTTGAGATTTTGAGTGGCCCATTTTAAAATTCTTCTCTGCACTTTCTAATGGCACTTGATGAATATGTTATCACTATTTCAAATATGTTGAAAATCTTTCCTTTTAGCTGTTGGAGTTTGTCAAAATTTAGAATTTGACCTTTGCCTATGAGTTTGTGGTTTTGAGGGTTTAGGGTTTTTACTCTTTCATGAAAACGTTTAGAAAAATTAAGGCTTTGTAGCACATTATTATAATTCATATTGAACTCGAACCCTTGAACCTTTTTGGTTCAAGGTTCAAGGTTCAATCGTTTCTCTTGCATGAGTCATGACTTTGGAATATTTTTAATAAGCAAGTGAGAATGCGTTATGTCTGTTTTGAACCATTTTCAAATCGGTTCAAGGTTCAAAATGTCTCTTTCTTTTGATTAAAGGTCTTTGCTCATTTCCTTTTTCCACTTAAGTGGAAGGATCTGTGCATCATCGGAGGGGCCCCTTTTAAGTCTAGGCCTAGGCAAGTTCTGATAAACTTTAATTTTGCCTAAGTCTTATTTCTTTCCCTATGTATCTGTCGGGCTTCCTAAAGATCGGGCAGGTTCCTGTTGATCTCGCGACTGTCACTATACTACAACCCAAAAGTGCTCGATGGTTATTCATCACGACATGGCGAATAAGTGGTGGGATCAGTGAGAAAGTTGTGAAGCACAGAAAGTCCAAGAAGATCAGAAGTGAGGTTTTCAGACTATCCTGATGACTCGATGGAAAGGGCTAAGGCAAACCTTTTATCCCACATTGGCCGTAGGGAGGAGCATTTCAGTATTTATACGCAAGGCCACATATATCCTAAGTGTCAAATATTATGGGATTCTAGCAAGTGGAAGCTCATAAGCGATGGGCCCCTTGCGCACATCTCAAAGCGTCCAAAATTCTGCAGTAAAAGAGCAAGTTAAATAGCGAGCAGGTTGAATGCAGATCCACGACCATCGCTATACTGTCATGCAAAGATGATCAACTATTAATGGCCGCGACTTGGTGACTGATGAGGTGGCAGATAAATGGTGGACACATGGTGATACTATGGCATAGGATGTAGCCACTCAGAGGGGCTAAGGGTCAAGCCGATAAAAAAAGATCAATGGTGATCAAGATGGATCCAAGGGTTGTCGCTATGTCGTGACATAAAAATGCTCACCAGATATCGGCTGCGAATTGGTGAAAAACCACTAGAGGTGAACCATGGCCAAGAGTTCATGCAAGTAGTTAAGGTAGGTGGTTCATTCTAGTAGTTAGTGGAGGCCGAGCTAAGGTGTCAGAGTAGTGAGCCCAGAATGAGTACCCTCGTGCCATGTGACACCCAGTTGTAAACTCCGGAGTCAATCAAAGGGTGCCATGTGGCAGATAGGTGACATATCATCAGGGTGTATATCGAGAAGGCCATGGCTTCTATAGATCATTGAAGGGACTTACCAAAGGCATCAATTTCATTGACATAAATGGTGTCGATGAAACTAGGGTTTCAATAAAATATGAAAATGGCTAGTTGAAGAGGAGGTTTATCTGAACAGGGTGGTGGGTCCAGTAGTGCTGAGGTGGCAGATGGGGCTGTGCTCAGGTGGATATTGGGAGAAAATCATTGTGTGCCATGTGACAGAGTTGGTGGTATGTCATCAAGATGAATGTCAAGTAGACCTTTCTTGTGATGAACCTCTAAATGGTTTCACCAAAAGCTCGGTTCCATCGACAAGGGCACATCAAAGAAATATCAATTGATCCCACCGATAAAATAATGGCATTGATGAAACTAAGATTTTGATGATATAAGAAAATGACTAGCCGAAGAGGATGTTTGGCCGAAAGAGTGATATCCGCTAGAGAGGAGAGTAGCCCAGGTGAATTAACCGATGGGAAAGTCAATAGGGATCTAATGGCTGGATGGATGATCTAATAGTTGTCACAATGGAAAGATGCTCGATGGCTAAGAGGCACGACTTGGTGACTAAGCGGTGAGACCTATAGGAAGTGCAGTTTAGAGGAAGTAAATAATAAGCAAGTTCAAGGAAGATCCACGATTGTCACCATACTACAAGATGGAGGTGCTCGAATGTTAATGGCAGCAACTTGGTGACTGATGAAGTGGCAAGATACGGGGAGTCCAGAGTGACTCACGAGCAAACCAGGAGGTGACATGTGGCTAAGATCTGCGAGGGTTAAATTTTTCCCAGATATGTATTTGTCAAATATTAGTGGATGGCTCTCGATCTGAGGAATCTGATTTTCCAGTCAAGTGAAACCCACGGCAAGTATTTTTGGGACAGTGACCTTATGATCTCAGGGTTTATTCTTTAGTCAAAAAGATTGAATTTTCTATAGGCCCAGTGCGGTAGCGGTTAAGTTTTTAACAACCAGAGACCAGGTGGTGGGGCCTTTTTCTAAGTAGATTACTTAGGGAAGTTAAAAGACATGTTAGTTTCCCATCATCGGATGACTATCTCTATACCGCGATGGAAACTCATTCAAACATTAAAGGTTGTGACTTGGCGACTAAAGGAAAAGTGCTCAGAGAGAAAGCCTCCTGATCCATTGGTGCTAAAGAATTTTAAATATTCAAAAGAAATATTGGTAGAGCTATGCAAGTTGCATCTGACATTGCTTCAAAATGAAAATGGGTTGGTGAGAGGCATCCAGGAGATCTGTAGGGAGATATGTGAAGAACATAATGGTGCGCTATTGTATGTTTTCTTAGATAGGAACTCACCAATGCTCTGTCACAAGATGATCCACCGGTATTATGAAGCTGATGGTGGTTGTATTTGATCTTGGGTAATAGGATCCTGCCCTTTCAGCCATTTTCCAAGTGAATACCTAGTGAATTAATGAGGCACGCATCCCAGAAGGAATGTTAGATTTCTCCCTCAACTACAATAGCACAAAAATATAAATTTTGCATTAAATGACTATTAGGGTAAGATTATTCTTCCAGCTAGACTAAAGCTTGTTGCATCTTGATTTGTATAAAAGGATACCAAGGCTACCTAGAAAGGGGACACAAATTTTTGTAGCTAAACTCTAGCAAAATTAATACATGTCTTTGTCTTAGCAATTTCTGAGTCAAAATGAACTACTTGTAACCTTCTGACAGAGGAATGAAATATACAGTCCAGAGAATTAAAATCCAGATTTGCATTGTCTCTATGTCACTATGCTGGTGTTTATTTCATTTAAGTAACCAAGGATTTCTCATTTGAATGATTTGTTAGGCATCTAATGAAGTTGTTTTGATTCTTTTTCTTAAGGATAAAAATATAAAATACTTTGACCAAATTCGTTGATATCAGTACTCTTGGTGTGGATTGGATGATGAAGTCTGATGGAGATTAGGACTCTGTGTATGTCAGGCATATTCAGAGTTGATAGATTAGGAACTTGTGGTTTGTGTACTAGTTTCTCTTGTCAGGCTTCAGTCTATTGTAAATGAATCTGTTGCCTGAATAAGGCACTGGTTTATCTGTTGGTTTTTGTTGCATTTTATGATCCTCTTTTAAAAAATCAAATCAATTTTCCATTTAGGTTAGTTGTACTGGCAAGTAAGGAAAGTTTGCAGGAATTTACACTATTTTTCTACAAACCATTTACTATTTTTGTGAGAAAATAATCTTTCAAAGGGTTCACCTTCCCAAGCTTTTATAAGCTTAAAGTGTAGGAGGTTTCCTAATTCTGGAACCTCATATTTTTGTCTTTATTTCAAACTTTTGTTGTTCTCTTTCATTGCAACACGGAGGCAATAATTTTCACTTTTAAAGAGAAGAAACAAAAGTTTTCAAGATGGAGAACATCAGTCCAGTTGTTAAAGCATTTGTAGGCCTTACTCTTGGTGGAATAGCCAAGAAATATGCCTTCATCACTCTTAGCTTCAAACTTGCTTATGTAATCACCTCTTTTGATAAAACATTTACTAACAAAGCTCTTAAAATAGCTAACATTAGGTGATCTTCCATACCAGTACTCATAAGGTGTCTTGTCCTTACCTCTTTTAACCACTACTTAGTTCATTGTGTAGATAGTTGTACTTACAGCTTCTTTCCAAAAATTTTTTGCTACATTTCCTTGTATCAACATAGTTCTAGCTACTTTAACCACTGATAGGTTGTTCCTCTATGTTATACCATTTTGTTGTGGTATCCTTGGTGCAGAAAGTTGTCGCTTGATAACATTCTCATCATAATACTTAGTGAATTCCTCAAAAGTAAACTCACCACCTTGATTTGTTCTCAGACATTTTATCTTTTTTCCAATCTCTTTCTCAACTAAGGCTTTGAATGCCTTGAATTTACTAAAAGCTTCATTCTTATCCTTCAAGAATGTGACCCACATCGTCGTTCAACAATCATCAGTGAAGATCATGAAATATCTATCACCTGAAATGCTTCTAGCTCTTATTGGTCCACATAAATCTGTATGAACCAAGTCTAACAAGTGCTCCGCTAAGAAGGACTTCCTCTTGAAAGTTGAAGAAGTCATCTTTCCTAACTGACATTCTTTACAAAGAGAATTAATCAGCTTGTCTAGCTAAGGTAGACCTCTTACTATCCTAGACTTTCTCACTTTAACAATGTTATCAAAGTTTATATGACAAAATCTCCTATGCCAAATCCAGATATCATCTATCTTTGCAATCAAACATTTTCTAACTTTAGGATTAAGATGAAATAGATAACCTCTGGTCTATTTTCTGGTTGCAATCAATTCACCTTTGTTGTCAAAGATTTTACACGTACCATTTCTAAACTCCACTGGGTATCCTCTATCATTAAGTTGTGCCACACTTAGAAGATTGTGCTTTAGGCCTCCAACCCGATAGACATCATCAACACTGCTCTTCCCATTAAGATAAATATCCCTTACCTTTAACCATATAGGGTGAGTTATTGCCAAATCTGAAAACACCGCCATCAAATTCCTTCAAGGAAATAAATTTGCTCCAATCATCAGTCATGTGATGTTAACAACCACTATCAATGATCCAATCATTAGATTTATCCATCCTAGACACTAGTGCCTTTTGATATGATATCTCTTCCTTAATAACTATAAACACAATATCTTCAGTAGCATCATCATCAGATTCATCAACAATAATACCACTATCAATAGCAACAAGACAACCTCTCTTTCCTTTACCCTTATACTTCTTAAATTTGTCTCTCTTGTATTCATTTAAACCATTAGGATAGTTAGCTGCTATATGACCAATCTTATTGCAAGCAAAACATTTCAACGGTAGCTTACCTTTGTATTTCCCAGTTCCTCTAGGTTGTCATTTTGCCAACAATGCTTCAAGCTCAACTAAACTATCTTCATCATCAATATCTCTACTAGATCTAGATTCATAGCTATGGTCGGTATCTCTACTTCTTCTCACAGAAGCTCTGAATGCAGATTCTAATTTTTGTACACTAACATCATAGCCATTTAGTTCAAAAGCAATAAGTTTTCCAATGATAGAGTCAAGAGTTACCTTTGTTTTGTCAATAGATTTCAGCTCATGAATAGCTGCAACTCAGATAGCACAAACCAGTAGTAGGGTTCTCAGTACCTTATTGATCACTATGGCATCTTCCACTTTCCCTCGTGCACTCTTTATTTTACCAACTATCTCTTTTATCCTTTGACCATACCACTAGATATTCTCAACTTTAGACATTCTCATGTCATTAAACTTTCCTCTTAAACTCTTCTCTTTAGCAATCTTAACATGTTCATCACTGCTATAAATCTCTTCACATTTTTTCCATAATTTATATGCAGTTTCAAGACCATGAACATTTACATATTCAACATCAGACAGGGAACTGAGAATAGCCTCCAATACTTGATGATTTTCTTGTTGTTCTTTCTTCTGATCATCAGTCAGAGTTCCAATAGGTGCAATATACTTAGTTTCTATGTGATCCCAATATTGACTTCCAAGACTCTTAATGTAAATCTTCATCTTGTCAATCCATATCCTATAGTTAACTTTGTTGAACTTCAGACCTTCTTTCTTCATCATGATCTACAAGATCTTCTCCTTAAGGTGTTAGACTTTAGGTTAAAGAGGACCTGAGATTCTTTGGTACCAATTGATGGTATGATGAAAGAATAAGTATCCAGTAAAATGCTAAGAGGGGGGAGGGGGGTGAATGAGTATACTGAAAAACTGATACAAACTCCCAAACTCAAATTCAAACTCACAAAGTAAACTTTCACTTATCAAGATCAATACTCAACATCAACAAACATCAACTAGTTTGGCTGTTATGACAACTTAATAGTAAACAACTTCAATCTTGTCAACATAAAAAATGCTTAATCATATGTCAAAATATTCATCTCTCAATGCTTCAAATTATCATGCCTTATCAGAATAGTTATGTAGTTAATAAAATCAACAAATAAGATCATAAGCACAAAAGCATTCACCACTTGACATAAATATTTATACGTGGAAAACCCAAATAGGTAAAAACCACAGTGAGATGAGACTCACAAGGATAGATATCTGAACTCTTTTGAAGTTCGCCCTGTTACGAGCCAAGCCTGTTAAAGATTTTACAATAAGTCTAGTTAGGAACTGATTCTATTAGGAATCACCCAGTTAGGGGATTACATATATGCCTTGATGAAAAGAACAATACCCTGTTAGGAGTAACCTCACTGGAGGATTTGAGAATCCAAACTAATGGACCACCTTGTGAGAGGATTTAGAAAGTAACCAAGCTTGTTGGAGCTTACCGGGTTAACGGATTTCAATTTCTGTTGTAATTGTTAGAAAACAACAAGTTTTCTTGATCTATCTAAATAAAACTACATCTGCTTGATCATATCCTTCTTAAGCTTCAATCTGCGTTTACTCAAACTACAGATCCATCCACCAGTTAGGCAACCACACACTCAACTAGTTTATGCCAATCTTGTCAACTTTGCCAACACTTAACAAAACAATATCATCGACCTTAAATACAAATCAACTAGGTTGGTTACATGACAAAAACCTAATTATCATCATCAAGATTATAAATAAGTTGGTACAATCTTGACCGTTAGAAATCATAAAAATCTCTTCACATTATTCAAGAAAATTCCAACTGCTCCATGATCACCACTTCATCGGACTTTGTAACTCATCACGCACTATGCATTAGATGCAATCCACTTTGCTCCTTTTGAAAATGTGCCAAATCAATCTGAACTTATCCTCATACAATGATCACACGTGTCTCCATCATTACCGCTCAACATTATATCTTAAACCAACAAACTTGATTGATTAGGGTTTAACAGAAAACAACTGGTAGGGTTTACCGGTTACATAACATAGAAAGGTTTAACCCTTTACACCGGTTCAACTTACAAACTACCATATACCAGTTTACAACATCTTCCTCAAGATTTATCATATCAGTTACAAGACAATAGCAATAACAATAATAACATCAGTAATATCATGAATACCATTCACCGGTTCAATTGACATCAATGATAACATATCATTAATGCAATCTATATGCAAAATGCCAATAGGGAACACATGTGTCTTTTGAGACTAAAAAATATCTCAATGCTTTGCATCATCCTCAAGTAGACAACACTAGAGATAACAAATAGAAGAATTTCACAAATAAGCAAGAGAGGAGAGAGAGAGAATCTACAGTGCTAATGAAGCTAATCAAGCGCATCATCCTCCCCCCAATCTTGCTAATCATTGTTTCGGGATGCTAGGCAACATGCAAGAGGATCCACATCAATCATGTTAGATGGATCTATCACAAGTTCCAAACAAGGACCATGCTCTAATGATAAGTCACATTGTATGATACTAGGAGGTAGGATTAATGCTTTTGAAAATTTTGCAGATGTCATTGTCAACATCAACATATTCATATTCATCATTAGAAATATTAGGATCAACATTTTCATCATTACCAATATTTTCACCTATTTATTCATGAAGATTAATAAGAATAGGAGCTCTAATAGGAAAAGAACTTAAACCACCATTTTTCTTAAGCATTTTGTGTCTTGGAGAATCAGGTTGAACATCTTGTTTAGGAGAAAATGGAATCATGTCAACTATTGGTGTTTTAGGAGAAGAAATGGTCTAGGAAGAAACTTCACTAGCTCTAGCATGACGTCTCCATTGATGTTCTCTCACACAATGGTTTCATCTAATTTTGGTTGAAGGTTGAGAAGGTTTAGGTTCATCAGATATAGGCTTTGCCTCTTCTTTTAGGGAAGGATGAATAGTTTGAGGTCTTTTAGGTTGGACAATAGGAGAGGCTTATCGCTTCTCTTTATAAGATGAAGGAGGAGGAACCACAACATATAAAGGAGGAATGGGAGGTGTAGGAAAGAGACCAGGTCTGTCATGGGGAGGAGAGATAGGTCTAGCCTTAGGAGGAATATATTTTTGTTTAGGAGGAAGAGTTTATCTACCTTTGGAAAGAAGAGTAGACTCATCCATAAGAGAAGGAAGAATATCTCTTGTCTTAGGAGAAAGGATACTCTTATGTTTAGGAGAAGTAATAGGTTCATCTTTGGGAAGAAGATTATTTCATTCCTTAGGAGGAAGAATAATCTTATCCTCAAGAAGGGGTATATGATCATCAAGAGGAATGATAAGTTTTTGGTTTATAGGTTTACTCAATGACAAAATCATTTCATTTTTCTAGTTTTGATATGATCTCAAAAGAGAGCATCACTTCTCCATGCCTCATTGTAGGTTGAAATATTCTATGATTAATAGTTATGATTTTATCATTATGAGTAAATTCCAAACACTTGTGGATAGTAGAAGCAATTGCTTTCATGTGGAAGATAGCTAAGGATGTCCCAACTTCACATGAAATTGATCTGATGTAGGAATGATAGAAAATTGAACATCTAAGCATTTAGTGCCAACATCAATAGGAAGTGTTATAGAACTAATAGCAAGACAAGAGAAGCCATCAAAAACCTTAACTATCACATTAGTATCATCATATATCACTTGATGTAATTGAAAAGTATAAAGAAATTCTTCAGTTATCACATTAACCATGCAAGACGGAGCAATAAGCACTCCTCTAGCAAGTATACCTTTTATTTTCACACTTATGTATAGTGGGCCATCGGGTGCCTTAATGGTCTCACTGTGGTCAAATGTTATGCATATATCCTTAGGAGTTTCTTGTTGATCTACAAGGTTCACCACGTTGTTAGTTTGAAGGGCCACATCATTCGGAGAGAAAGCAAGATGATCAGTCTCAATCACATTAGTGGAATGGGATGGTAAAGGATTAGTGAAAATCTGAAGGTTTTGATTAGGAGGAGCTATGGATTTTTTTCCTTTATCATTCACACCTACCATAGATATAGTATTGTTATCAATAACTTCTTGAATCTTGCTTCTCAATGAAAAACACTTTTCAATATCATGACCAAGTTGACGATGATATTGACAAAAAGATTTAACATCAAAGTAAGGTGAATTTGTCTTACATGGATCAATTGGTTTGATTTCGGGAATTTTTAACACACTCATTTTTATTAGTTGAGACATAATGCTATGCAAAGATTCATTCAAAGGAGTAAACTCTTTTTCTCTTTAAAATAATTTAGACAAAGGAGGCACACCTGTAGTGGCTACTACATGAGTGTTGTTGTTGATGTCATTAAATTTGATGAATCCTTTGTTTGGTTTGAACTTCACAAATGATTGTTGAGAACTATCACCCTTATCACTCGGAGACATGGAAGGACATGATTGTTCCAATTGACTCACAGTTAGTTGATAATTGTGAAGTATTGCACACAACTATGGAAAGGAAGTAAACTTAGTTAAGACAAGTTTATCCCTAATATCTTTTTGTAAATTAGCAATGAAAATGCTTTAGATATCTTGATCAGGCATAGGAAAAGAAATCTGAGAATACAAATTTATATATCTATCAATAAAATCATACACTTTTTTCTTTAACTCCTTGTTTACAATGCAGCAAATCAGTCAAATTAACTTTAGGACCAATGTTATTGTGAAATTGTTGAATAAAAGCATTAGCCGGTTGTTGAAAGGAAGTAATAGAATAAGGAGGAAAAGAACAATACCATTGCAAAGCTCTATCCCTTAATGTTCTAGTAAACAATTTTGCTAACAACCTTTGATCATGAGAAAAGTCACTACACAAAGTTTGGAATGTGTTAACATGACTTAATGGATCCCCTTTTCCATTATAAAGTTCCAATTGAGGGAATTCTACATGTTTAGGAGGGATGGGTTTAACAATATCATTGAATAATGGGCTCACTACATCAAATGTGGGAACATTATACTTGTATTGATTCATAGAAGCTATTTGTTATTGTACATAAAGAAGACATTGTTTGGCCTATCCTATTGATTGTAGCTTCGGTAGAAAGATTGAAATTAGACATGTTGGATTGAGAGGGTGGAGTGATATTGTTGAATGAAGGAAGAAATTGAGAATAAGGAGGTGGAATATTATGATAAGTAGGTAATGGAGAAGATTGGGTGACACATGGAAGACTCATAGGAGGAATAAAGGAATTGTTATTGAAGGAGTTTCCCCCTTGACTCAGATTTATAGGTGGTGAATGTGTTTGGGTAACAAGTGAAGAACACAAATGGACACTAAGAAGGGAGGTGAATCAGTGTATTTTTAAAAATTTGACTGTGTGTTAATACTGAGAATGCAAATTAATCAAGAATACACACACACATAAAATAAACCACAACACCAGATTTACAAGGAAAACCCAATGTGGGAAAAACCTTGGCGAGAATAGTTGATGGATTCTATTCCTCCAATCTAGCCTCATAGTAAATAATAGTTTACAATGTTTAGGGCACCAACCCAAGGAGCACCTACCCCTGCTCTAAGCACCCACCCGGAGATTTACAATGATTGATCAAGTTTACAATGCAATGATAAAGCCTTGTTACAAATCCATTTTGTAACACTTACAAATTCTCATACCTTGACATTGAATTTCTTTACGTACTAAAGTTTTTCCTCTATTTCTCCTCCTTCCTCTATTTGGTTGTCTTATTCTCTCTGCTACAATATTACTCTCCAGAATTCTCTTTTCTTTCTCTATTTCTGTGGATGTCTTCTTCTTCCTACTACAACTTCACTTTACAAAATAATTTGTTCTTTCTCTCTTACAACTTTTTCACTTCTGCATATTTCTCTAATATTTTTGGCAGCAGCACAACTTTCTATAACACACACCATATACACAGTCGACTAGACAAAATATTTACATTCCCACCTCTGTTACTGTCTCAACAACCACACCTACCAATATCAAATCTCATCACACCTGTTGTTCAATTCATTTGTCAGAGATTTCTTCTACTGCAAACTTGAATATTTTATTCAAGTTGGTTATCTTGGAGATCTACAAATCTAAAGATTTTATTCTCTATTTTGAATATGATCTCATATTGGCTGTCAAAATTAAATGCATCTTGTCCATCTTCAGATCATTCTCTATACTTAATTACTAAGTTTAGTAATCTTTCTTTTCCCAAAATGATTTAAAAACCTTCCTTGAGCCACACAACCTGCCTGCAACAAGGTTGCCATCAATGCATTTTCCATCCTCTATCGACCTACTCTAAAAAGATCAAAAACTACCACACTAGAATCCTTCATCATCGACTTCTTCATATCGGATTCATTCTCTATTCATCAAGGAGCCTCATGTCTTCATATTCTTTGTCCAGATGATATGGTCGAGGTCGGTCAGCTCCCACATAAAACCCTCATGCCTATCAACATATATAGGTATCATCAAAATGACATCCAAGTCACCTGGTCAACCATAGTCAAACACCACATGGACTATCATGTCTATCAAGTTGCTATTGTGTCGAATGAAACACCTCAACAGGTCATGATGCCCTTAAATTTTGTGGTTATGGGATGGTGGGATGCTCACTATTTTCTATTTAACTTGCCTTGCATCATCATTCATATGCCCATTTTTCTCTTGCAGGCTGGCGAGATGCATCATCTTTCTGCCTTAACTTACCCCACAAGCTCCTCTTTACATCCATCTGTAGGTGCAAGATAGCGGGATTTTTTTCTCTTCACTATCTTGTCCTGCACAACCATCACATACCCACCTTGAATGGTCTGGGATAGCAGGAACATTCTTCCACTATCATCATGTTTCCTCATGCAACCATCGTCTTGTCTTACTTAGTATCGCGAGATTGTGGGAATCCCAATTCCTTCCTTTGTCCTTTTAACCCAACATGGTCACCTTTCACTCATCTATCATGCCATGAGATTGTAGGAAGCAACTCTTGCTTCTCCTTATATTACCCCACAAGACCTCCAATCTCAATGCAAAAAAGTTGCGGGTTAGCGGGGAGGTTTCTATGCCTCACTTGAAATTATCCCACAAGAACAATATGCACACACTTTGTGTGGTGTGGGATAGCAGGGGACACATTTCCCTTTGACTTTTCTTGTCCTATAGAGTCAACCAATTCTCAATAACATGTCACAGGATAGCGGGGGGGTCTTAGACCTCTATGACACTTTAATCCCGCATGACTCATGCATCATTATTTTCAACATTGTGGGGAGCTGCAAATGGCCTTTTCTTTATTCAAGTGTTATCTTGCATGATTTATTTCCTTCAAATATGGAGATGATGAATCTAGTCAAAAACCCTACAGCATAACATGATGTGTTATGCACAATTCCTCAACATAAACTACATGTTATGCATGACTGCTACATGTTTCTCTACAACCTTTTGACATCCCTTGACATTAATGACAATAATACCATCAATCTCCCCCTTTAGCATTGACATCAACACACTTACAAACCATACTCTGATCACTTTCTCCTCCTTCAACAACAATGGCAAAGGGTGAAACAACCAAATGTAAATGGTGGATGAACGTCCCCTTTGATTTAATAGTAATGAATGAAACTTCCATTTTCAATCATGACACTTCTGCGATACATTATAAACTTCCTTTACATCTGATTAATCTCTACTATGTGTAGCTAGATGAATCATTATTACAATATAAAAGAGTAGTTCCATTAATACTTACAAAAATTTGAAACTCTCCCTGAGACTGTACATGAGGTTCAAGGTGAAAAGTGCTCCCCTTGAACCACAGACTAAACTAAAAACCCGTAAGTGTTGCAAGCATGTGGAAGAACACCCAATTTATGTCTTAGATATTCAAAGTTGTACTTAGGCAATGGCTTAGTAAAGATATCAGCTATTTTCTCACTGGTGGACACATATTCAACTTTCACCTCTTTCTCTGCAACCTTTTCTCTGAGAAAATGATATTTGATTGCAATGTACTTTGTCCTAGAGTTCATGACAGGTTTCTTTGATATATTCATTGCACTTGAGTTGTCACACATGATGGGAATAGGATCCAAAAACTCTACCTAGATATCCTTGAGAGTTTTCTTCATCCACAAAAGTTGAGAACAACATGTAGCAGTTGCAATAGACACTACTTTAGTAGTTGATAGTGAAATGGACTCTTGCTTCTTGCTATGCCATGACACCAATTTGTCTCTAGGGAAGAAATATCCACCAAAGGTGCTCTTCCTATCATCTACACATCCTGCCTAATATGCATTAGTATAGGCTTACAAAATGAAATCTCCTTTCTTTGGATACCATAAGCCATAAGTAAGTGTCCCCTACAAATACTTGAATATCCTCCTAACAACAAATGACATGTGACTGCTTAAGAGATACTTGAAATCTTGCAACCATGCACATAGCTTGAACTATATCAAGCCTTGATGTTATAATATACAACAAGCTTCCAATCATGGATCTATACAACATCTAATCCACACTAGGTGACTCATCATCTTTGCTTAATTTGCATTCTGTCACCATGGGGGTGCTAACCGATTTGTTGTCTTCCATCTGAAATTTATTTAACATGTCTTTAGCATACTTATTTTGAGAAATGAATATGCCCTTATTTTGTTGTGATATTTGCAACCCAATAAAATATGATAACTCTCCAAGCATGGACATTTAAAACTCTAACTACATTTGATTAGCAAATTCTTTGCATAGAACATATTTGTCGCCTTCAAAGATGATGTCATCTGCATATACCACAACCATGATAATATTGTCTCCATCATCCTTGATATATAAGTTGTTGTCAACATTTCCCTTTCTGAAACCTTGTTGATTTAAGTACTTATCTAGCCTAGAGTACCATGCTTTAGACCATATAATGCTTTCTTCAATTTGGAGACAAATTTCTCATCTTCATGCAGCTGAAAACCTTCAGGTTGCTCTATGTATACCTCTTCTTCAAGATTTCCATTCAAGAATATAGATTTGACATCCATCTGATATATTGTGTATCCATTATATGTTGAGAATACCAAGAACGTTTTGATTTCTTCTAGCCTTGCAATAGGTGCAAAAGTTTCCTCAAAATACATGCCCTATATTTGAACATATCCCTTGCAGACAAGTCTTGCCTTGTTCCTTATTACTTTGTGTTCTTCATTCATCTTGTTCTTATAAACCCATTTAGTTCCAATAACATTTTTCTCTGAAGGTCTAAGAACTAATTCCCACATTTTATTTTTCTCAATCTGTTGCAACTCTTCCTCCATAGCCTTTAACCATTTCTCACTCTTGCTGGATTCATCATATGTCCTAGGTTCCAACTTTGTCATGAGGTAAAAGTTTACTTGCTCATTGTTCCTTGCTCTCCTTCTATTTTTTACACCTTCATTCTTGTTGCTAATTATCTGATCTTCAAGATGATTCTATTGCACATAAATGTTTGGGGCTTTGTTAGGTGCTTCTTCTTCATGTTCACTCTCAGATTGATCTTCATCTTCACTATGTGATTCTTCAATCTAATTTATTGTGGTATTTTTACCTTTATGTAGATCTTCATAAATTCTCACATCTACACTCAATTACCTTCTTCAGTCTCTTGTTGAAACACTTGTAGGCCTCATTGTGAGTAGAGTAGCCTAGGAGGATACCTTCATCACTTCTTGATTCAAAGCTACCCATTCCATCTTCATCTCTTTTGATGAAACATTTGTTGCCAAATACCTTGAAATACTTGACTGAGGGTCTCCTATCATACCATAGTTCATAAGATGTCATATTGTTGTTCACCCTTAATTGCACTCTATTTAGTGTGTATACAACAGTGTGAACTACTTCTTTCCAATAAACATCAGACAAATTCACTTCATTTAACATTGTCCTTGACATTTCCTTGATTGTTTTGTTCTTCCTTTCCACAATTTTGTTGTGGTGTCGTAGGGGATGAGTATTATATTCTAATTCCATGTCTTTCATAGTAATCTTTAAACTTATTTGATGTGAGCTCACCTCCATAGTATGATCTCAAGTATTTTAGCTTGTATCCACTTTCTTTTTCAACCATTTTTTCTAAATATTTTGTACCTTTCAAAGGCTTGTGACTTGTCTTGCAAGAAAGTGACCCATGTCATCCTAGAGAAATCATCTATAAACAACATGAAGTATCTTCCTCCATTAAGGGCTCTTGTTCTTGTAGGCCCACATAAGTCAGTATGAACAAGTTCTAGTGGCCTTGTAGTTGAGTATTCTTTATTCTTGAAGCATACATTAGTTGTCTTCCCTCTTTGACACTCATCACAGAAGGTGCTTGTTGCCTTAATAATTTGAGGTATGTGGCTATGTACCCTTTCTTTCTTACCTTAACAAGGTTATCAAAATTGATTTGACCTAGTCTTCTATACCATAACCAACTCTCATTAACTTGTCCCATCATACACTGAGACTCAAAGCATTCTTTAAAATTATATACATTGACATCTGTCCTTTTTCCTTCAGCAACAAGCTGACCACTTCTCTCTTTTTTTATTTCACGGCCCTTGGAATCAAATGTAAACTTATATTATTTGTTATACATTTGACTCACACTTAGCAGATTGTGCTTCAGACCTTCCACGTAATATACATCATGTGCTTTTAGCTTGCAATTAATGTGTAGTGTGCCTCTGCCCTTGATTTTGATTGATAAATTGTCTCCAAACCTCACTAAGCCACCATTCCAATCTTAAAGCTTAATTAATTTCTTCTTATCACCAATCATGTGGCTGGAACACCCACTGTCAACTACCCATAGGTTTTTCTTTTCATCATGTAGGGCAGTTTGAACAATCAAACTTGACTCAGTCTTATCTTTATCCATTTTGCCCAGACTTGTTTGTTTTCTTTCTTCTTTTCCATTGTCCCATTTTGTTCTGATTTTACATTAGGTTTGGACATTGACACTATCTTCTTTTTGTTTATTGTCTTAAGCTTACAATGTTTTGAAATGTGGCTGAAGTTTTGACAATGATAGCATTTTACATTTACATTGAAATATGAATTTGAAATTCTATTGTAAGACAAATATATTTCACCTACATTCATAACTTCTATGACCATACCCATTGAAATGATAACAAATAATATTCATATCCCTAAGAGTAGTAAGTTGATTTCTACTTTCAAATCTAGGAGGAGATCTATGCATGAGATCATAAACATCAATTCTATGACCATAAGTATTACATTTATAGTAGTAGTCATGGAATTGCAGTACATACCACTCATTGTTGAAGTTGTTTCTCATTTGTCTCCTTGGAGAAGCAGGGTTCGGTCTTCTTGAGCTCTTACATTTTGTATCCTTGACTCTAGTGAAGACTCCATCATTTATCTAGGCTTTTCTTTTAAGATCAGTATGTTGGTTCATTGACTGATTCTTTGTAGTGGCAACATATGTATTCTTCACATTTGGCTTGCTGAGGGTGAATGTTTGTTTGACTTCACTTTCACTTGAAGAGGTGAAATGTATCTCCTTCCTCGATGAATATTTATTGTTAGAACATTGTCCATTTTCAAATCCAACACATTTGATGTCCTTGTGGTGCTTCTTCTTACTTAACATTTTGTTTAAATCTTCAGTGCCGCTACCATACTTAATTCTAATGTTGAATTCATCCTTATTCTTTTCCAATTCCTTTCTCTGATTTACAACATCTTCTTCCAATTTTTGACACTCCTTATCCCTTCTTTCTAAGTTTGATTTTGTTACTTCATACATCCTCTTTGCTTCTTCCAATTGAATTTTCAAATCAGAAATCATTCTCTTTGATTCCTCAAGAGATTTGTGAAGCAGGTCTTGTTCTTTAATAGCAACATTCTTGTATTTTTTATATTCTTTTCTTACCTTTCTAAGTTCTTCTAGTGCACTCACAAGATCACCTTCAAGGTCTACTACGAATTCAATTTCCTTTTCTTCATCATCAACAAATAACTCTTCTTTTTCCATAAAGAGATTAACTTCTATTTCACCATCACTGCAACAACCTTCAAAGACACTTTCTTCATTAGAGGCATCATCTTCAAAAGTGTAAAGATTGCTTTTCAACTAAATTTTCTTTTGCATGACATATAATAATTCTCCATCTTTTCTTTCTTTGACGTTTCTCCTCCTATTGTTCTCATTTCATAGGTTGATAAGGAGCCAAATAATTCATCTATAGAGAATGTATTTAAGTCTTTAGCTTCCTCAATAGGAAAGACCTTTGTGTCATAATTTGAAGTTAATGATCTTAGAACCTTCTTGACAGTAACTTCATCTTTGACATCCTCTCCAAGTCCTCTCATAACACTCACAATCTCATCCACTCTTTGCAGATAGTCGGTTATGTTCTCCTCTTCTTTCATTTTTAGGTTTTCAACCTGAGCTCTTAGATTTCGCAGTTTGGCTTCTTTCACTTTGGTATCTCCTTCATATATCTTCTGCAACTTGTCCCAAGTTTATTTTGCTGATGTGTAATGCATGACTTTGAAAAACTCTATATCTGACAGACTGCTTAAGATTGCATTCTTAGCTTTGGCATTGTTCTCATATTCTCATTTAGCATCAGGGTTAGTAGGAGGAACTTGAGGAATGGTATAACCATTCTTTAATAACATCCAACCATCAAAACCTAGGGAAGATAAGTAGGTTTCCATTCTTCTACTCCAAAAGGCATAGTTGGTACCATCAAACATAGGTGCTTTAGAGGAGGATTCATTCCTATACATTATGTTCACAAAGTAGGATCTATCCAAGCTAGAGTAATATTTTTACTATAAGGGAACCTTTTGCTCTGATAGAAATTGAAAAACACAAAAGGAGACTGAGAGGGTGGGTGAATCAATGTATTTTAAAAAATTTAACAAGGAAAACCCAAGGTGGGAAAAACCTCAGTGAGAATAGTTGTTGGAGTCTTCTTCTCCAATTGAACCTCACATTGAATAACAATTTAAAATGGTTAGGGCACCAACCCAAGAATCACCAACCCTTGATTTTATGACCTCCTACTCAATGGAGCACCTACCCCTTCTCTAAGCACCCACCCAGAGATTTACAATGATTGATCAAGTTTACAATGCAATGATAAAGCCTTGCTACAAAGGAGTTTTGTAGCACTTACAAAATTCTCATATCTTGAGAATGACTTTCTATGCTTACTGAATTTTTTCCTCTATCTAGTTGTCGTATTTTCTCTACTACATCATTACTCTCTAGAATTCTTTGTTCTTTCTCTGGTTTTTCGTACGTTTTCTTCTTCCTGCTATAATTTCACTTTGCAAAATACTTTGTTCTTGCTCTCTTCCAACTTTTTCACTTCTATATATTTCTATAATTTTCCTGGCAGCAAGACAACTTTCTATAGCACACATAATATACACAGTCGACTTGACAAAATATTTCTATTTCCACCTGTATGCGGGAAAAGTGGGGCTATGAAATTCAAAATGTGAAAAATGAAGCTCCAAGAGGCTTGTCCACACACCCACAAGACTTCTTGGTGCAAGTTCTGGAGTCATGAATGATGACTCAACTTCCCAAGGATGGTTCCATGGTTCTCTATCTCACAAGGTCCCTCAAGCCAATGTCTTTGCTCTCATATCACTGAGCAAAATGGCTTAGGGATGACAAATGCAAGAATGAGGGATGCTTTTGATTGATTTTAACATGAGAATGCATCCTACAAATGCAATAAACTAGATTATAAGATGACAAGATTAGTAGTAATACTATCCTAACATGATATACTAGTTATATGATTTAAGCTAATGATAAAGGAAGTAGTCTAAAAATGTTTATTAGATTAATTCCTTTTGCAAAGAGAGACTAGATGTGCTAAAATTGATCATAAATGAGATACTAAAGCTTGCATGGATTTTAGATAATAGAATTCTTAGATTCATGGATCCTCAAAATGGAGGAAGGAGAGCTCTATTTATAGCAAAAATAGGGCAATGGATGGTCAGGATTGAAAGAGTTAATCAAGGGCCAAGATTGAAAGTTGTCAATCTATGTTTACAATTCTCACCAATGAAATGGTGACAATTGTCAACATAAGGCTGGTTGAGAGGACATGTAAGAAGCATTAAATGCTTGAGAAGACCTCATGGTTACCCTAGGGCCTAAGGGTTAAGGTTAGGTTAAGGTTATCCATTGGATAAAGATTTTACCCAAAGGATAAACTCTTGTGCAAGGGTTAAAGGAATAACCATGGTCAAAGCAATAAATGCTTGATGAGACCCTTGGGTTAGATGGAGGTTAAGTTAGGCAAAATGTCTCTAACCATTCCACTAAGGGTTAGTTAACCATTAATGGTTTGAAGACTTTGGGGACAAATTTGTAAGAGTCCTTCCAAATTTGGGGGCATTGACTTGTTGAATGGATAAAGGCTTTAATGCATTTTGAAGACTTTACTCCAAACTTGAGAAGTGACCTCCTCAAATTTAGGGAAAGGGGATAATTGATGGGTTTGGGTTAATTGATTTGGATTAGATGGATTCTTGAAGAAATTAGGAATAGGGTTAGGAGGCAAGTAGGACATGTAGGAAAATGCAAGTGGTTGAGGGAAAATAGAATTAATTAAAATAAATTGCATTATTTCAATTTGGTTGCAAGTTGGGGATTTTAAATAAATTAGATTTATTTAATTAGGTTAAACTATTTAATTAAATGTGAATTTAATTAAAAAGTAGAGAGAAGGGTTTTAATTATATAAAATGATTTATTCAATTAAATGATGCAAAAAGGGCTTAAGTGAATTTAACTAAATAAATTGAATAATTTACTTAATTAAATAGAGGAATGGGGGTGATTTAATTAAATTGGATTTAATTAAATAGAGGAATGAACATAAAATATTCATTTAGGAATATGGTCATTTTTATACGTCTACATTTTGCCCCTGTTTGAAGTGACGTGTGTGCACATGTTGATTCAAAGAAAATGATGTGTCGTTATGATTTGTTTGTGATCAATTTTTATGTCGTGCCCTAGATTTGATAAACGATGTTGATAATGCCCCGTCGAGAGATGAATCAAAAATTCTGAAAAATTGATTTGAGTTGGATAATTTTGATAGCATTGTAAATTTTGGTCTATGTTGAATGCGAAAATTGATTCATCTCCTGATAATGACATTGGGTAGGTTGGCATGAGACACCACGAGTGATTTTCGCGTTCCTCCATGTAACCCTAATTTTGATTTACCCTATATAAAGGGAAAAAGTGATTTCTTTTGTCTCATTTGTGCTTGTTGTCTTTGGAGAAAGTGACACTTGGAGAGAAATCAACATGTCAATTCTGTATTCTTCTCATCGATTTGAGCGCATTAGGAGGTATCAGAGGCCTGCTGCATATGAACCACTGGTAAGTCAACCTTTTTGACCCCTGTTTGATTTTTAATTTTATCATTTTTGGTCATTTTTTGAATTTTTTATGCGGATTTTTACGTTTTAGCGCGTCGGATTGAAAGGGTAGCACATACGAAAAATTTCGTAGCACGTAGGTTTTAACAATAAAGGGTAGCATCCAAAAAGTTTAGGCTAGCACATCATTAGGCTAGGGTAGCGCATAGGATTAGGTTAGTGCATCGGGGGCACATGGTAGCGCATAGAAAATATCCAGCTCATAGGGCTACTAGGGGGTCACATGGGAAGGTCTAGATAGCGCGTAGGTGTGACCTAGTGCATAGGGTTAAGTGTGTAGCACGTAGAGAAGATAGAATAGCGCATGCGGTTGGTTTAGTGCATAGGGTAGGTTAGGTAGTGCTTTGGAAGAAAAGGGGAACACGTAGGTTTCTCCTAGTGCATCAGGTTTATTGGGTAGCACGTAGAGAAAATAGGTTAGTGCATGAGAAGCAACTTAGCGCTTAGACAAGATGTTTTAGTGCATATGGGAAAAATTTTGGTATAGTGGGATCTAGGAATGAAGAAAATGGGTAGGGTGATGCCAGTTGTGTTGGGATAAGTGCATTTTTCTAGTCTGCGTGTCTGCTACCATTGGTGTGATAAGTGTGTCCAATATGAGTTCTGAGATAATTTGGTTTGATTTGCGATATTTCAAGTTGATATAGATTTGATGTGATTTGGATATGATGTGGAACTTGATTTAAATTTTTTCAAAGTTTTCAAGTTTTTGATATGAATGTGTTTGATATGAATTGTGGAGCTTGAGTTGTGTTACAAGATGATATGGATTGTGGAACTTGAGTTATGTTACAAGTTGATATGAATGTGAAACTTGAGTTGTTTTTACAAGTTGATATGTTCTGATGGATTGATATGATGTGGAACTTGAGTTAGATTTGTTCAAAGTTTTCAAGTTTTTGAGATGAATTTGATTTTGATATCCATGTGTTGATGAGGGAACTAATATGGGACTTGCGTTTCTTTTTGACAGGAGCATCTTGGAGTGGTATAGTCACGTGAGCGATTTCTGAGACCGTGGTCCTTGATACCGCAATTGACACAGGCTGACAGAGACATTATTGAGAGGTGTGGTTTGACCTCTTTATTAGATATGCCTCAGTTTATCGTAAACCAAGGTTTATTGATAGCATTGGCATAGAGGTGGCATAGCGATACAAACACCTTTCATTTGGCAATAGGCAAGATTACAGTGATGCCTGAGGATTGCTACCAAATTCTGCGGATTCCTGTAGTAGGTGCATTGCTACCCTACAAGCAGACGGAGGAGGGTGGGACTAAGGTACTCTGCCAGATTTTTTAGGATGACACTATTTGTGGGTATGAGATCCCTTGGCAGGAGTTTTTGGATTTGGATTACGCGCCTCTACCATCAGTTCTAGTAGGTTTTATAGGTGGTTTCTTATGTCCCGACTATAGGTCAAAGGGACTATCAGTGGGACGGGGATTGGTGCTAGAGGATATGGTAACACAGGGTCGTCAATTTGCATGGGGGTCGGCTATGCTGGCCCACTTATATAGGGAATTGTATGAGGTAGTGTATTTGGGTTACGCCAGTCTATCAGCTGGAGTGACACTACTATAGGTATGGGCGTGGGAGCATATCCCCATAGCTATGCCATTGGCAAATAGAGATAGGCCTGTTGGATGCACGTATGCATATGGGTACAGAGGGATAGTTGTTTAACGTAAGCTGGACAAACTAGAGCATTAGAGGAGAGTGTTGGATGATATTGATACGACTGTCTGGTGACCATATATAGGTTGTGAGGTATGGGTTGAGGATGGGATGGAGATGCCCTATGGCTTCATGACCAAATATTTCATAGGGCAGACACCCTTTGTGATTGAGAGGTTTTTGCATAGTCAGGTGCTGCGGTAGTATGGTTGATAGTAGGGGATGCCACAGGGAGCATGTTTTCATGCTCGACAGAGACAAGATATTTCAGATTGGGGACCAACGATTGATAGCAGGGTGGCAGTGGAGGAGTTCTTTCATGCAGCCGACCAGATTTGGGATTACGCCCCTGAGATCATGGATGCAGGGATGACTGACGAGCTTGCAACACTCTTCATAGCATGGGCAGTGGCTAGGATATCTGATCCAGTTCAGATGATTCCAGGTTTTGATGATGATGAGGAGGTAGAGGAGGGGGGTGGTGATGGAGGAGGAGGGGATGGGGGAGATGGTAGATGAGGTGGCCGAGGGCGGTGAGGGGAGAGGAGGAGATTGGATTGAGGGAGACTTGATTGGGGGAGGAGAGGAGAGAGAGGTGGAGATGGTGGTGCCAGAGGGATACAAGGTGAGAGAGTAGGGTGGCGGGTGGCGATGGATAGGGGGAGAGGAGGTTTGGCTATCAGAGTTGGAGAGGAGGAGTGGGTTGGTGAGGTGTTAGCGGTGGTGGGAGGGTATGATGATTTCAGATGACCAGCCCAGAGGAGTAGGTCAGATGTTTTACCTCCACCAACATCAAGGATAGTTAGAGGGACAAGGGGTACCCCTTCACAGGTACCCTTGCAGATGCAGATTCTGACACATGCAGAGAATGCACAGATTAGATCACTAGAGTTTTCAGTGTAGCATTTGCAGACACAGATGCTAGCGCATCAGCATTAGATGACACAGCTGACCACGGAGTAGGATACGGCCTTGGAGTGGTTGGGTCAAGCCAAGGATCAAGCAGAGGCTTTGGAGAGAGCGACAATAGGTGGCCCGATGAGAGACACCTTGAGAGAACTGGCTTTGAGAGCCAAGGAGGTAGAGTATTACAAAAGACATTATGAGGATGCAGTGTCTAGGGAGCGCCAAGTGTAGAGTTTTACACAGTCGAGATCTAATTGATCTTGAGAGACTGGGTCAAGGATGGAGAGCAGAGGCATGACATGGCCTCCTAGACAGGATCCACCTGGAGATCCAGGTGCTGGGACATCTTTAGCGAGACTGTCTCCCTCAAGAGATAGTCATACGTGAGAGGTGTTGTCTCCATCGTATTTTGATCATTGTATTGTACTTGGCACAGATATGATATATATATATATATATATATATATATATATATATGACACCATTTTCTTTTATCTTCATGTGATGTGTTATGGATGATGCTTTCTATATGATTTAGTTTATTCTATGATGATGCAATGCTTAGATAGATGTATGTGATGCGATATTTGATGAATATGATGTGATAATGCATGATGATGTGAGATGTATCTTGAAAATGATAGGAAATTAATTATAAAATGATATGTAACTAATTGTAAAATGATATGTAGCTAATTGTTTTTGAGCATCCTCTTTCTGTATTTGTCATCCCTGTATAGCCACATTTTGTTTGCTTTGTTTTTATGTATCATCATTGAGCATTGATTTGTTGTGGGATATGTTGAAAATTTATACAAGCATAATGGTATAATTGAACCATAATGACCTAAGAAAAATTTACATGATTTTTGATTTTGCAAGATAGCACAAGCATCAAGGTATAATTGAACTAGGATGACCTGAGTGCGGATTGCGTATAAACAGGCAAGAGTAAATCATTTTTATGTGTAAAGTGGAATCATGTCTTCAGTGATATGCTGTGAATCATGTCTCGAGACAAGTATTTACACATGACAGATGATCACCTCACAGACAGAAAACTAAGAAAATATTGGATTCCCTTTGACGTTCTCTAGCTTTGAAGCATTGTCGAGAAAATTTAGAGGATCCAACAATTCAAAAAGTTAAAGTGCAAAAATATTCAAAACTTTATGCAAGATGCAACATTTGATATTTCAAAAAATCATCCATCATATTTTGTGAATCTTGTTAAGCGATCAATGTTTTGCTTTGCGATTGTATGAGTGTTGTTTTGTTGGATATGAAGTTCTAAGTTTGCAGCAAGTTTTTATGTTTCAAACGTGTTGCAAGCTTTGATTAGTGCTCCTAGTCAAGTGTACTTCTTATTGTGGATATGTATAGTGATTACCAAACCATAGTGAGATTCGGTGAAAGGATATGCGGATAAACCAGGATAGTGACTATGCTAAGTATGGCCTAGATGGATATTGTGCTAAAAATGTCGGGCGATGGCTGATAGTGCTTTACTATGGAGATAATGGTATGGATATAGATAGAGGATCTGTCCTCTCACAATAGCGCCTGTTGCCAGGTTTTCACCAATTGCTTTTATTGTACCTTTTTATTTACCTTTTTCTTGATTTTTTGTTTGATTTTATTTTACTTTTCCGTGCATTAGATTACTCAAGTGTAGTATTTCTTCAGATGAATGTTGTTAGTTGGTTCATCGAGCACATCTCCTTCTAAAGTTGTTAGCTGATAGGTGCCTGATCCATACGCTAATATGATGACATAGGGACCTAACCAATTAGGTTCAAATTTCCCTTTCTTTTCACGATCTTGTTGATTTTTAGGATTTTCCTTGAGTACTAGGTCACCAACTTAAAAAATTCTGGGAATGACCTTGTGGTTGTAGCTCCTGCACATACATTGCTGATATGCTTTGAGATGAGTGTAAGCACATTGACATCTTTCATCTAGAAGCTCGAGCTCTTGCAGTCGGTTAACTCGATACTCTTCCTCTAGGTTTAAGCCTTTCAAAGAGACTCTGAGAGATGGAATCTTTACCTCCAGAGGTAAAAAGCTTCTAATCCATATACTAATGAATATGGTGTAGCTCTGGTAGGTGTGAAGATGATGGTTCTATAGGCCCAAAGTGCTGGATTTAGTTGTATATGCCAATCTTTGCCTGCATCATTCACTATTTTCTTTAGGATTTTCAATATTGTTTTGTTGGATGCTTCTGCCTGACCATTCCCATGTGGATAGTAAGGTGTAGAGAAACGATGTTGTATTTTGAATTTTTCACATAGTTCTTGCACATCTTGGTTCTTAAAAGGCCGTCCATTATCTATGACGATGTAACTCAGAATACCATATCTGCAGATTAGATAATTAAGGATAAAAGAGGCAATTTGTTTCCCAGTCGCTGTGGTCATGGGGACTGCTTCTATCAATTTTGTAAAGTATTCCATTGCAGTTATAATGAACTTGTGTCCATTTGAAGATGAAGGATGAATTTTGCCGACCAAGTCTAGTCCCCACTGACCGAAGGGCTAGGATGTTGTGAATGGCTGTAGTTTCTATGTTGGTGCATGTATAAGATTGCCATGGATTTGGCATTTTGCACTTTTTTGCAAAGTGATAAGTGTCTTTTTCCATTGTTGGCCAACAATATCTCATTCTTAGAATCTTTTTAGCAAGAGTAGTACCACTTGAATGTGTACCATAGATCTCTTTGTGAAGCTCATGTAAAGTGGAGTCAGATTCATTATGATCAAGACAATGAAGAAGAGTACTATCTAGACCTCGATGGTACAAAGTATCAGCAGTAAGAGTATTACAGGCGGCTTTTTTAGATAAGGTTGCACTTTTAGTTTCAGGATAAGTCAATGGGTAAGATATTGTTCTTAAGATAGTCATAGATGGGTCCATATAATGGAGAGTCAGAACCTATCAAGGCATAGATAACATGGGATTATGAATGGTCATAGGCAGGGGAGAACAGTTGCTCTACCAAAAACTCGTAACGATTTTGTTGCTCTCGAATTTGCACTACTGAAGCGATAGTAGCCATGGCATCAGTTTCTTTGTTGTCCAACCTTGGTATTTGTTCGAAGGTGATGTATACAAAATATTGCTTGAAATAATCAACCATTTGTTTGTAGGGTAGCAGCTTGTCATCCTTTGTCTAATAGTCTTTGTTGATTTGATTGATGATGAGTTGTGAATCTCTGTAGACTTTTAATTTGATGATCTTCCATTCTACAGCCATTTTGATGCCTATTACCAATGCCTCATATTCAACAATGTTGTTGGTGTATAGTGTGTCCTTCAGGAGTGATAAATAGAATGCCAGCACCTGAGCCATGTTGTGTGTAGGATCCATCAAAATATAAGGTCCATTGTTTCGGAGAGATAGTAAGAACGTCTCTGTCCAGAAATTTGATCTCCGTAGATTATTTTCCAGGTAGTGGTGCTTCAGCCAGTTGATCTGCGATTGCTTGTCCTTTGATAGCTCTTCGTTCTATGTAGTGGATATCAAATTCACTAAGGATCATGATCCACTTAGCCAATCTACCTGTAAGAGCTGCTTTACTAAGTAAATATTTGAGAGGATCAATTTTTGCAACTAGCTTAATTGTGTGCGCTATCATGTAATGTCAGAATTTTTGAGAGGCAAATACTACTATTAGACAAGCCTTCTCAATGAATATATAGTTTAATTCATATTCGTTCAATGTCCTTCTGATGTAGTATATAGCTCATTCCTTGCCTTGTTGATCTTCTTGTGCTAACAATGCCCCCAGTGATATATATGTTGTTGAAATGTATAGAATGAGTGGCTTTCCTACTATTGGTGGTACTAGAACTGGTGGGTTCATTAGATACTGTTTGATTTGATAGAAAGATTCTGCATATTTGGCTTCCCATCTGGATGGTACATTTTTATGTAGCAAATTATTAAATGGGAGACTTTTATCTGCTAGTTGAGTGATGAATCGCCTGATTGATTGGAGTCGTCCTTGTAGAGATCTGAGCTGGCTGATGTTCTTTGGTGGTGGCATCTCCATAATGGCTTGTACCTTTGCTAGATCCACTTAAATTCCTTTTGCTGAAACTATGTAGCCTAGTAGTTTGCCTGATGTAACCCCGAAGACACACTTCTTAGGGTTGAGCCTGACTTGGAATTTTTCCAATCTATCGAAAATCTTTTCTAAGATTCTTAGATGTTCTTCTCTGGTGAAGGATTCAACTAGTAAATCATCTTCATAGTCTTCCATGAAGGTATGCATCATGTGATGAAAGATTGTTGTCATTGCTCGTTGATAAGTTGCTCCTGCATTCTTTAAGCCAAAAGGCATGACATTCCAACAGTACATTCCCTAAGGATAGGTAAACATTGTTCTATCTTGATCTTCTGGGGCTATCTTGATTTGATTATAGCTTGAAAAACCATCCATTAGTGATAGCATTGCATGGCCTACTGTGAGGTCTACAATTATGTCGATACTGGGTAAAGGAAAGTCATCCTTTGGATAGGCTTTGTTGACATCTCTGAAATCAGTGCAGATTCTGATGCTGCCATCTATTTTTGATACTGGTACAATGTTGGAAATCCATTCAGCATAGTCAATGGGTTGAATAAATCCAACATCTAATAGTTTCTTGAGTTCAGCTTTGACCATTAGTGCCACATGTGGATTCATTTTTCACAGTTTTTGCTTGAATGGCTTAGCTCCTGGAGCAATGGACAAGTGGTGCATGATTAATTGTGGATCAATCCCGGGCATATCTGCATATGACCAGGCAAAGTTGATTTGCTTTTGTTTAAAAAAATTGATAAATTCTGATCCTTTTGCTTTCATCAGAGATTCTGCAAGGTGTATAGTTTTGGCTGCTTCTGTAGTACCAATGTTGATTGATTGAGTGGGCTCAATCAATATGGGTGATCACTCGTGATAACTTTTAGGTAGAGTGTCAAGTCTCCCATCCTTAGGTGCCTTAAAAAGGTTTTCACCCTCAGATGCGTCCTTTACTTTTACTTTTGTGTGATCTATTTCTTCCATTGATTGGTTTTCAGTAGTAGATCTTTTAGTTTGCTCATTTTTTGCGACTAAGAGACTTGGTACTCTCCTAATTGCAGACATCGTTACTTTGTTCACTTGTAGAGTATGTTTTCGGATTAACGATACATAAGTAATGAATAATGGATTCATCATTTGGGAAAATTGGTATATCATGGGTTTCAGGTTTGTCCCAGTCTATGAGGTTAGGAAAGACAAGTGGTAAGGAATCATTTGGTGGATCAAGTTCTACTACTATGAGTGTCAGGATCGAAGTATCATCATGATTGTCTCGGGTATTAAATAAGTTAAGGATTTCCTCGAGGTCTTTGATGGTATCATCTTTTGTATAGACTTGTGCATAATGTTGCTGCTCATTTTCCTTGGCATCATAGATATTTTGTGGACCAAATTCAAGTGGTCTAGATTTTGTGCCGCGTTCTTCTTGAGAGATGGGTGTATTACTGTCATTTGTACAAATATCTTCAATAATATTAGAATAGCTGCCCCATTCATTTTCATTAGAATCAGTCTCAGAGGTATTATCCTAGATTCTAGAAGTGTTATGAACTGGTATGTTGTAGGGTGAGAAGAGGTCTTTGATCATTGAGACAAGTTTGATAGTTTTCTCTAATTTTGTGTCAGATCTTGCTTCCACTCTTTGCATTTGTTCATATACTGTCTCTCCTCAAGGAGGAATGATTTAATCTAGAGGGAAGTCTTCTTTATTGGATGTTGGTTCTAGAATATGATGTGCTTCTACAGTAGATGCTTCCTTCTTTTGGTTGATAGGCTACTTTTGACATTGTTCTCATTCTTGATGTTCACGTTCTTTACATATTGTCTCTGCTGACTCAAATAGTGCCTCCTACCAGGAGTCTTCTTTGTACTTCTTCTTTTCTTTCCACTGAGGTAACTGATATTTGTGTGGTACCTTCTTTGGTAGTAGAGTGAGTTCAAAGCCCAATCCCTTCTTGTCTTTACTAAATTGTGAAGGAGGATCCAATGGTTCTGTGACACCTTCATGACACTTACCAATAGGTCCTTTGCCATTGTATCCCATTTGATGCATGATTAAGTAGTCTTTTCCATATAGGTGTGTGGGTATAGCTACTTCCATAGTAGCTGATTAGTCTTCTTCCTCATCTTTGTATAGCCAACTAAGGATATCCTTTTCCTCGAATTCATGTGGTAGAGTGCCGAGTTGAATGAATATTGCATTAAACTTGGTGATGGGTTGAGTTGCTTGATGTGTTGATGTGGTAGGTAATCCATGATATCTAGGTGATGTTGGTAAGTTGGCCAAACACATGGGTTCCAAAGAGTATTCTCCCATGCCTTGTTCTTTGATCTTCATTTTCTACTTGAAATCTCTAGGTAATGATTTAGACTTTTTTTGTTGAAGATCTTGTGTTGATGAATTTTGTTTCTCTCTGTTATGTGGAACCAAGCTATCTTGGGCTGCCCCCATAACATTACAATGCTGAAATGGATTATGATCAGCTGATATAGAAACCTCCTAGGCATTATAGGGAAATTTGACACACTGGTGATATGTAGAAGGCACTGCTTGCATTTCATGTATCCAGGGTTGACCTAATAAGATATTGTATGTAAGATCTATGTCTAACACCTGGCACATAGTATCCTTTTATATCGGTCCTTGTTGAATAGGTAACATCATGGTTCGTTTAGATGATCTTTCCTCATCATCATATGCCTTTATAGTGATCTTCTTGTGTGGATCAATAGACTCTTCAGAAAAGCCTAATGCATGGATAAGTTTTAAGGTACAAATATTAAGTCCAGCTGCTCCATCTATTAATACTCATTTAACTCGGTGTTTATAGACTATGACTTCAATATGGAGAGGAGTATTATGTGGATGGCTCAATGAGATATTATCATGCTCAAAAAAAGTGAGGTTATGGGGTCCTGTCATATGAGCCACCATGGCTTGGAATTTTTCAGCATCTAGATCTTGAGGTACATTTGTTTCGAGTAACGCTTGTTCTAATATATCTTTGTGTTTTGGTGAAAGTTTCAGCAACTCCAGTATAGATATTTGAGTAGGAGTTTTGCGCACTTGACTGACTAGGTCATATTTAATTTTGGGTATGGTGTTTGCTGTTGGCATATGTCCCTTCAAGACATATTTTTGAGCTTTGGTTGTTACATTGACAAATTCATGTTCACACCTCTCTTTGATTGTGATGACGCTTACTTGATTGTCTACAGCTGATATATTATTGATGGTGTTATTTTATATGTGATTGATATGAGCCCCACATGTATCGTTTGAGGTTGAAGCTCCATCTTTGTTGTAGTTTGGAAGAGGATTATTAAATGCTCCATGGTCACCATTTGTCTTGAGACCATTCATCATTAAATCACCTCTATCAATCATGTCCTGAACAATGTTTTTCAATCTCATGTAATCATTTGTTTGATGACCTTTGTTGCAATGAAAATCACAAAAGTGTGAGTCATTCCACCAAGGTGGTTTGATTTGTGGTTCATAGTTGCTGATTGCTGGTAAAGAGATAATTTTGTTTGCCAGGAGTTCTCTGAATGCTAACTCCATTGATTATCCCAATGGTGTGTAGACACATTTTTGAAAATTGTTGGTGTTACCTCATGAATTGTTATTACGCCCTCGATTTGTGTGATTGTTTTGAGCATTGTTGGCGGTGTTGGTGTTGTTTGTGTTGGGTTGACCTTGATTGGTATTCAGTGTGTAAGTGTTAGTGTTTGGGTTAGCACCTTTGGGATTCTTTGTAGCTTGAGGATTTCATGATAATGAAAGCACATGTTGCTTAGATTTTGGCACATGTTGCTTAGATTTTGGATCATGTGATTTAGTCCCTCCTTCATTTCCATTGTTTTTGTTTCTGGTCTACAATCTGGATTTGTCCAAATTTTTGTTGTTTTGGTTATTGTAATGCGATGAACTTGTTCCTTCTTTGAAGAATTTTAGTGTTCCTTTCTTGACACATACTTCTTCTACTTGAATGCCATTTTCAATCAATTTAGCAAAATATGGTATGCATTGGAGTTTGAGTTTGTAACTCATCTCACCATTTAAGTTGTCGATGAAAATTTCTATTTTCTCCTTTTCAAGGATATCTCGAGGATATCTTGAAACTATACGCCGCCATCATTGAAGGAAAACCATGAATGCTTCATATTTTTTTGTTTGGTGTTATAGACGTCTAACATGGTGATATCATGTTGAATGTTATAGGAATATTGAGTTATGAATTTGTTGACTAGTTCATCGAATGATCTAATGGGAGGTGTGATTTTGGATAACCATTCCATTCTTTTCCCTCCCAAGCTTCTTAAGAATAACCTCATCAAATAAGTATCAGCATGAGTGAATTCAAGACTCATTGTGTAGAATTCTCGAACATGATCATGGGGATCGCTTTTTCCATCATACTTGTCAAATTTGGGAACATCTGAGTTTGGAGGAAAAGGTATCATGTTCAATCTTCTATCAAATGGATAAGGACAAATTCTATTTAAGGAGTACCAAAGTGTTGTACCTTGTTGCATGTCTTGCATTTATCTTTGTAACATTTGCATTTGTTGAGTAAGAGCAACCAAAGGTATATTGTTTTGCCAAGGGAAGGATTCTTCTCTTGCATTAATTCTAGGCTGAAATGGGGTATGGAATGGTATGTTTTGCTTGAGGATGTTTTGCTCAGGTATATTTTGTTCTTGTAGATTTTGTTTAGGAATATCCCGCTCAGGGTCACGTGTCTCTTCCTCTCATTGTTGTTCTTGATATTCATAATGTTGAGATCTTGTTCGAAAAATGTCTGTATCAAAGTCCTCCAAAAGTTTAACTCCTTTGCTTGTGAGCATGAGTAGGTATTTTTCTTTGTCATTTTCCATGAGTCTTTCCACAAGTTTTTGAAATGAAGTGCTTTCTTGACATTCTTGAAGAAGTTCTTTAGAAATTTCAGTGTCCTCTAGATGCGGACCTTCAAAAGGATTAGATAATCTTCAATTCATGCTTGATTCTGGTGGTGTTTCTCTTTGTTTGTTTTGTTGAGAGCGAGTGACAATAGGCATTTTAGAAATATTCTGGGGTTGGTGGGGGTAACCTTGGGAAGTTATAAGTGATGCACTCGTTAGGAAAGAATGCTTGATTGATCTTTCCTCCACAATTTATTTGTTGACTGAATGCAGATTTTTGACATAATGCTCTACTCTTCAAAGGTTCCTTGTCAAATTTGTTTGATTTGTTCTGAATATATAATCGCACATGACGAAGAAATATTCGATGAGATTTGAAGAGTTGACAATTGATGTATAAAAATTTATTTCTTTTGGCAAGTTTCAAAAAACTTGGTTGTTGTTTCTTCAACTTGGTGTTATGATAAATATTCTTCTCAGAATATGAGGATTTGTCATGCACAAGCGATCAATGGTTTCCTTTTGAGTTGTTTTGGATTCAGTTTCTCTTGTTTTGGAAACTTAATTTTTAGTTTATCAAAGTGAAGGTTTAGATACCCCCTCATGATAAAGTGCGTCAAATGATATGGAATAGAGCTTTCCCGATATGGAAACTCGATTTGACAACTTGGAGTTTTAAAGAAGTGTGTTTTGGGATAAAATTCCGTGTGATAAAAAGGACCTATTTGCCACTTGTGATGATGTTTCTTGATTTTGATAGGATAGATATGTTTATCGTGCGACTAGTTTCAGATTTTGACAACTTTTCTTTGATGGAAATTTTCTTGGAAATAGCTTTTGATACTCTGTTTTTGGTATTGTGATTTGACGAAGTTAAGGCTGATGAAAGGAGGTTTTCGAATTTTTTTTCAAAATTTCCCAATTTGACCTCTGTTTTGCCCCCTATTTTTCTGGTTTTGATAATGCGCTAAAACAGAGACGCTATGTGCTACAGAATGTTCTCAAAGCGCTAAGGAAAAGACCCCATGTGCTATGCTACCCCCTACTATGGGCTAACTGGTTTTACTAGTTAAATTTGTTTCAGCTTTGGTTTAAAAGATCATGCACTAATATGAGCCACTGACGCACTATTGTTTATACTCTACACGCTAAAGGTTGACTTCCATGCACTAAGTTGATGCTTCAACGCACTAAACTATTTTTAAAACGTGCTAACTGCTACAGCTGATTTTAGATTCTGGTGAAGCGCTACTATTAAGACTTTACGCACTAAAGATAGGATTTGATGAACTAAAGTATGGTTCTGACACTCTAAGATGTTGCTCTTATGCACTAAACTGCCCTGACTTGATTGTTCTCTGTAATTTTGGAGTTTTTCCTTGAGTTTTCAATGATGATAGATGATTTTTTGAAGTAACAAATAAAGACACAACACCAAAGAAGTAACCATTTTTTCTTAATCTAAATAGTAAGTGTATGTTTTGTGAGGATGTTTTCAATTCCCCAATGTTTCAACAGGTTTGGATATAAAAAATACACTTCAAAAAGACTCTTTATTCAAGGGTCATAAGTAATACCATATCCCACTAGTCTTGATACTCTGTCAGCTCAAACAACCGTGTCACCCCCCTAGAGGGCGCCCATTTTTTTGCCTTTTGCTAGAAATTAACTCAAAGTGAATTGCTTCACAATTGAATATTTATCTTGGGAGATATATGGTGAGCGATCTTGGGGGTGGATTCTTCCCCACCCTTACACTATGATATTACAAATGTCTGGTTACTGACTCGGCTCAAAGTTTCTATGCTAAGGTTCGTAATCAAGCTTCCTGTTTGGCCGTCAATGATAAAATCCCTTAGGAGGCTTCCCAACCTTTAGAACAAAGGCTTTACATATCTCAAGGGTACTAGGGGAAGGCTAATCGTTGTGCACAACCGTTGAAAAGGACTTTCATCACTTTATACTATTGATTATAGTGGGTTGTAACACTTACCGTCAAAGCCATTTCCCACTTAGGTCGTTCCCTTCACACCAGCCAAAGAATGGCTTTAAGAGTTTTTCAACCCCTCGGGAAGGAAGGCGTGCTAAAAGATTTAAATGCAAAAAAACACTGAAAGCGTAAGAGTGGTCTGGATTTTTGATCACCCAGTTAAGGGGAGAGCATATTCCTTCCACTTTCGTAGCAAAGCAAACAAGTGTTCTTTTTAACTCTTTATTGCAATGATTTGTTAAAATTTATATGGAGATGTTGCTCCACAAAAACATGGTGTTTATTTTAATTCCTTCAAAGCAATGATTTTCTAATCTAGGAAAAGAACCTAGTCAATAAAGCAGAACTTCGATCTTGGTGGTCAACAAAAGAAATTGATAAAAGGGGAAGGACTTCCCTCTTTGAAAACAAAAATTTGACAAATGTGGTTTCTTTTACTTTGCAAAAATTTGAAGTTGATCCTTTTAAACACCAAAGGATGGTGAGGTTGTTTTTAAAGCTTTTTGCAAAATGAAAGATTGTCTTGTTTGTTTTAATAACCCAAAAAGGAAATTTTTTCTCCTATGAAAGCAAGAAAGATTTTGATTTGTGGTTCTTTTTAGGTACCCAACTGAAATGTGAGTAAAAACTCTAAACTATCTTAATGATCCTGAAAAGGGAGCTCCCATCTGCAAGAAAATTGTTAGAATCCTGCGAAATAACAAGCTAAATTGTTAAATAAATGTGGACTTCAACAAGTCTAATTTTGCACTCGGTTATAGCTTTTATTTTTTTTATTTTTTTCCCTCAGTTTGTGATGCGCTACAGAACAAACTGCACCTGCTATAAAGTAATCCGGATGTGCTATCGAAAAGGCCTGACGTGCTGAACTATGTTTCAGATGTGCTACTATGTTTTTCTTCCACGTTGAGACTTACATGAAAGTATTAGTCGAGACGATGTGCTAAGGTAAAGACTGCACGCACTTGGGAATAGACCCCATGCGCTAAACAATGTGCTAGATGCACTAAAAGATCCACCAAATGCGCTAAGGGATGTTCCCTACGTGCTAATTCTTGTTTCCCACGTACCTACAATAGTGTTTATTTTTTAAAACCTATTTGATTAATGGGGTAGTGCCCCACGGTGGGTGCCAGAAATGTATGTGGGAAAAGTGGGGCTATGAAACTCAAAATGTGAAAAATGAAGCTCCAAGAGGCTTGTCCACACACCCACAGGACTTCTTGGTGCAAGTTATGGAGTCATGAAGAATGACTCAACTTCCTAAGGATGGTTCCATGGTTCTCTATCTCACAAGGTCCCTCAAGCCAATGCCTTTGCTCTCAGATCACTGAGCAAAGTGGCTTAGGGATGAAAAATGCAAGAATGAGGGATGCTTTTGATTGATTTTAACATGAGAATGCATCCTATCTATGTATAATCCTACAAATGCAATAAACTAGATTATAAGATGACAAGATTAGTAGTAATACTATCCTAACATGATATACTAGTTATATGATTTAAGCTAATGATAAAGGAAGTAGTCTAAAATTTTTTATTAGATTAATTCCTTTTGCAAAGAGAGACCAGATGTGCTAAAATTTAGCATAAATGAGATACTAAATCTTCCATGGATTTTAGATAATAGACCTATTAGATTCATGGATCCTTAAAATGGAGGAATGAGAGCTTTATTTATAGAAAAAATAGGACAATGGATGGTCAGGATTGAAAGTTGTCAATCCATGTTTATGATTCTCACCAATGAAATGGTGATAATTTTCAACATAAGGCTAGTTGAGAGGAGATGTTGATGAATATTAAGAGGGGGGGTGAATTAGTATGCCAAAAATCTCTGTACTTTAACACTTACATAGTCTGAAGATAAACTGGTAAAACAGTCTAAGAGACAGACCGGTTAACACACATGCAAACCAAAATGCGAATAAAGCATTCACCCACAAAAGCAATACAACCATAACATAAGATATCTGATGTGGAAACCCAACTGGGAAAAACCACAGTGAGATGGAACTCACAAGTCACTATCTGTAGAATAGAAACTAGACTGGTTAAGGTCAGACTTGTTAAGGTCTTACAATGTTCTTCACCAGAATAGATCCTGTTAGGAATCTCAATCTCTATTAGCAGATAAGTCCGATTAAATACTACCTTGTTAGAGGATTTCAAATTCACAGAAGTGAACCACCTTGTTAGAGGATTTTACAAAGGCTTTGAGGCCTACCCAGTTAAGGGCTATAGACTTGTCAAAGATGTGAGTAATCAACAAGTGTTCGATCTATCTTATAGCACAAACTGCTTGATTAGATCTAGTATAGTTCACTGCTAATGCACTCCAACATTACTTTAGTCTTCTTTATCTCTTTCTATTTACAACTTGATCTTCTTAGATAAGATCGCTCTTCAACAACTCAACTACCACCTTAAACCCTAGCCACAACATAAACCCTTTTAGCAACAATTTTTTCAACTCAAAACCCTAGACATGATGTCCTTTTAAAGGAATTTGATTTCATGTCGGTCCAATAGGATTACATTACAATTTCCTAGGTTCAATGAATCTAGACATACTCAGTAACACGACACAAAAAGCACCGTCAGTGTGTCAGCACCGTCAATCAATCGGTGGGTTGATAACTCATCACAAAATGTCGGTTGGTAACTCATCACAGAGTATTACCGGTTCATACAAAATACCGGTTGGTGGTTTGGCAAAAATGAAGACTGGTAAGAATGTGTTATGCCGCTTTGCTCCCTTGTACTGGTTGAGAGCCACGAACCGCTTGGGGTCATCATGCCGCTTCAGACCAGGAAACACATTCTGCAAAATCATTAGCCTAAAGACTAGAATACAACATATCAGTTGGAACAAATACCGGTTGAGCTCTAGCTCATACATATGAAGGGGTCCTTAGTACAAGTGTGTGTCCATCAATGACAATCACAACATAAACATCAAAAATGCCAACAATCTCCCCCTTTGGCATTGATGGCAACACTTAGGAAAATAAAATTTTGACATCTAAGTGTTTTACAACAAAAACTTGCCATTAACAAAATTGCTCCCCCTAAGCATATACACTATCCCTTAATCAACACAGTGTATAGAAATTTTGCATACAGAGCATAATCATTGAGACATCAGAGCATATAGAATATATCAAAACATTTATTAAAATTTCAAAAACAGATGCTTCTCCCTATTTGTCTTCAAAATAGATAGAGTACTTCTCCCCCTGTATCAAAAGATCAAAATTTTCAAACCAAAAACAAATACTTCTCCCCCTTTGCCAACAATGACAAAGTATCACTAAACAACCCTGTTTCCATTTGATATAAATAAAAGTTTATGACAACAATGAATAATACTTGTCAAAAACCAATTTATAGTCCTGCAAAAATTGTTTCATGGATAGAGACCAGGACTCAAGTAAAGAGGTGGCCACTTCTTTTTCTGTTTGCATCTGGTATACTTGTTCCTCCATGGCATCAACGGTGCTCAGTTCCTGCATGACTATCAAGGCATCCAGGTTCAGATAACACTTCTAAAGAATTTGCAGTCGAGGAAGTAAAACTAGTTGTATCTCCTACAAATCTTTAGATTGTGTACTGATCTGTTGCTCTATTTTGGCTGACTGGATCTGGAACCGGTGAATGGTTTGCCCATATGTTGCAAAGGAATCATAAGGTGTCTTAAATGTGCCCAAGTAGGACTATAAGTCCATTTGAAGCTTTGGCTTCTTAGCTAGCACATCATCGTAGAATAGATGAGGTTGACAGATTTTGCTTAGTAGCAAGTTTCCCTCGTCCAAGGCATTCCTTATGTCCTTTTGGTCTTTCAGTAGTTCAGACTGAAGCTCATTCATCTTCTTCACCAAAGCAATGTTAAGAGCCTTTTGGTGCTCTTTCTTGACATTGGCCTTAGTTGCTTCTTCCAGGCTCTGCACCTAATCATCCACTATAGTACATGGTAGTTTGAGTTGTGCTAGTGATGATTCAGTGTCAGGAAGATTAGTACCGGGGATTAAACCGGTAAGGGTGTCTACAGCCGCCTGAATTATGTCCTGTTCCTTTTTCCTGCGAATGATCTCAAGGCACTCTTGAGCAACCTTGATGCTTTGCATAAGCTCCGACTCACTTGCAGATTGGAGATTGATAGGACTGGAGATATCAGCCGGTTTGGCTTGACTCCTGGTTGCCTTCAGAGTCTCCATCTGAGTGCTCTCCATTGCTTTTTTTGCCTTGTTTGCTTCTGCCTTCTTCCTTTTCTCTACTTCTTTCTTCTGTTCTTATTCCCTGTCTTCTTCTTCTTTCTTTTTCCTATCTTCTTCTTTCCTCTCCTTCTCTTTGTTCTCTTTCTCTTCCCTCTTTTTCTTTTCTTCCTCTTCCATCTTCTTTTTGTCTTCCTCTTCTTTCTTCCTCTTTTCTTCCTCTTCCTTGTTCTTCTTTTCTTCCTCTTCTTTCTTCCTCTTTTCTTCCTCTTCCTTCTTCTTTTCTTCCTCTTCTTTCTTCCTCTTTTCTTCCTTGTCCTCTTCTTCTTTCTTCTTCCTTTCCTCTTCTTCTTTCTTCTTCCTTTCCTCTTCTTGCTTCTTCTCCTCTTCATCTTTTTGTTTCTCCTTTTCCTCTTTTCTTTTCTCTTCCTCTTTTCTCCTTTCTCATCTTCATCCCTCTTCTTCTTCTCTTCCTATTCTTGAGCCACTTCTTGTGTGTCCTTAGTTTGCTCACCACCCTATTTGGCTTGTTGCCCCTATTTTGTTCCCTCAGAAGGTATGTCCTAAGTGACATCTTCTACATCCAGGGCATCGACATTGATAGTGTCGATTGGTTCTTCAACCAGGTTTCCTTCCTCATCAAAAACTTCATCCAGCTTGGATACAACTAGTCCTTTTTCCGCTTGGAGGTTGGCCATTTTTGCTTTGTGAGAGTTGATAGCATAATCCATATGTTGATGAGTATCTTTTTCAACATCATCAATTCTCTCCTCCAACAACAAGAGTCTTCTTCTCCTTGTGAAGAAGAGACCTTTATTTTGATCTACGACATCAAATAATTCTGAATTTGAGAGGTTGGGAAAGTACTATGCAAAGACTTTCTCCCTAATCTCGTGTTCTTTTTCAATGGCAATGCGCCATTTATTATATAATGCTTTAGATAAAGAATCCAGTGTCTAAGATTTAATCTCTGATGGCGACCGGTCATTTTTACACAAATAAATGATGATTTCCTATAATACTTCTTCCTTTTCCTCATCACTAAAATCATCATAATAATCTATTAAATCATGAAGTAATTTTCTCCTAATATTCTTAACTGTCCTTTGAAAATGTGTCAAAGGTTTGTATGAGGAGATGTCAATATTTACTGGTGCAGATGCTGTCGGTTCATTCTTATTCATTTTCTTTGTCTGTTTGGCCTTCTTTGGCTTTTCATCAGACTCAGTTTCTTCAGAATCCGGTTCATTTGTCTTCATCTTCCTTTTTCTTTCAAAGACTTTTGCCAGTGTTACCTTCAGTTGCTTCTTTGCCGATGACCTCTTGGTCACTGTTGGAGTTGTAGTGGTAGCTGGTGTCGATGCTGCAGGCACTGCTTTAGCTTTCTTTGCTGTCAGTTCTTTTCCTTTCTTAACCGATGGTTCTTCAGCCGGTGCAATCCTCTCCAAGTAGGTTCTGGTCCTTTTAGCCTTTGGATCAAGAGGCGAGGCAATAAGGGTTGAGGCATACCCTTCCAGCATATCATACATAAATTCATAGCCCATTGGCTCCACTTCCTCCATTCTAGGCTCAACAACCTCCATTAAGCATTTGTCCACCTGAATGGTGAAACATATGTCATCTTCGTATTTCTTTACTATATCACCCGAGATTCTTACCGTTTGACTCATCTTTCTTCTGAACTCATCGAAATATTTGTTTAATACTTCAGGGTAACTAGTTCCAATGGATTGTATGCTTTCCTTAATCTGCTTGGTTACCGGTTGGTTAGGAGACCACTGGACATCTCCTACTCCAAGAAAGTAGCCTTGGAAATAGAAGAACAACCCTATCAGTAGTTGTCCAAACTTAAACCTCAGTGCATTGTCCTGTTTGATCACCTTTAGAATCAATAAGAGTTGCCTTTGCATGCTGGTGCATAAGTCAAAAGATGCATCATCTTTAATCATTTGATAAGCAGCATTTACCACTACAGCAGATACAAAATTAATCCTGCTGGCTGAAAACGTTATGTAGCCTATCACCATGCATGCGTATTTCACTAGATCATCCTTGATAGGATTAACTGTCATACCCTGTAAGTCACTTGTTGAACTAGTGAGCTTGGCCATTTCGGTTTTGCTTACCGTTCTTAGGACTGGCACTTCCCCTATGTTGCAAAAATTTGTGACTGCATGAATTGCCTGAGACATGATATCATACGTCCTCTCCAGGTACATCTTGTCACCATGGACTCTACTCAAAAAGATCCTGATGTGATCCTCCATAAAATCTTCTAGAAAGTATACTGCATTATGGAGTTTCTTCTTCTCTACGATGCTAAACTCTGGCTTGATCTTTTTGTCCTTGCCACAAAATAAACCTAACTAGGTGTGAATAGCTAAAGACCCTAGGTCTTCTATTTTATAATCAATATAATCAGAAATTCCTTCTTCAACTATGACTCTAGTCGGAACTTGTGATAGGGCATTATATTTGGACTTCCTTTGAATAAAACTTTCGACTCAATGGATGTACTAGAACTGGTATGAGATGTGGAAGCCATTGTTGAGTATTTTCAAGAACACAAAAAATACCTTTACAATATGAATTTAGGGCTTCCTGATTCTACTTCACTTCACTCTTTGTCGGTTGCCAAATCACCGCTTTGAGTTCTCCACAACCGCTTGCAAACTGGATTTGAATCTCCTTCAAGATTTATCAATTTCTTGAAATCTTGGCTCAAATCGCCTTTTCTTCACTCTGCACTTGAAAACTTTTCTTTGCTTCAAAAACAGATAGTGAGAAATGATTTGAAATATGCTTTTATACATGTCTCTCACCTATCACCATTAATGCTACTTTATTAGGGTGAAAACCCTAATTTGCCTCTTTTACCATTTCTAGTCTTCTACCAAGCGACAGATATCACATACCAGTTCAGGTCTTTTACCAGTGTAACTAGGGGTTCACAATTATTTCATCATTTACTCCCCCTAAGCCTCTTTGGAGCTTAGTTTACCGGTTTCGACATTTCCACACTAGGTGCAGAAACCGGTTCCTCTTCCAACATTATTGGTTTCCTCCAGGTTTTGTTCATGTCTACTTGAACTTTTTCAACATCAACTTCTCCTTTCTGAATGACCAGTATATCATCAGATATACTATTTTTGCTTCTGCAAAATCTTGTAATGTGACCTGGTTTGTTACAGTGATAGAAAACCAATCTAGGTGCTTTGCAAGGTCCATTGTTCATATTTCCATTCTTCCTTCTGCATGTAGCCACAGTGTGTCCATGTCCATGACAAATCCAACAATTTTCTCTCCATCCGGTTTCTGGTTGATAACTGTTGTTGCTTGATTGATAATTGTAGGAATTGAACCAATTAGGGTTCTGATTTACAAAAGATTCCAGACCAACTCCTTGGGTCCTCTAAGGATATCTTCCGGTATTGTTCATGACAGACCTGCATTCATATGCTCTATGCCCAAACTTGTTGCATGCATAACAATGACCATTGAACTTATTGGATCTAGGTACATTGTTGATAAAATATGGAAAATTATTGTAGGCTTTGCTCCTACATACATTGGTAGTGTGTCCTTCTTTAAGACAGTTAAAGCAAACAGGTTTGAATTTTTTCTTACCTTTTCCTTTTAGTGTTAGTTGCTTCTTTGCTACTTCAGCTTTTGTTCCTGAGGATTCTGCTTCCTCATGTCCAGAGAAACCATGACCATTGGTATTCTTTTTCAGTCTAGATGACTCAAGCTTTTGCTCTAGCTTGATAGTACTTTTGCCAAACTTAGCAAGTATTTCCTTTGACTCAGAGAGTTCTTTGGAAATAACAATATTTGTCTCCATTAGACTTGCATTTTTAGAGATGGCTATGTTCAGTTCACCTTGCATGTCTTCCTTTTCCATCCTGCTCTCATCAAGGCAAGTGATCAGTGCACTAATCTCTTGTTTCAACTTGGAGATCTCATGATCTCTATCCTTTATCCAATCTTTAGCTTTCCTACAGTTCTCAAGCTATTGACTAAACCAGGTAGTCAGTCCTTCCAACTCCTTTCTCAGATTGGAGTTTGAATCATTCAGCTTATTCACTTCTACAATCATGGCTTCCATATTAGCTTCATCTTCAGAAGTACTTTCAAATAGCTCCATCAGCTTTTCTGCATGTTCTCTCCTTTTTGCTTGAGATGCCTTGTATTTGACCATAAGATCATCATAGGCTTGCTTAGACTTAGTGAGCCATTGAGTAAGTTCCCTCAAAGTGTATTCCCCCATATCTC
The DNA here is from genome assembly GCF_030272615.1 of Cryptomeria japonica. Classification (NCBI taxonomy): domain Eukaryota; kingdom Viridiplantae; phylum Streptophyta; class Pinopsida; order Cupressales; family Cupressaceae; genus Cryptomeria; species Cryptomeria japonica. The sequence continues at coordinate 466,392,125 of NC_081406.1, read as the reverse complement.
TTTCCAAGTGGTTAAACTTATAGAAAGGTAGGCTCTGATACCAATTGATGAATACTAAGAGGGGGTGTGAATTAGTATGCTAAAAATATCTATACTACACTTACACAGTCTGAAGATAAACTAGTAAAACAGTCTTACAGATAGACCAGTTATCACACATGCAAACCAAAATGCGAATAAATCATTCACCCACAAAAGCAATATAACCATAACACAAGATATTTGATGTGGAAACCCAACTGGGAAAAACCACAGTCAGATGGAACTCACAAGTCACTATCTGCAGAATAGAACCCAGACTAGTTGAGGTCAAATCGATTAAGGTCTTACAATGTTCTTCACTAGAACAGATCCTGTTAGGAATCTCAATCTCTGTTAGGAGATAAGTCTGATAAAAGACTACCTTGTTAAAGGATTTCACATTCACAGAAGTGAACCACCTTGTTAGAGGATTTTATAAAGGCTTTGAGGCCTACCCGGTTAAGGGCTACAGACTTGTCAAAGATGTGAGTAATAAACAAGTGTTCGATCTATCTTATAGCACAAACTGCTTCATTAGATCTAGTATGGTTCACTGCTAATGCACTCCAACATTACTTCAGTCTTCTCTATCTCTTTCTATTTACAACTCAATCTTCTCAGATAAGATCACTCTTCAACAGCTCAACTACCACCTTAGACCCTAGCCATAACATAAACCCTTTCAGCAATAGTTTTTTCAACTCAAAACCCTAGACATTATGTCCTTTTAAAGGAATCTAATTTCATGTCAGTCCAATAGTATTACATTACAATTTCCTAGGTTCAATGAATCTAGACATACTCAGTAACATGACATAAAAAACACCATCAGTGTGTCAGCACCGTCAATAAATCAGTGGGTTGATAACTCATCACAAAATGTCGGTTGGTAACTCATCACAGAGTATTACCGGTTCATACAAAATACTAGTTGCCGGTTTGGCAAAAATGAAGACTGGTAAAAATGTGTTATGCTGCTTTGCTCCCTTGTACCAGTTGAGATCCATGAACCGCTTAGGTCATCATGCCGCTTTAGACCGGGAAACACATTCTACAAAATCGTTAGTCTAAAGACTAGAATACAACATACTGGTTGGAACAAATATCAGTTGAGCTCTAGCTCATACATATGAAGGCGTCCTTAGTACAAGTGTGTGTCCATCAATGACAATCACAAAATAAACATAAAAAATGCCAACAGATGTAAGAAGCATTAAATGCTTGAGAAGACCTTATGGTTACCCTAGGGGGTAAGGGTTAAGGTTAGGTTAAGGTTATCCATTGGATAAAGCTTTTACCCAAAGGATAAAATCTTGTGCAAGGGTTGAAGGAATAACCATGGTCAAAGCAATAAATGCTTGATGAGACCCTTGGGTTAGATGGAGGTTAAGTTGGGCAAAAAGTCTCTAACCATGCCACTAAGGGTTAGTTAACCATTAATGGTTTGAAGACTTTTGGGACAAATTTGTAAGAGTCCTTCCAAATTTGGGGGCATTCAACAAGTTATCTTGTTGAATGGAAAAAGGTTTTAATGCATTTTGAAGACTTTACTCCAAATTTGAGAAGTGACCTCCTCAAATTTAGGGAAAGGGGATAATTGATGGGTTTGGGTTAATTGATTTGAATTAGATGGATTCTTGAAGAAATTAGGAATAGGGTTAGGAGACAAGTAGGAGATGTAGGAAAATGCAAGTGGGTGAGGGAAAATAGAATTAATTAAAATAAATTGCTTTATTTCAATTTAGCTGCAAGTTGGAGATTTTAAATAAATTAGATTTATTTAATTGGGGTAAACTATTTAATTAAATGTGAATTTAATTAAAAAGTAGAGAGATGGGTTTTAATTAAATAAAATGATTTATTCAATTAAATGATGCAAAAAGGGCTTAAGTGAATTTAACTAAATAAATTGAATAATTTACTTAATTAAATAGAGGAATGTGGGTGATTTAATTAAATTGGATTTAATTAAATAGTGGATTGAACATAAAATATTCATTTAAGAATATGGTCATTTTTATATGTCTACACCACCTATGTCATTATCTCAACAACCACACACCTACCAATATCAAATCTCATCACACCTGTTGTTCAATTCAGTTGTCAGAGATTTATTCTACTACAAACTTGAATATTTTATTCAAGTCAGTTATCTTGGAGATCTGCAAATCTAGAGATTTTATTCTCTGTCCTGAATATGATCTCATGTCAGTTGTCAACATTAAATGCATCCTGTTTGTCTTCAGATCATTCTCTATACTTAAATTACTAAGTTTAGTAATCTTTCTCTACCCAAAATAATCTAAAAACCTTCCTCAAACCACACAACATGCCTGCAACTCAGTCACCATTAATGTGTTTTCCATCCTCTATCGACCTACTTTGAAAATATCGACAACTACCAAACTAGAATCCTTCATCATCGACTTTTGCATATTTGATTCATTATTTGTTTATCAAGGAGCCTCATGTCCTCATATTCTTCATCCAAATCAGATGGTCAAGGTTGGTCAGCTTCCACGTAAAACCCTCATGCCTATCGTCATATATAGGTGTCATCAAAATGACATCCAATTCACATGGTCAACCATAGTCAAACACCACATGGACTATCATGTCTATCGAGTTGCCACCGTGTCAATTGAAACACCTCAACAGGTCATGATGACCTTAAATTCTATTAGTATGGGATGGTAGGATGCTCACTATTTTTCTATTTAACTTACCCTTCATCATTGTTCATATGCCCATTTTTCTCATGTGGGCTGGCGGGATGCATTGTCTTTCTACCTTAACTTACCCCGTGAGTTCCTCTTTACATCCATCTGTAGGCACATGATAGGGGGATCCTTCTCTCGCTTCACTGTCTTGTCCTACACCACCATCGCATAACCACCTTGAATGGTGCGGGGTAGCAGGAACATTCTTCCACTATCATCATGTTTCCCTACGTGACCATCGCCTTGTCTTACTTAGCATCATAGGATAGCAGGAAGTCGAATTCCTTCCTTTGTCCTTTTAACCTCACATGGTCACCTTTGACTCGTCCGTCATGCCACAAGATGGCAGGAAGCAACTATTTCTTCTCCTTGTGTTACCCTGCAAGACTTCCAATCTCAATGCAAACAAGCCACATGATAGTGGAGAGGTCACTATGCCCTGCTTGAAATTATTGCACAATAACAATGGGTGAACTCACAATAGTGGCTTACACTTTTTTGCCAACTTTGGCACTGCAATATTCTTTTGCAGAAAAAACTTCAGATTTAGACACCTATTACTTCTAAACTGTAAGGAATTTGTCCATGATGTGAACTAGTGATTTGTGGCATTTTGTATTTAGATTCTAAAAATATTTTTTTGACAATTTTTGGAATCAATTTGCTCCCATTTTTCTATCTCCCTCGAAAACTAGTTTTTTTTAAAATAACAATTTTAAAGAGTGATACTCACTCTGTATACCATAAATTTTTTTCTATAATAGATATGAATGCGATTCTTTCTAATTTGGTTTTGTAACATCCATATGTAGTGTTTGCAATTGGTTTTGTAACACTATCTTCAATACTTCATATTTTATTAATATTTGAAGTCGAGTTAACTGTAATTTTGACATATGTCCATTTGATATTACATAACTTGTTGTATATGTAATGAAAAATCATTTTTTTGTTGTTGTTGGAAAGAGGACTTCAATACCTCGTGCGTAAATATTTTTCAGAACTTTTTGGGTGATGTTTACTATTTTTCCATAAGCATTAAACAAAGAAGTTCATGTTCGGTGAAAACCCTACATTCCTAAGAAATAAAATAAAAATATATTAAAAATAATAGTATTTGGAAAGATTATAATAAGGGCTAAATAATTTAAAAAATAAAACTTCTAAATAAATTCATTTGACCCCCCAAAACCTAATGTAAAATTGGTTTTTTATCAACATTTGATAGATGGAAAGGACACTCCATTGCAAGTATGATTTAGAACTAGAGAGATTCTATCCAAAAAATTTTGATCTAAGAGCATTTGATCTAACTCTCTTCAATTAATTACTTCAAATGGGACCTCTTAAGAGCATTTGATCTAACAAAAATCAGGATGCACGAAAAAGTGGGAACTAGCATTGTGAGTTCACCCCAATATGTACAAAATTTGCATGGTGTGGGATAGTGGGGGATACATTTTGCTTTGAATTTTCTTGTCCCACATGGTCAACCAATACTCAACAACATGTCATGGGATAGCGAGGGGTCTTCAACCTCTATGACACTTTAATCCCACATGACTCATGCATCATTCTTTTCAACATTGTGGGGAGCTGTGGATGGCATTTTCTTTATTTTAGTGTTATCCTGCATGGTTTATTTCCTTCATATGTGGAGATGATGAATCTAGTTGAAACCCCTGCAACATAACATGATGTGTTATGAACAATTGCACAACATAACATGCGTGTTATGCATTGTTGCTACCTATTTCTCTGCAACCTTTTGACATCCCTTGACATCAATGACAATAATGCCAACAACAAAGGGAACACTCATGGTAGGAGAAATGAAAGAATATGTATTCCCCCATGACTAACATTTGTAGGTATAAAATTTTGTGTAGAGGTAGCCATGATGTTTGATGTGAAGGTAGGAACACTAATCATAGGAGTTGTTAAAGGAATGCAATGATTAACTTGACTAGGAGGTTATGTATAACCTAGGTTTTTGGCATAACTCTTCATAGACATGATATTACAATCAATAATATGAGCAATACCCCACAAGATATCAACACCATGTTTATCACTTTGAATCATTCTTTTTAATCATTCAATCAATGGGAGAGCTTCATTTTTTGGGTATTCTTGACTCATCCATTGTTGAAGATTGTCAAATTGATTGTCCATCTTCATCAATTGGTCAACGGATACCCTAGTTAGTGATTCCTCTTCATTATGAGAATTATCAAGAGGATAAATGGGAATTTTTGTAGGATTTGAAGAATCACTAGTATGCTCATTGAAAAAGATAGCCAAATTAGGCCCCATCTCCTCGGTAAGTAAACCTTCAGCAGCCTTAATTCTACAACTTATCCTAACGAGGATACTATAGGTAAGACTAATGGTAGTAAAACTCATGCAATAGTGAAAATAAATTGAAAGAATAATGCAATCTCCTAGGAATTTGAAATTTAAAATTAGGGTTTTGTTAAAATAACCTCTTAAATTAAATTTGAAATTATCTCCTAGAAGATATAAATTTGAATTTAAAATTACGGCTGAAAATGACCTCTTAATTTCAAAAGTTTGAAAGGAAAGAAAATAAAAATAAAAATTAGGGTGGTCAACGTCTTAATTAAAATTTTGAGATTTTAAAATGTTGAAATATTGAAGAAATCAATTTAATTTTAAAAATTAGGGTATGTGTTGTTAACCAGTTAATTTTAAAATTCAAATTGAAAATGGAAATGTTGAAATTCATATTTGTTTTCAACCTTAGGGTGACCTAAAATCAATAAAATTTCACAACTCTCTGGAATTGTGCAATAAAATACAGTCAAAATAGGCTCTCAAAATTTGAGGAGATTAAGGTGGGACCAAGTTGGTAGTGACTTGGTCTGAACACACAGTCCAACCAACTTGTTACCAAATTTTTTGGGGAAGCAAGACATTGTGACTTTAATGTGAATTCCAAAAGGATATGGGAATTGGAGATGTTGAGATATGCGAAAATAAGCCTTGAAGGTCGAAATAAGACACACTTAGGATGTTTGATAAAATGATTAATTTAAAGAACAACAAAAAGGGAACACTTAAGGGCCGACTTTTATGATGTTTAGAAGTAGGACAAGAGGCTTTAGATTTAATTGAGCCAATTAAATTCTTAATGGAAATTTGGAAATTGTGAAAGATTAATTTAATTTTGAAAATTAGGGTTTGTTGCATAAACCGCTTAATTTTAAAAATTTAAATTTAAAAATTTGAATGTTGCAAGGAGGGAAAATGGATTTTTGAAATTGAAGCAAAGACCCAAATCTGAAAATTAATTCAAGATCTACACAACCCAAAAGTTTAATTTTAAAATAAACAATTAGGATTTTGTGATTTGACAACTTAATTTTAAATTTTAAAAATTGAAAGTGTAAATGAAAACTTGAATTACAAAATTGAAGAGTTCTCAGATCTGAAATAATCAATCCAATTTAGACAAATGACAAGCTCAATTTTGAATCTAAAGATTAGAGTTTTTGTAAATTCAACTTCTAAATTTTTAAAAATTGCAAGGAAAATACACTTGTAAATGAAAATTTTAATTTAAAATTTCATACACTCAAATCTTAAAACAAAACTTATAATTAAGGGTGCAAAGAGTCAAGTTCACAAAAATGTAAAGTGGAAAATTTTGGGGGCTTTGCAAATTCCCTATCTGGGAAGTTTGGGAATTTACTAAGCACAATTTTCACTTGAGGAGGACTTTACATTCAAAAGAAGGGTTGAATCTACTAGATCCAATCCTAAATGATGCAAGGACTAAATACTAAGTAGATTTATTGTGACTGGAATGCAATTGACCATCTTTTGTAAGCTGACTAGTTGAATTAAGATTAAGTGTTGGAAATGGAGACAAAGTATGAGAAAACAACAAGCTATAGATTTGGGATTCAATCGTACACTTGGATCTGAGAAGTTTGAGATGATTCAAAGTGGCTCCGCAAAATTGGGCAAAATTTGCAGGGACTGTGTGTCCTGACAGGGGTGCCCACCTATCGGTCCTTTGAAATTTCCATGCATTGGAAATGGGTTTTTCGTCTCTGTGAATAAAGATTAATTCCAGAAGTACAGTTGTGAATATGTTTGATTCACACAAAAAGAAAGGGAAATGTGTTGGGAATAGGGGTTGGCCTTCAATTCAAACCCTGATTTTGGAATTAACCAGGTTGTTGAAATAATGTAAATGAAATGACTGAAAGTAGAAATCCTCGTCTTTGAGGGGATGTTGAATTGCCTAGAAAATGAAATTCTTATACCTCCTTGTGGAGTTTTGCTTGCCTCCACATGGAATTAGGGTTTCATGAATTAGAATGTTGATCTCCTCTTAAATGCTTGAAATATTGACTCTATTGCTGCTCCAAAGCTTGAAGGAAGACTGAAAATGCTCAATTTCTCTTGAATGCTTGATAAGCTCTTGTGTGTATGCCTTAGATCCTGGATCATTAAATGAGAGGGGAAATCCCTCTTATATAGTTTCTAGTAGGATTAACTAATTAACTTTTCGACTTGAGCCAACATAGGGGGGATTTTACCACTTCAATTTGAGATAGGTCTAGGGGAAGGGGTCTAAGATATGTCCCCCTTAGGGGGCACCAGGGTGCCACACCCTAATCCTACCCTAATTTGGGGCAGGATCAAGGTGCAAGCAAAGTGCATTGTTAAGTTGCAAGGTGTTTTTGATGTGCATGAGCATATTCAGGTCTCTGATCAAGTCTAGGGGTGTAAACACTAAGGTGAGGACCTAAATGCAGTTGAAAATTGCAAGGGGTACAATTTTAGGACGTTACATTATGTTAGGGGAAGGGGTCCAAGATAGGGGGGGACTAGGGTGCCACTCCCTAGTCATGCCTTAATTTGGGGCAGGATCAAGGTGCAGACAAAGTTCATTGTTAAGTTGCAAAGTCTTTTTGATGTGCAAGAGCATATTCAGGTCTCTGATTAGGCTGAGGGGCACAAACACTAAGGCAAAGACCCAAATATAGTCAAAAATTACAAGGGGTTCAATTTTAGGATGTTACATTATGTTAGGGAATAGTTCATGAATAAGATGCATAACATATGAATATTACCTATAAATATTTTGATGATCAAGGTAAGCTCCAGAAGAATGAGGATCTAGAGATATCAATATACCAACATTTTTACCTTGCCTCATTGCACTAAAGTACCTTTATAAAAGTAAGATGGTTTCATTTTTCTCTTAAATGCTTCCTCTCCATTACAAATATCATTGATAGGAGTATTGACTCTTTTGTCATTAACATAAGATACCCTAGGAGAGGGACAAGTGTTAACCTTTTCAATGTCATCTCTAAGTGTAATGGTGGAAAATTAGGGTTTTAACCATTAGATGTATGAAAACCACTAACTTTCCATTACATTAAATAAAGGGTGTGAAATCCAATAGATTTAGACATGAATCAGAAATGATAAGGACTAAATATTGAGTGGATTTAGGGGAGTGTGAATTTGTTTTGCCTTCTTTTGTAAGTTGAAATGTTGAATTAAGATAAAGTGTTGAAAAATGAAGGTAAACAAGTAGAAACAGTGAGCTACAGATGTGGGACTGAGACACATACTTGGATCTAAGAATTATATGTAGATTCAGATCTGATCCTCAAAAAAGCTCCACAAATGTCGAGATCAGAGCACCCGCCACTCTGGTCCTCCTAACTTTTTGCACACCAAAGAGGGTTGATTTGTCTTTGCAAATAATGCCTATTTTGAGGATTGCAACTTAGTACCTATTTCTAGCACATAAAAAGAAAGGGAAATAGGTTGGGAATAGGGGCTTTCCTTAGGTCAAATCCCTATTTTGGAAATAACCATGAAATTGATATAAAGATAATTGCAATTATTGTAATGTAAGATTCTCCTTTTGAGGGAGATGTTGAATAATGACTGAAAAGCAAGTGATATATCTCATTGTGAAGCTCTATTTGTCTCCACACGGAATTAGGGATTGATGAAGTCTTCAACAAAATAGGATGAAAGATTTCTACTTCAATGCTTGATTCTTGACTTATTGTTTCTCCAAGACTTGAAGGACGACTGATTAATGCTTAATTGCTCTTGAATTCTTGATTTATTGATGCCAAATGATTGTCGGATGCTTGATAGATGTTGTAGATGTCAAATGGGAGAGGAAAACCTCCTTTTATACTTTCCTAGTAGAAAACCTTGCTAATTTCCTAACATAATCTAACACGGAGAGAGAAATTCCACCCAAATTTGAATAGGGAAAAGTGTTTTAGAGAGGCCGCAATTAGGGGGGACTAGAGTATGGCACTCTAGTCCTAATTAGGAATAGAGTGTGGCACCCTGATCACACCCCTATTTAGGGCTAGGATAAGATATCAGATGCATAGAAAAAGTAAAATATATTATTTTTCAAGAGGGGCATGAGCATAATCAAGTGAAGGGGAAAAAACTCTAAGGTAGAGACATAATGTGGTCCAAATTTTACAAGGGTGAAATTTTAGGATGCCACATTTAACCCCCACTTTATTGGGAGTATGAAGTCAATCATACTCTCTGTAAAGTACAAAGGTTTCACATTGAAAACATTTCACTAAGTTATCAAGGAGGTAAGATACACCAAGCCCCTAGTGGACTTTAGGATCTCACAACTTCAAGAAAAAGATAAAATGAACATCATGAAAGAAAGAGAAAGAGAGAACCATGACTAAAAACTAGTAAGGTTCCCTTACCATGAGTCATGAAAAGAAAAATACCAAAATTATAAAGGAAAAGACAAATTTCACTAACTTAAGTTTCAAGATATGTAAGAGAGAGAAGCATTGAGTGGAGTGTATGCCCCCACATTAAAGCGATTGCATACACCTTGTTGAGAGAATTTTTTTAAGGTAGGATACACCACAAAAGGACAATAATTTTATCACAATAATATGCCCCTAAGAGAGGATGAATCAAAGGATAATGATCACAAAACACAAAGCACAGGGTGGTTTCACTTAGCTTTGGGGTCAATATGCTTTGTATGATAACTAATATATATCATGTATATATATGCATAGAATTTTCCTCATCCTCCCCCCCAAAAAAAACCACCATGGAAGAAGGGCACATGTGTCTTTTGAGTCAACATAGGAGAGACCAAAAGAGATCTTAATTATTTGAATCATCCTCAATTAAACAACACTTTGGACAATAAATAAAATAATTGAGAGACAAATAGAAGAAGATCACAAACAAGAGAGAGAGAGAGAGAGAGAGAGAGAGAGAGAGAGAGAATCTATAGTGCAAATGGAGATAATCAAGCAATTCATCTGCCTCCCAATCTTGCTCATCATTATTTTGGGAAGTTGGAAAATATGCAAGAGAAGAAACATCAAGCACAATAGATGGAGCTATCACAATTTCCAAACAAAGACCATTCTCTAATGATGAGTCACTTTGTTTGTTACTTTGAGCTAATTCTTTGAAAAATTCTTTAGATAAATCATTATCAATATCAACATATTCATATTCATCATATGAAATATTAGGATCAATATTTTCATTATGAATAACATTCTCACCTATTTCTTCAACAAGATTAACAAAAATGGGAGCTCTAATAGGAATAGAAATTGAACCATCATTTATCTTGATTATTTTACGTCTTGGATAATTAGGTTGAGCTTCTTCCCTAGGGTTAGGAGAAGATTGATAAAATGGAATTATATCAAGAGTTGGTGTCTTTGGGGAAGAAGTATTTTGAGAATAAATTTTGTGAGCCCTCACATGTAATCTCTATTGGTGTTCTCTCGCACAATGGTTTCATTTAATTTTATCTTAAGGTTGTGAAGGTTTAGTTTCATCAGGCGTAGGTTTATTTTCTACTTTGAAGGAAGGATGCATAGGGGAAGGTCTTTTAGGTTGAACAATAGTAGAGGTCGGTCGCTTCCCTTTGTAAGTCATAGGAGGCAGAACCACACCATATAAAAGAGGAATAGAAGTTGTGGGAATGAGACCATGTCCGTTATGAGGAGGAGGAATAAGTCTATCCTTAGGAAAAATAATACGTTTATCCTTAGAAGGAGGAATAGATTGACACTTAGGAGGAAGAGATTTTGTATCCTTTGGAGGAAGAATAGACTCATCCTTAGAAGAAAGAATAGATTATTCCTTAGCAGAAAGAATATTTGTATCCTTAGGAGGAATAATGGACTTATCCATAAGAAGAGGCATATGATCATTATTTGGAGGAAGACTAAGTGTTCGATTTGTAGGTTAACTCAAGGATAAAATCATCTCATTTTTTCATTTTTGATAGGATTGAAAAACAAGATCACTTCTAGGTTTAAGAGGTTGGAATTGTTAGGACAAAAAATAATCAAGGCAAGCATCTCTTTTCCTAATCGTGGGTTGGTACATTCTATGATTAACAGTTATGATCTTATCATCAAGAGGTAATTTCAAGAATTTATGAATAGTAGAAGGGATTTCCTTCATGGAAGAGAGCTAACGATGTCCTAACTTCACACAAAGTTGCTCCAATGTAGGAATTATAGCAAAGTTAATATCTTAAGATTTAGTACCAAATTCAACGGGAAGAGATATTTAACCAATGACTGGACAATAAAAACCATCAAATATTTTAATCACCACATCCTATTTCACATATGTCACTTGATTTAATCATAAGTACACCAAAATTATTTAGTTATCACATTAACCATACAAGTTGGAGCAATAAGCACCCCACAAGTGGGTATGCCTTTTATTCTTGTAGTGATATATAATGGGTCATCAAGTGCATCACTAATCTCACTAGGATCAAATGGAATACATGATTCCTTAGGAGGCTCATTTTTATCAATAAGGTTCACTACATTATTAGAATCAAGGCCAAGATCATTGGGAGAGAAGGAAAGACAATCAGTCTCAATCACATTAGTGGAATGGGAAGGTAAAAGATTAGTGAAAATTTAAATATTTTGATTGGGAGGAGATACAGATTTGTTTCCTTTATCATTCACACCAGTCATAGATATGGTATTGTCATAAATCAAGTCATGAATCTTACTTCTCAAGGAATAACACTTTTTAGTGTCATGACCAGGTTGATGCTGGTATTCGCAAAAAGATTTGGAATCAAAGGCATGTGACAAAGGCTTAGATGTATCAATTGGTTTAATAGGGGGAATTTTCAACACATTCCTTTGTAAGAATTATGTCATTATATTGTGAAAATAATCATTAAGAGGAGTGAATTCTTTTCTAAAGTATTTGGACAAAGGAGGCACACCTGTTGTTGAAGTTGCTACTTGAGTGTTGTTGTTGTCATTAAACTTGATGAATCCCTTAATCAATTTTAACTTTGCAAAATCTTGTTGAGGATTTTTACTTTTATCATTCGGAGAAATTGAACACGATTGTTCCAATTGACCCACAGTAAGGTGATAATTGTGAAGTATTGTGCACATCTGCATAAAGGAAGTAAACTCGAAAAAGAGAAGTTTATCCCTAATATCTTTTTCTAAAATAGAAATAAAAATTCTTTCAATATCTTGATTAGGAACAAGAAATGAAATTTGAGAATAAAAATGCTTATATCTACCAATAAAATCAGTCACCTTGCATTGCATCAAATCATTCAAAGTAATCTTAGGACCAATATTATTGTGAAATTGTTGAATAAAATTATTAGCCAATTGTTGAAAAGAAGTAATAGAATAAGAAGGCAAAGAACAATATCATTGCAATGCTTTATCCCTTAGCGTTCTAGTAAACAATTTAGCCAACAATCTTTGGTCATGAAAAAAGTCACTACATAAAGTTTGAAATGTTGTAACATGAGTCAAAGGATCACCGTTTCCATTATAAAGCTCCAATTGAGGAACTTAAACATGTTTAGGAGGGACAACATGAACAATGTCATTGGATAATGGGCTTGTTACATCAAATGTGGGCACATTATACTTAGATTGATTCATAGAAGCTATTTGTTGTTGCAAGGAAGAAATGGTTTGGGATAGACTATTGATGGTTCATTTTGGATTGGGAAGGAGGACTAATATTGTTGAAGGAAGGAGGAGCTTGAGAATAAGGAGGGATATTGCTATATGTAGGTGGGGGTTGAGAATAAGGAGGTGGGACACTATGATAGGTAGGTATGTGAGATGATTGGGTAGCAAATGGAAGACTCATAGGAGGAGGTATGAAGGAATTATGATTAGAGGACTTTCCCCTGTGACTAACATTTGTAGGTATAACATTTTGTGTATAGGTGGTCATGCTGTTTGATGTAAAGGTGGGAACACTAGTCATAGGGGTAGTCAAAGGAATGGAATGATTAACTCAAGTGACTAGGAGCTTGTGTATAACTAAGGACTTCAACACAACTCTTCATAGACATAATATTAGTGTCAACAATATGAGCAATATGACACAAGATATCAACATAAAGTTTATCACTTTGAACCATTCTTTTTAATCCTTCAATTAGTAGTAGAGACTCACTTTCCAAGTATTGTTGACTCATCCACTGTTGAAGATTTTCAAATTTATTGTCAATCATCGCCAATTGGTCAACAAATACCCTAGTTAGTGATACATCCACATCATGAGAATTATGTAAAGAATGAGGATAAATGACATTATTTGTAGAATTGGTTTCAGAACCACCAATATCCTCATGGAACAAGTTATCCAAATTAGGCTCCATTGCCTTGGTAATTAAACTTTGGGTAGCCTTAATTCTACAACTTCTTCTCAAAGGGATATTATAGGTTGGACTAATAGTAGTAAAAATCATGCACTAAGTGAGGGAAATTGAAAGTTTGAAATGTGAGATTTGAAATATGAAATTTGAATTTTGAATTTTGAAACTTGCAAAATAATTGAATAATGCAGAATTTTAGAAAAATGATTATTCAATTAAATAAGCAAATTGATTTAAAGATAAAGAATAATTGTGAAAAATTATGTAATCTACCAATAAATTTAAAATTTAAGAATTAGGGCCTTATGAAAAGAACCTCTTAATTTTAAAATTTAAATTTAAAATTCAATTTAAGGTTGAAATTGAAATGATTAATCCAAAATTGAACAACCCACAAGGTTAATTTAAATTTAAAAATTAGGTCTCTTTTAATTAACCTCTTAATTTTAGAGTTTAAATTTGAAATTTGATCCAAGATTGTAATTTTGAATTTGAGGTAGCTCTAAAATGATAAATTCAAATTTTAACCAACCCACAAGCTCAATTTTAAAAGTTAGGGTTTTTGAAATTAACCACTTAATTTTAAAATTTAAATTTGAAATTAAACCTTTGAGTGAAAATTTCAATTTTGAAACTAAAAAAACACTCATAGTTGAAATAATTAAATCCAAATTAAGAAATTTTCAAGCTCAATTTTGAATTTAAAAATTAGTGTTTCAGTGAAATTAACCTCTAAATTTTTTAAGTTTGCAAGGAAATAAAACTTGTAAATGAAACCTTGAATTTTGTATTGCATAAACACTCAGATCTAAGAACATAAATTAGAATAAGTGTAAAGAGTTGGGTTTACCAAAATGTAATGTTGGAAAATTCGGGTTTTCACCATTTGATGTATGAAACCCACTAGTTTGTCATTACATTCAAAAGAGGGTGGAATCCAATAGATTCGGATGCAAATCAGAAATCATAAGGACTAAATACTTATTGGATTTAAAAGAGTGTTAATTTGTTTTGACCTCTTTTGCCAGTAGATATATATGTAGATTCAGATCGGATCCTTGAAAAAGATCCAAAAATGTTTGGACCAGAGCACTCATCGCTCTAGTCCTCCTAACTTTTCGCATGCCAAAGGGTTGATTTGTCTATACAAACTGATGCTCTGCAATTAGACTAAATCCTATGGTTGTATAACACACAAAAACAACAAGAAACAAGGATCAAAGGTTAGTGTTATTCAACCAAAAACTAATCTAAGCAGGCATATCAAAAGAGACACTAAAAACATGCTAAAGTATTTAACTAAGGAAACAAATATCACAAGGCATCTCCGAATGCCTTCTAACATGCTCTTAGCTCCTTCTCCTTTGTTCCTCTCCTCTCCAAGTTCCAAATTAGTGTAGCTCTCAGCAACTTTTTGCACTATGGATGCTTATTGAAGTTGAAGATTGAAATGTTTTAACTATGCTATGCAAGTGTGAATAATAGTTGAAATGAGAGATTTATCTAATTAACTAATTGATTTTAAACGAAAAGAGTGAATATGATGCTAAATGCTCTCTGAAAATGCCTATAGATTAAATGCATACAAGTTTTTAGGATCTGGATTATGAAGAAATGAGCTCTATTTATAGAAAAAAAGGAGCAATGGATGGCTGAGATTGAGTAATCTCAACAAGAGTCAGGATTGAATGATATTCAATCCATGTGAGGACTTTCAATCCAATCTCAGGATGAAAAGTGTCAATATGAGATAGGTTGAGAGGACAGGGAATAAGCATTAAATGCTTGACATGACTTGAGAGTTAACTTGGGAGTTAAGGTCAAGGTTGGGTTGAGTGAATAAATTCTTTATTCAAAAATAAAGCTTTTATCCAATGGATAAACTCTTGTGCAAAGGTAAAAGGGATAACCATGGTCAAAGCAATAAATGCTTGAGGAGACAGATGAGTCATATGAGGGTTGATTTAGGGTTTAACCATAAATGGTCATGTAAGAGCCATAAGTGGTTTAGAAGACTTTTAGAGGTTAAATTGTTGAACACACAAAGCATTAAATGCTTTTCAAAGACTTTGAAGTCTTTGAGAAGTGACTCCAAGTTGCTTAGGAATGTGACAATAATTAGGGGATGGATTAGGTTAGTTAGGAAGGGTTTAGAAGAATCTAGAAGGGGTTTTTAGGAATGCAAGTGGGTTTGGTGGGTGAGGGAAAATAGGATTTTATTAAAATAAAAATTCATTTATTTCAATTTTGTGGTTGCAACTTGCATTTGTAGGAAAATGCAAGTGGGGGGGGGATAAATGATTTAAATAAATGTTTTATTTAATTTATTTAAAAGAGGAAAGTGGGTTAAATGAAATAAATATGATTTATTTATTTAATTGATTGTGAATTTGGTTTAATGAATTAATTAAAATAAATTAAATAATTTATTTAATTAATAGGAGAATGTTTGAAGATGAATTAATTAAATATTAATTTAATTATTTGACATCTAGTGAATTTTTAATCAAATAAATAACAAATATGTATTTAATTAAAATGGACAGATTTATGTGACTACATTTGCTCCTCTTTGAGATGGTGCGGTTTATCGCGTTGTTTCAAAGAAAGAGAAATGTGAAGAAGTATGCCCCATAAAATATTAATTTAATGGGTGGTATTCCCCCTCGAGAGATTGGCCGAAAAATTTCAAAAAATCGGGCGATCTCTTGAAAAAGAATGAAAATTGGCAGGGTGGTAGAAGAGAAGAAGTTAGCAATACTGGTGAAAAATAGAAGAAAACGAAGATAAAATGGAGAAATAGGAGGCTCGGGAAGTTTACGAGGACCACGACAGTGAGCAAGGGAAAATTAAGGTTATGGTGAAGGGTTTATATGGGGAGAAAGAGGTGAAAATAGGCTCATTTGCATTTGCATCCATAGTGAAATTTTAGCTCTGATAGTGATTTTTTGGAGGAGTAAGGAGTAGTCAGGATGCCGGTTCCCATAGCAGAGCACCAATTAGAGTGAGTCCATCGATTCCAATGGCCAGACGACTATGAACTAGCGGTATGTGAATTTGAATTTTTTATTTTTGCGCATTTTATATGTTTTTAGCTAGGTCCAAGTTGAGTCAAGACATAGCGCTAAAACTATGTTTTAGCATTGTTGCCAACTAAATTAGCACTATTGTGCCGCTATAGCACTATTGTATAACACTTTTAGTGCTTTTGTCAATAGTTGCACTAGTGTATAGTTGTTTTAGTGTTGTTGGGTTTTTAGCACTATTGCTTGGTCAATTGAGCGCTTTTGTTGTGAGGTAGCGCTTGTGTGTAGTGAGAATAACGCTTTTTCTTTGTTAGCGCTATTGAGTAGTTGAATTAGCATTGTTGAGGTGAAGTAGCACTATGGTATAGGCAGTATAGTGCTATTGATGTTTTAGCACTAGTGGATAGTTGAGTTAGCACTTTGGTCAATCTTGTAGCGCTATAGAATGCAGAATAGCACTTTTGTTAGGAAAAATAAAATGCCCTAGTGTGTGTGAACAGGAATATCCAGATGCCAATGATGTATGGATGGAGATGTGAGGTGAAAGTTGCTTTGAACCATAGCAGCCCTGATGAAACTTAGGTCATTAGGATAAAGGCATGTTGAAGTCTAGGTGTGCCATGATTGCGTACCTGTTGAGACTCGAAGATACTTGATCAAAGTATTTGTTGATAGTCTAGGTTTAAACTTAAGAAAGTTTGAAACAAAACAACTAATGATGATGGTTAATGCACATGTGCAGGAGGATCTACGCATCTTACAGATACACGAGAGACATCCCTCCACACAGGTGTTGCACGATCGTTTGACAAAGGCTGAGGTGGATTGTATTGCAGCGACCGGCCTATATGACGTCATGTATATGCCCATGATTTGGATGAATTATGGGTTGACCATAGCATTGGCAGAGTGATGGCATAGTGAGACATGCTCATTTCACTTAGCACAGAGAGAGATGACAGTGACTTTGGATGATGTATGGCACATCCTGCACATTCCCATCCGAGGAGAGATGGTGAGCTATGACCGAGCATGGGGGACCCTAGCAGTGAAGAGATTTTTTAAGGAGGATGTCTATATTGATGATGGATCGATAGCCTAGGAGGACATAGCCACATTGTATGAGCCATTACTAGCAGTGCTATCGGGGATTGTTGGGGGACTGCTATGCTCGAATAGATGATCACATGGACTAGCTGTTGGTTGGGGTCAAGTGATTAAGCAGATGATTACAGAGGGGACCCAGTTTGCATGGGGACCATGCGTGCTATCACACTTATATCGAGAGTTGCATGAGGTAGCATACCAAGGAGTGAGCTCATTGGGAGTAGGGATCACGCTGCTACATATCTGGGCTTGGGAGCACTTACCGGCTACTCGACCAGTCAGTCTAAGATTCTAAGCAGTGGATCAACCATATGTATATATGTATGGTGGTATGATGAGTCAGCCCCACCTGGGGAAGCTAGAGTGGTGACGGCGGGCACTGGATGACTTGGATACAGTGATCTAGAGGCCGTATATTGAGTGTGAGCCCTGGGAGGATGATGTGGAGGCATTGCCATATGTTTTTATGACTTGATTCCTCATTGGTAGGACAACCTAAAATGTGGAGAGACAGTTTGGGCGACGACAAGGGTTACCTAGTGGTTTGAAAGAGTATGCACGGGTGGTACGAGAGAGGTACTTGTGGGGACCAGTGTTACCCTATGATCAGGCATTGGTAGAGTTCTGCACATTGCAGTTGAGACCATGGAAGATGAGGCCGAGGGTAGTAGATGCTAGGGTGTCAAAGGAGTATATGCAGTACATCACGACACATCCGATTCCTTGGATATCAGATCTGGCAAAGCCGATTCCAGATTTTGAGGAGGAGAGGGGACAAAGATGGAGGAGGAGAGGAGGTTGCGGATTAGTAGGTGGATGGGGGAGAGGGGATGGTGGTGATGGAGATGGTGGTGGTGGGGATGGAGGAGGAGGAGGGGGTGGTCGGTTTGGAGGAGGTGGCGGATTCAGAGGTGGGGGGGAGGTGGTGGGCGATTATAGGGGAGAGGGAGAGATGGGCAGCCATTGTAGCTATCTCAGGGACCTTTGTTGCAAGGAGGAACCAATGGATATGGGGGGGAGCTACAGGTGGAGATCTATGGGATCATATGATAGGATATTTGTAGACTCGCGTAGAGGATTTGGAGGCAGAGGTGGTAGCTAGAGATATGTAGCTATTTGCACAAGAGTCAGAGCTTAATGTGGTGTTGCGGGAGAGGGATGGTTGTGGAGAGATTTGTGGCATTACAGGAGAGAGTATAGGTGGGAGCAGGAGTAGGAGCACAAGGTCCTACTAGGGATGCAATGAGGGAGATGCAACAAGCATAGGAGGAGATAGATTATTGGTGGGGGTTATATGAGCAGGCGGTGCCAGCTAGTCAGCGAGTACTTAGCTATTCATAGATGTGGCGGGCAAGATCAAAGCAGTCTTAGAGGATGCAAAGTAGTGGTGGTGTGATGGGTCCTCTGCAAAGAGATAGATCAAGTGGGGTGGGGACTAGTGGGGGAGCAGGTGGTGATGGTGGTCCAGCATCTGGTCAGAGTGGCATCTGAGAGAGCATTTTGTATGCATGTATTTTATTATTGTTATTTTGGACTATGTCTTGGATGGCTCTTGGTAGCCAATATTTTGGACATCATTGTACTCTGATACATGTATATTTGTGGCAATATGATATGATATATGAGGAGATCCCATATTTTTGTGATGATATGCATTTTGATGACATGTATGGATGCTTATGCAGGATGATGATTTTATGATTTTATGCTTAGATGGAATAGTTGTTCTTGCTTTATGTATGTGTTTATGCGATGAGTCCTATATGCATGTTTGTATGATGATTTATGCCTACATGATGTCTATATGCATGTTTTATGAATGTGATGCTAATGATGTATATGCAGGTTTATATATGTGTGCATTATGTGTTGGTGATGTAATGCCTTATGTATGTAATGCCATGATGATTATGTATGCATAATAAAATGATGATTATGATGGTTTTTTGGATTTTTGTGTTTGATGAGACAATGAGATAATGATATGCAATGATGTTAGGATTAATGTAGTAAATGAATTATTTATATATGTAAATGCATCTAGATGTTGGTTAAATGAATGTAACAAATGTAAAGTACAAATGTTGAAATGATGATTTCTAAATGAACGTGTATGGATAATGTATTAACCTATGTGGAAACAAATGGTTTGGTTTATGAGTCTAAATGGTGAAAATAATATGATGAAGTGATAATGATAATGCAACTCATGGGTAACTGCACCTTAATGCAAATAAAAAGTAGAATGAATGCATTTTTGTAAGGAATCCTAAATGAAATGAAATGAATGAGTATAAGTATATACTAAATGAATATAATGAATGCACTTAACTAATGGATAGATAAATAATTGCATGAAACTATGGGAATCAAAACAAATGTATGGTAAATAAGTTTAAATGATAATAAATGATGAGTTGTAAATGATATTAAATGAATGCATAGTAATAGCTAATACAATCAAGGACATTTGTATCATATGAATGAATCTAAATGTCATGATTATGCGATGATGAAATGATATAATAAGACTAATGTCAACAAATGATAATGAACTATATATAATTTAATGCAACTAAATGATATGAAATGTACTAAATGCAACTAAATGTAATGATGATGATATGATCATGATAGATGAATGCAAGTTTGTTTAGACTTTGCATGATGCACTGATGATGTACCAGAGTACTCTGTTGTGATTGTATCCAAGACCAGCTCAATTTTCACATAACTGCTCACATCAACTTTGTTCACACTTGCATACAAAACCATGCATATGAATAATGAATGAGTAAAAGGATGGGCGATATGGAACGAAATGCAATATAAACAAATGAGATGGAATGATGATCCATAGTGCTTTATTTTCATCATTGAGCTTTTAAAATGTTGTAAGAAAATACAAGCAACTTGACATAATGATTCAAGATGACCTGAGTATGCCTTACATGGATTTTGATACAGCAAGTTAATACAAGCAACTTAATATAATGGATCAAGTTGACTTGAGTATTGCTTGCGGAATAGACAAGGAATATCTCCTTTCATGCATGACTTGGAATGTCCTCCTTGATCTTTGTGCTGATCATATCCTAAGACAAATTCATACTGTAATCAAAGATAAACCATTATCAAGTTTGGATGAGGCACTAGGAACCAAGGATGGAGCATCATACGTGTAAGCAAACAACATATATAATGAATAAAGAATATGGATCCTTGATAATGGTTCATGCTCATATGGTCAAGGTATACGCTGTAGTCAGCAAGCCATAGTGATCTATGACTGTATTTCACATAAGATCACATAGCTTAGTAAACTTCCCATGTAGACACCATTAAGACATGCCCCAGTACCTCATCGAAATAATTCACAGAAGATACATAAACAATGTTGTAGGAACTTGATATGAATAAATAACCCACAAATCAACCAAGTATTTGATAGCTTAAATAGAATTTTCTTGTCAAAGAAAAATGTCATCTTGTCTTTGTTGTTGGCATTATGTGAACCAGTATGAGAACATGATGACATTGTATGTTGTCATTAATGTCAATATGCTAAAGAAGAGAGAACCGATATGTTACCAAGAACCAGTATATGTGAGAACCGGTATAACATTGAACTGGTATATGTGCCAAAGTGAAGCAGTGTGTTTGTTCAAGGTGAACTAACATGTGGTTATGGGAACTGGTACATGGAAGCTTTGTATGACTACCAGGTGGTAGTCTCAACTTCAGGGTTTCTGTTTGAAGTGCTTCAAGCTTGTGTGACTCAACTGGTGACTTTGTGTGATGGGTTAAGCATTGTAATGAAGAATAGATCATGTTGCCATGTTAGCCTTGTACACGTGAAGTATCTTGCATGAAGGAGATTGTTCCCATCTACCTCAAGAATGTGTGAAGTTTGTAAATGGTGAAAACGCGTGATGGGATATCAGCTGCCATGAAAGCGATGGAAAACGAATAATGGAGAATGTCTTGAGATTGGCTCAAGACTATTGCATTTAATGCAATGTGCTCAATGGTCAGGATTGAACCATTTGAATTTCTTAACCTAAATAGGTTTAGGGTTTAGGGTTTATGCTACCGACCTATCTGTTTCCTATAAGGTCGATGTTGTGTTTCTTTCTGAGGTTGTTGGCAAAAGTTGTGTGTGTGTATCCAAGTGAAGAGATACGTGATTCTTGCCGGACCAGAGGAGAGAAGTGATACCTGCAGAGTGCAAGTGCAGAAGGTGAAGAGGAGCTTAAGTGGATCTGCATTGGCATTGAGTGTTGTTATCAGATCATTGTAATACCTATTGATCTCTAACCACTTCAACAGTTGGGAAATCCCTTAACAGGGTAGCTTTAACTGGCTTACCATAAATCCTTTAATAGGGTGACTCAAAACCATTGAGTTCTTGAAATCCTCTAACAAGGTAACCTTTAACACGGTTTAACCCTTAACAGGGTATTCTAGCCATCCCTTAACTGGGTGATCCCTAACAGGATCGGTTCCTAACAGAACCTATTGTATCAGTCTTTAACCAAATAAGGCTCCTAATAGAGCAGACTTCTAAAGAGTTCAAAAAAAACTTATGGGTATTCATCCCCACCATGGTTTTTCCCAGTTGGGTTTCCACGTTAAAAATCTGTGTGTCATGTGTGGTGTTATTCATGTGATGGTTTAAGTGATTTGTCTTTGAAGGTAAATCATGTCGATCTAGTTGTTTATATATCTTTGATGATAGATTACCTGTTCATGCACTAGGGTGAAATGGAAATGAAATATTATATTGTATGAAAAGATAAGTGTCAACCGGTTTATGCTTGTCTCAGTTATTTGGGGTTTTGCCGGTTGTACTCTGTTTAAGATTGGTGTTACTGTTTGTCTACCAAAGCATAGTGTCTACTGACAAACCAGTTTAGGATTGTGTTTTTGTCTGTACTGATTCACCCCCCCCCCCCCCCTCAATACCAATCTAGTACTATCCGTTCATCATTGAGTTATCATTTGTTTCTTGGTAAGGAAGGATGCATCCTTGTTAAGAGAGTTTGCGTGTTTGATGTTGATTGCTTGGTTGGTCAGATAAGTGGTCATCGTTGGAGTATTTCACAATGTTTGTTTGGTATCTTCTTTGAAAAAAAAGATGTACAGGGCGTTGCCATGTTTTTGATTGATTTTTTATGTTTTCTGATGTTTTTGGATTTTGTAAGATAGTTTTGAATGTTTTTTGGTATTTTGAGACAATTTTTCCAATGTTTTTTTTGGTATTGTGATGATTGTTTTTTAATGTTTTTGGATTTTGTGAGATAGTTTTCAAATGAAGAACTCAGTAAATCACAAAACAATGTAGTATCTACTTCCATCAAACTAGATTAAGGGTATTGCCCCCAGTTTAGACATGACTATGAAAAAGCGGGATGCCAGACACACGAAGTACTGTCCTGGATTTCAGATCAATAACTAGCAATGTTTTTGATAGATGGATGAGTGGATGCAATGAACATGATCGCAACAAGTCTAAAAAACAATGGAGCCATAGCCTTTACGAGTGGCACCTGTTTGCCAGGTTTTCACAATCGTACTTACCCAAGGTGCCACCGGAGTGGTTGTTCACCATTTGGATGCATGATTTTTCTTTACTATTTTGATGTTTTTTGTATTTTCTTTAGGTCATTTATCTGAATGTTTTTGGTGTTTTTCCAATATGAATGGGAGCGTGATGCTCTATGCAGCTTATGTATAAAACCATTTTAGGTGCATGTTGTTGATCGGATCTGCTAGTGGTTCTCCTTCAGACGTAGCCAACTGATGTGCCCCAGACCCAAATACAATAGTGATAACATATGGACCCAACCAGTTTGATTCAAACTTTCCCTGATGTTCTCAGTTGGGTTGGTTACGGGGATTCTCTTGAAGAACAAGATCACCTACCTCAAATGTACGAGGTCTAACTTGGTGATTGTAGCTTCTGCTCATGTGTTGTTGATAGGCTTTGAGGTGATTGTATGTAGCTTGTTGTTTCTCATCAAGGAGCTATAAGTACTGAAGACATGAGACCCTGTTTGCTTCGTCATCTATGAGATTATGCAAGGAAACCTGTAGTGATGGTATCTCAACCTTAATAGGTAAGATAACATCTGCACCATAGACTAGTGAGTAGGGAGTTGCACTTGTAGGGGTTTGAATGCTAGTTCGATATGCCCATAGTGCTGGATTCAATTGAACATGTCAATCACGACCGACATTATTAACTGTCTTTTTGAGGATTCTCAGTATGTTTTTGTTTGATGCTTTGGCCTGACCATTTCCTTGTGGGTAATAGGGACTGGAAAAGCGGTGTTCGATGTGAAATTTCTCACAGAGTTCATGGATATCCTGATTTTTGAAAGGAAGACCATTATATGTGATGATGGACATGGGTACACCATACCGGCAGATGATATAATTGAGGATGAATGAGGCAATCTTCTTGCCGATAACTTGGGTAAGTGGAACAACCTTGATCCACTTTGTGAAGTATTTGGTGGCAGTAATAATGAATTTGTGGCCGTTGGATGAAGATGGATGGATTTTATCCACAAGGTCAAGGCCCCATTGACAAAAAGGCCATGGTGTTGTGATCGGTTGCAATTTCTATGCTGGTGCATGTATTAGGTCTCCATGAACTTGGCATTTCTTGCACTTTTTGACAAAGTAGTAGGAGTCTTTTTCCATAGATGGCCAATAGTATCCAGTGCACAGGAGTTTCTTGGCTTGTGATAGACCACTTGCATGAGTTCCACAAATTCCTTCATGTACCTCTTCCAAGGCCTTTGTTATCTCATCCTATTTTAGACATCAAAGGAGAGTGCCATCAAGACTGTGTTGGTATAGGGTTTTAGCAATAATGTTATATCGAGTGGTTTGGTGAATGAAGGTTTTATGTTGGTTATTCGATTGGTTAGGAGGAAGTGTGTGATCATGGAGGTAGGTGTAAAATTCACCATACCATTGGGATTCAGAACTGATAAGGCAACATATCATCTCAGATTCAGGGATATCACAAATGCGAATCCAAAGTTGTTCGACCAAGAACTTGTAATGTGTTGAATTTTGTGGAAGATCTAGGAGAGATGTGATAGTAGCCATAGCATCAGCAGCTCGATTATGATCTCTGGGTATCTGCTCAAAGGTTATAGTAGTGAATGATGTCTTGAATTTGTCCATCATTTGTTTGTACGACATGAGTTTGTCATCTTTAGTCTAATATTTGTCAGTTGCTTGTCGAATGACCAGTTGGGAGTCTCCATATACTTGCAGTTCTTGTAACTTCCATTGTATGGCTAGCTTGAGTCCTATGATCAAGGCCTCATACTCTGCTATTTTGTTTGTGCATGGAAATGTGAGCTTGTAAGACTTCAGGATGTTGTCACCTTGAGGTGTGATAAAAAAAATGCCTGCCCCTGAGCCATGTCTAGTGTATGAACCATCAAAGTATAATTTCCACGGTTGTGTTGCTGTGATCATGAATATCTCTTCATCTGGAAAATTGGAAATGAGAGGATGATCACCTATGAGTGGTGCATCGACCAACTAATCTATAATGAATTGTCCTTTGATAGCTTTATGGTCCACATACTCGATGTCAAATTCACTGAGGATCATCACTTATTTGGCCAAGCGGCCTGTCAATGCTACTTTGCTGAGTAAATACTTGAGTGGATCAATCTTTGCAATGAGCTATACTTTATGTGTCAATAGATAGTGTCTCAACTTAGTGGCTGCCAAGATTACTGCTAGGCAAGCTTGCTCAATAGGTGTGTAATTGAGTTCATAGCCAACCAGTGTGCGAGAGATGTAGTAAACAGTGCACTCTTTCCCTTCTGCATTATGTTGTTCTAGTAGTACACCCAATGCTGTACTTGTTTCTGAAATATAGAGTAATAGAGGTCTACTCAGATCTGGTGGGATCAGCAATGGTGTATTCATGAGATAGTCTTTAAGCATCTGGAATGCTTGCTGGCATCTGGTATCCCATTGAAAGTGGGTATTCTTATGTAATAGGTGTGTAAAGGGGTGACAATTATCTGCTAGTTGTGCAATGAATCTTTGGATGGATTGAAGTCGCCCTTGTAGTGTCCTTAGTTGACTGATGTTCCTTAGAGGTGGCATGTCCATGATTGCCTTGACTTTTGCTGGGTTGACCTCAATACCTTTGCTTGAGACAATGTATCCTAGAAGTTTCCCTGAGGTTACTCCAAAGACACATTTGTTTGGGTTGAGTCGCACATGATATTGTTCAAGTTTGTCAAAGATTTTCTCTAATATTTTCAGATGACCTTCTCTTGTGAGTGATTTCGCCAGCAAGTCATCAACATAGTCTTCCATTATGGTATGAATCGTGTCATGGAATATGGTGGTCATTTCTTGTTGATAGGTCACTCCTACATTCTTTAGACCAAAAGGCATTACATTCCAGCAGTATGTTCCCCATGGACATGTGAAGGTCATCTTATGTTGATCCTCTTGTGCGATCTTTATCTGATTGTATCCTGAAAAAGCCATCTATGAGTGAAAGCATGACATGTCCTGTTGTTAGGTCCACTATTATGTTGATGTTTGGTAGGGGGAAGTCATCTTTAGGAAATGCTTTGTTCAGATTTCTAAAGTCAGTATAGATACAGATGCCCCCATTTGGTTTTCCAATAGACACAATATTGGATATCCAATCTGCATAGTCAATTGGTCTAATAAAATGAACATCTAGGAGTTTCTTAAGTTCTACTTTGACTAAAACTACAATCTGAGGATGCATCTTGCGAAGTTTCTGTTTGATAGGTTTGGCTCCTTCTGCAATGGTGAGGTGATGCATGACTAAATCCGGATCAAGACTAGGCATGTCTGCATATGACCATGCAAAGTTGATCTGGCACTTTTGGAAGAACTCTACAAACTTAGGTTGTTCCTTTGAAGTCAAAAGAGATGCTAGATGTATGTGGTGAGGAGTTTCAAGAGTCCCCATGTTGTATTCTTTTATTTCTTTGATGAGAATCGTTGATTGTTCTTGCTGTGTACTAGAGGGAAGGATGTCAAACCTTTCATCCTCAGGCACCTCAGAGAGGTTTTTACCATTGGATACGCTCTTTCTTTTTACTTTTGTGGGATCAAATAGTGCCACAGTGTGGTTTTCACTGGAAGATCCATGTTTTATTCTTATATTTTTGCAGCTGAAATGTTTGGCATCCACCCCAAAGTATGCTGCGCTATTAAGTTCTATGGCGAATCCAGCTTTGTGATCCCTGCTTGGTATGTTATCTCGTAGTTCCAAAAAGTCAATGATCGCCTCATCATTTTGGAAGTGGTCAAGAAATGGGGGATTAGGTTGGTTCCATTCAATGAGTTTAGGATGTATAATGGGCATTACCTCATTGATTAGGTTGAGTTTGTTAGATGTGTCAGTGAGGGTTAAGATGTTGTGGTGAAGGTCATTGATGGTACTCTCCTTGTCAGAATTAGGTGTAGGATGTGACGTAGGGTCTGTGGAAGAAGTTTCCGGTTCAGGAACCCAAGAGGTCTTTATCTATGCTTCTTCGTAAATAGGGATATCTTTGCGGGGTGGGGGTAGTGATGTGTCTTCCTCATCTTAAGTATTAAGCTGCACTGATTCAAATTCTCACTCATGCAAGTCGGTCTCTGAGTCGCTTTCCAGTAACCGATTACTATACCATACTGGGATATCCTTTGACTTAAATACTGTAGGTGTGATATGTTGATGTACCTTTGTAGATGAAATGATTGATCCTGCAGGAAGGATTATGGGGATCAACAAATTTGATACGAGGAGTATCGGTAGTGTTGACTCTATTGCTTCTGCTGGAATTGTCGGTGGTGTTGTTACTATTGTGGGTTCTGATTCAATTGCTACTACTAATGGTGTTATTGATGTTATTGCTGCTGCTGATGGGGTTATTGGTTTGATTTGTGGGATGATGGGTATTGTAGATTGTTGTGCTAGGATTTTTAGCCTCGATGGGGCAGTTGCTATGGTGTTTGGTGCTGCTTTTATAATCAAAGGTGACCTCTTTGTAATAGGCTGATATAGTGGTTTGTTGGTTTTCCCTTTGAATCTGAGCTGAGGAAGGATCTCCTTTTGAAAGCCTAGGCCAGTGTTATCTTTAGGCTTTAATTCTGGCTGTAGCGGTTCATGTCTTCCTTTCTTGCAAGGTACCAAAGCACTCTAACCATCATAACCTGTTCTTTGCATAATGAGAAGGCCTTTTCCATATTGATCTATGGGAAGCTTAGCTTGTGGGATGTCCGCGGTGATTGGGTCTTTATAGATCCATTTTGCTAAGTCCTCATCTCTTGTCTCTTCTTCTTGACTCTTTCCAAGGATGAATAGCGTCAAAGTACATGCTAGTTTGACCAGTGGCGTTTGAAGTAACCGTTGAGGTTTTCCATGTGTCCTAGGAGAAGTAGGCATTTGTCCCACACAAAAGAGTTGACTCAATTTGTATTCCCCAAGACATTCCTCTGCTATTTTCATCTTAAGCTTCTTTTGCTTGGGTATAGTGGTGTTTGAGCTGGAAAGAGAGGCTAGAATTACATATGATGTGGAGGAGATGGCTTCTCTATTGTTGGGAATAGTAATCTCTGGTTGATGGCTGATATTATGACAATATGAAAAGGGGTTTGCATCGCCCAGGATTGTGATTTCTACACCATTATGCAGGAACTTGATACACTGATGGTGGGTGGATGGGATGGCTTGCATGGTGTGTATCCAAGGTCTTCCTAACAACAAATTGTATGACAGAGGAAGGTCCAGAACTTGATAGATGATGTGTTTCACCACAGGGCCCACTCAGATTGGTAGCACAACAACTCCTTTGGATGAACACTTTGCATCATCATAGGCTTTGATTGTGATCTTCTTGCGGGGATCCATTGATTCAATTGCATATCCCAAAGCTATAACTAATTGTAGTGTACATATATTCAGGCCTGCTCCATTATCGATCAAGATTCGCTTGATCCTATGTTGGTTGATAAACCCTTCAATGTGGAGTGAGGCATTGTGAGGTTGCTGGAGGGATGAGTTGTCACTTTCAGAGAAAGTGAGACAAGGTGATGACCTTAGATTTCCAACCATGGCTTGAAACTGATCTGTATTTAGGTTTGTAGGGATTGACGCCTCTTGGAGAGCTTGATCCAAGATTGTTTTATGGAATGGAGATAGGTGCAATAGCTCTAAGATAGATATTAGTGTGGGCATTTTGTCTAATTGGTCCACCAGGTTATACTGCTTTGGCATAGATAGGGTGCCTTGTGGAGCTGCTTTTATGGTAATCTTTTCGTGACATGTAACAACATTGCAAGTGGAGCTGGGATTTTTGATGGTAATAGTTGCAATTTGTTCACTGGCATCATATAGGTGATTCACAATGTAATTATATGCGGCTTTCATATAATTGGTGGTATCTATGTTTTGCCCTAAATTGGAAGGACCCCTTTGATCTTGTGATGGAAGTGGATTTTTAAACATGAGATGATCATTGTTTGTTGTCTTTGGGTCATGTCCTTTGATTTCAATTTCACCTCAGTCAATAAGATCCTGAATAAGATCTTTCAATTTGTGACAATTGCTTGTCTTATGCCCTTTCCCTTGATGGAAATTGCAACATTCAGTATCCCTCCACCATGAAGGTTTGACTTGAGGTTGATAATTTGATGTTTCGGGTAAGGTAACCAAATTTTTAGAAACAGACTGACGTAACACTATTTCAATGGGTTCCCCTAAGGGAGTGTATGTTCGTTTTGGTTTAAAATTTTGTTGATGTTGTTTGGATTCCTCTTGAGATGTGTTGTGTCCTTGATTTGGAGGAGCAACTATGTTATTCTTGGGTGAGGGGTTTTGTCCTGCAAATCGAACCATAGGTTGTGCACTTTTGATAGTTCTTGCATCCACAACCCCATTGTTGATGATGTTTTTGTTTTTGTTCCAGAAGTTAGGCTTGTCACTATTGAAGCGTGGACGAGGGCCATCCTTTGGTTCATTGTAGATTTTGATAAGTCCTTTCTTGATGAGAGCCCACTCACATTTCAAGCCTTTTGTGATCATGTCATTGAAATAATTTGTGTCTTTCATGTCTAAGTAAAATTCCATTTCTTCATTTAAGTTGGAAATAAATATTTCCACTAGTTCCTATTTAGGTAATTGAAGAGAACATCTGCTAGACATTTGATGCCATCGTTGTAGAAAGACTGAAAATAGTTCACTTGGTTTTTGTTTAGTGTTACATAGATCAGCCATGGTGATATCACGTTCAATGTTGTGTGAGTAATGTGCCAAGAACTTTTGGATGAGTTCTTCAAATGTCCTAATGCCACCTGGTAATCGGGAAAACCATAATTTGGATGTTCCTTCCAAGCTTTGGGGAAAAAGGTGCATTAGGTATGTATCCTTTTATGCCACTTCAAGGCAAGTTGAATGGAATTCTCGAACATGATCATGAGGATCTCCTTTTCCTCTATATTTTTCAAACTTGGTTGTTTCGAACCCTCATGGAAAAGGTGCAATATGAAGGTTCCTATCAAAGGGATAGGGACAAATGTCATTGAGTGAAAATTGATTAGTTTTCACACCACTATGAAGTTGTTGGGCGAGATTTTCAACTTGTTGCTGCAACATTTCTATTTCATTTGGAGGAGGAGGTGGTGGATTACCTTGATGAAGGTTGTATCTGATGGGATCTTGACCTCTTTCCTCCTCATTGCGACTTTGTTGTTTTGATGCTTGCCTTAGCTATGCAACATCAAAGTCAGAGGGTAGTTTGGCTCCTTCTTGAGTAAGTCTTAAAAAGTGAGCATCAACATTGCTCCTGAGTATTTCATCAAACAATCTATTAAAGAGAGGGTTGTGTTGTGCCCTTTCTGTTGCTGCAGGAGTAGGAGTACTTGGATTTTCATCATTTACGTTTCCTCCTAGGGCTTCTTGGAATTCATTGATATTTTCCTCCTCTTCTTCCTCAATTTCCATTTGTCTAGTTCTAGATCTAGTTTGAGCCATTTTGTTTACAATTTTTTGTTGAAGTTGGGTGAAAATGATCATGAGTTTGATGAAATGAGAGATTAATGTTTGGTGGGTTGCTTTGCATATGGATCTCTAGTACTTAAAGGTAGATGTTACCAGAGTTCTTTCTTGAATTGCTTGTTATGTTTGACAAAGTGTGATGTGATAAGGTTTAGAGAAATCTGAGATGTGTTATAGACTTAACTACCTAGTAATGAGAGGATTCACTTATAGACTAGTTTTAACCTGTGTAGAGATGCCTCTTAGGACGAATTTATCCTATATGTAGAGACACTCTAAAAAGTGATGTTTTTTTGTGTTTGATTCAAGCAATATCGAAATAGAACTTAGGACAAAAGCCTCTTGATGCTTTGAGAGTTGGAATGGTTTGATGATGTGTTAATATGATAATGGATGAGATGTTTAACTTCAATAGAAACTGTGTTACAAAAGGAACAAACTCTTCCTCTTCTTGTTCAGGGGTTGGTGGTTCTTGCTGAGCTACGTTATATATGATGCAAATGTCGGGAAAGAAATCAGGATTGATTTTGCCTCCTTTGTTCTTGTGACAACTCAAAGCTCGATATTGCATAAAAGCTCTGTGGTTCAGTGACTCTTGATCAAATTCGTTTGATTTACCTTGAAGATAAAGATGCATGTGACGTAAGAAGGCTCTATGAGAGACAAAGATTTGTCTATTAAGATAGAAGAATTTCCTCCTTTGATTAAAGCCTTTGAGCTCAATGGTCTTTTCTTCAAAATTATGTGTTGATGAAGATTCTTCTTTCTCAAGATGTGAAGAATGGTCATATAGTTTGATACTTTTTGTTATTTCTCTTTGTTTTTGATCTTTTGTGTTTTTGGAAATGTTTGTATTGGATGAATACTTTGTTTTGGTTTTTTTGGATTTATGATGTTTCTTTTGACAAGAAAACAAAGCAAGCACACAAACACAAGAATGTTGCCTCAAAAGGCACAAGTAAGTATGGGTCTAGATCAACCCAATCTTTTGAATTTTTTATGACCCTTCCCTTAGAATGTATTTTAGGTGTTTTCCAAAGCCTGAAGTCGGCTCAATTTGTACTAGGCTTGACTCAAAAATGAAAACACTTAAAGCACTTTTTATCCCTAAGGTCAAATGGCCAGTTGCGATAATTTCAGCTCACATCTTGTTATTTCTTCAACTTTGGTAATACATAACTTATGAATCCCGCTGTGGCAGGTAAGGATGTGATATACTAAGTCTTGCGTGAGTATAAAAAATAGATGATCCCTATGATGGGGGAGTCACCACTTTTATCGGGCTACAAGTAACCTTTCAAAATGCTATGTTTCTACTCAAGAAAATATATATGGTGAGTATCTTGGGAGCAAAACCATCTATGCTTTTGCATTGAATTTATCATAAATATCCTCAATCAATAGAACGGGTGGGCTACTAGTTAAAAGTGTTTAGTAATTTTTGATGTCTTTGGACATTAGTTCATTCTACAGTGACTCACTTAAGAGCCTTGTAACTTGTGGTGGGGCCCATTTGTCCTTTCGGCAAGTTACATTGTAGGAACAACTATACCCAAGGCTACAACTTTCGCTCTCACCTGATTTCTATAGCGGCTCAAAGGATTTACCACGCGAGGTCGTTCCCAAGAGTGATGTGTCTCTTGGTAGGCCTCTCTTAAAAAAATAAAACTTGAGTGTTACTAACACTTTTCTCTTACACCTAGGACCACGAAAGCCAAGGGAGAGGATAGTGTGTGTTAGAAGTAGGACCACTCGACCAACTCTTTGCACAAGCATGCCAATCACAAAATACACTTGTTATTTTTAACTTGTCATTGCAATGATGTTCTATCTAATTGGAGATGTTCCTCCAACAATAATGATGTTCTTTTTAACTTCAAAGGCAATATGTTTGAGTAGACTAGAATTTGAAATCCTGGTCAACTTAATGAAAAAAACATTTGCATGAAGTAAAATCTCTTTGTAACAAAGAATGACACAAATTGATTGTTCTTTTTACTTGTCCAAAAATTGAAGTGTGTATTTGTGAGTTTTCTTAAATTTTATGCAATAAATGAGATTTGTCTTGTTTTAAGCACCAAAAATAGAGTGTATCCCTAACTTGCAATGAAAACAAATTTGATTGTAAGTTTTAGAGCACCAAATGAAATGGATCCTAACTTGCAAGAAATTAAATTTGTGAATTTTAGAGCACCAAATGAAATGGATCCTAACTTGCAAGGAATGAAATTTGTGAATTTTAGAGCACCAAATGAAAGGGATCCTAACTTGCAATAAATGAAATTTGTGAAATTTAGAGCACCAAATGAAAAAAAAATTTAACTTGAAACAACAAAAGGAGTTAGTTTAAACCTGCACATGAAACAAATGGTTAGGAAAATCCATACATATGGTGGGCTTATACAAGCCTAAGAAAATTTATTTTCTCAGTTACAAGGCCTTTTTTTACAATGTTATGTTACAATAGCGCTACTCTGTGTAAAAACAGAAGCACTACTTAACACAAATGTGCTAAAGTATAGGCAAAAGCGCTAAACTAAAATTTTAAACAACAATAACAAGTGTGCTACAACATGGACAAAAGTGCTA
This sequence comes from Cryptomeria japonica, assembly GCF_030272615.1. Classification (NCBI taxonomy): domain Eukaryota; kingdom Viridiplantae; phylum Streptophyta; class Pinopsida; order Cupressales; family Cupressaceae; genus Cryptomeria; species Cryptomeria japonica. Next base: position 466,358,885 of record NC_081406.1, on the reverse strand, counting down.
GTTAATAAGCAAAAGCACTATAATACGGGCAATAGCGCCATTGTAAGAACAATAGTGCTAAAATGTCAAATTGCAATAGTGCTAAAGGGCGAGCAAAAGTGCCAAAGCGTGACCTGTGTGTCAAGCTAAACAGTCAAAAAGTTACTTTGTTAAAAAAATGTGTTTGTTGGATTCACATCGGGTTCACCAAATGATGCTCTGCAAAATACACAATGGTTAGACTAAAGCCTGTGGTCGTATAACACACAAAAACAACAAGAAACAAGGATCAAAGGTTAGTGTTATTCAACCAAAAACTAATCTAAGCAGGCATATCAAAAGAGACACTAAAAACATGCTAAAGTATTTAACTAGGGAAAAAAATATCACAAGGCATCTCCAAATGCCTTCTAACATGCTCTTAGCTCCTTCTCCTTTGTTCCTCTCCTCTCCAAGTTCCAAATTCCTGTAGCTCTCAGCAGCTTTTTTCACTATGGATGCTTATGGAGGTTCAAGACTGAAATGTTTTAACTATGCTATGCAAGTGTGAATAATAGTTGAAATGAGAGATTTATCTAATTAACAGGACTCAAGCTAGCCTATAGATTAGATACATACAAGTTTTCAAGATCTGGATTATGAAGAAATGGGCTCTATTTATAGAAAAAATGGAGCAATGGATGGCTGAGATTGAGTAATCTCAACAAGGGTCAGGATTGAATGATATTCAATCCATGTGAGGACTTTCAACCCAATCCCAGGATGATTGTCAATATGAGATAGGTTGAGAGGAGAGGGAATAAGCATTAAATGATTGACATGACTTGAGAATTAACTTGGGAGTTAAGATCAAGGTTGGGTTGAGTGAATAAATTCTTTATTCAAAGAATAGAGCTTTTATCCAATGGATAAACTCTTGTGCAAAGGTAAAAGGGATAACCATGGTCAAAGCAATAAATGCTTGAGGAGACACATGAGTCATATGAGGGTTTAGTAAGGGGTTAACCATAAATGGTCATGTAAGAGCCATAAGTTGTTTAGAAGACTTTTAGAGGTTAAATTGTTGAACACACAAAGCATTAAATGTTTTTCAAAGACTTTGGAGTCTTTGAGAAGTGACTCCAAGTTGCTTAGAAATGTGACAATAATTAAGGGATGGATTAGGTTAATTAGGAAGGGTTTAGAAGAATCTAGAAGGGGGTTTTAGGAATGCAAGTGGGTTTGGTGGGTGAGGGAAAATAGGATTTTATTAAAATAAAAATTCATTTATTTCAATTTTGTGGTTGCAACTTGCATTTGTAGGAAAATTCAAGTGGGGGGGATAAATGATTTAAATAAATGTTTTATTTAATTTATTTGAAAGAGGAAAAGGGGTTAAATGAAATAAATATGATTTATTTATTTAATTGATTGTGAATTTGGTTTAATGAATTAACTAAAATAAATTGAATAATTTATTTAATTAATAGGAGAATGTTTGAAGATAAATTAATTAAATATTAATTTAATTAACTGATGTCTAGTGGGGTTTTAATCAAATAAATAGAAAATATGTATTTAATTAAAATGGACAGATTTATGTGACTACACAAACAATTCCTATTCTGAAGATTGCAACTCGATACATGTTTCCTAAACATAGAAAGAAATGTAGATAGGTTGGAAATTGTTGGAATCCAAGAACACTGGGAGGGGGGGGGGGGGTGAATCAATGTTCCACCGGTATAATCAATTTTAACCTTATTAACAATGCAGTTCAATAACCGATAAACATGAAAGAATATAACAACAAATAGAAATGAAGCAACCACAAGAGCATACACCATAACACATATTATATATGTGGAAAACCTCAAAGAGGAAAAACCACGGTGGGATTGGAGACCTACAATATATATCTACTGGCCAAATGAATAAATATTACAATAGGGGCCTACACATGCAAGAGGGCCAATAGCCTAGAGAACAATGCTCATCACAAAAGGAGTCTCACTAACAAAAAACACCACATATGGAGTTACAAATAAAATTTTGAACTCCAAGAGTGCATCTACTATGTTGGATGAGTTTCAGTTAAAGAATAGTCTATGCAGGTTTGCATTGTGTCCTTCCTTACCGGTATCTTGCTTCGCTTCCCAAAACTCTAAACCAATATCCAAGACCGACTACAGAATAATACATTCGCATTTTGTCGATCAAGATTGCTCGCAAAATATCACATTTCTATATTCCATTACATTCTACTACCTTCTCAAAATAACCTAACCGAACTGATTTAAATACCCTTCCCAAACACAAACATAAATTTCTTATGTTGGCTTACAATGATATTACATTTTATTTACATGTCGGCCTAAACAAAAATAAATTCATTAAACTTTGAGACCGATGCCTTAGATTGTTACCATGTAGACCTGCCAAATCAATCTCCCATGTCAGCCTCATATATCGGTATTTATGGTGAAAGTGGATAACAACAATATTGAAAGACTAAATGAATTCAACCACAAAACCATAGCCTAACAACAACAAAGATCCACCATAACATATGAATATTACCTAGGACAATGCAAATCAAATGAAATCACAAAGATTATACCATCACATGTCCAATAGGGTTTGGATCTTCATTTTTCCTATCTCCATTGATCTTGCTTGATATGTCTGCTCTCAAATTTTATGTGTGCACAAGAGCTCAACAAAGAACGGAAATGTGGTTGCAAGTAGGCTTGATCACAAATGAAAGTTCAAAAGCGTAGAGTAGTTGGGTAGTAATCGGGGGTTGATAATGAAGGAAGCGTCTCCTTATATAGAAGATACTAAAATAAATGGAGAGATAAGATTGAGAGCTGTAAAAGATAAATGGTCGGCTAGGATTAAAGGGTAGGTAATGTAGGAATTAAGAGATAAATGACATGTGTCATGAGTGGAAAAGGCTAATGCATTAATTAAATAAATAAAGATTTATTTAATTAATAGAAGGAGTGGGATCAATTAAATAAATAAGATATTTATTTAATTTAAGAGAAGGATAATATAGTACCCTACTCGTTTGAACTCATTGAACTCGTATTTTATTTTGGTTGTTTTCAATGGATACATTACCATGTTTTATTATTCAGACTTATATGACATTATTTCATGTTTTATCTGGATATGGAATGCATAATTTATTTGCAGTATTTTAGTACTTGTGGTTTATAGCACTTTATGGATTATTGCTATGCACTGACACTTTACTTTATCTATGCAATGTGGAATTATATATTGTGTGTTTGCGAGTGTATTGGATGCAAGGGGATGATTTTCCTTCATTCATTTCGGTGAGATAGGGAACGTCACGATTCTCCTTCATCAGTGTGTATGTCATGTTTTCTATATTGTATATTTGCATGAGTGGTTTGGTGATGCAGGATAATTGTAGGTACAAGTACCGTGTAGGTACGGGGTATTGTCTCCACCTAGCTTCACAGGTCTAAGCGTGCCTTATATTTTCTGATGGAAGTGGAGGAGATAGTAGATGACCCTATTTTGTTCAGTTACACTCAGGTGAGTGTCGCCAGTTAGTCGTCTTGTCAGTCATTGACATTCATATTTTGTTGATTGACCTTTATGAGAAATCACTTGAGGTTTTCTTTGTTTGCATGTTTAGTGATTTTAATTATTGCTTGTTGTGTTTATTTGTCCATGAAGGGTGAAAGATTGTTGATAATAGTGATGTTAGGATTTAACGTCCTTCGTGTAGAAGTAGGCGAATTATCAAAAACTATGTTCGATGATTGGTTTTCAATTTATACTATTGTTATACGTATTTAATATGTAGATTCAGACTCAGACATATTCATATTCATATACGCGTAGGTAATTCTGAGTCATATTCAATTGTGTTGATCATTCTTTCTAGGATTATTTATAAGTTGGATTTTATGACGTAACGTACTATATATTGAATGTTTATTGTCTTTCGTACAAAAAGAAATACATCTTTATTAAGCATCATTTTGGTTACAATAATACAAATTTTATATAAATATTAGTTATATATATAATAATATGTATTTATATTTATTCTCAGGATAATTGTTTATATATATATATATATAAACAATTATCGTGAGAATAAATATAAATACATATTATACATATGTATATGAATCGGCCATATAGTTTTATGAGTCGACCATATACAAATATATAAATATGTAATTATGATATATTAAAAAAAATATATTTTAAAAAAAAATTAATTATAAATATTGTTTTATTGAAGAATCAAAATATATATATTTAATTTGTTAAATATTAATGTTTAAATATTTATATTAATAAAAGGGTCATTAATTAATTAACTTTATAATAAAAATATATAGTAAAGAAAAAATGGAAATTAAAATAAATTTTTGAAAAAAATATAACATAATATAAATAGCAAATATTGGAAGGTGGTAGGTTGTAAGTTTTAAAGTTTTAATAAAAACTAAAAAGTAGGGTGGTCAATAGTAATATCAACCACCCCCTTAATAAAGGGAGGGATCGATATTACTACCAACCACCCTCCTCGCTTTTGTATACGTGCCCTCCTCCCTTTACATTATATAAACCCCACGTCAACAAGCAATAACGGTGGGGGTACCAATTTGCATGCAACCATGTCCATTAAGAAATGTGGTGGAAGGGAGTAATGTAAGGGTAAAAATTAATGTGAGGATTAACTTAGAAAATAACGTGGTTCATCAGCCCACGTAAACCCACCCATATCCACCATTTTCAACGTGAATTATATGGTAATTTAACCTTGCACATTGTTAGGAAGTTATTTTTAATAAAGTCAATTTAGTATTGAAGTCAAAAGCCACATGTATTATCTATAAATAAGGACTTAACCACTATAGAAGTGTGGTGTTGTGAAATAGGTAATGAAGAACTTTACATGATGAACACATAGGTGTTCAATTACAACTAGGACTATTATGTTGTAATTAGATCTTGAGTGGTGTCACTTGGAATCAATCCACCTCTAGTAGAGATAGCCCGAAAGTAGGAATGTGGGGAGATGGCTACACTATATATAACCATTGAGTGGGAAGAGAAGGGGGATGGAGATGCAATGAAGGAATAGAGAATGAAATAGGAGAATAGCAAGTTGGAGAATAGCAAGTCGGAGAATAGCGAGTTGGAGAATAACAAGTTTGAGATTGACAAGCAAGGCATATAGCTAATTGGTGGAAGATCGTTATAAGTTTCACAATTCAAATTCAAGCTTGCAAAGAGGTCAGGGTTTCATTTGATTTTGTTTATTATTTAAGGAAGGGTGTAATTTGTATTTTAGTTTTGGATTATTATTATTTACAAAGTCTTTGTTATAAGTAATGATTATAATCTGGCTTATGTTATAGTTATGGTGAAGTATCATTTATTGTTTGGGTTATTTAATGGAAAATAATAGAATATTAAGTGTAATTACATTATAGCTATAGTAGTGAAATTTGTTTAAGAACATATTGCACACCTTTTTATTATATAGAAATTTATGCTTGCGTTTAGAACCTAGGTATTAAGAATTTTTAGTTTCTTCTCTAGGAGAGTTTGGGGAGTAATGGCTTATTGTTGAAACATTAGGTTTACGACTTATTAAATAGTGTATTAATATAGTTGTGATTCTTATTTTCTGGAAGTCTTTATTTGCAAGTAGTTTATGCATTTTGACTGTTTTAAGGAAAGATTACCTGTGTTAGGATCTTGTGTAAATGGTGTTTTCTGTCAAGTTTAAATTCCAATTCTTGTTTGCATTATTGTTGTGTCCTATGTTATTATGTTTCCCTGGTCAAGTGTCGAGGTATCACTTTATGGATGTGAGCCATTGTGTGCTTTGTCCAAATGGTCAACCTTTGGTTTGTAAATCATCTATCCTTCACCAGTGGTTTGTCAGGATTAGGTATGGTTGTCTATTTCACCATAGAGTTCTTGTAGAGAGACTTTTCCTGTAGTGTCCTATGAGAGAGAGTGGCTTCTGAGCAAGGGTCACGCCCAAAGTGGATGACAAGATAACCCATCAGAAGTTAGTGAAAAAGTGATAACCTAAAAATTGATATGGGTGAAATAAACATTAATTAAGATAATGTGCCTTGTGCATAGGTGTAGTGCTTGTACAGGGCTCATAATGCTATGAGAAGGCCTAGAATGCAAAACTAACCACCTTGTCTTCATGAAAGGATTGGTAGGGTCCGCATGAGACTTAGTTGGAGCCAAAAGCTGGGAGAGGTTACCAGGATAGAGAGCCGGGACCTAGGAGGTTGTACCATGGTATCCATCGTAAGCTATGCTATGACACTCTCACCTTAGAGTCACTAGTGTTTGTGAGTTGACTCACATGAATGTTTGCGGAGTCATGTATTTCTTTAGTACTTGTCTTATTTTTCTTGCTTGAGGGTTTTCTACTATCTCCTAGCATGGTGGGGTGGTTCCATTTCATGATCACATGGTCGGTGGTAGTGCCACTTCCCATCGAATGTTCTGGAATGTATCTTCAGGCGAGGAAGGGCTTCATTGATGTTCTTGGTTCGTGGTTCATGTACCAGTTCTTGTTCATGATCATTGTATCAAACTTTATGTAACCTTCATATTGTAATGTGTTAATCCATGGTATTTTGTAACCATGTATGTATGGATATTGTAAAAGGGAGTCATTGGAATGTATGTTAATTCAGTTGCTTTAACCTTTTGTATATATGAACTATGAGAAATGATGTATTGGAGTACATTGATTCTTTCATTATGGAGTTTAGAATTATGTGTAGATTCTATCTTAAACCTTTAATTTTCCTAATTAGCTGAACAATAGGATTTTCCATGTTGTTAATATAATCTATGAAGTAATCTTTGTTGGTAACCCTTAGGGAATCAGGTGTTAGACTTCCACTGTGTTATTAGATGTGCAATAGTTATTATTAGTGCACTTGTTCTATTTAAAGAAAAAATAATAATAATTCACCCTTTTAGTTGCCTGGTTGTATTGTTTTCCTTTAGGGTTTCTGGCGGGGCATTATAGATAATTTAAATAAATAAAGGTATTTATTTAAATGAGAAATAAGGCTAGAAGAGGATAAATGAATTAATTTAAATAAATAAAGATTTATTTATTTAATAGAAGAATTCAGCTAAAATAATTAAATAAATAAAGATATTTATTTAATTCGACATGACAATTTTAGGTGTCTACATTTTGCCCCTCTTTGAGACAATGCAGCTTGTCACATTGTTTCAAAGAAGATAAGATGAACTGATACAAAGTTGCCCCAAGATGGGAATGATATGCCCCCTCGAGAGATTGGATGAAAATATCTGAAAAGATCACAGACAATCTCTTGATAATAAAGAAAGACTAGAAAGGATTGATCAGATAGGATAGAGTGATAGAGTCACGGGATAAAGAAGATTGGCGCGAGAAATGAGGGCTAGGGCTAGGGTAGTCTATAAGATAGATTGCGAGGGAACACATCCTCATTGTCATCCACACATCCAAGAGATCAGAGTGCAGAGAGAGTAGAGAGAAATCAGCAATCAGTAGCAATGGCTTTGGTTCACAGATTCTATCATGATCGCCGATTTCAGAGGCCAGCAGATGCAGGAGACCCGGTGAGTACTGCAAAACCTCCTTGTACTTTGCTGCATTAATTGTTGTCATAAATGCATTCTAGGTAGAGAAATAAATGTGCTTTATATATGTCTAGAAAAAATGTCAAGCAGGGTAAAAACGTCAAGGCGTGTCTGCATCATGGATGCGCATTTGTGTCATGAAAGTGCATTTATGTCTTAAATATGCGTTTATGTCTTCTAGGATAAATCAGTAGTTCTATGATGAACATACGATGTCGATTGGATAAGCTACTGAGATGATACACTCAAGTAGGTCCTCTAGGGAAGACTGGGTAGGGCTAGGATTGACAATTCTATGATAGAACATACGTTACCAATTAGGAAACTACTCGAGAGGATACACTCAAGAAGAGGCCCTAGGATAGGATAGATCGAGGGAATTTGTGATGAACAGGGAGTACCAAGACATAGTACTTTGTGATGAACAGGGAGTACTAAAAAAAGAGCAGCACTTTGTGATGAATAGGTAGTGCAAACATGTAGTACTTTGTGATGAATAGGGAGTACCACTAGGATAAAAAGAAACACTTTGTGATTAACAAGGAGTGTCACTAGGATAGAGTATCATAAGAACTAGGGTAATAAGTAGCATTTTGTGATGAATAGGGAGTGCCACTATGATTGACACAATTGATTTACTTGACTACAGGAGGACTTACCTATGCTGGAGTCACAAGAGAGATTCCCTTCGACTCAGAGATTATGACCAGAGCTGACATTTGATGATAGAGAAGTAATTGAGGTCATGGGTCTGTGATATATTTTGTATGTGCCTAATTTTTGGGCGAACATGGGGTTGCTGACTGCACTAGCTAAGAGATGGCACTCAAAGACTTATACTTTTCATTTGGTTATGGGTGAGATGGCAGTCACCTTAGAGGATGTATATAGGATATTGAGGATACTGATTGATGGGGAGTTGGTTCCTTACGATCAAGAGAGAGACAGGGATGCACTGAGACAAGTGTTTTAGGATCCAGGACTGGAGATGAGGGCTAGACATGAGAGATAGGTGACAAGCATCTAGTGGTGGGGATATGGGTCTTCCACCACCACTAGATAGAGGGGACAAGAGAGATGATTTTGGGGCGGGTCCTTCTAGGGCTCAGAATCTATCGAGGCTAGGTAGCTCCAAGGGAGGGAGTTCATCATAGCCTTAGAGGGCTCCCTATGTATTAGTGTTTTGTACTATTTTTGTATGATGATGTAGACACCTTCGGGTGATTGTAACCATATGATTTTGACATCATTGTATCATGACACTTATGATTATATATATATGAGATTCATCCTTGTGGAAGCTATATACATGTGTACCTATGTGATGCTTCTATATGTCTTATGATGTATATTTCTATGTGATGCTTATGATATGGATGCAAATATGTACATGATGAAATGCAATATTTTTGTTTTTTTATGTTTTTAATATGTTATGCATATGCAAATGTGAATGTATAAAATGCAGATGAATATGATAATGCAAATAACTATTTACATGATAAAAATGTAAGATGTGCTAACATGTGTTGTGTGTAGGATGTGATGCAATTGTGATATCTATATGTATGTATGAAATTCTTATATGTGGTAATGCAGGTGCAACTACATGAAATGCAAATATTTTTGGTGTGTCATTATACTCAGTCATGTGATAGTAGGCTACACAAACTCAAGAAGGATGATAAAAGTCAATCAAGAAAGGGAGATGGAAGATAGAAGATATGAAAGTGAAATAGCTTCTTGTGCATTATCATCATTGAGCTTTATTATGGCAAGTAGGTTATGACAATCTAGGCATATGTTCGACCCAGAAAGTCATTGTACCCATTTGCATGGAGATAAGAAAGTTGCAAATAGGGAATGCCTCAGTTCATACTAGACTCACAATGTCCTCATATCCTTGGACAAGTCATAGCATTACTAAGAGACAATCCATGGACAACAAAGAAAAATATGTGACGATACCCCATCCTTGCCTTTCTAGTCAAAGACATCTTGGAGATAAAATCTCTAGTTAGAGACATCCTGGAAAAGATAAAAGACATGTCACCGAAAGATAAAATCAATAGAAAACCAAGACTTGACACCGACATCCACTGTAGTCCTCAAGTTTAGTGTCTCTTGTCACTTGTATAAGTCTATTTGATTGTGGTCACAATGTTTACTTTCACAAAAGGATAGATAGCACTGAACCATAATGTTGCCCAAGTCTGTTGAAAGATTTGATTTGTTGAAGCCTATTGTTGCTGGTGTGTCTCATTTGAAACTGACTGAATCCATGCAACTGATACTTTATTGTGGAGAAGACAAAACTTTATTGTGGACTGGCGATGTAAATGTTGCTTTATTAAGAATTGTGCATGGATAGACTGAAGAAAACTGGAAGAAACTGTGCTCTTTAGAACAGGTGATGCTCTTAGTTCCGCACCCATCACTAGACGTAGGATTTTCCTTAGCCACAGATAGGAGCTGATTTATTATGAATGGAAAGGGCTGGAAAGGAAGGATTATTATGAATGACTAACTAATCTTAGGTAGATCAATAACAAGCCATGATGGGAATGGGTAAGTTTATTATGGATGGATAGGTTGTGAGTGTGTGCAAAGTGAAAGGATGAGATTGAATCGTGAAGGAGGGAGGAGCAATGTCTCTACACATGGCACCGGTGACCTAGTTTTCACCATGGTACTTGCCCAGGACACCACCAAAGTGGTTTTAACCGTTGGATGAAATTTATTTATCTTTCCTTTTTTTATTTTTCAATTTTTTTGTGTCACAAGGTGCTTGTTTGCCAAGTTTTCACCAAGTAATGATTTTTTATGTTTATGATTTTTTTGTATTTTTGAATTTTTTTGATTTTTTTGTATTTTTAAATTAGGATACTCTGAAGAGCTGTGTGTAAAACCTGCAAAGGTGCATGTTGTTGATAGGATCCTCCAAAAGTTCACCCTCTGTGGTTGAGAGTTGATATGCATCGGATCCATAGGCTGTTGTAATGATGTAAGGACCAAGCCAATTTGGTTCGAATTTTCCCTTCTTCTCTCTATCTTGTTGATTCTTAGAATTTTCCTTGAGAACCAGGTCACCCACCTCAAATATCTGAGGCTTAACCTTATGATTGTAGTTGTTCATTCCTTGATTGAATGATGTGTAGCTCGAGTGACTGTCTTCCTTGATAAAGGAACTGAGATAGAATTACTAGTGTGTGGACTACATAGGCCCATATGCATGTCACCTAAAGAAGTTTGGGCATCCCTGATAACAAAATCCCTTGAGGAAGCTCCATTAAAGGTCCATGATATATCGCCAAAAGGGGATGGATGTGTGAAACAAGTGGATGAGTGATGAAGGCTTATGATTGTGAAAAGAAGTGAGAGTACGATAGCATGATGGAGACTTGGGATGAACAAGTATTCTTTTTGGCTTGAAACTTTAAAACTTTTGCCCCCAGTTATTTTGATATTAGGGGAGATCATCTCTTGCTCTTTTGCTTTCATAGGATTTTTATCCTTGACTTCGATTTTTGCAGAGTCCAATAGCTTTTGATTTTTATTTGGACTAAAGGACTTTTCTTTATTTTTGACTTATAGATTTTTATTTTCAAAGCTTGATTCTTGATCCCCAATGAGTAAGGTATTTTGTGATTCTTGTTGATCCAAGTTTGGGAGATGAGTGGAAATGGAGGGAGTGGATGAAATGGTAAGGCTATGTGAGTTCTCAAAAGGGATGATGATACACTCAATAGATTCTTCGCTGAAACCACTCTTAGAACTATTGATATCAAGAGATGCTTGCACCACTAGAGGAGATTTGCATTCAGACTTAGTAGCCACAACACTAGGTGGTTCATACCCAATTCCTTGCAAATTATTTATAGATTATTTTTGTTGAGTGAATACCTTAGGAGATAGTGAGCATTGATCAACATGGATGATATATTCACCACATCCCATGTCTTTAATCTTGAACTTTTCTTTGATCTCTACTTGTGTTGATGTAGAAGCTTTCAAGGATTCTGGATCCACATATGTTGAAGATGGAACAACTTCTCGATTGACAGGTATTGTTATTTTTTATCTATGTCACAGGTTATTGCAATATATAAATGGATTAGGATCACCATTAATTGTTATTTCAACTACATTGTGAGGAAACTTAATGCATTGGTGGTATGTAGATGGGACTGTCCTCATTTCATGAATCCAAGGATGTCCTAGCAATATGTTGTATGTGAGATCTAGGTCTAGGAATTTACAAACCACATCCTTTGTAACTGGCCCAACTCTAAGAGGTAAGGTAATTGTGCCTTTAGATGAACGCTCTTCATAATCATATGCTTTGATGGTAATTTTATTTGTAGCATTCACAGCTTTGTCCGAATATCCCAATTGTATTATTGTGTTCAAAGTAAAAATGTTCAGACCTGCTCCTCCATCTATCGGGACTCATTTTATTTGGTACTTGTGTAGGAAGGATTCAATGTGTAAAGGTGCATTATGTGGTTGGCTCACGGAGGCCTCATTAGCTTCTATAAATGTAAGGGAGTGTGGAAAAGAAAGGTATCCCACCATGGCTTGAAACTAGTCCATCTTCAAATCAATGGGGATGGAAGTGTCTCTTACAGTTTGGTCAACAATGGCTTTATGTGTAGGGGATATATGTAAAAGCTCGAGGATGGAGATAAGCACGGGTGTCTTCCCTATCTCTTCTACAAGTTCATACTCAAGTTTGGCTGATGAGGAAGCAATTTTTTTAGTTGGAGCACCTTGCAAGGTGAATTTACCTCAATGAGTTGTGACATTACATTTAGAGGTAGGTTCGGAAGAAGATCCAATGCCTTTTAGGACAATCTTGGGCCTTTGTGTAGAATTCTCAGGCATTTTGTTCTTGATGATTATGGTAGAGACATAATTGTCCATCAAAATGTGCTTGATAGTTGAATCATAGTTATAAGATGCTCTGGTATAGTTGGTTTGGTCATCTGTGGCTTTAGCTTTTCCCTTGTCATGTTTTGGAAATGGTTCTTTTAACATTTTATGTTCTTGATTGGATGAGTGTCCTTGAATCTCAATGTCACCTCTATCAATAAGATCTTGTATGATGTTGTTCAGTCAATGACAATTTCCTATTTTATGACCTTTTCTCTTATGAAATTCACAATATTCATCATCATTCCACCAATTTGGTTTAACCTTTGGCTCATATGGAGGCAGATTTGGGATTGTTATTATTTTGTTTGCCACTAGCTTCTTGAAAGCCGACTGAAGTGGTTCTCCCAATGGGGTGTACTTCCTTTATGATTTGGAAGTTGTTTGAGTATTCACTTGATTGTTTGTAGAGCTTTATCCCAAAAAAATGATTTTGGGTCGTACTATATTGGCATCAACAACACCATTATTGACTATGTTCTTGTTTTTATTCCAAAATCTTGGTTTGTCTTTTCCATTATAGTCCTCTTTGTTTTCTTTGAATATTTTGACGATGCCTTGCTCAATTAGGACCTTTTCTATCACTAAGCCTTTTTCAATGACATCCTTAAAGGTGGACAAACAAGCTTTTCTTAGATCATAACCAATGTCTTTGTTAACATTTTGGGTGAACATCTCTACCATTTGTTTTTGTGGAATTTCACAAGAGCACTTGCTGGCTAGATTTCTCCATCTTTGTAAAAATGATGAATAAGATTCTCCATCCTTTTGCTTGGTGTTGCACAAAGTAGTGACCGATATGTCTATCTCTATGTTGGATAAATGCCTCTGCTAAGTCACCCCATGACTTAATTCTTGGTGGGAGTTGGGAGAACCATTCCATAGCTTGATCACCTAAGCTATATGGGAATAATCTCATCAAATATGTCTCTTCTGCTACTACCTCAATGCAAGCTATGAAAAACTGTCTTATGTGTGCCTTAGGATCTCCTTTTCCTCTATACTTATCAAACTTAGGTGTCACAAAGTGTGTAGGAAATGGAGGCATTGGAATGATTTTGTCAAATGGATAGGGACATATGTCTCTCATTGTGTAAGTTGGCTTCAATGTATTTATGTCCTCCATTTTCTTTTGTAAGTCCTTAATTTGTTGTTCCAAATTGTTCTTAGGTGGAGACCGACTTCTTGGACCATACCCCAAGCCTGAAGCACTAGGTGGAGGAGGAGCATGTTGCATATATGGATGGTATCAATCATACACATGTTCATATGGAGGAAGTCTATAGTGATTTTGCGTATATGGACCACTTGGTATAGAGTCATGATGAGGAATGGAATATATGTTTTGTCCATGTATACCATACTCTACAAGCATGTCATGAGTTTGTTCTAATGTGTTGCCCCCAAATTTGACACGAGGTTTCCTTTAGTCCAAATTTTTATCATGCCTTTGGATATCCAATTTCTTTGGTGGTTGGTCCTTAACATTGGAATGTGATTGAGCATATTTTTCTGCATAAGACTTCCATAATGGTCTGCGAAGGTGAGTATCATATACTTGACCATGTGTATGTGGGACCTTAGGTTTTTAAAACAAAGATGATGGTGATTCAGGAACAATATGTGGTCCTCTATTGCCTCCACTATTAGGCCTCCTTTGATCCATGTTAAGGTGAGGTTGTTGCAAAGGTCGATTTTCCATTATTTGAGACATGTCAAAATCATGGGAGATCTTGGCTCCACTTTGTGCCATCACTTGCAAGAAGTATTTTCTATCTCTCCTCATTATATCCTCAACCAATCAATTGAGATGGGGATCCATAATAGAGTCTTTCACTTCCACTAAATGTACTGAAATATTATCCATATTATCATTGTGTGTTTCATTGTTGTTTGTAGTGTCCATGTTCTCAACATTTGGAATGTTTCTATAGGCATCCATGTTAGGTAATGTAGTATGATTAGAATTGAAAAAGATATCATTGTCATACTCATATGAACTCATGTTTGCAGACTCTTGAGCCTCTTTAGTTTCTCTCCTAGATTTTTGGGAACGGGTTTCAACCATGAACTAGGTATTGACCAAGATGTGTGAGACTAGATGAAAATGGAAAGAGTATGGAAGACCAAGAGTTTGGATGGAATGTAAATGAATCTGAGGTGTACTTGCAATGTCCAAAGTGTAAGACCAAGTATGTATGTAATAGAGTAGGTGTGAGTTCCAAAGAGATGATAGTTTCTCTTGATGAGGTAAGTTGACCTTGACTCTAAGTAAGACCAAATGAGACCCAAAGGTGATAGACCTTGATGAGGGACCACTTAGCAAAATGTTGGTGTATGTAGTGTGCTGACAAAGTATGATGAGGACAAGCAAGTGACCTTTTGACTCAACTTTAGACAAACATGAATGTAATGTAAGGTGTAAATCAATGATGGACTTTGTGAGACCCAAAGATAGGTTGAATTATAGATGAAAACCTGAAGAGATAGCTTAGGAAGCTCAAGAATTTCAAAACTGATTGTTCTTGTTTGTTGGACTGTAAATTTTTCCAATTTGTGAAGTTGTTTGTTGTGACCAAATCTGAATTTTTCTGACTATTTTTCATGACAAAAGGACACAATGTGAATGAAGACTCAATGTTTGCAAGTGTTTAGACTCAAAATGACTCAAATAAAAGTGTATTGTTTGATGTAAAAATGTTTTGCATACACTTGAAGACACAAAAGGAACAATGTTTTGATGTTTGGTCTTGAATGTTTGATAGTTCAAAATAAGACAAGCACAATTCTTATGGTTGGCCGAGATAATAGTTGTTGATCCCACATGGGGTTTCCCCCAAGGCTACACTATTCAGAGTGGATACTTAGATGATTGACCCCACTGGCTCCACCCTCGGCACTCACTTCTTGGGTTAGACAAGCATCAGTGGCGAACTTTGTATCTCTACTAAGAACTATATGTGTGTGGGCCGCTCCAGAGGTCCGACCTCCTACCCCAACAACTAGAAGGATTTTGGATTCTAAAACAAAAAGGTGCTAGTAAGGGCATCCGCTCATGTGGCCATACATGTGACACTTTCAGCTCTATAAATATAGAAGGCTCCCAACCGGTAGGGGTTACGCCCTACAACTGATCAAATAAATTTGATCAAACTGGTTTATGGGGAGACATAGTGTTGGTATGAACTAATCAACACACGTTATCCATAGTCTTCACCATGTATATAGTTTTTTATAGTGGTTCAAAAGAGGCGGGTTTTCCTCACTACCACTTGGGTCGTTCTCTCCTCACTAGTAGTCCTAATGACCACACGGGGAGACAAGCCCTCTAAAGATTAAACAAAAAGAACCTATTGCTCAAGACACAAAACACACTGGTTCAATTTTAGTGCACCAATTGAAGTGTTTGCTAGTCTATGAAAACAAGGTACATAATAAAGATAAAAAAACCCTTGCTAAGGTCCTGCAAGAAAGGTCTATTAGTAGTTTGGATTGTTTCAAATGATCACCCCTTCATGTAAGAACACAAGTTAGGTAAATTTTAGATCCAAAAGACTTTGTGAAATAGGGGTCTTCAACAATGTGTTCTTTTTACCAATTCAAAGATCTGATTCATCACAAAAAAGACCACCTGTAAAATTTCAAGAAATTTCCAGAAATGTAAGAAAATCCAAAAAAATTGCTAATTTGCTCCAACAATTATTTTTTTACGAAAAATTATAAAAAATTCATATAAAATGCAAAATTGAACCAAAAAATCTGAAATTTTTACTGGACACTCCTGATGACCTTCCAAGCTTTCATAAAAACATTCCTGCAAAATTTCCAAGCGGTTTGTGATATATGAGCAAAATAATGCAAAACCCTAATTTTCAAAGATCCAATTTTTTAGGAATGATTTTGCATCAAAATTAAAATTACAAAGAATAGATCCTATTTATAGTTATGACATATTTCAAAAAATGTAAGAAAATCCCAAAAATTCACTCATTTTATCTCAAAATTATTTTTTGATGAAAACTAATAAAAATTCATAGAAAATGAAAATCTGCTCCAAAAATTTTCTGAATTTTGGATTGAGAGCTCTTGATTATGTCTTCCACCTTCCAACAAAATTTTATGCAAAAATTCAAATTTGTTTGTGAGATCGGATCAAATCTCTCCAAGATCTTGATTTTGTGTCCAAAACCCTAGCTGCACAAGGTTATTCTCCAAATTATTTTACAAAACAACAATAGAGGGTTAGAAAACACCTACAAAAAAAACATAGATCTAAAAAAAATCCATGTCTCACGGGGCGTGCCAAAATGTTTATGGTGAAAGTGGATAACAACAATATTGAAAGACTAATTGAATTCAACCACAAAACCATAGCCTAACAACAACAAAGATCCACCATAACATATGAAGATTACCTAAGACAATGCAAATAAAATGAAATCACAAAGATTATACCATCACATGTCCAACAGGGTTTGGATCTTCATTCTTCCTATCTCCATTGATCTTGTTTGATATATATGCTCTCAAATTTTATGTGTGCACAAGAGCTCAACAAAGAACGGAAATGTGGTTGCGAGTATGCTTGATCGCATATGAAAGTTTGAAAGCGTAGAGTAGTTGGGTAGTAATCGAGGGTTGATAATGAAGGAATCATCTCCTTATATAGAAG
This sequence comes from Cryptomeria japonica, assembly GCF_030272615.1. Lineage (NCBI taxonomy): Eukaryota > Viridiplantae > Streptophyta > Pinopsida > Cupressales > Cupressaceae > Cryptomeria > Cryptomeria japonica. Next base: position 466,341,646 of record NC_081406.1, on the reverse strand, counting down.
ACACTATAAGAAAGGGACGGATAAGATTGAGAGGTGTAAAAGATAAATGTCGGCTAGGATTAAAGGGTAGGTAGAGAAAATAAGAAAATAATAAAAGGGTAGGTAATGTAGGAATTGAGACATAAATGACATGTGTCATGAGTGGAAAAGGCTAATGAATTAATTAATTAAATAAATATTTATTTAATTAATAGAAGGAGTGGGATCAATTAAATAAATAAGATGTTTATTTAATTTAAGAAAAGGATAATTTAAATAAATAAAGCTATTTATTTAAATGAGAAATAAGGCTAGAAGAGGATAAATGAATTAATTTAAATAAATAAAGATTTATTTAATTAATAGAAGAATTAAGCTAAAATAATTAAATAAATAAATATATTTATTTAATTAGACATGACAATTTTAGGTGTCTACAACCGGTTCCTAGTTTGCTAGTTTCCTTTGACTACCAGTGCCAGATGACTTGAATGCTAGTTGCCAAACAATGTATACCAGTGAGTATCGGTTAAGTGACCAACCCAAAATGATGTGTGTTGCCATCAATGAAAACACAACTAAGCTAGATGAGTGTCAATTGCCTACAGGGAATAGGGGCTTGCCTTAGGGAAAACCCCTATTTTGGAATTAACCATGAAATTGAGATAAAGATAATTGAAATTGTTGTAATGGAAGATTCTCCTTTTGATAGAGATGTTGAATAATGATTGGAAATCAAGTGATATACCTCCTTGTGAAGCTTTGTTTGTCTCCACATAGAATTAGAACTTGATGAAGTCTTCAACAAATTACAATGAAATATGTATACTTCAATGTTTGATTCTTGACTTTATTACTTCCCCAAGGCTTTAAGGAAGACTGATTAATGTTGAATTGCTCTTGAATGATTGATTTATTGATGTTATATGATTGTCGGATTCTTGATAGATGTTTTAGATATCAAATGAGAGAGGAAAATCTCCTTTTATATTTGTCCATCAGAAAACTTGCTAATTTCCTGATATCAGGAGGCACAGAGAGAGGAATCTCAACCAAATTTGAATAGGGCAAAGGGTTTTAGAAACACCCTAATTAGGGGGGGACCAGAGTGTGGTGCACTGGTCTCACCCCTATTTAGGGCTAGGATAAGATGCTAGATGCATAGAAAAAGTAAAAAATGATGCAATTCATGAGGGGCATGAGCATAATTAGGTCCCAATTAGGCCAAGGGGTGAAAATGCTAAGGTATGGATCCAGAGCTGTCAAAATTGTACAAGTGTGCAATTTTAGGATGCTACACTAAGAGTATCATGAATATTGTCTACAAAATCCCTTATGAGATCTACATATTCCATCAATGTTTTAATAGTATCACTATGTAACCACGTGAAATATGGATCACTATGGATAAAAGCTTTTAACAATGATTCATAAGAGGCAAATATTGTTGAAACCCTTATTATGCAATATTGTTGATGTGGTTTGATCCATGATGCTTGAAGGATATGGTAGGATGAAATGTTGCCTTGAATGCTTAATGTATACACAAATGATGGGGTGGATGTGGATGTCAAAATGAATTGATAGGATGTCTTTAATAGGGTTCCCTAGGTAAATCATCATTTAGGCCAACCTCTAATGCTCACATTGAGCCACATGGACCAAAAATGATAGATAAGGTAAAGTGCCCTAATCTACTTAAATAGTTCATGTTTAAAGGGGACTATAACGCCTTGTTCTAGACAAGGGCACCCCAAGTGCCCTTGTCCTCCCAAAACAAAGCAAACAAGTAGGCAAATACAGTTTATTTTGGTTAATTTTTTCAACTAAAATTTTATGGCATATTTGGGTTATGACAAATGAAGAGAATTTTTAGGGTGTTAAAAGGGATCCTACTAAGTCTTGCAAGAGACTCATTTATTTACATATTGATATGCAGGTCATTGTGACTTTGGATATTTCTAAATTAAAGTTTACTAAATTTCTTGAATATGACACACTAAGGGTAAGTACTTTAGAGTGATTTATGGACACAAATGGGCTTATACAAAGGAGAACAAACCATTTGTTCAAGTACTAAGAGAGTTCATACAAGAGTACAATGAGGAAAAGAAAAGGCAAGACAAAGGCAAAGACATTAGAAATGAATACCAAGGAAAGAAAAACAAGGCAAGAAAAGGAAGGTACCACATTGAACTAGGGAAAAGTACAGTGGTGGAGATAGTCAACTCTAATGAAGACATCTCAACCATTGATCACCCTTTGGGGTGGCATGACATAGACTAGTATAGTAAAAGTAAGAACAACTGATGACATGTTAGTAGGAGGATAATATATGTACAATCCTAGTAGATATAGGTGTTTGGATCCATTTTGAAGTATTAGTTGGCTAGATAGATGAGACTTTAAGCTCTTTTATAAACTCTGAGTCTTTTTTTTGTAGTATTTCAGTGGCAACCCTCTGGTTGATCTCTAACATTACAATTTAACTTTTTTTTTTAATGTTTTATGAACTATATTTAATATATATAAGGAAAATCTGCTAAGGGGGTAGCTCCAAGTATATGATAATAAAAGTTAAGAACAATACATAGCTTTTGGCCTTTCAACCTAATACATGAAAGTGCATCTTGAGGCCTTCAAATATTTCTTGCAACAATTATATCCATACAAAAGAAAAGATATTATTTTTGTATCTCATAGAAAATGTATAGGTCTCCATATCATTCCATGTTCTATCACCCCTCATTAGCATGATTGGTTGTTTTGTGTCATCATTTTTTCTAAACTTTTGGTGACACAAATTTTGTCTCCCAGAATTCTTCTTTTAGATCCTAGTTTCAATTGGATGTGGTGTTGAGTATATCATATTGAAACAATTGCGTGATGTACTTGTTTGAACTTCTCATTCGTCACTTCAGGTCTCTTGTAGTTGTTATGATTTTGTAGAGGAAAATATCCATGAGTGTGGTATCATGGATGTGGGCATTAGACAAATATTGATGATAGCTTGGATTGCACTTTTTGCAACCTTGATGGGATATAAAAAACTTTGTGGATCTACTCTTCAAACTTGTTTTGTTTATAATTAGACACACAATTCAATATAATATGCAAGCTTTCAATCATTGTGTTAGCCAATAGCACGACACTTCCATAGCATCCAAATTTTATATATAAACCCATGTTGTAGAAAATTGGTTAAAGGACTAGGGAAATCTAGGTGAATCCCTACATTATAGATCATTTGATGGTCTTGTCCTCTAGCAATGCGATGTCTTGGACAAGGATCCATTAAAGATTATCATCTTCCCACCCTAATCTATGCATTGACTATATTGAAATTTTACCACCTTAATTTCTTTGCAATAGACGTGCGTTAATGAAAAGTCTTGCAATTGGTCAAGGTACTTACATAGATTTTCTCAATCCAATTCGTGATTTTCCAACTTAAGAGAAAATTAGACCAAGGATTTATTGTCAAGCATAATGCAAATGATCCATTCCACATCCTATAGGGAATTCTAAATACAAGAATCTTGTAGCCCACCTCACAATTATTGATGCGGTAAATAGTAATCCCACAAGGTTTGAACCTTATTTGTTGGTACTACAACAAGAAGCCCTACCATTTCACTTAAACGTTGTCCCTCATATTAATTTTTATTATTATAATAATAATTTGATATAAATATTAATATATTGAATTATTTTTAATAAATATTTATTATAGTACGTATTCATTTGTATTGTATATTATAACAACTATAATTGTTTATATATATTTCTCTAAAAAATTCTTAATTTTGAATTATTTTATTTCCTTTAGAGTTATTTTGTTTTGTTTATTTGTTTAAGAGATATTTTATATTTTTAGTTTTTAAAAATATGATCATGACTCTTTGATATCATATAATTTAAAGTCTACACAATATATAAGTATAGCTATCTTAAATACATCTATCGAAAATATGCTTAGAGATAGGGATATTGTTCACATATTTTTACTAACAATTTCAACACGAACAACTCAAAATTTAATATTTGTAAACATCTTTTTCATAAATGTATTTAAGATATCTATACTATTTTTACTTTGTAAATAAAAAAATTCTTTAGATGTAAAATATCAAATGCAAACAATATAAATGAAAGAAAATATGTTTTAAATCATTCAAAGTAAAATACAATAATTCTCAAATCAATAAAATAGCTCCCAAATAAATAAAAATAGTTTTGAAATAAAAAATAAATAAATAGTATAATTAAAATTATTACTTAAATTAGAATTGTTTGAATCTTTCTTGGTATCCCATTGTTACAGAGAACTTAATAAGATTGCAGATTATTTGGCAAATTTAGCCATTGATAGCAATGCTAATCAGCGAGAGGTGGGTTTTGAGGAAATTCCTTCTTGGGTATGGGAAGGTTTGCAGCAATAGTCATATGATTTTCTTGAGTAACGTCGATGTAAAATTTTATGATGATAAGTATTCATGCTTTCCCCTTTCATTTCAAGTATTCATGTTCGTTGTTTGGAGAAGAGTTCGAGGTCATGGTATTTGATATAATAGTGTTTTTCCAGAGGTTTTTTGATACTTTCAGGGCTTTGGAAAATTTTGTCTTCTTCCATTGATAGTACCTATGGAGTCTACATTTGAAAATTATCCGATGGGTTTTTTTGGAAAATTGTCATATGGGCTCTATGCAAAACTGATATTATATGTGTTGTGACCACATTTTGTATGTGGTTTTGGGTGGGGTGTATAAATTGATCCGTTAGATACTATAGGTTTATTTTATGAGCTGTGACTAGAGGTTTTCTTCCCAAGGTTCTTACCTCTAGTATGCTCTTTGAATCCTGTGTAAAAAATAAAAAAATATTAATAAAAATGTTTAGTGGAAAAATCCACTTTTATTGAAAAAAAATAAAAAATTATTACTTAAATATTTTAAAGTAAACATCATATTTACTTTAATAATCAATAATTTATTATTAAAATTAATGCGTAGTTACATTTCTTATGTCCTTTAAATAGATTTATTATAAGTAATATACTTAATTATAAATAAGTATTTAAAATTTTGGTGTTCATACTACTTATTTATATTTTATTGAAGAATTTTTTTAATGTAATAATAATAAAACATTAAAAAATTATATATTATCCCTCATTCATGGGGTTCCAAGAGTTCTTTTTTCTAGGTGGATAGTGTTGATTGGGTATCCCCTATATTTTGGCACTCCACTAGATTAGCAAAATGTACTAGTCTTAATTTTACTTTATCAATGGAAAGGGGTAGTACACCAAAATTTTGTTCGTTTATCAAAAAGAAATTATATGTTATCTTTAGTTAATTATTTTTATAATTTATGAGGATTTATTAATTTATTTTTACATAATAATTATATCTAAAGATTAATTTGTAACAATAATTATTTCTTTATTAGTTGTTGGTAAATAATTATTTATTATTATTTTTAGTATTATATTATATTTTAAATTGCTATAATAATAATTTTCTCAAAATTATTTTTTTTACTTTTAAATTATTTTGTTCTCATTTAGAACTATGTACAATTATGTGGTTATTAAACTCAAAATAAATCAAACAAATCATGGATACTCTCTATGAACAAATCATTTTGTCATCAATATTTAGTAAATATTTATTCTAATGAACAAACTCGACTTGAACTATGCTAGCCATAGTTGTGCCTAGTATGAATTGGTCAAGGTGAAATTGAATAACTATAATACTCATCAACTTATCAAGATGCATTCAATTTGCAAGAATTTGTTGATCTTAAACTATTATCTAACAGAGCTCTAAATCATTGTTATGACACATCTATCAACTCGATAATAAATACTTTTATTACAAAACTAAGAAGGTAGGTTCTCGCCACTAAATAATGTTAGTTTAAATAGTATCATTATGCACCTAGTTAGATAATCACCTATTTAGGATTGACCTATTCACACCTAGCTTAAGTTTACTTATATTTTTTCATACTTTTGTCTCATCTAATATGGTTGAGACATGTCTCATCACTTTGCAAGAAAGAAAGAAAGAAAGAAAGAAAGAAAGATCTATTATAGTCCATGATGTAAGGTGGTCTATATATAGGTCTACAAATGTGGAGTCATGTTTGGAAGGGTAGTCAGTTATTGTTTCCTACCTTGTCAACTCATCTACCTTGCAGGTATGTATAAAAAGTTCCTCATTGTATTTACACACTCTTCATAACATATGATAGGCATACTTTTGTGTTCATTTTTCACTAGCAGAAGATATAAAGTGATTGTGCTTTCAATGAAAAAATGTTTCTTCCAACATCAATGTAATTCCAACACTTAGCCCTATCAACAAAATACATTTCTTTTTTTTTTGTTTTGATTATACAAAAAATACTACTGACACACAAATTTTTAAACAAAGGGTCATTCAACCCTCTACGCATCTGTTGACTTATTCAAAAAAATATCTTTGCAAGATTTCAATTCTCATTGGATATTGAAGCTTGCATGACTTAGAATGTGTTGATCTTTGCTCATTTCTATCTTCTATTGTTAAAAATAACTTGTAGATTTTGTGACATTTTTGTTTGCAGGCACCAAACACCCTCCACTTATCTTGCTTGTGCCTCCCAAGGTGTCATTAAAAGTGCATTTCATATTTGGTGGTCATTTTGTCTGTTTCCATTGTCTATTGCAGGTTAAAATATAGCTTTGCAAGTTAGGTAATATGAAAGGATAGACACCCAAGAAACAATCACATTATTTCTTCTACATCACATGCGTTGTGCACCACATTTCAACCTCCTCCTTTCCCATGTCATCTGTTACACACATCACCATTCAACAAATAGCACCCTTCTACATTTCCCACTATCTATCCTTTATAAGTGACTTTTCTTGGACTCTTGTTGAATGTTTTCTCTAAAATTTTTGGCAAACCTGACACATCGACTTAACATACTTATCCCATCTCCAATAACTTTTGGATTCACTACTTGAGAAATTCTTATGAAGCTATTGATTCCCCCATTCAATCAACGAGTATTACTACTCCACATGCCTCTTTCCACAGTGGTGGATTAAGTCTCAATTTTATTTGTTTGGTGTGGGCTTTAACAACTTGAATTGTATTGTCTCCATTTTGTAAGGTGTGTACCATTATTAGTATGTCTACGACTTCCAAACAAGCCCTAATACACATGCCTCCCTCCACTTCATCCATTTTTGACTTGGTCTTCATTACTATCCTCATGGAGACAATGTTTTCATAGGCTAATACAGGTGTGCGCGGGAAAAGCGAGTCTATGAAACTCAAAATGTGAAAAAGAGGTCTCAAAGAGGCTTGCTCACACACCCACAGGACTTCTTGGTGCAAGTTATGGAGTCATGAAGAATAACTCAACTTCCCAAGGTTGGTTCCCTGGTTCTCTATCTCACAAGGCCCCTCAAGTCAATGCCTTTTCTCTTAGATCACTGAGCAAAGTGGCTTAGGGATGACAAATGCAAGAACGAGGGATGCTTTAGATTAAATTTTCCATGAAATGCATCCTAGCTATGCATGCTTCTATAAATGAAGTAAACTAGATTATAAGATGACAAGATTAGTAGCAATACTATCCTAACATGATATACTAGTTGATGTTCTAAGCTATTGATAAAGAAAAATACTCTAAAATGTTATTCTAGATTAATTATTAATACAAAAGAGGCTAGATGTATTGATGAAATATGAGCATAAATGAGATGCTAAAAGCTTGCATGGATCCTTAAAATGGAGGAAGGAGAGCTCTATTTATAGTGAAAATTGGGCAATGGATGGTCAAGATCGAAGGAGCTTATCAAAGGTTAGGATTGAAAGTTATTAGTCCATGTTTGCAATTTGCACCAATGAAATGGTGACAATTGTCAATATAAGACTGGTTGAGAGGGGAGGGTGGAAACATTCAATGCCCGAGAAGACCTCATGGTTACCCTAGGTGGTAAGGGTTAAAGTTAGGTTAGGATTATCCAATGGATAAAGTTTTTACCCAAAGGATAAAATCTTGTGCAAGGGTTAAAGGGATAACCATGGTCAAAGCAATAAATTCTTGATGAGACCCTTGGGTTAGATGAGGGTTAAGTTAGTCAAAAAGTATGTAACCATGTAAGAGGGTTGAGTTAACCATTAATGGTTTTGGAAGACTTTCAAGGTTTAAGTTGTTGAAGCCTTTAATGGTTTTCAAAGACTTTTAGGGTTTGAGAAGTGACTTCCCCTTGCTTAGGGATGTGACAATATTTAGGAGATGGGTAAGGCTAATTTAGAAGTGATTAGAAGAGTCTAGAAGGGGGTTTAGGAGGCAAGTGGGAGATGTAGGATTTTGCAAGTGGATGAGGAATAAAAGGTTTTAATTAAAATAAAATGTTTTATTTCAATTTAGTTGTAATTTAGGAAATTGAATAAAATAGATTTATTCAATTTGGGGTAAACTATTAATTAAATATAAATTTAATTAAAAGTAGAGAGAAGGGGTTTAATTGAATAAAATGATTTATTCAATTAAATGACATAAGTGAATTTAACTAAGTAAATTGAATAATTTACTTAATAAAATAGAAGAATGTAGGTAATTTAATTAAATTAGATTTAACTAAATAGAGGAATGAACATAAAATATTCATTTAGGAATATGGTCATTTTTATACGTCTACATTTTGCCCCTCTTTGAAGTGACGTGTGTGCACATGTTAATTCAAAGAAAATGATGTGTCGTCAAAATTTGATTATGATTAGTGTGATGTCCTTTTAAGATTTTCATGTCATGCCCCAGGTTTGATAAGTGATGCCCCAGATTTGATAAATGATGTTTGATAATGCCCCCTCGGGAGATGAATCAAAATTTGGAAAATTTGATTTAATTTGATAATTTTGTTTGCATTTTAAAACTTTGTCAATGTGGAATGTGAAAAGTTGATTCATCTCCCGATAATAATGTTTGTTAGGGTTAGACAGAGACAGCGAGCAAGATACATGCCCCATCTCTAAACCCTAATTTCAATTCACCCTATAAAAGGGGAAAAGTGCATTGTTTTGTCTCATTTGTGCTTGTTGACTTTGGAGATAGAGATATTTGGAAAAGAGTCAACATGCCGATTCCGTATTCTACTCATTAATTCAAGCACGTGCAGAGGTATCAGAGGCCTGCCGCATATGGACCACCAGAAATTCAACCTTTTTGACCCCTTTTTGATTTTTTATTTTGTCATTTTTGATCATGTTTTTAATTTTGTCATGCAGAATTTATGTTTTAGTGCATCGGGGTCGTTTCGTAGCGCATACGATAAATTTCATGGCACGTAGGGTTGTCAAATTAGGTAGCATCTGAAAGATTTAGGGTAGCACATAGGTCAACTAGATTAGCACATAATAGTAGTTTAGTGCATTAGGTGCACAGGGTAGCGTATTGGGTAAAATGGGTAGCGCATCAGATAGACCTAGTGCATATGGGGATGAGGAGGTCGCATGGGTAGGGCTAGATAGCGTGTAGGCATACCCTAGCGTAAAGGGTTAGATAGGTAGCGCAAAAGCAGGATAGGGTAGCGCGTAGGGTTTGTCTAGCGCATAGGGTAGATTGGATGGCACATTGGAAGAAAAGGGTAGCGCGTAGGGTTTGTCTAGTGCATAGGGTAGATTGGGTAGTGCATGAGGAGCACAGGTTAGTGCATGAGTATATTTGTAGCGCATAGACAAGTTTGTTTACCGCATAGGGAAAATTTTTGTGGTAAAGTGTGATTTTTTGGATGAAAAAAATTGGTAGGTTGAGGTTAGTTCTGCAAGGATAGGTGTAAATTGTCTGTCTGTGTGTCTGCTGTCATAAGTTGTCCAATATGAGTTCCGACATAACTTGATTGGATTTGTGATGTTTCAAGTTATTATAGATTTGATGTGGATTTTGATATGATGTGAAACTTGATTTAGATATGTTCAAAGTTTTCAAGTTTTGGATATGAATGTGTTGGATATGAATTGTGGAGCTTGAGCTGTGTTACAAGCTAATATGGAACTTGAGTTGTGTTACAAGCTGATATGGAACTTGAGTTGTGTTACAAGTTGATATGATTTGAAAACTTGAGTTGTACTGCAAGTTATGATTTGAAACTTCAGTTGTATTACAAGTTGATATGATTTGATGGATTGATATGATGTGAAACTCGATTTATATTTGTTCAAAGTTTTCAAGTTTTTGAGATGATTTTGATTTTTATATCCATGTGTTGATAAGGGAACTGATATTGGACTTGCATTGTTTTGACAGGAGCGTCTTGGAGTAGTATAGTTGCGTGAGTGATTTCTGAGACTGTGGTCATTGATACCACGATTGACACAGGGAGATAGAGATATTATTGATAGATGTGGTCTGACCTCTTTGTTAGAGATGCCTCAGTTTATTGTAAACCGCGGTTTATTGACAACATTGGCAGAGAGCTGGCATAGTGATACGAACACCTTTCATTTGGTGACAGGAGAGATTACAGTGACGCCTGAGGATTGCTACCATTTTTTGCAGATTCTTGTAGTAGGTGAACTGGTTCCCTACAAGTAGACGGAGGAGGGTGGGACTGAGGTACTGCATTGGATTTTTTAGGATGACACTATTTGCGGGTATGAGATCCCCTGGCAGGATTTTTTGGATTTGGATTACGCTCCTTTACCATCAGTCTTAGTAGGTTTCATTAGTGGGTTTCTGTGTCCTGACCATAGGTCGAAGGGACTGTCAATGGGATGGGGATTGGTGTTGAAGGATATGGTGATGCAGGGTCGCCGATTTGCATGGGGGTCAGCTATGGTGGCCTATTTATATAGGGATTTGCATGAGGTAGTGTACCTGGGTTATGATAGTTTAGAGCATATCCCTATAGCTAGGCCACGGACAGATAGAGATAGGCCTATTGGATGTGCGTATGCCTATGGATACAGAGGGGTAGTTGTCCAGCATAATCTAGGCAAACTAGAGCATTGGAGGAGAGTGCTAGATGACATTGATACGGTCATCTGGCGACCATATACAGGGTGCGAGGTTTGGCCCTTTGTTATAGAGAGGTTTTTGCATAGCCGGGTGCTGCGTTAGTATGGTCGATAGCAGGGGATGCCACAAGGAGCATGTTTTTATGCTCGACAGAGACAAGATATCCTAGATTGGGGGCTGATGATTGATAGTGGAGTTGTAGTGGAGGAGCTCTTTCATAGAGCCAACTAGATTTGGGATTATGCCCCAAAGATAGTAGATGTAGGGATGATGAACGAGTTTGCAACACTCTTCATAGCATGGGCCGTGGCTAGGATATTTGATCTAGTTGAGATGATTCCTGCATTTGATGATGATGAGGAGGTAGATGATGGAGGTGGTGATGGAGGTGGAGGGGATGGAGGAGATGATACGGGTGGTGGTAGAGTTTAGCGTGGAGTTAGTGGGAGATTGGAGATGAGGAGGAGAGGAGAGAGGGGTGGAGATGGTGGTGGGAGGGTAATATGGGCAAAGAGAGTTGCGTGGCGGGTGGAAGTGGATAGAGGGAGAGGGGGTTTGGCGATTAGAGATGAGGAGGAGGAGCAGGTTGAGGAGGCGATAGCGGCGGTGGGAGGGTATGAGGATGTGCGGCGACCGACCCAGAGGAGGAGGTCAGATGTGTTGCCTCCACCGACACTGAGGATAGGTAGAGGGCAGTATCCCTTCATAGGTACCCCTGTAGGTGCAGATTCCTACACATGTGGAGGACGCACATATTAGATCGCTACAGTTGTTAGTGCAACATTTGCAAACACAAATGTTGGCTCAACAGAGTTAGATTACACAGCTGACTATAGAGCGAGATACTACTTTAGAGTGGTTGGGTCGAGCCGAGGCTTGAGCTGAGGTTTTGGAGAGAGTGATGGCAGGTGGCCCGATAAGAGACACCCTGAGAGAGCTGTCTTCGAGAGTTAGGGAGGCAGAGTACTATAGGAGACATTATGAGGATGCAGTGCCCAGGGAGCACTGAGTGTAGAGTTTCACATAGTTGAGATCCAGTTGATCCTGAGAGATTGCATCGAGGACAAAGAGTAGAGGCGTGATAGGGCCATCTAGACATGGTCCACCTAGAGATCCAAGTGTTGGGACATTTGTTGTGAGACCGTCACTATCTAGAGATAGTCACACCTGAGAGACATTGTCTCTATTGTATTTTGATCATTTTGTTGTGTTGGGCACAAAGGTGACATATTTTGTACATTTGATCATTTTGAGATATATATATATATATATATATATATATATATATATATATATATATATATATATATATATATATATATATATATGACACCATTTTCTTTGATCCTCATGTGATGTGTTATGGATGATGCTTTTTATATGATGATGCAATGCTTATGCAATTTTATATGTGATGAATATGATGTGATAATGCAGGATGTATGAGATGTATCTTGAAAAATGAGATGTATGATATGATATGATGTGAGATGTATCTTGAAAATGAGATGCACGATATGCAACTATTTTATAATATGATATGCAACTAATTGTAAAATGATAGGCAACTAAGTGTAACATGATATGCAACTAATTGTAACATGATATGCAACTAATTGTGAAATGATATGCAACTAATTGTAACATGATATGCAATTAATTGTAAATGATATGCAATTAATTGTAAAATGATATGAAATTAATTGTTTTGAGCATCCTCATTCTACATTGGTGATCCTTGTATAGCCACATGTTGTTTTTCTTTCTTTGTAGTGTCATCATTGAGCATTGATTTGTTTGGGATATGTTGAAAATTTATACAAGCATAATGGTATAACTGAACCATAATGACCTAAGAAAAATTTACATGATTTTTGATATTGCAAGATAGCATAAGCATCAAGGTATAAGTGAACCAGGATGACCTGAATGTTGCTTGCAGATAAATAGACAAGATTAAACCATTTGTATGTGCAAAGTGGAATCATGTCTTCAGTGATGTGCTTTGAATCATGTCTCAAGACAAGTCTTTGTATAGTACAAGTGATCGCCTCACAGACAAAAGACTAAAAAGATATTGGAGTCCCCGTTACTTTCTCTAGCTCGATGCATCGTTGAGAAAATGTAGAGGATCCAATAGTTCAGAAAGAGTTCAAATGCAAAAAATAGTCAAAACTTCATGCAAGATGCAAACATTTGTTATGTCAGAAAATCATCCATCATGTGTTGTGAATCCGTTAAATGTATTTGTGTTTGATTCTCCTCATGTTTTGTTGAATTTTGGTTTTGACATGATTTGCCTAGTCTGCTGCAATGCGTGATATGTTGAAAGAATAGGATGCAGATCGATGTTGCCTCTAGCTAAATGTATTGCCTTAATGTGGATATGTACAGTGATTACCAAGCCAGAGTGGGATATGATGAAATGATTTGTGATAAACAAGGACAGTGACTATGCTAAGTATGTCCTAGATAATGCTTAGTTTGATAAAGGTATTAGTCAATGGCCAATAGTACTTGGATGTATGGATACAAAAGTTTGATAAGAATAGACAGAGGAGCCATCCTCTCACAATAGCGCTTGTTTGCTAGGTTTTCACCTTTTGTTTTTATTGCATCTTTTTCTTTGCTTTTTCTAATTTTTTAATTTTTTTGTATTTTTACTTTTTTCGTGCATTTAGACTACTCAAGTGTACTATTTCTTCAAATGGATGCTGTTGGTGGGTTTGTTGAGCACATCTCCTTCTCAGTTAGTTATTTTATAGGTGCCTAATCCATAGGCTGAGATGATGACATATGGACCCAACCAGTTAGGTTCAAACTTCCCTTTCTTTTCCCGATCTTGTTGATTTCTAGGATTTTCTTTGAGTACTAGATCACCTATTTTGGAGTTTCTAGGGATGACCTTGTGGTTGTAGCTTCTGCACATACATTGTTGATATGCTTTGAGATGAGTGTAGGCATGTTGGCATCTTTCATCTAGAAGTTCAAGTTCTTGCAGTCGATTAACTTGATATTCTTCATCTGGGATTAAGCCTTTCAAAGAGACTAAGAGATGGAATTTTTACCTCTAGGGGTAAAATTGCTTCTGATCCATACACCAATGAATATGGCGTAGCTCCTGTCGGTGTGTGGATGCTAGTTCTATATGCCCAAAGTGCTGGATTGAGTTGTACATACCAATCTTTGCCTGCATCATTGACTGTCTTCTTAAAAATTTTCAATATCATTTTGTTGGATGCTTCTGCCTGACCATTTCCCTGTGGGTAGTATGGTGTAGAGAAACAATGTTGGATTTTGAATCATTCACATAGTTCTCTCACATCCTGATTTTTGAAAGGTCGCCCATTGTCTATGATGATGGAACTTGGAATGCCATATCTACAGATCAGATAATTAAGGATAAAAGAGGCAATTTGTTTCCTAGTCACTGTGGTCATGGGGACTACTTCTATTCATTTGGTAAAGTATTATGTTGCAGTGATAATGAACTTGTGCCCATTTGACGAAGAAGGATGAATTTTGCCAACTAAGTCTAGTCCCCACTGACAAAAGGGCCAGGATGTTGTGAATGGTTGCAGTTCCTGTGCTGGTGCATGTATAAGATTGCCATGGATTTGGCATTTAGGACACTTCTTTGCAAAGTGATAAGAATCTTTTTCCATTATAGGCCAGTAATATCCCATTCTTAGAAGCGTTTTAGCAAGAGTAGTACCACTAGAATGTGTGCCACATATACCCTTGTGAAGCTCATGTAAAGCAGAGTCAGATTCATTATGATCAAGGCAACGGAGAAGAGTACCATCTAGACCTCGACAATACAAAGTATCAGCAGTAAGGGTATAATGGGCATTTTGTTGGATAAAGTTACGTTTTTGGTTTTGGGACAAGTCAATGGGTAGGATATTGGTCTGAAGATACTCATATATCATTCCATATAAGGGGGAGTCTGAACCAATTAAGGCATAGATGACTTAGGATGCAGAATTGTCATAGGCTGGGGAAAACAGTTGCTCTACCAAAAATTCATAACGAGACTGTTGCTTTGGAATTTGCAGTAGTGAAGTGATAGTAGCCATTGTATCAGATGCTCAGTTATCCAACCTTGGTATTTGTGCGAAGCTAATGTATACAAAGTACTATTTGAAGTCATCCACCATTCTTTTGTAGGGTAGCAACTTCTCATCTTTCGTCTACTAGTCATCATTGATTTGATTGATAACTAGTTGTGAATCTCCGTAGACCTTTACATCTGTGATTTTCCATTCTACAACTATATTGATTCTTGTGACTAGTGCTTCATACTCAACAACATTATTTGTGCATGGAAACATAAGTCTGTAGGATCTTGGTATGGTGTGTCCTTCTAGAGTGATGAATAAAATGTTGGCACCTAAGTCGTGTTGGGTAAATGATCCATCAAAGTATAGGGTCCATTATTTTGTAGAGATAGCAAGAATGTCCCTATCTAGAAATTCGATCTCCATTGGTTGTTTACCAAGTAGTGGTGCTTCTGCTAGCTGATCTACTATTACTTGTCCCTTGATAGCTCTTCACTCCATATAGTGGATATCAAATTCACTGAGAATCATGACCCATTTAGCCAATCGGCCTGTAAGAGCTACTTTGTTGAGTAAATATTTGAGAGGATCAATTTTTGTGACTAGCTTAATTGTGTGAGCTAGCATGTAGTGGTAGAATTTTTGAGAGGTGAAGACCACATCTAAATAGGCTTTCTCAATAAATGTGTAATTGAGCTCATAGTCGTTCAATGTCCTGCTGATGTAGTATATTGCTCGTTCCTTGCCTTGTTGATCTTCTTGTGCTAATAGTGCCCCGAGAGATTTATATGTTGTCGAAATGTAGAGAATAAGTGGCTTTCCTGCTATCGGTGGTACCAGAACTAGTGGGTTCATCAGATATTGCTTGATTTGATAGAAGGATTCTGTACACTTGGCTTCCCATTTGAATGGTACATTTTGTATGTAGCAGATGATTGAATGGTAGACTTTTATCTGCTAGCTACGTGATGAATCACCTGATTGATTGGAGCCGTCCTTGTAGAGATCTGAGTTGGCTGATATTCTTTGGTGGTGGCATTTCCATGATGGATTGTACCTTTGCTAGGTCCACTTCAATTCCCTTTTCTGAGACTATGTAGCCTAACAATTTGCCTGATGTAACCCCGAAGATACACTTCTTAGGGTTGAGCTTGACTTGGAATTTTTCCAATCGTTCAAAAATCTTTTCTAAGATGCTTAGATGTTCTGCTCTGGTGAAGGATTTAGCTAGTAAATCATCCACATAGTCTTCTATGAAGGTATGCATCATATCATGAAAGATTGTTGTCATTGCTCATTGATAATTTGCCCCAACATTCTTTAAGCCAAAAGGCATGACATTCCAACAATATGTTCCCCAAGGATAGGTGAATGTTGTTTTATCTTGATCCTCTGGAGCGATCTTGATTTGGTTATATCCTGAAAAACTGTCCATTAGTGATAACATTGCATGGCCTGCTATGAGGTCTACAATTATGTCAATACTTGGTAAAGGAAAGTCATCCTCTGGATAGGCATTGTTGACATCTCTAAAATTTGTGCATATTCTGATACTGCCATCTGGTTTTGAAATTGGTACAATGTTTGAAATCCATGTAACATAGTCAATAGGTCGAATAAATCCGATGTGCAATAGTTTCTTCAGCTCAGCCTTAACCATGAGTGCCACATGTGAATTCATTTTTCTCAATTTTTGCTTAACCGGTTTAGCTTCTAGAGCCATAGACAAGTGATGCATGATTAATTGTGGATCAATCCTGAGCATATATGCATATGACCAAGAAAAGTTGATTTTCTTTTCTTTGAAGAATTTGATAAACTCTGGTTTTTCTTTTGATGTTAGAGATTTTGCAAGGTGTATATTTTTGGTTGTTTCTGTAGTACCAATGTTGGTTGATTGAGTGGGCTCAATCAATATGGGTGATTGCTCATGATAATGTTTAGGAAGAGTGTCAAGTCTCCCATCTTTAGGTTCCTTAAAAAGGTTTTCACCCTCAGATGTGTCCTTTATCTTTACTTTTTTGTGATCTAGAGCTACCATTGACTGGTTTTCAGTATTAGATCCTTTATGGGTTTCATTTTTGCGACTGAGAGACTTGGCACCCTCCTGATTGAAAACATTGCTATTTTGTTTACTAGTAGAGTTTGTTTCTGGGTTGATAGTACATAAGTAATGTATAAAGAATTCATCATTTGGGAAAATTGGTATATCATGAGTTTTAGGTTTGTCCCAGTCTATGAGGTCCGAAAAGACAAGTGGTAAGGAATCGTTTGGTGGATCAAGTTCTGCTACTGTAAGTGTCAGGATAGAGGTTTCATCGTGATTGGTTTGGGTGTTAAAGAAGTCAAGGATTCCATCAAGGTATTCGATGGTATCATCTTCCTTGTAGACTTTCTCATAATGTCACTACTCATTTTCCTTAGCGTCATAGATATTCTGTGGTCCAAATTCAAGTAGTCTAATTTCTGTGCTATGTTCTTCTTGAGAAAGGGATATAGAACTAGTATTTTCAGTGGTATCCTTAGTAGCATTTGAGCAACTACCCCATTCATATTCATTTGAATAAGTCTCTGAGTTATTATCCCAGATCCTTTCAGTGTTGTGAATAGGGATGTTGAATGGCGAAAATATATCTTTAATAATTGATACTAGTCTGTTGGTTTTCTCTGATTCTGCATCAGATCTTGCTTCTATTCTTTGCATCTATTCGTATACTATTTCTTCTCGGGGAGGAATGATGTTATCAAGAGATGATACTACTTTGTTGGATATTTGATCTTAAACATGATTGACTTCTGTAGGTGTTGTCTTCTTGTGAATGATGGACTCCCCTTGATGTTGCTTCCTTTCTTGATGTTCATGTTCTTTACGGATTGTCTCTACTGACTCAAATAGCACTTCTTGCCAGGATTATTCTTTGTACTTCTTCTTTGCTTTCCAATGAGGTTTTTGATAATTGTGTGGTATCTTTTGTGGTAGTAGAGTGAGTTCAAAGCCCAGTCCCTTTTTGTCTTTACTAAATTGTGAAGGACAATCCAATGGTTCTGTGACACCTTTCTGATGCTTACCAATAGGTCCTTTTCCATTGTATCCCATTTGCTACATGATTAAGTATCCTTTTCCATATAGATGTGTGGGTATAGATACTTCCACAGTAGCTGCTCTGTCTTCTTCCTCATCTTTGTATAGCCAAATGAGGATATCCTTTTCCTCAGATTCATGTGCTAAAGTGCCGAGTTGAATGAATGTGCCATCGAACTTGGTGATGGGCTGATTTGCTTGATGTGTTGATGCTGTAGGTAATCCATGAGATCTAGGTGATGTGGGTAAGTTTGTCAAACACATGGGTTCCAAAGAGTATTCCCCCATGCCTTGTTCTTTGATTTTCATTTTCTGCTTGAAATCTCTAAGTAATGATTTAGACTTCTCTTGTTGAAGATTTGGTGTTGAGGAATTTCATTTCTCTCTATTATGTGGAACCAAACTATCCTGGGCTGCCCCCATTGCATTACAATGTTGAAATGGATTGTGATAAACAACTATAGAAACCTCCTTACCATTATAGGGGAATTTGACACATTGGTGATACGTAGAAGGCACTGCTTGCATTTCATGTATCTAGGGTCGACCTAATAAGATATTGTATGTGAGGTCTATGTCTAAGACCTGGCACATAGTATCCTTTTGTATCGGTCCTACCTAAATAGGCAACATCATAGTTCCTTTAGATGATCTTTCCTCATCATCATATGCCTTTATAGTGATCTTCTTGTGTGGATCAATAAACTCCTCCGAGAAGCCTAATGCACGGATAAGTTTTAAGGTACATATATTAAGTCCAACTCCTCCATCTATTAATACTCATTTTACATGGTGTTTATAGACTATGACTTCAATATGGAGAGGAGTATTATGTGGATGACTCAATGAGATATTATTGTGCTCAGAAAAAGTGAGGTTATGAGGTCCAGTCATATGAGCCACCATGGCTTGGAATTTGTCAACATCCAGATCTTGAGGTACATTCATTTCTAATAGTGCTTGTTCTAATATGTCTTTGTGTTTTGGTGAAAGTTTCAACAATTCTAGTATAGATATTTGAGTAGGAGTTTTGTGTAGTTGGCTGACTAGATCATATTGAATTTTGGGTACGGTGTTTATTGTCGACGCATGTCCCTTTAAGACATATTTTTGAGCTCTGGTTGTTATGTTGATAGATTCATGATCATGTTGATCTCGGATTGTGTTGACATTGACTTGATTCTCCTCAGCTGATATACGATTGTTGGTGTTATTATAGATGTGATTGATATGAGCTCCACGTGTATCATTTGAGGTTGAAGCTCCATCCTTGTTGTAGTTTGGAAGAGGATTCTTAAAGGCTCCATGGTCACCATTTGTCTTGAGACCATCTATTGTTAAATCAGCTCTATCAATCATGTCCTAAACAATGTTTTTTAGTCTCATGCAATCATTTGTTTGATGACCTTTGTTGCGATGAAAATCACAAAAGTGCGAGTCATTCCACAAAGGTGGTTTGATTTGTGGTTCATAGTTGTTGATTGATGGTAAAGAGATAATTTTGTTTGCTAGGAGTTCTCTGAATGCTGACTCTAGTGATTGTCCCAGTGGTGTGTAGACACATTTTTGATAATTGTTGGTGTTACCTCATGAATTGTTATTAGGTACTCGATTTCTGTGATTGTTTTGAGCATTGTTAGTGTTGTTTGTGTTGAGAGGATCTTGATTAGTATTTGGTGCATAAGTGTTAGTGCCTTGGTTAGAACCCTTTGGATTCTTTGTAGCTTGGGGATTTCCTAATAAAGCCAATACTGGTTGTTTGGATTTAGCCTCATTAGCTTCAGTGCCTCTCTCGTTACCAGTATTCTTGTTTCTGGTTCAGAATCTAGATTTGTCCAAGTTATTGTTGTTTTGGTTATTGTAATGAGAGTTGGATGAATTTGTTCCTTCTTTGAAAAATTTCAATGTCCCTTTCCTAATACATGCTTCTTCTACTTAGATGCCATTTTCAATCAATTTGGAAAAAGATGGTATGCATTGGAGTTTGAGTAGGTAACTCATCTCGCTATTCAAGTTGTCGATGAAAATTTCCATCTTTTCTTTTTCGGGTACATCTCGAGGATATCTCGAAACCATCCATCACCAATGTTGAAGGAATGCCGTGAATGTTTCATTGTTTTTCTGTTTGGTGTTACAGACATCTAGCATGGTGATAGCATGTTGAATGTTATAGGAATATTGAGTTATGAATTTGTTGACTAGTTCATCAAATGATCTGACAGGAGGTGTGATTTTGGATAACCATTCCATTGTTTGTTCTCCCAATATTCTTGGGAATAACCTCATCAAATAGGTATCATCATGAGCTAATTCAAGACTCATTGTGCAAAATTCTCAAACATGATCACGGGGATCTCTTTTCCCATCGTACTTGTCAAATTTGGGAACGTCTGAGTTTGGAGGAAAGGGCACCATGTTCAATCTTCTGTCAAATAGATAAGGACAAATTTCATTTAATGAATACCTTACTATTGTCCCTTGTTGTATGTCTTGCATTTGTCTTTGTAACATTTGTATTTGTTGAGTAAGGGCAATCAAAGGTGCATTATTTTGCTGAGGGAAGAGTTCTTCCCTTGTATTAGTTCTAGGTTGAAATGGTGTATGGAACGACATGTTTTGCTCGGAGATGTGTTGTTTAGGGATGTTTTGTCCTGGTGTATTTTGTTTGGGTATGTTTTGTTCAGGGATATCTTGCTTAGGGTCACATGCTTCACGTTGTCATTCTTGATATTCGTAATGTTGAGATTTTGTTCTAAACATGTCTGTGTCAAAGTCCTCAGGAAGTTTAACCCCTTTTCTTGTGAGCATGAGTAGGTATTTTTCTTTGTCATTTTCCATGAGTCTTTCCACAAGTTTTTGAAATGAAGCACTTTCTTGACACTCTTGAAGAAGTTCTTCAAAAATTTCGGCGTCCTCTAGATTCAGATGCTCAAAAGGATTTGATAATCTCTGATTCATGCTGGATTTTGATTGCATTTTGCTTTGTTTGTTTTGTTGAGAGTGAGTAACAACAAGCATCTATTAGAAGCTTTTTGTGACAAAAGGAATGAACTCTTCTTCAATGTTTTGCTCAGGGGTTTGTGTTTCAAATCGGGGGATGTTGTAAGTGATGTACTCATTGGGAAAGAATGCTGGATTGATCTTTCTTCCATGATTTATTTGTTGACTGAATGCAGATTTTTGATAGAATGCTCTAGTCTTCAAAGGTTCCTTGTCAAATTCATTTGATTTGTTCTGAATATATAATTGTACATGACGAAGGAATGTTCGATGAGATACGAAGATTTGATGATTGATGTATAAAAATTTATTTCTTTTGACAAATTTCAAAGAACTTGGTTGCTATTTCTTCAACTTAATGTTACGATAAATATTCTTTCTTCTCAGAATATGAGGATTAGTCATGCATAAACGATCAATGGTTTCCTTTGAGTTGTTTTGGATTTAGTTTATCTTGTTCTAGAAACTTAAGTTTTACTTTATCAAAGTGAAGGTTTATATGCCTCCTCATGACAAAGTGCATCAAATGACATGGAATAGAGCTTTCCCAATATGGAAACTTAGTTTGACAACTTGGAATTTTTAGAACAAGTGTGTTCTAGGATGAAAATCCATTTGATTTGAAGGACCTATTTGATATTTGCAATGAGGTTTCCTGATTTTGATAGGATAGATATGTTTATCGTGCAACCAGTTTTAGATTTTGGACAACTTTTGTTTGATGAGAAACTTACTTTGGAAATAACTTTTGATACTCTATTTTTGGTATTCTATTTTGATGAAGCTCAGGCTGATGAAAGGAGGTTTCCGAAAATGTTTTCAAAATTTTCCCATTTGACCTCTGTTTTGCCCCCTGTTTTTCTGGTTTCTTCCACGTGCTAAAATAGAGATGCGATGTGCTATAGAAAGTTCTCAATGCGCTAATGAAAAGACCCTATGTGCTATGCTGGCCCCTTCTACTCCTAACTGATTTATACTATTTAAATTTGCTTCAGTTTCTGCTTAGAAGGTCATGCACTAATATGTGCCTTCTACACGCTAACAGTTAATCTTATGCGCTAAAGGTTGACTTCAACACGCTAAGTTGATGCTTTCACGCGCTACACTATTTTTAGAACACGCTAACTGCTACTGTTGATTTTAGATTTTTGATAAAGTATCACTATTAAGACTTGATGCGCTAAAAAGAACATTTAATGCGCTAAGAGATGGTTCCTATGCACTAAGAAGTTGCTCTTATGCGCTAAAACTACCCTGAAAAATATTGACTTGGTTGTTTTCTACAATTTTGGAAGTTTGTTTTGAGTTTTCAGTACTGATAGATGATTTTCTAAGATAACAAATGAAAGCACGACACCAAAGAGACAACCATTTTTCCTTAATCTAAACAATAAGTGTATGTTTTGCAAGGATGTGTTCAAATCCCCAGTGTTTTTAACAAGTTTTGGATACAAAGAATACACTTCAAAAAGACTCTTTATTCAAAGGTCATAAGCAATATCATAGCCTACTAGTCTCGATACTCCGTTAGCTCAAACAACCGTGTCACCCCCTAGGGGGCGCCTGTTTTTTTGCATTTTGCCAAGAATTAACTCAAAGTGAATTGCTTCACAATTGAGCAATTATCTTGGGAGATATATGGTGACTGATCTTGGGGGTGGATTCTTCCCCACCCTTGCACTATGATATTGCAAATGTCTGGTTATTGACTTGGCTCAAAGTTTCTATACTATGGTTCATAATCAAGCTTCCCATTTAGTCTTCAGTGATAAACTCCCTCGGGAGGATTCCCAACCTTTAGAACAAAGACTTTACGTATCTCAAGGATACTGGGGGAAGGCTAATCACTGAGCAAAACCGTTGAAGGGACTTTCGTCAACCTCCACTTTTGATTATAGTGGGTTGGAACTCTTGGCAACAAAGTCGTTCCCCACTTAGGTTGTTCCCTTCACACCGGCCATAAATGGCTTTAAGAGTTTTTCAACCCCTCGGGAAGGTAGGCCTGCTAAAAGATTTAAATGCTATATGACTAAAAGCGTAAGAGTAGTCTAGCTTTTTGATCACCCAATTAAGGGGAGAGCATATACCTTCTACTTTTGAGACAAGGCAAACAAGGTTCTTTTTACCTTTCAAGTCAATTATTTAATAAGATCTATATGGAGATGTTGCTCCACAAAAACATGGTGTTTATTTCAACCTTTCATGGTAATGATTTTCTGATCTATTTGAAAAGAAAGGGTCAACAAAGTAAATCTAGCATTTCATCAACAAAATAAATCAATTGTTGGTGAACAAAATAAATCGATTGTTGGTGAACCAAATAAATCGATCCAAAGGGGAAGATTTTCCCTCTTTGGTTGCAAATGACCTTTGGACTTTGTGTGATTCTTTACTTTGCTAAATCCTAAAATGGATCCTTTTATACACCAAAGGATGGTGAAATTCTTTTTAAGCCCTTTGATTTTGCAAAAATGAAAATTTGTGTTGTTCTTTTCAGAGCCCAAATTAAAAATTTTTCTTCTAGAAAAGCAAGAAAAGATTGTTGTTGTGGTTTGTTTTAAAGCCCAAACAAAAGTGAGTTCAATTTTAACAAGAATCAAAAGAAGTTTATATCTTAACTAACTTGACTAAGTTAGTAAAAACCTAAACTAATTAATGATCCTACAATTAAGCTCCTATCTGCAAGAAATTTGTTACAACCCTACAAAATAACAAGCAAAATTGTTAGACAATCTATGGACTTCAACAAGTCTAATTTTTTACATTTGGTTATAGTTTTTAGTTTTTGTCTCTATCTATGATGCGCTATAGAAAGGACTACATGCACTACGATATAATTCAGATGCACTATTGAATAGTCCTAATGCGCTAAATTGTGTTTCAAATGTGCTACTCTATTTTCTGGATGCATCGCTCTATTTTCCTCCTGCACCGAGACCTACAGGAAATATTAGTGGGAATGATGCGCTAAGATAAAGACTTCACGTGCTATAGAATAGACCCGATGTGCTAAACAGTGAGCGCGATGCACTAGAATGTTAACTGGATGTGCTAAGGGATGTTCCCCATGCGCTGATTCCTATTTCCCACGTACCTGCAAAAGTGATTATTTTTAAAAACCGATTTGATTAATGGGGTAGAGCCCCACGGTGGGTGCCAAAAATGTGTGCAGGAAAAGCGGGTCTATGAAACTCAAAATGTGAAAAAGAGGTCTCAAAGAGGCTTGCTCACACACCCACAGAACTTCTTGGTGCAAGTTACGGAGTCATGAAGAATGACTCAACTTCCCAAGGTTTGTTCCATCATTCTCTATCTCACAAGGTCCCTCAAGCCAATGTCTTTTCTCTCAAATCACTGAGAAAAGTTCTTTAGGGATGACAAATGCAAGAATGAGGGATGCTTTAGATTAAATTTGCCATGAAATGCATCCTAGCTATGCATACTTCTGTAAACAAAGTAAACTAGATTATAAGATGACAAGATTAGTAGCAATACTATCCTAACATGATATACTAGTTGATGTTCTAAGCTATTGATAAAGAAAAATACTCTAAAATGTTATTCTAGATTAATTCTTAATATAAAAGAGGCTAGATGTATTGATAAAATATGAGCATAAATGAGATACTAAAAGCTTACATGGATCCTTAAAATGGAGGAATGAGAGCTCTATTTATAGTGAAAATAGGGCAATGGATGGTCAAGATTGAAGGAGCTTATCAATGGTCAGGATTGAAAGTTATCAATCCATGTTTGCAATTTGCACCAATGAAATGGTGACAATTGTCAACATAGGATTGGTTGAGAGGGGAGGGTTGAAATATTAAATGCCTGAGAAGACCTCATGGTTACCCTAGGTGGTAAGGGTTAAGGTTAAGTTAGGATTATCCAATGGATAAAGCTTTTACCCAAAGGATAAACTCTTGTGCAAGGGTTAAAGGGATAACCATGGTCAAAGCAATGAATGCTTGATGAGACCCTTGGGTTAGATGAGGGTTAAGTTAGTCAAAAAGTCTCTAACCATGTAAGAGGGTTGAGTTAACCATTAATGGTTTTGGAAGACTTTCAAGGTTTAAGTTGGTGAAGCCTTTAATGGTTTTCAAAGACTTTGAGGATTTGAGAAGTGACTTCCCCTTGCTTAGGGATGTGACAATATTTAGGAGATGGGTTAGGCTAATTTAGAAGTGATTAGAAGAATCTAGAAGGGGGTTTAGGAGGCAAGTGAGAGATGTAGGATTTTGCAAGTGGATGAGGAATAAAAGGATTTAATTAAATAAAATGTTTTATTTCAATTTAGTTGTAATTTGGGAAATTGAATAAATTAGATTTATTCAATTTGGGGTAAACTATTAATTAAATATAAATTTAATTAAAAGTAGAGAGAAGGGGTTTAATTGAATAAAATGATTTATTCAATTAAATGACAGAAGTAAATTTAATGAAGTAAATTGAATAATTTACTTAATAAAATAGAAGAATGTAGGTAATTTAATTAAATTGGATTTAACTAAATAGAGGAATGAACATAAAATATTCATTTAGGAATATGGTCATTTTTATACATCTACAATAGGTGTTCACATTTGTAGCATTTGTTAACATTAGCATTTTTTAGTAGAGTTAACTATTATTGGTTATCCTTGTTTAACCATTAGTTTTTATTTGCTACTAAACAAATTATTAACAAGCTTGTAGGAGGGGACGCAGCTATTGTGGCTCCAAAACATTAGCATTGTACCGATGGATTGCATAACATACATGCATACCCATGCCCAGTTGCAAGTAAGCCCCCACAGAGGCTATGACGATGTGGACATAGGGGGACATCGTGTGGGTCAAGGTAGTGATGATGTGGACTCGCCAAGAAGGATGTCCATAGAGCACATCATGTCTCTGGCTTTGGAGGGGCATATAACAAACAATCAGTCAAACCATGAGGAGACCATAGAGTGCTTTGTTGGGTGGGTGGGAAAGTAGTGGGAGACAGCTATCGCCCATGGTTGATAACGTACTATAACACACATGTAATTAACTTAGGGAGTTAGGTCAGGTCAATAGCAACACATTTAATATCTCTTCATATGTTGTGGTCAATAACATGCCAAGCCATTAACTTGGAATGAAAGAAAGAGTAGTCATATATTTGTGGTCAATAACATGCAAATCCATTAACTTGCAAAGCAAGGAAGAGAAAAACAGGAGTAGAGAAGATATCTGTGAAGGTTAAATGCGTTTTATACAATCATGATCAGTAGCAGTAGCATGGGTGAGGGCTTGGATGTTGTTGAAGCTTCTAGGTATGCTAAGAGAATTATTCACAAGATTTTCCTTTTTCTTATGTGTTCATATTGTTTTCCTTTGCAACTTTTGTTCATACGTTTTTCCTTTGGCCTTTTCTTGTAGAGGGTTGGAAATCGAAGACTAGACATGCATTATAGGAGTGATAGGAATAGAGGGGGGGGAGGGTTTGAAGAGGAAGTTAAAAATGTCAATTATAGGAGTGGCGGCAGTAGGACGGGCTAGGGTTACATTGGATCTAAGAAATGTATGTGTTCTCATGATAAGCTCTAGTTTTTATCTATTCTTGGTTGAATTTTGGTAGGAAAGTGGCTAAATTCCCATACTCCTATTGTCCACACTACTACAACAGTAACACTATTATCTTTTACCTAGAGGATTTTTCTATAACATGTATCATTACATGGTGGATATACTAATAAAAAGTACCATTAATACTAGCCAAAAGTCCAAATTCCTCATCTCAACCTACAACAGATAGTTTTACCCCACCCTAATAAAACTCAGGTTAATCTAATGAGGTCACATCTTTCAAAGTTTCATATGGAGCAGGTTTTGGTAATAAATATAAAGAAATTAAAGTGTTTTGATTATCTTCTTCATGACCGTTCAAGTTTCTTTCCATGGCCACAGCTAAACTGGCTCTAAAATGGGGTTATGAAACTCGTGTTATTGAATTGTTGATCATGATCAGCAAAATTAGCTTTGGCTTTGATTTTTTGAAAACTTTCAAAACAAATAACATGAGTTTCATAACCCCATTCTGGAGTCAGTTTAGACACGCTCACGATTAATAGGCATTGTTTATGTTGTGTACAACTTGGATTAGATAGTGTGTGTTTTGACGTATTTATCTTATAATCTATTAAAATTAAGTTAATAGGTTGGTATTAACATAAAAGAATTGAATGATCCTTGATTTCAAAAGCCAGTCATCACACAATACTTTCAAGGAACACATTTGGATCATTGAAACAAACAAGTGACTACCAGAACTAGAGCACCAGTTGCCATTAACCAGATTCATGTCTTCCATTTGGTTAATGAAATTATTAAAAAAATAAGAAGATGTCAACAAAGAAATGGATGCAATAATATGAAATACACTCAAAGTCAATAAAATGAAATAACATGCAAAGTGGCTCCAAAAAGGTATGTCAATAACACACAAAGTCAATAACCAGAAATTTTTCAAAAATTACAGATCGTGATAAAAATCAAAGCTACAGTTAAATCTGATGTTCATGATCAACAATCTGTAACTTTTGAAAACTTTCTTGTTATTGACTTTGCGTGTTATTGAAGCACCTTTTGGGAACCACTTTAGCTACAAGCCAGATTTAGCTGTGGATGTCATTTTTAAAAAAAGTTCAGAAAACTCAATAACACGCATTTTATAACACCTTTTTGGATTGCATGTTATTGACAGAAATCGAAGCGGAGTACTTGTCGTGATTGTTGATCATAACATTTTTTATACCCAGCGTTAGTATCTGCATTCTGATATGTTTTTAATTAAGGAAAATCAAGTTTTAAGGGACCCGAAACTCACTTACATAACAAGAAAATAAGCATAAAAGAAACTAGAGAGATCAGTACATAGAAAGAACAACTACAAAAGAGCAACAAATAAAATAGTAGCTAAGGAAAAGAACAACAAAAAGCCAACGAGAGATTGGAAACCAAAGACCAGATTATATGTGAGATGAAAATTTTTATAGACTCTTCTGCGTCCTTAAAGCTACTTCTTTCAGGTCTTTGTTTTCTTGCATCTAATGGGTGTCTTTAGTCTTCATCTCCAGTTCACTGGTAGTTTGCCTTGTTCTGCGTCTAGAGGAGTGAGGAGCAAAACTGGTGGCTAGCACATTATCAATGATCACCATCTCTTTGTTCTTCTTGTTCTTCTCTAGAGAAGCAAACAGAGCATTCATGTTTTCAGATGACACCTTCAAAACTTCAAGGCTATGCTCCATAAATTTCTACAAGGCCTTTTTCAGTTTTTGTAATCCGGTTAATAATTTCATTATCAACCTCTCCCTTTTCTTTGATGATTCTGATCACATCTTCAAGATGCTTCAAATCTCTCTTAATCATATCTTTTTCTGACCAATCTTGGATTTCATCTTTGTCCTCTACCTCACTAGTATCCACCACCGCATCCTCTTTACCTTTAGTATTTCTATCCTTAATCAGTTGCTCAATTTTATAATCCAAATATCTCTGTTTATTCTGAATAATGGAGATGTTTTCAATCATCCATTTTTGGAAGTTGAACATGTTTAGAGTACTATTTCTGGCAACGTTCAAAATGGAATCCGCATTCTCCATAACCGGAGTAGAGCCCACAGACCTAGGGTTTCTCTCCTCCGTAGTGTGTTGAGCTTCATTCATGCTATCCGAGATATAAGGGTTATTCTTTGCTTCAATCTCTTCAAGATACTCTTTTCTCTGCACCTTCTCTTCCTCGCCCTCAGCCTCTTTCTTCTACATTCTCATATGTTAATGTTTGTTTGTAATCACCGATTATACATAATCGATAGTATTTTATTTTTGGTTCGTTTGTTTATTTTCGAGTCAGTTCATGAACAACTAAATATGATTTATTAATATCGGTTATGAACTGATTGTATTAATCATCTATTATTATGGAATGATTGATTTAGTTTATTAGTTTTACATAACCGATCATATTGTTTTCATTTTGCTTATAATACAATTTGTGTTATGAATCGGTTTGTGACTGATTAAGGTTATAAGACACCTTTCGATTATCTAGAGTCACATTGTATACTTTGCTATCGATTATTGTATATTAGCAATGCACATTTCCCTTGGAAGGTTGATACATAATAGTGATAATATAGGAAATTTATATATAGAAATCTGTGTATAAGCAATCCATAATTATTACGAACTAGGAGGATTGGTAAGTATATACAACAATTAGTAGATATAGTAAGATAGAGAAAAAGATATGACAGTTTGTGCACATATAGCAGTTAGTTCATTACTACGAAATTGGAGGAAGTCAATTAAATATAGTGGTCTATCTTAATGAGGAAATCATGGACATACATGAACTCTACATATTGGATCATCTATGTATTGCATGGCATACTGACTAAACATACAACAATTCATTATATATACTTATTGTGAATTCAATATACAAACTGCCGATTGAATTCATACCTCTCATAATTGAATTAATATCTAACTTATATCTAAGTGAAAATAGTAAAATAAAAAATTTAAATTATATGCTTACCCTAATATGATCCTAAAATTCAACAAATTCCAATTATCTCATTCAGAGTTTTGTTGATAGAAGCAAAAATCAGGAGAAAATTGTGCTTTTTTTACTATATTGTCCATCGTGCTTTATCCCCCAAGCCTCTTATAAACTGAAAGACTACGCATGAATTATTTGTGTATAAATGGTTTTTGATTAGTCACAAACACAATTCATTCGACATCAAAATTCAATATTATTTTGAGAGGTTTTTGTTTGCATTGTATGTGCATCCCTGTTGTATGTTTCCATAGATCGAATTTGGCTCATTACAGTTGTTATGATGTCTATGACTTTGAGTATGAACCAACTATTTGTATGCTTTGTGTACTCACAATTGTTTGGAAATTGGTGTGTAATTCAGCGATATTGGCTACTATGTAGTTCACTAGGATGTTGATTCACCAAAAAATGGCAGGAAATGTTGGGATTGGAAGTGCAAGATGGTGGTGAAGGTCTCCATCACTTCTCTTTATAGGATATTTGGTGGACCTAAATTTGCGTTGATGATAATTCAACTAAAGACATTTGTGCGGTAATCCCACTTGCTAATTTGGATGCATTCTTCAAGGGGGAATTGTTAGTTTAAGGTTTTAAAACTAAGTTTATCTGAAAGAGGCATACTAAAGATAATAATAGTAGTGTGCACAACAGTCATATGATAAAGATGTATAGTCGGTTAGTAGTTACATTCTTTGGTATGCTTTGTCTATGTTTAATGACATATAGACTCTTACTAAAAAATATGAAAGTTTTTATGTTTAAGTTATTGGTGTTCTTACGGACCAAAAGACAATAGGAATAAGTTGCCACCTTCGAAGCAGAATCACGTGTATAAAAAAAAATGAGGTTGTACATGCCATTTCATTGTCAAGGTGTTATATAGTAGGGCAGATGTGGCCATCTTGATATACAAGCAACTGTTGCATGTAGACAACAATGGTATTTTTTTTCATCATGTACAAGATACTAGCAACAAGTTGTTTGCATTATAATAGACAAGAAGAAGGTTGGCATTCCAATTACAATGAGAGATTGTTGGCATTTCAAAAAGGATATTGAGAAGGTTGTTGATGACTATGGATATAACTGATTAAGGATGATTACAGTCTTAATATTATTATTTTGTCATTGATGTCAAGAAATTGATTTTCTAGTTCAGCATGATGTTGCCATATCTTAAGAAATATGATTTGATGAGTATAAAGATGTCAGTAAAAGAAAAAGAAAGAATATGATGAATAAGGGGATAAGTTATTCAATGGGCAACTATTACGAGCTAGACAATGATGAGATCATGATGTTTAGATTGTTTTGATATCCTACATATGCTATTGTTCGAAAGGTTAATACTATACTATGTTACCGAGCAAAGAACCTAGTTAGTAAACCCTAAGGTTATCGCTATCGGTTAATGAAGGCAGAATGTCTACCGAGTGAAGTTTAGTATTTACCGAGTTACAACCGAGCTATAACTGAATGCATTAAATGTTTAGATGTGATATTTAATGAAGGAAGCTAATGAGCTGGAGCAGATTAAATGATTGGTAAGTCATGTATGAAGATTGTTAAAGAATCTATGGTAAAGAAAGATCGGCTGGAAGATCTACAGCTCAGATTGAACCGCAATACCCTAACACAAGTTCCAAGGTGAAAATTCAAGTTCCAAGGTGGGGTAAAACATTTTTAGATCGAAGGATTCATTGAACCTGGCTATGAAGATCTGATGGCTATGATTGACCATGGGAAATGTGATCAAGGAGATTAAGTGGTTGGAAGATTGTTTATAAATAGGAAACTGTTGATAAACAATGTATGCGGGCAAGTGTATGCAAAGGGATGCTACATAGTGATTACCGAGCACAGAAGCTTGAAGACCTGTTTTGATAACAGAGCATAGAGCCCAGTAGAGGGACAAGATAAGTCCTATGAATTGATTGTATTGAGCAAATAAGAATCTGCTTCAACATTTTTAGATGTGAAGTTACAGACATATTTTTATTACTATTATTTTGAGAAGTAGTAGAAAATTTCTTAACCGAGTGGACTTAACAGTCTTATTTGTAAAATCCTCTAGCAAGGTGACATTCTTATTGAGTGTTTGAAATCCTTTAACAAGGTCACTTCTAACAGGGTGAAGATCCTAACAGATCTGAGGGAAATCCCTTAACTGGGTCACATCTAGCAATGTGTTTGTAATCTTTAATAGGATTCGCTTTTAACCGAGCATTCTCTAGAAGAGTATATTTCTTAGTGGGTTCGAAATCCCACAATGGTTTTTCCCTATTTGGGTTTCCATGTTAAATCTGGTGTTATATGTTTGTGATCTTATGTATTTATGGGTCTGCATGCATTACTATTTTTCTGATAAGGTTACCGAGGTTGAATCTATTGTTTTTATTGAAGATTAAGTTTGAATGATTCACCCCCTCCTCTCATACTATTAGCTTGGCATCTGTACTAAACATATTTAATATCAGAACTATGAATTGGTATCAGAGCTTTGGACTCTGGTAGAAAAGTTTAAAGGCACTTGAGTTAAAGATCCAAAAGATGTATAAGAGGGATGCATCGAAGCTGAATACGTCAAGTTTCTCTACATGGCAGAAAAGGATGAAGCTGCATCTATCAGGAATTGGAGAGTATGTTGTCTATTATCTAGAGAATGATTTCATCACACCGAACACCTATCCATTAACAATGGAAGAGATAAAGGCAAAGCAAGAACATATTCAAGCAATGATTGAAATAACATCTGCATTGACCGACTCAGAGTTTAATGATCTAGAAGGATGTACTGATGCAAAGGCAATGTGGACTAAGCTCATATCTGTGTATGGTGGAGATGAACATGTTCAAAGAGCAAAAGTGGATAGTCTAAGAGGACAACTTGAATCTATGAGGATGAATGAAGGCGAGAACATAACCCAGTATAGTACAAGACTAAAGGAGATTGTCAATCAAATCAAAGGAGCGGGTGGAATTATTGAAGAGAAAGATATAACAAGTAAGTTGTTAAGAACCCTTCTACCAACCTATGCAATCCGAGTCTCTACAATCAATGAATTGAGGTCTATACCCAATATGCCAGTTTCTTTAGATGCTACTATTGGTAAGCTACATGCATTTGAGTTAAGTAACTTTGATAACAGTGGGTCATCGGTAAATAAAGTTGAATATGCATTCAGTTCTTTTCATATTGATGAAACTGATGATTACAATTATAGAAAGTATACGTACTTTGAAGGGAATCATAGTGGAGCAAGTGAAAGATTTTGCAAAAACATGGAGGAGGTACACAAACTGTATGAGGAAATCAGACAGCAAGAAGAGTTTGAAGCACTATTAGCCAGAAGGCTACCGAGAGGAAAAGGTAAGTATAAAGGAAAGCTACCTTTAAAATGTTTCAATTGTGATAAGATAAGACATATGGCTTCTAATTGTCCTAACAAAGAATCTAGTGAAAAGAGAGATTACCAAGATGACAGACAGAAAGATAATCATTATAGAGGACACCGAGACTTTAGAAGAGATAAAAAGACATGCCTAATAGCTGATGAGGAATCTAATGATGATATATCAGATGAAACTAATATATAGGAAGTTGTTTATGTGGCTATCAAAGATGGATCAGATGAGAAAAGGTATGAAGAAAACTCTTTAATATCTCATATAAATACTAATGATTCTTGGATCATAGATAATGGTTGCTCACATCACATGACAGGTGATAAACACAAGTTTATTAAATTAGATGATTATGATGGAGGCTATGTAAGATTTGGTAATGATGCACCATGTCCGATAAGAGGTAAAGGATCCATAACACTTCTTGACAATGCTAAATGTAATGATGTTTATTGGGTTGAAGGTTTGAAATACAATTTTTTGAGTGTAGCATAGCTAAACAACACAGGTTACCGAATAGAGTTTGAAAAAGGAAATGTCAAAGTTCATGACAAGCATGGAAAGTTAGCTGCTACTGGGACACAAACAAAAAGTAATACATTTCATCTTGACTCAACTCAGAATAAATGTCTATATGCAAGGATAGATGATACCTGGTTATGGCATAAAAGGTTTTGTCATGTTAATTTTGATAATCTAATCAAAATAAGTAAGAAGCACCGAGTAAGAGGTCTACCGAGTCTTGAAAAACCTAAGAATGCTATGTGCTAAGGATGCTAGATGGGTAAGATGACAAGATCAAGCTTTACAAGTAAGTCCTACACTTCAAAGGGAATTTTAGATCTTGTGCATACTGATCTCTGTGGTCCTATGAAAGTTCAGAGTTATTATGGTGATAATTATCTCATATTATTTGTGGATGATTACTCAAGGATGATGTCAGTAATGTTTTTAAAAGAAAAATATGAAGCTTTTCAAATGTTTAAATGGTACAAGGCTAGAGTTGAAAATGAAACAGGAAGACAACTGAAATGTCTTAGATCAGATAGAGGAGGAGAGTTTACTTCTGATGAGTTCAACTTATTTTACAATGATCATGGTATAAAAAGACAAGTCTCTACACTGAGAACTCCACAGCAGAATGGGATAGCTGAGAGAAGGAACAAAACTATTGTGGATTGTGCCAGAACCTTGATGATTGAAAAGAAAGTTCCACAAACATTTTGGAGAGAAGCAATAAGCACAACAGTTTGCACCCTGAACCAAGTACAACTGAAGAAAGGAACTTTGAAGACACCTTATGAAATCTGGTATGACAAGAAACCTAATGTAAGTTATTTTAAAATCTTTGGGAGTAGATGCTATGTTCACAAAGATGATAGAAATGGTAAGTTTGATCAAAAAAGTGAAGAAGGAACATTTCTAGGTTATTCTTCTAAAAGCAGAGCATTTAAATGTCTGATCAAATCATCTAACAAAATAGTAGAAAGTGCAAATGTGAAAATTGATGAATTTGAAGAAAGAAATGATGAAGGAAACTCCAAAGAACCAGAAGATTATGAAGGATTTGTCTATGTTCAACCGAGAAGTCCTATCGAGAAGACTGCTGAAGAAAATGAAGAGAATATCCAGTTAACGAGTGATTAAGAAGATGATATAGAGCCTACTGAGCATGTATTAGCCAAGTATGTCAGAAGGAATCATGCACCAAGTCAGATTATAGGGGATAAGAATGATCCAGTGATGACAAGAAATAGACTGAGACAGAACACATGTCTAATATCTGAATTTGAACCGAGAATAGTGAAAGAGGCATTTAACAGTGATGATTGGATAAATGCTATGACAAAAGAGATTGATCAAATCAAGAAGAATGACACATGGACACTAGTCCCAAGACCGAAGGGAAAAAATGTAATTGGTACAAAGTGGATCTTTAGAAACAAGCTAAATGAAAAAGGTGAGGTCATTTGGAATAAAGCAAGACTAGTTTGCAAAGGTTATGCCCAAGAAGAAGGAATTGATTATGGTGAGACTTTTGCACCTGTGGCAAGACTAGAAGGAGTAAGAACATTGTTGGCATATGCTGCTTACAAGAATTTCAAGGTATATCAAATGGATGTCAAATCTACATTTCTGAATGGTATATTGGAAGAAGAAGTTTTCATTGAACAACCTGAAGGATTTGTTGAAGGAGAAAATAATGATCAGGTATGTAAATTGAACAAAGCTTTATATGGTCTAAAACAAGCACCTAGAGCATGGTATGAGAGATTGCACTCATATTTGATCAAAATTGGTCTTATAAGAACAAGTGAAAACAACAATATGTACATGAAGAATGATGAAAATGGAATACTGATCTCAGCCATATTTGTTGATGATATTATCTTTAGTGGAAATGACTCTCTATGCAAGAACTTTGGAAATGAAATGAGTAAAGAATTTGAGATGTCATTAATCAATGAGAAAATATTTTATAGGTCTACAGATACTGCAAATGAAAGATGAGATTTTCATTACCCAATCCAAGTACATAAAGGAAATCTTGAAGAAATTTGGAATAGAGGATTCAAAACCAGTAAGTACTCCTATGACTACCAACTGTAAACTATCAAAGAATGATGAATCTGTATCTGTTGATGAGACACTTTACTGATCTATGATTGGAAAGTTGCAATATGTTGTTCATAGCAGGCCAGATATAGCACATGCAGTAGGTATTGTTGCAAGATTTTCTGCAGATCCTAAGGAAACACACATGACGACAATCAAAAGAATTTTCAAATACTTAAAAGGCACTGAAGATTATGGTTTAGTATATCATAAAGGAAATGTTTTTGATTTAAAAGTTTATACTGATGCTGATTGGGCAGGCAACATTGATGATAGGAAAAGCACAAGTGGAGGAGCTTTCTTTTTAGGAGAAAGACTAGTGAGTTGGCTTAGCAAGAAACAAGGATGTGTTTCTCAGTCAACAACAGAAGTTGAATATGTTGCTATAGCACTGAATTGTACCAATATAGCATGGATCAAACAACTGTTGGAAGGTATAAATGAGCAAGTTACCAAGCCAGTAACTATATTTTGTGATAACACTAGTGCCATTAACATTTCAAAGAATCCTGTTATGCACTCTAAGACAAAGCACATCTCTATCAAATATCATTATCTTAGAGAAGAAGTTCAAGAGAAGAAAGTGGTTTTGGAGTATGTTAGCACAAAGGAACAAATTGCAGACATCTTCACCAAGCCACTGCCAAAGGACACTTTTGAGTATCTTAAAAGTCAGTTAGGGGTCCTACCCCTATCTTCCATTCACTGACCGAGTTCAGTGAAAGCATCAATTCCATGACTCTACAGAATATCTTTTAGGAGTTGATGCTGATTTACACACTTTAGGAGGTTTTCTAAAGGTGTGAAGGAAACATTAAACAGGGAATAGGAATTGAAGACAAAATGCTCTGACCGAGACTGAATTGATACATAACAACATGGAATTCACTTCTCAGAGGAAGAAATTATGTTTTTAGTTCTTTTCATTTTTGGCATTGCTGTCAAAGGGGGAGAAGAATAATGTATGGGGGAGAAGTCTACTGACCGAAGGAGAAGACTACATTTCAAAACCAGGGAGAAGACTAATGATAGAGGGAGAGCATTTCAGAATTTCACAACAATCTGAATCCAAATCAATAAAGTCAAATCAATTGGTTTTAGCATCAATGCCAAAGGGGGAGATTGTTGGCATTATAATAGACAAGAAGAAGGTTGGCATTCCAATTACAATGAGAGATTGTTGACATTTCAATAAGGATATTGAGAATGTTGTTGATGACTATGGATATAACTGATTAAGGATGATTACTGTCTTAATATTATTATTTTGTCATTGATGTCAAGAAATTGATTTTCTAATTCAGTATGATGCTGCCATATCTTAAGAAGTATGATTTGATGAGTATAAAGATGCTGGTAAAAGACACAAAAAGAATATAATGAATAAGGGGATAAGTTATTCAATGGGCAACTATTACCGAGTTAGACAATGATGAGATCATGATGTTTAGATTGCTTTGATATCCTACATATGCTATTGTTTGAAAGGTTAATACTATACTATCTTACTGAGCAAAGAACCTAGTTGGTAAACCCTAAGGTTATTGCTATCAGTTAATGAAGGCAGAATGTCTACCGAGTAAAGTTTAGTATTTACCGAGTTACAACCGAGCTATAACAGAATGCATTAAATGTTTAGATGTGATATTTAATGAAGGAAGATGATGAGCTGGAGAGGATTAAATGATTGGTAAGCCATGTATGAAGATTGTTAAAGAATCTATGGTAAAGAAAGATCGACAGGAAGATCTACAGCTCAGATTGAACCGCAATACCCTAACACAAGTTCCAAGGTGAAAATACAAGTTCCAAGGCAGGGTAAAACATTTTTAGATCAAAGGATACATTGAGCCTGGACAGGATTGAAGATTTGATGGCTATGATTGATCATGGGAAATGTGATCAAGGAGATTAAGCGGTTGGAAGATTGTTTATAAATAGGAAACTGTTGATAAACAATGTATGCAGGCAAGTGTATGCATAGGGATGCTACATAGTGATTACTGAGCACATAAGCTTGAAGACCTATTTTGATAACAGAGCATAGAGCCTAGCAGAGGGACAAGATAAGTCCTATGAATTGATTGTATTGAGAAAATAAGAATCTACTTCAACATTTTTAGTTGTGAAGTTGCAGACATATTTTTATTACTGTTATTTTGAGAAGTAGCAGAAAATATCTTAACCGAGTAGACTTAACAGTCTTATTTGTAAAATCCTCTAGCAAGGTGACATTCTTATTGAGTGTTTGAAATCCTTTAACAAGGTCACTTCTAACAAGGTGAAGATCCTAAAAGATCTGAGGGAAATCCCTTAACCGGGTCACATCTAGCAATGTGTTTGTAATCTTTAATAGGATTTGCTTTTAACCGAGCATACTCTAGAAGAGTATATTTCTTAGTGGGTCCGAAATCCCATAGTGGTTTTTCCCTATTTGGGTTTCCATGTTAAATCTGGTGTTATATGTTTGTGATCTTATCTATTTATGGGTCTGCATGCATTACTGTTTTTCTGATAAGGTTACCAAGGTTGAATCTATTGTTTTTATTGAAGATTAAGTTTGAATGATTCACCCCCCCCTCTCATACTATTAGCTTGGCATCTGTACTAATCATATTTAGTATCAGAACTATCACAAGTTGTACTCACAATTTGTACCAAATATATGCGACAAATGCAAGGCGTATACAGAGAGCTTGTTGGCGATGGACGTTTGTGTCGATGCTATAATAGACAAACACCTTGATGATCCTATTTTTGTAGCATGTTGAGGAAGAGAGATTCATTCCTAGCACATAAGGATGTTATGAATGAGATGACAAGGGTCTCTTCCATTCTATCATGAGCGCATGCGAATGATGCCACAAGCATCTTAAAATGAAAAAAATAAGAGGAGGGTAATTTCTTTTTTTTTCTAGTAGCCAGAATGTCTCGACACACCTTTAATTATGGGAATACCGTTGGCAATTGATACTCATTGGATTCATTTTTTTAATCATTGATGGAAACAAGATTTGATGGAAGTCACAAACCCGCACTAGGAGGCATATACCGACAGATACTGGCATTGGAAGAATTCAAACCTACACTGGGACCGACACTAGCATCAATACTTCAAGCAAGCGAACATCAAGGAAGATTTATTTAATAAATCATTTCATATTTATTGTCGAGGCTAACATTGATTATCTTTTGTAAATACATTATAAGCCTAAATAACAAATATGATGTGTAATAGGTATATAAGTCAGTCAACTAGGTCAATTTAAAACATGATGAGATAATGGTAATGTAATAGAGATAGACATATATAGGTATAGCAGAACTGTGAGATGTGAAATATATGTATGGAGATAATTTTTGTATGTGAACATTATATCATGCAATGATCTACAACATTCCTGGAGGATAAGTAATACCGGTAATAGTTCAAGTTTGTGAACCGGTACAAAGCAAAACCAGAACTGAAACTCTATTTGGCATAGCAGATGCATTCTTGAGTTAATTTTCATTAATTTACCATGGCAGAAAGCTTGTAGTCAGTGAGGCTCTTTAGTGATGAGAAGTATGCTCTAGGCAGTGTGTCTTCCTGTAAGTGTAGGCCCCTATTTTATGTAATATCTTTTCATATGGCTAGTGAACTGATATTGTGGGTAACAAATCCCATTGTGGTTTTTCCTCATTGAGGTTTTCCACGTATAAATTCTATGTGTTATAGTGTTGATTTATGTGGATGCTTTATTTTATTCTTGTTATATTCTTATTTGTTTACCGGTACATACATGCATGGTTTAGAAAGTTAAAGATTGTTGATTTCAGCATAACACTGATTCACCCCCCCTCTCAGTGTTCTTACATCCCAACAATTGGTATCGGATCTTGGTACCTTGGAAAAATTTTAACAACTAGAGGAAGATCCTAAAACTGGAATCTTTGAGCATGGCTATGGAGAAGCAACTTGAGATAGCTATTGAGGATTATGGTGCAGAAAGGATGAAGAACTTGAAATTGCAAGAAGAATTGAATTCTGTAAATGAATTCATTCTTATCCTGCAAGAGAGGTTATCATCTGCTCAAGACAAGAGAAAAGAACTTCTGCAACAATCAAATGATGAGGAGAAGAATGCTCTTAAGGAACAATGTCAGAAACTAAGTCAAGCAAACATTCTCATGAAGAATGAAATGCAAGATGTGACCATGAGGCTATCAAAAAAAATTGAGGACATAAAGAAGAAGGAAGATAATCTTGTTTTATCTCTAAAGAAAAAGTTTGATGAAT
This sequence comes from Cryptomeria japonica, assembly GCF_030272615.1. Classification (NCBI taxonomy): domain Eukaryota; kingdom Viridiplantae; phylum Streptophyta; class Pinopsida; order Cupressales; family Cupressaceae; genus Cryptomeria; species Cryptomeria japonica. Next base: position 466,301,605 of record NC_081406.1, on the reverse strand, counting down.
GTGAAAGATTGACTCATGAGAATAATCTATTGAGGATTGATTTGGCACACTCCCAGAATAATAAAAAAGAACTTGAAAGATAAGTAACTACTCTGAGAGATGATCTGACTACTGCAAGTGAGTATAAAGAAAAGTTTAGGATTAGTGCTACACAGTTGGATGAATTACTGAAAAGACAAAGATAGATTGATGATTTTAGAGGACTTAGATTTGTACAAGGTGAAAGCTCTGGTACTTCTAATGAGGATCTGACAACTGGTATGCAGAACTCATCAAAATAGAGGAAACTGGTAAGGCAATATAATGTTTATAAATTAAATGGTAGATATTTTTTTTGCAATAAATTTGGGCATATAGCTAAACAATGTAGAAATAAGGCAAATCAAAACTACAATTATGTTCCCGGTCAATGCACAAACTACAAGAAATATGGCCATAGATCAAAAGATTGTAGAATGAATATTAAATGTCATGCATGTGGAAATTTTGGACATTTCGCTAATCATTGTAGGTTAAGAAATAGTAATATCAGATATGTCAAAGCAATTCAGAAGAACAATGTTATATGCTATGCATGTAACAAAATAGGCCATATTACTAAGTATTGCAGAAGAAAGACTCAACCAATTAATAATGAGAAAGAAAAGAAAATGGTAGATGAAATACATCAAGATCAAACCAAGAGATGGGTTAGAAAATATAAAGAACAAAGTGGAGATGGATCTATACCGGTAAATCTACTGGTAGAATGGGGTATTCCTCCACCGGGAGGAAATTCCACCGGTAACTAAGGAATAAGCCTTAGGGGTTGGCAAAGTCACTGATAAATTTTGCATATTGCCCCAAAAGAGATCTAAGGAGATCTAGAAAGAGATATGCAGAAATGTGTTCATCATAGATGAAGGTTACCCCGACACACAACTGTGAAACTGACATCTGTAGGGTTGTTGGTGAAGCATTAATTACAGAAATTTAGGGTTTTTACTTGCTGATAAAAGAGGGTAAGTAAATTCGTTTTCACTCACCGATAATTCAAGCATTCAGAGTGAAGTTAAGGTGAATTAAGAGCGAGAAAAGCATTGAGAAAGGATTTTGATAAATTATTTGAAACACTCAATCATCCACCGGCATTCACTCTCAAGTATTTTCTCACATGGCATCTAGATCATCAGTACCCACTTTTATTTCAAATCCCACCATTGTCAAAGTCAAGGATAGGTTAAGGCCAGTCTTTAAGGAGGTTCCCAAAATTGCCAAGAAGGAAGACTCTACGGGAGCATTTTCTAAGGATCCTGATGGAGTAATGTATGTTAAAGATGTGAGGGAAAACATTCACTGCACTCTTGAGGATTTGGGCACCAAAGACATTAAAAGCATGTATCAATCAATGATATTGGGAGACACCAGAAAGATCAAACCAGAATTCAAGGCGATTGAGGATCTAGGGTTAACCGGTATTCTTTACATACTGGAATTCAAGGATGAGGTGATCAGATACATTCTGAGAAGGGTTCACAACAAATTCATTTAGTTAGATACACCCTACATGATAAAAAAAGAGGCTATTTAGGCTATCACCAGCTTACCCAAGGTCGGACAAGAACCTGGTAAGAAAATTTCCAACACAGAGGTCAAAAAACTCATTGGTGCTACTGTTGGAAATATGGATGGAGTAACTGAGAGGGGAGGGGTGAATCAGTTACCACAAAAATAAATCCACAAGTCCCTTAGATGTCTTAAATATAAACTGCTGTAACTCGGTAAATTAGCTTATCATTGTTCACCAAACATTAATATGCATGAAACAAATAACATGAACACAAGTAACACCAGATATAACATGGAAACCCAATTTTGGGAAAACCACCAATGTAACTAGTTACTGATTTTCACTCTTCTGAAGTGAGCCCTGTTAGGAGCCAACCCTGTTAAAGGTTACAAAACACACTATTAGGTGTGACCCTGTTAGAGGATTTAATCACCCTGCTAGGAGTGGCCTTGTGAAAGGTCTTAAGAACAATTCAACCGAATTGTCACCTTGTCAGAGGATTTACAAAATGGTTGTTAGACCAACTCTGTTAAGAGATTTCGGTATCACTGCTACAATGGTTAGAAAGCAACAATGAAGTGACCTGAATTAAACACAACTTATCTTGCTGATACAAATCTCTGTTTTGCACCAATAGATCCTTACTGATCACATATATCTTTTCTGCACCTCAAGGATATCACTGATCCTTCATCAGAATTCGCATATTTCTGCTCCTTCACATTTCCATACTTTTCTCTTTTTCCACACTTCAAAATCGCAACTTGATCTCTCATATATACCATTCAGGTTACCAAGTCAGCTCAATTATAAGTTACAATAAATATTACATAGGTCGGCTACATATACAAGTTTCAATTAATAAATATTGCTTTGGTCGGCTGCATGAACATTTCACTAATGCTCGGTGAACACTGCTGATTCTTCGGTAACCGACTGAACTCGGTAAGTACTGCTAACTCGGTAAAGACTGACTTTCCTTCACCTCTTTTTCGAAGACCGACTGAACTCGGTAGACTCTGTCTAACTGCTTTGCCGAACATTCTGAACTCGGTAGACTCTATCTAACTGCTTTGCCGAACATTCTGAACTCGGTAGACTGATATGACATTTGTGTAACATCAAAGACAATACACAATTAAACAATTGTATCCAACAATCTCCCTCTTTGGCATTGATGGCAACACAACATGTCATAGAATGAAATTTGAAAATAGGTCTTTTCTTTTATGACAACAACATGCCAACATAACTTTCCCTTTGGATAGAGAACACTCCCTCTTTCAATAATCTCCCTCTGTGAAGTAACTTCATCTTTTGGTTCTCTTTTGCTTTCTTCTTCAGATCTTTCTGCAAACTCATCAACTTTCACATGTGCACTTTCTATAACTTTATGAGTAGACAAGTTCAAACATCTATATGCTTTACTCTTGCAAGAATATCCGAGGAATATACCTTCATCACCTTTCACATCAAATTTTCCTTTTCTAGATTCTTTCAAAATGTAACATTTACTTCCAAATACTTTTAGGTAACTTACATTAGGTTTGTAGCCATACCATAATTCATAGGGAGTTTTGAATGAGTCCTTCTTCAGCTGTACTCGGTTCAAGGTATGAACAGCAGTGCTGATAGCTTCCTTCCAGTATTTGATAGAAATATTCTTTTCAATCATTAAGGTTCTTGCAAAATCCATGATAGATCTGTTCCTTCTTTCAGCAATTCCATTTTGCTCAGGAGTTCTAGGGGCTGATACTTGTCTTTTGATTCCTCTCTCAATGCAAAAGTTATTGAATTCATGAGAGATAAATTCACCACCTCTGTCTGACCTCAGACATTTAAGTCTTTTACCTATTTCTTTTTCTACTCTAGCCAAATACCATTTGAATTTTTCAAATGCTTCTGATTTGTTCCTTAAATACATGACAGTCATCATTCTTGAGTAATCATCTCTTATAGCAATATAAACAATTTCATCTTCACTATTATCAGATGTTAAGGAATAATGTGAAGTATGACTAATGCAAATGGATGCTAAACCTTACTAAGATCAAAGGAACCAAGAAAAGCACCTTTAGCTATGGTAACTTAATTGTTTGTTTAATGCTTTACTTTCTAAATGAGCTACCCGGTTTAGGAAAGAAGCAATGGGCTCATGACATACAAGTATGTATGAAAATCAAGATGGCTATCATCAGTCTTTGTACTGGCATAGATGAGAAAGTTTGGGTGTATTTTAAGACTTTTCAAGAAAACATGAGCAAAAGGGAGAAAATTTTAAATAATATTGTGGAGAAGTATTCTATTGACATATGTTTCATGGTGAAAACTGATGAAACTCTCATGGAAGCAGTTGAACCTAGGAAAATATGGATTAGTGAGCTTTGATATGAGGTAGATGATAGCATTTTTGAGCTTTATGAAAAGATGTTGTTAGATGCCCCATTAGATGATAAGACATGACACTTTGGTACAGCAGGAGAGAAGGCTCTTGAAGTAAAAACAAGTTTTAACAAGAAGAGAAGATAGAAGAAAATAGAGAAGATGTTTGCATATGTACAAGATGTGCTACATAAGATAGACACTCACTTGGGCTCTAAATCTAAATAGGTAGTTAAACCGGCAAAGGTTGCTATTGAAGAAGTGAAGAAGCCACAAGTTCACATTTCCCCTATCACTTCTGATTCTGATCCTGAGGATAATGAACCTCTGGCTTTCAGAAGGGTGCAAAGGAAGAATGTGGTAAAACCACTAGTAGAGCAACAAAAGGAAGAACCTAGGAGGAGACTTGTCAAAAAGGTAGCTTAGCCTACTGCACATCCGCCACCAGTAAGGAAGCTTGTGTAGAAGAGGAAACCAGTCACACCAGCAACCACAAGAAAAAAGTAGAAGGGTGATGATATTAAAACTGGTAAGACAATAATGACCTGTGCTGAAATTATTGATGAAGTTACAAAAGATGGAATATTAAATAATATATCAAAGAATTATGAAGATTTTGAATAAAATGAGCAAAATGAGCTAGAAGAGGCTATTTTACTATATATCGACATCTATAAGAAAGCCTTGGTTGAAATTTTGAAGGAGATACCTTTATCCCTATATAATAAACTTGAGCCTAGAAGACTTGATGCTATCAAGAGGGATAGGGAAATCAAGGAAGTTGCACTTTTGGAACAATGTGGTACTATAAATAATGAAGAGATAAAAGATGTATAGATACTGCTAGTAGGACAATTTTCAGTAGTAAAAACTGGTAGATAATCCTTATGATGGGAAGAGTAAAATAGGTGATAAATGAGAAAAGTAAGGGATGGACAAAATTCTTTCTGAAATACCCAGACTTTCTCACATCACAAGAAGAATTTGCAAAGGCAACATCCCCCACCATTCCTGACAAATCAAAACGAAAGTTTATTTTGGGTAGTTCAACTCTAGTTTTGATACAACCACAACTGACAGTTAAAGAGAGTGTATAGTCTGTATCGATACAGACCAATTTTGAGCAAGAGAATGTACAGGGCACTGGAAACACTATGGATGATACTCCACCAGCAGTAACCAATAGTGCACCAAATGGTGAAGCCACCTATGCAATATAGGTTGAGATAGACAAGGTAGAATCAACTAAGTCCATACCGGCAGGTAAAACTGATTCCTCAGAAAGAGTTTTGGCAATTGACACTTCTCAAGTCGAGAAGAAATAAGTCTTTGAGTTAAGTCCAATAGAATTAATGATGATGGCCACTCATAAATTGCTAAAGGAAGGAACTGTAGACAAAGGGTTAATTGATCAATCAGTCTCTGTACTACATATAATAATGTCTGACTGTCAGATTGAGGATGGAGAAATCCCTTTTGGTAACCTCAATACTTTAACAGAGCACATATCAAATAATTATCAATCTTTGAGACAGATTGCAGACCGACAGGCTTTGGACAATTTCTATGTAGCTAAAAGAGCAGCTTTTGATTAACTCATAAGAAGTGGGAATAAGAAAATAGAAGACAAGTTTATTCCCATTGAAATTTTCTTAAAACAATGTTTTAATATTTATAGAGTATGTTGTAATTTGGGAAATCTTACAACCAATGTAGATAGCAGATTGAAAGAGTTATATGAAAAAATGGCTAATATTGCTAACTCTTTTGATGGATTGACTGCACTAACTACATCTATTGATGGACAAATTTTATCCTTGGAGAACCAAGTTTTTGCTTTTGAGAAGTAGGTAGATAAAATAATAAGAAGAGTGAGAAATTTAAGAGGATTGGTAAGACCTAGACTTGATTCATTGGGTGTTCACAAGAAAGAATGCATAGATATGCTAGTAAAACCCACAATAGTAGATACCCATGAGAAGGAATCATTTTCCCACTTTCTTAGTGGACTTGCATCAGCATCTGATACTTTCAAATTAGGATGGGACATGTATCTTCAGTTGCTACAAAAGGCATACCCATAAATCCTAAAGATGCCCAAGCTCAAGTGACACTAATAGTATTCTTTCATTCTTTTATTCTTTCACCAGTCTTTGGCATTAATGTCAAAGGGGGAGTATGTACATATGTGAAAATTATCAAAGAAAACATTATCAGATGGAGTATATGGAGTGTATTTCTTAGGGGAGCACACCGACAGGAAATCCATTTTTCAAATGAGTATTTCCATCAATGCCAAAGGGGGACATTGTTAGCAATTGACACTCATTGGATTCATATTTTTGTCATTGATGGCAATAATATTTTATGGAAGTCACAAACCAGCACTAGGAGGCATATACCGATAGATACCGACATTGGAAGCATTCAGGCTTACATCGGCACTAATACCGGCATCAATACTTCAAGCAAGCTGATATCAAGGAAGATTTATTTAGTAAATTATTTTGTAATTATTGTTGAGGCCGACATTGAATATCTTTTGTAAATACACTGTAAGACAACATAAGGCATATCATATGTAGTAGGTATATAACTTAGTCTGCTAGGTCAATTTAAAAGATGATGAGATAATGGTAATGTAATAGAGATAGACATATATAGGTATAGAAGAACTGTGGGATGTGAAATGTATATATGGAGATCATTTTCGTATTCGAACATTATATCATGCAATGATCTACAGATAGCTTGGAAAGCAATCCTAGAGGAGAAGCAATACTGGTAATAGTTCAAGTTTGTGAACTAGTATAGAGCAGAATCAGAACCAGAACTCTATCTAGCATAGAAGATGCATTCTTGAGTCCATTTTCAATAATTTACTTTGGTAGAAATCTTGTAGTTAGTGAGGTTCTTTAGTGATGAGAAGTATGCTCTAGGCAGTGTGCCTTCCTACAAGTGCAGGCCCCTATTTTATGTAATATCTTTTCATATGGCCAGTGAACTGATATTATGGGTCACAAATCCCACCATGGTTCTTCCTCATTGAAGTTTTCCACATATAAATTTTGTGTGTTATGTTGTTCATTTATGTGGATGGTTTATTTGCTTCTTGTTATATGCTTATTTTTTTACCGGTACATACATGCATGGTTTAGAAAGTTAAAAATCGTTGATTCTGACAAAACATTGATTCACCGCCCCCTCTCAATGTTCTCAGATCCCAACAAATACAAACACATTGGATGCTCAACATGATGGCTCGACACTCACATGAGTCAATCATATCGATGGATTCCACATTTGCAATGAATAAATATGGGGAAAGTTTCCTTAAACTCCTTGTAATGAGTCTTCCTCATATTTTGAAGTTTCCCATTACAGTCAATTGTAGATGGAAATAATTATAATGTTTTTTGCTGGAAATAGTACCAATTATATTTGTTGCTCATGTTTGATGAGGAGAAATTAGGGGTTCTCATTGAATGGGTAGTGACATCAAGGAACAAGATCGAGGACCTTGAGGTGTGGTTGGTGGAGTTGCGGAGATGAGAAAAGGAAAATAGGCCTGATTGGAGGATCAATGCATTCATCGTAGATGATGCGAGTGCAGAGATTCAAGCGATACAAGATGTGCATGTTTCAATTGTTAGTCTACTTTAGATCAAATAGTAAGATATGTCGATCTTCCATTTTTTGTATATTGATTAGGCACAATTAATCGTTAACTTCAAAACAAGACCTTTTTTCAATGTCACATGATACTTTGTATCTGGCATGTGTGGCGAGCATGGTTGAAGAATTTCTACAAGTATGCCACAAAAGAAAGAGCAATGGACATTTCTCACCATTTAGGGAAGATAATGATGGCAATGCATGAAAGTGAAGAGTGCACTACTCAACAACTGCACAATTTATTTGTTGAATTCGCTTATCAACAACATTTTCTAGAGTACTTCTACAACACATGGTGTCGAGATGGTTGCATTGGTGAGTTTTCCATTACCTTATATTTTGCCTCCCCAGCTTGTTAACTCTTCCGTTGCGATAGTTGTCTCATTCGTTGTTCATTGACATCTTCCTTTTTTTTGTCTTTTGAGTAGCAATGTGGGCGAAAAAATTCAAGAATTTCCCTCACACTAACCAAGACATAAATAATGTCATCAAATTATACCATGGAAAATTATTCAGGTGTTGCACCTAAGAGACAATAAGAAAATATGCACAAGGAGGATGGACAATCTATATCACGAGCTTTCTTATAAAGTGGAACTATTCTACAATAAAAAGTGATTGTTGCAACATTATGGATTCATTAGAAACTATAGGTTGTCACATTTACGAACTAGCATGGAGAGGGAAAAGGAAATTCTTGATGTCGATTTTGTTCCAGATGAAACGAATCTTGGTTTGTATCAGGTGAAAAGTCAGTCCTCTTGCAATTGGTACATGGTTATGAAATACGGTGATCACTTGTACATATGTGACTATCCATGGAGTTTTCAAGGAAACACATGCGAGAATGATTTGAAGGTTGTTGCAATGGTGGATAACTCATTTAATGATTCACGTCTCCCGGGTAAGTCGATCTCAAGTGCAAGTCAACTTGTTTGGTTTGTCAATGTTTATGCATGGTAATTTAAAAGATCTACACTTCACTCTAAGATATTGTTTCATGCAGAACCTATTCCTATGTCAACTCCAACATCTAATAACATTAATGAACACCCAACAACTCTATCAGTTGTCGATACCATTTCTAGTGCAGAAGCACATATAGAGGATGTTCACATCATGAGGTGCAATGAAGTGAGCACAAACTTGAAGATGGTGTCATGAACAATGCCACACATGCGAAAAAATAATGGCATTTGTAGGTCGTGTGGAGAGGTTCATAGTTGATCTTGAAAATTCAAGTGCAATGTCATTTGATTTCAGTCCCCATATTGATCCAGTCACTACAAGCACCATTCTAATGCGGCCTTGGTTTAGTGCAAGTAGAGATTGTGGTCAGATTCAGAGGCAACCTAGGTAGAATACAAACACTGAGATCTTTGATGATGTTATGCACCTTGACACCTTTGAGTTTCCCTTAGAGACTACTAGGAGGCGGAAGGGCAAGAGGTTATTTGATGAAGCACCAGAACTGCACGTCCTTTCCACAGGTTCTGTTGTAGTATCTAATATAGGTTGGTTCACAACTGTGTCATGTTTAATTTGTTTCCAAAAATGTCAATAATATTCCATGTGTAAGACAAAATGGTCAATAATATGCCATGTTGAAGACGAAAAAGGTCAATAATGTACCATGTTTAATACAAAAATGGTCAATAATCTAGCATGTTAAACATAAAATGATCAATAATCTGCCATGTTTAAGATGAAAAAGTTCAATAATCTACTATGTTAAAGACAAAATGGTCAATAATCTACCATGTTTAAGAAAAAATGGTCAATACAGGTTGGTACACAAGTGTGTCACATTTAAGTGGTTTCCAAACATGTCAATGGTGCATGTGCTTACTTAGTAGTTCTGTCTCACAATTGGTGGAAGTGAACCACAAATAGGCATGACAATGTCACTACACCTTCAACATCTGAGCAGAGGAATCCTTGCCAACGATTGGCTTTTGACTTTGCTCAATCCGAACAAGGATCACAAAATATCCCTCGCTAACACAACATTGGTATTATTGCTTCAGATTTGGATATACGTTCTTTATGTATACCTTCCATATCTACAGATAACTACATGACATTTTCATATTCATGTCAACAGCTAAGATGTGCTATAGAGGTCATGTGGTACATTTTTTTGCAATGAATAACATGTCGCATTATGTTACTTTGACTGTGAAACTTTTTTGTTTCTCTTTATGTGGGAGGTGGTGATCGCTATTTTATCTGTATCATATTTTAAACCATGTGTCTGTCATTACCTTCGTACTACATTTTTCTTAGCTCCATGTTTAGCTTTTTATCTCTCAACATGTTTAGTAATATGGACTAGAATTGTTTGTTGTAATATTGTTGTAATGCTTTGTATTATTGTCCCCAATGTTGTTACACATTGTATCTTTCTCAGCATGTGCCTTTTAGATATTTGTTCACCTTCTAGAAAGCAATGCCAACCATGTACACCAGTGACAACATGAGGAGGTTGTAATTTTGATTCAGCCACTTTATTTTTCAGTATTGTATCTTTATGTATCACATTTATTAAATGCTATGGTTAAATAAGTAAGACTCTTATTGTATGAATATATCTTACAATTATTGAATGGTTTAGTTAAATAACTCACACACTTATTGTAGGAATATTTTTTAAATTTATTGAATGGCATTGTTAAATAACAAGCACTCTTGTTGGATGAATGTGTCGGTTACACCGGCATATGGAAGAGTGTAGCCAAAAGGATGCATGATTGAGGATGCATGCTCGCCTTAGTATTCTATGGCGGGTTGACATACATAGAAATGACAATGGCTAGACATATTGTATTTTCCATATAATAGACCTCTTCTTTTTGGTTCCATATTTGGAGACAGATCAAAATATATAGGGTGCTATGGCCTGTTTTCAGACCCTTTGTCAACTAGTTCGTGGCTCTCTTGAGGGTGCACATAATGTGCACCATCAACCAAGATTCAGATCCATGGAGGGGTCAGTATGACTACCACACCCAGATTACGACGTTATTGCCGCTAGTGCCCTTTTTTCCACCAATCTGGCGAATCTAGATTATACGTACCTCTTCACAGGACATAATAGTTCCCGTCCACCGATGAGGTTTGCGAGGATTGAAAGAAGATTATCATCATAGAGGAGGTCTCTCCCATAAAAATGTATTATCTTTCTTGGTTGTATGACTATGGTTTTTAATAAAACCATTGACATTTATGTTTACAGAGGGACATGATGGTATATTTTCGTGGACAAAATTTATATTTTTGGTATTCTCCTACAGTTTTTGTGAATGAATATTTATTTAAAGTGAGATTGCTCCATTTTTATTTTATTTTCTTGCATGTACAACCTACATGTCAAACTTCAATGTATCCTATATTATTAATAAGAATTTAAAAATCACTCCATGTATATCAAAAATAATATCAATAGAGAGACCACACCACTAGTCCCTATATTGCATAACGATACACTATATTACATACATTACACTAACACAATACGTTAAATTACATAAATCACAATAACACAACATGTTATATTATTTCTTTCTATCTTTCCTTTACAACAACATGTTCTAATGAAATTTTTGATGAAGTGTAATTTCGTTAACAAACTCGATGTGATATTGATATATCCTTGAAATAAGATTTTATGTATGTGATACAATGCCATTACTAATTCATATTAATTGATTAAAATGAGGATGCTCTATTCTTAAAAATTTGAATGCCCACTGACTTGCAAAGTACATTCATTGTAACCATAACAAAACTCATTGAAAAGGTCAGATGTTACATGTATGAATCGATACGACCAAGAATTCTTCTCGGGAGGATATTGGGTTTCAGACAAAGGAACATTAAACTCATACACAGAGAAGGAAAAGTTAATTAAATATAGATTTAATAATCATTTTCTTATACAATTGATATTGCAACAACAATTAATTGTTAAAACAATTCAATTTATCAATAGAATGATCAATTAACTCATACACATTATGTTACATTTATTCATACATGTTATGTTATTGACAAAATTTAGTTCATTTTCTTCAAATGAAACCCATCAACATGCATAAATTTTAATTTGAAAAGACAAGTTGAAAATGTTGTAAGCATATGAAACTCATATAACAAATGGACAACAAAATGAGATCAGAACAAAAAATGATATCTTTTATTCATCTTAAATAAACTGAGTGTTGGTACTCAAATCAACAGGTTCCCACACTCTAGAGAAATAGCCAATGACTCATGGTTAAGTGGTAGGACTAGATTTAGGGTTCAATCCCACGAAGATATTTGAACATAAATGCCTTGCATAAATATTCAACTGAAGAAATAAAACCTTAACTCGAACTCACACTAGTTCATCCTATGTTGTAGTATTTCTTCATAAATTTAATTCATTTGTTGCAAATCCAACCCATCAAATCATACACATAATCATTAAGAATAGACAAGTTTAGAACACTCTTAGCATTTGAAATTCATACAACACATGAACACAATAGGAAACTAGAAGATAAAATGTATTCTTTTGTTAGACAGTTCAAATAACTGGAAGACAACTGAGAGGGGGGGTGAATCAGTTGTCGTAGATTACCAGAACCATTAGAAATTTAAACTTTAATAACAAAACCCAAAACATTAATACTGGAATAGCAGATACACTAATTAAGCATAAAAAATAATCACAAAATAAATACCATCCACATAACACCAAGATTTGTACGTGGAAAACCCAGTAAAGGGAAAAACCACGGTGGGAATCCTACCCATAGTTAGATAATAATTTTGTAGTAAGTATGTGAATTACAACTAAGGGGCCTGCACTTGTAGAAAGGTCAACAACCTAGAGCGCAATGCTCATCACAAAAAGAGTCTCACTAACTATATATAAATCCAGACTACAATCCAGAGAAGTGTTGAACTGCAAAAGATAGAATCTCCTATGCCTGAGTACAATTTGGGTTAAGCTCAATACCGGATGACTAAATCTTCTTATATAAAGCCAATTTGATCTCCAATGATCGACAAACTCCTCTGCCTGAATGATATTATATTATTTGCAAATTACATTCCCTGACCATGACCTCTAACAATAACCATGATGATCTACAATGAGATCTTACATCTATATATATAAACCCTCGACCATAAACAATCAAAATGAATAGCAGACAATAAACCAATTACATAATTATAAACCATGTCCACCTTAGACCAAAAAAAAAATATCAACACATAAGACATTTTGGAAATACATCAATAGGTCCTATCCACACATTACATTAAAGTCGATCCATAACGTAGATCAACTGAGACCCAGTATAGGTCCACACGCTCTAGTAATGATCTCCAACCATCAAGTCTCGAACAAGATCACCATCAACATCCTCAAACTCCACTAGAAGCTACATGAACACCACTTATGCAATTTATCAAAGATCTCCACCAAAAACTCAACCGATAAAACCCTCGCCGGAACTAGAAACCAATCTTCTAAGCAAACAAGATAGAATCTATGATAGGGAGATTGTGAGAGAAGCTACTCAATGGTTCTTAAATGGTTTAAACTACCTCAAATGGTCCTCAAGGACAAAGTTTTTAATTCCTCCTTCTGGTTGTGATTTCAATTTTTGATTTCTAGTTTCCCAACACCTCATACACCCCTCAACCAATCACCCAATGTGTTGTCATTCCTTCCTTACTCAAGCTCTCATTACCTTGCTTAACTAGTCACTCCACTCCCAAACATACTCCTTCTCACCCTTGCTATCCCCTAACTATAAATTGACCTCCTTCAATGTCCCAAGAAGGATGTTTAAGGGCTACTCATAGTTTTATTTATGGTTTGAAGGTTCAACCTTGCCTTGCTCTAGGTTACTCAAACCCACCAATGCTTGGATTAAGTCAACAATGGAGTTTATCCTGCTACAAAGGATTTTCAATGGTTCTTATTGAGTTTTCAAATGACTTTCAACTAACTTAGCAAGTCTCCTTAACCTTATTAAAATTGGGTTAAGCATTTTTTGGAAATAGGCCCAAAAGGCTAGTAGCTTGTGGAGGGCTAATTGGCACTTTTTTGTTCACGCAACCCAACGATGGGAAATTCCTCCAAAAAAATTATCTTTGTTGATTTTTTAGAGGTATAAGATAATAGATTTTCATGGTTTAGGCCTCTGTCAATGCAAAATGAGGATTCTCCACTATTTATGGCACTTTTGTAGGGTTTCAAGAGGGGTTTCAAGCTTGCTTTATTAAATACACTTCTCCTTCACAAAACAAGGCCTAAAACTGACCATTGGGATCTACCACACCTTAGAGATCACTGGTCAAACACTTTCCACTTGTCATTTTTCCAGACACTTGGCGCACTAGCTGTAAAAGTTGACAAAAATAGTCATTTTCACTGTTTTTCTGTCTTTTCACTATTATCTTTGCACAAAGTAGGGTTAGAACTTCTAAAATGCCTACACAAAATCATATATAAACCTTTTAACAACAATTTAACTCTGCCTTGAACAAGTATGGTGAAGTCTTCATGCATAGAAGGTTTCAAAGACAATCTTGGTGCCAAAAACCAATATATTTCCCAAAACAGCGAGTTTGCTCCCCTTTACAAATAGTGACACTTTATAATGCAAAAATGGATAAAGTTTGGTGATCCAATCCCTTCAAAAAGATTCTATGATAGGTGAAGACCTCTGTCCATTTTTTTTTCAAACACTTGATGCTTAGAATCCAAATTTTGAGCATAAAGGAAGATTACTAGCCAAGTTAGACAACTTGCCTAATAAGTGCTCAAACTCATCTTTTCCATCACAATCATGGAAGAAAAGGAAATTATGTACATTATATACATTCATACCAACTTGACCAAATCCATTTGGTGGGAGCCCAGGCCTATATTAGTCAAGTTGCTACATTTTTAGACCCCAAATCCTTGATAGGGCAGTGAGCACACAAAATGGAAAATATTTTATCTAATCAACTTGCAAATGGAAAGCCAATGTAAAGATTACTTGGAGAGAATTGGATAACCACTAGGAACACTTCCAAGAAGGTACAATATGGACAAAATATGCTACAGTACAGACTGTTACTCAAAACAAGTTCAAATTGCCATGAAAACCAGAAAATGCACTCCTTTTATTGAAAAAAATGACTTTGTTTCACATCTTCCAACCCTATAAAAGGAATAGGGTGGCCTATTTAAAGGTTTTGTGACTTAGTTAAGAAGTCCTATATGGCCATATTTCTGTAGAATTGTTTTTCACATTTTTGACTTCAAAAATGACAACTTTTCAACAAGGCAAGCAACTTTTGTTGCACAAAATGACATCTTTGACAACCAAACCTCATAAACTCATCTCAACACATAATAAATGCTTAAAAACACTTATTAAACATGTTTCAATGCTTTGGAAAGCATTTTGAGACCTTTTAGGCAATTTTACATATTTTTGCCAAAATTGTCAACTCAAGTCCTAAAAGCTAAAACTTGACCTCTTGAGCAGAAAATGAGATTAAAACCACTAGAAAAGACACACAACAACCTAAAACAACATCATAAACCTAGCACAAGACATTACAAACATGAAAGCATGAAAGACTCAAAAAGGAGAGTTTTTACTCAACTAGGTGCTCCTGCACCATACTCCGCCAAAGACAAAGAAGTCATGTGACTCCTTGAGGCAGAAAAGAAGAAGGTATTATAGCTTGTTGAAAGTCAACTTCACGTATCCATGTGTCCTCTAAGAGAGGCTTATCCTTCCATTTGACTAGGTGCTCCATATAGGTGTGATTCCTTGTCTTCTTGAGAACCCTGGAGTCTAGAACCTGTTCTGCTTGAGGAAAAGAGAGATGAGAAAAAGAAAGATTAGAAAGGGACTGTGTAACATCTTAAACTCTTTGAATCTCCTTAGGTGGCTGCCCCTTGAAAGCAATCAAATCTGCAATAATAAAAATGGGAGACAAAGAAATATCAGTAGGCAAATCAACTTTGTAAGCATTAGACCCATACTTAGCCAAGATTTTGCAAGGGCCTATTCTCCTCATCCAAAGTTTTCTTGGAACTCCTTTTTGTAGACTTGCCTTGTTCAAATTAACCATCACATATTCTCCTATAGAAAACTAAACATCTCTTTTTGTAGCATCCACTCTTGCCTTGACTTTTTGGGAGGTATCCTAAAGAGCCTTTCTTACTTGCTCATGAACCTCCTTCATGGATTGAGCAATGTCATCTGTTGTTCCACTCTTAGGCTGCAAGTTAGTTATATCCCTCAACTCCATTATACCTCTTGGATGCATACCATAAACAACTTCAAAAGGGCTTTTACCTATAGACTGGTTGACACTATCATTGTAGGCATATTCTGCTTGATGAATGAGCTGATCCCAACTTTGTCCATATTCATTTGTCAAACACCTAAGCAAGTTTCCAAGAGACCTATTCACAACCTCAGTTTGGCCATGAGTTTGTGGATGATAAGCTGAACCAAAAGAGAGATTAGTACCCAGTCTCTTACATAATGTTTTCCAGATATGACCAAGAAATTTCACATCTCTATCTGAAACAATGCTAGTAGGCAAACCATGTATTCTAACAACTTCTTTGAAAAACAAGTAAGCAATATGACTTGCACCATATGTTGTCTTACAAGGAATAAAATGAGGCATTTTTCTAAATCTGTCAACTACTACAAAGATGCTATCAAATAATGCTTGAGTTCTAGGTAATCCTACCACAAAATCCATACTAATGCAATCCCAAGGCCTATGTGGAATGGGAAGAGGCTGATATAAACTAGCATTGGAGGAATTACCTTTTTATTTCTAACATACCAAACCCTACTCAACATACCTCCTAATGTCCCTCTGCATCTTAGGCCAATAATAGAACCTTTGAACCAACTCTAAGGTCTTGTTGAGACCAAAACGCCCACTTAAGAACCCATTATGCTTCTCTTGAATGAGGTTCTCTCTCATAGAACCTTTTGGCACACATAAATGTCCACCCCTGAATAACAAACCATCCTACAAAGTGAAAGTAGCATACGCACCATGGAAATGATTCTCAAAATCTTGACAAACTTTATAAGCTTTAGCAAAATCATCATTAGTAGGATACATATCTTTAAAACTATGAATACCAATGCTCTATACTTGAATCTCATGAAGAGTTAACAACCTCCTACTCAAAGCATCTGCTACTTTATTCAACTGACCCTTCTTATGCTTAAGAGTAAAAGTGTAAGCTTGCAAGTACTTTACCCATTTAACATGCCTATGATTCAGTTTGTCCTATGAGTTCAAGAAACTTAATGCCCCATTATCTATGTATACAACAAATTCTTTAGGAAGAAGATAATATCTCCATTTCCTAATTGCCTGTACTAATGCATAAAGTTCTAAATCATAGGAAGAGTAATTTTTCTTGGCATCATTCGACTTCTCACTAAAGAATGCAATTGGTCTATTGTCCTAACTTAAAACAGCTCCTACAACAATATTGCTAGCATCACATTCAATAGTAAAAAGCTTATCAAAACTAGGTAAAATGAGCACTGGTTGAGAAGCTACTTTAATTTTCAATAATTCAAACCCTTTATTGGCTGCATCCATCCACTAAAACTTTACCTTTACACCCCCTTTGATTGTGTCTAACATAGGGGCACAAATCTCACTGAATCCCTTGATGAATTTCCTGTAAAATTGTGCTAAACCATGAAAGCTTCTGACGTCACTGGCTGTTTTGGGAGTTGGCCAACTGGTTATTGCTGCAACTTTAGATTGATCCATTTTCAGATTTCCTCTGGGTACAACAAAACCAAGATAGACCAATTCTTGCTTCATAAAATCACACTTCTCTAGATTAATGGTTAGTTTTTCATCAGAGAACTTGCTCAAAATAATAGCTAAATGATTCAGACACTCTTCCTTAGTTTGACTGAAAATAAGAATATCATCTAAATACACAACAACAAACTTGCCAATGAAATCATGTAAAACTTCATTCATAAGTCTCATGAATGTGTTGGGAGCATTAGAGAGTCCAAATGGCATGACAAGCCACTCATAGAGACCCTCATTCATTTTGAAAGTTGTCTTCCATTCATCACCCTCTTTGATTCTTATCTGATGGTAACCACTCTTCAAGTCAATCTTACTAAAATACTATGCACCCCCCAATAAATCCATCAAATTATCTATCTCGGGTATGGGAAATCTGTATGTGATGGTGATCTTGTTTATGTCTCTAGAATATGTGCAACGTCTCCATGTTCCACCCTTCTTACGTGCCAACACTATAGGTACTGCACAAGGACTAATATTCTTCCTAATCAGCCCTTGGTCTAAGAGTTCTTGTATTTGTCTTGCTACCTCTTCATTTTGTTCAGGGGCCATCTTATAGGCTGCCTTATTGGGTAAAGAGGCTCCAGGTATGAAATCAATCTGATGGCTTATAGCTCTAGGAGGTGGTAAGGCTGTAGGTGTACCATCACTAATTATTGCTTTGAAGTTATCAAGGATCTATTGCACCTCATATGGTATCTCAACTTTCTTTGCTATCTTTTCTTCCTTGGGTTTCACTATGAGTGCAAATCCCACTCCTTCACTTTCTTCTAGTGTTTTTATGAATTCTTTCTCATCCACTAACAAGATGTTAGGCACTTTGTTGTTGCTACTCTCTCCTTCTTCAGTGAGGGATTGAATTTGATAGGTTACTTCATCTTTCTGAAATGAGTAGGAGTTTCTTTCCCCATCATGTTGTGCTTTCTTGTCAAACTACCATGGTCTACCCAATAGTAGGTGGCAAGAATCCATAGGAAGGATGTCACATAGAATCATCTTCGTGTATCCACCTATGTGGAAATGTACCTAGACTTTCTCATTTACTAACACATGTTGTCCCTTATTTAACCACGTGACCTTGTATGGCTCCTTGTGTTGTATCCTAGGTAATTTCAATTTACTTACTGCTTCCTATGATATGATGTTATCTATGGATCCTGAATCTATGATCACCTTACACACCTTTCCCATGATTTTACACTTAATCCTGAACAATGCTCTTCTCTATGAGACCTCTTTACTATGTGGCTTCTTCATTAACCCTCTCTTGATCATTAAACTCTCACCATCTTATGAAGCTAGGTTTAATGTTGAAGTTTTGGTATTACCTCCATCTTCTTGAACATATTTTACCCTCTTCTCACCACTATAAGATGAACTAGGCTTCTCTGGGCATCTATAGGCAGGGTGGCCTAACTTTTTATAGTTATAATACTTCATGGTGGAGAAGTAGGACCCTCTCCCTAGTCCATTAGATCTATCCCTACTCGGGTTGCTCGATCCCCTACCCCTATAGTTGGTTTGCTCTGAGAATCCCCACTTTGCTCTATAAGTTTAGACTCTCCCTAGGATCATTGACCTATGTTCCTTCCCCCATAACTACCTCTATGGCCTCTACCATCTCTTCCCCTACCTCTTCATATGTTCCTTTGTTCTTGCTTCCTCCTACTTTTCTCTTCCACTTTAAGTGCTAGTTGATAACACTTGTGTACTATTTGTGGGCATAACAAACTCATCTCTTGTTGGATGTTCCATCTCAATCTGTTCAAGTACCTTGCCACTTTTATAATCTCATCCTCTACTGCCCTAGACCTCATGCACCTTTGAAACTCCTTAGTGTAACTACTAACATCTAAGTCTTTTTGTCTCAAATTTTGTCTTTTCCTGTGAAGTTGGACTTCATAGTCTTCAAGATGGCAGGTTTCTTTTATTTTGGCTACCATTGCTTTCTAGGTGGCTATTGGTTTCTTACCTTCTTTCATCTTTTCCTCTTGGATGAACTTCCACCAAGTTAAGGCTGCCCCTCTGAACCTTGATTTTGCTACCTTAACCTTTTGTGCTTTAGTTATTCCATCACATTCAAAATGGTTTTCTAGAACTTTGATCCATTCTATAAGAGAATCTGGATCCATCTTTCCATTGAAAAGAGCCGCTCCCTCTAAGGTTCTACCACTCATAGCTCTCAAAGCCTTCAAGAATTGTTCTTTCTCAATAACATGGTCAGGTATGGGGACCTCATCTTCTATGGCCACCATTTTACCCTGATCTCCGACCTTATCATGGACTTCTTCAATTTTGACTTCTACTTCAGCTAACTTCATAGCTAGTTGATCCAACCTTTCTATGAGTGCTCTATTTTCTTCTTCTTGGTCTTCAACCTTCTTGGCTAACTTAGCATTACTCACCATGTTTCTCCTAATAATCCTTTTCTCCTAAATCTTTCATTGGCTCTGATACCACTATGATAGGTAGATTGTGAGAGAAGCTACTCAATGGTTCTTAAATGGTTTAAACAACCTCAAATGGTTCTCAAGGAAAAAGTTTTTAAGTCCTCCTTCTGGTTTTAATTTCAATTTTTGATTTCTTGTTTCTCAACACCTCATACACCCCTCAACCAATCACCCAATGTATTGTCATTCCTTCCTTACTCAAGCTTTCATTACCTTGCTTACCTAGTCACTCCACTCCCAAACAAACTCTTTCTTACCCTTTCTATCCCTGGACTGTAAATTGACCTCCTCCAATGTCCCAAGAAGGAGGTTTAAGGGCTATTCATAGTTTAATTCATGGTTTGAAGGTTCAACCTTGCCTTGCTCTAGGTTACTCAAACCCACCAGCGCTTGGATTAAGTCAACAATGGAGTTTATCCTACTAAAAAGGATTTTCAATGGTTCTTACTAAGATTTCAAATGACTTTCAACTAACTTAGCAAGTCTCCTTAACCTTATTCAAATCGGGTTAAGCATTTTTTGTGAAATAGGCCCAAAAGGCTAGTAGCCCATGCAGGGCTCATTGGCACTTTTTTGTTCACCCAACCCAATGATGGGAAATTACTCCAACAAAATTATCTTGGTTGATGTTTTAGAGGTATAAGCTAATAGATTTTCATGGTTTAGGCCTCTGTCAATGCAAAATGAGGACTGTCCACTATTTATGGCACTTTTGTAGGGTTTCAAGAGGTGTTTCAAGCTTGCTTTATTAAATACACTTCTCCTTCACAAACCAAGGCCAAAAACTGACCATTAGGCTCTACCACACCTTGGAGATCACTATTCAAACACTTTCCACTTGTCATTTTTCCAAACACTTGGCACACTAGCTGTAAAAGTTGACAAAAATAGTCATTTTCACTATTTTTCTGTCTTTTCACTATTATCTCTGCACAAAGGAGGGTTAGAACTTCTAAAATTCCTACACCAAAGCATATATAAACCTTTTAACAACAATTTAACTCTTCCTTGAACAAGTATGGTGAATTCTTCATGCATAGAAGGTTTCAAACACAATCTTGGTGCCAAAAACCAATATATTTCCCAAAACAGGGAGTTCGCTGCCCTTTACAAACAGTGACACTTTATAATGAAAAAATGGATAAATATTGGTGATCCAATCCATTAAAAAAGATTCTAGGATAGGTGTAGACCTCTATCCATGTTTGTTCAACACTTGATGCTTAGAATCCAAATTTTGAGCATAAAGGAAGATTACTAGACAAGTTAGACAACTTGCCTAAGAAGTGCTCAAACTCATCTTTTCCATCATAATCCTAGCATAAAAGGAACTTATGTACATTATATACATGCGTAGAAACTTGACCAAATCCATTTGGTGGGAGCCCAAGCCTAGATTAGTCAAGTTGCTACATTTTTAGACCCCAAACCCTTGACAGGGCAGTGAGCACACAAAATGGAAGAAATTTTATCTAATCAACTTGCAAATTTAAAACCAATGCAAAGATTACTTGGAGAGCATTAGATAACCACTAGGAAAACTTCCTAGAAGGTATAGTATGGACAAAATATGCTACAGTACGGATTGTTACTCAAAACAAGTTCAAATTGCCATGAAAACCAGAAAATGCACTCCTTTTATTGAAAGAAATAACTTTGTTTCACATCTTCCAACCCTATACAAGGAAGAGGGTGGCCTATTTAAAGGTTTATTTATTTATTTAAGATTTCCTATACAGACATATTGCTGTAGCATTATTTTTTCACATTTTTGACTTCAAAAATGACAACTTTTCAACAAGGTGAGCAACTTTTGTTGCACAAAATGACATCTTTGACAACCAAACCTCATAAAATCATCTAAAAACCTAAGAAATGCTTAAAACACTTAGTAAACATTTTGCAATGCTTTGGAAAGCATTTTCAAATCTTTTAGGCAATTTTACACATTTTTTGCCAAAGTTGTCAACTCAAGTCCTAAAAGGTAAAACTTGACCTCTTGGGCACAAAATGAGATCAAAACCACTATAAAAGACACACAACAACCTAAAACAACATCATAAACCTAACACAAGACATTACAAACATGAAAGCATGAAAAACTAAAAAAGGAGAGTTTTTACTCAACTAGGTGCTCCTGCACCAATCTGATCACCAGACCAAAACCAACTGAACAAATATGAGTATGAGTATCATGAACAAGTCAATTTCATCACTAGACTATATTAGAACCTACAAGATCATGTCAGGTCCAAGTTAACCAAAAACCACTCAACCTATCTGGACCAGAAGGGTGTCGGTAAAGCATCCAAATAGCTAGTGTTGGCATCAATGACAAAACATCAATGTATCACATAATCAATTCCACAAAAAGGCCAACAATCTCCCCCTTTTTCATTGATGACAACACTAGATGTGAAAAACATCTAAGTACCAAGAAATGCCAAACAAGTCCCCCCCAATGGAAGACAACTAATAATCTCCCACAAATAGCTCTGAAGACCAAACTCCCCCTATAAATAATATCTCTGTAAAGATATGAATTTCTCTTCCTTTTTCACATCAATATCATTCCCCCTTTGACATCAATGCCAAAAATTTGACAAAAATATCAAAGCAAAAACATAAGCCACTGAATCACAAAGCTGACTACTCCCCCTAAGCAGTAGCATCCCCACATCAGTGCCAAAATGAATAGTATCTATGATAATGCATGCTGGACTGATGCCAAACCGCATCAATCAAGTCTATATCAGAGGGGCAGAAAATCCCAATCTGTCTCTTAGGTACTCAAATTATTCCTCAGGCAAAGGTTTAGTGAAAATATCTACAATCTTCTCTTTAGTGTTCACATAAACCAGTCTAACTTCATTTGCTTCCACCTTCGACTTCAAAAAGTTATACTTGATAGATATGTGCTTTGTTTTAGAATGAAATACCAGATTCTTTGATATATCAATAGTAGCAGAGTTATCATAGTGAATAACTACCGATGCATCACAATCCACCTTTATATCCTTCAACAATTGCTTCATCCATAAAACTTGTGTATAGTTAGTAGCAACAACAACATACTTAGCTTCAGCAGTAGATAAAGAATTATATGACTGTTTCTTGTTGATCCATGAAACCAACTTCTTTCCAAGAAAGAAACCTCCACCGAAAGTACTTTTCTAGTCATCAACATCTCCAGCCTAATCAACATCTATATATGCACATAAAGTAAAGTTATCCTCCTTAGGGTACCACAAGCCATATTTTGATGTACCTTGCAAGTATCTGAAAAATCCTTTTCATTGCCATCTCATGATTTTCTCTAGGATCACTCTAAAATCTTGAAACAATACAAACAACATTCATAATGTCAGGCCTAGTCTGAGCCAAATAAAGTAGACCTCCAATCATAGATTTGTATCTTGTATGATTATCGATGCAGAAACATATTTTCTTATCAATTTTTTAGTTGTAACCATAGGAGTACTTACTGGTTTAGAATCTCCCATACCAAATTTCTTCAACAATTCCTTAGCATATTTAGTTTGACAGATTAAAATACCTTTGTCAGTCTGAGTAATCTGCAAACCTAGGAAAAATTTCATCTCACTAATCATAGACATCTCCAATTCTTCCTCCATATTCTTAGAAAATTTTATGCATAACTTGTCTTCACCTCCAAAAATAATGTCACCAACAATTAATTCAATAATCAGTATATCATCATCAATGATTTTATAATATAAATTGTATATCATCATCTAATAGTGAAAAACAATCAGGTTTCTCAATATAAACTTCCTCATCAATATGCTCATTCAAAAATGGATATTTAACATCCATCTGATAAACTTTGTAGTTTTTATAAGCAGCATAGGCAAGAAATAATCTTACAGCTTCAATCCTAGATACAGGTGCAAAAGTTTCTCCATAATCAATTCCTTCCTTCTCAGAATATCCTTTACAAACAAATCTAACCTTATTTATTATATCTTGACCATCCTCATTAAATTTATTCCTAAAAGCCCATTTAGTTCCAATAACATTTTTATTTTTAGGCGGGGGAACCAAGGTCCATGTTTTATTTTTCTCAATCTGATCTAATTCTTCTTCCACAGCTTTCAACCAATATTTATCTTCACATGCCTCAATTACTGATACCGGTTTAGCTTCTGAAATTAAACATACCTCGTTAGTTTCTAGTCTTCTTCTTGTCATCACTCCATTTCTCTTATCCCCATGATTGGATCTTCAAAATGATTCAATCTCACATACCTAGGAGTCTTCTGACTTTATGTTCCTCTTCCCTATTCTTCAGTAACTATAGAATTCTCTGATGTTTCCAGAGTAACTGGTTCAACTCTCTATTCCGGTAAAGGTGCTACATAAACTCTTATTTCAATTTTGTTTAGCTCATCTACTTTGACATTATAACTCTCCATAATTCTCTGCAATCTCTTGTTATAACATTTATATGCTTTTATTTCATTAGAATAAGCAAGAAATATGCCTTCATCATATCTATGATCAAATTTCCCAATGATATCATCTCTCCTAATATAACATTTACTACCAAAAATTCTGAAATACTTAGCTGTAGGTGTATTGCCAAACCACAATTCATAAGGTGTCTTACTGGTTTCTCCTTTATATGTACTTTGTTGAATGTATAAACCATCGTACTCATTGCTTCTCTCTACTAGATATGAGGTAGACTATCTTTCATCATCATTGTTCTAGTAACATCCAAGATAGTTATTTTCTTCCTTTCCACAACTCCATTCTACTGAGGTGTCCCAGGAGCAGAAAATTTTCTTCTTATACCATGGTTGTCCCAAAAGCTATTAAACTCACCGGATGTGAATTTTCCACCATGATCTGATCTAAAACATTTAATCTTCAATCTTGTCTCAGTTTCCACTTTAGCCTTAAATATTTTAAAATTTTCAAATGCTTCAGATTTTTCTTTTAGAAAAGTAACCCACATCATTCTAGAATAATCATCAATGATTAGCATGAAATATCTATTACCTTGAAAACTTTTAACTCTAGCAGAGCCACACAAAACAGTATGAATAAGATCAAGAACATCATTTGATTTATCTTGTATGCTCCTAAAAGAGGTTCTGACCTGTTTACCTATTTCACATTCTTTACATACTGGATTATAGGGCTTCATAATCTTAGGTATTTCCCTAACTGTCGTAGTTGAACTGATCTTCACAATGCAATCAAAATTCATATGACACATCCTTTTATGCCATAGCCAACTCTCATCAATGTGTGTAATCAAACATGTCTTCTCACTGGAGTTCAAATAAAATATATTACCTTTTGTCTATGTATCGATTGTAATCTCCAAGCCAAATCTGTTAATGATTTTGCATTTTCCTTCCTTGAAATGTAAATAAAATCCCTTATCTACCAATTATCCTACACTCAAAAGATTATGCCTCAAACCTTTAACATAATAAACATTGTTAGTATTGTTCTTACCATCCAATGATATAGTTCCTTTTCCTTTGATCATACATGCCTTGTCATCTCCAAATCTAACTAGACCACCATCAAATTCTTGCAAAGATAGAAACTTCCCTTTATCTCCTGTCATATGATGTGAACAAACACTATCAATTACCCATTCATCCTTGTCATCAATTTTAGCAGCAAGTGCCTTCTCTTTAGGTAAATTATTTTCCAGTGTTGGATCATCTTCCTTGATAGCCAGGAACACCCATTCCTTCCCATTATCGGATCCACTAGTAGAGTCTTCTGTCAGTTAATCATCAGAAACAATAATGTCTTCCTCATCCACTATGTAGCATGATTTGTCTCTGTTTTTATTGTGATTATACTTATTATGATATCCAGGGTTAGGCTTAGATGATCTTCTAACTCTTTCTTCAAATCTTGAATTCCTTTTAGGACATCTAGATACAAAATGACTAATCTTATTACATACAAAATATTTAAAAGTTGTTTTTCCTTCATACTTACTTCCTATTGGTCCTTTAGGTACTCTTCTAGCAAATAGTGCTTCAAGTTGCTCAAACTCATCATCTTTTCTCTTCATATCTTCCAATTCCTTTGCATATAAAGCTTTCCAGTCTTTCTTACCAGTTGTAGATGTAGATTCATGAAAACCAGGTTAAGTCTTCACAACTCCAGAAGGTCCAAATTCTTCAAGCTCCAAAGTAGATAGTTTCCCAGCCAAAGTATCTTTGTTGATAGATGTATTAGCCATTTTTCTCAACTCATTAATAGGAGTAGCCTTCATTTTGTAAGTTTGTGGTAGGGCTCTCAGGACTTTAGAAACAATTTCATCTTTTGTCATAGTTCCACCACAACATTGAATTCCCATAACAATCTCATTTACCCTTTCCATTAATGCAGTAATCCTTTAATCTTCTTCATTCTTCAGGTTTTCATATCTCACCCAGTAACCATCAAGTTTAGCAATTTTCACTATAGGTTCACCTTCATTAAGAGTCTTCAACTTATCCCATATAGCCTTTGCAGAGGATTTGTTGGTTAATCCCATTATTTCTTGATCAGAAAGTGCTTACAAGAGGGCTTCTCTTTCTCTACAATCATTCTCAAGCTCCTTGTCTAGGTTTGTTGGAGGATAATTACCAAATTCTGGATTATAGGGTGTGACACCATTATGTGTGATCTCCCAAATCTCCTTTCTAGGACATCTCAAATGAGTCTCCATCCGAATCTTCCATACTATGTAATTTGTTCCATCAAGCCTTGGAATATCCCTTTGGAAGATAGCTCCAAAATAACTAGATGAACTTGAACTGTTAACCACCATAGGATCTTCCTCAAGCAGTTAAGCTTTCTCCAAAGAGGACCAAATCTCTGATACAAACTGTTAGACAATTAAAATAACTGGAAGACAACTGAGAGAGGGGGGTGAATCAGTTGTCACAGATTATCGAAACCATTAGCAATTTAAACTTTAATACCAAAACTCAAAACATTAATACCAAGAATAGTAGATAAACCAATTAAGCATAAACAATAATCACATAATAAATACCATCCACATAACACCAATATTTGTACATGGAAAACTTGGTAAAGGGAAAAACCACGGTGGGAAGCCTACCCACAGTTAGATAATACTTTTGTAGTAAGTATGTGAATTACAATTAAGGGGCCTGCACTTATAGGAAGGCCAACAACCTAGAGTGTATTTCTCATTACAAAAAGAGCCTCACTGATTACATATAAATCCATACTACAATCAGGAGAAGTGTTGAATTGCAAAAGATAGCATCTCCTATGCTTGAGTATAGTTATGGTTGAGCTCAATACTGTATGTCTAAATCCTCTTACATAAACCCAATTCAATCTCCAATGATAGATCAACTCCTCTCCTGAATGATATTACATTATTCACACATTACATTCCTTGACCATGACCTCTAACAATAACCATGATGATCTACAATGAGATCTTACATCTATATATACAAACCCTCCACCATAAACAATCAAGTCGGCCACCAGACAATAAACTGATTACATAATTACAAATCATGTCAGCCTTAGACCAAACAAATTATATCAACACATAAGACATCTTGAAAATACATCAATAGGTCCTATCTACACGTTACATTAAAGCCGGTCCATAACCTACATCAACTGGGAGCCAGGATAGGTCCACATGCTATAGCAATGATCTCCAACCACCAAGTCTCGAACATGATCACCAACAACATCCTGAAACTCCACCAAAAGTTGCACCAACACCACTTATGCAATTCATCAAAGATCTCCACCAAAATCTCAATCGGTGAAACCCTCATCAGAACTAGAAACCAATCTTCTAAGTAAGCAAGATAGCATAAGATCACCAGACCAGAACCAATTGACCAAATATGAGTATGAGTATCATGAACAAGTCAATTTCATCACCATATTATAATGGAGCCTACTAGATCATGCTAGATCCAAGTTAGCGAGAAACCACTCAACCTACCAGGACCATAAGGGTGTTGGTAAAGCATCCAAACAGCTAGTGTTGGCATCAATGTAACACATAATCAATTTCACCAAATGGCTAACACTTTATTGATCTTCAAGTCAAAATAAGTACATTCATAGAATTTTGGTGCAATACTCTTGTAGAACTATGTCATTCTATTACTTGTAAGCCTTTCTTTAGTACATATGATCTCAAAATTTCTAGAATAGTACTCAAGGCCCTAAATTCCCTTTTATGACACAAGGGAGTGAAACAAGCTTCAAGCCAATGAGCATATATGTCAAAAGACCCTAAGTAGGAAGTACATCAAAAGGTATCCTTGCTGATAGCATGGTACCCTCCTTGTTAGTCATTCGTTCCCTTCTACTTGAGAAGTCACTGTCTAGTGTAGCAGGCCTGGAAGGAAGGGAGACAAAATGGCAAAGACAAAGACTAGTCCTCTTCTTCTTCTTCTAAGACTTGTTGGAGGACAACATAGTACTTTTTGTACCATCCCTCTATCTTGTCAATTAGCCATTCAAAATTTTTTAGGCTTTCCAGCCTATTCATAGCTATCCTAGTTGCCTGTGCTGGTACCCCCGCTACTTCCACAACAATCTTGTGGTACAACCCCTCAACATCCATGATTCTATCCAAAATTGTACTATATGAGGCCTCCTGGTCTAAGTTTGATTCGAATGCTTCCAGAACCCCTGAAATAGCCTTTTCAAATTTTGCACGTCAGGAGACCAAGTCTTTAATGTGTTTAATGGGTGTCAAATTTGAAAGGATATCCCATCATTGCAATCCTTTGAATGATTCAAATCTATCATTTATTGATTGCTTCCCTTTCCTTTGTGAAGCAGCCAGGAGAACCTCCTTTAGTTGTTTTCCTTTAAGAATCCAAGTAACTTTAATGGGCAAAAAGAATGAAAGAATGGAATCTAAATCAATGCCAATTTTTTCTAGGGAGGAACAATTGGTATGGACCTCCTCTAATATATCCATGACTCTGTAAGATATATTCAAAATTGTATCTCTCCTGATTTTAAGATATGTCCTGGAGGCTTCTTCCTTAGCCTCTTGAAGCTCTTGAGTATCCCTTTCTAATTCCTCAAGCCTTATTCCCCTCGGGGTCCCTACCTTCATTTTATTCAATTTATCCTTTAGTTTACAATTCTCAGTGAATAACAAATTAGAATCATGATATTTCTTGGCCAAACTATCCCTCAAAGCATTATGTTTCACTTCTAAGTCCTTGACTACCAACAGAGAAAATTGTGTTGCATGAGAAGTCAAACAAACAACCTCTCTTGTTGTGGTATCACTAGCTGTCACTAGGATTGCTTCTCCCTACTGCTGCTCTACCCCAAAAGGAACAATTGGCCTATTTACACTTGATCCCTTGGCCTAAACAACAAAGGCTTTGATATTTAAATGAACTCCAGACCCATAGTTTTCATATTCTTTCACATACCTTGGGTCATTTTACCTAGCAACTTGGTCTAACAAAAATAGTTTCGCGTGATCCCATCTAGGAACTAGAATCATGCCACTATTAGCCACCATTTCTCTAGATTCCCCGAGAGTGCATTTAATGTTATTGGGGTCAATATTTACTTCTTCCCAGGAGCTTAATTTCTTAGTTTTTCTTTAATCCAAAAAGACATACTTCGGGGAATTCACAAAATTTCATCTAACATGAATTCCCTTGCAAAAGCCGCCCTTTCATCATCCACTTCCTTAGCCAGAATAACACTTGGGACCAGAGCTCTTTCATTTTCATCCAATTTCTCTACATGTGTCTTTTCATGGAAAAAATCCTTTGGAGGGGAAGGAGGGGGCACATTTGGATCATCGGTCTCAGGGATATCAACAAAATCTCAGATCCTGGTTTTACCTTTCTCCACCCTTCTGATCTCTCCCACCACTGATCCTTTACCCTTGGTGCTTGACCTTGTAGCCTCTAGTTGCCCCTCTATCTTTTGTCCCTATTCTCCCACCACCGACCCTTTACCCTTAGTTGTTGTCTTCAAAGACTCAGTTTGCACCTCTTCCCTGATGACCACCCCCTTTTTGGAAAATATGGGGATGTTTGTAGTAGGATGCTCTTCAAATTTTTGCCCTTTTTCTTTGGTCTCTCATTTCAATTTCATCTTTGATGATCTTATTTTCAAATCAAAGAAGGAGAATCATCCTTGCAATATCAGATTGGAACTCTATTCTGAGTAGCCCTGTGTAGTTCTTATCTTCTTCCATCCTCTCTCTTTCAATTTTCTTTAGCGCGTCCCATTTTTTCTTTCTCTGGATGGCTTGCCTGGGAAAAACATTCCTCAAAAAATCTTTAACTTCATATAATTCATGATGATAGTTCCTCTCCTTGAACTTATTTAGCCTTAAGTCCCCTATATACCCCTTAGGGTCATAATTGTTGGCAATTCCCACCTTGAATTTGTAGTTTGTGACCAAAAAATCTTGGATCTTTTCCAAGTTATCATAACCAATTTCAAATTCTCCGAATACAATGGCTTTAGGGAGATGCATCTCCTTGTTGCCATTGTGTTGTCATTGATGTCAACTGGTATAGAAGGATGACCAGTATGAGAGTATTGTTGACATGAAGTCCCTGATGTCAACAAAGTGTTGTAGTCATCGGTAAAGAAGAGAATGTCATTTAGAGGAATGTCCACTGGAGTCACCGATACACAAGTTAGTGTTTGACTTGTGTGGATGAAATGGACAGGTTACTAGTATAGTGTATCACTCGTAAGGAGAATATGTCAACTGGTAAGTGAAGTGTTGACAATGAGCAGGATGCTTGGATGTTGTTTGTGATGAAGAGGCATAATGTTACCTAAATCACATCAATGTCGGAGAAGAAAGATGAACAAGTCACTGGTATGTTGTGTGGATACAGAATAACAGGACTCCCACCAGATAGAGATGCAGTCACCGTATGAAGAGATGACTAAAAATGAATGTTCCCACACCAGATCACATGTGCTTGTTTGTAGATATGTTGCACAAATAGGCAAGCCACATGAGTGCATTGTAGGATGCAGATGACAAGGAATCACCACCACCAGTAAGTGGAACTTATTGTCTATTATGCATAGTGTGCATCATAGTTATTTGAGATAAGGAAGAAGAGATAAAGGAAGATGTTTGAAGGCTGACACTAGATCTATCGATGAATCAAGGGGATGCCTCAAGTGCATGAAATCAAGGATATGCAGTGGACCGACATAGAAGGTATGTTATGCCACCAAAATAGAAAAAGAAGAGTAAATAATTGATGAGTTTGTCAACTTGACAAACCAAATAGGATGATATTTAGTCTAATGATGAAGAAGGCAAAGTGGAGCAGCTGAAAATAGAGAATGAAACTGGCAAGTAGATGTCTTAGATGGAAACCGCTGAAGGTTGATGACATGGTGTCATCAGGATGGGTACTGGTAAGCATGAGAACCGGTAAGGAAGAAAAGAGTCTAAGAGATGTGCTTCTACCTGATGATAATGAGCATGCTATGGATAAACATGTCTAGCAATTGGTTAAGGTGTTCCACCAATAGTTCAACAAAGAGCAGACATGAAGGTTAATTGGTAAAGTGTGAGATACCGATAGGGTTAGTGAACCGGAAGAAAAGAAGAAGTGGTTGAGTGTTTGGTCGATGGTCCTGTCTAAAATGACATAAAGGTCCAAGTTGGAAGTTGGTCAACAAAGGTGCCACGTGGAGTCAAGGTGGTGGACTTGTATGCAGCGGTAGATGGAGTGTGCACTGACGAGGTTGTTGCAGAGTTGGTTGATATTAATGGTAGACCCCATAAATCATGGGAGTGTTGCAAAGGTGTGCGGCTTGAGGAAGGTCAAACTGAGGTGATTGATGGAGAGTGTCCAGGTGCAGGATGAGATTGATGATGAAATCTATGAACCATTAATGGTGATTGATCTTGTGTCTCATCGACTGACTATCTGTGTTTGCAAATCATAGCAAACATGTTTTTGAAGGCACGTTAATGATGATGATGTCCAAATAGTTGTCTAGGAGATCAAATTAGATAAGATCCGATTTGATTTAGTTTGCCTTGATGTTGATGAGGAAACCCTAACCACCTAAGATTTGACTTAGCTTTTGGTGGGAAAATTAGTTGATAAATAAGGAAGCCAAAATCCTTGAAGGGGGCTACTGAGAAGAGTTTATTGCTACTACAAGTGAGAGTAGATCAGTCAAGTGCTCATCAAGGAGATATAGAAGGGACTGAGTGTGAGGGAGAACCAGTTTGAAGTGGTCAACCGATAGAAGTGCAGAACCGGTAGTGTCCATACCAATAGAGAAGAAGTGAAGGTAACTCTAGAGAAGGTAGGTATAGAACCAGTAGAGTATAGTACCGATAAAAATCAGTCGATCAATGGAGAGAAGAGGCAACCAATAGAGAGAATCGGTAGAGAGAGAACTAGTAGAGAACTAGACAAGAGATCCACCAAAGAGATTTGAAGAAGTGTTACAAAATCCATTTGTAACAAGAACATAACTTTGGAATCAAAATATGTTTTTGTATTTATTGAGTTGTAGCTCAGTGTAGGGGTTGTAGCTCCTTGGGTTGGTACCCTAAAATTAGGGGTTGTAGCTCCTTGGGTTGGTACCCTAAATTAGGGGCTGGTGCTCCTTGCATTGGTTCCCTAAATCAAGGGTTGGTGCTCTAAATATTGTAATCAAAGATTCATTGTGAGGTTGGATTGGAGTAGTAGTCTCTAGCAACATTTCTCACAGAGGTTTTTCCCATCTTGATTTTTCCTTGTATATGTTGGTGTTATGAGATGTCCCTTTGTGTGTGATTGCATTTGTGTTGGTCTCCCCACTAATTGGTAAGTCTGCATTAAGTTAGAATCTGAGAACCGGTATACTCACATAGGATAGTTAAAGGGAAAAGATTGAGAACCACTAGTTCACCCCCCTCTCAGTGGTGCATTGTGTCTAAAACCCCTTCCTCTCTAGGATTTGATCCTTCTCAACCCACATCATTTGCCACATAAATTCTAAGAATGCAACCCTAGGAGAAAAAAAAATGGGCAACCTGTGGGGAGCCTTTTCAAAACCATAGCACCTAATGATGGTACAGTCCTGATAGAAAAAGAAGTCCTCAAAATTGTGGCTAAAAGCCCCCTCTGTATATTGTACATTTGGAGCTCTGCATGCCTGAATTCTCAATACTTTAACTATATGTCTGGGAAGCCTTGGCAATTCAACACTCAACATATCCAAAATCTTATTGACAAAATAATTAGAGAATAAACAATAGTCTCCAAATTGAGATCCTTTTTCCCATACTTGTGCCCATCTCTGAACTAGCCATGACAACCCTGTCTGTGGATCTAACATCCTGATATTCAGATTTGGGGACCAAACTGACCTATTCTGGTACAAAAGGAAATGACACACCAAAGAATAGTGTGTGGAATTTAGTGCAATATTTTCATCTTTTGCTTTAACAAGGCTATCACATAAATTGGTTTGAAGAATGGTTATAAAGTCATAAAGCACAATGGTAGCCAGTTGTTGAATTAATACTACTAGCATCATGTAATCTACTAGTAACATTGTGAGCCTGCAATCCTCTCCCAAGATCTGGCATAGGGAATAATATGTTCTTATAAAATATGTTTCAAATTTGTCTAGTGCGAATGGCTCTGTCTTAGATCACAAAATGTAGTTGGGGGTGAAATTGGAGAGCTTTCTGAAAAACATTGGCATATATTCTTTTATTATCCTTCCCTTCTTCTTTTCATAGATTTTCAACAAGGCCTTCTTATTGATCCCCTTGATGGTTGTCTCATCCAACCCAAAATATTTTGTGATAGCTTTCTGATATATGTCCAAAACAACCCGCCCCTAGAGATTTCTGAAAGAGAGGCTTGGGGTGTCAAACTTCTTGGGCAATTCCCCAATCATCATTGGCTGCACAAACATATTTGGGACCACCATCTTCCCTATGTTTAGCTTCCATGGGTGGCAGATTGGGCCTGGTTGGTCTCTATTTCCATAGAAGGCATGAAAAACATCTCACCCCTTGTGCCCTATGATGGCATCTCATCTTTGTCAGCTCTAATATGCTTGAGTCAAGGAAAAACTCCAGCAACTATTGGCTTAGGACCCAGGTTGCTCTGCTTATCTTTCGGTCTAATTCCTCTAATCGTATCACAGTCTCCCTCTCAACCTCAATAGCTATTTTGGGAGGCTTAGCTAAGGCAACTATTTCTTCATGGAACTGTGGGGATTCTTTTGCAATGGAGGTAGACTCAACCTTCTTTTTGGGAAGGGTCTTCTTCTTCACCTCCTTTCTCTTTGGTATTTCTTCTACCTTCTCTGCCAACTCAGTTGGATTCTCTAGAACTTCCTCCTTCTCAGTCACTAGAGCCTTTGCCTCACTATCTTTATTTGATTTTCTCTTCTTGGGAGTCAACTTTCTTGCATTTGGGGCCAAGTTTTCCTCTGCAATGGAGGTAGGCTTTGCCTTCTTTTTGGGAGGGGTCTTCTTCTTCTGATCCTTTTTCTTTGGTGTTTCCTCCTCTAATCCCTTCAATGCCTCATTTATCACCTTCCTCAAACCCCTCTTCTTTTTCTCTTACTTTGGAGGAGCACTAGCCTCACCCTCCTCAGTTTGGGCTGGAGTTCCTTTAGGGTTGGGCTCAGGGTTTGATTCTACAGTGGATGTATCTTGCAGGTCTTGCAACAGGGCAACCATACTTATAGGAACAGTCGGGGTAATTTTCAGGTCACTAGAACTGGGTTTAGCTTCTCGATTTTTCTCAGGGTCTAGTGGCTTTCCCAATTGGGGAGGCCATGACTAAACTTGTAGAGAGCAAAAAACAAAACCTAGGGCTGTGAAAATACTTGCAATTCCTATGGGTTCTTCAACTAAAAACACACAGAGAAAAAGATTGAATTGCACTTACTAGTTTGCTCCTCATGATTGGATGACTTTGAACTAGTTGTATTCACCCTCTTATCACTCTGCAAATTCTCTCTGATCGCTTGAATGCTTTGTGAAGATGAATGTAGAAAATTTCTTTATTTTATTGCGGCGCCATTTAATTCCTCCTCCCTGCGAAGAAAAGTGGTCGTTAGCTCCTATTTTTGAATTTCCATCATTGATGATCAATAGAATGATCACGATCATCCCTTGACTCCCTCTATAGCATGGAGTTTCCCCCATCCTCTTTCACCACTTTTTCATGTCGTTTCAATCACCACACGGGGCAATAAAAGCCTTGAAATCATCATGTTTACTTATCCCGCATGATCTTTTGTAACTTTACTCACTGCTCTGGGATAAAATTTCACTATCTCTAGCTTTTTTTTTAATCCCGGGGCTCTTCTCTTTGTCTTTTGCATCTCTC
The DNA here is from genome assembly GCF_030272615.1 of Cryptomeria japonica. Classification (NCBI taxonomy): domain Eukaryota; kingdom Viridiplantae; phylum Streptophyta; class Pinopsida; order Cupressales; family Cupressaceae; genus Cryptomeria; species Cryptomeria japonica. The sequence continues at coordinate 466,266,299 of NC_081406.1, read as the reverse complement.
TGGGATAAAATTTACATTGATTTTCATTCTTTTCTTATCCTAGAGCAGAGCTTTGTCTTTCTTTTATTTATTCTCACTGAAACCCAAAATCCAGTCGCCACTACACCTTGTGACTCCCGGGATAACTTTTTACTTCACTGTTGTTTGTTATTTTTATCTCGAAGCTTCTGAGGAAGCCTTTCTCTGCCCCCAGGATAAGCCTTCTTTCGTATTTCTCTTAACTTCTTTATCCTGGGCCATCTTTCTTTGATCTATGCTACCCTCCAGGATAAAGATTTCACTTCTTATTTACTAACTCTCTAATTCTCGAGCCCCAATTACCATATGTATATTCTCATTGAAATCCAAAGTCTGGCTTTGTGTATTCTCTCTCCCTCCAGGGTAACTTTTTCTTGGTTTTCCTTTATATTATTATCCAGGGTCCACTAGAAACGCTTTGATAACCACTCTAGAATAAAATTCTCTTTGTCTCTCACTTTACATTTTTTACCCTGGGCCCCACTTTCTTTTCCTCTGGAACCTTCTGGGATAACCTTTTCCCTTTATATTTTCTTATCCTGGGGCAGAGTCTTTATCCTTGAAAATCACCCAAGGCAAGGAAAGCACTTCAAATCTCTTTGTAAAAATCAACGTGCCAATAACATGACGAGTCAATAACTTGACGTGTCAATAACTTGATGAGTCAATAATATGATGAGTCAATAACATGACATGTCAATAACATGACATGTCAATAACATGATGTGTCAATAACATGACATGTCAATAACATGATGTGTCAATAACATGACATGTCAATAACATGACATGTCAATAACATGACATGTCAATAACATGACATGTCAAAAACATGATGAATCAAAAAAATGACCTGTCCATAGCTCGATGAGCCAATAACATGAGGAGTCAATAACATGATGATTCAATAACATGATGGGTCAATAACATGATGAGTCAATAGCATGACATGCCAATAACATGACATGTCAATAACATGACGAGTCAATAACATGATGTGTCAATAACATGATGTGTTAATAACATGGTGACTCAAAAACATGATGAGTCAATAACATGATGTGTCAATAACATGACGGGTCAATAACATGACATGTCAATAACATGACGAGTAAATAATGTGACAAGTCAATAACATAATGAGTCAATAACATGACAGGTTAATAACATGATGTGTCAATAACATGACGAGTCAATAATATGACGAGTCAATAACATGATGTGTCAATAACATGACGTGTCAATAACATGACAATTCAATAACATGTCACGTCAATAACATCAAGAGTCAATAATATGACGGGTCAATAAAATGATGGGTCAATAACATGACATATCAATAACATGATGTGTAAATATCATGACATGTCAATAACATGACGTGTCCATAACTCGATGAGTAACATGACGATTCAATAACATGACGGGTCAACAACATGATGTGTCAATAACATAAGCAATCAAGACAAAGGAGGAAGAGTTATCTCGGGAAGCACAAGACAACATCCAAAGGCTGCTCGGGAGAACACTTAACAAAGAGTTGGAAGGGTATAAAGTTCTATCCTGAGGTTCTGAAGAGTAAAATCACCATAGAAAAAATTCCCTAGGGAGGTTTCAAGTGAGCTTTGAAGGGCCCTGGGATAATTTTACAAAGAAACAAAGAGGACTTTCTTTGCCCCGAATGACTTATCAAGAATAAAGGTTGAGTTCCGGGATAAGAATATAAGGTCATCGATAGAAAAATATTATCCCATGGTGGTTAGCAAAGAATATCTTGTGGTCTCTAGATAAGGAAGCAGGATGGAACAAAGCAAAATTTATCTCGGAGGAATAGAGGGCATATACAAAGAAATACTTTAGGTTTCAGTGAGAATATGCACATAGACACTTGGGCTCCGGGATAAGAAAACTAGGAATTGAGCAATGAAATATTTATCCTAGAGAAACATGAAGGTCAAAGAAAAGAGGCCCAGGATAAGAAGACATGAAGAAATTAAAAGTAATTCTTATCTCAGAGAGATAAAAGAATCAGAGAAATGAGCCTCGAGATGAGAAACAAAGCCGAAGATGGTGATAAATTTAACCTGGAGTAGCAAGAAGTTGCAAGATAATGCTCGGGGAATGAGAATATGATGAATTCATGGAATTTATTGCAAAGGTGGCCAAAGAGGAAATAAAAGGGCACCAACTTAGTGGTTGGAGGTTGATCGTGGTCATTTAGTTGATCATCTTCAGTGGAAATTCAATTTTTTGAAGCAAACAACAACTTTGCTTTGCACGAAGGAATTAGTGGCATCACAATAAAAGAAAAAACTCTACTACATTTGTCTTCACCAAGCTTTCAAGTGATCGAAGAGTATTTGCAGAGCAAAACGAAAGAAAATTCAAGCAATCTTAAGGCATCCAAAAACAAGCAACAACACAATAAGTAAAATTCAAGCGCCCTCTATGTAAATTTGGTTGAATTTCCCATGTAAAGTTGTAGGTGTTTTAGAGCCCTAGTTTTTTTATTTCCTTCTCTTCGTAAATTAGACATGCCCTCCCCCATTGAGAAAACCACAAGCCCTGCTGTTGAGCCAAACCCTAAATCAGCTCCTGCACAAACTAAAGAGGCTGAAGTCAGTGCTCCCCCCAAGAAAACAAAGAGGAAGAGGGAAGCAAAGAAGGTTGCAACTATAGTTTCAGAGGAGAAAACATAGGAAGAAGCCCCGACCCCAAATGCAAGGAAGCCCACTCCCAAGAAAAGGAAATCAAAGAAGGATGGTGAGGCTCAAGCTTCCATGGAAGAAATACCTGCCCAACAGATCCCTCTTGTGATTGAATTGGAAGAAGTTGCAGAGAAGGCAGAGGAGCCACCAAAAAAGAGGGAAGCAAAGAAGAGAACCCCTCCCAAAAGGAAGGTTGAATCTTCCTCTGTTGTAGAGGAAGCCTCACAACCTCGAGAGAAACCAATAGCACCAGTTGAACCTCCCAAGATAGTAGCTGAAGTGGAAAGGGAAACAATCATTAAATTGGAAGAATTGGCTAGGAGGCAGACCATAGCAACCTGAGTCTTGAGCTAGGATTTTCTAGACCTATTCCCTAGCTCAAGCTCATTGGAGTTGACCAGGAAAGTGTGGGGCAACACAAAGGCTGGATGTAGGGATGTCATCATGGGACATAGGGGGTGGGACGTCTTCCACACCTTTTATGGAAATAGGGACCAACCTAGCCCAATATCCAACCCCTAGAAGTTGAACTTAGGAAGGCTAGTGGTCCCAAATCTATTTATTGAACCAATGTTGATTAGGGAATTGGCCAAGAGATTTGACCCCCCAATATTTATTGTCAGAGACCTTCAACGATAGGTTATTTTGGAGATCTCTCATAAGGCTATCAGTCAATGCTTTGGGCTCGATAGGTTAGCCATTAAGGGGATCAACAAGAAGGCCTTTTTGAGGATGTATGAAAAGAACAAGATGAAAATTAGGAGGGACTATCTACCCAAGTTTTTGAGAAAGGTCTCCAAGTTTGCCCCAAGCTATATCCAACCCATCCTACCCTCTGAGACTAAGCCTTTTGTATTAGATAAGTTTGAGACTTATTTAATAAGGACATAATATGCTCTATGCCAAGTCTTAGGAGAATATTGTGGGCTTACTTTGTTGCTATTAGATTACATGATGTTGGCAATATCCATTCAACACCCTGCCACCAATTAACTTTTTGATTTTGCTACAATTCTCCAAGCCAAGTTACATGAGAGCCTAATAAAGGCAAAGGACGAAAGAATTCCATTGGATTTCAAGAACTATTCTTTGGTGTGCCATCTCATTTTGTATCAGAATAGGTCAACATGGTCACCAAAGCTAAACATCATAATTCTAGATCCACAAGCAGGTTACCATGGCATGTTCAGAGACGGATACAAGTATGGGATAAGGGCTCTCTCTTTGGGGATTATTTTTTGTTCTTTTATTATTTTGTCAAAAGGGTTTTGGATATGTTGGGTGTAGTGATAACAAGGTCGCCTGCACATATAATTAAGGTATTAAGAATAAAAGCTTCATAGCCTTAGATGTATAGTATGCAGAGGGAGCTTTAAGCCATAATTTTGGAGACTTCTTCTTTTATGATGACTTCACAATTATAAGGTGCTATGGTTTTAAGAAGGATCCTCATAGGCTACCAATTTTTGTATCTCCTAGGCTTGCATTCTTGGAATTCATGTGGAAAATGATGTGGGTAGATAAGGACCAAATCCCAGAAAGAAAGGGGAAGATTCTCCCGAAAGCCGCTAGCTTCAAATAATTCACCATTGGATGTTATAATTTGGAAAAGATCTAGGATATTTTGATCAAAAACTATAGTTTTAAGGTGGCTATGGCCATAAATTATGATCTCGAGGGGTACATAGGGGACTTAATGCTAAATAAGCTCAAAGAAAGGAGCTAGCACCATTAATTCTATGAGATAGAAGACTTGCTGAGAAATTCTCTAACAGGTGAAGCCATCCAAAGGAAGAAGAAGTGGCAGTTGTTGAAAAAGATAGATCAAGAGAGAATGGCAGAAGACAAAAACTACAAAGGGCTTCTCAGAGAGGAATTTCAATCTAACTTTTCTAGAATGATCATTCTCCTTCGACATGTTGATGATATAATAAAAAATAATATTCAGAGGAAGGAAGCCAAGGATAAGGGAGAAAAATTTCAGGAGTAGCCTATTGTTGATATCCCCACATTCTCCAAAAAAGAGGTGCTTATAATAAAAGAAGGGCAACTCGAGTCTTCCAAATCAGCAATGAAAGATAAAGTGCCAATGGTGGGAGAAATAAGAAGGGTGGAGAGAGGAAAAACAAAGATCTCAAATTTTGTAGACATCCTTGAGACTGACAACCCCAATGTGCCCCCTCCTTCCCCTCCTAGAAATTTTTTCAATGAGGATGAAGCAACAAAGTAGTTGGATGACATGGATAGAGCTTTGTTTCCTACCATCATCCCTACACATGAGGTGGATGATAAAATAATGGTTGTCTCAAGGGAGTTCATGTCTAATGACAATTTTGTGAACTCCCCTAAATTCAAATCTTTTATGCTCAAAGAGAAATTGAGAAATGTGGCTAAGGGGGAAGAAATAAATGTAGACCCCAATAATATTCAATGTATCTCTAAGGAGGTGAGAGAAATGTTTTTGAAAAGTGGCATGCTTCTAGTCCGAGGATGGGACCATAGAAAAATATTTTTGTTAGACCAAGTAATCAGGTAAAATGACATGAGATATGTTAAAGAATATGAAAGCTATGGGTCCGGGATAAATGTAGATACCAAAGCCTTCTTAATTTGGCCTAGAGGATCAAATTTCAATCAACCAATTGTTCCATTTGGATTGGAAGAATAGATGGGGGAAGCAATTTTGATGACATCCACTAACACCACTGCAGAAGAGGTTGTCTCTCTAACTTCCCATGCAGCCCAATTTGCTCAGATAATACTACAACATTTAGAAGCAAAGAACATTACACTCGAGAACATTTTGACCCAACTTAATCATAGTTATCATTTATTGTTCATTGAAAATTGCAAATTGAAAGAAAAATTGATTAAAGCTGAGACAAGGACCTCAAGAGGAATAAGGCTTGAAGAATTAGAAAAGGCTACTAAGGAGCTACAAGACACCAAAGAGGAAGCTTCAAAGAATTACTATGAGATCATAAATGCTTCAATTTTGAAGGTAGATGATAGAGTGATGGAAAAATTAGAGGAGGTCCATGCTATTTTTTCTTCTCTAACCAAAATTGATAGTGATTTGGATCTCATTTTTTCATTCTTTCAACCTATTAGAGCCACTTGGTTTCCAAAGGGGCAACAATTGAAGGAGATTATTTTGGCATCTCAAAATAAAGGGAGTGAGGCAAAAGAAATTGAAATAACATGGAAGAATTATAATCAATTGATTAAGGATCTCCCAAACATTGAGAAGGAAAAGAAAGAAATGAGTGATAGGTTTGAGTCACTCAATGGGCTACAGTGGTGGGACATCCCATCAATTTTGACACTGATGCAACAGTTAAGGACCTAAACTCTTGGTGTGTAGATTTTGAAAAGGCTACAAAAGGAGTCCTTAAAGCATTGGAATTTGGTCCAGATCAGGAAGCTTCCTATGGTACAATTTTGGATAGGATCATGGATGTAGATGTGTTGTATCATAAATTTGTTGTGGATGCAGTAGGGGTCCCACCTCAAGCAACTTTGATTGCAATAAATAGGTTGCAGAGCCTAAAAAATTTTGATTGGCCAATTAGCAAGATGGATGGATGGTACACTAAGTTTTATATTGTCCTCCAACAAGGCTTAGAGGAAGAGGAAGAGGAAGAGTACTCGCTAATTTTACCTTTTTGGCCCCCTACAATTTCTGAATGACAGTGTTATTTTTGGAAGGATGCTAACAAATTTCACCCACCATCATCCCAGTTTTCAAGATATCAGCAGCCATCACCCTCGACCCACTTTTTGGACCTAATATGATACAACATACAAGGACCACCAGGAACAGTCATCTGTAGGCCTTCAACCTCAGACAAGGACTTCTCAGCAACAAAGAATGAGTGACTCAACGAGAGAAGGGCACGCCTACAAGGACACTTTTTTATCATACTTCTTCCTAGTTAGGATTTCATTTTTGTCTATTCATTGTCCTGAAGCTTGTTTTTCTCCCTTGTGTTATAAAATGGAATTCAGGGCCTTGAGTACTATTCTAAATTTTTTGTGATCATATGTACTAGGACAAGAGCTTAATAGAAAGACAAAGTTATCACAGAAAGTTGCACTACAATTTTGTGAATGTATTTATTTTACTCTGAAGATTAATAAGAATACATTTTCTATTCTGATCATATTGTTGGATCATGTGTTATATGAGTTTTAAATACTAGGAGTGTTTTAAGCTTGTCTTCTCAAAGTGAGAATGTGTATGTTTTGATAGGTTTCATTTGCAAAAAATGAATTAAATTCTATCAGGAATATAGTAACATAGTATGAGTTGGAATGAGATGAGTTGAGAGTGTGTTTTTTGGGCCAAATATTTACATAAGGCATTTATATTCAAATATCTAAATCTTAAAAGATAAAGTGCACATTGTTGTAAGTGTAGTGAGCTTGCTCTGACTCTATAATCCCTAAGAGATAAGCATTGGTCATGTTTCCTAAGTTTCAGAATCAATCATTAAAATCTATTTGCTTTCAGTATAAGGATTAGTTTAGGAGTTGCATATATCAGAACTAGTTTCAATGTACTAAAAGATGACATAAGCTAAGGTATGAGCCAAGAGTACATGTTTTTTCATTATTTCCTTGGTATATTTTCATTGAAACATCTGCTTAAAGTACGGTGTCTTGTCAAAAGAGTGATAATATCAAAGTAGCACTATTATAGGGATACCCACCTAGGTTTTCCAGAGCTTAAAGAGTAGAAAGTTGTAGTCAGGGTACTATGCTTTGATCATTGGCCAAATCTAGTCCTATTTCTTAACCATGAGTCAGTGGTTATTTCTCTAGAGTATAGGAACCTATTAATTTGAACACAAACAAACATGATGTGTTAATAACTCGACGAGTCAATAACATGATGGGTCAATAACATGATGTGCCAATAACTCAACGAGTCAAAAACATGCCAAGTCAATAACTTGACAAGTCAATAATAGGATGGGTCAATAACATGACCTGTCAATAACTTGATGACTCAATAAAATTGTAGGGGTATTACAAATAGATTGCACGTGGGTTTGAAGAGATTTGATGATTGTTTTGTCTCTTAGTCAAAGAAAGAGTAGTGTTGAGAGGATTTGGTGTCAACATGTGTGTGAGATGATCATTGTGTGTGGATGCTCTCTATCATGATGTAATATAAAAAGGCAGTAAAAATACCCATGAAAGATGTTTAAATTACCTGAATATGATAAAACATTCAAAATGTATAAATCAACTCAATCTAATGCATTGAATATTGTAACCGTTCAAGGTGTTTAAATGAACTCAACCATATTTGTAACTAGTGAAGATGTGTAAATGTAATCTATCATATATGTTTTTAACAACAATTAAAACTGTTCAAATCCAAACAATTTGTTTTATTGAAAATAAGCATGCAGAAAATGAGTTAAGGAGTTCAAAATAACTCAATCTGATTTATTCAAAATTACCGTTGAATATTTTTGAATGATTTCAATCTATGATGTTGAAAATAACCATTCAACTTATTTAAATCAACTTCAATGTGATTTACATAGAATAACCATACATGATACAATAAATGTTGGCATATGGACACTCCAATGAGACATTGTGTGTGATTGAAGGTATTGTCATTGATGGCAACCTTGCAATCCTATGGCAATGACAAGACATTATACCAGCAAAAGCATTACATAAGCAACCTTGCAATCCTATGGCACTGGCAAGACATTATACTAGCAAAGCATTATTCAAACAAGACAGTGCACCGACATCAACAAGATCAATCTACACCAGCACCGACATAGAAGATGTACACCGGCACAGAAGGAAATATGTATACTGGCACAGAGGCCGACAGGATTTTTGATATGTAATATTTTGTTTATTATTGTAAGCCAACTTGGCAAATTGTAAAATGACTATTGTATATAAAAGAGATCATTGTAGACATTTATAGGATATGGATAGGAAGTATAAATAAATTATAAGGCAGACCTAATGTGCGAATTGTAGGTCAAGGGTATATGTAAAGAACAGAGCAAGAACCGGTACTAAATCTGGCATTGAAGATGCTATTGTAAAGCAGTACAGATCATTGGATTTGCATAATCCTCATTGTAAGTCAGTGTGACTTCTTATTGAGCAGTGAGCTCAAGGCAGTTGGCCTTCCTGCATGTGCATGCCCCTATTGTAAGTAATATTCTCTTATTGGCCAGTAAGTGAATATTGTGGGTCACAAATCCCACCGAGGTTTTTCCCACACCGGGTTTCCTCGTGAAACATCTTGTGTTATGGTGTTCTTTTCATGTGGATGTTTTTGATTTTGTTATTTACATTAATTCTTGCATATCAGTATACTATTACTTTATGTTCTGCATATTTAGTTTTAAGAAAATTTCATTACCGGTCAGATACTGATTCACCCCCCCCTCTCAGTATCTGTGGGAACCCTAACAATTGGTATCAGAGCTTGGTCCTCTATTTTCAAAAGACTAATAGCTTGAGGAAGATCTTGACACTGGTAAAGATGGAAAATCTGATGAAGCAACTTGAAGGAGCTCTTACTGACTATGATGCAGAGAAGTTGAAAAATATCAAATTAGAAGATGACTTAAAAGCAGCTCAAGACATTATTCAGGCACTTCAAGAAAATCTTACTGTTACAAGAAATAAGAGGAGAGAACTTTTTGAAAAACTGAAAAATGAGAATGATGAAAAGGAATCACTAAATGATATGATAAGCAAATTGAAACAAGAGATCATGACAACAAAAAATGAAATGCAGGATATGACTATGAGATTTTGCAAAGAGATTGAGGACAAAAGGAAGAATGAAGAATAATTGACCAGAAGACTAAGTGATGCAGCAAATGAGAACACAAGACTTAGCTATGAAAATGACATGTTGAAGATAGATCTGATGCATACTCAGAATGACTCAAATGAACTAATGAGACAAAAAGAAATCTTGGAAAGGGAATTGGAAACTTCAAATCAACACAAAGAAAAATTCAAGAAAAGCTCAAAAGAACTTGGTACCTTATTGAAGAATCAAAAACCGAAAGGTGACACTTCTGGAATTGGATTTGAAGTTGGAGAAAGCTTCGGTATTGCAAATACCCAGGATCACAGCAAACCAGTAAGACCTCCTAATACTTACAAATTCAATGGAAAATTCTTTAATTGCAATAAATATGATCATAGGGCAAATGAATGTAGATCTAGGAATTATCAGAACATCAATGCTCCCACCGGTCAATGCTCCAAATGCAACAAAATTGGTCATAACTTTGAAAATTGCAGAATGAATGTAAGATGTTATGTTTGTGGAAGATTTGGTCATTTATCAAATAAATGCAGAACACAAACCGACATAGGTTATGGGAAAGCTATTCAGAAAAATAATGTAACTTGTTATGCATGTAACAAGATTGGTCATATTGCTAAATTTTGTAGAAGTAAAGGTACACTGGTAGATAACAAAAGCACTAGTTTGAAGGGTAAAGAAAAGGTTGAAGAGGTTAAGCAAGAATTCTAAAAGCAATGGATTAGAAAAGATGATCTAAATATTGGGCATACTCCTCCACCGGTAGAACCAACAAATGCTCCACCAGTAGGACAATATGATGCTCCACCGACAGGACAAAGCAATGCTCCACTGACAGGATGTTCTTCATCAAATTGAAGAAAATTATCTTGAGGGTTTGGCAATCAAATGACACATGTGCCATTATTCCCTTAGTTAGAGAAAAGAAGTTGAAAATCATTCATTACCGGCAAATAAAGTTAAGCTAATACATTACCGCCAAGCAATTAATGTGGTAGGTAGTAGAAAAGTACTTTATAAAATAAGGTTTTTGGCTCCATTTCATTTCACCGTGAATTCAAACTTTCAAAGAGCGTGAAGATTTCCGAGCTAAGGCATTCTGAGCAAAGAGGCAAAGCACTTCAGCAATCAATCCATCCAAAGGCAGAAAAAGGTATTTATCATCATGGCATCTTCCTCTGCACTTGAATTCATAGAAAACCCTACAGTAGTCAAAGTTATAAAATGACCTAGGCCTGTGTTTCAGCTAGTTTCTGAAGTAGCTAAGAAAGATGACAACACAGGTGCTTTTTCAAAAATTCCAAAAGGTGTTGTTTATGCAGAAGACCCTAGGATGTATATTCATTGCAACATAGAGGAATTAGGTGATGAAGAAATTAAAAACATGTATAAATCTGTTATATGTGACAACTCCGGGAATGTGAAACCTGAACATAAAATTGTTGAAACCCTAGGATTCACTGAAATCCTCTGCATTCCTGAATTTCCCAAGGAAGTGGTTAGGATAGTTTTAAGTAGGGTACATGGTTCATTCTTTTGGCTTGACTTAGTGCATAAAATCACAAAGGAAGCTGTGAAAGTAGTAACAGGGTTACCTTCCACCGGTAACAGACCTGACAAAACCAAGAAGGTCTCCAATGACTTAGTAAGAAACTTAACTGGTGCAACATCCGACAAGAGATCATTGAGGGTTAATGATGTGACCGATACAAATATTAGATTTGTTAGCATGATTTTAGGTTACAAAGCAACTCATGCTAATAGGCTTAACTCAGTTTCTAGTTTATGCATAAAGAGTGCTTATGACATGGTTAAGGACAATGTGAAAATTGATATCTGTGAATGGTTAAAGGATGAGTTAATTGACAATTTAGCAAAAATCAAGAAGGATAAGAAAGGAACCTTTAGATTTGGAAATTTACTTGTATGCTTAATGCTACATATAACCAAACAGGCTCCTAGTATAGGCAACAAGGATTTTGGATTTGACATACTGGTAGGAAAACAATTGTCTGACTTATTCAACAACATGGGTGAAAACAGAGAAAAGAATATCAATGAGTATTTTCAAGCACTAAAGGTCAGAATGAATAAAAGAATCAGACTATCACAAGAAATTGTCAACAAATACAAGGATGATATATGTTTTGTAATAAAAAAGGATGAGATCTGGATGGAAGCAGTCATCATAAGAACAATCTGGGTAATAGAGATGGGGTATGAAACAGATGATCACATAGTGGAAACTTATGCCAAAGCACTTCTGGAAGGCCCCAATGAACCAAAGGAAGAAGTATTTGGTAGTGTTGAGACCATTGAAAGTCAAATTCAATCTAAGAAGAGAGTGAAAAAGGTTGAGGCATTTGTGAGAAAAGGAACCAGACAAGCAAAAGCCATAAAAGAAGATGTATTAAAGAAAACCAGCATAACTGAAGATGAGTTGGCAGCCCAACAACTTGAAACTCATCTATCACCGGTATGTACTTCCTCAGAAGGTGATATGCCAGCAACTTTCAAAAGAGTTGTCAGGAAAAGAGACCCCTCATCGGTAACCACTCCTTCACCTAGAAGGACAAGACAAAAGCAACAAGCCATAAGATCTCCGGTTAGGAAAGTCACACCTAAGAAGAAGCTAACCCCCAAAAGGAAGAAGAAGACAAACACTGACTTGGCCCCTCTTGACATATTACTGAATGAGATCACAGAGGAAGGTAAATTGAAAAACATAGGGAAAATCTATGACACCCTATCAGATGATGAGAAAGGACAAGTTGAAGAGAGTGTCATATTACACATGGACATGTATAAAAAGTTTTTGTTGCAAGTCCTAAATGAAATTCTTGATGAACTATATAAAAGACTTGAGGCCAGAAGGCAAGGAATAATTGAGTTGGATAAGAAAATAAAAATAGAAAAATTACTTGCAGTATACCCGGTCAACTCACCTAAGGAAATTGATGATCTGATAGCTCAGGCCAACTGGATAGTTTTTTCCACTGCACACCGGCAAATTTCACTAATGGTAGGTAGAGTTACAGAAGTTTCAGAGGAAACATAAAATGGTTGGGATATATTCTTGGTTGAAAAAGAAAAACAAGAAGAATATAGGAATCCCAAGCCCATTCTGGTATATCAAAAGGACAAAGGGAAAGATAAAGTTGGTGGACCACCAAGTATCAAGATTAGAGACAACTTACCCCCACCTCCTTTAAATACTCCATCGGTAAAAACAACAACTGTAGAAGATCAACCGACAGTTGATAATATGGACACAAAGGATAATAATCCTAATCCTGAAGTCTTATATACTATGAATGTTGATACTCAGAAAATCAACATAGTGGTAGATAAGGATACAATAGATAAATCAGGAAACAAAGAGCAACCGACAACATGAAACAAAGAGCAACCGATAGTAGATTCAGAGAAAAAGATGGAATCTGGAACATAAACAGAGAAACCAATAGAGCTAAAGGCTCTAGAATAGATGCCACCGGTAAGAAATGATGCAAGAAAACCAATACTTAAAGAGATGGAGACACAAACAGACCTACCAAAGGTCAATACTAGCATGGTCACTTCCACTGGCACTCAGTTTGTTGGATCACCATCAAATGTAACAGAGGTATTGCTCGAATCTATCAAGAAAATAACTGATTATAGCTCACAAGCTTATAAAGTGATGATGATTCAATTCCAGTTTTGAAATCAATAGCTCCCAATTGTAATATAGACAACAAAGATTCTTTAGGCCAGTTGGACACACTTTGTAAATATATTTCTAGAAATTTTGAGCAAACAAAGGTAGAATCTGTAAAGGAAAGTGTAGAAAAAGAGAAACAAAAATTCTTTGAGGAAGGAATAAAGAAGTGTAACAAGGAATTTGACACACTTCTACCGGAACTGTGCAATTTATTAAAAGAGCACAAAACTCTGTACAAGGACACCTATAAGATAAACTTTTTGACCATAGATTTAGACAAAAAGATGAGCAAGGTATAGGAAGAGATCAATAAACTTGCAGATAATTTTGTTAACTCACCTGAAAAATTATCAGTTTTTGAGGAAAAGATAACAAATTTGGAGGAAGAATTGCTCAAATTAGAAAGAGAGAAAGAGAAAATAATAAACAAGGCAAAATTATTGAGATCTAAACTAAGTCCAAGATTGGACTATTTAGCATCTTTGCGGAAGGAAATCTTAGAGGCACTAACTCAGGGAAGAAAAACATCGGCAGAGCACTTGCAGCATCTCACCGATACAGTATACAGAACTGAGACAACAATAAAAGATAGCAAGAAGTTTATGGATGGTATAAACTTAATTTTGGGAGATATTCTTCAGATAATAACTACCCAACTAAAAGGTTGAGGTTATGGATTGGTACAACTACAAAATCTACTAACCTTTGTCATTGATGCCAAAGGGGGAGTAGTAGGATGAGAAAATTCAAAGCACAGGGATCACATGCTCAGGGGGAGCTCTCATATTTTTGGTAACATTTTTGGTCTACACAGTTTTGGATATCTTTTTGAAATTTCTCATGAGTGTTGCCATCAATGCCAAAGGGGGAGATTGTTGGCATATGGACACTCCAATGAGACATTGCGTGTGATTCAAGGTTTTGTCATTGATGGCAACCTTGCAATCCTATGGCACCGGCAAGACATTATACTGGCAAAAGCATTACATAGGCAACCTTGCAATCCTACGGCACCGGCAAGACATTATATCGGCAAAGCATTATTCAAACAAGACTGTGCACCGGCATTAGCAAGATCAATCTACACCAACACCGGCACAGAAGATGTACACTGGCACAGAAGGAAATATGTATACCGGCACAGAGGCCAATAGGATTTTTGATATGCAATATTTTGTTTATTATTGTAAGCTGACTTGGCAAATTGTAAAATGACTCTTGTATATAAAAGAGATCATTGTAGACATTTGTAGGATATGGATAGGAAGCATAAATAAATTATAAGGCAGACCTAATGTGTGAATTGTAGGTCAAGGGTATATGTAAAGAACAGAGCAAGAACCGGTACTGAATCTGGCATTGAAGATGCTATTGTAAAGTAGTACAGATCATTGGATTTGCATAATCCTCATTGTAAGTCAGTGTGACTTCTTATTGAGTAGTGAGCTCTAGGCAGTTGGCCTTCCTCCATGTGCAGGCCCCTATTGTAAGTACTATTCTCTTATTGGCTAGTAAGTGAATATTGTGGGTCACAAATCCCACCGAGGTTTTTCCCACACCGGGTTTCCTCATGAAACATCTTGTGTTATGGTGTTCTTTTCATGTGGATGTTTTTGATTCTATTATTTACATTAATTCTTGCATACCGATATACTGTTACTTTATGTTCTGCATATTCAGTTTTAAGAAAATTTCATTACCGATCAAATACTGATTCACCCCCCCCTCTCAGTATCTATGGGAACCCTAACAATAAACATGGGATTCATTGAAATATAACATTCCCATTTCAATTCAAAATGTCTTTTTATTATTTGACAAATAGTCTGCATCATTTCTGATGTCTTATTGATGAGAAGCCAACCATATAATCTAGATACATTTTATAGCAGAACAAGCCTCTTATGAAGGCAAACGATAACTAATTAATATTTTTTTTAGTCCCCCACTCCTCACGGTAACGGGAGGCACACCCTTTTCATCTGTTGGTATTTTGGTATGGTTTTGTCATTGATGTCAACACCTGCTAAATACACCTACTTTGGAGATCCAGCAACATTCACCGACAAACAGTAAACTGTGCAAACAGTTACTGGTATATAGTCAACCGATAGGATATAATGTTCATAGGTACCTGAAATGACATGGAAGACACTTGGTAATATCGAAGACATCATGTGGACACCTGGTATATTCTTATTTGCATATTTGCTTTTACCGGCAAATAGGTCCAGGTTATCTAGGGTTACACCGACAAGTTTATCTTTTCCAGATCAGCATGGCATGCTATGGAGATGATTGATTATTCTTATAAATGCATTAAGTCGACATGTTCAATCAGTTATTGCATCGGATATTGTATTATTTGTAAAATTTTTTTATTGTAATATCTTGTAGAGCCGACCTACTAAAATTGGTCTTAGGGTATGGTATAAATGTAAGATCTTATTTGTAAGATCAAGTGTGGAATGCGAAAAAGATTTAAGAAAAGGTATATGCGAGATCAAATAGAGATATACACAAAGACATCATTTGAAGGTGAAGTTAGGTTTTTGTAGAAGCATATCAGCATTACATCGGTACTGAATCCAGCATATGAAGATGCTATTTTGTGCAGTACATTCTCATTGGATTTAACCATCCAACTGTAGTCAGTGTGACTCCCATTTGTGATTGAGCAGTGAGCTCTAGGCTGTTGGCCTTTCTGCATGTTTTCCCACCATGGTTTTTCCCCTTACAGGGTTTCCGCGTACAAATATTGGTGTCATGTGTTGTGGATGACTTTGTGCTTATGTTTCATGCATTAATTCTTACCAGTACTACAATTTTCTATTAACACTGTTTACCAGCATACTTAAATGTCTTACCGATATTAAGAATTAAGTTGTTTAATAAAATTTTGGTTTGAATTTATTACACAACTGATTCACCCCCCCCCCTCTCAGTTGTCTCTAGGACCTACAACTGGTATCAGAGCCTAGTCCTCTTTTTATAGAAGTTTAACAACTTGAGGAGATCCAATGTCTACTAATTATTTCAGAAAGGATAGTCCTAAACTTGATGGAACCAACTATGGGATATGGAAAATCAGAATGGAGACACATCTGAATTGCATTGGTAAAGACATCTGGGAAGTTACTAAGAATGGTTATACTACTGTTGTAGCTGGTCAGACTGCTCCCATTACTTTAGCTAAAGATGAAGAAAATGATTGCAAAGCAAGAGAAGCACTTTTGAGCGCATTATCAGATCAACAAATCATGGGATTATCAGATAGATCCACTGTAAAAGCTATTTGGGATCATTTGGAAACACTGAATGAAGGGGATTCCATAGTCAAAATTGCAAAACTTGAAAGCTTCTAAGTCAGGTATGAACATCTGAAAATGGAAGAAGATGAAAGGATTTCTGCTTTTATGGAAAGAGTAAATGAAATTGTTTTGGGTATCAAATGTTGTGGAGGAACCTTGAGTGAAGATGAGATTGTTTCAAAAATCTTAAGAGGTTTGCCACCGGCATACAAAATGAAGGTTACTGCTATAAATGAGTTGAGAACAATGCCTAATACATCAGTAACTAGGGATACATTGATTGGAAAACTTTCAGCTTTTGAAATGGATGGGTCTTTGTTGCTATAACAGAAGATCAACCGGTACCTATTGCTCAATCGGTAGAACAAGCCCTAGTAGCTAAAGTTGAATCAAAGGATGGATGGATTATTGACTCAGGATGCTCACATCACATGACTGGAGACAAAGGTAAATTCTTGAACTTTCAAGAATACAATGGAGGTTTAGTAAGATTCGGAGATGACAAAGCCTGTTCAATCAAAGGTAAGGGTTCAATATCTCTTGATGGTAAACATAACACTGACAATGTCTACTATGTTGAAGGATTAAAACATAATCTTTTAACTGTCGGTCAATTAGTTGAGAAAGGTTTTCAGTTACAATTTAAAAATGGAAAATGTAAAATCATGAATAGAACTGGTTTGGAAATTGCAACCGGTAATCAGACTAGAGGTAATATCTTTCATTTGAATAACAGTGAAAAGACATGTTTAATTGCTCATATAGATGAAAGTTGGCTATGGCATAAAAGACTATGCATGTAAATTTTGATTGCATGGTAAAAATTAGTACTTCTAGGGTAGTTAGAGATCTACCTAAAATTGTGAAACCTCAGAATACAATTTGCAAGGAATGTCAATTTGGAAAACAGGTTAGAGCTAGTTTCAAAAGTATTCCAGAAAAATCCAATAATGCTCTTAATTTAATTCACACTGATTTATGTGGTCCAGCTAGAACTAAAAGCTTACAAGGTGATAGATATTTCATACTAATTATTGATGATTATTCTAGAATGTGTTGGGTTACTTTTCTCAGAGAAAAATCAAAAGCACTTGGGAAGTTCAAACTATTCAAAGCAATGGTTGAAAATGAAACTGGTAAGAAAATTAAATGTTTAAGATCAGATCAAGGAGGAGAATTCACATCTAGAGATTTTAATACCTTCTGTGAAGTAAATGGAATCAAAAGACAATTATCAGCACCTCAGACACCACAATAGAATGGAGTTGTTAAAAGGAAAAATAGAACTATTTTGGATGCAGCAAGAAGTATGTTATTAGAAGCAAATCTACCACATGTGTACTAGAGAGAGGCAGTAAGTACTGCTGTCTATACATTCAACAAAGTTCACATCAAAGGTGAAACCGGTAAGACCCCTCATGAACTATGGTTTGGTAATACTCCTACTCTTAAGTATTTCAGAATTTTTCGAAGTAAATGTTATATTAGAAGAGATGAGTATATTGGCAAGTTTGATCCTAGAAGTGATGAAGGAATATTTCTTGGTTATTCATCTAAGAGTAAAGTCTATAGATGTTTTAATAAAAGATTACAAAAAATTATTGAGAGTACAAATGTAAAGATTGATGAACAATTCAGAGGAACTTCAAGATATATAGACTTTGAACCGGTAATAGAAATTATGACAAATGAACCAACAATAAATCCACTAGTACAGAATGATGATCCAGTTACTCCAGCATCATCAGAGGATTCCACAGTAATTGAAGAGCAACAACAGACTAAGACACCCCGGTATGTAAGACTGAATCATTCTGAAGATCAGATAATTGGAAGCAAATTTAAAGGAGTCATGACAAGAGGAAGATTGGCAAATGAAGAGGTATGTCTTATTTCTCAAATTGAACCATTATCTATCAATGAGGCATGTGAAGATAAATTTTGGATTAAAGCTATGGAAGAAGAATTAGGACAAATTGAGAAAAATAATACTTGGACATTAGTTCCCCAGCCTAAAAATAAAAATGTAATAAAGCAAGACTAGTGTGTAAGGAATATTCTCAGAAAGAAGGAGTTGATTACAATGAAACCTTTGCACCGGTAGCCAGAATTGAGGCAGTTAGATTATTCTTGGCCTTTGCAGCTCACAAGGATTACAAAGTTTATCAAATGGATATCAAATGTGCATTTTTGAATGGAGATCTTGAAGAGGAAGTCTATATTGAACAACCTGATGGATTTTCCTTGACAAATGACAATGATACGGTTTGTCGATTAAGAAAAGCTCTGTATGGATTAAAACAAGCTCCAAGAGCTTGGTATGCAAGATTGGATAAGTATCTTTTAAAGATTGGTTTTACTAACGGTAAAATGCAAGGAACCTATTACTATATATTGTGATAACACAATAGCAATTGATATCTCTAAGAATCCAGTATTACATTCTAAAACAAAACATTTTTCTATCAAACTGAATTTTCTAAGGGAAAAAGTTGAAGAAAAGGAGATAAAATTGGTTTATGTGAATACTAAAGAACAGCTTGAAGATATTTTTACAAAACCTTTTCCTAAGGAAACTTTTGAGTATCTTAGAGATCAGCTTGGAGTCTTACCTCCACCGGTAGAGACTTAGATAGTTGATGATTGTCATCAACTGGCAGAATTAAATGGACAAATCTTTTACTCAGGTATTTGATGAGGAAGCTACCTCCCAGGAGGAGTAGTTGGTATATTGACTTGGTTGGTATTTTGTATGAACTTGACTTTTTGTGACTTTGGCATTTGATGTCAAAGGGGGAGAGATACACGGAAAAACATTGGGGAGAGATGTATGAAAAATGCATTATCTTTTTGAGGAGAGATTGGTATAAACACATATTACTCCCAGGAGGAGAATTGGTTTTCATACTTGGCATTTCTGTTTTGGCACTTTGATGGTTTTTCCATCTTGTGTTGCCATCAATGCCAAAGGGGGAGATTGTTGGTATTTTGGTATGGTTTTGTCATTGATGTCAACACCTGCTAAATACACCTACTTTGGAGATCCAGCAACATTCACCGGCAAACAGTAAACTGTGCAAACAGTTACTAGTATATAGTCAACTGATAGGATATAATATTCATCGGTGCCTGAAATGACATGGAAGACACTTGGTAATATCGAAGACATCATGTGGACACTTTACTTTGAAGTAATAATCATTGGTATATTCTTATTTGCATATTTGCTTTTACCGGCAAATAGGTCCAGGTTATCTAGGGTTACACCGATAGGTTTATCTTTTCTAGATCAGCATGGCACACTATGGAGATGGTTTATTATTGTTATAAATGCATTAAGCCAACATGTTCAATCGGTTATTGCATCGGATATTATATTATTTGTAAAACGTTTTTATTGTAATATCTTGTAGAGCCGACCTACTTAAATTGGTCTTAGGGTATGGTATAAATGTAAGATCTTATTTCTAAGATCAAGTGTGGAATGTGAGATCAAATAGTGATATACATGAAGACATCATTTAAAGGTGAAGTTAGGTTTTTGTAGAAGCATATCAGCATTACGCTGGTACTGAATCCAGCATATGAAGATGCTATTTTGTGCAGTACATTCTCATTGGATTTAACCATCCAACTGTAGTCAGTGTGACTCCCATTTGTGATTGAGCAGTGAGTTCTAGGCTATTGGCCTTTTTGCATGTTTTCCCACCATGGTTTTTCCCCTTACAAGGTTTCCATGTACAAATATTGGTGTCATGTGTTGTGGATGACTTTGTGCTTATGTTTCATGTAATAATTCTTACCAGTACTGCAATTTTCTGTTAACACTGTTGACCGGCATACTTAACTATCTTACTGGTATTAAGCATTAAGTTGGTTAATAAGTTTTTGGTTTGAATTTATTAGACAACTGATTCACCCCCTCCCCCTCTCAGTTGTCTCTGGGACCTACATCATCAACTTCATCGCTTGCCAGACCAACTACCTCCTTGAACCTTTGTTTCCAGTGTTCAATGTTTATCTCACATGCATCCAACATGTTATTAAACTGGTTAGCAAAAAAAAATTATGTTTCATTATCGCCTCACGCACTACCTCCACTTTCTTTGTCAGCATCTGGTGTTTATGCACTTCCATCTCCAACTCGACATTCCTATCAGTCAACTCCATGATATTCTTCATGAGTTCACTGCATCTCCTTTCCAGATCAGTGACCATTTTTTTCAGCCTTTCACTTTCAGCCTCGGTAATTTGAACCTTGTCCATTAGCAATTGTACATAAAGTGCATCAAACTTTAGATTGGTCATGCAATGAGGGCTCTGGCTATCCTTTGACTTTGGCAAGGGGGGTGTTTCTTTTGTTGTCGTCTTCCCTAAACCATGAGAGGTGAGAACATTGGAGGCCCCATGCTTGGGTGCTTCTTTTGTTGTCGTCTTCCCTTTCCCATCAAAGCTGTAAACATTTGAGGCCCCGAGCCTGGGTGAACTCTTTTCAGGCTTTCCATCCACCTCAAGATGTGTTTCAGCGACCTTTTTTTTGCTTGCCCCTTCTTTTCCCATTGTCGTCCCTATAAACATTAACAAAAGGAGGCATATTAGTAGACAACAAAGAAAAAAAATGTAAGACAATGAAAGATGCATGAAAGAAAAGTGTAGACAAACATGAAATGACCAAGTTTGTCTTCCATTTTTGTCTAAAAATGAGAAACTACAATTTTGAACTAAATATGTGATTCTCAATGGCCCAACAATCGGGGTTGCAGCTACTCTGCCTCCAAAATCTTAAAACAGTACATCATTTTATTGGCATTTCACAAAATCACAACACATACACACAAAATCAACTAGCAATAACTCGCAGAAAGGTCAATAACATGAGGTACAATTTTAACATTTTGGATGCAAAATAGCTGTCTGGGGGAGGGGGCAGTGGGTGCCATGGTACCTTGAAATTGGGAATGCACTTCTGTGGAAACTGACTCCATCACTCATTGATCCTCCACCTATAGTTTTCAATTGACTCATTAAACATCCTTTTCACAAAATTTTTGTGTTGGTGTCATAATTTTGTGTGTTTATATTGTTAATTTAAATTATTAATTCATTTCAGATGGTATGTTTAAAAAATATTCAACAATCATAACTTACAATGGAAACAGGACATGCTCAACAATTACAACAAACAAATTCAGCATACACTTGGACAAAAGAAGAGACATGGAAAACATGGCAGTAACATATATGAAACCAAATTATAGAAACATAGAGAAATTTGTGAAGTATGATAATTTGAGAAGGCTATGTTGCATTATATTACAAGGAAGATTAGGATGTTGCACCATGGTATCCCCTGGGATGCATTACAATATACACACAAATAATGAGAAAAGGCATAAATAATTAATCGTATGTATGCACAAAAAAATAATAAATGCAAAAATAATTGTTCATAGATACACACAATGTTTAAACAAATTTTAGCTTCCAAGCAGTTGAGATAAGGTGCAAATGGTTTATGAAGAGTATTCTTCCACTAAAGTAGCTGGCTATAATTATTACTGTCTATTGTCTAAGCTTTCAAGCTTCTATTTTGGGTCCCATAAGGAGGACATACACAACAAAAATATATTTATTGCCTCCTCTGCCTATTTTGTGCAATGGAGTTAACACCAAAGTAGAAGACTTGATGCTTCTTCGAGTTCTTATGTAACTCAAGAGGGGTGATGCCAAGTATTTGTAGCCTCACACTTGTTCGTCTGATCATAGGATTGCATTTCATATCCTGATTTTTTGGCTCAACAGTTTCGACAACTATAACCTACCACATAAAAAGCGACATCAAATGATTGCTACCAATATTGTTGCATTCAAAAAAGTTAAATGGTCGCATGAGAGAACAGAGGAAAGGATCTTGCAATCTCACCATAGATGGGACACAGATGAGGTATTTGATATCCCATACCTCCCACGACTTAAGGGAGTCTAATAATGACTCAGAGAATGAATGTGGATAAGGCAACAAGGCATTTCCATCAAAGACATCCATGATTCGGACTTTAGCACAACCTCGTTGGAGCAAATTTTTGTGACATTGCACACCCCTCCCAACCCCATCAACAATACCTTTATCAAAAAATTTCCCATTGAGTTGAAGGTGCAGTTCACCTCCAACAACAAGAGTGTGTTCATCTTCATAGATACAATCTTCCTCGTCTTTCACAGTTGGCTGCATGAGTAACGTATCCATGTGCTAACGTAAACAATATTTTTGTATAGTTGGCCATCAACATAACTAAATCAATTCATGTCAATGCAATAGAACAATACCAAAATAGGTGGGTGACACACATTATCCCCTTCATCCCCATCGTGGTTTGCAGTTGCAAAGTCACTATCATTTCTTTTGGAACGTTTCTTCCCATCAATGTTTCCTTCTACCATAGTATGCTGCAAAAGAGTGCACATTCAAAAGGAGTGTATGTACAGAATTAAACCATACGAAACCATATGAGGGAAAACTAGCTACAAAACTGCCCATCAAGAACATGAAAATTTGAAAACACCAAATTTTTCAAAAATTAGAGATCCTTGATCGAGATGCGTAGATTTATCAGTGACTTTTTTTTTGGAAATCTTGGAAAAGTGAATAACAAGAGATTTATAACTCCTTTTGTCACCAGATTATCTGTGTAAAACTATCTATATTACCTATTGATGTTTGTTGGTATCCTCCAACATCTGCCCCACATTAGGAGACTTCCCTGCATTCTTCTCGTCTCTAAGTGCACTCAACTTTTCATTCATCATCTCCTTCTGCCGCTTCTTCCTAATGGATGTCTGAGGTTTGAGGGATACTTTTTTATGGTGCACTACATACAGTGTCAGCCAGAGCTTTGGAAAACTATGAGCTCCCTCCACTAACCCCATCAACATCAGCCTAACATCACATGGATGGAACAATCAACATAGAATCC
Organism: Cryptomeria japonica; assembly: GCF_030272615.1. Classification (NCBI taxonomy): domain Eukaryota; kingdom Viridiplantae; phylum Streptophyta; class Pinopsida; order Cupressales; family Cupressaceae; genus Cryptomeria; species Cryptomeria japonica. The sequence continues at coordinate 466,242,753 of NC_081406.1, read as the reverse complement.
TATGGAGTAGAAAGAGTAATATGCAATGCAAACACATATATGAACAAATATTCACCTTTCATGAAAAATATTTGACCTTAATTGAAGTCAGTCTTTTTTTTTTGGCAACCTTCATCTTCTTTTACCTCTCCAACGAAGAAGGTGCACAGCCATTGAGTCACACATTTATTGTAGGTAGTGCATACAATCCCATATTCACTTCAATATCACTTCCGCTGTTACAAACCACCTGCCCAGTAGCGTAGGATATCTCAATTATGCATACTTTGGAAAATTACATCCTATAGTCACATAAATTTGTCCATTTAATTAAATGAATATTTACTATTTATTTGATTAATAAACCCACTAGCCAACAGTTAATTAAATTAACATTTAATTAATTCCTCCTCAACCATTCTCCTATTAATTAATTAAATTATTTAATTTATTTTAATTAATTCATTAAACCAAATTCATAATCAATTAAATGAATAAATCATATTTATTTAATTTAATTCCCTTTCCTCTTTTAAATAAATAATTAAAACATTTATTTAAATCATAAAATCCCCCCCACTTGCATTCTCCTACAAATGCAAGTTGCAACCACAATTGAAATAAATTAATTTAATTTTAATTTAAAATCCTATTTTCCCTCACCCACCAAACTCACTTGCAATCCTAAATCCCCTTCTAGACCCTTCTAACCACTTTATAAATCATTCCTAATTAGCCTAATCCCATCCGCTAAATATTATCACATTCCTAAGAAACTTGGAGTCACTTCTCAAAGCCTTCAAAGTCTTTGAAAAGCATTTAATGCTTTATGTGTTCAACAAGCTAACCTCTAAAGTCTTCCAAATCACTAATGGCTCTTACATGACCATTAATGGATCTTACATAACCATTTATTGTTAAATCCACTTGCCCCCATGGTTAGAGACTTTACCTCTAACTCAACCCTCATTTAACTCATGGGTCTCTTCAAGCATTTATTTCTTTGACCATGGTTATCCTCACTAACTCTTGCACAAGAGTTTATCCATTGGATAAATGCATTATTTATTAGATAATGGCTTTATTCATTCAACTCAACATTAACCTTACCTCCCAAGTTAACCCTTAAGTCATGTCAAGCATTTAATGCTTATTCCCACTCTTGTCAACCCATCTCTTGTTGGCATTTGTCATCCTTGGATTGGATTAAAATCCCTCACATGGATCATAAACCCATCAATCCTAACCTTTGATGAGAATACTCAATCTCAACCCTCCATTGCTCCATTTTACGTATAAATAGACCTCATTTCTTCATAATCCAGATCCTGAAATCTTGTATGCATCTAACTTATAGTGAATTTTAGAGAGCATTCTAGCATAACTCACATTGTCTTTTGGCTAAAATTAATCTTAGTTAATTACATAAAATATCATATTTATTTTATTTTACACTTGCATTGCATAGTTTAAAGTATTTTCAATCTTGAATCTCCATAAGACATCCAAAATAAATGCAGGTCTATCATGCACAAAACTGGAAGGTATCCTCAAAGGAGTCAAGGAGTTTTTCCTAAACCCTTTGGGAACCAGAATCCTAACCGATTTAATACCTACAATTATCAGTCAGGAAGCGGTGGCTATCAATCGGCAATCAGATGGAGAGCAACTTGTTTGATTTGTCATGGTAGTGGTTACACTGTTGCAACATGCAGAAGGAAGAATTGAAACATGAATAATGGACGTTGGAGAGCACCTGGAATGATTTGCTATCATTGCAACAAACTGGGTCATACAGCAAGATTATGTAGAATGAGAAAGAATATATCAGATGATATACCGGTCACTCCGGAAGGAAAGATTGATGTTAAAACTGTTCAAACAGATATGAAGAAAACTTGGAAGAAGAAGCCAGAAGAAATGTCTCAAGAAGAACTGGTTTCTGTACCTAGTGTGGAAGTCGTTGAACCGGCAAACTAAGATACAAAAAGGCTTAGGGGGAACAAATCAGTGAAATGTTTCGAACCCCCCGTTTACACCATTAAAAGACCTTAACCGGTATGTGATACCTGTCAATTGGTAGAAGACTGGAAACGGTAAAAGGAAAATTAGGGTTTACGCTCTAATAGTGGAGCATTTATTGTGGTAGGTGAAGAATTCATTTAAAAAGGGATTTTCAAGTCATTTTCACTTATCAGTTTTCGAGCAAAGGAGTTTTCAAGTGCAGACTGATAAAAGGCAATTTGTCTTGCAAAAAGGAGAGATTTCAAAACCCTGAAGAAGAATCTAAAGGTTTCATCAATTGGTCAAGTGTGGAACTCAAAGTGGTAATCCAGCAACTGAAATAGTGAGTGACAAAGCAAAATTTGCAAGCCCTAAATCTTGACTTTTGAAGGTATTTTTCGAGTTTCTTTGTTTACCATGGCTTCAACATCACACCCTAGTTCTAATGCACTTGTTGATTTAGTTGATTTCATACAACGGAAGGCAAAATATAATGGCCTATCCCAAATACCCATTGGTGTTATAGTGGAGGAAGGTATTTTAGATTACATTGACTATAAAATTGAAGACCTAGGATCTCTAGTGATCCATTCTCAGTTGATTTTGTTCTGCAGGAAGGACAAGAAGATCAAACTGGAATTTAGCATCTTGGAAAAGAAGAAGCTTCACAATGCGGTCTATTTCCTTGAAGAATTCACATATGATCACATCCACATCATTCTAAGTTGAGTGCACGGTGACAAAATGTATTTGGAGTGGACACATGACATCACACCGGAAGCATTTCATGCCATCACCAGTTTTTGTAACGTTGGAGAAGTGCCAGCCCTAAGGAAGATCAGCAAGACTGATATGACCAAGGTCACCAGTTTTGTGAGCAACCAATAGAGAATGACCATCAATACCATCAAGGATGATCTGGTCAACTATGCCTGCATGGTGATAGGTTACCGAACATTCTATGCTAGCAGGATCAACTATGTCTCTGCTTCAGTGGTAAATGTTGGGTACAGGATGATTATGGAAGATGGCTCATTTGATTTATGCATCTGTATGCAAAGGCAACTCCTGGTGAACCTAAAGTTAATAAAATAGGACAATGGCTTGAGATTTAAATTCGGACAACTATTGATCGGATTGTTCTTTTACTTAGAAGGCTACTTTCTAGGAGTCGGTGATATTCAGTGGTCTGCTGACCAACTAGTTTCAAAACAAATCAGGGAAAGTCTACAAGTGGTTGGAACTGATTACCTTGAAGTTCTGAACAAATACTTTGATGAGTTTAGATGGAAGATGAGCCAAAGGGTGAGAATATCCAATGATATTGTCAAGTAATATGAAGAGGACATCTGCTTTATCATCAAAGTAGATGTGTGCATAATGGAGGCAGTTGAGCCCAGAAAGGAAGAAGTGGAGCCTATGGGTTATGAGGTAATGTATGTCATTCTGGATGCGTATGCTTCTACCCTACTTGTCTCACCACTTGATCCTAAAAAGAAGAGAACTGACACTTATCTGGAAAGGGTTACACCGATTAAGGAGGCCTCAGTGAAGAAAGGAAAGGTAGTGCCATCTGCATCGGCACCGATTAGTCTAGTGAGTGCTAAAGTGACCAAGCGGTCACTAGAAAAGAAGAAACTAGAAGTTGCTCCTGCCAAAGTCTTTGAGAGAAAGCGGAAAACAAAAAGCAACACACCAGAATCAGAAGACACTGCATCTGAAGAACCGCCTAAGAAGACTAGGCAAACGAGGAAGAAGACAAAGGCAACCAACAGTGAACCAACATCATCAGCACCGCTAAATATTGATATCTCCTCTTACAAACCTTTGACACATTGTCAAAGAACCATTAAGAATATCAAGAGGAAAGTGTTGAGTGACTTAGTAGATTATTTTGATTATTTCAATGATAATGAGAAGGAGGAAGTAGAACAGACAGTCATTCAGTATTTATGTATTAATGACCGGTTGCCTTCAGAAATTAAATCTGTGACGCCAGATTATTTATATAATTCTTTGGACAACAAATGACTCATTGCCATAGAAAAAGAACAGTAAATAAGAGAGGAAATATTTGCACAATATTTTTCTGATGTATCCAATTTTGCTCTATGAAGTTATGGAAAAATATAAAGGCCTCTTCTTTATGCGAAGAAGGAGACTCTTGTTGCTAGAAGGGAAAGTCCCTGAGGTGGTAAAAGATACCCACTCTCATGCTTAAGCTGCTCTGAGAATGCATCAAGTGTTCGAAGCCAACAAAAAGGCTGAACAAGAACTGAAAATTTCAAAACCGAATGAAATGTATAACAGTGAGGCCTTGAATGGTGAAGATGTTACCCCCGATACACCATCAGAAATGGCAGGATAGGAGAAATAGGATGATGAGAAGAGAAAGGAGGAAGAGAAGAGGAAATAGGCAGAAGATGAGAAGAAGCAAAAAGAAGAAGAGAAGCAAAAGGAAGAAGAGAAGAAGAAGGAATAAGAGAAGAAGAAGGAAGAAGAGAAGAAATAGTAAGTGGAGAAGAAGAAGAAGGAAGAAGAGAAGAGACAGGAAGCGAAGAAGAAGAAGGAAGAAGAGAAGAAATAGGAAGTGGAGAAGAACAAGAAGGAAGAAGAGAAGAAACAGGAAGCGGAGAAGAAGAAGAAAAAGAAGGAAGAAGAAAGGAAAGAGGAAGAGAAGTGGAAATAAGAAGAAAGAAATAAGTTTAGGAGCAGAAGAAGGTAGAAGAAGTTAAGCAAAATGAGAAGGAAAAGGAGGAAGCTGCAAAAAGTGTATATGTAGAGACCCCAAAGGCAACCGGTGGTAAAGCCAAACTAGCTGACATCACCAGTCCTATTGACCTCCAGTTTGCAAATGAAATGGAGCTATTGCAAAGCATTAAGCTTGCTCAAGAGCGATTGGATGCACTATGAAGGAAAAAGGAGGAAGATGTGATTCAAACTGCGGTGGAAACTCTCACCAGTTTGATTCCCGGTACCAGTCTCCCAAGTATCAATTCCACTCTAGCTCAACTGAAGCTCTTATGCACGGTTGGAGAGGACCAAGTGCAATGTCTGGAAGATGTTTCTGAAGCCAATGCAAAAACTAAACATCAAAAGGCTCTGGACATTGCCTTGGTGAAGAAGTTGAATGAGCTTCAGTCCAATCTGCAAAAGGCACAGAAGGACATTAAAGATGTTATCGATGAGGGGAATCTACTACTCAACAAGATATGTCAACCCCATCTATTTTGTGATGACGTGCTTGCTCAAAAAGACAAACTACAAACTGATTTGCAGACATTCATAAGCACCTTCAAGACACCATATGATTCCTTTATTGCTTATGGACAAACCATTCACCGGTTTCAACTTCAAGCTACAAGAATTGAGTTGGATATCAGAAACTAGACCAGTGATTTATAGGAACTACAACTGGTTCTACTACCAAGACTGTAAATACTTCATAAATGCTATCTCAATCTGGATGTCTTGACGGTTACTCAAGAGATGAGTACCTTGGACACCATGGAGGAACAAGTATCCCAGATGCAAACGAAGAGTGAAGTTGCTACCTCATTGCTTGAGTCATGGTTTGTATCCATGAAGACATTTATGAAAGACTTTAAATTGGTTTTTGACAAGTTTCACTCTTTATTGTCATAAACTCTTATTTTTTTAATGCTAATGGACATACGGGTTATTTAGCTACACTTTGTCATTGTTGGCAAAGGGGGAGTAGTATTTTGTATTTATTCAAAATTTTGATGCATGCTATGTATACTTTCATGTTTATCTCTATAAGGGAGTAGTATACATTGTATTTTCTACAAAAGGGAAAGTGTATATGATTAGGGGAATTAGTTTTGATTATGGCATATTTTTGTTGTAAAACACTTAGATGTCAAAATTTTCCTAAGTGTTGCCATAAATGCCAAAGGGGGAGATTGTTGGCATTTTTGATGTTTATGTTGTAATTGTCATTGATGGACACACATTTGCTTTGAGATCACTTTTTGTATGTAGGAGTTATGCTCAATCAGTATTTGTTCCAAACTGGTATTGCATTATAGTCTATAGGTTATCGATGTTTTGCAGAAAGTGTTTTACCGATCTCAAGCGGTATGGAGACCTCAAGTGGTTGTTTTGTAGAAAGTGTTTTACTGATGTCAAGTGGTATGGAGACCTCAAGCGGTTCAAGGATCTCAAGCAGAGCGAAGAAACTAAAGTGACAGTTATCATTTTCCCAGTCTTCATTTTTGGACAACCGGTAACCGGTAATACTCTGTGATGAGTTACCAACTAGTATTTATGTGATGAGTTACCATCCACCGACACTTTGATGGTGATTTGTGTCATGTTATCAAATGTGTCTAGATGCAATGAACCTAGGAAACTTGCAATGTAATCCTATTGGACTGACATGATATTAGATTCTTTTTTAAGAACATCATATCTAGGGTTTTGGAGTGTGTAGAAGTAAGGGGTTTTTGGTGGTTGATGATTTTTTGTATGTGAGATCTTAGAAGAGAAGATCAAGTTTGTGTGCTATAACAAAGTGTGGATTTACTGAAGACTGAAGTAATGCTAAAATGCATTAGCAATGAGCTATCATGGATCTAACCAAGTAGACTGTGCTATTTGCTAGATCATTCACTTGTTGATTACTCACATCTTCGACAAGTCTGAAACCCTTAACCGGGTAGGCCCAGAAAAGCCTTTGTAAACCCTCTAACAAGGTGGTTCACATTTGTGGATCTGAAATCCTCTCACAAGGTAGTCTTTAATCGGACTTATCTCCTAACAAAGATTGAGATTCCTAACAAGATCTATTATGGTAAAGAACATTGTATGACCTTAACTGGTCTAGTTACTATTTTGCAAATAGTTACTTGTGAGTTTCATCTCACCATGGTTTTTCCCATTTGGGTTTCCATGTCAAAATCTCTTGTGTTATGGTGATTGTGCTTCTATGGGTGAATGTCTTATTTGTTGTTTGGTTTGCATTTGTTTTAACTGGTTTGTTAGTTAAACTATTATATCGGTTTACTCCTAAATTGTTAAAGTGTTTAAGTTCAGTATTTCTAGTATACTAATTCATCCCCCCCCTCTTAGTATTCATCGGAGAGGGGGTATGAAAAGTGTGTGTGTGTGTGTGTGTGTGTTAAGATGGTTGAGATAACTAGATCAACAAAAAAGATCGAGAATTGGAAGAAGGATCGATGAAGCTGCATAGTTGTATATGTGGGTAAGAAGGACGGTTGCTAAGTAGAGAGTAGATAATGAAGAGAAGTAGAGTGGACAGAGTAGAGTATACAAAAGACAAAGAAGAATAGTAATGTGCAGTGCAAAGACCAGTGACAAGAGTGTGGAGAGTCAAGGCAGATAACACAGTGAGTTATGCACACTGTGAGACGTAGAGAAGGAGGATTGAATCAAACAGAGGTCAAAGAGCTTGATGTGGAGATAAGAAGAAGATAGATAGCAGAGAATAAGAGCATAATAGTATGGTGTTACAAAATCTCATTTGTAACAAGGTGCATAATTTGTTTTAAGCACATGTTTATTGTAATTCTTTGAGTGGGTGCTTAGATCAAGGGTTGGTGCCCATAAAGCTAGGGGTTGTTGCTCCTTTGGGTTAGAGTCCATAAAGCTTTAGGGGTTGGTTCTCCTTGGGTTGGTGCCCTAAAATTTGTATCCAATGATTTACTTGTGAGGGTGGATTGGAGCAGTAGACTCCAACAACATTTCTCACCAAGTTTTTTTCCCACTATGGGTTTTCCTCGTATATATTTGTGTTATGAGTTTGCTCTGTTTGTGTGTGTGTTAATGTGTTTTATATCTCTTCTCATAGTAGTATGATTATTGTGATTAAAGTTTAGATCTTTTAGAAGTTAATTTTTTTTATTTTCACTTATTCACCCCCCTCTCAATGGTCCATTGTGTTCCTTCAGGAACCAAACCAACCACAACCCCCTACTCTCATCTTTATGTGAAGTATGAAAGAAGAGATCTTATTTTCATAAGTTAAAAAGAGAAAGGGCAAGGTGGTCATTACTAGTTTTGACTTCTTGAAGAAAAACTGCACCAGGCTTCCAATTCAATAAGGTCTCTTTTACTCTATATTTACATTGAATGAGGGAAAGCCCCCTAACATTACAAGACAAAAATTTTCAATGATGAATTAGAAAGATTTTTCTCATCTTCTTGTGGCAACACATCAAAATGATTAGAAAGAGAAATAGATTGATCATTGTTCAATTGATTATCCAAACCTATAGAGGGAGACCTTGATCATTATCGACAATTAGGTGAAGGTGAAATGGAAGATATACTAGGAGATCTTATCAATTTTGGAGAGTGAATAGGGGAAGATTCATGAGAAGGATGCATGTTAGAGGCATGGGGAGAAGGTTCTTTTCTTTTCCTAACTACTTTCCATTCTTAGGACATAATGGCATCCTTGAATGGTGTAGGGCTCAAGTTAGAAGGAATGAGGGAAGATTGAATTCCAACAACAAAGGGCATAAGGTTATTTTGATTAGCTTTAGTGTGAGAAACCGGTGACGTTTTAGGCACATTAGACAATTCTGGACCTCCTTTGCTAACTGGCCCTAAAGAGGCTTGTACAAGAACAGGCACACTTCTCCTAATAGGGAACTCGTGAATTAAATGGCCATGTTGTCTACAATAAAAACAAGCATTGGGCTTATTCAAATAAACTAGAGGCTGGTCTAACTCATAATGAGAGCCAAACAAATTGATAGAGTCAAGAAGAGGATAATTTAAATCAGCTTCCACATGCAAGCTAGAAAACTTATTCGAATACTATTTACACCATATAACTCTGCCTAGTTGAGCAACAATGTCTTTAAAGAAAGGTCTAAAATGTAAGTTGAGATAAGGTAGTTCCAACCACATTGAATATAATTGTGAATAGGAAGGACCTTCAGGGTGTAATTCAAATGTCCAGGCTTGCATGTAACAAACTTGTCCACATATGACCCACGTGCCATATTGTAAGACTTCTTGTGCATGATTAGTAGATTTGAACATATAGGAAACATAACCCTTTCCCAATCCCCTTATGGTCTCAATCTTCCATTACCCTGCTCTCCCAGTTAAGTCTTTCCCATTTATAAAATTCCATTTCAATGGGTATTCCTCTTAAAAAGAATAAAATAATAGTCCTCATTTGATATTCAGCAATATAATCAACAACATTATCAGGAAGCTGAAACTCCAGGTTTTTACCTTGTTCCTCCATTGAACCATCTCGACCTTTTCCTTACTTTTCACCATTCTGGGTAGCCATCTTTGTTGTTTCATTCATTTCTACCTCCCCGCCTGTCAGGTTCGCATGATTTTCTTCCTCCCCATTTTGATTTGCATATGCCAAATCCTTGATAGTAAGTGACTTAGTAATGCCCCGAAGCCTAGTCGTAGATTTCATCCTCATCTATACCAAGCTCTTAACTCCTCTATTTTCTTGGTTTTTTGGCCTCCATTAGGTTTGCAAAACAAATGGCTTGTTGTTTAACTGTGTTGGAATCATACGTAGCAGGATTCCAGGCACAAAATTGCTTATTGTGTTGCGTTAGTGCTTGCAATTTGTATAAATGGTTTTTATTTGATTTCCAACATATACTATTATAGCGAACTCTGATTGTGTGCAACATGAAAGGTTTCTGAGTATTATTTTGTTAATAGCTTCACTTCACACCATTCATTCTTATCGGCACCCACTGTCCTTACCTTTTTATCTAGGTATGTGCTCAATTTAGTCAAACTATTTAATCGTACAATCTCATTACCTTTTTTTTTATTACATTAGATTGGGAGCGAGTTTCAAAATGTTAAGGAAATAGGTTGATTTTTTTATAATAAACTTACTCATCCCAATTGATAGAACTATTATTATATATTAATGTAAATTTAATTTCAAATAATATTAGAGTTGTACATAATTTATATAAATTTAATGTTTTTCTCAAAATATTTAATAAATTAAGAGAAATAATAAACATTTAATGTTTAATAATGATAACCATGTAAACTTATTTTACATAAAATCAAGTTTCCTGATATTTATTCTTAAAAACTTATAATTTTTTATGTCAATTTAAGTATATTAATAATTTTGAAAAATTAATTTGCCATCTTAATCCCAAGAGCTCTGCAATTTTTGCGGGTATAGAGGACAGGCATCATTTGGGTTCATGGGCGGATGTCGCTTGGGAGGATCCGCCGCATACCCTGTAGTGGGTTTTCACCAAGGGTCGATGGGAGGAAAAAGCTTGGCACAGTACCAAGGATGGGCGGAAGGGTCTGTATCGTCCGGTTTTGAATTACTTTTAGGGCTTCTTTTATAGACAGGTTTTTCCTCTCGACATCAGTTTTCTTCATCGTCTTCTCGTAGTCTGTACACTCAGGGATTATGGCCTTGTTAGCAGTTTATCTCAAAAACAAAAGGATCTCAACTTCGTGGTGATATTTGCTCTTCTGTTCAGGTTGTGAATCCAGGATCTAGGGTTTCTCTGACGGGTACTTCACATTTAGTGAAGAATACAATAATATCAAACCCTAAAATTTCTTCTCTAGGGAAGGAAATGGTTGTGAATTTAGGAACTAGGGTTTCTATGATGGGCCCTTTACATTCTATGCACTTGAAGAACACAGTAATCTCTAACCCTAAAGTTGTGGAAATGGTAAGTATCCCTCTGGAACCCATTAAATCTCCTTATGTTTGGATGCTGATACCTTGTATTGATTTTGTAGGAACCCTAGTTGACAAGAAAGCGCATTGCTTGCACTCAAATGTTGTGTTGGGGGAAGTTTTGGGGGATCAATTGGGATTGTCTAAGCTTTATATGAAATTGCAAAAACGTTGGAAAAATTTGCATTATTTTTTAGTTAATTTCAGCATCTTCTTTCATTATTATCTTTGATTCATCATACATTTGTGCTGAGGTTTCAAGCTCAGAGCATCATTGGTTTGGAAATCACCTCATGTCTGTGTCAAAATGGAAGCCTTTGTTTGTGTCTGCTTGGTCAAAAAAGAAGTTAATTCCATTCTGGTTTGGGTTACCAAAGATCCCCTTTGAATTTATGGATCCTGCTATTTTACAACAAATTGGGAATTCGTTTGGCTCTTTTATAACTTCTCGAATGGATTTTTTGGAGGGGGAGGTTCTGGTTAAAATCTGTGTTTTGGTTAAAACTAATTGTGTGTATCCCCGTACATGTAATATCAAATCTCAGGAAGGTAACTGACGTCAGAATATTGAATGGTTAGATAATGAACTTCTTCAATCCCCTCTTATTCTAGATGCACCATTGTTCATGGATTTTAAGAAACATTGTTCTTCAGTTGAGTCTATTCCCAAGACTTTTTATTCATTGCATATGGAACACTTAGGTGTGGCTACATTGAATATACCTCAGAATAACCATGATGTTAGAACTTTTCCTAGGATTCCTATTCAGTCCAAAATCTCACATAGTCCCACCATAGGGGATCCCGAGATTTTGTTTCATCCTCAAAAATCTGTTAACGATCTGGGGTTGCACCAAATTCTGAATCAAGATAATGTTTTGCCTTCAAAAGCCAATCCTTTGGATCCTCCTAGGAAGGATATAGGTATTCAACCTAGTCCTAAGATTCCAAATGTTGTAACTCCATAGGATTCGATTCTAATCTTTGAAATTCAGAATCTTGTTTCTTCTCCTGCCCATCAGGGACAAATTGTTTGTGATAAGGATGTAAATTTGGATTATAATATGATGCCGGAAGTGGTTGTGCCTGATACAAAATTGGTTGAATACGTGAATGATTTTTTCATTAAGAATGCCCCTTAGTTTGCACGGGAAGTTGCTGATAGAGTTATTGATTCAATTGATACTGATTTAGGTAAGATTCATTCTTCCCTTCCTATTAATTTAACAGCTAATCCTTTTGAGCTCCTGGCTTCTAAGGATTTGGGGTCTGTTATGGCAGATATCTTAGCTTCTCCAAAATCTAGTAAGCCTTTGCCAATCATTCAAACTTCTTTACTTTTAACTCCACCAGTTGGTTCACCTAGAAGAGGTAGACCCCCTAAGAAAGCTGAGACTCAAATAGAAATTGATGCAGGGGTATAGAAAACTTTGTCCCTTTCGCCTGATATGGGTCAGGGGAGAAAGACTCTTTCCCTAGGAAGACCTAAAAAATCTACCTCGACTCCCTTAAAGGGGAAAAAGAAAAAGGGGAATCCTTTGTTGACTAGATCAGGGGCTGTTAAAAGAAATTTACAGAGTTGTTTTGGTAATGGTACCAAAGCTCTGGTTATTGAGAAGAGGGAAGCTTCGGCCTCCCCTCGAGGACAATGAAGATTATTTCTTGGAATGTTAGGGGCTTAAATGCCCCTAACAGGAACCACTTGATTAAATCCCAGATGGATTTAATTAAGTGTGATATAATTATGTTGCTAGAGACTAAATTATCTCAGGGTTCTACTGATGTGCTTTTTTCATCTTGGAAAAGGTGGAATTTTGTTTCTCACCCAGCTACTGGAGCTTCTGGAGGCCTAGCATTACTATGGAATAACTTCCATATAGATGTCCAGTTAGTAACTTCGGCTGCAAACTGGATGTTGTTTTTGATTCTTAGCAAGGTTTCTAATGTTAAGATTTGGTTATTTAATGTTTATGCTCCTTCTACGATTCAAGCTAAATGTAAGTTGTGGGGTGACTTAAAAGGGATTGCTTCTTCATTAGGGAAAGGGTCTTTAGTCATATTTGGGGGAGATTTTAATGTAATCATAGATTCCAGTGAAAAGAGAGGAGGCATTCTTCCGGCTAAGAAAACTATGGTTGATTTTGGGAGTTTTATTCTTGACATGGACCTTTTTTATTGTAAATTTCAAAATGGGGTTTTCACTTGGACAAATATGAGGAGAGATTTTTCTCAAATAGCAGAGAGGTTAGATCGTTTCTTGCTCTTAGAATCTTGGTTACAATCAGATTTTGAGTTTTTTTCCTCTATTTTGCCTTTGTCAGGTTCTGATCATTTTCTGATCTCATTAACTATCTTGGAGTGTATTCTTAGTTTTAAGTCTACTTTTAAATTTGAACCTATGTGGTTCAGGGATCCCTCATTTTTACCCCTTCTAAGGGTATGGTGGGACTCTACCCCCTTTTGTCCAGGGTCTCAAATATTTCAGATTGTTAAGAAACTTAGTTTTCTGAAGAAAAATATCAAAGAGTGGAATTCTTCACATTTTAAGAATATTTTTCATGAGAAACAAAGAATCCAAGATATGATTGAATGTTTAAACATGCACGTGCTTACTCATGGTATGGCTTCAGATGTGTTTGATGAATTAAAATCCTTAAAATCAGAATTAGAGGAAGTATTAGCTAGGGAAGAATCTTATTGGAGACAAAAATCTAGGGAAGTGTGGCTTTCAGATGGGGATAGAAATACAAAGTTTTTTCACTCTTCCACCAAGATAAAAAGGAGTAGAAATATGATATCTTGCATAGAGGATCCCAATGGGAAGCTGCTTACTGAATCAAAAGACATTGCCTCAGAAGCAGTTAATTTCTTTAAATCATTATTGACCTCGGAGGGTGGATGTGGATGGAATGGTTTTCTTTCAGATATTCCCCCTATACTATCCCTAGAAGATAATAGGATGCTGATGTCTCCTTTCTCTTTGGAAGAGGTTAAATGTGTGATTTTTGATATGAATCCTGACAAGGCTCTAGGACCTGATGGGTTTACCACTTTATTCTTCCAAAAGTGTTGGGACTTTGTGGGAAAAGATGTCCTTTTGGCTCTTGAAGAGGCTAGGAGAAATAGGTCAATGTTAAAAGAACTTAATACCACTTTGATTGCCCTTATCCTGAAGAAAGAAGTCACTAAAGCCTTTGCTGACTTTCATCCTATTGCTTTATGCAATACTCTGTATAAAATATTTACTAAGGCAATTTCCCTTCGATTGGCAAAACTTCTTCCCAAAATCATCTCTTTAGAGCAAGGTGGGTTCGTTCCTGGTAGGGAAACACCGGAGGGAGCCATTGTGGCTCATGAAGTGTTGCATTCTATCCATACTCAGAAGGTCCCGTCTATGATTCTCAAGTTGTATATGATGAAGGCCTATGATAGGGTTGAGTGGGAGGCTTTAGTTTGTGTTCTTCTCAAATTAGGTTTCTCTAAGGCTTGGGTCAAATCGATAAAGGCTGTTATTTCCACTGCCAGATTTTTGATTTTAATTAATGGGTCTCCTTGTGGGTTTTTCTCCTCTTCAAGAGGATTGAGGCAGGGGGATCCTCTGTCCCCTTTCCTATTTATCCTTTTAGCGGAGTCTTTTAGCTGGGCAATTAAGGTTGCAAAATCAAAAGATTTATGGAAGGGGATTGCGATCCATGGGGTTCCTGTTCCTATTTCACATTGTTTATTTACAGATGACACTCTGCTTTTTGGTCAAGCTTCCTTAAGGGAGGCCAATACTATAAATGGGATTATCCAAAAGTATGCGGCTTTTTTTGGCCAAAAAGTCAACATTGAGAAGTCAAAAATATTCTTTGTTAACACATCACAATTAGTTCAGCAGAGATTGCAGACCTTTTGGCGTTTTGATCCTAGTATCCTTCCTTGTAAGTATCTGGGTATACCCTTTTTCATTAAACAAAATAATCTATCCTTTTGGGAAAAACTCATTTTGGTCATCTCAAAGAGAATTTTATCCTGGAGTCATAAATAGTTAAGCCTTGCAGTAAAACTTGTACTCATTAAATTTGTGTTGAATTTGGTCCCTATTTATCTTATGTCAGTAGTAAGCACCCCTAAATCGGTGTTAGTAAGTCTAGAGGATACTCTTAGGTCCTTTCTCTGGAATAGTAATAAAGATGGGAAGAATAAACTGCCCTTAGTAGCTTGGGATAAAGTCTGTCTGCCCAAGGAATAGGGGGGTACAGGAATTAGAAATTTGTATAAACAGAATCTGGCTCTGGGAGCTAAATTGGTCTGGAAGTTGTATGAGAAATTTGATTCTTTTTGGGCACAAATAATGTTTGCAAAATACTTGAATAATGGTCCTAGGGAGTATTTCTTTTAGATATCAAATCTACCTTTAGGTTCGGTTATGTGGAATTTTATTTGCAAATGTCGGAACGTTATCTTGCCACATCTTTCTTCGATTGTTCATAATGGGAAAAAGGTTAGATTTTGGGATGAGATGTGGAATGGTCATGTTCCCTTACAAAATATAAGGGATTGGTCCCCTTTGATATCTACCCTTTCTTCCCTTTGGGGGGTATTTGTGGTAGATTACTTTGAGGTAATTCATAATGGTGATCTGAAATTGGCAAAATGGAAGTCCATTGAATTCCTAGATGTTGAGATTGATCTCAAGCTGCATTTTGCAAAGGTTTTGGAAGAAAGAATGATTATCCTATCTGACTTTGAAGATGAACTTGTATGGACTAGGAACATCTCAGGAAAATATACGGTTAAGGATGGATATAACTCTCTTGTGTCGGCCAACAACTCTTCCTCTTGGCCACATAAGCTTTTTTGGCATTCGACCTATCTTTCAAAAGCTAGTTCTTTTGCTTGGTTAGCAGCCCAGAATAGGGTACATACAGGCATGCGCTTGGATAGACTTGGTATCACTAATGTTTTTTCTTGTCTGTTATGCAAAAACAATTTGGAAACCTCCTCTCATCTCTTCCTTCACTGTGATTTTGCATTTCAATGCTGGAAGTGGCTTTTTGACAAATTGAACCTGTCTTTTGTAATAGGGAAAGATCTTATTTCACACTTCAGAGCCTGACCTCTTCTATTTTCTCCATCCTTCTATGATAGTCTTTGGATTGCTTCCCCTTCTATATTAATATAGAACATGTGGCTAGAGAGGAATAATAGGATCTTTAAAAAGACTAGCTCTTCTCTTGAGGAGGTTTTAGCGAAAATTGAATCTTCTATTTCAGAAGTTGTCTTGTCTTATATCTTAAAGAACCTCGAAAATCTCTCTTCTTTTTCGCACTGGGATAGTAGGGTGACTAGGTTCTGGAAGCTATTATCCATCTTGCCTTCTCATGGTTCCATTTTGAGAAATAGTAATGCTTTAACCAAAAGACATTTAGCTATTCGGAAGCCCCCTCCTAATGCGCATTTTAAATTGAATTTTTACGGTGCTTCTCGTGGAAATCCTGGTTTGGTAGGGGTAGGTATGGTGATTTTTTATCATCATGCAAATATTGTCCAGGCTAGATGTCATGTTGCTGGGTATAAGTCCAATAATTTCGCAAAATTTAAGGCCCTGTCACTGGGCTTGGACATGGCTATATCCTTGGGCATTAAGGATCTTGTAATTGAAGGGGATTTGATGGTAACCATCCAATGTGTTATGAAGAAGAAATCTAATTGTTGGAAGTTACAATATGTTCTGGAGTTAATTTTACAACAGTCGGCTTTCTTTGATTCCTTATTGATCACTCATTGCTTCAGAGAAATTAATATAATAGCAGATTTTTTGGCAAACTTAGCCATTGACACTAATGCAAACTTGCGAGATATAAGTATGGATGAGATCCTGCCTTCCCTTCTGAAGCATTTGCATTAAATCTTCTTGGTTTTTCTTAATTATGTTCTCATCAAAAATCTTTTAGCGCCCTTATGCCTTGAGAGGGAAACATGTTTGGGGTTTATGCATAGGTGGTAAGCATGCTTAGTAGGCAATTCCTAGTTGGCTATTGAGTATGCTTATGATCTTTCATAAGAAGCAAGGGTGGTACTTGTTATGGTATTAAGGTGGCACCCTATTAGCAGATTGGTTTCGATATGGGTTATTATGATTTGGTATTTTTGATCTGCTTTGTCCTCACTTTTGTGTTTCAAAGGTTGTACTATTTTATGAAGTATGAAGGAAATGTGCTTTGGTTGTAATCATTCACGGTTTTTTATGAAGCCATTATGATAAGGAATGTGTAGCTTGTTATGTGGCACTGGCTGGGATATGATGTACTGGTTTCAGCCACCACCATCATGCGAAGTCCATTATTTATGAGTTATCTTGTATGAGCTTTAATCTTGCTTTAATTGGCTTTACTTATAATCATGAAGTACCATGATTATCTCGATTCACGTTTTTGGTGGCGATTGGTCTTTAAAAGCCGATTTCATTCTCAATACAATAGTAAATACTTGAATTATTCTTGTTCGAGCTCTGTTTCATATGTCGAGTGCTTTTTCTCTTTCCAGATATAGGGTCATTGTCGAATGCCGAATTGAGAGGGAAAATGAGGCTCCCAGCAATAATTCTGAAATGCTTGGGGAAGTATTGTTCTATTTGCTTACTCCTTGGGTGGATTTTGCGGTTCGCAGGTTGCTGGGATCTCTCTGGTTGCAGTCTAGTCTTTCCTTTTCTGTCTTTGAGATTTTGTCTTGATTTCTTATTGTTTGCTATGACATTTTGCTTGATAGGGATTTACTCCATCTCTTGGTTCATATGTTTATCTCACCCTCGATTTTCTCCTGGGAGCTTGTTAGTTCTGCATTGGATAATTATCATTTTGAGTTGGGCTCTTTTTATTACGCGGGTTTTCTTCCTCGCTCTGATCTGCTGGATAGTGGGAATTGTGGAGTTTTATTGTTTGAGTTGAGAATGGGGTTATTATGTGATAGATTGGGGGATACCTTGCATGCTTTTGAATCCTTGCTAGATTCGGTTCCCTCACAGCTTGTGGATAAAGCCTTAGTGGTGCTTATGGGTTTACATTCTCTACTCTCTTTTGGTTTTTTGGCCTTAGCTCCTCCACAGTTAGAATCCCCCTTGCAGATCATTCCTCCTTTGATCATGGATAAAGAGCCCCCTGTTGAGAGCTCAAGTTCTTTGTTTCAGAATTAACTATGTGTGCAGATATGTTGGTGTTTTTTTGATGCAGGGTTCTGATTGGTTGATATATCTTTTTGGCAAGCTTGGGAAGCCTTGTGGCTATGTACCTCTTCTACAGTTTACTCCTCATAATTTTTTGGGTCATATGGATAATGATATGTATATCTTTGAAAAGCCATGTAATGGGAGGGTGATCAATATCAAATTCGTATTGGGTTTATGGGGTTTTTTGGATAATGATATGTATGTCTTTGAAAGCTATGTAATGGGAGGGTGATCAAAATTAGTTATGTAGTTAGGTATATGGGGTTTAAATTTACTTTTTTTTGGGCCACAACCAGAGGTTTTCTTGCAGGTTCTTTCCTGTCGGTATGCCTTTTGAACCCGTTTGTATTTTCAAAATTCAAAATTAATAAAATATAAGTTTAGTGGCTTGCCCACTTTTATCAAAAAAAAAAAGTATATTAATAATTTTATGTTTTGTTTCCCTTTGATATCAAAAACTTTGATCTAAAGCAAAGTTAAAAATTCATATTTTTTAATATATAAAAATAATTTTTTCTCTTATTTTTATGTTAAAGTTTTATTTAGTTTAAAATTTCAAAAATATTCAAATAAAAATAAATTTTATGTTTTTTAAATATTTATTTGTTACTATAAATAGTCTTAAAATAACTCTAATTTCTCTTATTTTTATGTTAAAGTTTTATTTAGTTTAAAATTTCAAAAATATTCAAATAAAAATAAAATTTAAGTTTTTCAAATATTTATTTGTTACTATAAAGTCTTAAAATAACTCTATTTTAACTATTGAAACAAAGAAGAATTATTAATATAATCATAACATTAATATATCAAAGTAATTTGTTTTAGAATATTATATAAAAATATAAAGCTTTTATAAAATCTACATTGGTATAAATATTTTAAATGCATCTATCTTGACACATCAATTTCAAACTATTTTATTTATATTTAAAAGTTTATTTTATTTTGGAACTATTTTATTTACTATATGCATGTATATATATGTCTAATTTGATAATTTTGATAAATTTTAATTAATAAATAATACACTAATTTTATGGGATAACTATTTAATTTTTAAATAATAAAAGTATTTTTTATATGAAACTAAAAATTATAATTTAATTTACATATATACTTTATGTTGTGTTGTTGTGCTTCTATATCTATCTATTTCTATCTCTTTTTATCTCTCCCTACCTTTGTATACTTATCTATCTCTTTATCTCTATCCCTCTATCTCTCTTTACGCTAAAAATTATAATTTAATTTACATATATACTTATGGTGATATACTTCTATATCTATCTATTTCTATATCTTTTTATCTCTCTCTACCTCTATATACTTATTGTCTTTTTATCTCTATCCCTCTATCTCTCTCAATGCTAAAAATTATGATTTAATTTACATATATATTTATCGTCGTGTTGTGCTTCTATATATGTCTATTTCTATCTATTTTTATCTCTCCCTACCTCTTTATTTATCCATCTCTTTATCTCATAATGAAATACTGACAAGAATTTAGTAAGATATGTTAATGATTTAAATCAAATCATTTTAAATTAACACAATTATGATTACCAAATAATGCCAAACACATTATATGCAAATGTAAGGACATCATTTGTTAATATATAAATGCATTTTGTACAATGTTTTCTAGACGTAAGAAAAAAAAGAGATTTTGAAGTGAATATTAAAATAAAAGTTTAATATTTAACACTCAAGGAAACAATTAAAAATACATTTTTCATTCTATTTTTAAAACTAATTTGTGTTTAAATGATTAAAAAAAAATTAAAAACTCCAAACAGAATGTTTAACCTCCTTTCTTTTTAAAAAAAAGCAACTCCTAGATTCTAAATTTTTTAGTTATCTATCTAAAGTTATCTTTCAAATAGACAATAATATACAATAATGCAAAAGATTAAACAAATAAAAATTGAATATGATGATATTGAGACATGTTTTCCCAACAAAATAGCTTATTTTCAAAGAAAATAATTCAAAGTACTTACACACAATCTTGTTTGCGATATTAAAAAAATATTTGTATTACATATTTGGTCATATTGAATCAAAGGAATTTTTTTTTTACAGTTTCAATTTTCAAGATTTTTTCCTCCACATTGAAACAAGAAGTTAATGGATTTATATGAGGGATGCATGGATGGTCTTATGTAAGATTTCAAAAATAAAGTTTGTATAATGTCAAAAAGTAATTTTTTGCAATAAGTTTAAATCCTAAATTTTGTATCATTTACATCTTACAATATACATAAATAAATTCAATAATTTATTACATTCTTAAATAATATGTTGTTCATGTCCTCACTATAAGTCTTTGTATTTGCATACATATAAAGTTTAAATGACCAGTAAAATTATAATGCTTTTAAAAAATAAAATAAAACAGATACCTATGTGCAATTAGAGGAATTCTAGATTTCAAGTACCATAAATATATGCAAAATAAAAATGTAACTTAATAGAAAAATCTAACTTCTACACTTCAAAATAAAATTTCGATAAAGACAGAAAGAAAGATTTTAGCATCGATTCCAGATGCTGACGTTTATCCAATTCTCTCCTTTTATTTTTGAGATTCAGCTGACTTCCTATTTCATGTCCATGTTTTGGCCACTCTATCTATATGTTGTAATTCTTTGAGACAACTAACTTTAAATTACAGAAACTTCTTATTAATTCCCTGTTTATTTCTATTGCTTATGGCCTTCTTAAGGAAACTGCTTCATAAGTAGATTGATTTCACTTTTTGTAACCTATGGCATACAACTATGAAACTAATGCCATACAAGTTAGCTCAAGAAAATACAAACACAATACTCAATACATAGATTTTTGTTAGTTAAGGGAAACATATGATGATAGCAAGACATCTATAATCCCTTTGTAAAATTCATTTTCTGTTTAAAACAAGATTTAGAAGGAGGATGATAATTGCAAATTTTGCTGTATATTATAGGCAAAGATGTAAAAACTCCAACAAAACCCCAATTGTCATTATTTGGCAATGAATTGCAACTGATACGTTGAGGATTTGAAATCATCATTACCCAGACATTTGTGATTATCATAATTTGCCTGATGTTTAACAAATCAATATTTTGTGTGATATCTATACAAGAACATGTTATAAATCAAACATAATGCATTTCGGTCATTATGTTTCTAATTTGTTTAAATATTCCATCTTCCTCCAATGCCAAGATTTCCATTTTCTATAACTAGAATTACATTCTAGGCAATTCCTAATGTGGTCATAGCAACTTCTAACACTACTGTACGTAGAGAATTTGTACTTGGGAATTTTTATAAGCTTAAAAAAACAATTCTTATTTCATATATTGTCCACTATCTCACAAGCTAAATCTAATGTTTATGCTACTATTTTATTCATTATTATTTTAATTCTTACGCAGGAGAATTATTTATAAAAAGAATAAGATAAATGTGGCGTTGAGCTAAGCCAATGTACCATATTCAAGATAAATTGCTTTATGTTTTAAATTCAACCATTGAACAATTTTTACAGAGGTTAGGTGTATATCCCAGATTAAGTGGAAGTGTCAACCATACATTCATTGCTCTCCTTTTTCTTGTGACAAGAAAAGTAGTAAAATTGGTCAGTAGCCTAACTATACATTCATAGAGTCGTGAATTCATTGACCTGCAAATTGCAATACCTAGCTCTAAAATGGTGAAAGAGGTACATATAGAAATTATTGAAGAAAAACAGTGTGGTCATTGTATGAAGATGGTGACACATTAAAGCTTTATGTGCAAATGCTATTCTACAATGGTTGTGACATGTTGCCAGAGGCAGAGGAGGGGTAGGGGTAGCAATTAGAAGCTTAGTAGGGAGGGTGAACCCACAAAATCTAGCGAATTTTGTACGTGAACGTCAGATCAATGCTATACAGACATCAAGTGAAGAAAGAACTCCCAATTTGTTTGGGATGCACAACCAGAGTTTGCGCAGCTCTGCTCCTTCAAGTATGATGTGGAATGATGTTGTGGATGAGCGCAGAGATGTAAGGCAGGGTATTTCTTCTTCTGGATTCCACGGTATTCATTTTGATTTGTAGTGGAATAGAGGAATAGGTCTCTACAAAGGTTTGGTATGTAGTGAAACAAAATATGAAAACTCAACAGTAATGATGAACTCACCTAGTCTACAAGTCACAGCTTCTAGTTTAGTCATGCATCTTCCTATTAGCATGCAGAAAATGCCACATGGTAGTTTCAATTCATTCTATATGCAACCATTTTTAAGAATGCAAAACCAAGAGATGACTCAGAATTTTTCTGGAACACGCAAACTTTTAGGCCTAAGAATGAAAGGGAAAATGGGTCCAGTTCCACCTCTTTTAAGAAACGAATCAATACACATGTTTTTCCTGGGTTATATCATAACATGACCACCCACCGCATGTCTTATCCACAGTCATGATTTATAAAAACTGGTTTCAAAAAAACTGGTTTCAACTTGTAAAAAAATATATATATATATATATATCTGTATATCTGTATATCTGTAGGAGAAATCTAAAAATTTACAATCTCCGCATAGCATAAGCTTTGTTAACTCCAGCTGAAGTTGCTCCCGCTGCAGTGCAAGTTCCTTACTAGCACCTTCCAGATCCCCAAGTTCCTGCTGCAGCCACTTTCACTAAATTTCTTTTACTTCTCAGTTTTCCTTACCATTCTTATTCTTCTCCTCTTTTCTTCCTCCTCACCGTTCTTCTTTTCTTCTTTCTCATCACCGCTCTTCTTTTCTTCCTAATCAAGCCTCGGGGCTACCTTTTTATTTTCACCTTTACTTCTTCTCTTCTTCTTCTCAGGACCAGTCTCCCCTTGTTCCTCTTTCCCCCATATTTTCTGGGACAACTTAAAAATTTCCTCTTCATGGTGACTCTTGAAACAAAACCGAGGTTCTTCCACTTGCTCGGTGACATGATTAAACTTTTTCTTAAACCTTTTCATCTTACCCATTATCCTTGTATCACTGCATTCATTATCTAATTGGATTTTCACATGATTACAAAGAACAACATATGTAGGTAAGGGTTTACCTCTTTCAGTCCACTCAGCAATTCCGCTTAGAACCGCAATTTCATTTTTTTCAGTCCAACAGAAATTTTCTTTTGGAGATTTAGAAGCACTCTGCCACTCCATGGAAGTGGATCGAAGAAATTTCTTTATTTTCTTTGGGCTGTGGATTCTGATAGAACGGAGACTTCAACTCTGCTCTCTGGGAAAAAGACCTCCTCGTCTGTCTAGTTGGAAATCTATTCCGGGTTTGGTATTGTAAAAATAACAACAGACGTTTAGGGTTTAAGCAATTTAATTTCTTACCTAATAATTTACTGTTGCCCAGAAATTAAGAAGACAATACGACCGCAGCATACATCCCAACATTTTAAAACAATAACCAGCTATTTTGCCTGAAAATAATGATTTTATTTTACCGTACGTAGTATAGAATCCGAATGTCTTGAACTTGAAGGTGTGCATAAATGCATACGAGCGTCTTGTATTTAAAGGTGATGGAAAATCGAAGTCATTAAATCATTTATCAGATATATATTTAAAGAATCATGTCACCCAAAAGAATGATGAATGGTAAGGAGCGAGTTGTAATGAAATCTTGCTTTGAACTCTGCATAGTACTTGTTACCCAATATCAGACATGACAACCTCCAGCCGAAACTACATATATTGAATGCCTCACAGAAATCGAGAAAGATCAGAAAAGGATTAGAGTAGGGATCTACGGGGCAGAAAGATTGTCAATAATTCAGGTAAAATATGTAGTGCCCCTACCCTAGTCGGCCTTCTAAAATCGGTTTGACCTTGGTTGACTTTTTCTATGTGACATTCTTGGATAGCTGATTAACCATTATGTAATGTTGTAGATTAGATAATATGAATATTGTGTATACCTATTATTGTGCTTTCGCATCTATTCTTGTGTAAGTTTAATTGTTTCCCTAATTCTTGTTATAAATCTTGAGCTAACCCCTTCATTGAATATATATATACATATATGTATGCTTGCATGACTCATAGTTGCAGGAGATTGCAGGGACAATACCGCTTAGGTGCGAGGTTCGTCTCCATCAAGATTCGCAGGGTTGAGTATACCTCTTTCGTCACCCTCGTTTTGCCTTAGCCATGATCAAGTGAGCATTGTGTGTGATCCGTCGGTTTCCCTTTTCGTTTGGGTTTGCGTATCGTGTGATTGGTTGGCTTTCTTGGGTTGTGTGCCTTGCGTACAGTAAAATGGAGTATTTTATCCTAAGTATTTAATTCAATTTAATGTGTTCATTTACGCATTGGTAATTGAGAAATTTAAAATAAATAAGTTTATTTTATGTGATTAATCATTAATTTAAAAGATTGCTTTAGGTATGTTTGTAGCAAGTTTAAGTATTTAATTTGATTTAATGTGTTCATTTATACATTTGTAATTGAGGAATTAAAATATATAGGTTTATTTTATGTGATTAATCATTAATTAAAAAGATCGCTTTATTTATGTTTGTAGCGAGTTTAATTTAATGGTTAATTTTAAATAATGAATTTAATTAGTTTATGCGTTTTAAAAAAGAAAGATTTAAAGTTATTTGAAATAGAAATAATTTAATCTCT
The DNA here is from genome assembly GCF_030272615.1 of Cryptomeria japonica. Classification (NCBI taxonomy): domain Eukaryota; kingdom Viridiplantae; phylum Streptophyta; class Pinopsida; order Cupressales; family Cupressaceae; genus Cryptomeria; species Cryptomeria japonica. The sequence continues at coordinate 466,218,202 of NC_081406.1, read as the reverse complement.
TTTGCATTTTGAAAAAGAAAGGTTAATTTTACTTATTTAAGAAAATCAATTTTTATTAGAAAAGCAAGTTTAATTTATATGTATATTTGATATAGTGTGAAAGATTGATTTTGGAAATTAATTTAATTAAAATATTTTATCCTCGTCAATATTGTGAAATATAAATGTTAGCTAAGTTAATATTGAGAAAATTAAAATTAAAAGAGAGAGAATCATTTTAATTTTAATTAGAAAAGCAAGTTAGCTTATTTAAATAGTTGAAAAGAATGATTATTTTCATTTTTTATTTAAAAAGTGTTTAAATTCGAAATTAGAAAATTAGGTCAAAATTTCATTCTTTTAACCTAGGTTGGAAAAATATTTTGGGGGTTGTTGATTTTTTTTTGGAAAAAGAAAGATATTTTTGGATGGAGATTGGGGGTTTTGGAAAGATGGATTTTTCTACAGCTACAGGTTGGGCTCTTCTTCAAAAAATCTTGCCAGGAATGCTAAAGGAGGTAGGATTCTTGTTTAACTTTTTATTCCGTTGTTATATCAAGAATTGTGTTTGGTTGTTCTTCATGAAAAATCTGGTTTAAGAATCCATGAATGTTCCCAAATTTGAGTTTTAGCCTTGGAAAAATTGGTTGCACTGTTTTGGATTGTGGAAAGATGGTTAAATCATTGTGTGAAAAATGGTTCTTTTCTTGTCCAAATATAGGCTTTGGTTGAAGAAATTCATTTGTGGTTTTGGTCATTCATCAAAGTTTTGAGTATTGGATAACCTGTGATTTAAAAAAAAAATATATGTTAGAGTCTCTGTGTGAGACTGTATTTTTTTTATTATTCATCTCTGAGGGTTTATGTTTTATTTTTTTATTTTATTTAAAAAAAAAAATTATTCTATTTTATTAAAGTAAAAATCAAAATTTTTAAAGATTGAAAGAGAAAAGAATTTTTTTTTGTGGGGGGGGGAGCCGAAGCTCAACCCACACCCCTCCCCTTCCTATCTCCTGTAGAGCTGCAAACTCCTACGTCCACCATGTGGAGGTAGAGGGGCTATGTCCACGTGAGTGGCTGCAGCTACCCTGCTCCACAAGGTGGAGGCCGAAGGGTCTGCAACCCCCACAGCGGCTGCAGAGACCCCAGCTCCACTGTGTGGAGGCCGAGGGTTTGCGTCCACCGTGGTGGCTGCAAGCCCGACGGTTAGGGCATGACCACCCCCACTCCCATGGATGGGAGGTAGGCCCGTGTCTGCCCTAGGGTTTGCCGCCCTCCATTAAATTTTAAATTAATTAATTTTTTTTTAGTTTCAACAAAAAAAATATATATATTAAATTTTAAGTTAATATATATTATTAATATTAAACTCTAATTAATATATATTATTATTATATATTAATTATTAATTATGGATTAATGTATATTTTAGATATATATTAATTTAGATAATTTATATATTAATATATATTATTAATTATAGATTAATTATTGGTCCCTTTATAGCGTATATTCCCAATGAATAAATAATTGTTGTTCAGTTGTTAATTTTTATTAAGTTAGGTATATATTGGGATATATATGTGCTATTTAATAGTTTTGGATTGCGAAATTGTTTTAAATATATGCAAGGGGATTTTATTTCATTAGGAAAGGGGTTTCCCATTTCTTTATTCCTTTTAATATATATTTCCTTTTTGTAAAGGGTAAATTTGCGTTGCTAGAAAAGGGGACTAAAGTATTGTTTCAAACCAATATGTCAATGATGTTTATCTAAGGATAAAATAACATATTTAGACGATTAATGTTTTCCATTCATGTGAACTTGGTTGAAAAACTGGTAGGGATGTATTTATGTTATGTCTTGATGCATATGAACATAGTCAGTAGAAAACCAAGAATGACCTGGACCTGGATGAGGTAGAAAACCGAAAACAACTTAAATCATTTAGAAAACTTGATCAACCTTTAAATGTTTAAATCAATATGGGAAAAGATTGTACCCTTTTTTATGGTTATTGCCGTCGCAAGTTCTCAATGTTGTATTCGCTTTTGTTTAAAGTAATGGCAAGACCTGGATATGTTTGTTGGGACCCTATCATTTGTTTGTTTTGTGGTTGGCCATAGTTGGTCAGGCTCCTAGTTAGAGTACCATCAGGCAATGGACCTTTGGATCAGCTGTTAATATGCTTAGTTGGATCCGTTTCTATGTAGGGATAATTTAGGATTTATTGACAGAAGTGGTCATTTGTATATTGGTTGTGCTCGCCTAAAAGGTAGGAATGTAAATGACGCGAACCCTATGTAACTATAACTTAATTAATTATCAGAGGGGTCTTGCAGTTGAGCAAACCTAGAGATGTAGCCCTCTAGGGGTGAACTCCGAGATCATTTTGGTGTTATGCTATACTTTTGTTCTTGTGTTTCATGGTTAGTGTTAGCATGTATGGATGGCAATTTGATAGAATGTATAAGTGGGTTAGATGAGAATTATCGTAATGCATGTATGTAGTCATCTTTTAAATGCAATAAATGGATCATGAAGGAATGTACTCTAGTAATGTTAATGAAAATAAGTATGCATGAAAAGGCCTCATTATTTATGGTGATATTATAGAGCGTTTTGGAAGAAGATGCATGGTATGAGTTTAATGCAAAATTGTACGTAATGAATGGATAACAATTATTGGATGAACTCGTCATATTAAACCTAAATTGTAATTCTAATGGATGAACTTCATTTAGTTACTTACATTTTAATCTTAATAAAGGATCTTCATCATAATTGCTATATTTTAACTAAATTGGATGAACTCATTTAGTTATTTACATTTTATTCTTAATAAATGAACTTCATCATATTAGCTTCATTCTAACTATAATGGATGTACTCATAAAGCTATCTATATTTTAACCCTAATGGATGAACTTCATTATGCTATTTACATTTCAACCTTAATATGTGAACTTCATCTTAATAGCTACATTCTAACTATAATGGATGAACTCAATTGGTTATCCACATTTTAACCTTAATAAATGAACTTCATCTTAATAGCTACATTCTAACTATAATGGATGAACTCAATTGGTTATCTACATTTTAACCTTAATAAATGAACTACATCTTATTAGCTATATTTTAACTCTAATGGATGAACTCAATTGGTTATCCACATTATAACCTTAATAAATGAACTTCATCTTAATAGCTACATTCTAATTATAATGGATGAACTCAATTGGTTATCTACATTTCAACCATAATAAATGAATGCTTCCTAATTTCTATACTACTAATTCACTGAACAAATTATGTTCATGTTTCAAGAAATAGCATGTAATTAAGATATCCTATTTAATTGGACCAAATGTCGCGAGTTGAGTTAGGTGTTAAGTTATGTAATCACGTTGGGAAACTCCTTAGGTTCATTTAGTCTTCCGTTGTGTTATCTAAGTGTTAGATAACTCTAATGTATCTTAATGTTGTGTATTAATGTTTAAAAAAAATATATTTTCACTCCATTGGTGCATTTTATCTTTAACCCTTCGAGGTTTCCTGGCGAGGCACTACACTTGCTATCAGAGCCCATGTTGCAACACTGGGATCTCTGGTTTCGCTTGTGCCCTTAGTTGATGTGAGGTGTATTGACCTTATGCTGTATGCTTGTCCTCCTTGTTGTGTGAGTGTGATTAAGTAGACCTTAACTGGTGTGTAATGTAGTACCCCTGCCCTAATCAATTCCTAATCTCAGTTTGACCTTGGTTAGTTTATCATAATATAATAATTATAGTCAGATGTTTTGATTTAGTGCATATTTGTTAATGTGGGTTTCGCACCAGTTTGTATGCAAGTTAATTAATTCTCCTATTTTGTGTAATTATCTCGAGCTAACGCTTTCATTAAGTTTATATATGTACGCATGTATGACTCTTGGTTGCAGGAGATTCCAGGTATAGTGTCGCATGGGTGGGAGGTTCATCTTCACCTGTATTCACAAGTTTGAGTGTACCATTTGGTCCTTAGAACTTGGATTAGGTGGTCATAAGACCCTTGTTTGACCATAGTCATGCTCAAGTGAGCATCATTAGTTGTCATCAGTATTCCCTTTGGTTGGGGTTGCGGGTCGTCTGTTCGTTTACTTTTTTGGGTTGCGTGTTTTGTGTGTGTAGTTAAATCGAGTAATTAATCCTTAATCTTTAATTGTTTTAATGTGTGTTTACGCATTAGTATATTCGGGGACTAAATTAAATAGGCTCCCTTTTTATGTGATTAATCGTTAATTGGATTGCTCAATTCAAGTTGGTAGCAAGTTCAATTAAATGGTTGATTTTAATGTCAAATTATTATGTTTATGATGTTGGAAAAGAAAGATTTAAATTTAATTAAAATAGAATTAATTTTATCTTGTTGGCATTTTGGAAATAGAAAGGTTAAATTCAGTTATTTGGAAAAATCAATTTTAAATTGAAAAACAAGTTTAATTATTGATATAGTTTAAAATAATGATTTTGAGGAATTATTTTAAATAAAATATTTGGTCAAACCTTTCCCATTTAACCTAGATTATTGGAAAAATATAAGAGATTGATTTTTTTTTTGGAAAATATTTTGGATGGAAAATTTGGGGATTTTGGATGGAGAATGATTTCTTGAACTACAGGTTGGGGCTCTCCATCAGATCCTTTCCAGGAATGCTTATTTGAGAAATGAGTTTTCTTTTTGCCCAAAATTGTATATTTTGGAAGGGTATTCAACAAATTTCTGTAATTTTGAAAACCTCTATCATTTTGAATTTTTTTATTTTAAGTCTCTATATGAGGCTATTTAAAACAAAAATGGGGGTTGTTGTTTTTAGAAAAGAAAAATATAAAACAAAAATATATTTTATAGTAAAATCGATTTTTATTTCAAAATTAAAGTTTTAATTGTTTGAAATAAAATAAAATGTAATTCATTGGGGTTGGAGGGACAGGGAGCGGAGGCTCAACCTGTCGCCTCCTCCCCCCTACGTGGGTCTGCTACCAGCGGCGACCGCAGCTAGCTATGACCCCCGTGATGGCCGCAGGGAGCTGCGACCCCCACAGTGGTCGTAGGGTCCCCCACAGTGGCCGCATGGGCGCCACGGGACCTGCGTCCATCGCGGTGGCACCGCCCGCAGCTAGGGCACAACCGCCCAACCCCTGTGAAAGGGAGGTGTGCCCGACTACCCTTTTCGCCACCCCCCATTATATTGTTGTCTTTAAAAATTGTTTATTTTAATATTTTTTTTATTATAAAAAAAATATAATAATTATTTAATATTATTAAATGTAAATTTTAATTAAGTTTTTAATTAAGTTTAAATATGGTATTTAATTAATAAATTATGATTATTTGTAATTAATTAACTATATAAGTGGCAATATACTATAATTAATTTTCAAATTGTATTTTATTATTAATGCATATTTTTCTAATTAGATACTTAATTTGTTATTTTGTTATTATTAATTGTATATATTTTTTTAATTACGGATTAAAAAATTTATATAGTAATTAATATTTGATTTTGGTAATTTTCTATATATGCACAAGGAAATAATTGCTAAGTAGGAATGGACTATCTTTATTTGGATTCCTTATATGTTTATGTTTCCTTGATTCGTATAGTGTAACTAGGCTTGGAAAAGACAAAATTGGAGAGATTGTTTTTGAGCCAGTATGAGAACGATGTTTTATCTGAAGAATAAATATCTTATTTAGTTGGTTAATGATTATTTAATTATATTCATGTGAACTTAGTTTAAGAACTCATAAGGACCTATTTATGTGTGTCGATGCTAATGAACCTTAGGGAGTTAGAAAACCAAGAATCAAATTGTACCTAGATGAGGTAGATAACTGCAATCTAACTTAGACCATTTAGAAAACTTGATCGATATTTAATGTTTAAATAAATATGGGAAAAGGTTGTATTTACCAATTGTTACCTATGCAAGTTTAATTTCTCTATTCGCTTTTGCTTAAGTAATGGCAAGTCATGCTTTGTTTGATAGGACCCTATCGTATAGAGTGATTTGGGGTACCTGTTTCAACCCTCGGTCTCGAGTTTGACTGTTACTTTGCGGTGGTGTTGTAATTGGTCATTTCCTTTATGCGGGTGTCGAATGATGATTTGTGATTGACCATAGTTAGTCAGGTCTCTAGTTAGAGTACCGTCAGTCAGTGCACCTCATATGAAGTCGTCTTTGACCAAATGGTTGTTCCTTCCATTTTGAACTCCATTTGCTTGACCATGTGTGTTTCTTGGTTTATCGAGTTCATTTGAGTATAGTTTAGTGTCATATGGGAAAGTGGCTTTTGATTGGGGTTCGCGCCCAGAGTGGCTACTAGGTAACCCATCGAAAGTGAGTCTAATAAGTGATAACCTAATAGTATATTAGAGTGTTGTTAATGAATCTCTAAGTAAGATAATTGTGCCTCATACATGGGATGAGTGCTAACACAAACTCAACATGCTATGAGAAGGCCTGAAATGGTAAACCATCATCCTTGTCTTCATGAAAAGATGTGTGGTGTAGTGCCCCTACCCTAGTCAACCTTGCAAAACTAGTTTGACCTTGGTTGATTTCGTATGTGGCATTCTTGAATGGTTGTTTTACCATGATATAATGTTGTAGATTAGATAATACGAATATTGTGCATACCTGTTAATGTGCTTTAGCATCGATTCTTATGTAAGTTTAATTGTCTCCCTAATTTTTGTTATAAATCTCGAGCTAACACCTTCATTGAATATGTATATATATATGTATGTTTGTGTGACTCATGGGTGTAGGAGATTGCAGGTACAGTACCACCTAGGTGTGAGTTTCGTGTGTTCATTTATGCATTAGTAATTGAGAAATCAAAATAAATAGGTTTCTTCTAGGTGATTAATCATTGATTAAAAAGGATCGCTATATTTATGTTTGTAGCATGTTTAAGTATTTAATTTAATTTAACTTGTTCATTTACACATTAGTAATTGAGGAATTAAAATAAATAAGTTTCTTTTATGTGAATAATCATTAATTAAAAAAGATTGCTTTATTTATGTTTGTCGCGAGTTTAATTTAATGGTTAATTTAAAATCGTGAATTTATTAAGTTTATGCATTTTAAAAGGGAAAGATTTAAAGTTATTGTAAATATAAATAATTTAGTCTTTTGCATTTTGGTAAGGAAAGGTTAATTTTACCCTTTTAAGAAAATCAATTTTGTTTAGAAAAGTAAGTTTTATTCATATATATATTGATTTAGTGTGAAAGATTGATTTTGGGAAATTAATTTAATTAAAATATTCTACCCTCATCAATATTGCGAAATATAAATGTTAGCTTGTTTTTGTTTTTTTTTGATAAAAGTGGATAGAACCACTGAACTATATTAAATTTTAAAAGTTTTTTTACAGTGTCTGGTTCAAAAAGAACTAAAGGGAAAGAACCAGTAAGAAAACCCTTTAGTATTTCTTAAGTAACACAACCCTATTCTACCCAATGCCAAATGCCCATTGGCATAGTACATCAAAAAACCCATCCCAATTTCATAAGCCACATTAGATATAAAGGAAGCCGCCAATAGAAGTATATAGAAGGAAGCTTAAAGTATGGTCACTGAAGGATGCATATCCAATGCTGCCAAAAAATACTAGTCTGAACCACTCCTGTCTATGAAACACAATTCTCCAACCACTAGTTAGAATGATACCACATAGCAGAAATAAAACCATAATCAGACACCATGTCAAAATAAGCATTGTGATCAAGCATAGCAGAACCCACACCAAAGAAAAGCCACACCAAATAAGGAGGTTGATGAAGACAACAACTATGCCCTTCTTTACTTCAAAAATTCCAAAACCGAGGAAGGGATCTGAACCACACTTACCTCCCGCATATTAGCATCACTATCAATGGCTAAATTAGCCAAGAAATCTGCAATCTTATTCACTTCCCTATAACAGTGGAAAATCAAGAAGGAATCAAAAAAGTCTAATTTTTGCAAAATATGATCAAGTATATATTGTAATTGCCAACAATTCGACTTCTTTTTCATGACACTTTGAATAATAACCATAGAATCACCCTCAATTATCAAGTCCTTAATTCCCAAAGATATAGCCATATCCAAACCAAAGGACAAAGCAAATAATTATGCACAATTGTTAGACTTGAAACCAATCGCATGACAACGAACCTGAATAAATCTTACCTTATGATCATAAATTACCACACCTGCCCCTGCTAGGCCAGAGTTCCCATGAGAAGCACCATCAAAATTCAATTTAAAGTACCCTTGCGGAGGAGGTTTCTAGCAAGCAAAATTTTTCTTACTTATAGCATTAGTCTTATTTAAAATAGATCCATGAGAAGGTAAGACTGATAACATTCTCCAAACTCAAGTTACCCTACCATCCTAATGAGAAAAAGAGGTAAGGGTTTCCAAATTCTTATAGATAAAAGACAAAGCAACTTTAGAGATGGAAGATTCAATCCTTAATAAAACCTCAGCCAAGGAAGAAATTGTTTGTTTAAAAATCCTATTATTACGCTCTAACCAAATATTCCAAATCACAATAGATGGAGAAATAATCCAAAGACATGCATAGAAAGATGAGGCAAATAGGAGAGGCTAGGCTCTAAAGTGGGAAAGGAGATCCTTACCAATAACAAAGGAAAGAATAAGATTTTCAAATAGCCACTGCCAACAAGCATAGACAAAATCACAATGAAGAAACAAGTGTGCAGAGGATTCTAAATTTTTATTACAAAATACACAAGAAAATACTGCAGTAATACCCAGCCTGTCTAACCTCATTCCTTTAAGGACCCTGTCCTACACCGCTAACCAAGCAAAAGCACTAGCCTTTGGAAGGCAAGCAATATGCAAAAACAATTTTACATTTTGATCAATATCTAAAAACTCAATTGATTTCCATTTTGCCACCTTAAGATTCCCGCTATACTCAATTTGAAAATAATCAGCCACAAAGACACCCCAAAGGGAAGAAAGAGTGGAAATTAAAGGAGACCAATCCCTCGAGTTCACTAGAGGGGGATGTCCATTCCAAACTTCCTCCCAAAACCTGACCTTTCTACCATTATGAGCAATCCATGAGAGATGAGACAAAATCACTGATCTACATTTACATAGAAAATTCCAAATAGCTGAACTAGACGGTAAATTAGAAACTTGAAAAACATATTCTCTTGGTCCGTTATTTAAATATTTAGCAAACATAATTTGTGCCCAAAAGGAGAATGGTCTCTCATACAATTTCCAAACCAACTTATCACCTAAGGCTAAATTCTGACTTTCCAGACTCCTAATGCCTGTGGCCCCAAGGTTTTTAGGCAAACAAACTTTATCCCATGCTACCAGAGGGAGTTTTTTCTTACCATCTTTATTATTACTCCAAAGGAAGGACCTAAGAGTATCTTGCAAAATAACAAGAACCGCTTTCAGAGACTGCAAAACAGACATGAGATAAATAGGAACAACATTTAGGACAGACTTAATAAGAACAATCTTACCAGCCAAAGATAACCATCTATGATTCTAGGATAGGATCTTTCTAGAGATAACTAAAATGATCTTATCCCAAAACTCAACTCTAACAAGGTATCATCTATAAACAAGCAATGTGAAATGCTTTTTGGAACATTTTGAATCCTAATTCCCTTCCAAAGCCCTCCCAGCTTAGTGGCTCTTATAGCCCAACTGAAACGTTTCAACTAGAAGAATGAACAAGAATGGAGACAGGGGATCCCCCTGCCTCAAACCCCTAGAAGAGGAGAAAAAACCACAAGGGGAGCCATTAATTAGAATTGAGAACCTTGTAGAAGAAATACAAGCATGAATCCATTTGACCCATGCCTTGGAAAAGCCCAATTTAAGTAGAACAACACACAATGCCCCCCATTCTACTCTATCATATGCTTTCATCATATCTAATTTGAGGATCATGGCTGGGATTCTCTGAGTAGAAATAGAATGCAGAACCTCATGTGCCACTATATCTCCCTTTGTTGTCTCCCTTCCTAGAATAAAACCCCCTTGTTCTAAAGAAATGATCTTAGGTAAAATTTTAGCCAACCTTAAAGAAATAGCCTTGGTAAAAATTTTGTACAAAGTATTACATAAAGCAATAGGGTGAAAATCAGCAAATGTCCTGGTAACCTCTTTTTTAGGAATAATTGCAATCATTGTATTATTAAGCTCTTTCAAAATAGACCTATTCCTTCTAGCTTCCTCAAGGGCCAATAAAACATCATTTCCCACAAAATCCCAGCATTTCAGAAAAAATAAAGGAGTAAAGCCATCCGGTCCTAGAGCCTTATCAAGGTTCATTGCAAAAACAACATTCTTAACATCATCCAAAGAAAAAGGAGACATCAACATTTTATTATCTTCCGAAGATACCAAAGAAGGAATATTAGAAGAAATGTTATTATGAAGATCTTCATGCTCCAAAGACAATAGTGACTTAAAAACCTAACTGCCTCTGAAGCAATATCCTCTTGTTCTATTAAAAGTTTGCCATTTGGACACTCAATACAAGATATCCTATTTTTACTTCTGTTCATTTTTGTTGAAGAGTAATTTTTTTTTGTATTTCTATCACCATCTTAAAGCCAAATCTCCCTCGATTTCTATCTCCAATAGATTTCTTCTCTGGACAAAACTTCTTCAAGCTCTACTTTTAGCAATTTTAGTTCATCAAAAACAAGAGGCACCATACCATGTTGAATCACATGTGAATTAAGACATTCAATCATATCTTGAATCCTCTGTTTTTCCTGACAGATGTTCTTAAAATGCAAGATATTCCATTCTCTAATTGTAAATTTCAAAAATCTCAACTTCTTAACAATCTGAAGCATTCGGGATCCAGAGCAATAAGGAGCAGAACTCGACCATTTTTTGAGCAAAGGCAAAAAGGAAGAATCTCTAAACCACATAGGTTCAAATTTAAAGGGTGACTTAAAAGGAGGTTTATCTTCCAGAATTGATAGGGAAATTGGAAAATGATCTGACCCCAAAACTTGAAGAATAGAGGAAAAAAAATTGAACTTTGAATCAATCCAAACATCTAATAACAAAAACCGGTCTAACCTTTCCGCAATCTAAGAAAAATCTCTTCGCATATCTATCCATGTGAGAATTCCATTCTGAAATTGACAATCAAAAAGACCCATGTCCTTAATGAACATCCCAAAGTCTTCCATAATTTTTTTACTAGGAAGAATACCTCCTTTCTTTTCTCCCAAGTCAGTGATAGCATTAAAATCCCCCCCAAAGATTATAAAGGGACCATGCCTTAAAGGGGAGGAAATTCTCTTAAGATCTCCCCATAATTTAGATTTCCTTTGAATACCAGAAGCAGCATAAATATTAAAAAGCCAAAACTTAACCTTTGAAAGCTTGCTTTTAACTAAGGCCAACATCCAGTTTACAGTAGAAGCAACTAGCTCAACCTCAATGTTATAGTTATTCCAAAGCAATTCCAAACCCCCTGATGCACCACATGCTGGAGAGGAGAGGAATTTCTACTTTCTCCAAGACAAAAAAACCAAATCAGTAGACTCCTTTGACAATTTTGTCTCTTGCAACATGAAAATATCACACTTAACTAAGTCCATCCGGGACTTAATTAAGCGCCTCTTGTTAGGGGCATTTAAGCCCCTAACATTCCAAGATATAATTCTCATTTCTCTCGAGGGGAGATCGAGGCTCCCCTCTTTCCTTTAGACGGAGAAGACTTCCCTTCTCCAAAAATACTTTGAAGATTATGCTTCATAGTCCCTGACCTAGTCACAGGAGGACAGATAATAAAACTCTTACTCCTCTTACCCTTAGGAGTACCACTTCCTTTCATAGCATCACTAAGAGAAACCGAATGATTCCCTTTCCCAACACCAGGAGAAAGAGACAAAGTCTGCTGAATCCCAACATCAATTTCCAATTGAGTCTTTTGATTCTTTGGAGGCTTACCCCTACCAGGAGAAACCACAGATGAAGCCCTAATTAGAGTAGTTTTAACAATTGGTAAACTCTTACTTGACTTAGGAGAAGTCATGACTAAATTATCTATGATGCCCACTTCTGATGAGGCCAAAATCTTAAAAGGGTTAGCAGATGTAGAAATAGGAAGGGTCAATCTAATTCCCCCCAAGTCTTTCTCAATGGAACAGACAACCCTATTCATAATGTCCTCATCCATCTGATGCTCATGATCTTTAAAAAGATCATTTACTTGGTGAACCAGATTTTCATCTGGCACAATAATAGGAATGTCCCCCAACTGAATATTATTTCCTAAGGCAGTGTTATTATCCACATCCACATCAACATGCTGTGAAGAATTAGACACCAATTCTTTGACTTTTTGAGCAAGGATAGCATCATCAGGAAACTCTAGAGAAGAAACCCCAACATTAGACTCTGAAACAACCCCATCATTCTTCGCAAAAATATGACCAATCCCCTGACAACTTTCTAAGTATTCTTTTGACTTCATAGGACAAACAGGATTCCCACCACCATCATTTAGTGACTTATCCAAGGATTTCGAGGTAGTGAGATTTGGAAGCAGATCCTCCACATTGTTGTCCCCGGAAACCACAATATTCTGGTGAGCTCTTGTCTTATCCTTACTTGTAAATAACCCTATAGACTCTAGATCATAAGACATAACATAAACCTCTCGCTTCCCAAAATCCCTCATAGCCTAGTTAACCTCAAAAGTAGCGGGATGTTTCCCAGTGGAACCATTGACTAATAGTTAATCCAAAAGAGAGGATTTCAAAAAATCCATAAGAAAAGGAGCATCCAATTGCAAGGAAGTTTTACCAAAGTCTTTCTCCAGCTTATTAATTGGTTGTTTCTAGATACCCTCATGAGATTTAATGATACAGGTCCGAGGGCAAACATTATTAGGGTTAGTCAAGACATAGATTTTTACCAAAACCTCCCCCTCCACAAAATCAAATCTTGATGATAAGAAAGAACCACAAGTATTACCAATTTGTTCAAAAACCTCTGGGTCCATAAATTTAAATGGTAATTTGGGCAAGCCAAACCAGAAAGGAACTAATTTAAAGCTTGACCAAGCAGGGACATAAAATGGTTTCCAAGCCGAAACAAACACTAAATTTTTACCAAACTAGTAATGTGAAGATTTTAAAACTTAATCCCTAACAGACGAAGAGTTGAAAACAATAATAAATGCATTTGTAGAGAGTAATTGAAAATAATGCATATCAGACCAATTTTTCTACAATTTTTGATGAAATTTAGATAAACTAGTTGCATCCCCCCATATTTCCCCAAAAATAGCATGCATATGCAAACAACGAGCTTTCAAATCCACAATAGAATCAAGTAAATCAATGCATTGAATAGGAGCCCATACCTGTGAACACCCAACTCCTAAATCAGAGTCGGTTTGATTTTCACTTACCTTATCATCTTTTGCTGATGTCGAAGATTCCCTTACCTTATCCCCCCTTTGATGTGATGAAGATAACTCAAGTGGGTTACTGTTAGTCTATTTGTCCATCATCTTTTCACCAGCGTTCAGCCGAGAAACCCTAGCTGCATCATTTACAGATGAAAACTTCACAACTTTTGCATAGGATCCAAAAATCGTTGATGCCCTTCACCAGATCTATCCATACTCCGCCAATTTGCACTGCTTGGACCTCTGAAAAAACCCCAAAAATACTTGGAGACCGGTCTAAAATTTCTTAAGTCTGCCCTCAACCAATTCTACGCTGTCATATCTACCCATTTGCCCTTCGTGAAGACCGGTTGTGGGATATGTGGCAAATCATCCCAACCCACATCAGCCCATTCGCCAATAACCCTAGTTTCGCCCATACTAAGCAAGAAATTGCAGTCTTATCTCTGGTTTGGTTGGTGGTTTGAAAACAACAACAATTATATTTTTGCCTAGGCGTGGAGTTGGTTATCCTGCTACCATTGTTATAGATAATCTGCTATATCTATTATTGAAGGGTGTGCTGGAATCTCTATTGCCGATGAATCTTTCCTACAACACAATCAAGGTTCGTTGCATATTCCTCTGAGTCGTTGGCTGCTAAAGGGAGTGAACCTCTTCAGGATTGCAGGAAACCCAACTTGTAACCTTGGAACTAGTCTTTCAAGCTCTAGAGAATGTCAAACTGCTATGCCAAAGGAAAGCTATGAAACAAATATGGCACAATGTGGGGATGAAAAATGTCGTGGAAACCTAAAGCTCAATCCAAGGACATGCAAGTGCCAACTACCTTATATGGGTCTATTGAAATTTAGGGCTTCCTCATTTTTAGATCCACGAACAAGAGGCGATTCGCACAAAGCGTAGTCTTCTCCATTGGCAAGAGTCTCAGCTTTAGCTCTGCTATATTTATTGTCCACAATGTCTTCGCTACCTGATCTATCGCCTGCCCAAGATACACCAAAAAAATAAATGTTAGCTTGTTAATATTGAGAAAATTAAATTTAAATGAGAGAGAAGCATTTTAATTTTAATTAGAAAAGCAAGTTAGATTTTTGAATAGTTGAAAAGAATGATTTTTCATTTTTATTTAAAAGATGTTTAAAATTTGAAATTGCTAATAAGGTCAAAATTCATTCCATTTAGCCTAGGTTGGAAAATATTTTTGGGGTTGCTGGATTTTTGGAAGAAAAATATTTTGGATAGACAAATTGGGGATTTTGGAGGAAATGGAGATTTTATTGAATGGCAGTTTGGGCTCATCTTCAAAATCTTGCTAGGAATGCGAAATGAGGTAGGATTCAATTTCATCTCTTGTTTTCCTATGATATTGGGTTTGTATTTTTAAAAAAAAAAGCGAATGGTTTTTCTTGAAGATTTTGTACTTTAAACCTCCAAGAATGTTCTTAAAATTTAGGTTTCAGTTTTGAAAATGTTGGTTGCTTTGGGGTCAAGATTGTCTAAATGGTTTTGTGTTTGAGCAAATCTGGCATATCTAAAGGCCATGGAGTATTTGGAAAATCATGAACTTGCTAGAAAAATTTCCCATAATGTGGTTTTGAACAAGATGGAAAATATATGGGACTGTGATAAAAAGGAAATGGGGGTTTACGTTTCTTAAAATTTCATTTATTCCTATTTAAATAAAATTGAAAATCGAAACTATGAAAAAAAAAAGAACGAAAAGAATAATAAAAAAAAAAAAAAAAAAAAAAGGGAACGAAATTATTTTAGGGTTTTGGGGGGGGAGCCAAAGCTCAACCCACGCCCCTCCCATTTCTGCCACCCATAGAACCGCGGAGGTAGCCTCTGCATCCTCCACAGTGGCCACAGAGCCCCTGCGCCTACCCTATGGAAGTGGAGGGACTGCATCCACGTGAGTGGCCGCAGCTACCCTGCTCCACAGTGTGGAGGCCGAAGGGTCTGCAACCCCCACGACAGCCGCAGAGACCCCAGCTCCACTGTGTGGGGGCTGAGGGTCTGCGTCCATAGTGGTGGCCGCAAGCTCGGTGGCTAGCACACGGCCGTAGCCTCGCAGCTAGGGCACAACTACCCTCCAAGTATTTTTTTAATATGTTTTTTTAGTTTAAAAAAAAAAGAGGTGTATATTAAATTTTAGGTTTTCTTGGTTTTTTAATAGAGTTTTTAATTAATAGTTAAATATTATTAATATATATATGTTAATGATAAAGATTAACATTTATATATTAATTAATATTTATTTATGTAACATAAAATTATTATTAATATATATTGTATTAATAAGATTAATATACATATATTAAATAATACTTAATTTGAAATCGTGCATTATTAGATTTAAAATTGTTATATTTTATTTCCTGGAGATAATATTTTAATTGGTAAATTGCTTGGAATAAAATATATCTTGTTACTTTCTACATAATATGTTATTCAAGGATATAGTATTAATGGATCTGAATATGCTAGGAGACCTAGGAATTTTAGAGAAAAAGAAAAAGAAATATTTATCATTAGATATCTTGTAGACTTAAATGATATGCTATTAGATTTATTGGAAATTGAATGATGTGTCGATTTGAGAATTGGTAAGATAATGTTGTTATCATTGGTGAAATAAATGGTTTAAATATACCGTCCCTCTGTAATGAGAATTAGACAAATGGTAATATTGCAACTGTGACATTGTATTCCCCTTTGTAATTGTGATTTTCTATTAATGTATTTGAAAAACTTAGATCATTTAGAAAACTTGATCAACTTTTACTATTTAAACTAGTAGGAAAGAAGAATGTCTGTTTCTAGTTATTGCCTATGCAAGTTAAATTTTTGTATTCACTTTGGTTTAAAGTAATGAAGAGCCTTGATATTCTTGTTTGGACCTTGTCGTCTAGTTGGTTTATGGTTGGCCATAGTGGGTCGAGTCCCTAGTTAGGGTACCGTCATACAAGAGACCTTTGTATTGGCTTTTAATACGTTCAGTTGGATCTGTTTCTATGTAGGAATCATTTATGTATTTATTGACCGAAGTGGTCATTTGTATATTGGTTGTGTTCACCTAAAGGGCAGAAATGTAAATGACATGAACCTTATGTAACCTTAACTTAATCAATTGCTAGAGGGGTCTTGCAGTTGAGCAAACCCGGAGATGTAGCCCTCTAGGGGTGAACTCCGAGATCATTTCTATGTTATGTGATGCTTTTGTCTCTCATGTTTCATAGTTAGTGTTGGCATGTATGGATGCATTATGTTAAGTGTGTAATGGGGATTAGATGAAGATAATTTTTGGAATGCATGTATATAGTCATCTTGTTAAATGCAGTAATTAGGGTCATAAAAGATCATAGATATGATCATGGGAAGTATTTTGTTAATATTAATAAAAATAAGTAAGCCTGGAAAGAACTTACTAGGTTATGATGAAAATAAAGCATTTAATGAAATTAGATGCATGGTATATGGTTAAGGAAAAATTTGAACAAAATGAATGGATAACAATTATTGGATGAACTTGTCATATAACCTAAACTATAATTCTAATGGATGAACTTCATTTAGTTACTTACATTTTAATCTCAATAAATGAACATCATCATAATAGCTATATTTTAACTAAATTGGATGAATTCATTTAGTTATTTACATTTTATTCTAAATAAATGAACTTCATCAAATTAGCTTCATTCTAACTATAATTGGATGAACTCAATTGGATTATCCACATTATAACCTTAATAAATGAACTTCATCCTAATACCTACACTTCAACTATAATGGATGAACTCATTGGTTATTTACATTTCAATCTAAATAAATGAACTTCATCTTGTTAACTATATTTTAACAATAATGGATGAACCCATTTGGTTATGTACATTTTAGCCTCAATAAATGAACTTCCTTTTATTCGCTATATTGTAACTAAAATGGATGGACTCGTCAAGTTAACCATATTATAACCTTAAGGGATGAATTTGCATGTGATCTATGTTTTAACTTCTATGGGTAAAATTCCTCATGTTAGCCTCATCTTCAACCATAATAGATGAACGCTTCCTAATTTCTATAATGACTATTCACTGAACAACGTATATCCATGTTTCAAGTAATAACATGTAATTAAGATATCCTGTTTAATTGGATCAGATGTAGCGAGTTGAGTTAGGTGTTAGGTTACGTAATCATGTTGGGAAACTCCTTAGGTTTGTTTAGTCTTTCGCTGCATTATCTAAGCGTTAGATAACTCCAATGCATCTTAATTTTGTGTATTAAAGTTTCTAAAAACAAAATATTTACACTCCATTTGAGTGTTTTAGCTTTATCCCTTCGAGGTTTCCTGGTGGGGCATTACATGTGGGTCCACATGAGGCTTGGATGGGCTAGGGGTTCGGATTAGGTTGCCAGGGTAACCCAGTGTATGGGGCTGGAACCTATGAAGACATGCCATGGTAACCATACCAAGTTGTGTGATGACACTTGTCCCTATGTTCACTAGTGTGTTGTCATGTTGTCTTGATAGTAGAACCTTTGGTGGAGTCATCCTGTTGCTTATGCCCTTGTGAGAACCTGATTTCATGCCAGACCTTGGGTTCTGATGACTCAGTTTTGTGGATGCTCTAGTGGACCTTTGTATTTGCTTCGATCATGTTCAGTTGGATCCTTTCCTATTCAGGGATCATTTATGTATTTATTGACGGATGTGGTCATTTGTATATTGGTTATGTTTCGCCTTGATGCCAGTATTGTAAATAATGAGAACCTCATGTATTCTTAACTTTATTAATTTTCAGAGGGGTCTTGCAGTTGAGCAGACTCAGAGATCTAGCCCTTTAGGGGTGAACTCCGAGATCATCTTGGTGTTATGTGATGATTTTATTCATATGTTTCATGTTTAGTGTTAGCATGTATGGTTGACATTTTAATAGAATGTAAAGTGGAGTAGAAGAAATTAATCTTAAATGCATGTATGCAGTCGTCTTTTAATTGCTGAAATGGGATCATGGAAGATTGTAGCTAAGAGCAATAGAATGCATTCAGTTATTGTTAAGGAAATTAAGTATGCATGGAAAGATCTCATTAGTTTATAATGAAATTCAAGTGTGTTAATAAATTAGATGTATGACTTAAATTTTAATGAAAAGTATGAACAAAAGGTATGAATAAATCTTAATGGATGAACCTTATCTTGTGATTTATATTTTCATCTTCTGAAAGAAATTATCCTTGTTTAAGAAATATCTCGTTATAAGATAATAAGCTTGTTGGATTAATTAGTGTGAGTTAAGTGAAATGTGGAATTAAGTAATCACGTTGGGAAACCCTTTTAGGAGTTAGTTGATGTCTTCTGCTATGTAATCTGTACTTTGATATCTCGATGTATCCTAATGTTGTGTTTAACTTTTTTTTTTTTAAATATTGCACTCTATTCTCATGTTTAGCTTAATCCCTTCCGGGTTTCCTGGTGAGGCATTACATTTGGTATCAGAGCCCATGTTGCAAACACTAGCATCTCTGGTGTCATGTGTGCCCTTAGTTGGTGTGAGGTGTATCGACCTTATGTGCATGCTTGTCCTCCTCTTTGTATGTGAGTGATTGAGTAGACCTTAACTTGTGTGTAATGCGTGTGTTCACACCTTGTTTTCACCTTCTTGATGTTGGTGCTTTGAAGTGATTATATGTTCTTTGTTGCTTATTGATATCTTGGTCTACGATTGCTCATATTCTGAAGGAGAATCGTATGTACCTTTCTTATTGAGTGTTGTACTCTTTGGACTAATCCATTTGGGTTGGTTTGTGCTTGTCTTGAATCTAAAAGTGTGAATTGTGATTGTTTAAGATTATGATCTAGCTTAGTGTTGTCCACTTGAAGGACTAGTATGGCAAATATTGAATGCTTATTTTGTAGCAAATTGAATGATTATGACCAATCCTCTCTCTCTCTAGAAATTAAAATGTTTGGGATATGTGTAATTATCTCTTATATGAGGTTTCCTTTTGCAAGAGAAAGGTGTGACTTCTTGAACCCTTGTGTGAGCCTTATGACACTTATGTGGTTTTAGATAATAAAAAGGGGCTATGGGTTTGAAAGTTCATTTTGGTTATTGGGAGAAAACTATATGTTTACATTAAGAATTCTCCATGTGTTTTGTAGGAGTAACATAATTAAATTCTATCTTAAGTAATGTGCACTAATATGTGAATAGTTGTTATGTGAAACTACTTAGTTTGTAAAAAGAAGTATTAAAGGGAACATGTTATAGTAGCTTCGAGAGTGTATTAATGTGTTCCACAAAAGACTATTTTATGTGTTTCATTAAACCAGTTTGTTTGAGGATTTATTTTAGCAATGCTCCATTGAACTTGCTTTTGGGTATATGTAACTACCTTATTATGTTTAGAAAGTGCGAATGAAAAGCTTGTCTGATGTGCATGCATTAATATGTATTGTTTTGGTGATAGCTCCTCGCTTACCTTTTGATCGTAATTTGATTTTCAGTGATAGGTTGCAAATTATGATATGTGTCTATATTTTATTAAAGTAGTGGGTGTTCTCAAGAGGTCTGGTAGTATCGAAAAGACTACCTATTTTGATCTCTGTTGTTTGGAAAACTAAAACATTTTGTTGCAACCATAATAATTGGAAACGTCATGTTAGGCTATTTGGCATCCTTCTAAAGTGGTAGCGACATGAAAATTGTGCAATTGAAATGATAGGCTTATAGTGAGAAATTTTAGCATGTAGTGTGATTTTGTTGATCTTGTGTCCATGTAGGAAATAGTTTGGTTATCAAACTTTCTTTCCCTTCTCTTTGCCTAAATCATAAGATTTTTAGAAATGCTACTAAGAATGCATTTATTTAAAAAGAAAAATTGCATAGTTAGTAATGTGAATTCGAATGCTTAGTGGAATTAGAGAAAGATATAGGAATGATGTTATTTTCTTATGTAATTGTGAATTGTTAATAATTTCAGTACTTGTATCTAGAGTAAACTTGATTTAGTTATTCATGTGGAAATCATAATTTAAATTTCCCTTGAGTAGATGATAGCGTACTGGAAAATACTCCTCATAGATTTGACTAAACTAGTACTGGTATATTCGTGTGTATTGTAAGAAACCAGAGCTTATTATATGTGCCATGGGTTGGTGAAGTAATCAATCATGGAGGATATGTTGCTTATGAGTATGGGAAACCATACTATTTATGTGATGTTGCTTATTTGTTTCCCTACTGAGTACCAAACCTCGGGTTGTGGGTAATTCAGTATGTTAAGGGGTAGTATTCGAAGTCACCATACCTTGAATAGTATGGATCGACGTACGAGTAATGTCGGCATGAAGCGACTTTAGCTTCTCTATTTCAAGGAATAACATAGTTATACAATAAAATTGTATCAAAGGTGTACTCAATACTTTCCCTTTCGATGAATCTATTTATAGGTTTATGTGTGACAGCCTATTCCTCTCCTTTATTTGAGCATATTGATGATGATTCTTGAGCATAGTGATGGTTTATTTTGGAGGATCCTTTGCCTTGTCTTCATGAAAGGTAGGTTTATCCACATGGGCTATCAGTTAGTAGGTGTTGGTGGACATGTGGGTGGACCTAAGTCATGTATACCTCTAGCTTATGGCAGGTATCCTTATAGATACGTTGCTATGCGGGATGTGACCTGTGCGTACTTGTTTCCTCGAGGTACACTACCATGCGGGTTTACATCCATTGCGTGTCTTCTCCACTTGGGGTATTGCCATTCTGCGTGACGACATGATGCGGGGTAATGTCGAGGTGCACACTACCATGCCATGTGGGTAGTGTGACTATGTCACACCACATTATGAGCTACTGTGATGGCTAGATGATTGTTCCTTCCTTCCTCGTTGGTGGCTAGATGCTAGTCACATAGTGATGTTATGTGCAGTTGTGATATTCTTTATATTTCTTTGGGGACCAACAATTTATTTTACTTTGACTTTGAAGGTTTAGCCATGATCTTGTGATATTTTAAATTCTTGATTTGGTGTTGCAAATT
Source organism: Cryptomeria japonica (assembly GCF_030272615.1). NCBI lineage: Eukaryota > Viridiplantae > Streptophyta > Pinopsida > Cupressales > Cupressaceae > Cryptomeria > Cryptomeria japonica. Next base: position 466,196,682 of record NC_081406.1, on the reverse strand, counting down.
CTGGATTATTTTCTTTCCTTACTGTTGGAATTGATGATTTATTATCTTTATTCATCTGTACTTTGGTGGCTAAACTAATTTATCCTTATTGTTTTCATATGTTAGTCTTGTGTTGAAATGTGAAATTCCTCTCCAAGGACATATGAGATAGTTTTGGTAGAGTCTGTACGAGGAAGTAGACGTAAGGAACCTTGAGGATGGGGTTATGTGAGGCTATGATGCAGTTAGGATCCACTACCTACCTATGTGTGGTGACTATCTCTTGGAGGCTAACCACCTTACTCAACAAGGGATATTCACAAGGGTCTTGTATGGAAGGTAGCACCACAATGGTGTGCCCTAGCACCATCAAGCCTTTGAGTGAGATATTGAATATTTATGATCATATTGTTCTTCTGAGATCAGGCATAGAGATGTTGATCGTGCATGTTATCTTTGACCAAGCATTAGACATGCTCACATGAGGCGTTTTGAGTTGTGCATTTCAGTTATGTGGATGGTTATTATGTGTATCATGGAGTAAATTGTATTAACTTGTCACTATGTTATGGGACATAGTCTTTGGAAAGGTTTTCCTATGCTTGGCAAGTGTAAACAATTGAGTTATTTACATTTCTCTTATTCATGAAAGTTAACTTGGTTGTAGAAATTAAAATTTTGGAGCTAGTTCTATGCGATAAAGTTTTATGAAAAATATGTATTGGTAAAAGAAATTGATCACGATGGCATTTTTTCTTGTCATATTTGGTAGATGAGTGTGGTAATTGTTGTTTACCTCTTTGTAATGCATTAACTTGGTGTAATGAAAGGGAGAAAATTCTTGTTTCTCTGCTATGATTGTGGATAATTCCTAGAATATTATAAGAAATGTATGTATTTAGATGTATCTTGCCAATGGATAATGGAATTCGTAGAGTAATTAGCAATAACGTTTCATTTATTTATGGAAAGATTCCTATGTGCAATTTAATATTTGTTGAATGAGTTTCAGGGCTCATGCGTGTGACATGTTCTCCATCTAGCCTTACGACTTACAGGAGTAAGTCGGAACCTAGGGGGGAGAATGTAGTACCCCTGCCCTAATCAATTCCTAATCTCGGTTTGACCTTGGTTAGTTTATCATAATATAGTGATTATAGTCAAATGTTTTTATTTAGTGCATATATGTTAATGTGGTTTTAGCACCATTTTGTATGCAAGTTAATTAGTTATCCCATTTCATGTTATTATCTTAGGATAATGCTTTCATTAAGTTTATATATGTATGCATGTATGACTCTTGGTTGCAGGAGATTCTAGGTACAGTGTCGCGTGGGTGTGAGGTTCATCTTAACCTGGATTCGCAGGTTTGAGTGTACCTTTTTGGTCCTTAGAACTTGTATTAGGTGGTCATAAGACCTTCATTTGACCAAAGTCGTGCTCAAGTGATCGTCATCAGTCATCGTCAGTATTCCCTTTGGTTGGGGTTGTGGGTCGTCTGTTCGTTTGAGTTTCTTGGGTTGCATGTTTTGTGTGTGTAGTTAAATCGAGTAATTAATCCTTAATCTTTAATTGTTTTAATGTATGTTTACCCATTAGTATATTTGGGGACTAAATTAAATAGGCTCCCTTTTTATGTGATTAATCGTTAATTGGATTGCTCAATTCAGGTTGGTAGCAAGTTCAATTAAATGGTTGTTTTTAATGTCAAATTATTATGTTTATGATGTTGGAAAAGAAAGATTTAAATTTAATTAAAATAGAATTAATTTTATCTTGTTGGCATTTTGGAAATAGAAAGGCTAAATTCAGTTATTTGGAAAAATCAATTTTAAATTGAAAAACAAGTTTAATTATTGATATGGTTTAAAAAAATGATTTTGAGGATTTATTTTAAATAAAATATTTTAATTCCAAAAAAATAAAATTTTGGTCAAACCTTTCCCATTTAACCTAGATTTTTGGAAAAATATAGGAGATTGATTTTTTTTTTGGAAAATATTTTGGATGGAAAATTTAAGGATTTTGGAAGGAGAAGAATTTCTTGAGCTGTAGGTTGGGGCTCTCCATCAGATCCTTTCCAGGAATGCTTATTGAGGTAGGAATTTGTTTATCAATTTGGTTATTTGTTTAAAAAAAAAAAAGGGCTTGAATGTTCTTCATGCAATTTTGGTTTCAAATTCTCCATTGATTGCCTCAAGATTAAGAATTATAGTGGAAATTAGTTAAGATAGGCTGATTGCTTGTATCTTGTTTGAGAAATGAGATTTCTTTTTGCCCAAAATTGTATATTTTGGAAGGATATTCAACAAATTTCTCTAATTTTGAAATCCTTTATCATTCTGAAATTTTTTTATTTTAAGTCTCTATATGAGATTGTTTAAAACAAAAATGGGGGTTGTTGTTTTTAGAAAACAAATTATAAAACAAAAATATATTTCATAGCAAAATCAATTTTTATTTCAAAATCGAAGTTTTAATTGTTTGAAACAAAAATAAAATAAAATAAAATAAAATGTAATTCATTGGGGTTGGAGGGATGGGGAGCAAAGACTCAACTCGCTGCCTCCTCCCCTCTGCGTGGGTCTGCGACTAGCAGCAGCCGCAACTAGTTGCGACTCCCGCGGTGGCCGTAGGGTCCCCTGCGGTGGCTGCGTGGGCACCGCGGGACCTGCGTCCACCGCGGTGGTGCCGCCCGCGGCTAGGGCACGACCTCCCAACCCCCGTTAAAGGGAGGTGGGCCCAGCTACCCTTTCACCACCACTGATTATATTGTTGTTTTTAAAAATTGTTTTTTAAAAAAAATATAATAATTATTTAATATTATTAAATGTAAATTTTAATTAAGTTTTTAATTAAGTTTTAATATGGCATTTAATTAATAAATTATGATTATTTGTAATTAATTAATTGTATAAGTGGAAATATACTATAATTAATATTCAAATTGTATTTTATTATTAATGCATATTTTACTAATTAGATACTTAATTTGTTATTTTGTTATTATTAATTGTATATATATTTTTTAATTGCAGATTAAAAAATTTATATAGTAATTAATATTTAAGTTTGGTAATTTTCTATATATGCACAAGGAAATAATTGTTAAGTATGAATGGACTATCTTTATTTGGATTCCTTATATGTTTATGTTTCCTTGATCCGTATAGTGTAACTGGGCTTGGAAAACATGAAATTGGAGAGATTGTTTTTGAGCCAGTATGAGAATGATGTTTTATTTGAAGAATAAATATCTTATTTAGTTGGTTACTGATTATTTAATTATATTCATGTGAACTTGGTTTAAGAACTCATAATGACGCATTCATGTATGTCGATGCTAATGAACCTTAGGGAGTTAGAAAACCAAGAATCAAATTATACCTAGATGAGGTAGATAACTGCAATCTAACTTAGATCATTTAGAAAACTTGATCAACATTTAATGTTTAAATCAATATGGGAAAATATTGTATTTACCAATTGTTGCCTATGCAAGTTGAATTTATGTATTCACTTTTGCTTAAGTAATGGCAAGTCGTGCTTTGTTTGATAGGACCCTGTCGTATGGAGTGATTTGGGGTACTTGTTTCAGCCCTCGGTCTTGAGTTTGACTATTGCTTTGTGGTGGTTTCGTAATTAGTCATTTCCTTTATGTGGGTGTCGAATGATGATTTGTGATTGACCATAGTTGGTCAGATCTCTAGTTAGACTACCGTCAGTCAGTGTACCTCATATGAAGTCGTGTTTGACAAAATGGTTGTTCCTTCCATTTTGAACTCTGTTTGCTTGACCATGTGTGTTCCTTGGTTTATCGAGTTCGTTTGAGTATAGTCTAGTGTCTTATGGGAAAGTGGCTTTCGACTGGGGGCTACACCCAGAGTGGCTGCTAGGTAACCCATCGAAAGTGACTCTAATAAGTGATAACCTTATAGTATATTAGAGTGGTTTTAATGAATCTCTAAGTAAGACAATTATGCCTCATACATAGGATGAGTGCTAACACAGACTTGGCATGCTATGAGAAGGCCTGAAATGGAAAACCATCATCCTTGTCTTCATGAAAGGATGTGTGGGTCCAGATGAGGCTTGGATGGGCTGGGGATTCGGATTAGGTTGCCAGGGTAACCCAGTGTATGGGGTCGAAACCTATGAAGACTTGCCATGGTAACCATACCAAGTTGTGTGATGACACTTGTCCCTATGTTCACTAGTGTGTTGTCATGTTGTCTTGATAGGAGCACCTTTGGTGGAGTCGTCCTGTTGCTTATGCCCTTGTGAGAACTTGATTTCATGCCAGACCTTGGGTTGCAATGACTCAGTTTTGTGGATGCTCTAGTGGACCTTTATATTTGCTTCGATCATGTTCAATTGGATCCTTTCCTATTCAGGGATCAATTATGTATTTATTGACCGATGTGGTTGTTTATATATTGGTTATGTTTCGCCTTGATGGTAGGATTGTAAACAATGAGAACCTCATGTATTCTTAACTTTATTAATTATCGGAGGGGTCTTGCAGTTGAGCAAACCCGAAGATGTGGCCCTTTGGGTGAACTCCGAGATCATGTTGGTGTTATGTGATGATTTTTTTCTTATGTTTCATGTTTAGTGTTAGCATGTATGGATGACATTTTGATAGAATGTATAGTGGATTAGAAGAAATTAATCTTAAATGCATGTATGCAGTCGTCTTTTAATTGTTGAAATGGGATCATGGAAGATTGTAGATTAGAGCAATAGAATGCATTTATTTATTGTTAAGGAAATTAAGTATGCATGGAAAGATCTCATTAGTTTATGATGAAATTCAAGTGCGTTAATAAATTAGATGTATGACTTAAATTTTAATGAAAAGCATGAACGAAAGGTATGAATAAATCTTAATGGATGAACCTTATCTTGTGATTTATATTTTCATCTTCTGAAAGAAATTATCTGTGTTTAAGAAATATCTCGTTATAAGATAATCAGCTTATTGGATTAATTAGTGTGAGTTAAGTGAAATGTGGAATTAAGTAATCACGTTGGGAAACCCTTTTAGGATTTAGTTGATGTCTTCCGCTATGTAATCTGTACTTTGATATCTCGATGTATCTTAATGATGTGTTTAACTTTTAAAAATAAAATTATTGCACTCTATTCTCGTGTTTAGCTTAATCCCTTCGGGATTTCCTAGCTGGGCATTACATGTAACGTGTGTGTTCACACCTTGTTTTCACCTTCTTGATGTGGGTGCTTTGGAATGAATATATGTGCTTTGTATGCTTATTGAGGTCTTGGTCTACAATTTCTCTTATTCTAAAAGAGAGTCATATGTACCTTCCTTTTGATTCGTTGTACTCTTTTGACTAGACCATTTGGGTTGGTTAGTGATGTCTTGAATCTAAAAGTATGAAATGTGCTTGTTTAAGGTTGTGATCTAGCTTAGTGTTGTTTGCTTGAAGGACTAGTGTGGTAGATATTGAATGCTTATTATGTAGTAAATTGATTGATTATGACCCTTCATCCTCTCTCTCTCTAGAAATTTAAAATGTTTTTGATATGTGTAATTGTCTTTTATTTGAGTCTTCTTTTGCGAGAGAAGGTTGCGACTTAATGAGCCCTTGTGTGAGCTTATAACACTTATGTGTTTTTAGATTATAAAAGGGCTTTGGTTTGAAAGTTAATATTGGCTATTAAAAAAAATTGTATGTTTACATTAAAGAATTCTCCATGTGTCTCGTAGGAGTAACATAATTAAATTCTATCTTAAGTAATGTGCATTAATATGAGAATAGTTGATTTTGTGAAATTGCTTTAGTTGTAAAAGAAAGTATCAAAAGGGAACATGTTATAGTAGCTTTGAGAGTGTCTTAATGTGTTCCACGAAAGATTGTTTTATGTGCTCCTTTAAACCAAATTGATTGAGGACCTATTTTAGCAATGCTCCTTTGAACTTGGTTTTGGATATATGTAGTTTCCTTATTATGTTCAGAAAGTAAGAATGAAAAGCTTGTTTGATGTGTATGCATAAATGTGTATTATTTAGTTGATAGCTCCTCGCTTATCTTCTTACCGTACCTTGAATTTTCAATGATAGGTTGCAGATTTTTGATATGCTTTGTTTTGAACTAAGAATAGTGAGTGTTCTCAAGAGATCTTGCATTATCGATAAGATTACCTATTTTGATATCTATTGTTCAAAAAACTAGAACATTCTATTGTAACCATAATAATTGGAAAAGTCATGTTAGGTTGTTTTGTTATCCTCCATAAAAGATAGTGAAATGAAAATTGTGCAACTAAAATGATAGACTTATATCTGAGCATATAGTGTGACCTTGTGGATCATATGTATTCATAGGAAATAGCTTAATTTTCAAACTCTCTTTCCCCTTCTCCTTGCCTAAGATCATAAGATTTTTAGAAATGCTACTAAGAATGTAGTGATTTAAGAAGAATTTTTATAACGCATATGAAATTGTATGTTTTCTTTTGGCTTCTAATTTAAAGAGGAAAGTTTTTCGCTTTGGAAAAGAAAATTGCATAGTTAGTAATGTGAATGCAAATGCTTAGTGGAATTTGAGAAATATATCGTAATGACGTTATTTCCTTGTGTAAGTTTTGAATTGTTAAGAATTTCAGTACGTGTATTTAGAGTAAACTTTATCTAGTGATTCATGTGGAAAGCATAGGTAAAACACGTCTTGAGTAGATGATAGCATAAATGTGACTAAACCAGTAATGGTGCTATACCTTGTGTGTTGTAAGAAACCCGTGCTTTCTATGTGTGCCCATGGGATGGTGAAGTAATCAATCATGGAGGATATGTTTGCTTATGAGTATGTGAAACCATACTATTTATGTGATGTTGCTTATTTGTTTCCTTACTCAATGCCAACCCACGGGTTGTTGATAAGTTAGTATGTGAAGGAGTAGTATTAGAAGCCACCATTCCTTGAATAGTATGGAATGACGTACGAGTAATGTCGACGCGAAGCGACTTTAGCTTCCCTATTTCGAGGAAAAATAGTTATATAATGAAATTGTATTATAGGTGTACTCAATACTTTCCCTTGTGATGAACCGATTTATGAGATTCATGTGTGCCAGCCTATTCCTATCCTTTATTTGAGCATAATTGATGACAGTTCTTGAGCATAACAATGGATTTTATTGGAGCATCTTTTGGCTTGTCTTCATGAGAGGCATGTTATTTTTCACATGAGCTGCCAATCGACTAGTGTTGGTAGACTTGTGGGTAGACCTTAGCCATGTATACCTCTGGCTTACAGTGGGTATCCTAAGAGGAACGTCGCTATGTGGGGTGTGACCTGCACATGCCCTTTTCCATGAGGTACACTGCCATGCGCGATACGTCCATTGCATGCCTTTTCCGCTTGGAGTATTGCCATGCCATGCTGAGACACGATGCGGGATGTAGTAGACATTGCCATGCGACCTACCGATAGGTTTAGGGTAGAGCCATGCCACGTGATGATGTGGTGTGGGGTGATGTCGAGGTGCACATTGTCATGCCATGCGGATGTGTGACTAGGCCACACCACATGATGAGCTACTGCGATAGCTAGACAATTGTTGTTTTCGTATGTTGGTCTGGTGTTGGAATGTGAATTCCTCTCCAAGAACATAGGAGATGGTCTTGGTTGAGTGTATATGAGGAAGTAGACATAGGCAACCTTGAGGATGCGGGTATGTGAGGCTGTGAGATAGCTAGGATCCACTACCTACCTATGAGTGGTGACTATCTCTTGGAGGCTAAACACCTTACACAACAAGGGATGTTCACGAGGGTCTTGTATGAAAGGTAGCACCGCTATGGTGTACTCTAGCACCATCAAGCCCTTGAGTGAGATGTTGGATATTTATGATCATGTTATTTGTTCTGAGATCAGGCATAGAGATGTTGATCGTGCATGTTATCTTTGACCGAGCATTAGACATGCTCACATGTGGCCCTTTTGTGTTGTGCAATCTAGTTATGTGGATGTTTATTATGTGTAATCATGGATTGAATGGTGTTAACTTGTCACTATGTAATGGGACATAGTCATTGGGAAAATTTCTTATATGCCTGGAAAGTATAAACAATTGAGTTATTTACATTGCTCCTATTTATTGAAATGTTAACTTGGTTGTAAAAATTGATATTGGAAGCTAGTTCTATGCGATAAATCTTTGTAAAAGGATGAATTGGTAAAAGAAATTGATCATGAGGGCATGTTTTCTTGCCATGTTTGGTAGAATGAGTATGGTAATTGTGGTTTTTTTTAAAAAAATTTTTTCTATAATTGGTGTAATGAAAGGAAGAAAATTCTCGTTTCTCTGCTATGATTGTCGATAATTCATAGAATATTTTAAGAAGTGTATGGCTTTAGTTGTACCTTGCCAATGGGTAATGATATTCATAAAGGTTTTAGCAATAATGTTTCATTTATTTATGGAAGGATTCATAAGTGCAAATTTATATTTGTTAAATGAGTTTCAGGGCTAATACGTGTTGCATGATTTCCGTCTAGCCTTACGACTTTCGGGAGTAAGTCAGAGCCTAGGGGGGAGAATGTAGTGCCCCTACCCTAGTTGGCCTTGTAAAACTGGTTTGTCCTTGGTTGACTTTTTCTATGTGGATATTGTGCGTACCTGTTATTGTGCTTTTGCATCGATTCTTGTGTAAGTTTAATTGTTTCCCTAATTCTTGTTAAAAATCTCAAGCTAATGCCTTCATTGAATATATATATATGTATGCTTGTGTGACTCATGGTTGTAGGAGATTGCAGGTACAGTATCGCCTAGGTGCGAGGTTCGTCTCCATCAGGATTCGCAAGGTTGAGTATACCTCTTTCATCCTTAGAATTTGGATTAGGTGGTCGCAAAACCCTCATCTTGCCTTAGCCATGATCAAGGGACCATCGTGTGTGGTCCATCGGTTTCCCTTTTTGTTTGGGTTTGCGTGTTGTGTGATTGGTTGGATTTCTTGGGTTGTGTGCCTTGCGTGTGGTAAAAAAGAATATTTTATCCTAAGTATTAAATTCAATTTCATCTATTCATTTATGCATTGGTAATTGAGAAATTTAAAATAAATATGTTTCTTTTATGTGATTAATCATTAATTAAAAAGATCACTTTATGTATGTTTGTAGCAAGTTTAAGTATTTAATTTGATTTAATGTGTTCATTTACGCATTTGTAATTGAGGAATTAAAATATATAGGTTTCTTTTATGTGATTAATCATTAATTAAAAATATCGCTTTATTTATGTTTTTAGCGAGTTTAATTTAATGGTTAATTTTAAATAACAAATTTAATTAGTTTATGTGTTTTAAAAAGGAAAGATTTAAAGTTATTTGAAATAGAAATAATTTAATCTCTTTTGCATTTCGGAAAGGAAAGGTTAATTTTACTTATTTAAGAAAATCAATTTTTATTAGAAAAGCAAATTTAATTTATATGTATATTTGATATAGTGTAAGAGATTGATTTTGGGAATTAATTTAATTAAAATATTTTATCCTCATCAATATTGTGAAATATAAATGTTAGCTTAGTTAATATTAAGAAAATTAAAATTAAAAGAAAGAGAGAATCGTTTTAATTTTAATTAGAAAAGCAAGTTAGATTATTTGAATAGCTGAAAAGAATGATTATTTTCAATTTTTATTTAAAAAGTGTTTAAATTCGAAATTAGAAAATTAGACCAAAATTTCATTCTTTTAACCTAGGTTGGAAACAATATTTTTGGATGGAGATTGGGGGTTTTGGAAGGATGGATTTTTCTACAGCTGCAGGTTGGGCTCTTCTTCAAAAAATCTTACCAGGAATGCTAAAGTAGGTAGGATTTGTAATGTCCTGCCAGGAAACCCCGAAGGGATTAAGCCATAACACAAGAATAGAGTGCAATTTTTTTTTTTTTTTTAAAGTTACAACACATAAGATGCAACAAGATATCAAAGATTCAGATTACATAGCGGAAGACATCAACTAACACCTAAAGAGTTTCCCAACGAGATTACTTAAATTTCACAATTCACTTAACTCACACAATTAATCCAAAAGCTGAATATCTTAATAACAAGATAATTCATAATCAGGATAATTCCTTTCAAAAGAGGAAAATATAAATCACAAGCGAAGATTCATCATTAAGATCCATTCATAATCTTCATTCAAGCTTTTCATTTAAAATTACAAACCATACATCTAACATTCTAATACACTAGGATTTCATCATAACATAAGAGATCTATTCAAGCATATTTCACTTCCTTAATGGCAATTGAATAGATTCCATTTCTCTAAGTTGCATTCTTTCATATTCCAACTTATTGCATTTTAACAGACGACTACATACATGCATCAACGATAAATCTCATCTAAACCACTTACGCATTCAATCAACATGGCATACAAGAAAGAACTGCATATAAGCTTTTAAAGTTAATTCCATTTATCCACTTAACCATTTTAACATAAGCTAATCATACATGATAAAGCTGAATAAAGGAAACATAAGAGAATAACATCACATAACACCATAATGATCTCGGAGTTCACCCCTAAAGGGCTACATCTCTGGGTCTGCTCAACTGCAAGACCCCTCTGATAATCAATAAAGTTAAGAATACAAGAGGTTACACCATTTACAATCCAGCCATCAAGGCGAAATATAAACAATATACAAGCGACCGCATCGGTCCATAAATACATAAACGATCCCTGAAAAGAACAGGATCCAACTGAACATAATCAAAGCTAATACAAAGGTCCAGGAGAGCATCCATAACACTGAGCCATCACCACCCAAGGACTAACATGAAACCGATACTCACAAGGGCATAAACAAAGGACGACCCACAAGGTACTCTTAATAGGACAAAACGACAACACACTAGCAAACGTAGGGACAAGTGTCATCACACAACCTGGTATGGATACCATGGCAAGTCTTCATGGGTCCCGACCCCATACACTGGGTTACCCTGGCAACCTAATCCGAGCTTCCGGCCCATCCAAGCCTCATGTGGACCCACACATCCTCTCGTGAAGACAAGGATGGTGGTTTGCCATTTCAGGCCTTCTCACAGCATGTCGAATCTATGATAGCACTCATCCCATGTGTGAGGCACATTTATCTTACTTAGAGATTACATTCTAATCTACTGTTAGGTTATCACTTATTAGACTCACTTTCAACGGGTTATCCAGCAGCCACTTTGGGCGCGACCCCCAATTGAAAGCCACTTTCCCATACGACACTAGACTATACTCGGACGAACTCAATACCAAGGGATACACATGGTCAGACGAACGGAGTTCAAGAAGAGAGAAACAATCATCTGGTCAAACACGACTCAAGGGTAATCACTTACTGACGGTACTCTAACTAGAGACCCGACCAACAACGGTCAACCACAATCATCATTCGACTCACACACAACGAGGATATGATCAAAACGGCTCTACCACAATACAACAGTCAACTCGGAGTCGAGGACTGAAACAGGTACCCCAAGTCAAGCCATACGACAGGGTCTTCTCAAAAAAAGCACTCTTGCCATTTCGTAATTAAAAGCGAATACAGAAATTAAACTCGCATAGGCAATAAATAGAAAAGACAATATTCAACAGATGCAATCTTTTCGAATTGATCTAAACATTAAAAGTCGATCAAGTTTTCTACAAGATCTAAATCAGATTACAGTTATCTACCTCATCAAGGGATAAGTCGTTCTTGGTTTTCTAACTCTCTCTAAGGTTCAAAGCATCAAATAGACCTATTAAGCCATAATGAGTTTTTAAAACAAATTCATATTCATAAAACTCAGACAACCATTAATCATTTAATTAAGATATTTAATCTCCAATCAAAACGTCATTGACACACTGGTCTAAAACCGACCTCTACAGTTTCGTATTATTTCTCAAGCCCAGATGCATTATACGGATTACGGAAATATTATTAAAAAGGAAATCCAATTGTAGATACTCATTTCCAAAAGCACATCGTTTAATTTCAAATACCGAACGATAAATATTTCACTACTTCTCAATTACTCAAATGATATGTTCTACGATAATATTTAACATCATCAATTAGTAATTACATCGTATTTCAACGATTTTCGAAAACATATTATTCTATTTTGTTTTTAAACAATACTACCTTAATTAGCCAAATGCTCTAATCAGCTAGAAGGTAAAACCTAAATTTATTAATCCAAGATCAATCAGAATGAAATCAATGATATTCGATTGCGAAATTATCAGTTTTAGAACTTAATTAGGAAGGGAACATAAGTCATGAGATGACATTGAATAATGATTAACCTATAAACTCCATTATGAAATTAATCAATACCAAATTAACCTTTATCATGATATGCCACCTTTAATCATAATTAAGAATCTAACTAAACTTAACATTAAAAATAACTTTCATTAAAATGATATAAATTATCATATGCATTTTTTTTGGATGATAAAAAAAATACATTAAAAAAAACATTTTATAAACTATGATCTAAACACAAAAAAAAATGCATTTAAATTAAGTGGTGAGGGCGGGCCGTGCCCTAACCCTAGCCGCAGGGAAGGCTTCGCGCAGGCGGCCCCACAGTGGTGCCCGCAGGTGCCGCGGTGCCCTGCGGCCACCGCGGCCCCTGCGGCCACCGCCGTGAGCCGCAGGCACTGTGCTTGCCGAGCGGAGGTGAGGGGGCGAGCGGGGGAAAAGGGGGACGTGCGGGGGAGGGGAGGAGGAGTGGGTGGAGCTCTGCTCCCTGCCCTCCAACCCCAAACCCACAGTTTAAAAGCATACGCACAGTCCCGATATAGAAACAAACGCCCAGCTCAAAAAATGAATAAATTTCTTTATTAACACACAGTTCGGAAATGGTCACAAACGCCCAGTTCGGTTCATATATATAAAAAAAAATGCCCGCTACTAAAATCTGATAATAAATTTTGAATAAAAATGCACAGGCTCAAATAATAAGTTCGTTTTAGACGGACTGTGTTTTGGTATCCATTTCTTTGGTGATTTCATTCTCTCCAAACACAAAGGGGTTTTCAAACACCCAAACAACAATGAGGAATAACACACCTCCATTAAAATTTCCAGCCAACTCATATTGGACAATCAAATCGTTTTCTCAATAGCAAAATCATTTCTTTCAACCAGAACAGTAAATTCTTTTGGCAACAAGAAAAACAATTCAGAATCCTACCTTCATACGCAATCCTGGAATAGCTGAAGGAGAGCCCACCTGTCAGATCCAGTAAAATTCCTTCCCAAAACCCCCAAAATTTCTTTCCAACCAAAAATTCTCCAAAAAAAGTCCATCCTCCAATTTTCCCCAAATTTTGGGTTATATGGAAGAGTTGACCAAAACTCCATTTTCGGAATTAAAATTTTTATTTACAAATAATTCTCAAAATTTAATCCTTTTCTAACTAAAACAACAAATTAACTTGCTTTCCAAATCCAAAATCGATTTTCTCAATCAATTCAATTTAACCTTTCAAATTTCAAAAGCCAACAGAATACAATTAAGTCTATTGCGATAAAATACAAAACTTTCTTTTTCAACAGCATATATAAAATGGATTTAATATTCAAAATCAGACATTTAATCGAACTTACTCCCAATTTAAAACGAGCAACCCAATATCAACGAAAATCGCATAACGAAATCCTGATTAATTTAGCCCATTAAACTCTAATGCACAAATACATATTTAATCAAAATAATTACTTAGGACTAATTAATCAATTTAACCATGCACACCAAGCACGCAAACCGAGAAGGTCAACCAAACAGATGACTTGCAAACCCAAACAAAAAGGCATCCCGACGACGACTGACGATGCTCACTGGAGCACGACTAAGGTCAACTAGGGTCTTACGACCACCTAATCCAACTCTAAGGATAAAAGAGGTACACTCAAACCTGCACATCCAGGTGAAGACGAACCTCGCACTCATGCGGCGTTGTACCTAAAATTTCCTGCAACCAAGAGCCATACATGCATACATATATAAACTTAATGAAAACGTTAGCTCAATATTAATACCACGAAATAGGTACACTAACAACTTGCATATAACTAGTGTGAAAACCACATCAATAGCTATGCATAAAATCAAACATCTGACTATAACATAATATTACGATAAACTAATCAAGATTAAACCAAGGTTAGAAATAGATTAGGGCAGGGGTACTACATTCTCCCCCCCTAGGTTCCGACTTACTCCCGGAAGTCGTAAGGCTAGATGGAGAACATGCCGTACGCATCAGCCCTGAAACTCATTCCACAAAGATCAAATTGCACATAGAAATCCTTCCATAATAAAAGAAATGTTTATTGCAAAATCCTTTACAAACGCCATTATCCATTGGCAAGATACATCTAAAACCATCCATTCCTTAAAATATTCTAGGAATTATCCACAATCATATCAAAGAAACAAGAATTTTCTTCCTTTCATTACACCAAATTAAAACATTACCAAGAGGTAAGCAACAATTACCATAATCATCTATCAAACATGACCAGAAAACATGCTATCAAGATCAATTTCCTTTACCAATCCATCTTTTTCATAAAATTTTATTGAATAGAACTAGCTTAAATTTCAATTTCTACCACCAAATTAACTTTCATAAAATAAGAGCAACATAAATAACTCAATTGATTACACTTGCCAGGCATATAAAAACCTTTCCAAAGACTATGTCCCATAACATAGTGACAAGTTAACGCAATTTACTCCATGATACAAATAATAACCATCCACATAACTGGAATGCATAACAGAAAAGGCCACGTGTGAGCATGTCTAATGCTCGGTCAAATGTAACATGCATGATCAGCATCTCTATGCCTAATCTCAGGACAACAATATGATCATAAATATCCAATATCTCAGTCAAAGGCTCGATGGTGCTAGGCACACCATAGCGGTGCTACCTTCCATACAAGACCTTTGTGAATATCCCTTGTTGAGAAAGGTGGTTAGCCTCCAAGAGATAGTCACCACACATAGGTAGGTAGTGGATACTGGCTGCATCACAGCCTCACATACCCCCATCCTCAAGGTTCCCTGCGTCTACTTCCTCGTATACACTCATCCAAGCCCGTCTCCTACGTTCTTGGAGAGGAATTCACATTGCAACACCAGACTAGCATACAAAAACAACAAGGATAAACCGGTTTAGCCACCAAAGTACACAAGATTAAAGATAATAATTGTCAATGCGAACAATAAAACAAGGAAATAATTTCCGGATTTGCAACATCAAATCAAATAAGATCAAGATTGCAAGATCGTGGCTAAACTGTCAAGGTCAAAGTAAAATAAATTGCTGGCCCACAAGGAAATAAAGAAATAAATAAAAGAAATTCATAAGTGCACATTACTTCACTACGTGACTAATAGCTAGCCACCAACGAGGAAGGAAGGCACAATCATCTAGCTATCCTAGTAGCTCATCATGTGGTGTGGCCAAGTCACACATCCACATGGCATGGCAGTGTGCACCTCGACATCACCCCGCATCACGTCGTCACGTGGCATGGCTCTACCCAATACCTAGTGGTAGGCCGCATGGAAATGTCTACTACATCCCGCATCGTGTCTCAGCACGACATGGCAATACTCCAAGCGGACAAGCATGCAATGGACATATCCTGCATGGTAGTGTACCCCACGGATAAGGCACATGCTGGTCACACTCCGCATAGCGATGTTCCTCTCAGGATACTCGCCGTAAGCCAGAGGTATACATGGCTAAGGTCTACCCACAAGTCTACCAACACTGGTCAGTTGGCAACTTATGTAAAAGCCATAACACGCCTCTCATGAAGACAAGGCAATAGATGCTCCAATATAATTCCATCAATATGCTCAAAAACTGTCATCTATATGCTCAAAATAAAGGATAGGAATAAGGCTAGCACTCATGAACCTCGTAAATAGGTTCATCACAAGGGAAAGTATTGAGTACACCTTGATACAGTTTAGTAGTACAACTATATCATTCCTCGAAGTAGAGAAGCTAAAGTCGCTTCGCGCCGACATTACTCTTACGCCAATCCATACTATTCAAGGAACGGTTACTTCTAATACTACCCCTTAACATACTGAGTTACCCATAACCCGAGGTTTGGTACTCAATAGGGAAACAAATAAGCAACATCACATAAACAGTATGGTTTCCCATACTCATAAGCAACATATCCTCCATGGTTGATTACTTCACCAATCCATGGGCACATATAATAAGTACTGGTTTCTTACAGTACACACAATTACACCAGCACTGGTTTAGTCACATTTACGAGGAGTACTTTTCAGTACGCTAACATCTATACAAGGAAGATTCCAATTATGCTTTCTATACAAATAACTGAATCAAGTTTACTCTAGATTCAAGTACTGAAATTATTAACAATTCACAATTACATAAGGAAATAACATCATTCCTATATCTTTCTCGAATCTCACTAAGCATTCATAATTAAATTATTAGCTAAGCAAATTCATTTCTAAAGCTTAAGACTTTCATCTATCCCTATGAAGCCAAAATGCAATAGTACATTTTCACATGTTTTATAAACATTCTATTTAAATCAATGCATTCTTTAATACCATTTCTGAAAATCTTATGATTAGGTGAAGAGAAGGGGAAAGAGAGTTTGATAATCAAACTGTTTCTTACAAAGACACAAGATCAAACAAGATCACATTATAATATAAAATTTCCCACTATAAGCCTATCATTTCAATTATACGGTTTTCATTTTGCTACCGTTAGAAGGATGACAATCAGCCTAACAAAACAGTTCCAATAATAATGGTTGCAACAGGAGGTTCTAGTTTTCCAAACAAAATAGAGATCAAGAGAGGCAATCTTTTTGATAATGCAAGACCTCTTAAGAACACTCACTTATAATAGTACAACATAGACACATGTCATAATTTGCAACCTATTAGAGAAGGTCACATTACGATCAAAGATAAGGAAGGAGCTATCAACCAAATAAAACATATTAATGCATGCACATCAAACAAGCTTTTCATTTGCACTTTCTAAACACATCAAGGTAATTACATATACCCAAAAGCGAGTTCAATGGAGCATTTGCTAAAATAAATCTTCAATCAAACTGGTTTAATGAAACACATAAGACAATCTTTTGGAAAACACATTAATATTCTCTTGAAGCTACAATAACATGCTCTTTTTAACACTTCTACAAACCAAGCAGTTTCACATAATTCAACTATTCGCATAGCAATGCACCTTACTAAGGTAGAATTTAATCATGCTACTCCTACAAGATACATATGGAGAATTCTTTAAACGTACACATACAGTTTTCTCCCAATCACCAGAATACATTTTTAACCCCATAGCCCTTTAATAATCTAAAAACATAAATGACATAAGGCTCACACAAGGGTTCAAGAAGTCACACCCTTTTCTCTCTCGCAACCAGAAAAATTGAATCAAAGATAATTACACATATCCTAATCATTATAATTTCCAGAAAGGAAGAGAGAGGGATGGTGATGACCATTTTTAATTTTCTACAGAATAAGCATTCAATAATTGCCATACTAGTCCCTCAAGTGGACCACATTAAGCTAGATCATAATCTTTAAACAAATACAATTTGCACTTTCAGATTCAAAACAAGAACGAACCAACCCAAATGGATTAGTCTAAAGAGTACAACACTCAATAAGGGAGGGTACATACGACTCTCTTTCAAAATAAGAGTAATCATAGACCAAGACATCAATAATCAAACAAGGCACAAATAAGCACTCAAACACCAACCTCAAGAAGCCGAAAACTAGGTGTGAACACACACGTTACACACCAGCTAAGGTCTACTCAATCACTCACATGCAAAAGGAGGACAAGCATACACATAAGGTCGATACACCTCACACAAATAGAGGGCACACGCGACACCAGAGATCCCAATGTTTGCAACATGGGCTTTGATACCAAATGTAATGCCCCGCCAGGAAACCCCAAAGGGATTAAGCCATAACACAAGAATAGAGTGCAATTTTTTTATTTTTTTTAAAGTTACAACACATAAGACGCAACAAGATATCAAAGATTCAGATTACATAGCGGAAGACATCAACTAACACCTAAAGAGTTTCCCAATGAGATTACTTAAATTTCACAATTCACTTAACTCACACAATTAATCCAAAAGCTGAATATCTTAATAACGAGATAATTCATAATCAGGATAATTCCTTTCAAAAGAGGAAAATATAAATCACAAGCGAAGATTCATCATTAAGATCCATTCATAATCTTCATTCAAGCTTTTCATTTAAAATTACAAACCATACATCTAACATTCTAATACACTAGGATTTCATCATAACATAAGAGATCTATTCAAGCATATTTCACTTCCTTAATGGCAACTGAATAGATTCCATTACTCTAAGTTGCATTCTTTCATATTCCAACTTATTGCATTTTAACAGACGATTACATACATGCATCAACGATAAATCTCATCTAAACCACTTACGCATTCAATCAACATGGCATACAAGAAAGAACTGCATATAAGCTTTTAAAGTTAATTCCATTTATCCACTTAACCATTTTAACATAAGCTAATCATACATGATAAAGCTGAATAAAGGAAACATAAGAGAATAACATCACATAACACCATAATGATCTCGGAGTTCACCCCTAAAGGGCTACATCTCCGGGTCTGCTCAACTGCAAGACCCCTCTGATAATCAATAAAGTTAAGAATACAAGAGGTTACACCATTTACAATCTAGCCATCAAGGTGAAATATAAACAATATACAAGCGACCGCATCGGTCCATAAATACATAAACGATCCCTGAAAAGAACAGGATCCAGCTGAACATAATCAAAGCTAATACAAAGGTCCAGGAGAGCATCCATAACATTGAGCCATCACCATCCAAGGTCTAACATGAAACCGATAGTCACAAGGGCATAAACAATTACGACCCACAAGGTACTCTTAATAGGACAAAACGACAACACACTAGCGAACGTAGGGACAAGTGTCATCACACAACCTGGTATGGATACCATGGCAAGTCTTCATGGGTCCCGACCCCATACACTGGGTTACCCTGGCAACCTAATCCGAGCTTCCGGCCCATCCAAGCCTCATGTGGACCCACACATCCTCTCGTGAAGACAAGGATGGTGGTTTGCCATTTCAGGCCTTCTCACAGCATGTCGAATCTATGATAGCACTTGTCCCATGTGTGAGGCACATTTATCTTACTTAGAGATTACATTCTAATCTACTGTTAGGTTATCACTTATTAGACTCACTTTCAACGGGTTACCCAGCAGCCACTTTGGGCGCGACCCCCAATTGAAAGCCACTTTCCCATACGACACTAGACTATACTCGGACGAACTCAAAACCAAGGGATGCACATGGTCAGACGAACGGAGTTCAAGAAGAGAGAAACAATCATCTGGTCAAACACGACTCAAGGGTAATCACTTACTGACGGTACTCTAACTAGAGACCCGACCAACAACGGTCAACCACAATCATCATTCGACTCACACACAAGGAGGATATGATCAAAATGGCTCTACCACAATACAACAGTCAACTCGGAGTCGAGGACTGAAACAGGTACCCCAAGTCAAGCCATACGACAGGGTCTTCTCAAACAAAGCACTCTTGCCATTTCGTAATTAAAAGCGAATACAGAAATTAAACTCGCGTAGGCAATAAACAGAAAAGACGATATTCAACAGATGCAATCTTTCCGAATTGATCTAAACATTAAAAGTCGATCAAGTTTTCTACAAGATCTAAATCAGATTACAGTTATCTACCTCATCAAGGGATAAGTCGTTCTTGGTTTTCTAACTCTCTCTAAGGTTCAAAGCATCAAACAGACTTATTAAGCCATAATGAGTTTTTAAACCAAATTCATATTCATAAAACTCAGACAACCATTAATCATTTAATTAAGATATTTAATCTCCAATCAAAACATCATTGACACACTGGTCTAAAACCGACCTCTACAGTTTCGTATTATTTCTCAATCCCAGATGCATTATACGGATTACAGAAATATAATTAAAAAGGAAATCCAATTGTAGATACTCATTTCCAAAAGCACATCGTTTAATTTCAAATACCCAACGATAAATATTTCACTACTTCTCAATTACTCAAATGATATGTTCTACGATAATATTTAACATCATCAATTAGTAATTACATCGTATTTCAACAATTTTCCAAAACATATTATTCTATTTTTTTTTAAAACAATACTACCTTAATTAGCCAAATGCTCTAATCAGCTAGAAGGTAAAACCTAAATTTATTAATCCAAGATCAATCAGAATGAAATCAATGATATTCGGTTGCGAAATTATCAGTTTTAGAACTTAATTAGGAAGGGAACATAAGTCATGAGATGACATTGAATAATGATTAACCTATAAACTCCATTATGAAATTAATCAATACCAAATTAACCTTTATCATGATATACCACCTTTAATAATAATTAAGAATCTAACTAAACTTAACATTAAAAATAACTTTCATTAAAATGATATAAATTATCATATGCATTTTTTTTGGATGATAAAAAAAATACATTAAAAAAAACATTTTATAAACTATGATCTAAACACAAAAAAAAATGCATTTAAATTAAGTGGTGAGGGCGGGCCGTGCCCTAACCCTAGCCGCAGGGAAGGCTTCGCGCAGGCGGCGCCACGGTGGTGCCCGCAGGTGCCGCGGCGCCCTGCGGCCACCGCGGCCCCTGCGGCCACCGCCGTGAGCCGCAGGCACTGTGCTTGCCGAGCGGAGGTGAGGGGGCGAGCGGGGGAAAAGGGGGACGTGCGGGGGAGGGGAGGAGGAGCGGGTGGAGCTCCACTCCCCGCCCTCCAACCCCAAACCCACAGTTTAAAAGCATACGCACAGTCCCGATACAGAAACAAACGCCCAACTCAAAAAATGAATAAATTTCTTTATTAACACACAGTTCGGAAATGGTCACAAATGCCCAGTTCGGTTCATATATATTAAAAAAAACGCCCACTACTAAAATCTGATAATAAATTTTGAATAAAAACGCACAGGCTCAAATAATAAGTTCGTTTTAAACGGACTGTGTTTTGGTATCCATTTCTTTGGTGATTTCATTCTCTCCAAACACAAAGCGGTTTTCAAACACCCAAACAACAATGAGGAATAACACACCTCCATTAAAATTTCCAGCCAACTCATATTGGACGATCAAATCGTTTTCTCAATAACAAAATCATTTCTTTCAACCAGAACAGTAAATTCTTTTGGCAACAAGAAAAACAATTCAGAATCCTACCTTCATACGCAATCCTGGAATAGCTGAAGGAGAGCCCACCTGTCAGATCCAGTAAAATTCCTTCCCAAAACCCCCAAAATTTCTTTCCAACCAAAAATTCTCCAAAAAAAGTCCATCCTCCAATTTTCCCCAAATTTTGGGTTATATGGAAGAGTTGACCAAAACTCCATTTTTGGAATTAAAATTTTTATTTACAAATAATTCTCAAAATTTAATCCTTTTCTAACTAAAACAACAAATTAACTTGCTTTCCAAATCCAAAATCGATTTTCTCAATCAATTCAATTTAACCTTTCAAATTTCAAAAGCCAACAGAATACAATTAAGTCTATTGCGATAAAATACAAAACTTTCTTTTTCAACAGCATATATAAAATGCATTTAATATTCAAAATCAGACATTTAATCGAACTTACTCCCAATTTAAAACGAGCAATCCAATATCAACGAAAATCGCATAACGAAATCCTAATTAGTTTAGCCCATTAAACTCTAATGCACAAATACATATTTAATCAAAATAATTACTAAGGACTAATTAATCAATTTATCCATGCACACCAAGCATGCAAGCCGAGAAGGTCAACCAAACAGACGACTCGCAAACCCAAACAAAAAGGGATCCCGACGATGACTGACGATGCTCACTGGAGCACGACTAAGGTCAACTAGGGTCTTACGACCACCTAATCCAACTCTAAGGATAAAAGAGGTACACTCAAACCTACACATCCAGGTGAAGATGAACCTCGCACTCATGCGGCGTTGTACCTGAAATTTCCTCCAACCAAGAGCCATACATGCATACATATATAAACTTAATGAGAACGTTAGCTCAATATTAATACCATGAAATAGGTACACTAACAACTTGCATATAACTAGTGTGAAAACCACATCAATAGCTATGCGTAAAATCAAACATCTGACTATAACATAATATTACGATAAACTAATCAAGATTAAACCAAGGTTAGAAATAGATTAGGGCAGGGGTACTACAGGATTGTTGTTTAACTTTTTATTCCATTGCTAAATCAAGAATTGTGTTTGGTTGTTCTTCATGAAAAATATGGTTTAAGAATCCATGAATGTTCCCAGATTTGAGTTTTAGCCTTGGAAAAATTGGTTGCACTATTTTGGATTGTGGAAAGATGGTTAAATCACTGTGTGAAAAATGGTTCTTTTCTTGCCCAAATATGGGCTTTGGTTGAAGAAATTGATTTCTGGTTTTGGTTGTTCATCAAAGTTTTGAGTATTGGATAACGTGTGATTTAAAAAAAAAAAATATGTTAGAGTCTCTGTGTGAGATTGTGTTTTTTTTTATTATTCATCTCTGAGGGTTTATGTTTTATTTATTTTTTTATTTAAAAAAAATAAAAATTATTCTATTTTATTAAATTAAAAATCAAAATTTTTAAAGTTTGAAGGAGAAAAGACCCACTCCCCTCCCCTTCCCATCTCCCGTAGAGCCGCAGAGCCCCTGCATCCATCATGTGGAGGCAGAGGGGCTATGTCCACGTGAGTGGCCGCAACTACCCTACTCCAAAAGGTGGAGGCCGAAGTGTATGCGACCCCCACGGTGGCCACAGGGACCCCGGCTCCACTGTGTGGGGGGCGAGGGTCTACATCCACCGTGGTGGCTGCAATCCTGATGGCTAGGGCACATCCACCCCCACTCCCGTGGATGGGAGGTGGGCCCACGACTACCCTAGGGTTTGCCGCCCTCCATTAAATTTTAAATTAGTTTTTTTTTTTTAAGTTTCAACAAAAAAGAATATATTAAATTTTAAGTTAATATATATTATTAATATTAAACTCTAATTAATATATATTATTATTATATATTAATTATTAATTATGGATTAATGTATATTTTAGATATATATTAATTTAGACAATTTATATATTTATATATATTATTAATTATATATTAATTATTGGTCCTTTTATAGCATATATTACCAATGAATAAATAATTGTTGTTCAGTTGTTAATTTTTATTAAGTTAGGTATATATTGGGATATATATGTGTTATTTAATATTTTCGGATGGCGAAATTGTTTTAAATATAAGGGGATTTTATTTCATTAGGAAAGGGGTTTCCCATTTCTTTATTCCTTTTAATGTATATTTCATTTTTGTAAAGGGTAAATTTGCGTTGCTAGAAAAGGGGACTAGAGTATTGTTCCAAACCAGTATGTCAATGATGTTTATCTAAGGATTAAATAACATATTTAGACAATTAATGCTTTCCATTCATGTGAACTTGGTTGAAAAACTGGTAGGGATGTATTTATGTTATGTCTTGATGCATATGAACGTAGAGAGTAGAAAACCAAGAATGACGTGGACTTGGATGAGGTAGAAAACCGAAAACAACTTAGATCATTTAGAAAACTTGATGAACCTTTAAATGTTTAAATCAATATGGGAAAAGATTGTACCTTTTTTTTTGGTTATTGTTGTCGCAAGTTCTCAATGTTGTATTTGCTTTTGTTTAAAGTAATGGCCAGACCTGGATATGTTTGTTTGGACCTTGTCATCTATTTGTTTTATGGTTGGCCATAGTTAGTCAGGCTCCTAGTTAGAGTATCGTTAGGGAATGGACATTTGTATCATCTTTTAATATGCTTAGTTGGATCTGTTTCTATGTAGGGATCATTTAGGATTTATTGACTGAAGAGGTCATTTGTATATTGGTTGTGCTCGCCTAAAAGGTAGGAATGTAAATGACATGAACCCTATGTAACTATAACTTAAATAATTATCATAGGGGTCTTGTAGTTGAGAAGACTCAGAGATGTAGCCATCTAG
The DNA here is from genome assembly GCF_030272615.1 of Cryptomeria japonica. NCBI lineage: Eukaryota > Viridiplantae > Streptophyta > Pinopsida > Cupressales > Cupressaceae > Cryptomeria > Cryptomeria japonica. The sequence goes on along the minus strand of NC_081406.1, from coordinate 466,172,473 downwards.
GGGTGAACTCTGAGATCATTTTGGTGTTATGCGATACTTTTGTTCTTGTGTTTCATGGTTAGTGTTAGCATGTATGGATGGCAATTTGATAGAATGTATAAGTGGGTTAGATGAGAATTATCGTAATGCATATATGTAGTCATCTTTTAAATGCACTAAATGGATCATGAAGGAATGTACTCTAGTAATGTTAATGAAAATAAGTATGCATGAAAAGACCTCATTAGTTATGATGATATTATAGAATGTTTTGGAACAAGATGCATGGTATGAGTTTAATGCAAAATTGTACGTAATGAATGGATAACAATTATTGGATGAACTCGTCAGATTACCTAAATTGTAATTCTAATGGATGAACTTCATTTAGTTACTTACATTTTAATATTAATAAATGAACTTCATCATAATAGCTATATTTTAACTAAATTGGATGAACTCATTTATTTATTTATATTTTATTCTTAATAAATGAACTTCATTCTAACTATAATGGATGTACTCATCAAGCTATATATATTTTAACCCTAATGGATGAACTTTGTTATGCTATTTACATTTCAACCTTAATATGTGAACTTCATCTTAATAGCTACATTCTAACTATAATGGATGAACTCAATAGGTTATCTACATTTTAACCTTAATAAATGAACTCCATCTTATTAGCTATATTTTAACTATAATGGATGAACTCAATTGGTTATCCATATTATAACCTTAATAAATGAACTTCATCTTAATAGGTACATTCTAGCTATAATGGATGAACTGAATTGGTTATCTATATTTCAACCATAATAAATGAATGCTTCCTAATTTCTATAATGCTAATTCACTGAACAAATTATATCCATGTTTCAGGAAATAACATGTAATTAAGATATCGTGCTTAATTGGATCAAATGTCGTGAGTTGAGTTAGGTGTTAAGTTACGCAATCTCGTTGGGAAACTCCTTAGGTTCATTTAGTCTTCCATTGTGTTATCTAAGCGTTAGATAACTCCAATGTATCTTAATGTTGTGTATTAAAGTTTAAAAAAAACCATATTTGCACTCCATTGGTGCATTTTAGCTTTAACCCTTCAGGGTTTCTTGGCAGGGCACTACAAAATATATATAATCCTAGGAACTAGACAAAGGATTTGAATAGGGATCCACGGGATAGAAAGCTTGTCAATAATTCAGGTAAAATAAAGACAAGACAGTGTAAATATTACAAAGATAAAATAAAGAGTATTTAACATTTACAAAATCAATTGAAAAAGAGGTTAAAGCTAAACTAATATTTGTTTGGAAATAATTTGACAAGATAATGTAAATATTGCAAAGACAAAATAAATAGTATTTAAAATTTAATAAATAAATTGCATATACTTTTTTTTTTATATAAATATATTGAATTCTTGGTAAGAACTAGACTAATGAATAAAATTAAATGAATTATGTATTTGGAGGTGTATTACTTTGAACTTAATATATATGATTTATGTTTGACATTGAATCTTAAATTTTACATTTTGAATTACATATTAGATTTTAGATTTTTACATTTCACAATAATATTATGTAAAATATTTTATATCTAACTCTATATTTTAACTAGCATGTATGTCTTAAATTTTAATTTAATCTATATAACATGCACCTAGAGACATGCTTCTCGATGTGCCTATTTTTAATCAATTTTACACCCTAAATTGAAATAGGCCCCTCGCGAAGGATATCTCTCAGCCTATGTTATATAGATTAAATTAAAATTTAAGATATATATGCTAAAATATAAAATAAATTAATATATAATTATATAGTATCTTTTTATTAAAATAAATTATATTATAATATTATTATATATTATTATATTATTTTATCATTAGGTGGAGATATATTAAATTTTATATATCTATTAAGACTATTTTTAATAATATATATGTGTTGCAAGATCAAAGCAAATACTAAAATGTAAGATATATTAAACTTTATTTAATGGCATGTATTATGGTTATGGTTAGCGTTAGGGTTAAGGTTAGTGTTATGGTGATGACAAGGTTTACATCATGGTTTGGATTTAGGGTTATGATTAGGTTTAGGGTTATGATAATGGTTAGGGTTAGCATGGTTAGGTTTAGGGTTGGCATAGATTAGGGTTTATGTCATGGTTAGGTTTAGGGCTAAGGATTATTGTTCGGGTTAGGGTTTATGTTAATGGTTAGGTTAGGGTTAAGGTCTAGAGTTATGGTTAGGATTATGGTTAGGGCTATGGTTTACACCATGGTTGGTGTTGGAGTTAGGGTTAGGTTTATGGTTAGGCTTAGGGTTACAGTTATGGTTAGGATTATGGCTAGGGTTAGGGTTTACATCATGGTTAGGGTTAGGATTAAGGGTTAGTGTTAGGATTAATTTTAGTATTTATATCATGGTTATAGTTGGGTTAATATTTGCATCATGGTTAGCGTTAGGGTTATTGCTTGGGTTAGGGTTTAGGGTTTGGGTTATAGTTAGGTTTAGGATTATAATTATGGTTATGGTTATGGTTAGGGTTAGGGTTAGGATTTACATCATGGTTAGGACATCGTGGTTAGAATTATTGATAGGGTTAGGGTGTACATCATGGTTAGGGTTAGGTTTAGAGTTATTTTAGGCAAACAACTATCCAGCCCTTTGGATGCAACAAGATATTAATACCCTTAATATAGTATTAATATATTATAATAGATGATTGGTGCATCCTAAGGGTTGTAGAGCCATTCCCCATTTTTAGGGTTAGGGTTTAGGGTTATGATTAGGTTAGGTTAAGGTTGGGATTATGATAAGGATAATGGTTTAGAGTTGTGGTTAGGACTATGGTAAAGGTTATGGTTTACATCATGGTTCGCGTTAGGGTTAGGGTTAATGTTAGTATTATAGCTAGGGTTATGGTTTACATCATGCTTAGGGTTAGGGTTAAGGGTTAGTGTTAGGATTAATATTAGTGTTTACATTATGGTTAGGTTTAGGGTTAGGATGAGCATTATGGATAGGATTTACAAAATGTTTAGGGTTATTTACATTAAAATTGTTATGGATATATTAAGTTTAGTATTTTTAAATTTTACATTAAAATTGGTAATTCCTATCATATTTTATTTTTTAATATTTAATGTCATTTTCCTTGAAATAGTCATGAATTGTAAAAAATATTATTGTGATTTATGTTTGACATTGGATCTTGAATTTTACATTTTCAATTATATATTAGGTTTTATTTTTTAAAATTTTAAGTCATTTTTCTTGAAATGGTGATGAATTCTAAAAAAATATTATTATGATTTATGTTTGAGATTAGATCTTGAATTTTACATTTTGAATTATATACATTTTACATTAAATTAGGTAAAATATGTTATATTTAAATCTACATTGTAAATTAAATTGACTATTTAACATTTTATATTAGATTTTATATTTCAAATAAATAAAAATAAATATGTCAAATCATTTTTCTAAATAAAAACTAGCTTATATATATTTATATAGAATAAGTCAAGAGATATCCTTCTAGGCCTCTATTTTTAAAGAAAAAATGGTTTTATCACATTAAATAAATTAATTTCAAATTATATATTATTATATAGTTATATATTGGATTGGTATAGTGTTAGATTTAGGATTCCATTTGGTTAAATTCTAGATTTAGAATTATAGTTAGGATTGGGAATAAAATAGTAGCCTTAATTCAGTAAGGATTAGGTTTAGGGTTTTATTTGGTATGATTTAATTTAGGGTTGGAGTTTGATTTGATTTAGTGTGTAACTTTATTTCAAGTTGGTTATTTAGGTTCCCTTCACCAATTATTTTTTCTTAATTTTATTTTAAGTTGATTTTGATTAGGTTTATTGTAAGAGTTAGTGCATGATTTAATTTAGGGTTAGGGTTTTATTTGATTTAGTTAGGGATAGGGTTCAATTTAGTTTAGTGTTTAATTTTGTTTCAAGTTTGGGTTCTTTAAATTTAAGGTTTATTTTTAATTTGGTTTACTATTAGGGTTAGGGCACAATTATATGTTTACAAGTATGGTTAGGGTTGAATTTTATTTAAGGTTAGGATTTTGAGATTTGGTTTAGTGTTAAGGTTTGATTTGGCTTATGATTTAGATTTGGTTTGGTTTAGGTTTAGGGTTCACTTTGGTTTAGTGACAGGGTTAGGGTTTTTTGGTTTAGTGTGAGGGTTGAATTTGGGACAAAGTTAGAATTGAATTTTGATTCGATTTAGTGTTAAGATTAGGTTAATATTTCATTTAAGGTAAAAATTAAATTTGGTTTAGTGTAAATTTAGAATTAGAGTTCAATTTGGTTTAGTGTTTATTTAAGATTAGGGTTCAATCTAGTAAGTGTTTAATTAGGATAAGGGATAGGATTTAATTTGGTTTCTAGGGTTATAGTTCAATTTGGTTTAGTGTTAGGGTTATGATTCAATTTGGTGTATGGTTTGGCTTTAATTTGATTTAGTGTAAGATTGTGGTTAGATTTAGTTTTCAATTTAGTTTACTATTAGGGTTAGCATTCAATTAGGCTTAGTATTATAGTTATGGTTTAGTTAAGTTCATGCTCAAGATTTAATATCATTTAATTTAGGGTTAGGATTCAATAGGGTTAGGGGAAGACTAAATTTGGTCTACTACTGAATTAGGTTTAGGGTTAGGGCTCAATTTGGTTTAGTTCTTGGATCAAGATTATATATAGAATTATTGTAAGGATAGGGTTCAATTTTATTTATAGTAAGGTTTATGGTTCCATTTGGATTAGAGTTTAATTAGGTTTGCATTTAGAATTCAACTTGCTTTATGGCTAGGGTTTATTTTGGTGTTAGGGGTAGAGGTCAATTTAGTTTAGGGTTAGTGTTTAATTTTCTTTATTACTAGGGTTAGTGTACAATTTTGTTTACGAGTAGGGTTAGTGCCTGGTTTTTTAGTGTTAAGGTTTGTTTTGGTTTAGTGTTATATTTTAATTTGGTATATGATTTAATTAGTTTTATAGTTGGTATTTAATTTGGTTTAGTGATAGTGTTTAATATGAATTATGGTTAGGATTCATTTTGGTATAGTGTTAGGTTTAGAGTTCAATTTGGTTTCTAGGGATACAATTCAATTTGGTATTAAGTTTTGGTTGTGGTTTAGATTGGTTTAGGGTTAAGGTTCAATTAGTTTTATAGATAGTGTTCAACTTGGTTTAGTGTTAAAGTTCAATAGGGTTTAGTTTGGTTTAATGTTCAATTAGGTTTATTGCTAAAGTTAAAATTTGTTTAGGGTTAGGGTTCAATATGGTTTAAAGTTAGGTTATAATTCAATTTTGTTTTCAATTCAATTTGGTTTAGTGTTAAGGTTTGACTTGGCTTATGGTTTAGATTTGGTCTAATTCAGGGTTCAGGTTCACTTTGGTTTAGTGAAAGGGTTAGGGTTTATTTTGGTTTAGGGATCCACACACAGAAAGTTTGTCAATAATTCAAATAAAATATAAAAAATAAAAATATATATAGTACTAGCACTTGAACCTCGGTGCAATGGTTACTAGAAAAGATATGGTTTGGTATTACATGGAAGTGCAGGGTAAAAACTACAAGAAATGTAAGTGGTTGTAATATAATTTAATTGAAAACATTACAAAAATATGTTTATTGTATAAAACCATTTAATAATGCTTGAAAACTACTACTGGTATAATAGCAATATGATGTCTTCATGGCCCGAAGTAGATTTATGCAAAAGATACATATGTAATAATGGAAATCGTGTTCTAAGAATAATTGGGAGAGAATAATTGGGAGATATATAAGAGAGAGAAGAAATAGTTGCATACCTTCATTTCTTGGAGACATAATTGTAATTCGAGCTTCTTTTTTAATATATATTTGTGTAGGAATTATATTGAATTTTGGAGTATTTCTTGAAGGAGAGTGTTGATTTTGTTATAGGCTATATTGTAGTTAAAGGACACCTACATAAGATTATTAATTTTCTCAAGTAATTATATAGCTTCTACTTCAACAAAAGATTATAAAAAATTATAATACAAATAAACATAAATGGAATATGTGCAGCCCGCTCTGCAATGCTCCTGCCTTCCCCTTGCTTGAATCTAATCTCCTGGATGACCGCCCCCTCTGGGGAGGTCCCCCCCTCTCTGCAACTGGACCCCATACCCGATACCATGGTCAAAACACATACAATGTTCTGGCTGCAGGGACCCCACGGTTTGTGGGTCATATGGAAGAAAACACCAGTTTTCACACCCCTTCCACTTTGCCAGTTCTGACTAATTCTGGCCTGAATGGTGAAGAGAGGAATATACCACATTCCAGACTAGAAACTTCTGCCGGACAAGAGGATGTAGAGCTTGTGAAGGAGAATCCCAAGTCTAGCTGGAAGAACTCCCTCCTTGGGTCCACAATTTCAATCCCTGAAGTTGTTATGGCCAATTTTTCCCAAATGGAAGACAGAACGAAGATCAAGCTCCTGTACAATCTTATGGATAGAATCACCTCTTCCCTTCACTTGGCAATAGTTGGTCAGTTCTTCTCCTTTAGACCATCTATTGGCATGGTCAAACGATGGGCAAAATCTCGATGGAAGCTTAAAGGAAGCCTTGATATATCAGCAATGTCGGGGGGACTCTTTCTATTCAAGTTCAATGCTGAGGAGGACCTAATCTATGTCTTGACAGGCTCATGGGCTTATGGCAAGCATTTCCTAACCATGGCTAAATGGAAGCCAGGTTTTGAACCCTCAACAGAACTAAACTGCATGGCATTGGTTGTGATTAGGCTCCCTGGTCTCCCGCTGGAGTTATGGGATGAACAAATCTTCCGCTGGATAGCAGACTCATTTGGCAGCTTTGTCTCAGCAGACTCGAACACCCTCAATAAATCCAGGTTGGTGTACGCTCTCTTTTGTGCTAATGTTACTATTAACAAGGCTCTCCCAAATTTCATTTCCCTAAAATAAAAATGGGGAAAATGGTCCCAGGATATTGTGTATGAAAATGCTACCCTTTTTTGCCAGAAATGCAATAATCAAGGCCATTCCTATACTAAGTTAAAGCCCCTGTGGTTGCTGAACCCAAGCTCAAAAATAAGGTTATCTAGGTTGATCCCATCAACCCTAGTGAACCATCATCATCGACTCCTCTGGAGCTGACTACTGTGAATGAAATATCTAAGGATTACCCCCTCACAGACAAGATCCTAGAAATTCTAAAATCCCCCATGGACCCTGTCAAAACTGCTAACCGTAGCATCCCCCTGAAAGAAGGTGAGATCCCATGGGTGATAAATCTCAACCTATTCCCCAACCCCCTCCCACCCCCTCGTTTGTTGGATGGCACCCCCATCATGCCCTCTACTTCCCCCAGAGCCTCTTCCCTTCATGCCTCCACCCCAGTTATGGATATGCCTCTTGGGTTGAGTTTAAGCTGCCTACATCAACACCTCCTCTCTCCCCTACTATGGTGGATAGACCTGCTCACCCAAGAAACTCCTTGGGAACTCTATTGAAACTGTCTCCTTCGGGATCCCCTCGAACAAATAATGAAGAATGGATAACCCAGAAGAAGAAAGCCAAGGCCAAGAAAGCAGATGTGGGGGGAACTGAAAATAAAGTAGGCAGACCCTTAGAAAGAGTCTTGAGACACAAGGTTATGGCCAGGGACATTGCAAAGGGCAGACAACTGACACTTGATGGACTCAACAAAAGTAATCAATTAAGTTCCTCTCCTAGAACATAAGGGGTCTGAACAGCCCCTAGAAGCAGTTCGCCAAAAAACAACTCATTCTAGAGATGAAAATTGCATTTTTCCTTCTTTAGGAAGTCAAGATGCCCTTCCAAACCTTTGATTCTATTGCTTGTAAACTCTGGCCTAGGGTGGATTTTTTGTATGTTGATGCTTTGGGTGCCTCCGAGGGTATTGCTACCCTCTAGGACCCCATTAAAATGAAAGGTAAGCTTTTCACTAGCTCCCAAAATTCCTAGCAGTTACTCTTTATTACAATGAACAGTGTTGGCAGATGTTCAATGTCTATGCTCCCAACACGAGGTTGGGGAGATGGCTTGTTTGGGAGGAAATTTCTAATCTCATTGTGGTTAATCAGAAGGTTCAGTATATGCTTGTGGGAGATTTCAATTCCCTCCTCTACCCCTCTAAGAAATGTGGAGGCCTTGATGATTTCACTGATAGCATGGGTGACCTTGCCAGCTTCATCAATGCTTCTAGCCTTATGGATATTGACCTTCAAGGTGCTCCTTTCACATGGTCGAACAATAGAAAAGACAAACATCTTATTCAAGTCAGACTGGATAGATTCCTAATTTCCACCAACTGGGACATCCGACACAACTCCTATCTAAAAACCCTCCCAAGGATTGCGTCTGATCACAACCCCCTTTTATTCCATTGGAAGGACAGACCCTGCCAAGGCCCCCCCTTTCGCTATGAGATCACATGGGCCTCTCATCCTGACTTTAGGGAGTTGGTTAGACTTTGGTGGGCCACCCCAGTCCAAGGGACTGCTATGTTTAGAATTATGGAGAAACTAAAGCTAATCAGTAGGGAAGTCAAAGGTTGGAATAGGACCACCTTTGCAGACATCTTCAAAAGAAAGAAGGAGGTGGGTTCCAGGCTGGAACAACTTCAGAATAACATGGCTACTAGTAACCCCCAGATCCCATTTTGAAGGAGGAGGAAGACTGCCACAAGAACTGGAAAGATACCCTCTCTAAGGAGGAGGTGTACTGGAAGCAAAGATCTACTATCCAGTGGCTGAAGGAAGGGGACAAAAATTCTACCTTCTTCCATAGATCAACCCGTATCCACAGGAGAAGGAACTACATCAAAATTATCAAGGATGAAACTAACGAGGAGATCACTAGGGATTCCCTAATTGGATAGAGTGCGGCTAATTTTTTCACAAGACTATATTTAGATAATGGCAGAAGTGATATTTCTCTCCAGGACTGCCTTGTGAGTAAGCTTCCGACTGTCATCAAAGAGGAAAACAACTGGCAACTAACTGCCCCCATCTCCGCTGATGAAGTCTACCTGGCTATCTTTGCTATGGAGGCCTACAAGACCTCGGGCTCGGATGGCTTCCCCTTGGTGTTCTTCCAGGATTACTGGGACATTGTTATCTATGATGTCACCAAAGTTGTTCAAGATTTCTTTAAGACAGGGAGATTGCTGAAGAAGATCAACAACACTTTCATTGTCCTCATCCCAAAGACCACTAATCCCAGTTGCTTAAAGGAGTATTGTCCCATAAGTCTCTGCAATACCATTTATAAGATACTCTCCAAGGTCCTTGTGAATAGGATTAAGCCCCTCCTAGGGAAATTTATCACCCCGTCCCAGAAAGGTTTTGTCCCAGGTTGCCAAATTTTGGATGTTGCCATTGCCACTCATGAGATAATCCACTCCATGGATAGGAGAAAAATACCAAGTATGGCTTTTAAACTTGATATATCTAAAGCTTATGACAAGGTTAATTGGGGTTTTCTTTTAAAATCTCTTTTAAAACTGGGCTTCAACCAAAAGGTGGTGAGTATGATTTGAGAATGTGTTACCACGGTCCAGTTCTCAGTTTTGATTAATGGGACTCCTAGGGGCTATTTCAAAGCTGAGAAAGGCATCCGACAAGGTGACCCTCTGTCCCCTTATCTATTTATCATGATAGCTAAAGTCCTAAGTAGGAATGTGACCCATCTAGTCACCAAAGGCAGGCTCCAAGGGTTCAAAGCAGCTTCCACACTCCCTCCCTCTAATATTCAATAGTTTGTGGATGACACCTTCATATTTGGTAAGTTTTCTATCATGGAGGTTAAAGGATGGAAGATCTTACTTACTGACTACGCCAAGGCATTGGGACAATGCATCAACTATGAGAAGAGTAATCTATTCTTCTTCAACACTCCTAATGACCTCCAACTCAGAATCATCTCTATCCTCAGATGTAAGATGGCGGCTCTTCCGGGAACCTACCTGGGTCTCCCCCTCACGGTCAAGGAAGTCACTCCCACCTTCTGGAATACTATACTAGAATGGATGCAGAAAAAACTTGTTGGATGGAAAGGGAAATTCCTCAGTAGTGTGGGGAAGCTCCAGCTCCTTGCAGCTTCCCTGCAGGGAATTCTGGTGTACTTCCTTTCCATGTTTAAAATATCAGGGGTCATGGGGGAAAAACTTGAGAAAATCCAAATAACCTTCTTATGGACTGGCCTAGAAGAGAAAAAACGCCTTGCTTTGGTCAATTGGGATAGCGTGTGCTTACCCAAATCAATGGGAGGTTTGGGTATAAGAAAGATAAATGCCCTCAATAAGGTGCTAATTGCTAAGATTGGATGGACCATGGCTAAAGGTGAGGCAGACTGGTGTAACATCATCAAAGAAAAGTATCTGGACCGGGAGAACTTCTATTATAATTTGAGTACAGCCGACCTTCCCCAAAGATCCAAGCTATGGAATAACATCCTAAAGAGAAGATTGATGGTTAGAGAAGGTCTAAAATGGCAATTGGGAGATAGTAGAAAAGTGATATTCTAGGAAGCCTTTTGGAAGGAGGACAGGCCCTTGGTCGACACCCATTTCCATCAAATTATGCACCACCTAAAAGGTCTCTGGGGGGATTATATTGTGGATTATTTGGAACCAAGAAGATTTTGTTGGAAGGACCTTGTCCACATCTTTAGCAACAGACCTAACCAGATCCCTCTTGCTTAGGACCTATAGTGCATTTTGTCAGAAACTAGAATCCCCCTAGCCTCTCATGAAGACATCTTCATCTGGAAAGAGACCCAATTAGGCTCTTTCTTGGTTAAATCTACTTACAATCAGCTACTCAACCCCTCGGTGGATGTTGAGTGCTGGAAGAAAATTTGGAACCCTCAGTTAATCCCTAAAATTAATTTCTTCTGGTGGTCCCTCATGCATGGTAAAAGACTCACACTGGATAACTTGAAAAAGAGGGGGTTCCATCTCCCCAATAGATGCAGCCTATGTAAAGTAGATGAGGAAACTATTGACCACCATTTTGTCCTCTACCCCTTTGCTGATCATCTTTGGACTATCACTCTTTAGAAATGCAGTCTCTATTGGGTCTTCCAGAAGGACATTAAAAAATTTGCCTTTGATTGGACCCCCCCCCCCCTCCCATCACCCCCTCATCATTCAGTTATGGAAATAAATATCATCGCACATCTATTGGGCCTTATGGAGAGAAAGAAACAACAGAATTTTTAGAGACAATGAGACCCCCCCAGACTTTGTGGCTCACTTTTGCTTTAAGATGATCTCTGAAAACTTAGAGGTAACAAAATGGAAAACCCCCCCTTATCCTCCTAATGGAATAGAGAAAAAAATTTCTAAAAATTGGAAGCTCCCCCCTATGTCTGATAGCTTCAATAACAACACCAAAAACAAAAGAAGGATGACCAGATGGTCAGCCCCTAAGCTACACCAGTTTAAACTGAATTTTGATGGTTCAGCCCAAAGCAATTGTCAAGCGGGGGGTGGAATCATCCGTGATCATTTGGGGAACATTGTTGTAGCCTACACGGGCAACCTAAAGAATAATACGATCACTCAAGCTAAAGGAATGGCCCTCCTTTGGGGTCTGAAACTAGCAAACTCCATAGCAATTAAATAGCTAGAAATTGAAGGAGACTCTCAGATCATTGTGGACTCAATTAAAGGGAACTCATCAGCGGGTTGGAGAGTGGGATCCAAGCTGAGGGATATGAGGTGCCTCCTAGTCAATCTGGAGGACTTCACCATCTACCACATCTTCACAGAAGGAAACGAAGCTATCGATTCCATGGCGGCGGTGGGAAGGGTGCAAAACGGCTTACAATGTTGGAGGGACCCCAGTCTACTGCCAGTCACCACCAAGGTAATCTTGGAAAAGGAAATGGTTGTTACCCAAGAAGGGACCATTCTATCCACACAAAGATGAAGGAAACCTTCACTCAAACTTCAAGTTGGCACGGGAATCCCGCTCATTACTATCCCAGATGGTCACATATCAAAGGCATGATGAGTCACCACTCCCATAAGGGATGGATTAATGATGACAATACAGACATCGGGAATGATTAATCCCTAGTTATTACTCGAATGGAGCCAACTAGCAATGATAAAGGCAGTGATGGGGAAACGTCAAATCACATTGGCTCGAGTGAAGGTTTACAGTTTTCGAGTAGATTTTCTATTTTTGATATCTACTTGGACTTAAGAGATAATAATCACTCTGATTATTATGTCCTCTTAATCCAAGTTCGGCACAATCATTTGATCAACTCCACCTTAAGCTTGGCTCAGCTCTGCATTTTTTCTGAAAGTCACTTTCATTCTGTTAAGCTGTAGGATTCAAGAATGGGGAGGATAGGCTTAGACTCAAACCCAATAAAGTGGATGAGTTCAAAGCTAAACTGGCGGCATGGTTCATCTACTCGAAAGGTAGCATTGAAAAATTCATGGAGAGTATGAAGGGAAATGATGAAAGACTATCCAAACAATTTGTGACTTCCTGGGAAGACAGAAGGGTGACCATGGGGGGAATCTCTTTCAAAATCATTGAAGAGGTTATAGCCCAGGTGACGGGTCTTTCTATGGAGGGAAGGAAATGGAAAAAATAGAGTTGTATTGCGGATTCCACTAGCCTTAACTAGTTCTTCCGCTAGGGCGAAAACCCTATCAAGGGGGTGGGCGGCTTCAATAGGGAGGAGCTCCCTCACCCGTGGGATGAGGTCTTCTATATCATGATGAATTATTTTACGTTGGATAGCATATTCTACTACTACCATCTCCCTTTCCTAAACCACTTGAGGAATAAAGACTTTGATTCCATTCCATTCTTTTTGTTGCATTCTATGGATGCTAATGTTAAAGATATAGCCAAAGCTAAGAAAAAAGGGAACGATTTTCCCATCCTGCACTAGGGTCTCGTTCTCTGCCTATATAACTTTCACCTCGCCCTCTACCCGCCCCATTGCATCTTTGTCCAGAATGTCAGCCCTTCGAACCACCCTCCTACTATTAATGATACTAGCCCTCCTCATCTCCCGAAAATTGGCTCCTACAACAAGAAAACCAAAACTCGCTCTCCGGAGGAGGTGAGAACTCCCAAGAAAGTCAAAATCCAAGAGATTGACTCTGATATGGAAATTACTGAAGAAGCCAATATCCCCCATCATTGTAGTGAACTGGCCTCTAAACCCTCAAAAAAATCCCTAAGAGACCCCTCCTCCTCGCATGATTCCAACAATTCCATTATGACTGATAAAATGGCCTTGGCCCAAAATAATCCGACCCCTCATTCTGTGAGCTCCACCCGGGTTTCAGAAAGTCCCACTTCATCCAAGAGTCCAGAGCCTCCCAATTTCCCCTCCCCGACCTTCATGCTGAAAAAAATGATGGTAGTGGAGGAGGCCAGCAACGTGAAAGAGGAGGAGGAAACCAACCTGGCAGAGCTAGAGAAAAAAATGGAGGCCCTCTCTAACAATGTGCAGGTGATCACCAGCAGACTGGAGGCAGCAGAGTCCAAGATGCATGATGTTTCCAAATTTTCTCTAAATGTTATGCGATGCTTGGCTACTACTCTGTGCCTTATGCAGGAAAGAACGACCAAAGGGAAAGGCAAGGAGGACGAGGATTACAAAGCCCTATTCAAATTCCTCACTAAGGAATGGGCTAGAAAGCTGCTCCCTAAGAAGAGCCATGGGAAAAAGAAATAATTTTCTGCATGTGGAGGATCTCTAGTTTTGTCTATATCTACTAGCCACTGGGCGGATAAGGCTAGGTTATGCTTTTGTTTATACTTCTTTATTTATTGCCCTGCGTGGCAAATGGCTAAAACTTTGATTAGTATTACTTTATTGTTGATAAACTCTCATAGGATGATCTTTGTTTTTTATAGACGCAAAAGGCTGCTACTATGTTGATTATGTGCGGACAGTGGTTCTGCCATTGACCTTCTATTTGTTCCTATGGGTCAACCCCCTCATTTTTTTGCTTCTTTTAATATCAAAAACATAAATGGAATTAATGAATAGAATTATAAAGGTCAAACAAAAAATAAAGAATTTAATAAAATATAAAACACAATATTATGTGTAAATTTTGTAAACTAATATGATCTATAAATATTTTATTTATATTATTATCATTGTTTTTCACATGAATGATCTACCTTAAGAAATTGACTATATTGAATTCAATTTTGTCACATAATGATTTTGAATAGATAATATTTTGTGTAAAATGTTGATTGAAACATAATAATTATCAATATTTGTTTTTTTTTTTAAGTAGGTTAAAGCTAAACTAGTATTTGTTTGGAAATAATTTGATATGACAATGTAAATATTGCAAAGAAAAAATAAATAGTATTTAAAATTTATAAAAAAAAATTGCATATATAGTTGTATATTTTATTTTTTTGAATATATTGAATTCTTGATAAGAACTTGACCTAATGAATAAAATTAAATGAATTTGTATTTAGAGGTGTATTATTTTGAACTAAATATATATGACATGTTTGACATTGAATCTTAAATTGTACATTTTGAATTGCATATTAGGTTTTACATTTTTACATTTTACAATATAATATTATGTAAAATATTTTATATCTAACTCTACATTTTAAATTTAATTGAATATTTAACATTTTATTTTAAATTGTAATAAATATGTTAATTATTTTTATAAAGAAAATATTAATTATAAAATTTAAAACAAAATGATTTTATATTAAGTTTAGCATTTTTATATTTTAAATTAAAATTGGTAATTCCTGTCATATTTTATTTTTTAAAATTTTATGCCATTTTCCTTGAAATGGTGATGAATTCTAAAAAATATTATTATGATTTATGTTTGACATTGGATCTTGACTTTTATATTTTCAATTATATATTAGGTTTTATTTTTTAAAATTTTATGTCATTTTTCTTGAAATAGGATGAATTCTAAAAAATATTATTATGATTTATGTTTGACATTGGATCTTGAGTTTTACATTTTGAATTATATTTTTACATTTTACATTAATATTAGGTAAAATGTGTTATATCTAACTCTACATTATAAATTAAATTGAATATTTTGACATTTTCTATTGGATTTTATATTTCAAATGAATAAAAATAAATATGTCAAATCACATTAAAGTGTAATATCTCTTGGCTTATTCTATGTATATTATTAAATATATTTAAACTAGTGGCAGTCCCAGTACAAATTGGAAGACATTAAATAAATTAATTTTTTATTATATATTATTGTATAGTTATATATTGGATCGGTAAAGTGTTAGATTTAGGATTCTATTTGGTTCAATTTTGGATTTAGAATTAAAGTTACAATTGGGATTAAAATACTAGCCTTAACTCAATAAGGATTAGGGTTAGGGTTTGATTTAATTTAGTGTGTAATATTGTTTCAAGTTAATTATTTAGGTGCCCTTCACCAATTAGTTTTGCTTAATTCAGTTTTAAGTTAATTTTGATTAGGTTTATTGTAAGAGTTAGTGCATGATTTAATTTAGAGTTAGGGTTAGGGTTCAATTTAGTTTAGTGTTTA
Source organism: Cryptomeria japonica (assembly GCF_030272615.1). Lineage (NCBI taxonomy): Eukaryota > Viridiplantae > Streptophyta > Pinopsida > Cupressales > Cupressaceae > Cryptomeria > Cryptomeria japonica. The sequence continues at coordinate 466,156,869 of NC_081406.1, read as the reverse complement.
ATTTTGTTTCAAGTTAGGATTCACCATGTTTTAATTTTAAGGTTTATTTTTAATTTGGTTTACTATTAGGGTTACAGTACAATTATATGTTTACAATTATGGGGTTGAATTTTATTTAGGGTTATGATTTTGATATTTAGTTTAGTGTTAAGGTTTGATTTGGCTTATGATTTAGATTTGGTTTGGTTTAGGGTTAGGGTTCACTTTGGTTTAGTGATAGGGTTAGGGTTTGTTTGGTTTAGTGTAAGGGTTGAATTTGGGACAATGTTAGAATTCAATTTTGATTTGATTTAGTGTTAAGGTTAGGTTACAATTTCATTTAAAAGGTATCAAATCAATCTGGTTTAGTGTAGATTTAGAATTAGAGTTCAATTTGGTTTAGTGTTTATTTAAGATTAGGGTTCAATCTAGTTAGTGTTTAATTAGGATAAGGGATAGGATTTAATTTGGTTTATAGTTATGATTAATATTCAATTTGGTTTCTAGGGTTATAGTTCAATTTAGTTTAGTGTTTGGGAACCCAAAAAAATAATTGAATTGCTTTGCGTTGGATTGAACACCAAAAAAGAGAGAAGACAACACCCATCAACCTCACACAAAATTTAATTCACAAGTTTAAATATCCCTAGGCTCAAGCATTCATTTTACACTTTTTTAAATCTCTACTAAAATGTGAAGGACACACAACATATAGAGATAGGGGTGAAGAACTTATCAAAAAACCAAATCAACTCATTTCTAATTCCTTAATGATGCAACAATAAATCAACATAAAAAATACACACATTTATACAATAAACATCAAATATATGTGTGTAAAGTGGAAAATTGAACCCTAGTGATTCCTCACCTGGGGGAGGAAAGGAAATCACTAGGATGATTTTCACTTGGGAGATAATTTACATTCAATAGAGGGTTTGAATTCACTAGATCCAAACCCTAGAGTGAATAAGGATCTGAATACTAAGTGAATTGCAAGGGTGCAATGCAATTTATCCTCTTTTGTAAGTAGAAGAGCTGACTTGTTGACTATGTAGAAAATGAAGACAAAATGGATAAAATAAGGAGCTACCAATTCAAGATCATGTTGTAACTTCATATCTGAGGTATTTAGACTGATACAGACCTGCCCTACAAATTTAGAGAAAATTCACCAGGGCCGTTCCTAAGTTATGCACGATCCTCCAAAAAATCTGCAAGACGAAAAGGGTTTTTTCATCTCTGCAAATGAATCTTAAATCTGCAATTACAACCGTGCACCTGCAACCTGCACATAGAAAAGAAGGGAAGAAGGGTTGTAAATAGGAGTTTGCCTTAGTGAAACCCCAGTTGAGGAATCAACCTTGAAATAAAGTAATTACAAATTCTTAAATGTAAATAATGAAAATGTATACCTTGTAGATTTGCAATTTGTTGATGATGGTAAATAATGGAAATGTATACCTTGTAGATCTGAAATTTTTTGATGATGGTTGCTTTGCTTCTTGAATTTAATTACAAGTGCTACATGAAATGGCATGTAACATGACAAAACCATAACACACACACATGCTTTCAAATGAATGTTGTAATGTTGCTCCAATGGATGAATGAAGAAGACACATGAAGAAGAAGACTTGATGGATGCTTGAAGACTTTTAGACTTGAACACTTGATGACAATAATAGAGACCTTCCACTTGTTTTCATAATTTTTGCTTATGCAAATGAGAGGACTAGATCCCCTTTTATACTTTCCTTGGAGGGTTAATTATCCCTTCCCCAAAGGCTGACAAAGGGGGGAAATTTAATTCCCGAAAGATAAATTAAGTCCAAGGGTCAGATGGACCAATATTGGGGCCACACAAAGAGGGAGGACAAGGGCACCACACCCATATGCTAAGGGGACTGGGGTACCACACCATGATCCTATTCATTTTGGGGGCCTAAAACAGGGTCTAAACAAGTTGTAAAGTGTAGAAATGAGGCCCGATTACATGGTGGAGAGATAGATGGATCCCGATCGGGCATGGGAGATGATATCGCCAAGATAAGGGGTCTAAAATGCATTCAAAATTGTAAGGGATGCAATTTTATGACACTACATTTATCCCCCACTTTAGTGGGAGTATGACTTATGCCAATATTGTTGGTAAAGTAGAAGAAAGAGAGATGAAGATGAGAGATGCAGAGAAATATCACAAGGAGTATAAGATGTCAAATCTCAAGGAACCAAGCCCCCGATCTTAGGATTTTAACTCACTCAAACATATACAAGTACACATAAAAAGGCATGCTACAAAAGCTAATATCATAAGACCTCAATTCAACTAGCTGAAGAGACCTCGATATGAAAAATATCTCAATCAATTAATATCATTCTTGAAACATAAAATACCATCTCATGAACAAATATAATCACATCAAAGAGAAAAGTTGGCATCATCCATGAACCATCAATAGTAAAACTATGAGTTCAGAGGAAGAAGAAAGAGAACATGAATACACACTTTGGTGATCCATGAGAACAAAGGCGAACAAAAGGAACCATGAACATCTTGCCCCTAGAACTAGGTGATCCATGGAGAAAAAGGGACATGGAAAACTAGCCCCTAGATTCTATCTAGGTGATCCATGTAAGGGAGGAGAGTGAGAACACCGTTGGTTCCACTCAACCTCATGCACGAGTGTGCAAGTCAGGTTCAAAGCACCTCATAGGAGTATATGCATGAGTATGCTACAACTTGTATAAGATGTATAGTACAAATATCAAGAAAGGCATGACATCTCGCTCTAAGAGACTATGCTCTAATTCCAAGAATAATCACCCTTCATAAGAGAAAATTTGTGGCATCTTTCTCTAAGAGGCTACCCTTTGGTTCCGAGGATGACCCACTTTATAAGATAAAAGTGGTGACATCTCTCTCTAAGAGGTTGTCCTTTGGTTCTGAGAATGACCCATTGCATAAGAAAAAAGTGGTGATATCTCGCTCTAAGAGGCTGCCCTCTAGTTCCGAGAATGACCCACTGTATAAGATAAAAGTGGGGACATATCGCTCTAAGAGGCTGCCCTCTTGTTCCAAGAATGACCCACTGTATAAGAGAAAAGTGACAACATCTCACTCTAAGAGGCTACCCTCTGGTTGTGAGAATGACCCACTATATAAGAGAAAAGTGGTGACATCTCGCTCTAAGAGGTTTCCCTCTAGTTTTGAGAATGACCCAAGTATTGTATAAGAGATACAATGTGCAAGAGAAATATAATACAAAAGGAGCAGTATGGGTGCCCCCCCCCTTAAGATGTCAACTTAGTTGAATGTTGATATCTTAAGGAAAGTAGAACAAGCATACCTACCTTTGACACAAAGAAGATATCCATCATGCAACAATGTCATAAATCCAAGCAAGAGAGGGAATACTCTTCAAGAAAGGATAAGATAGTTGAAAAGAGATATATTGCTATAAGTATAAAGGAGATCCTTGGAGGAGAGGAGATATTTTCTCAAAAGACATCTACCTCCAAGAGGAGTTGTCTTAGACAAATATAACATCTTCTAGAACAAAGCACAGAAGAGAACAAGAATTCAACCCTTCCTCATATTGCTAGGTGAAAGGGATTCTTGATGAAGGATGACTCACTTTTATCCCAATGGGGATAGGTGAATTTATTATAGATATACATTACCAAGTGTGAAAGAGATTAGAGTCAAGGACTTACACATCTTGTATAAGAGAGAACCCTTGGGCAAACAACAACAACTTCACACAAGGAATGACATCAAGTAATAAAACTCACACCATCCGCAAAATAGGAAAGTTTGGATCCTTAGAGAAAGTGAGAGGGAGAGATATAATTGCCCCCCAAGTGTAGGACAATAAGAACAATTACACAACTTCTAGAGAGAGATTACTCATAAGAGACATAATGTTTTAAGCAAGGAAAAATTCCTAACCACAGAACAGACATGTGCTCGCATGAAGGATAACTCCATTCAAGAAAGGACATCGAGTTATGAATAACACAATAGAAGAGATAATTTTCAAAGAGAGATAAAGAAGAAGAAGGTTCATAAAATTTATCTAAGGAGAGATTGTTCATAATAGATGTATCATTTCAAGCAAGGAAAAGATCCCACTCATGGAACAGACATATGCTCGCATGAAGGAGAAATCCATACAAGAATGGACATCAAGATTATGAATAATGTACTCCATAATGAAAATAGTGAAACCTTAGAAAAAGGAAAAGGAATATTATTTCCCCCCAAGCATAGAGGCAATAATAAATAGACTATTACCTTGCTCACTAAGTGTGATTGAACCTGAAATTGTACCACCATGAATGACAAGGAGCCCCCAATAGGTAGGCTAACTGCGTCACATAGTTAGGAGAAATATAATAGGAACTTGAATGTTATTTTAACTGATCATGATGAATATGCCATTCATTGTCTGATGTTATTTTTAACATGCCTAAATCAATTTAATGTTGTATTTTTATTTTCAAAGCTTGCCACTCATTAGTAGAATGGCCATGGGTTTGATGATATTTACAAAAAGAAGAATTTTGAGAATGTTGTTTATGTTTTATTCTTCGTTTAGCACAAAGAGGTAATATTAAGTTGGAATTTAGAATATTGGTCAACACATTTCCTTGTTGTAGCTCAAAATTAGAATGAGAAGGTGTGGATTTACAAGACAATGGAGAAGAAGATGTTGACAAAGGAAAGTGTGATATCTCATTACTTTGTCGCTCACATTAAAGAATTTGTCCATTGCATCAATGTGTATATTCAAAAGAGGGTTCACTCTTAGGGAGAATTGGATTGAATTTTAAAAAGGCTCAATCATTTTCAAGATTTTTGTTAAGAGAAAAATTTGGAATATGAAATTCAAGCATCTTAGACTTTCTAGAAAAGGTAGGAGTGAAATATAAGGACCCCCAATCATCCTCTAAGAGTTATTATTTAGGAACTTCTTTGGTCAGAGATGATGTATTTGAGTGAATTGAAGAGAGGATTGTAGGAACTAAGAATGCATATGATGCATCACTTATGTTCTCATCAACTACCTCATTAGTATATGTGTAAGGCACGACATGATAATCAAGAAGATTTTTTGGTTTCCTAGGAACATGAATGGAATTGATTTGATTTTTGTTAGGCTCTAGATTTTTGGGAGAGAGAGAATTATAATGAGAAATAATATCATCCTCTTGTTCTAAGGTATCTTTATGTTTAAGACACTCATTAGGAAAAGGACTATCATATGTGATTAATGCTTCATCTTTGGAGGGAAGGTTATTGGAAGTAATAGAAGGTGAAGTGTTATTAAAATCATCATCTTTCACCAAGGTACCCTTATTAGGGAGGATCATATGAAGAGAATAATCTACATTTTCCTCTAATGGTTCATAATAGGGATATCATTAGGAAGAGTGTTAAAAGTACCTCCTTGCATCAATATGTCCTCTTTTAGGGGAGACTTTTTGGGACAGGGATCATTTAAGGGCTCAAAAAGGGGATTTTTCATATATCTTAAATCCTTTCAACTTAAATGCTTCATCTTGTAGAAATAAATTTGACATTTTTCTAAATTGAAAGGGAAGAAGTGAATGCAATGAGTTAAATTTAGAAAACACAATTGAAAAACTATGCAATCCACAATGTTATTCGAATGAGAGCTAGGAGGGAAAATTTGAATTTTGAATTTTGGAATCTAAGTTGCAAAATTCAATAACACAAAATTCTAAGAAAAATGATTATAAAAAATGAACCAATTGATTTAAAGAAGGAATCGTGTAATTTCCAGGAATGATGATAATTATCCAAAAGAGATTGAAAATTAAAATTAGGGTGTCCTGAAAAATCTGTTAATTTTATAAATTCAAAGTTCTTGAATTGAATTATTTTAATTTATAATTAGGGTTGTTCTTAATTAACCACTTTATTTTAAACTATATCTTAAAAATTGAATGTTGAAAATGGAGATTATTTTTAATGTTAGAGGGACAGTCTCCTAAAATTTCAAGAAAAAAGTCAGGGACTGTGCGTAAGTTATGCACTATCCCTTCAACATTTTTTGAATTTTTTAGAGATGATAGATACGATGATTTTATTACTAATTCCAAAAAATTTAGTGATTTTATGATCTATAGATAGGTGAATTTAAGCTCAGAATGTTGAAATAGGACCTAATTAGGGTTTTGTGAAAGATGATGAATTGAAAGAAAATTTTGAAGAATACCAGACCTAATGGATAGGGCCAACTTGGAAAATGTTTAGAGGACTAAAAATTAATGAATTTGATTGAAATTTGCATAAACTCCAATTTAATTTGAAAATTGGGGTTTTAGATCCTAACCAATTGATTTTGAAATTTTGCCAAAAGGAGGGAATTGAAATTTTGAATATTTTTAGTAAGAAGACAAATCTGAAAATAATGATAAATCTAAAAAATTGAATTAAGATCCAAATTTTGCACAAGTTCAATTTCAAATCTAGATTTTTTGTAAATTGCAAGGAAATCAAACATGCAATTTTGATTTTTTTTTCGACCTTAGGAGGTTTAAAAATTGATAGAATCAACCAAATCTCTGGATTTAAGCAGTAAAATACAGTCAAATCCAACTCCCAAATTTCAGAATAAATGTCAAGGACTGTGCGTAAATTATGCATGGTCTGACCAACATTTTTTGAAATTTTTAGAGATGAAAGATATTGTGATTCTACTATAGATTCCAGAAAATTGTCTGGTTTGGAGATGTTTAGATAGATCAAATAAGCAGTCAAAGGTCGAAATAGGAGATCCCTTAAAATTTAGGGTTTTACTGTTTAACCACTTAATTTTTAGAATAAAAAGACTGATTTTAATTGCAAATTTGAAATAGAAATCAGGTGTGAAATAAACAATAAAAATTATATACTTCACGCGCTTAATTTCCTCAAAATGAAAAATTAGGGTTTTTATGCAATTAACCTCTAAATTTTGCAAAAAGATCAAACTCGGAAATGAAATTTTAAAGTTCACATTGCAATTATTCAGATCTAACAAATAAGAAATCAAAATTAAGATATAGGACGTTGGGCTCACCAAAATGTCAAGTGGAAAATTGAACCCTAGTGATTCCCCACCTAGGAGAGTTAAAGGAAATCACTAGGATGATTTTCACTTGGGAGATACTTTACATTCAAAAGCGGGGTTGAATTCACTAGATCCAAACCCTAGAGTGAATACGGATCTGAATACTAAGTGAATTTCAAGGGTGCAATGCAATTTATCTTCTTTTGTAAGTAGAAGAGTTGACTTGTTGACTATGCAGAAAATGAAGACAAAATGGGTGAAATAAGGAGCTACCGATTCGAGATCTCACTGTAACTTTGGATCTGAGGTATTTAGACTTATACAGACCTTCCCTATAAATTTAGAGAAATTCATCAGGACCGTGCGTAAGTTATGCACAGTCCTTCGAAAAAATCGTGAGAGGAAAAGGGTTTTTCCATCTCTGCAAATGAATCCTAAATTTACAATTACAGTCACGCACCTGCAACTTGTGTTGGTATTTTAGATATGTTGATATGTTTTTTTCATTGATGTAAACACTTATCAACTCTAGTCAAGCCTACTAGCACTTGGAGATTTGGGAATGTTCACCGGCAAGCGAGTGACTTTATGCATAGTCACTGGTATCTTATTCACCGACAGGATATATTATTCAGTGACACTTGAAATGACATGGAAAACACTTGGTTATGTTGAAGACATCATTTGGACAATTTTTCTTAGAGATTTTTTCATTGGTATATCTGTGTTTGCATATTTGTTGTTACTGGCAAATAGGTCCAGGATAAACAGCGACAGGCCTATCTATTCCAGATCAGAAAGGCAGGCTATGGAGATGATTTATTATTGTTGTAAATACATTAAGAAGACATGTTCAATCAAATATTGCATTGGTTATTGATTTAATTGTAAATTGTTTTATTGTAATATCTTTTGTAAAGTCGACCTATACATTTTGGTCCTATGTTTTGGTATATATGCAAGATCTTATTTGTAAGATCGATATGCGATTGGGAAAAATATTTGTATAAAGGTATATGTGAGAATAAGAAGAGCAATACACGCAGACATCATTTGAAGGTTGAAAGAAGGTTTTTGTGAAGACATATCAGAACTACACTGGTATTGAATCTAGCATATGAAGATTCTATTTTAAGCAGTACATCATAATTGGATTTAACCATCCAACTGTAGTCAGCGTGACTCCCATTTTTCTTTGAGCAGTGAGCTCTAGGCACTTGGTCTTTTTGCATGTGTAGACCCCCTATTGTATACACATACTATATGTAGTAGTATCATCTGATTGTGGGTAAGGTTTCCCATCATGGTTTTTCCCCTTACAGGGTTTCCATCTATAAATATTGGTGTTATGTGTTGTGGATGATATTGTCTTTCTATTTCATGCATTAATCTTTACCGGTACTGCAATTAACTGATAAACTGTCTATCAACATTAAGTTTGGTTTACTGATATTAAGCATTAAGATTGGTTATGTTCTTTTGGTTTTAATTTATTTGACAACTGATTCACTCCCCCTCCCTCTCAGTTGCCTCTGGGACCTAATAATTGGTATCAGAGCTTAGTCCTCTTTCTGTGGAAGTTTAATAGCTTGAGGAGATCTAATGTCTTCTAATTGTTTCAGGAAGGACACTCCTAAACTTGATGGAACTAACTATGACAAATGGAAGATTAGGATGGAGACACATCTAAATTGCATTGGAAAAGACATCTGGGAAGTTACAAAGAATGGCTATACTACTCCTACTCATGGTCAACCTAATCCACCTAACTTGGCTAAAGATGAGGAAAATGATTACAAAGCAAGAGAAGCACTTTTGAGCACATTATCAGATCAGCAAATCATGGGATTATTAGATAGATCTACTGCTAAACCTATTTGGGACCATTTGGAAACATTGCATGAAGGAGATTCCATAGTCAAAATTGCAAAACTTGAGAGCTTCCAGGTCAGGTATGAAAATTTGAAAATGGAAGAAGATGAAAGAATTTCTGCTTTTATGGAAAGAGTTAATGAAATTGTTTTAGGTATTAAATGTTGTGGAGGAACCTTAAGTGAAGATGAAATTGTTTCAAAAGTTTTAAGAGGATTTCCACTAGCATACAAATTGAAAGTTACTGCTATAAATGAGTTAAGAACAATGCCTAATACATCAGTAACTAGAGATACATTGATTGAAAAACTCTTAGCTTTTGAAATTGAGGAATTTGGTCATGTTGCTACTATAAAGAAAGATTTAGCTTTTAAGGCATCAAATTCATCTGCATCATCATCATTTGATAAGTCTGATTGGAAAGCTTTTTATTCAAGAGAACTTGAAGAAAGAAGGAGAGAAAATGAAGAACTTGAAGCACTATTTGCAAGGAAAATGCCTAAAGGTCCAGTTGGAAGTAACTATGAAGGTAAAGCACCCTTTAAATGTTTTATCTGTAATAAGATTGGTCATATGGCTTCAAGATTCCCTGATAGACATGTAAGATTAAAAGAAGAAGCTAGAAGAACATACAATCCTAACCCTAAATATCAGAGATACAGATTTTAGAAGAATAAAGACAAGTCTTGTTATCTTGCTGATGAAGGAGTCACTGATGATTCTGATGAGGATCTGATAGACAATGGATGGGTCTTTGTTGCTAAAATAGAAGATCAACCAACACCTACTAATCAGTCGGTAGAGCAAGCCTTGGCAACTAAAGTTGAGGTTAAGGATGAATGGATCATTGATTCAAGATGTTCACATCATATGACTAGTGATAAAAGTAAATTCTTGACTTTTCAGGAATATAATGGAGGTCTGGTAAGATTTGGAGATGATAAAGCTTGTTTGATCAAAGGTAAAGGTACTATATCTCTTGATGATAAGCATAATACTGACAATGTTTACTATGTTGAAGGTTTAAAGCATAATCTTTTGAGTGTTGGTCAATTAGTTGAAAAAGGATTTCAGTTACAATTCAAGAATGGGAAATGCAAAATTATGAATAGAACTAGTTTGGAAATTGCAATTGGTAATCAAACTAGAGGTAATATCTTTCATTTGAATAATAATGAAAAAACATGCTTGATTGCACATATTGATGAAAGTTGGCTATGGCATAAGAGACTCTGTCATGTATATTTTGATTGCATTATGAAAATTAGTACAACTAAAGCAGTTAGAGACTTACCTAAAATTGTTAAGCCTCAGAATCCGGTATGAAAGGAATTTCAATTTGGAAAACAAGTTAGAGCATCTTTTAAAAGTATTCCAAAAAAATCTAATAGTGCTCTTGACTTAATTCATACTGACTTATGTGGTCCATCTAGAACTAAAATCTTACAAGGTGATAGATATTTCATGCTAATCAAAACAAGTTAGAGCATCTTTTAAAAGTATTCCAGAAAAATCTAATAGTGCTCTTGACTTAATTCATACTGACTTATGTGGTCCATCTAGAACTAAAATCTTACAAGGTGATAGATATTTCATGCTAATCATTGATGAATACTCTAGAATGTGTTGGGTTACTTTTCTCAGAGAAACATCAAAAGCACTTGGGAAATTCAAACTATTGAAGGTGATGGTAGAAAATGAAACCAGTAAGAAAATCAAATGTTTGAGATCAGATCAAGGAGGTGAATTTACATCTAAGGAATTTAATACATTTTGTAAAGTAAATGGAATCAGAAGACAGTTATCAGCACCCCAGACACCCCAACAGAATGGAGTTGTAGAAAGGAAAAATAGAACTATCTTGGATGCAGCTAGAACTATGTTATCAGAAGAAAATCTACCACATGTATATTGGAGAGAGGCAGTGAGCACATCAGTCTACACATTCAACAAAGTTCACATCAAAGGTGAAACTGGTAAGACCCCTGATGAACTATGGTTTAGCATTACTCCTACTCTTAAATATTTCAGAATATTTGGAATTAAATGCTATATTAGAAGAGATGAGTATATTAGAAAATTTGATCCTAGAAGTGATGAAGGCATATTTCTTCGTTACAGAAAAATGTTGAGAGTACAAAAGTGAAAATTGATGAACAATTTAGAGAAACTTCAAGGTATATAGACTCTAAACCGGCAACAGAGATATTGAGAAATGAACACACACCAGTACAGAATGAAGATCCAGTTACACCGGTATCATCTAAAAATTCCACTGTAACTAAAGAACAACAGCAAACAAAGACACCCCGGTATGTAAGGTTGAATCATTTTGAAGATCAGATAATTGGGAACAAGTATCAAGGAGTTATGACAAGAGGAAGACTGGCAAATGAAGAGGTATGTCTTATTTCTCAAATTGAACCAGCATCAACTAATGAGGGATGTGAAGATAAACACTGGATTAAAGCTATGGAAGAAGAATTAAAACAAATTGAGAAGAATAACACATGGACATTAGTTCCCCAACCTAAAGACAAAAATGTAATTGGAACAAAATGGGTATTCAGAAACAAACTCAATGAATATGGTAAGGTAATTGAAAATAAAGAAAGACTAGTATGTAAGGGATATTCATAGAAAGAAGGAATTTATTACAATGAAAGCTTTGTACCGGTAGCCAAAATTGAGGTAGTCAGATTATTCTTGGCTTTTGTAGCACACAAGAAATACAAAGTATATCAAATGAATATTAAATGTGCATTTCTGAATGGAGATCTCGAAGAAGAAGTTTACATTGAGAAACTTGATGGATTTTCTTTGACAGATAACAAAGATATGGTTTGCAGATCAAGGAAAGCTTTGTATGGGTTGAAGCAAGCTCCAAGAGCCTAGTATGCTAGATTGGATAAATATCTTTTGAAGATTGGTTTTTCTAAAGGCAATGTTGATAGCAACTTATACTATAAAGTGACTAATGATGACATCTTGGTTATAGAATTTTTTGTTGATGATATAATCTTTGGAGGAGAAGATGGTTTGTGTAAAGACTTTTCTATTTAAATGCAGCAAGAATTTGAAATGTCTAAAATTGGAGAGATAAAATTCTTTTTAGGATTACATATTTCACAGACTGATAAAGGTATATTCTTGAGTCAATCGAAGTACTTAAAGGAGTTACTAAAGAAATTTGGGATGGAAGACTCTAAACCGGTAAGCACACCTATGACTACAACTGATAAATTATCACTAAGGGATGAATCTACACCTGTTAATTTGACTAGGTATAAATCTATGATAGGAGGTCTATTGTATTTGACACAAACAAGACCTGATATTATGAATGCAATATGTATTGTTTCAAGATTTCAGAGTAATCCCAAAGAAAATCATGAATCAGCAATAAAAAGGATTTTCTGGTACTTACAAGGCACTACAAATATTTGCCTATGGTATCCTAGAGATGAAAACTTTGAATTATGTGTGTACACAGATGCAAATTGGGCAGGAGATGTAGATGATAGAAAAAGCACCACCAGCGGAGCATTTTTTCTTGGAAGCATATTAATTTCTTCGTTGAGTAAGAAACAAAGTTGCACATCTTTATCAACAACAGAATTAGAATATGTTGCAGTAGCAACTAACTATACATAGGTATTATGGCTTAAGCAAATGTTGAAGGACATAAAGGTAAAATGCAAAGAACCTATAACTATCTATTGTGATAATACAACAACAATTGATATATCTAAGAATTTGGTACTACATTCTAAACCTAAACATGTCTCTATCAAATTGAATTTTCTAAAAGAGAATGTTGAAGCAAAAGAAGTAAAACTGGTTTATGTGAATACTAAAGAGTAGATTGCAGATATTTTCACTAAGTCTTTGCCTAAGGAGACTTTTGAATATCTCAGAGAACAGCTTGGGGTCATACCCCCACCGGTAGAAACTTAGACAGTTGATATTTGTTATCAACCGACAGAACTAACAGAGAAATCTTGTACTCCAGTTTTTATGAGGAGAGCTACTTCTCAGGGAGATCAGTTGGTATACTGAATAAGTTGGTATTTTGTATTTGAACCTAGTTTTTGTATTGCTTTGGAATTTGATGTCAAAGGGGGAGAGATTGATATGGAAAATCACATGTCACTCCTAGGGGGAGAGACTTTATCTCTTGGGGAGAGATTTCTATTTTGGGAGAGATTGATTACTCTCTGAATTTTGATCTCTAGTTATGTTGTTTTTTTTGGCATTTCTGTTTTGGTACTTTGATTGTTTTTCCATCCTATGTTGCCATCAATGCCAAAGTGGGAGATTGTTGGTATTTTGGATATGTTGATATGGTTTTGTCATTGATGTCAACACTTATCAACTCTTGTCAGGCCTACTGGCACTTGGAGATTTGGCAATGTTCACCGATAAGCAAGTGACTTTATGCACAGTCACTAGTATCTTATTCACCAGCACGATATATTGTTCACCGACACTTGAAATGATATGGAAAACACTTGGTTATATCGAAGACATCCTTTGGAGAGTTTGTCTTGGAGATTTATTCATTGGTATATTCATGTTTCCATATTTGTTGTTACTGGCAAATAGGTCGAGGATAAACACCGGCATGCCTATCTATTCCAGATCAGCATGGCATGCTATGGAGATGATTTTTTATTGTTGTTGTATGCGGAAAAAGTAGGCTGATAAAACTCAATATGTGAAAATATTGTTAGAAACTAGTCCACACACACACAAAGGACTTCTTGATGCAAGCTATGGAGTAATAACGTATTACTCAGCTTCCCAAGGAGGGTCCCATGGTTCTCTATCTCACAATGTCCCTCAAACCAATGTTTTGCTCTCAAATCACTGAGCAAAATGGTTCAGGGATGGCAAATGCAAGAACAAGGGATGCTCTAATAGATTTTTTAGTATGAGATGTATTCTAAGCTATGTATGATTTTAAAATGCAATAAACTAAATGATAAGATGACAAGATTAGTATGAATACTATCCTAGCATACTATATTTAGTCTATGATTTAACTAAAATGATAAAGAAATTATTCTAAACATGCATATTTAGTCTACTTCCTGATTTTAAAGAGAGGTTAAATGATGAGCATATATAAAATGAGAAAGCTTGAATGTATTTGAGCATAAGTGTGATGCTACAAATTTGAAGGATGATTTTTGAAAATGGAGGAATGAGAGCTCTATTTATAGCATAAATAGGGTAATGGATGGTCAGGATTGAATGGTTTAATCAAGGGCTGAGTTTGAAAGTTGGGGATCCATGTGCACAATTGGCACCAATGAAATGGTGACAAGTGTCAACATAGGGTTGCGTTAAGAGAAGAGGTTGGAGGCATTAAAGGCCTGAGAAGACCTCATAGTTATCTAAAGGCTAAGGGTCAAGTCTAAGTTAGGCTTACCCACTGGATTAAGAGTTAATCCAAGGATAAACCTTTGTGCAAATGATTAAGAGATAATCATGGTCAAAGCATTAATGGCCTGATGAGACCCTTGGGTTAGATGAAGGTTGAATCAAAACAAATGTTTTAACCATGTAGGAGGGTTTGTGTTAACCATTAATGGTTATTGGAGACTTTGGGGATTAAGTGGTTGAAGGTTGAAAGCCTTCAATGGTTTTCAAAGACTTTGAGCCATTTAGTGGTTGAAGGTTGAAAGCCTTTAATGATTATCAAAGACTTTGATGGTTTGAGAAGTGACTTCCCTTTGCTTAGGGATGTGACAAAGTTTAGAGGAGGGGTTAGGTTAATTAGAAGTGATTAGAAGATTCTAGAAGGGATTAGAAAGGGGTTTGGGATTTTGCAAGTGGATGGAGGGATAATAGGATTTAATTGAAATAAATGATTTATTCAATTTGGTTGCAATTTGGGGAAATTGAATAAATTAGATTTATTTCAATTTAGGATAACTATTTAATTAAATTTGAAATAATTAAAAGTGGATAGGGGGGATTTAATTGAATAAAATGATTTATTCATTAAATGGTATAGTGAATTTAATTTAAATAAATTGAGTAATTTACTTGATTAAATAGAGGAATGTGGATAATTTAATTAAATTGGATTTAATCAAATAGAGAAATGAACATAAAATATTCATTTAGGAATATGGTCATTTTTATACGTCTATAGTTGTAAATGCACTAAGCCGACATGTTGAATCAGATATTGCATTGGTTATTGATTTAATTGTAAATTGTTTTATTATAATATTTTGATGGTGATGCCCCCTCGGGAGATGAATCAATATTTTGAAAAAAAATTTGATTTAATTTGATGAGTTGCGTATGATGTGTATGATTTCGTGCATGTGAAAAAGTGTGCAAATTGATTCATCTCCCAATAAGTTAAAAATGTTATGGTATAGGGGAGACCGCGACCATATTACAGGTCCAATTGGCTAATCCTAATTTCATTTTCCTCCTATAAAAGGGGAAAACGGCTTGATTTAGATTCATTTGTGCTTTGTTGACTTTGGAGAAAGAGAATTTTCTCTGGAGAGAAAATGCCTATTCCGTATCATAGACACCGATTTGAGCACGTTCGGAGGTACTAGAGACCTGCAGCGCGTGGACTTTTCATTTTATCATTTTTAGTCATTTTTTGAATTTCAAAGTTTGGGTTTAATGGTTTAGCACGTCTAGGGCTTAGTTTAGTGCATACGAAGTTTAGAGTAGCACATCAAGTTTAATTTTAGGGGTCGCATCCAAAAAAGGTAGGATAGCGCATAAAACTAATAGGTTAGCGCATGCATGTAGAATAGTGCATAGAAAGTTTCTGGTAGCGCGTCCAGTCAGCAGGTTAGCACGTAGGGGTGACCTAGCACATAGGCGTCGCAGAGGTTCGCATAGGTAAGGTGGTTTAGCATGTAGGACTAACCTAGCGCATAGGGCCAAACGGGTAGCACCTAAGGGGTGTAGATTAGCGAGTAGGTAGAGTCTAGCGCATGGGGTGGGTTAGGTAGCGCATGGGGTGAAAAGATTAGCATGTAGAAAAAGTCTAGCGCATAGGATAAAAAGAATAGCATGTAGGAGAGACAGCCTAGCGCGTGGAGTTTTTTAGCGCATTGGGTATCTGTTTTAGCGCATCTGAAAAAAATTTGCAGGATGGGCCGATTTGAAAGTTTGATTTGTTCTGCCTGTCATGATTTTATGCTTTTGTCCAATATAAATGTTTATATAACTTGTTTTGATTTGCGATTTTCCAAGTTATGTATAGATATCAAATGTGTTGTGTTGATCAGAATATGATTTATTTGCATGTTCTGTGTCAAGTTCAATGTGTGTGAAGCCTGAGTTGTGTTACAAGCCGATATGGTTTGGAAACTTGAGTTGTTTTACAAGCTGATATGGGTGGGAAACTTGAGTTGTTTTACAAGTTTATGTGATGTTGGAGACTTGAGTTGTGTTACAAGTTTTGATATGGTTTTTGAGAACTTGAGTTGTTTTACAAGTTGATATGAAATGATAAGATTTTGAACTTGATGTAGATGAGCAAATTGTTTCATGTTGTTGATGTAAGTTTGATTTTGATATCTTGGTTTTGATGTCGAAATTGATATTGGATATGTTTTGTTTGTTGACAGGAGCGATTGGGTGTGGTACAGTCGAGGGAGAGATTCCCCAGACCATGGACATTGATACCGCGGTTGTCGTAGGCCGACCTGGACATTATCGAGAGATGTGGATTGACCTCTCTCTTGGATATGCCTTGGTTCACTGTGAACCAGGGGCTATTGACAGCTTTGGCAGAGAGGCGGCACAGTGATATGAACACCTTCCATTTTGCCACGGGAGAGATGACAGTCACACCTGAGGACTGTTACCGGATCCTGCGCATCCCTGTAGTAGGGGCACTATTACCTTATGAGCAGTCAGAGGAGGGTGGCACAGAGGCACTGCGCTGAATTTTCTAGGATGATACAGTCTGCGGCTATGAGATTCCATGGCAGGAGTTTCTAGATTTGGATTATGCACCGCTGCCATCCGTACTAGCAGGTTTTATTGGTGGATTCCTTTATCCTGATCGCAGGTCAAAGGGATTCTCGGTGGGATGGGGGTTAGTTTTGGAGGAGATGGTGACACAGGGGCGGAGGTTTGCATAGGGGTCAGCGATGTTGGCTCATTTATACAGGAGTCTGCATGAGGTAGTATACCTCGGTTACGGTAGTTTGTCAGCTAGCGTGACCCTATTACAAGTATGGTGCTGGGAGCACATTCCAGTAGCGAGGCCATTAGCAGATAGGGATAGGCTCGTAGGTGCAGCATATGCCTACGGATATAGAGGTCTAGTTGTCCAGCGTAAGCTGGGCAAACTAGAGCATTGGAGGAGGGTTTTTGATGATATAGATACGGTCACCTAGTGACCGTATACAGGATGTGAGGTATGGGCAGAGGATGGGTTGGAGATGCCCTTTATTTTCATGACCAGATACTTGATTGGGAGGACCCCGTTCGTAATTGAGTGGTTTGTGGTGACCCAAGTTTTGAGGCAGTTCGGGCGCCAGCAGGGTATTCCTCAGGGAGCGTGCTTATATGCACGGCGGCAGTAGGATGTGGCTGATTGGGGGCTGACTATTGATAGTGCCATGGCAGTGGAGGAGTTTGTGGGGTTGGCCAGGCAGATTTGGGATTATGCCCCAGAGATCTAGGATGCGGGCATGACAAATGAGTTCGCCCATTTGTTTGTTGCGCGGGCGGTGGCCAGGATATCCGATCCGTAGGAGATGAGGCCAGCATTTGACTCAGACGAGGAGGAGGGAGATGGAGGAGATGATGGAGATGATGGGGAGGATGGAGGAGGAGGACAAGGGAGAGGAGGTAGAGGGAGGCGGTGAGAGAGAGGTGTGGAGAGAGTAGTGAGACAGGGGAGGATAGAGAGGGGGAGAGGTGGATTGGCTATCAGAGCCGGTAGAGAGGGGAGAGTGGGGGAGGTGCTAGCTGTAGTGGGTGGTGAGGAGGAGCCTAGTCGACTAGCACAGAGGAGGAGGACGGATGTACTCCCACCTCCAGTACCGAGGACAGGCTGAGTGGGAGGGGTTCCTCCAGCACAGGTACCGTTACGAGTTCGAGTGCCAGGTCATATGGAGGATGCTTAGATACGGACCTTGCAGATTATTGTGCAGCAGCTGCAGGCACAGATTTTGACCTATCAGCGGCAGATTTCTCAGTTGACTACTGAGCGAGATACCGAGATAGAGTGGAGGGGGCGAGCGGAGGAGGTGGTGGCGAGTATGCAGAGAGCAGCAGTAGGTGGTCCAATGAGAGATGCCCTTAGAGAGTTGGCACTAAGAGCGTAGGAGGTGGAGTATTATAGGTGGCATTATGAGGCTGCAGTACCCAGGGATCGGCGAGTTGAGAGTTTTGCACAGTCGAGATCGAGTCGATCTCGAGCCACTGGGTCATGATCTGAGAGTCGAGGTGTTATGGGGCCACCGAGATAGGACCCTCCTGGAGATCCAGGGGCGGGTGCATCTAGAGCGAGACCATCTCCATCAAGGGATAGTCATACTTGAGAGACATGGTCTCCATTGTATGTTTGAGCATTTGTTATTCTTTGTACTGGACACAATGTTTGGACACATTTTGTAGATTTTGATCATTTTTAAGATATATATATATATATATACGGCACCATTTTTGATCATGTGATGTGTTGATATGGATGCATTTATTTTATGTGATGATGCAATGCTTAAATATATGATGCAGGATGTATGCTTTTATATGCTGTGAGATGTATCTTGAAAATGAGATGTATGTGTTAATATGCTGCTAAATGTATCTTGATATGTAAATGATGTTAAAATGATATGCAAACATGCTGAAATGATATGCAATGATGTTAAATGATATATAACTACTAGTAAAATGATATGCAACTAATTGTAAAATGATATGCAACTAATTGTTTTTGGGGCATCCCTCATTCTGTATTTGCCATCCAATAGAACCATATGTTTGCTTTCTTTGTAGATATCATCATTGAGCATTGATTTGTTTAGGATATGTTGAAAATTTATACAAGCATAATGGTATAATTGAACCATAATGACTTGAGAAAAATTTACATGATATTTGATTTTGCAAGATAGCACAAGTGTCAAGGTATAATTGAACCAGGACAACCTGAGTGCGTATTGCGTAAATAGACAAGATTAGATCATTTATATGTGTGAAGTGGAATCCGGCCTTCAGTGATATGTGATGTATCACATCTCGAGGAAAGTATTCACACAGTACAAGTGATGGCCTCCCAGACAGAAGACTAAGAAAATATTGGAAGTTCCCCTTGACCTCTAGCTGTGAAGCATTTAGTGAGACAAGGAAGAGAATCCAAACATTCAAAAAGTTCAAAATGCAAAACTAGCTAAGATTTTATGCTATAGTGCAACATTCAGTACTTCAGAAAATCATCCATCCTTGGTATTTTTGTGATTTGTTTTGTTTTTGTTTGGCTATGAAGCGTAGTTTTTTGGTTTTTGTGGTTTGTTGGATGTCCTATTTTTGAGTTTTGCATCTAGTCTTAATGTTTTGAATGTTTGCAATATTGATACAATTTACATGCCCCTAGCTGAGTGTGCCTCTTGATGTGAATATATACAGTGATTCCAAGCCATGGTGGATTAGTGGTAAGGGGATATATATAGACAAATCAAGATAGTGACTACGCTAAGTATGTCCTGAATGGATATTTGCTAAGTGTCGGGCGACGGCCGATAGTGTTTGTAAGGATAAAATGGCATGGAAATAGATAGAGGAGCCGTTCTTTCAGAAGAGCATCTGTTTACCAGGTTTTCACCATTTGTTTTTATTTGTACTCTCTATTTTTGCTTTTTATGGATTTTTTTGATTTTTTTGCTTATTTTGGCTTTTTCCGTGCACTAGGCCACTTAAGTATAGTACCTTTTCAGATGGATGTTGTTAGTTGGTTCATCGAGCATATCTCCATCTGAAGTTGTTAGCTGATAGGCACCTGATCCATAAACTGATATGATAACATAGGGACCCAACCAGTTAGGCTCAAATTTCCCTTTCTTTTCTCGATCTTGCTGATTTCTTGGATTTTCTTTAAGGAGTAGGTCACCAACCTTGAAGTTGTGGGGGATGACTTTGTGATTGTAGCTCCTGCACATGTGCTGCTGATATGCTTTGAGATGAGTATAAGAATGTTAGCGTCTTTCATCTAATAGTTCAAGTTCTTGCAGTCGGTTAACGTGATACTCTTCATCTGGGATTAAGCCTTTCAAAGAAACTCTAAGAGATGGAATTTCTACCTCTAGGGGTAAAATAGCCTTTGATCCATATACCAATGAATATGGTGTTGCTCCTGTAGGTGTGCGGATGCTAGTTCTGTATGCCCAAAGTGTTGGATTGAGTTGTACATGCCAATCTTTTTCTGCATCATTTACTGTTTTCTTGAGGATTTTCAGAATTGTTTTGTTAGATGCTTTTGCTTGACCATTGCCATGTGGGTAATATGGTGTAGAAAACCTATGTTGGATTTTGAATTTTTCACATAGTTCTCAGACATCTTGATTCTCGAAGGGCCGTCCATTATCTGTGATGATTGAACTTGGAATACCATATCTGCAGATCAGATAATTTAGGATAAAAGAGGCAATTTGTTTCCCGGTTACGGTGGTCATGGGAACTGCTTCGATCCATTTGGTAAAGTACTCTATTGCAATTGTAATGAACTTGTGTCCATTTGAAGATGACGGATGAATTTTGCCAAATAAATCTAGTCCCCACTGACAAAAGGGCCATGATGTTGTAAAGGGCTGCAGTTCCTGTGCTGGTGTATGTATGAGTCTTTTTCCATTGTAGGCCAGTAGTATCCCATCCTTAGAATCTTTTTAGCAAGAGTAGTACCACTTGAATGTGTGCCACAAATACCTTTGTGAAGCTCGTGTAAAGCAGAATCAGAATCATTACGATCAAGACAATGAAGAAGAGTACCATCGAGACCTCGACGATACAAAATATCAGCAGTAAGGGTGTAACGGGCAGCTTGTCGAATAAAGTTACATTTTTGGTTATAGGATTGGTCAATGGGTAAGATATTGTGTTTGAGGTAGTCGTAGATGGGTCCATATAATGGAGAATCTGAACCAGTCAAGGCATAGATAACCTGGGATTTAGAATGGTCATAGGCGGGGGAGAATAGTTGCTCTACTAGGAACTCATAATGACTCTGTTGCTCTGGAATTTTTAGTAATGAAGCGATAGTAGCCATTGCATCGGTTGCTTTGTTGTTCAACCATGGTATTTGCTCGAAGGTGATGTGCACAAAATACTATTTGAAATCATCCACCATTCGTTTGTATGGTAGTAGCTTGTCATCCTTGGTTTGATAGTTGTTGTTGATTTGATGAACAACTAGTTGTGAGTCCCCATAGACCTTCAACTCTATGATTTTCCATTCTATGACCATTTTGATGCCTATGACCAGTGCCTCATATTCAGCCACATTATTTGTGCATGGAGACATGAGCCTATATGATCGTGGTATAGTGTGTCCTTCAGGAGTGATGAACAGAATGCCAACACCGGAGCCATGTTGTGTATAGGATCCATCAAAGTATAGAGTCCATTGTTTAGTAGAAAGAGCAAGAACGTCCCTATTTGGAAATTCAATCTACATGGTGTGTTTTCTTGGTAGCGGTGCTTTGGCCAACTAATCTGCAATTGCTTGTCCTTTGATGGCTCATCTTTCTATGTATAGGATGTCAAATTCAATAAGAATCATGACCCATTTAGCCAATCGGCCTGTAAGAGCTACCTTGCTGAGTAGATATTTGAGAGGATCAATTTTTGCAACTAACTTGATGGTGTGTGCTAGCATATAATGTCGGAACTTTTGAGATGCGAAGACCACTGTTAGGCAAGCCTTTTCAATGAATGTATAGTTGAGTTCATAGCCATTCAATATTCTACTGATGTAATATATGGCACGTTCCTTCCCTTGTTGATCTTCTTGTGCCAATAGTGCCCCCAACGATATATCTGTTGTTGAGATATATAAGATAAGAGGCTTTCCTGCGATTGGTGGGACTAGAACTGGTGGATTCATCAGGTATTGTTTGATTTGGTAAAAAGATTCTGCACACTTGGCCTCCCATTTGAATGGTACATTTTTGTGTAGTAAATGGTTAAATGGTAGACTTTTATCTGCTAGCTGAGCGATGAATCGCCTGATTGATTGAAGTCATCCTTGTAGAGATCTAAGTTGACTGATATTCTTTGGTGGTGGCATGTCCATAATGGCTTGTACCTTTGCTGGATCTACTTCAATACCTTTAGCTGAGTCTATGTAGCCTAGTAACTTGCCTGATGTAACCCCGAAGATACACTTCTTAGGGTTAAGCCTGACTTGGAATTTCTCCAATCGAGCAAAAATTTTTGTTAGGATGCCAAGATGTTCGGCTCTGGTGAAGGATTTAGCTAGTAAATCATCCACATAGTCTTCCATAAATGTGTGCATCATGTCATGGAATATTGTGGTCATTGCTCTTTGATAAGTGGCCCCTGCATTCTTTAAGCCAAAAGGTATAACATTCCAATAGTACGATCCCTAAGGATAGGTGAACACGGTTTTATCTTGATCTTCTGGGGCTATTTTGATTTGGTTATAGCCTAAGAAACCATCCATTAATGAGAGCATTGCATGGCCTACTGTGAGATCTACAATGATGTCGATACTGGGCAGAGGAAAGTCGTCCTTTGGACAAGCTTTATTGACGTCTCTGAAGTCAGTGCATATTCTGATACTACCATCTGGTTTTGATACTGGAACGATGTTGGAAATCCATTCCGCATAGTCAATGGGTCGAATGAATCCGACATCTAATAGTTTCTTTAGTTCAGTTTTGACAATGAGTGCAAACTATGGATTCATCTTGCGTAGCTTTTGCTTGACTAGCTTAACTCCTGTAGAAATGGACAGATGATGCATGATTAAGTGTGGATCCACTCCAGGCATATCAGCATATGACCAAGCAAAGTTAATTTGTTGTTCTTTAAAGAAAATGATGAATGCTGATCATTCTACCTCTATCAGAGATTCTGCAAGGTGTAGGTTCCTAACTACTTCTGTGGTACCAATGTTGATTGATTGAGTGGGCTCAATCAATATGGGTGATCGCTCATGAAAGTGCTCAGGAAGAGTGTCAAGTCTCCCATCGTTAGGTGCCTTAAAAAGGTTTTCACCCTCAGATGCGTCCTTTATTTTTACTTTTTTGTGATCTAGAGCTACCATTGACTGGTTTTCAGCATCAGATTCTTTATTTGTTGTATTTTTGCAACTGAGAGACTTGGCACTCCTTGATTGACAGATATAGTTATTTGGTTCACTGGTAGAGCTTGTTTTTCTGGATTTACGGTACATAGGTAATGGATAATAGATTCATCATTGGGGAAAATTGGTATATCATGGATTTTAGGTTCATCCCAGTCAATGAGGTCAGATAAGACAAGTGGTAAGGAATCATTAGGTGGATTAAGTTCGGCTACTGTGAGTGTTAGAACAGAGTTTTCATCGTGATTATTCTTGATTTTAAATAAGTTCAGGATTTTGTCGAGGTC
Source organism: Cryptomeria japonica (assembly GCF_030272615.1). Taxonomy (NCBI): domain Eukaryota; kingdom Viridiplantae; phylum Streptophyta; class Pinopsida; order Cupressales; family Cupressaceae; genus Cryptomeria; species Cryptomeria japonica. The sequence continues at coordinate 466,133,320 of NC_081406.1, read as the reverse complement.
TTCGATGGTATTATCCTCTACATATACTTGCTCATAATGTTCTTGTTCACTTTCCTCGGTGTCATAGATATGTTGTGGTCCAAATTCAAGAGGTCTATCTTCTGTGTTATGTTCTTCTTGGGAGATAGATATAGAATCAGTATCACTAGGGATATCTGTAGTAGCATTGGAGTAGGTACCCCATTCATATTCATTGGAATCCATCTCATAGGCATCATCCCAGATTCTATTTGTGCTGTAAATAGGTATGTTGTATGGTGAAAACAAATCTTTGATGATGGATACCATTTTGATGGTTTTTGTTGATTCTGTGTCAGATCTGTCTTCTACTTTCTGGATTTTCTCATAGACTCTGCTTCCTCGTGGAGGAATAACGGTATCTAGAGATGACATGATTTGTTCTTGAGACATTGGTGTTTGAATATGAGCTACTACTGCAGATAGGGCCTTCTTATGACTTAGAAGCTTTTCCTGATGTAACTTCTGATCTTGACGTTCCTGTGCCTTGCAGATTGTTTCTGCTGATTCAAAGAGTGCTTCCTGCTAGGATTCTTCCTTGTATTTTGTCTTTACTTTCCATTGAGGTTTGGTAGGTATGTGTGGCAGCTGTTTCAATAGGAACGTGAGTTTAGAACCCAATCCTTCTTTGTTTCTGCTAGGTTGTGAAGGAAGATCTATAGTAGCCTTTCCCATACAGGTGGGTTGGTAGAACAATGTCCAGAGCGGCTGCTCTATGATCTTCTTCTTCATCTTTATATAACCAGCTAAGAACATCTTTATCTTCAGATTTATGTGCTAGAGTGCCCAGTTGGATGAAAGTTGGATTTTCTGTTTGAAGTCTCCCCACAAGGAGTTAGATTTTGCTGTGTGTGGATCTGATGTTGAAGATTGTTGCTTTTCTCTATTATGAGGAACCAAACTATCTTGGGCTACCCCCATTGCGTTGCAATGTTGAAATGGATTACAATCAGCAGATATGGATATTTCTTGTCCATCATAAGGAAACTTGACACGCTGATGATACGTAGAAGGTACTGCTTGCATTTCATGTATCCAGGGTCGTCCTAACAAAATATTGTAGGTTAGATCTATGTCTAAGACTTGACAGATAGTATCCTTTTGTACTAGGCCTACTTGAATAGGTAATATCACTGTTCCTTTAGAGGACCTTTCTTCATCATCATATGCTTTTATGGTAATCTTCTTGCAGGGATCAATAGATTCTTCGGAGAAGCCTACTGCATGGATAAGCTTTAAAGTACATATATTAAGGCTGGCTCCTCCATCTATTAGGACTCTTTTGACTCGGTGTTTGCAAACAATGACTTTGATATGGAGAGGAGTATTATGTGGATGGATTAAGGAAGCATCGTCATGTTCTGAGAAAGTGAGGTTATGAGGTCTAGTCATACGAGCGACCATGGCTTGAAATCTATCTATATCCAAATATTGAGGTACATTGGTTTCCAATAGCGCTTGCTCTAATATGTCTTTGTGGTTTGGCGATAGTTTCAGCAATTCTAGTATAGATATCTGCGCTGGAGTTTTACGTAGTTGGCTAACCAAGTCATATTGGATTTTTGGTGTGGTAGTTGTAGGTGTAGTATGTCCTTTCAAGACATATTTCTGAGTTCGGGTTGTTATATTGACAGATTCATGATCATGTCGATCTCAAATGGTGATGACATTGACTTGATGATCTTCAACTGATATGTGGTTGATGGTGTTGTTGTAGATGTGATTAATCTGAGCTCTGCGTGTATCATCTGAAGTTGATTCTCCATCTTTGTTGTAATTTGGGAGAGGATTTTTAAAGGCTCCGTGATCACCATTTGTTTTGAGACCATCGACCGTTAAGTCACCTCGATCAATCATGTCCTGCACTATGTGTTTCAATCTCACGCAGTCGTTTGTCCTATGACCCTTATTGCGATGGAAATCACAATAGTACGAATCATTCCACCAAGGTGGTTTGATTGGGGGTTCATAGTTGTTGATTGGAGGTAAAGAAAGAATCTTGTTTGCCAAAAGTTCTCTGAATGCGGATTCTAATGATTGTCCTAGTGGTGTGAAGATATGCTTTTGGAAATTGTTCATGTTGTTGCGTGGATTGTTGTTAGGTCCTAGATTCATGTTTTTGCTTTGAGTATCGTTGGTGTTGTTTGTGTTGAATTGTCCTTGATCAGTGTTTTGCGCATATGTGTTAGCATTGGGAGTAGCATTTTTAGGATTTTTTGTGTTTTGAGGATTTCCAGATAATGCAAGTACTGGTTGTTTAGATTTGGGATCATGTGTTTCATTGTTGCCTTCGTTTTTGTTTCAAGTCCAAAATCGAGATTTGTCAAGGTTGGTGTTTTTCTGGTTATTGTAGTTTGATGAGTTTGTTCCTTCCTTGTAGAATTTGAGTGTTCCCCTTTTGACACATGCTTCTTCTACTTGAATGCCATTTTCAATCAATTTAGCGAAAGATGGTATGCATTGAAGTTTTAGTCTGTAACTCATTTCACCATTCAAGTTATCGATGAAGATTTCTATTTTCTCTTTTTTAGGAATATCTCGAGGATATCGTGATACCATGCATCGCCACTGTTGAAGGAACACCATGAATGTTTCGTTATTCTTTTGTTTGGTGTTGTAAACATCTAGCATGGTTATGGTATGTTGGATGTTGTAGGAATAGTGGGTTATGAATTTGTTAACCAACTCATCAAATGATTTGACAGGTGGCAAAATTTTGGATAACCATTCCATGGTTTGCCATCCTAAGCTTCTAGGGAATAACCTCATCAAATAGGTATCATCATGAGCGAATTCAAGGCTCAGTGTGCAAAATTCTCGAACATGATCCCGAGGATCATTTTTCCGATCATATTTATCAAATTTGGGAATGTCTGAGTTTGGAGGAAAAGGCACCATGTTCAAGCTTCTGTCAAATGGGTAAGGACAGATTTCGTTTAAAGAGTACCGCACTATTGTCCCTTGTTGCATATCCTGTATTTGTCTTTGCAACATTTGCATTTGTTGAGTAAGAGCAACCAAAGGCACATTATCTGACCGAGGAAAGAGTTCTTGCCTTGTATTGGTTCTCAGCTGAAAAGGTGTGGTAAATGGTATATTTTGCTCTAGTGTTTCTAGCTCAGGTATACGCATTTTTGGTATGCGTTGTTCTGGAATGTGCTGCTCTGGAATATGTTGCTCAGGTATGTGAGTTTCTTCTTCTCTGTGTTGTTCTTGATATGTATATTGTCGAGACCCAGTTTGAAAAATATTTGGGTCTAAATCTTCGGGAAGTTTAACGCCTTTGCTTGTAAGCATCAACAGATATTTTTCTTTGTCATTTTCCATGAGTTTTTTGACAAGTTTTTGGAAGGAAGGGTTTTCTTGACATTCCCGAAGAAGTGCTTCAGTAATTTCAGGTTCTTCTACGGGTGGAACTTCAAAAGGATTTGATAATCTATGATTCATACTTGATTTTGCGTGTGTCTCGCTTTGTTTGTCTCTTTAAGAGCGAGTAACGGGCATTTTAGTAGAAACTTTCAATGATGAAAGGGACAAAAGTCTCTTCGATGTGTTGCTCGGGGGTCGGTGGTTCTGGTCGAGATGTGTTATATGTGATGCACTCGTCGGGCAAGAATGCTGGATTGATTTTTCCGCCGTGGTTTATGCTTTGATTAAAAGTAGACTTTTGACAGTATGCTCTTGTCTTCAAGGGTTCTTTGTCAAATTCGCTAGATTTGTTTTGGATATACTTTTTGACATGATGAAGGAATACCCGATGAGATTTGAAGAGTTGACGATTGATGTATAAAAAATTATTTCTCTTGATGAATTTGGAAAAACTAGGTTGTTGTTTCTTCAACGTGATATTACGATAGAGGTTCTTTCTTCTCAGAATAAGGGGATTAGTCATGCATGAGTGATCAATGGTTTCCTTTGATTTGTTTGGATTCAATTGATTCTTGTTTGAAAATTTTCAAAATCTTACTTTATCAGAGTGAAGGTTTAGATGCCCCTTCACAACAAAGCATGCCAAATGATATGGATAAAAGCTTCCTGATCTGGAAACTGGATTTGACAATATGAAAATCTTAAACAAGTGTTTTTGAGATAAAAATCCGTAAGATGGTAAAGGATTTAGTTGATACTGATGATGTGCGATTCGTTTGGGATTCTGACAACTTTGTTTTGACACAAATTTTGCTCAAGAAATAGGTTTATTGGTTTGTTTGTCACTCTGTTGTGGTGAAAAATGATTTTTGATGAAAACTACTTCGAAAAATGATTTTGAAAATTTAAAAAATTTCTAGTTTTGCTCTCGGCTTTTTTGTTTTTTGGATCATGTGCTAGAACAGAGTCTATATGCGCTACCTAAATTCTTGATGTGCTAAAAGAATAAGCACACGTGCTAGGCTGCCTCGAGACACGTGCTAAAGTTGGGACCTATGGAAATTTTTTGTCTAAATGTTGAAAAATCTATGCGCTATCCTGGGTCTTCTACACGCTAATTGTTTGACTTTATGCACTAATGTTTGGTTTTCACGCGCTAAGCTATTTCTTCCACGCGCTAAAGTTTGGATTGTTTAAAAATTGTTGTCTAACTGTTGAAAAATTTATGTGCTACCCTGGGCCTGTGCAGCGCTAACTGTTTGACTTTATGCGCTAATGTTTGGTTTCCACGTACTAAGCTGTAACTTCCACGTGCTAGACTGTTTGTCAGATGTGCTAAAGGACTTGACACTGTTTTGCCTTTAGATGAAAACGCTACTGTTTTGAACCAATGCGCTAACTTGAGGTTTGGATGCACTAACAGAAATATTCCACGTGCTAAAAGATTGCTCTGATGAGCTAAACTACGCTGATTTTTCCTTTTGGTTGATTTCTTATGGATTTTGAATTTTGTTGTGAAATTTTCAAATGTGATGGATGATTTTCCGAAGTAATAAATGCAAGCACGGCACAAAAAGTACAACTATTTTGCCTAATCTAACAAAAAGTGTATGTTTTTGCGAGGATGTGTTCAAATCCCCAATGTTTTAATAGGTTTGAATACAAGTAGTACACTTCAGAAAGACTCTTTAGTCAAGGGTCATAAATAACATCATAGCCCACTAGTCTCGATACTCCGTCAGCTCAAACAGCCATGTCACCCCCTAGAGGGCGCCCATTTTTTTGCCTTTTGCCAGAAATTAACCCAAAGTGAATCGCTCCACAGTTGAGTAATCTTGGGGGTGGATTCTTCCCCACCCTTGCACTATGATGTTATAAATGTCTGGTTACTGGCTCGGCTCAAAGTTTCTATTTCTATGGTCAGGCTTCCCGTTTGGCCGTCAATGATAAACTTCCTCAGGAGGCTTCCCAACCTTTAGAACAAAGGCTTTACATATCTCAAGGATATTGGGGGAAGGCTAATCACTGCGCACAACCGTTGAAAAGGACTTTTGTCACTTTTCACATTTGATTATAGTGGGTTGGAATTCTTGGCATCAAAGTCATTCCCCACTTAGGTCGTTCCCTTCACACCGGCCATAAATGGCTTTAAGAGTTGATTGCAACTCCTCGGGAAGGTAGGCCTACTAAAGGATGTAATGCTTGAAGTACTGAAAGCTATAAGAGTGATCTGGATTTTTGATCACCCAGTTAAGGGGAGAGCATATTCCTTCCACTTTCGAGACAAAGCAATCAATTTGGTTTATTTTATCCTTTCAAATCAGTGATTTGTTAAAATCTATGTGGAGATGTTGCTCCACAAACACATGGTGTTCACTTTATCCTTTCAAAGCAATGATTGTCTGATCTATGAAAAGAAATGGTCAACAAAGCAAATTCGATGTTTTGGTCAGCAAAATAAATCGCTAACAGGGGAAGATCTTCCCTCTTTAGTTGTAACTGACTCTGGACTTGTGTGATTCTTTTACTTGATAGAAATTTGAAGTGAATCCTTTTATGCACCAAAGGATGGTGAAGTTCATTTTAAATCCCTTTGTTGTAAAAATAAAGATTTTTCTTGTGGTTCGTTTTATAGCCCAAAGTAAGATGAGTTCAATTTGCTTTAACTAGAATTAAAAGGATTTTAAATTTTAACTAACTTGAACAATCTAGTAAAATTTAAACAATTTATAATTCTAACAAAAAAAAAAGTCACTAAGCTCCTCCCCCTGCAATAAAATGTCAGAAATCCTGCAAAATACCACCGCAATAGTTAGGAAAAACGAAGGATTTTGTGGACTTCAACAAGTCTAAAATTTTAGTTCCAGTTACAATGTTTGTTTCTGTCTTCAATGCGATAAATAATAAACTGCATGCGCTACAATATATTTTTGATGTGCTAAACTTAAGTATCAACGTGCTACTCTATTTTTTGTATGCGCTATTCTGTGTGCTGGAAGCGTTGGTCTAACTTTTTCTCTTTCCCGCGCTGAGTCCTGTAGGAAAATTAGAAATATGATGCACTAACATTTGAAGTGTATGCATTGGATGATGGTCTACAAGTGCTCAACTGTGGATCGGATGTGCTATTCTATGTATTGCATGCGCTGCTCTGTGTTTCGCCAGCGTCAAGAACTACAAGAAAAGTTTAGTTGGGTTATGCGCTAAAGTAAGGACTCTAAGCGCTAAAGTATAGACCCCACGCGCTAAATAGTGAGTGGGATGCACTAGACTGTTAATCAGATGTGCTAGGGAATGTTTCACACGGGTTGATTCCTGTTTCCCGCGGACCTACAAAAGTGAGTATTTTGAAAAACTGATTTGTTATTTGGGGTTGGGCCCCACGGTGGGTGCCAGAAATGTATGCGGGAAAAGTGGGCTGATAAAACTCAATATGTGAAAATATTGTTAGAAACTAGTCCACACACACAAACAGGACTTCTTGATGCAAGCTATGGAGTAATAACATATTACTCAGCTTCCCAAGGAGGGTCCCAAGGTTCTCTATCTCACAATGTCCCTCAAACCAATGTTTTGCTCTCAGATCACTGAGCAAAATGGTTCAGGGAAGGCAAATGCAAGAACGAGGGATGCTCTGATAGATTATTTAGTATGAGATGTATTCTAAGCTATGTATGATTTTAAAATGCAATAAACTAAATGATAAGATGACAAGATTAGTATGAATACTATCCTAGCTTGCTATATTTAGTCTATGATTGAACTAAAATGATAAAGAAATTATTCTAAACATGCATATTTAGTCTACTTCCTGATTTTAAAGAGAGGCTAAATGATGAGCATATATAAAATGAGAAAACTTGAATGTATTTGAGCATAAGTGTGATGCTACAAATTTGAAGGATGATTTTTGAAAATGGAGGAATGAGAGCTCTATTTATAGCATAAACAAGGCAATGGAAGGTCACGATTGAATGGTTTAATCAAGGGATGAGTTTGAAAGTTGGGGATCCGTGTGCACAATTGGCACCAATGAAATGGTGACAAGTGTCAACATAGGGTTGGGTTAAGAGAAGAGGTTGGAGGCATTAAAGGCCTGAGAAGACCTCATGGTTATCTAAAGGCTAAGGGTCAAGTCTAAGTTAGGCTTACCCACTGGATTAAGAGTTAATCCAAGGATAAACCTTTGTGCAAATGATTAAGAGATAATCATGGTCAAAGCATTAATGGCCTGATGAGACCCTTGGATTAGATGAAGGTTGAGTCAAAACAAATGTTTTAACCATGTAGGAGGGTTTGAGTTAACCATTAATGGTTATTGGAGACTTTGGGGATTAAGTGGTTGAAGGTTGAAAGCCTTCAATGGTTTTCAAAGACTTTGAGCCATTTAGTGGTTGAAGGTTGAAAGCCTTTAATGGTTATCAAAGACTTTGATGGTTTGAGAAGTGACTTCCCTTTTCTTAGGGATGTGACAAAGTTTAGAGGAGGAGTTAGGTTAATTAGAAGCGATTAGAAGATTCTAGAAGGGATTAGAAAGGGGTTTGGGATTTTGCAAGTGGATGGAGGGATACAAATATTGGTGTTATATGTTTTTTCCCCTTACAGGTTTTCCACGTACAAATATTGGTGTTATCTCATTTAACAAAATGTCTAGAGGTGCCAAGTTAGTTTTTGCATTTTTCTTTTTCTTAGGGGTCAGCTTCTTTTTAGGTGTGACCTTTGTGACTGGAGATCTCACAACTTGTTGCTTCTGCCTTGTCCTTCTAGGTGAAGGAGTGGTTGTCGGTGAGAGATCTCTTTTCCTAACAACTCTTTTAAAAGTTGTTGGCTTATCTCCTTTTGAGGAAGTATCTATCGGTGATAGATGAGCTTCAGGTTGTGAGGCTGCCAACTCATCTTCAGTTATGCTGGTTTTCTTTAATATATCTTCCTTAATGGCTTTTGCTTGTTTGGATCCTTTCCTCACAAATGCCTCAACCTTTTCCACTCTTTTCTTTGATTGAATTTCGCTTTCTATGGTTTTAGCACTACCAAATATTTCTTCTTTAGGTTCATTGGGGGCTTCCAGAAGTGCTTTGGCATAAGTTTCAACTATTTGGTCATCTGTTTCATAGCCCATTTCTGTTACCCAAATTGTCCTGGGGATGACTACTTCCATCCATATTTCATCCTTTTTGATAACAAAGCATATATCATCTTTGTATTTGTCTACAATCTTCTGTGATAACCTTGTCCTTTTCTTCATTTTTGTCTTTAGTGGTTGGAGAAAGTCATGAATGTTGTTTTCCTTATTCTCGCCCATGGTATTGAATAGTTCTGTCAGTTGCTTTCCTATCGGTATGTCATAGCTGAAATCTTTATATCCTATACTGGGAACTTGTTTTGTTATATGATGCATTAGACACACTAATAGATTTCCAAATCTAAAGGTTCCTTTCTTATCCTTCTTTATTTTTCCAAGGTTGTCTATCAGTTCATCCTTTAGCCATTCATAGATGTCAATTTTTGCATTGTTGGTTATTATGTCATAAGCACTCTTGATGCATAAACTTGAAACTGAGTTGAGTCTATTGGCATGAGTGGCTTTGTAACCTAATATCATGCTTATGAATCTCACATTTGTATCCTTTACATCATTAACCCTTAAAGATCTTTTATCAGATGTTGCACCTGTTAGGTCAATGACTAAATCATTTGAAACTTTCTTGTTTTTATCTGGTCTTTTACCGATGGCCAATAACCCTGTGACAACCTTTACCGCTTGCTTGGTGATCTTATGAATTGTATCTAACCAGAAAAATTCTCCATGAACTCTGCTTAATACTATCCTAATCACATCCTTAGGAAATTCAGGAATACTAAGGATTTTTGTGAATCCTAGGGTTTCAATGATTTTGTGTTCAGCTTTGATATTGCCGATATCATCACATATCCTGATTTTGTACATGGTTTTGATTTCCTCATCTCCTAGCTCTTCAATATCACAGTGAATATACATTCTAGGGTCTTCAGCATATACAACACCTTTAGGGATTTGAGAGAATGCACCTAAGGTATCATCTTTCCTTTTCTATTTCGGGGGCCAACTGAAATACAGGCCTAGGTCTTTTAAACTGATTGATGTTTTTTAGCTTCAGTCCGGTATGCATTATCAAACATATTTTTCATTTCAGCACTGATGTGGGGATGTTGCTGCTCAGGGGGAGTAATTATCTTTATGATTCAATGGTTTATGTTTTTGCTTTGATATTTTTGTTAGATTTTTGGCATTGATGTGAAAGGGAGAGAGATACTGATGTGAAAAAGAAAAACTTAAGGAGTTGTACATATTAGGGGGAGAGATATATGTGTAATTTAGAGATTTACAAGATATCATTCACAACAGGAGTTTGGTCTTTGTTTCATAACTTCAGTGCTATATCTTTATGTGGGATATTGCTAGCTATCTTCCACTGGGGGGAACTTGTTTGGCATTTCTTGGTACTTAGATGTTTTTCACATCTAATGTTTCCATCAATTGCAAAGGGTGAGATTGTTGGAAATTTGGAGGAATGGATTATGTGTTGGATTGATGTTTTGTTATTGATGTCAACACTAGTTGTTTTGGTTTTGGATGCTTTACCGACACCCTTTTGGTCCCAGTAGGTTGAGTAGTTTCTGGTTGGTTTGGATCCGACATGATTCTATATGCTCCGATATGGTTTGGTTATGGAATTGGCTTATTCATGATACTCATGTTCATATTTCAGTCAGTTGGTTTTGGTTTGGTGATCGGATGCTATCTTGTTTGCTTTGAAGCTTGATTTGTTGTTCCGATGACGGTTTCACCGGCAGAGCTTTTAATGAAGATCTTTTATGATATTCATAAGTGGTGTTGGTGCAGCTTCTAGTATAGATTCAAGATGCTAATGGTGATCATGTTTGAGACTTGGTGGATGGAGCTAATTTGTTTAGCGTGTGGACCTATATTGGGTCCCGGTTGATCTACGTTATGGATCGGCAATGTAACGTGTGTATTGGACCTCTCGATGTGTTTTAGGGATGTCTTATGTGTTGGATATTATTTGTTTGGTTTAAGGCTGACATGTTTTATAATTATGTAATTGGTTTATTGTTTACTGGCGGACTTGATTGTTTATGGTCGAGGGTTTGTATATATATGATGTAAGATCTCATTGTAGATCACATATGGGAATGTGATTAGGAGATTATCTATCAGGATGTCTTATGTGTTGGAAATTATTTGTTTGGTCTAAGGCCGACATGTTTTGTAATTATGTAATTGGTTTATTGTCTAGTGGTCGACCTGATTGTTTATGGTTGAGGGTTTGTATATATATGATGTAAGGTCTCATTGTAGATCACATATGAGAATGGGATTAGGAGATTATATGTCCGAGTAATGTAATATAATTTAGGTAGAGGATTTGGTGAATCATTGGAGATCAACTTGGGTTTATGTAATAGGATTTAGTCCTCTAGTATTGAGCTTAATTGTAACTGTACTCATGCATAGGAGACACTATCATGGTAGATTATTCATTATTCTAGATTGTAGTATGGACTTCTATGTAGTCAGTGAGACTTCTTTTATGATGAGCAGTGCGCTCTAGGTTGTTGGCATTCCTGCAAGTGCTCTGCAAGTGCAGGCCCCTAAATTGTAATCCACATACTTACTATAGAAATATAATCTGATTGTGGGTAGGCTTCCCACAATGGTTTTTCCCTTTACCGAGTTTTCCATGTATAAATCTAGGTGTCATGTGGATGGTATTTATTCTCTGATTATTGTTTATGTCGGAAACCAATAACACTGAGAAGGGGGGGGGGGTGAATCAATGTTATACCAAAATAGTATATTTTAGCCTTAACAAAACATTCATACACCAACCGGTATACCAGTATAAACAAAATTGAAAGAAGTAAAGAAACTAATAAGCCAAACACATAAATGAGAATCATAACACATAGATTTATACATGGAAAATCTCAAAGAGGAAAAACTGCGAGATTTTGCCAAGATCAAGGGCTCAATGAAAAATACAATAGAGAGACAAAATAGATGATAGAAATAAACTGTATTCTATCAAGATGAAAATACTGATCAATTGGATCATCAAGCATTACATACAATGAATATGAGCCTGCCTATATAGGCAAGGCTATATGGATATGTGAGCACACAAACATGACATGTGGCTGAATAAGAAACAAGGATAGGTAGGAAATAGATGTGGGTAGGTAGGAGAAACAATATAATATTCCACATGAGGTGGATCACCAACCGAAGGTGGAATGTAACAACAAGATAAGACCACAAAAGGTGGAAATTCTCTTACACACACTATCCCAATGTGGCACAAACACCCAAGTGTCTCATACCCAAAATACTATAAAATAAATTTCCTAACTAAACTTAAGTAAGATGTAATAATATCCAAGATAAATAATTATTTACACCAACAACCCCCTTTAAGTGCAACTTAGGGGAATGCACTTAAGTCTAAAATGTAACTAAGCAATACAAGATGGCTCCCGACTACTAGGCCATGTTAGGTACCCATGTACAAATGCAAATTATGCAAACCAATGGAATGAAATCTCTCACAAAGCGAGGAAAGAGAGAAAACCCAATGGGAAAAAAACCCTCCCCCAAAAGAGAGATGAAAACTACATACAAAGAACTCTCATAGAAGTATGTGAAGGACAAAACCCCATGTAAGGAAAAAGTCCCCCCCATATGAGAGAAGAAGAAGAGAGACTGGGAATCCCCCCCTCAATGTGGAATCTGCACCAATGATAGAAGCTTGATGATTAATGAAGAAAATGTTCCATGAAAGTCGAACCACATTCCTCCCCTTAGGAAGAAACAAAACCAAAGGTGTATCCATGAAGTCTCCCTAATCATGAAAGGAAGATGTATGAAAAATACTCATGATGAAAAGAATATCTGAAAATTGCTCAAGTTTCCCCATGTCGATGTTGAAAGTTACCCCCTCCAAAGGTGGTAAACTGCACCACACTGCTGAAAAAGGCACTCCAAAATTTAGTGGAGAAGAATGTAAAACAATATCCAAAGAATCGCATGTCTCCTCCAACTGCTAGACAAAAGTATCCAAAATCATGTCAACCTCTAAAGATTGATCATGTAGAGAATGCACAAGAGGGTTAAAGTGATCCCTCGCAACAATCAAAGAAGGATCATCTTCATCAAAGAGAAGATGAATGTCATCAATGATGTCTCCCAAATTTGCAATGTAGGACTCTACAAACAAGCCTTCAATGTCTATCAAGTAGGCATCCCAATCAACTGAAGCTAGAAGACATGGAATATCTTGTTGCACTGAATCACAAGAAGACAAAATTGTCACACTAGCTGCATCATCAGGTGCAATAGTTGGTGTAATATCAATAGAAGGAGATGAAAGGAAAGGCTCAAGAACGGGGTCACATGTGAGAATCCCCAAGTTCAAGTGCCCAATGTTCTCCTCAAAAATCAAAATCATCAACATGGGAAGAATCAACCTCATCAATATGAACAAAATGTGAAAATGAGTACAACTGAGATGCATGATCAATCACCCCAGTCGTAATGATGGCTCCACTCTGCAAGTCTCTAATGATAACTAAATCAGGTGTGAACTCCATAGTTTTCCTAGTTGCCCCATGTGTGATTTGATAGATGGAAATAAGATTGTTTGTCAAGTGGGGTACACACAACACATCATTGAAGGAGTTATACCCAATGGTAATAGATTCTTTCCCAATCACATCCATGTATGTATGATTTCCTATAAAAATTTGTGGCATGTGGCAAGGCTCAAATGTAGAAAACATAGACTATGAAGATGCCATATGATGAGAAGAACCTGAATCTAGAAACCATCTCCCTGAATCATGACTTGTAGTAGCACAAAGAGCTTGTCCCTTTCCTTTATCTATCCCAAAAGAGTGATCCTTTCCTTTATCCTTATCCTTGGAAGAAGAAGTCGACATAGACATTCTGGAAGGTAGGTTGATTTTGTTCTTCTCAATAAGATTCTTCAACTCATCAATATCCTTCTTGTAACAATGATGTTCATCATGTCCTGACTTCTTGCAATATCCACAAAAAAATTGTCCTTATATGATTTCCTCTTAGGTGAGAATGGTGAATCACCTTGTTATGGAGAGGAAGAATGTGCTCCATCTTGATGTGGTTTTGACTTAGGTTGCTTTTGATTCTTGCCTTTTCCTTGATTGCTTTGATTCCCTTTGTTAGCCAGCAAAGCTTGTGACTTTGAAGATTTGAGAATCCCCATCTTAGTCAACTTAGATTTCTCAAGTATCAACATCTCTGTGAATGAATCAAATGAGGGAGAAGTGTGTGAGGAACCTTGAGCTAACCTATGGGTGTGAAAGCTAGTTACAAAGGCTGCATACTCTGAAGGAAGCTTGTCCAACAAGTTATAAACCAATTGAGCATACTTTTTGTCAATTCCATAATCCTTTGCTTTGTTCTTAGCCCGTTTGCTTTTGTAACATAATCTTGGATTGTATCAAAATCCTTGGGATCCAAAGTTGTGAGTTCACTATCAAGCTTGTAGCCCTTAATCCCATCAACTTGACCATATAATTTCTGAAAAATATCCCAAGCCTCTTTAATTGTGGTACACCTATCAATGTGAAAAATGAGGTCATCTAATACATACTTTCTAAGAGTTCCAAGTGTCATAGCATTCTTAGTAAGCCGTTCAATTTGAGCATTAGGATCAGGTGGTGTTGTAATAGTTCCATTTACATAATGAATGAGTCCTTTTTCCATTAGTTTACTCCATGCCTTAATCTTCCATGATGCATAATTATGAGGAGTTAAAAGTGGAAATTTAGGAGAACCCGTAGCACCAAAATGAAAAAAACACAAGATAGAGAGAGGCACAATCACACAAGAAACCCCCCCCCCCCAAAAAAAAATGGTGATTTGGCACTTTATACTTAGTGCATATACAATGGGCCAGATGCAAAACAAGGAAAAGTGGACTTCTGATTTGAATTTACAACTTCTCAAAATGAGATCTAAGAGACTTCAACAAGTACTGCTAGTGATCTAAACTGAGATCCAACGAAATACAAGTACCAAATAGGCCAAAAATGACCAAATACTAAAAGGACAATTTCTACTCAAAATAACTACAAACAAATGGCAGATTATGAAAGTAGACAAAAAATTATGCACCTTTAAAAAAATGGCACTTGAAAAAGAGGTTGCATGACCCCAAACGAAGCCTCTGATGTTGCAAAATTGGGGATTAGATAGGTACAATCATGAAGATCTGCAATTTCTGAAAAATCCATCCATCAAAATTAGAAAATTCTTCCACCACTACGCTGAGCACAAAATTATAGCCCATTTCAAAAAAAATTGCACCAAAAAAGGAGCAAAAATAGGCAAGATATGGCCTTCCAAAGTTGAACTGCAAAACTGAAAAGCTCAATGAGAGGGGGTTAAAAAATTTCAAAATAATGCTAATGTCAGCAAATGACGGGCTTAAATTTGACGCCCATCTTATCGTCAAAAAAACTTCGCCTCCATGGCTATGTTGATGCGTGTACTATACAAAAAATATGTCGTGGCGAGTGTTGAATGGGTCATACATGATGATGTGGCAAATCTATTGACTGGGTTGATCGTATGCTTACGTGGCAGGGTGTGTGTCTGGTCCACGTGGCAAAGGGGCTTGACTACTATGGTGGCGATGGTCGGAGGGCCGGTGGAAGGTCTGTTGGTGACAGGGCTGAGGGGTCGGCGGATGGTGGCTATTGTCTGTCGGCAGGCGGTGCCAGGGGTGGGTCGAAGCAGCGGCGCCAAAACAAAGGGCCACTAGGGAAGGTGAGGTCGCCAATAGGGGAGCCGCTTGTCGTTGGGGCTGGAGTGGAAGCCTAAAGGACTGTGGGGACTGCTGGGACCAGGAGGAGATTAGGCCTTCAGAGGAGCATGAACAGTACGGTGGCAGTGGCAGTATAGATGGTGGGGACACAAAGCTGTAGAAAAACCCTGTGGTACGAAGATCACGAGGGGGGGGGTCTGCAGACCCCCCAAAAGATTTTATTTTTATTTTTGCCAAAAAATCTTTTACACCCTTTTTTCGAAAATTTTTCCAAATTTTTCTTGCAGAAATGAAAAAACATTTTGTAGGAAAAAATAATTTTTTTTTTAAATTTCGAAATCCATATGACTATAGCCAAAATAGGTAAAAAAAATTTCTCACTAAATTTAGTCGACTTTATAGTCAAAATTTATGGAAACGGCCTCCCAGACTCAACCGTGATGTCCAAATCATTGTATGATGCCCCCAAAAAATAAAGATCCCCAAATCCAAAAATTGAAGCCTCCACAATGTCTCCAAAAGACTAATCAATGAAGCCCTATAGGCTCTGATAGCATGTGAGATTTTGCCAAGATCAAGGGCTCAATGAAAAATACAATAGAGAGACAAAATAGATGATAGAAATAAACTGTATTCTATCAAGATGGAAATATTGATCAATTGGATCATCAAGCGTTACATACAATGAATATGAGCCTGCTTATATAGGCAAGTCTATATGGATATGTGAGCACACAAACATGACATGTGGCTCAATAAGAAACAAGGGTAGGTAGGAAATAGGTGTGGGTAGGTAGGAGAAACAATATAATATTCCACATGAGGTGGATCACCCACCGAAGGTGGAATGTAACAAGAAGATAAGACCACAAAAGGTGGAAACTATCCTACACCCACTATCACAATGTGGCACAAACACCCAAGTGTCTCATACCCAAACTACTATGAAATGCATTTCCTAAGTAAACTTAAGTAAGGTGTAATAATATCCAAGATGAATAATTATTTACACCAACAAAAACCATGGTGGGATTTGTGACCCACAATATCAATCCACTGGCCATATGAAAAGATATTATAATATATGAGGAGCCTACACTTGCAGGAAGACTTACAGCCTAGAGCACACTGCTCAATCACAATAGGAGCCTTACTAACTATATAGAATTCCAGACAACAATCTAGAGAAGTGTGAACTGCTAAGATAGCATCTTCTATGCTAGAATCTAGTTCCGGTTTAAGCTCTATCTATTCCAGTTGAAGCCCTAAACCCCTTTACTGGAATAACCCTTACAATAAATCCCTCAAATACATAATCTCTCTGAATGATTTCACATCATATTACATTTTCATATCCATTCTAACTCACACACAAAATGATCTATCAAACTAACCTATATACCCTATACAATGTGTATGCCTTATGTCGGCTTACAAAGATATATACAATATTAGATTACATGTCGGCCAGATAATATAGATGTATAAAAATTAAAACAAATTGCCAATGCTAGATCCAAGATGTGTCATCCTCCAATACCGATAACCTTTACTATACCATGTTGGTATGCATTGCCGATGACCAAAGAAATCTTATGTCGTGTCGGTGCCAGTGTTCAATCTGTGAAGTGCCTGTTGGTACACCATATAAAGCCGAAACACAAAATCATGTTGCCATCAATGACAACATAGTGAAACCAACCAATAGAGTGTCAATTTCCAATAGTTTAAGATTAATTGGTTTAACTGGTATTCCAGTATTTGGCTTAAGAATTCTGGTATTAGTGTTTTGGGTTCTAGTATTAAAGTTTAAATTGCTAAATATTTTGGTAATCTATGACAACTGATTTTCTCCCCCCTCTCAATTGTTTTCCAGTTATTTGAACTATCTATCAAAATTGATCTTGAAAGAAAGTGTAGATGTATAAAAATGACCATATTCCTAAATGAATATTTTATGTTCATTTCTCTATTGAATTAAATTTAATTTAATTAAATTACCCACATTCTTCTGTTTAAATTAAGTAAATTACTCAATTTATTTAAATTAAATTCACTAGACTTCTTTTTACCATTTAATGAATAAATCATTTTATTCAATTAAATCCCTTCTATCCACTTTTAATTAAATTCAAATTTAATTAAATAGTTATCCTAAATTGAATAAATCTAATTTATTTGATTTCCCCAATTGCAACCAAATTGAATTAAATTAACTTTACTTCAATTAAATCCTATTATCCCTCCACCCACTTGCATTCTCCTACATCTCCCACTTGCCTTCCTAAAACCTCTTCCTAATTTCTTCTACACCCTTCTAATCAATTCTAAATTAACCTAACCCATCTTCTAAACTTTGTCACATCCCTAAACAAAGGGAAGTCACTTCTCAAACCCTTAAAGTCTTTGATAACAATTAAAGGCTTCAAGTCTTCAACCACTTAATTTTCCAAAGTCTCCCAAACCATTAATGGTTAACTCAACCCCCTTGCATGATTAAAGAATTTCTTTTAACTCAACCTCCATGTAACCCAAGGGTCTCATCAAGCATTCATTTCTTTGACTATGGTTATCCCTTAATCATTTGCACAAAAGTTTATCCTTGGATTAACTCTTAATTCAATGGGTAATCTTAACTTAGGCTTGACCCTTACCCTCTAGATAACCATAAGTTCTTCTCAGGCATTTAATGCCTCTAACCCCTTCTCTCAACCCAACCCTATGTTGACACTTGTCACCATTTCATTGGTGCAAATTGCAAACATGGATTCCCAACTTTCAAACTCAACCCTTCATTAACTCTTTCAATCCTAACCATCCATTGCCCTATTTTTGCTATAAATAGAGCTCTCATCCCTCCATTTTGAGCATCCAAGTTTGTAGTATCATACTTATGCTCAAATACATTCAAGCTTTCATATACCATTTATGCTCATCATCATCTAGCCTCTCTTTAAAATAGAAATTAATCTAATATGCATTTTAGGGTATTTCTATTATCATTAGCTTAAATCATTAACTAATATAGTATGCTAGTATAGTATTTCGACTAACCTTGTCATCTTATAGTTAGTTTATTGCATTTCTAGAATCATGCATAGCTTAGGATGCATCTCATATTAAATCAACAAAAGGCATCCCTCGTTCTTGCATTTGCCATCCCTAAACCATTTTGCTCAGTGATCTGAGAGCAAAAACATTGGTTTGAGGGACCGTGTAAGATAGAGAACCATGGGACCCACCTTGGGAAGTTGAGTGATACTTCATTACTCCAGAGCTTGCACCAAGAAGTACTGTGAGTATGTGAGCAAGGCTCCATAGAGCTCCGTTTTCCACATTTTGAGTTCTATCGACCCTCTTTTCCCGCATACAGAAAGTAATTGCAAATTCTTAAATGCAAATAATGAAAATGTATACCTTGTAGATCTACAATTTGTTGATGATGGTTTCTTTGCTTCTTGAATGTAATCACAAGTGTTGCATGAAATGGCATATAACATAAAAAAACCCTAACACACACATGCTTGCAAATTAATGTTGTAATGTTGCTCCAATGGATGAATGAAGAAGACACATGAAGAAGAAGACTTGATGGATGCTTGAACACTTGAACGCTTGATGATGATAATGGAGACCTTCTGCTTGTTTTCCCAATTTTCTCTTATGCAAATGAGAGGACTAGATCCCCTTTTATACTTGCCTTGGAGGTTTAATTATCCCTTCACCAAAGGACAACATACGGGGGGAATTTAATTCCTAAAACATAATTTAAGTCCAAGGGTCAGATGGAACCATTTTGGGGCCACACAAAGAGGGAGGACAAGGGCACCATGCCCCTATCCTTAGGGGATTGGTGCACCACTCAATGGTCATGCCCATTTTCAGGGCCTGAAACAGGGTCTAAATAAGTTGTAAAGTGTGGAAATAAGGCCCAGTTCCATTTTGGAGGCATAGATAGATCCCAATCAAGCGTGGGAGATGATATCACCAAGGTAAGGGGCCTAAAATACAGTCAAAACTGCAAGGGTACAATTTTATGATGCTACAATGTGGAAACTGAAGATTCGAAAAACTATTGTGAGAATAGTGGTTTGGATCTACTACCCAAATCTAGCCATACAAAATAATGAATCACTTGCAATGATTGAATAGGCACCAACCTATGGGAGAAGCCAATACCCTAATGTACTTGTGAGAATGAACCCACTAGAGACACCAATCTCATATGCCTAAATATGATGAAGAGTTCAAAAACTAGGACTTCAATCTCAACAATATGAATGAAATGAATTTAGTACCTTCAACATCAATACACAACTTGCATTTGAACTTCACACATACATCAGGATGATACACACATCATTCTTGACTTCACATTATATGAACTTGTCACCTTAGAAATGCACTTACAACTATACATTAGAAATGAATTTATATGTGTTACATCTATAATTACACTTGTAAGTCGACCTAATACATACTAAATATTTTTTAGGTTGTATGCACAAAAATTTCTTTACCAAACATGTAGTAGGCTAGTTCCAATTATCTCACGTGTTGCTCAAAACAAAGAAACATGCTACACACTTCACAAGGTGGCTTAATCTTGTCCCAAAGGTTGTTTATGTACAATCTTTGGAAAACACCCATGCAATATATCATTGTAAGTTGGCTTCATCTAATGTGTAATAAGTTTGGCCCCAAAAGCTCATACATAATTCCACACAAGGGAAGACAACTTGCAGATACTGTTGAGGATCTCTCTAGTCTCAAAAATATCCAACCTTAATCTTCAACAACACAAGAATCAAATTGCTTTAAAATCATTCCAAAACGTGAACTAGGTCAACTAGTAAAACAACAAAAAAATGATAAAATAAGAATTATGTTTCATTTCATGACAACAATAGAAAATCTACACAATGATAAAACATGCAAAGACATACTCTCCATTTAAACCATGTGAGATAACTCCTAAGCATGAGAAAATATGAAATTCAAGTTACCAGACTAGGCTCACTATCTAGGTAACATACTTCAATCACTCCAAATTAAACTTCTTGAACTCTTTCTTCAACATGAGTAGATGCACATAGATGATATTATATACATATCTCAACTAATCCTAGAATCAATTAAATGTACTATTGCAACTCAAAATGCTCTAACATGACATGATAGTAAGATATTTTTTCTGACCTTCTAGATGCCACTAAAGTAAGAAACATGCATGTTTAATGTTGGAAAAATGGTTAGCACTCTCCTCAAGATTCGTAACAAGGGACTAATGACCTCTCATATGATCCATATCTCTATAGTTTGTATGGGGCATTGAGAGATCAATATTTTGACACAATAGAAAAATTGGCCAACAAATGGTATCAGAGTGTTGGGTCATGAGTTCAAATCCCCTCAAGTAACGTTGAGGGGGGAATTGTTGGAAAAATGGTCAACGCTCCCCTCGAGATTCATGACAAGGCACTAATTGCCTCCTGTGCGATCCATATCTCTATAGTTTGTATCGAGTGTTGACTGATCAGTCTTTTGATGTAATGACAAACTGGGCCAACAATTTAATACTCAAATCATAACAATTTTCCAACAATCTATCTCAAAGACAATCATCATTTTGATATCAATGATAACATATGTCCAAAAATATTCCATTTTGTTGATTTCTCTCTCTTTGACATCAATGGAAAAGACCAATTGCTATTAATTTCTCCATTGTCCTATTCTCAAAAAAATTATCTTCCAAAAATACTCCCCATGTAATGCCTCACCAAGGAACCCTAAAGGACAAGAGAAAACACACTAGAAATACATGTTTTTTTAAAGTAATTAAGTGAGCACATACACACAAACTAAGCTCACATCTCAAAATAAGATGAAAATTCATCAACAACTACATAATGCGGAAGACTAAATAT
Source organism: Cryptomeria japonica (assembly GCF_030272615.1). Classification (NCBI taxonomy): domain Eukaryota; kingdom Viridiplantae; phylum Streptophyta; class Pinopsida; order Cupressales; family Cupressaceae; genus Cryptomeria; species Cryptomeria japonica. The sequence continues at coordinate 466,112,136 of NC_081406.1, read as the reverse complement.
TTAATAACCCCATCTATGCTATCAAAATCACTCTAATTTAAGACAAGATACCTCTAAGGGTTCCAAGACGTCATTACCTACAATGCAACCCAAATAGATGTCAACACAAGATGACACTGGGAGATGACTAAATCAATCTCCAAGTCTACACTAGATAGCCTATGTTCATATTAATGCACCAATTGAAGTGTTCCTGTGATAACATATTAATATAGAGAAAAGTGAGAAGCATACATAATCATGTGTGGTAGTTAGTTTCAACATCGTTCCACTAGAGCCTACTCTAATCATATCAATATGCTTACATTAAATCGTCCTCCATATAAAGTGTTTTTAATATATGGTTTTCCAATTATTACAATGATTAAATCAAATTATATTTACTTATACAACCAAAAATGCAGAAAGAGGAAGAACAAGTAATTGGAAAGGTGAAGAAGCTCTTCAAGGTTCTCACGAACATGTCCATTAGTCCCCAATGGTGATGTGAAATACCACCTGACCATGTGGTAACCTTAGGTCCACCCCTTGTGCTCATGGAGATAGTCACAAGGACCAAACACTCAAGCAAGTCAACAATAGACAAAAGGCTAATCATTTACACTGTACATAGAGAATATACACCACAACATAGCATGTGAGTAAGAAATGCACTATCCATGATAAGAATGATACTCAATCATGAGGTCACAATAGGGTCTCTAATCAATATCTATTAGGGATAGATGATAAGGAGATCAATGGAAAAGTATCAAGCATATCTCCAACAACTCAAACAAAGTTTAGGAGATCCTCTCATGTAGATGAGGAGTCCGCTAACATTGACAATCCATGGATGGTCCCATTCCTCCAACTTATCCCAAGCGCTCACAAGCACTTAGGAATTAGGGAAAAATACACATACTAATGCTACACAATCCATCATCTCATATTATTTCAATAATAAGTCCCACAATAAGGTCCACCTCTCAATTGTCTCCATGAGCTAAAACCCTTGGTACATCAGACTCATTATAAACAAAAGAACTATGCACACAATCCTAAAGAGGGTGAAAAGCCAAATAAATGTATACAATGGTTAGTAAATCAAATGGAGTATTCAAAACATATAATCAAAACCATTATACCTTGCCATTACCTTCTCCTTCCGATTGAGCAAATGATGAAGTGGAAATACACCCAAGTGCTCCACTTGATTGGATATGCTCATTTGATTGAATGTGGTTTCTCTCCAATGCACATTAAATTGGATGGATTGATATGATAAGTGGGTGATTGCAAAGATCGATGAAGGATGCAGGTAATAACTAAAATTACCTATATTATGGATGCACAAGATGGAATTCAAAATCTAGATGAGTAGCATACGATTACTTGAAAATGAGATGAGAAATGAAGGGGAGGAGACCCCAATTTATAAATTTGAAGATGGTTGAGATTGAAAGTAGATCAAGGGTGGAGATTGAAACAAGGTGGGGACATGGATTGAAGGGACATGGTGTGGAGACCAAGAGATTTTCCATAAACGCATTTGTTGTCTCCACACTCCACAATGTACATGGGGAAGAGATCCTCAAGTACATGGGGAAAACATAAAAGAATTAAAAATTCCTGGGGGGAGGACAAGGGAATTTAAAATTCCCAAATAATGAAATGTATGGGGAAAGAAATGGGAAAAGGAATTAAAAATTCCTTGGGAAGATGAGAGTGCATGGGAGAATGAGAAATTTTCAAATCCTTGAAATGACCAAAGTTGGTGCATTTAAGCTTGGGGGTTGAGAGGGGACAAGCCATTTATGGAAATTGGTTGACTTTGTGGCTAATCATGAGGATTAGCCACTATAAAATGATTAGAGAGGGTGATTAGGAATATTAATATGGGATTAGAAGACAAGTGGGGAAGTAGGAGGACTCGACAAGAGAAGAGAGAATGAGTGGAGGAATTAAAAACTAGGAAATAATGTTAAGTGAGCTTCTATAAGAATTAATTAGGATAAGTGAGGATTAGAGGTAAGTAGTTTGTAGGAGTCACATGATTAGTTAATTAATTTAATTAAAGGGAATTTAGAAGAATTAATTAATTTTGAGGACTTTAGAAGAATAGAGAATAATTTATTTATTTAATAAATCAATTATTGGACTATAGTGACATAATTAATTAAATTAGATTTAATTAATACTGAGAAGAATAAAGGATAACATAATTAAGTTGATTAACTAGTAGGAAGGATGAATTAATTAAATATTTAATTTATTTTAGACATCTACATTTTGCCCCTCTTTTATGCAGCAACAAAATAGGCGATGGGTAAAAGAAAATAAAATGGAGCCCCAACAAGAAGATGCGGGTGGTATATGCCCCCTCGAGAATTTTTGGGGAAATTATCAAAAAATGAAGAAAATGAGCAAGGCAGAAGAGAAGGCGAGAAAGGAAAAGAAAAAATGAGAGAAAATGAGGAAGATGGAAGAAGTACGAGAAAACGGGGCCATGCGGGGCCCTATATAAGCCACACAAGGCCCAAGGAAGGGTCATTGTCACATACACATTTACAAGACTTGGAGAGCACAGAGGCTTAGGAGCAAGATGGACCACATCCCACACCATGAGCACCACACAAAGAGGGTTAGACGACATGAGCGACTGACCGAGTATGGCCCATAGGTATGTACCTAGACCCCACTTTTTGATTTAGTAGGTAGGGCATGTATTAGGGTATTAAAAGAGATTAGCAAGTGGGTAGGGCAGAGACATTGATCATCATTTCAACATATCCACATAGGGATCGACATTTTTGTAGGTGGTTAATGCCTATGTAGGCATTGAAGAGGGGTTGGAAGGGGAACACCACTTGCGTGGCTGAATTAACGTCCATGCAGATGCCGGTCTACGGCAAGGGGAGTGAATGGGGGTGGAGACTATATTTCAATGTCGCTGCATGTGGCATGATGCATGCACCATGGGTTTGATGTCTTCATTGGGGGGATTGGCATTTCCATTAGGGAGGATAGGTAGAGGAAAACAGGGGATGGGGAAAGACTCAAAGGGGTTCAAGGGGGTGCACACATGCCCCATAGATGGGATAGGATATAAATAAGGTAGAATAGACTATAACAAGACAAAATAAATAGGCTAATGATTTGAATTACTTGGTTACAAGAGAAGGCAGGACCGCTCACATCATGAGAGCACTGGCCTTTGACGATGAGGCTATATAGACAACTAAGGGTGAATGTGAGGGAGATTCTAAGCACAGTAGGCATGAGGTTTGTGGGGAGATGGTTGTGGATCAGAGCGCATACTGCAATGATGACAACACTCATAGAGTGCTGGGACAACTAGACATGCATGTTCCATCTGTCGATTGGGGTGGCAACGATCATATTATTAGATGTCTGGAGGATCTTGAATATCCCCATCAGAGGCATAGTCCTCGAGTATAGACTAGATGGGGGGAATACTACCTATCCCAAGTGTGTGAGTATGATGCATTATCAATGGAGGGTACACAGATGCACCTTGGGAGGTGATGCAGATACAACATATTCCTTGTTTGGTATTATTTATATGCGGATTGTTTAGTGGATGGATTATGCCAAACCTCAACAGGCATGGATTTTCCATTGGTTGGGCTCGTTGCGTGTACTATATGGTGGAAGACTGTGCGACCTATACATGGGAAGCAGTGATGCTTGGTCAGCTATTCCATGAAATTCATCTTTGTGTATATTAAGGTTATAGGAAGCTTGACACAGTTGTCACACTGCTACATGTATAGGCTTGGGAGCATATTGCAGTGACGAGGCCAATGAGAGTTTAGGATAGGAGGATCTAGGATGCACATGTGCATACACTTATTGGTGGGAGGCCCACAGACCAGTGTGGCTGAATATACCCAGGGTCTTGGAGGAGGATGAACTGTGACCCTTAGTTGACGAGGTAGTAGGTAAAGAGAAAAATGGGCCCGCATATAGAGCAGTAGCAGGAGGGGGAGTATAGAGAGTTAGGGAACAGAGACATGTTCTGCAAAGGAGGGGAAAACAAGTACCTCGAGTGGGGGGGACCACTACAAGTTCAACCACTAGAAACACAAATTAGTGGGATGAGGATAGAGGAGGAGGGAGGGGAGGATAGGTGGGAGCCCATGGATATACGAGAGATAAAGGTACACGATGATGAGGGCAGACAATCCTAGCAGGTAGAGGGATAGGTGTCATTGCAACCATGTTGGGTCTCTTAGATAGCGTATAACATGTTGGTCAGGGAGAGGGAGCAGAGGTTGGAGGAGGAACTATGAGGGAGGGATGTTGCAAGGGAGAGGTCTCAGAGATTTGAGGGGGAGCTGGGGATTAAGAGGGCTCTGTTGGCATATGGACACTCCAATGAGACATTGTGTGTGATTGAAGGTTTTTTCATTGATGGCAACCTTGCAATCCTATGGCACCGGCAAGACATTCTATCGACAAAGCATTATTCAATCAAGACAGTGCATCGGCATGAAAAAGACCACTCTACATTGGCACCGACACCGGTACAAAAGAAAACATGTATACCGACACAGAGGCCGACATGATTTTTGATATGTAATATTTTGTTTATTATTGTAAGCCGACTTGGCAAATTGTAAAATGACTCTTGTATATAAAGGAGATCATTATAGACATTTGTACGAGAAGGGTAGCGAGCATAAAGAAAATTATTAGGTAGACCTAATGTGCGAATTGTAGGTCAAGGGTATATGTAAAGAACAGAGCAAGAACCGGTACTGAATCTGGCATTGAAGATGCTATTGTAAGGCAATACAGAATATTGGATTAGCATAGTCCTCATTATAAGTTAGTGTGACTTCTCACTGACCAGTGCGCTCTAGGCAGTTGGCCTTCCTGCATGTGCAGGCCCCTATTGTAAGTAATATTCTCTTATTGGCCAGTAAGTGAATATTGTGGGTCACAAATCCCACTAAGGTTTTTCCCACACCGGGTTTCCTCGTTAAGCATCTTGTGTTATGGTGTTCTTTTCATGTGGATGTTTTTTATTTTGTTTATTACATTAATTCTTGCATACCAGTACACTGTTACTTTATGTTCTGCATGTTTTATCTTAAGAAAATTTAATACCGGTCAGATACTAATTCACCCCCCCCCTCTCAGTATCTATGGGAACCCTAAAAATTGGTATCAGAGCCTGGTCCTCTATTTTCAGTAGCCTAACAGCTTGAGGAAGATCTTGACACTAGTAAAAATGGCAAATCTAATGAAGCAACTTGAAGGAGCTCTTACTGACTATGATATAGAGAAGTTGAAAAATATCAAATTAGAAGATGATTTAAAAGAAGCTCAGGATATCATTCAGGCACTTCAAGAAAATCTTACTGTTACAAGAAATAAGAGAAGAGAACTTTGTGAAAAATTGCAAAATGAGAATGATGAAAATGAATCACTTGATGATATGATAAGCAAGTTGAAACAAGAGATCATGACAACAAAAAATGAAATGTAGGATATGACTATGAGATTTTGCAAAGAGATTGAGGATAGAAAGAAGAATGAAGAAGAATTGACCAAAAGACTAAGTGATGTAGCAAATGAGAACACAAGACTTAGCTATGAAAATGACATGTTGAAGACAGATCTGATGCATACTCAGAATGACTCAAATGAACTAATGAGACAAAAAGAAATCTTGGAAAGGGAATTGGAAACTGCAAATCAACACAAAGAAAAATTCAAGAAAACCTCAGAAGAACTTGGTACCTTATTGAAGAATCAAAGACCCAAAGGTGACACTTCTGGAATTGGATTTGAAGTTGGAGAAAGCTCCGAGACTGCAGATACTCAGGATCACAGTAAACCGGTAAGACCTCCTAATACTTATAAATTCAATGGAAAATGCTTTAACTGTAATAAATATGGTCATAGGGCAAGCGAATATAGATCTAGGAATTATCAGAATATCAATCCTCCCACTAGTCAATGCTCCAAATGCAACAAAGTTGGTCATAACTCTGAAAACTGCAGAATGAATGTAAGATGTTATGTTTGTGGAAGATTTGGACATTTATCAAATCAATGCAGAACACAAACCGGCATAGGTTATGGGAAAGCTATTCAAAAAAATAATGTAACTTGTTATGCATGTAACAAGATTGGTCATATTGCTAAATTTTGTAGAAGTAAAGGTACACTGGTAGACAACAAAAATACTAGCTTGAAAGGTAAAGAAAAGGTTGAAGAGGTTAAGCAAGAATTCTCAAAGCAATGGATTAGAAAAGCTGATCTAAAATTTGGGAATATTCCTGCACCGGTAGAACCAACAAATGCTCCACCGGTAGGACAATGTGATGCTCCACTAGCAGGATAGAGCAGTGTTCCACCGGCAAGAAGTTCTTCATCTAATTGAACAAAAATTATCTTGAGGGTTTGGCAATCAAATGAAACATGTGCTATTATTCCCTCGGTTAAAGAAAAGAAGTTGAAAATCACTTATTACCAGCAAATAAAGTTAAATGAATACATTACCGGCAAGCAATTAATGTGGTAGGTAGCAAAAAAGACTTTATAAAATAAGGTTTTCGCTCCATTTCATTTCACCGTGATTTCAAACTTTCAAAGAGCATGAAGATCTCTGAGCTAAGGCATTTCGAGCAAGAAGCAAGCACACTCCAAGCAATCATTCATCCAAGACAAAAAAAGGTATTTTATCATGGCATCCCCCTCTGCAATTGAATACATAGTGAACCCTACTATTGTGGAAGTAATTAAAAGACCTAGGCCCGTATTTCAGTTGGTCCCTGAAATAGCAAAGAAAGATGATACCTTAGGTGCATTCTCTCAAATCCCTAAAGGTGTTGTATATGCTGAAGACCCTAGAATGTATATTCACTGCAATACTGAAGAGCTAGGAGATGAGGAAATCAAAACCATGTACAAAACCAAGATATGTGATGATACCGGCAATATTAAAGCTGAACACAAAATCATTGAAACCCTAGGATTCATAGAAATCCTTAGTATTCCTCAATTTCCTAAGAATGTGATGAGGATAGTATTAAGCAGAGTTCATGGGGAATTTTTTTGGTTAGATACAATTCATTAGATCATCAAGAAAGTAGTAAAGGCTGTCACAGGGTTACCGGCCACTGGTAAAAGACCATATAAAAACAAGAAAGTTTCAAATGATTTAGTCATTGACCTAACAGGTGCAACATCTGATAAAAGATCTTTAAGGGTTAATGATGTAAAGGATACAAATGTGAGATTCATAAGCATGATATTAGGTTACAAAGCCACTCATGCCAATAGACTCAACTCAGTTTCAAGTTTATGCATCAAGAGTGCTTATGACATAATAACCAACAATGCAAAAATTGACATCTATGAATGCCTAAAGGATGAACTGATGGACAACCTTGGAAAGATAAAGAAGGATAAGAAAGGAACCTTAAGATTTGGAAATCTGTTAGTGTGTCTAATGCTTCATATAACAAAACAAGTTCCTGGTATAGGATATAAAGATTTCGGATATGACATACCGATAGGAAAGCAATTGACAGAACTATTCAATACCATGGGTGAGAATAAGGAAAACAACATTCATGACATTTTCCAAGCACTAAAGACAAAAATGAAGAAAAGGACAAGGTTATCATAGAAGATTGTAGACAAATACAAAGATGATATATGCTTTGTTATCAAAAAGGATGAAATATGGATGGAAGCAGTCATCCCCAGGACAATCTAGGTAATAGAAATGGGCTATGAAATAGATGACCACATAGTTGAAACTTATGCAAAAGCACTTTTGGAAGCCCCCAATGAACCTAAAGAAGAAATATTTGGTAGTGCTGAAACCTTAGAAAGCCAAATTCAATCAAAGAAAAGAGTGAAAAAGGTTGAGGCATTTGTGAGGAAAGGATCCAAACAAGCAAAAGCCATTAAGGAAGATATATTAAAGAAAACGGGCATAACTGAAGATGAGTTGGCAGCCCCACAACCTAAAGCTCATCTATCACCGGTAGGTACTTCCTGAGAAGGTGATATGCCAACAACCTTTAAAAGAGTTGTTAGGAAAAGAGATCCCTCACTGACAACCACTCCTTCACCTAGAAGGACAAGGCACAAGCAACAAGCTGTGAGATCTCTGGTCAGAAAGGTCACACCTAAAAAGAAGCTGACCCCTAAGAAAAAGAAAAAGGCAAAAACTGACTTGTCACCTTTAGACATTTTTTTAAATGAGATCAAATAGGAAGGAAAACTGAAGAACATAGGGAGAATTTATGACACCCTATCGGCTGATGAGAAAGGGCAAGTTGAGGAGAGTGTAATATTACACATGGACATGTTTAAAAAGTTTTTGATGCAAGTCTTAAATGAAATTCCTGATGACTTATACAAAAGACTTGAGGCTAAAAGGCAAGGAGTAATTGAACTGGACAAGAAAAAATAAATAGAAAAACTACTTGTTGTATATCCAGTAAACTCCCCAAAAGATATTGATGATCTGATAGCTTAGGCTAGCCGGATAGTTTTTTCCACTACACACCAGCAAATCTCACTGATGGCAGGTAGAGTTACAGAGGTTTCAGAGGAAACAGAAGATGGTTGGGACATATTTTTGGTTGAAAAAGAAAAACAAGAAGAATATAGGAATCCCAAGCCTACTAAGGTATATCAAAAGGATAAGGAGAAAGGGAAAGGGAAAATTGGTGGAACTCTAAGCATAAAGGTTAAAGATAACCTACCTCCACCTATAAAAATTACAATCCTTGAAAACCAACTGGCAGCTAAAAGCATGGATACAGAGGATAGCAATACAAATCCTGAAGTCCTATTCACTATAAATGTTGATACCCAAAAGATCAACATAACAGTTGATAAAGACCCAGGTGAAAAATTAGATATAGCCAAAGAGCCTCCAGTAATAGGAAATACAGAGCAACTGGCAGCGGATACAGGGAAAAGGATGGAATCTGAAGCACAAACAGAGAAACTGACAAAGCTAAAGGCTCTAGAACAGATGCCACTGGTAAGAAATGAAGCAGGAAAACCAGTGCTAAAGGAAATGCAGACACAAACTGACTTGCCAGAGGTCAATACAAGCATGGTCACTTCAACCGGTACTCAGTTTGTTGGGTCACCATCAAGGTCAACAAATGTGACTGAGGTATTACTTGAATCCATCAAGAAAATAACTGACTATAGCTCACAAGCTTACAAAGCAATAGATGATTCAATACCATTTTTGAGAACAATAGCTCCTAATTGTAATATAGATAATAAAGATTCTTTAGGACAGTTGGATACACTATGTAAATACATTTCTGGAAATATTGAGCAAATAAAGGTAGAATCTGTAAAGGACATTGTAGAAAAGGAGAAACATAAATTCTTTCAGGAAGAAATCAAGAAGTGTAACAGAGATTTTGACACAGTTCTACCGGAACTATGTAGTTTGTTAAAAGAGTACAAAAACCTATACAAATACACATGCAGAACAAACCTCCCTGACTATAGATATAGACAAGAAGATAAGCAAGACATAGGAAGAGATAAACAAGCTTGCAGAAAATTTTGTCACCTCACCGGATTCATTATCTATTTTTGAAGATAAGTTAGCAAATTTTGAGACAAAATTACTTAAACAGGAGAAAGAGAAAGAGACCATAATAAATAAGGCAAAATACTTGAGATCTAAACTGAGTCCAAGATTGGATTATCTAGCATCTCTATGAAAGGAAATCTTAGAGGCATTAACAACGGGAAGTAAAACACCGGTAGAGCAATTGCAACATCTCACCGACACTGTGAAGAGAACTGAAACAACAATAAAAGATAGAAAAAAGTTTATGGATAGTATAAACTTAATTTTTGCCGATCTTTTTCAGATAATAACTACCCAACTACAAGGTTGAGGTTATGGACCGGTATAACTACAAACTCTACTAACATGTTGACAACCTTTGTCATTGATGCCAAAGGGGGAGTAGTAGTAGGATGAGAAAATTCAAAACACAGGGATCATATGCTCAGGGGGAGTCCCTCATTATTTTGGTAAATTTTTGGTCTACACATTTTTGGACATCTTTTTGAAATTTCTCATGAGTGTTGCCATCAATGCCAAAGGGGGAGATTGTTGGCATATGGACACTCCAATGAGACATTGTGTGTGATTGAAGGTTTTGTCATTGATGGCAACCTTGCAATCCTATGGCACCGGCAAGACATTCTACCGGCAAAGCATTATTCAAGCAAGACAGTGCACTGGCATCAACAAGACCACTCTACACCGGCACCGGCACCGACACAGAAGAAAACATGTATATCGGCACAGAGGTCGACAGGATTTTTGATATGTAATATTTTGTTTATTATTGTAAGCCGACTTGGCAAATTGTAAAATGACTCTTGTATATTAAGGAGATCATTATAGACATTTGTAGGAGAAGGGTAGCGAGCATAAAGAAAATTATTAGGTAGACCTAATGTGCGAATTGTAGGTCAAGGGTATATGTAAAGAATAGAGCAAGAACGGGTAGTGAATCTGGCATTGAAGATGCTATTGTAAAGCAGTACAGAATATTGGATTAGCATAATCCTCATTGTAAGTCAATGTGACTTCTCACTGAGCAGTGTGCTCTAGGCAGTTGGCCTTCCTGCATCTGCAGGCCCCTATTGTAAGTAATATTCTCTTATTGGCCAGTAAGTGAATATTGTGGGTCACAAATCCCACCAAGGTTTTTCCCACACCAGGTTTCCTCATTAAACATCTTGTGTTGTGGTGTTCTTTTCATGTAGATGTTTTTTATTTTGTTTATTACATTAATTCTTGCATATCGGTACACTGTTACTTTATGTTCTGCATGTTTTGTCTTAAGAAAATTTAATACCGGTCAGATACTAATTCAGCCCCCCCTCTCAGTATCTGTGGGAACCCTAACAAGCTTGAGCTGATAACATGTAGGTGGAGGTGGACTGACTGAGGAGGGAGGTCGATGCTCTGAGAGAGGATCTCCAGACTACCATGATGAACAAGGACAACATGTAGAGGAACAAGGAAAATACCAAGCAACTCCTAGAGAAGGCGAGGAGTGGAGAGGCCATCTCATAGAAAATGGCAAAGTTAGAGAGGATGGATGAGGATCTAGAGACACTCCACTCCTAGTTGAGTAGGGAAGAGGTCGATGTGGTGAGGTTGTGGGGTGAGGTAGATGTGGACCGATGAATGTTGAAGCTAGCAGGTCTCATACAAGTGTTTGTTGATGTCATTGCAGGATGACAATGTGCAAAGAGATTAGCTTGTGAGGCTTAGTACTATAGGGATTTGTACTATCAGGTCATGATAGGAGACCAGTAAGAACCTTTGTACATAGAGAGCACCCAGTCTCACAAGACATAGACCTGTCATTCAAGCGATTCTTTAGGGATGAGGGCACCATGACCTCCAGGTGGGCCCTCTGGTTCAACAACAGGGGCGAGTGATTGAGAGAGCACATGCTATTGATGTAGATGTATGTGACACAACATTTTTTACCCTTTGGGAATTATATATAAAGATGTGATTTTGGCAGCGTATACTTGTATATGGACTTTATTATGGACTCTCATGGACTTTGATTATTGTTTGACTTTGCGATAGATGATGATTTTATGATATGATGATGCACATGATCTGACCTATTTATGATGCAATATGTATGATCATAAAATGTATGTATGCATGTGTTATTTATGAGGCCATTAACATGTTTGTGGATGCAGGATGCATGTGTATGATGTATGCCTATATGATATTCCATTTTTTAATTTTTTCATGATAATGCCTATGTTATGGTGTAATGCAGATGAGTATGATATGTATATATGTGATATGTAATTATGTGATAAATTAAAATGAGATATAATAAATGCTTCTAACAATGAAATGCACCTAAAATGATAAGTGAATGAATGGATCTATAATGTATGTGATAACTAAATGGTATGCAACTAAATGAATGCAAAATGCACCAATGTTCTATGTAATGTAATGAAAACCCTTATTTAACCACTAAAAACATAACAAACCAAAATAGTGTGGTTGATTGATGACTTACATGACCATTCGCGTAGAAAATTAATGTTTGAATGGGATCCTATTTCATGCACCTAAGATATAATGCACCTAAAATGCAAATAAAGATGCAATTATCTAACAAGGTAATGATGTTATTTTTAAATGTTTTAAATTGAATGGTGTGATTATTAATGATTGCAACACTACATGATATACTAATGTTTGAATGGGATTTTATTAAACTTAAATCAGTATTTATAATGTATTGAACCTAAATTTAATGTACCTAAAATGCAATTGCAAATGATATGATAATGTCGCTATATAAAACATGTTGCATTGTGTCCATTGTTTCATAAAGAAAGCATTAAAAAAAAAAATTTACATTTTCATAAAGAAAAGAATTTCCAACATTACATAAATTAAAAAAATTGAATTTTTTCTAACTATTTTAATTCAAGAGATGGAATGTATGAAGCATCATCTAAATGACATTATAGAAACAAGAGACTCAATGCGTCAAGTTCCTACCAATAGTGTTATAATATGTATTTAGAGTTATGATTAGGTAGAATTAGTAGTGTTTTGTTGTATTCGTCCGCATAATTTCAAACCATTAATTTTATTGTGGTTTATTTTACAGTCCATGTTTAAATTAACACAATCCATATAACCTGTTTGGAATCTGAAGCAACATAGTGTCGGAATATTAAGAATACACTTAGATATATGTATGTTGCAAATATTAATCTTCTCTATTCAACAAGGTCATTTTTTCTTTTATATTATGTGAAGTTTGTTATATAAACAACTTTCAAAACTACATATAATTGTTTTTCAATTTTTTTTTGTTAAATTTAAATTAGATTTTAAAAATTAAAATAATTAAATATTATCTTAAGTAATTAAGGTTTCTTTTTAAACATCTTTCATATGTATATGTATATGTATATGTATATGTCTATATGTACATGTATATGTCTATATGTACATGCACATGTACATGTATATGTATATGTATATGTATATGTACATGTACATGTACATGTATATGTATATGTATGTATCTATATATGTATGTATCTATATATATGTTTGTATGTATATATATACATATATATGTATATATGTATATATGCATACATACATACATACATAGTGAGATCAACATGACATCATCAAATGATGATTCATTTTCCTTCTTTCAAATAATGGTGATCATAGTATTATCGAAATCCTTCAACATAAAACTAATGCTCTAGTCTCTTCAAACCCCCCCCCCTCCCCATAAAATCTCCTTCAAAAGATCCCAAAATTTAGGGAAAACAAAGACAAAATGCCATCTAGACCAAGGGCTTTATCCCCATCCATAGAAAAAAGGGTCCACTTGACTTTCTCCAAACTATTGAGGCTTGAAGCATAGAATTTTTTTCTTCAGGATCCAAATAAAGGATAACTTCCAAAATATCCCCAAAATCCCTTAACTCTATAATTCCATTTGTAGATAAAATATTTTTAAAGAAACTCACCACCTCATTATTGACATCTTCAGTATTAACCAACCAATCTCCTTCAATATTCTTAGTGGTGTAAATAATATTACATGACCTTCTTGTTTTCACTAAGTTATGAAAAGAATTTGTGTTTTGGTCACCTTCTTTCAACCAATGCTCTCTCAAATTCTATCTCCAAAAATCCTCCTCCCTAGCAAAAACCTCTAAATACTGAGAATTTAACATTTTTTCTTCAGCAAAATCCACTTCTTTGATACCTTTATGTATAAATTTGTTTTCCAATTTTTCAATTTTTTTATCAAGACAAAGTTTCTCAACAAGGGTATCTTTGAAATGAGATCAAATGCATTGTTTCAAAAATGATGTAATGTATTGAAGTCTTTTGAAAAAGATAAATGCTTAATTACCTTCTTGAACAGGGGTGTTCAACCACTACTGTTTTATCTTGTCTTTGTACCTATTAGCTCAAAGCCACGTATTCTCAAACTTAGAAGGGAACCTTAATGAGATTGGATAATGATCTAAACCCAAGTAGGGAAGGATCATTACCTCAAAAATCATAGGAAGATCAGCCAACTTCCTTGGAAGAAATAAACAATCAAACTTTTCAACAATATTAAAGAAGCCTTTCCTCCTATTAGTCCATGTAAAATCACCCTTGTTATATTTGACTTTTACTAAACCACTATTAGTAACAAAACTATATTTGACCTCTAGAAAACCACTATTAGCAACAAAATTCTAAAAATCTGTTTGGATCTTCCCAAAATATACCTCGCCTTCTCTCTTATCTACAACCTCAAGAGTTGCATTGGAATCCCTTCCAATGATCAAAATTGAATTTCCATGATATTGAATAGTATTTGTTATATTCTGCCACAACTCTTTTTTTTTTATCAAAATAGTTTGACCATACACATTCAGGCAAATAAATCCCGCAATGAAGTCCTTTGAAACCATCTTGATCATCTATTAGTTCTTACATTGCTCAACCATCTTGACCCTAATAGTGATTAGATCCACAAAAACCCAGGGCCCCCCAAAGCTCATTTCGTCTCACTAAAGCACCCCTACCAAAATTTTAAACTTTTAACAAATTTATTCACCTGTAGAGAGTTAAGATACATTTTAGAATCATAACAACATTTAGTCTTGTTTGATCAAAATAACACTTGATTAGACACCTCTTGTTAAAGACATTGTAGCCCCTAACATTCCAAGATAAGGTTATCATAGCTACCTAAGAAGGAAGATAATCCCATCCCAAATCTTAGTTTTCTCTATCCTTTGGCACTATCTACAATTTCCAACTTCACCTTAACCACTTTGGGCCCCTTTCCTTTTTCTTGCCTACATTTACCTTGTTGGTTCTAGAGTAAGTCTAATTTATGATTCTTTTTTTCAAAATGCCTTCCTCATCCTTAAGCCCTAAAACATCCTCTTCTTTTGAAAGAAAAAGATCTAAAATACCTCTATCCCTTTCACTTAGGGAATGATAACTTTGCGCATCCCCTAGATTGGGAAATTTTCTCTAGGGAATTTTGAATATCTGTGATAAGAATATCAAGACCAATCTCCCCCTCAGCTAACTAAAATTTCTCCCTCCTTCATCACCATGAGTGAGAATTTTTCCAACTCTAAGACATCCAACTTTTCCAAAGTTGGATCCACAATCTCAACTTTCAAGCAAATCCTTCCCTCGCTGAGATGAATGTTGATTGAGATATTCCTCCTCTACCAACCCCAAGTTTTCCACCCCCTAAGCCTTTGAAATTCATGTTGTACCAATCTCTGTACTCAAACTAATCTCTATTCCCATGGTTTCCTTCTCTTCATATTTCTTCATTTTTTTCATACTATACTAATTGGAGTTTGACAAGCCATCTTGATGAGCCCCTTTCGAATGATTTAGGATACCAAAACCTATGCTCTCTTTCAATATATCCTTTAACTCTTTCTCCAATTTTTCAATAGGGTGGAAACCATGGACCTCTTCCTCCAGAGACACTAGATGGCAATTCTCTTTGCTTAAAGGGGGCTTTCCTTCCTCATCTCATGGTTGATAAATGTCAAACACTCTAACTACCATTACCTAATCAACATTGGCTAACTTGCTAAGAAGAAGGTCATCCTCCCAACCTTTTCCTTTTTTAAAAACCACACAATCGTTTGTTGGGTTCCATAAATATTTACATGCTTTGCAATTCTCAACAATCTCTTCTACTTCTATATGTTACCACCAAAGGTCTTTTTTGTCCCAATCTCTATATCCTTAGGTGAGGGAGGATGAGGTCTCCAAAGAATATAGATTCAAGCATACATCCTACAATCTTGATTTTCCAAAGCTTCATTTACCTTTAAGAATTTACCAATTCTATTATCAATGATTTAGAATGTTTCCATATCCTAATATTCTTGCGATAAATTATAAAGATGAACCCAAATAGGGATTTCATAAACAATGGCTTTGGTTGGGTCAAAATTTGGGTACTAGTCTCTAATAAAAAAGCTCACCCCACCCATAAAAAAGGGTCATTGTTTAGGATCCACAACTTCTCCCTAACTTTCACAAGTAACTAGATAAAAACTATTAGGAAGGGTTTCTAGAATAAAATTCTTACCCCATTGTTCACCACACTACTTGCACACTCTAGTGCACATAATCCATTCCATGAGGGCTTCACTAAAAAGGCAATATCATATCACGTGCATTCATATTGGGGGGTTTAATATCCCAAAAATGAGGGTGCAATATATTGCCCATTAGTGAAAATAGGGGGGTTTTTAATTCGGGCTATAAAAAATGTAATATTTTGTGCAAATAAGAGGGCTTTTAATTCAGGTTGTGTATTGGGAGGGGGTGGAAAAAAAGGATTTTAGGGCAATTTTTTTGATAGGGGGATTCTTTAGTATGTCATGAACATAGGTTATATAACACAGGTTCATTGAGTGAAGCTCCTTTTATCCATTTTCTGGCCCATTTCATGAAGAAATCCCTTTCTCAAAGCATTTTGACTACATATTGCCAGGCTTCATTTCCTATTTGAACTATAATCATTTTTTTGGGATCATTTCAACCTACACCTTCTCTTTTGGTCACCCCATTTTATCTTGAAATTTCTTAAAACCTCCTTCAAGACAAGAAAAGATTATAGCAAAGCCCAACAGATTTTGGCTGTTAGGGGATGGTCCGAGAAAAATTGTTGTTTCCCCAAAATTGGCAATTGCCTTTCCTTTAGTTGATCCTCCCAAGAATGCTCATAAGGCCATTGAATAGGATTTTGAAAGCTTTGGTTCAAATATCTATCATGAAACTGTGAAAAACAACCATGTCTAAAGCCATGAAACTCTAACCTTCTCCCTCGCATCGCCATCCATGATGCTTTCCTACTATTTAACAAAATAAACAATCATGGAAGTTCTCTTATGATAAGTATAATTAATCCCTCAACCTAACCCTAACTTAAAGCTATTTAATTTAACCCTAATTTAAATATAATCATAATGCTAATTAAACCCTTATTATACTCAAATCTTTAATCGAATTGTATTTGAACCATATCCCTAACGCAAATCGGAACCTAATTATGTACTATAATATCTAATTCAAGTACCATAATTAAAATTTATTATGGTTTTATTATTAATATATTTTCATTGTTTTTGTTTTCTTTGGAATATATTTTCATTGTTATTATGTTATGTTATATTATTATTATTTTATTCTATTATATCCTATTATTATTATGAGAATGAGAGTTAAAGATATAGTTGAATTCATAAGGGATTATAATTCTAATAATAATATTATTAAGGATAGTGTTTTTTATGGGAGTTACAATTGTATAAAGTTCATATAAATTTTATATTTAGATTTATATTATTTATTTTTATATTATTTGTATTATATTTTATATTTTTTATTATATTAATGCTATTAGTATTATATGGTTATCATATTATTAATACTATATTTTTTATTATACTATTATATGTTATTATATCGCTATGTTACATCATTTTTAGTAATATAAATTACTTAATAATAATATCATAAAAAATCACCTCTTTTTTTATAATATAAATAATTATTAAATTACTTTAAACTTATTTAATACTACATTAAACAATAATGAGAGACACACAAATATAAGAATACTAACATTAAATATAAAACCTATTAACAAATTTTACATCGCCCAAATAAATAATTATTATATTTTTAATCATAATTATTAATATCAATATTTTAAATATATATCTATTTAAAATAAATAATATCTCTATATTTAAAAATATAAATAGCACTTTAGAAATAATATAACTTTTCTCACTAATATAAATAGCATTTTAGATATTACAAACCATAAATCATTCATTAAATTTTATATTTTAAATTGCTTATCCTATTCCTTACATGTCTCGAGCCTATATTCATAATTCAGAACTACCTTATTTTTTCTTTCCCAACACTTATGGAAAAGGAAAGGTTGGCAGTTGTGGGTCCCACCACCTTAACAACTAACTTCAATGTGTCTATTAACTTTAACTTCAATGTCTCCTCGGAATAGGAAAACCAAAATTCAGACAAGGAACAAACAAAAGAAATAGGAAGTCAAGGTTATGGAGCTAGAGGAACAAGTGCAGAGAAAGAATCCGGAAGTCAACCAGAATTTGGAGGAGACCACTGGGGAAGGTTTTGAATAGAGGATTGATGGAAAATTTGATAAAATCACTGTTGGTGACATCTCCAATAAGGATCAGGATAATTCTAGTGAGAAATCACCCTCCTCAAATCCTCCTCCTAAGGGTTTGAAAGGTTTTGTGGACACCATTGATTGGCTAATTACCAGTTACAAGAAAATTGTGGAGGATAATAAGAAGCTTAACCACAGAGTCCAAATCCTGGAAACTATCAGTATTGGCGGAGGCAAATCTATGGTAGAATATGTTGAGGATTTGACTAAAACTACTTCTAGAGCCAAAGAGATTAGAGATTCCTTCAACCCTAGATTTGAGCAAATGGAGAAAGACCTGACTAAGAGAAAAACTAATGATAATGGTATGGATCAAAGAATGGCGGAAACTGATAAAAAAGTCAACAAAATTGAAGAATGCCTTAAAATTATTATAGAACAAAGCTTAAACATACTGGAGGCCTTAGATGGTAATACAAAAATCCTCATCAGCAAACTGGAGGAGGATAAATTCATAACCTGTGAACCAATCTCAAGTAGCCATGTGCTCATTTAGATTGGGGATCCCAATTATCTCCCATATTGTCTAGGACCGGGGAAATAAAACAAATAAAACAATTATCGATGCTCTGGGTGCTACGCAGGGTAGATGGGAGTCCTTCTCCTCACGCCCATCCCTTTGGTTCTTTACTCGCTTTGATACTAAGTATGCGATAATAAAAAATTAATGCTTATTATCTCGCAATACACCTTGGCATTCATATTACATGTTGCGGGATAATAAACTTGTAAAAAGTTTCAATTATTTTTCTCCAATGATGCCTCCAAAGAAAGGGCCCACCATTCACGATGGATGCTTCGTCATTTGTTGGATGATTGAACATATTGAGACCTTATTATATATTTTTACTTTTAACAAATCATTGAAACATGTATGTTAATCATTGATCTCATTTCTTGTATAAATTTTTTAACAATATTCTAGTAAAATTATATATTTTTATTTTTACCAAATCATTGAAACATGTATATTCATCATTGATCTCATTTCTCGTATAAAATTCTTAACAATATTCTAGTAAATCATTTAATAATGATTAAGTATGTCATTTTCAATGATTTGAATAATCTTTTCTTGTTTCGCCACTCAAATTAAACTGCGCAAGTGATTTAATTTATTTTATTTGTGTCTTTATTTGAACCAATACCATATACAACATTATTTAAATTGGAATGATTTAAATAATATATTTTCTTAATGAACTTTAATCTGCATCTTTGGGCTTCATCAACTGTCGGGCCCTAGGTGGGTTTGACTAAGAATTTTTTTTATTTTTGGGCAATTGAACCTGGTGAAATTCTCTAAAACACTAAGTGGATGCATCCAGGATGTGAGAAATTGAATGTGTGGTCATCAAACTTGGCATTTTGCAACTTTGAAATTTTTCTGAAAACACACCTGAGTAGCCCCTGGAATCAACTTCAAAAATTGATCAAAACACTTGATTAGGGTCTGCACACTAGCACACTGATTGAATGTAATACAAATAATCCAGGGCATCAGATGTATCATCAAAATGACAACTGAGGAAAAATATATTAACCTTCAAAGTCGCCTACTCAGGTTTATCTAAAGCTAAACCTCATAAATCAACTTGAGTACCATCAAAAACCTGAGTTGTAAGAATATCAAAATTTTCATCTCATGAGCTGCCACTTGGCACGCTAGTACATCAAGTTACCATGAATAGGTGTGGATGAGGGTTTGACCTGATTGGGTCACATGTGAAAAATATTAACCTTCAAAGTTGCCTCTAAAAAATCAAGCATGCTGATCATGGAACCCTTAAAAAGTTCATTTGGAATGGGCTCTGAAAAATTGATCAAACGAGGAGTTGGGGGACTATAAACTGGGAAAATGGAAAATAATTTTATAGATAGTCATAGGGTACAACCACTTTGAAAATGAAGTCAACTAGGTGTGAAATAAAAATTCACAAAGAAGGCTCCCGACTGCCATTTGACACGGTCCAGTTTGCAAAACTGAACTTTTTGCAATTGGAATCAACTTGGAAATCCTGTCAAACAGATCATGGGGCTTCAATAAATAGTACACAATCACAGGAAAATATTAGTCTAGCATGGCGATCATTTGACACGAATATACAACTGCTCAAAGTGAGTTACTCAAAAATGTGCAAAAGGTGCAAACAACAACCCTAACCTCAGGACCTTCAATGGAGACTTCACAATCATATCAAATCTGGTCCAGGAAGGATGGAAATGGAATAATGGCATCTTTTCAATGTGTATAACAATCTCTCAAGAGGATTTTACATGACATTTCACTGGTGCAAAAATATGAGCTCACAAACTGAGCTACTCAGGACTATTCTACAAGGCAATTATGAATGCATTTAACAAAAAATTGAACCTGGGTCTTCAAAATTTGACCAATATTTTGAAATCCCAACACATACCTCATTTTAAAAAAAAAAAAAAAGAATATATAATGACATATTTCCAAAAAACACAATTTTCAAAAATCAAAGAGAAATCTCATAAATATCCAAGATGATATAACCATTTTAAAAAATTAGGAGGATATTCTGCAAGTAATAATTAAAAAAGAAGATATTATCCTCGTATGAGAATATAATTGGAAAATTAAATAAATAAAGATATTTATTTAATTTTGATGACATACTTAGCTAATTGAATAATTCAAATAAATTATTCAACTATAAGGCATTAGAAATGAAATTTTTTAATTAAATAATTAAAATCATTTAATAAAGGTGATGAATCAAAATTAATTAAATTATTTAATATTATTTAGTTATTATTAAAAAGGGAGATGTTTGATTAAATGATGAAAGATTTAAAGAAGAAGAATTAGTAAGAAGAGGATTAATTAATTAAAGAATTAATTAAACCTAAAAGGGCAATTAGTCAGCCTGATGTGTAATGCCCCACCAGGAAACCCCGAAGGGATTAAGCCATAACACAAGAATAGAGTGCAAATTTTTTTTTTTAAAGTTACAACACATAAGATGCAACAAGATAACAAAGATTCAGATTACATAGCGGAAGACATCAACTCACACCTAAAGAGTTTCCCAACGAGATTACTTAAATTTCACAATTCATTTAACTCACACAATTAATCCATTACGCTGAAAATCCTAATAACGAGATAATTCATAATCAGGATAGTTTCTTTCCAAGGACGGAAATATAATCACAGCAAAGATTCATCCATTAAGATCCATTCATCAACCTCATTCAAGCTTTTCATTTAAAATTCCAACCCATACATCTAACATTCTAATACACTAGGATTTCATCATAACATAACAGATCTTTCCAAGCATATTTAAATTCCTTAACAACAACTGAGTATGATTCATTACTCTAAGATGCATTATTCCATATTCCAACTTATTGCATTTAAAGGACAATTACACACATGCATTTGCGATAAATCGCATCTCAACTAATTATGCATTCGATCAATATGGCATTCAAGGAAGAACTAAATATAAGCATTTATAGTTAATTCCAATTATCCACTTAACCATTCTAACATAAGTTAAACATACATGATAAAGCTGAATAAAGGAAACATAAGAGAATACATCACATAACACCATAATGATCTCGGAGTTCACCCCTGTTATCACTGTTTTTAAAATTGGGTTCTTTCCCCATAATTGGCTATGGTTCTTTGAAAATATTCGTAGGGTGTGGCCCCAAATGCTTAAGCTTTATTCTAAACCTAGAGGGTTTAAGGTTGTTCTAAGTTTTAGGCTTTATCTTTTGTATTAGGTCCCCTTGTTTCTATTTCGTCGTTACTTGATTTCACTTAAGTCATGGGTCGCGGGGTCGTAAGAAGTGTCCCCCCTTGCTATTTACCTAGGCGGTTATGTTGGTTATTTGAAAATTTTTTGCCTTTTATTATTTCCTTCTAAAGTGCCGAGCCCAGTAAACACCGATCGACTTGGGGAAAGATCCGACGGTCGACGCTATTTCACAAGGGTGAGGTGCTCGCCTTTTAAGGTCGCGAAATAGCGAGGACGAATTTCAGCCGTCCATGTGTCATGCGAAGAAAGTAAAGGTTGCGGCCGTCAAAGAAGGTAGGGCCCCCCTACGTGGTCTTCTTTGGCGTATTAGAGGGCAGCACGTGGCACAGGTCACCACAGTCAGCATGTTAAGATTAAGGATCAAAAGTGGGCCCCAAAGATGAGTCAGCTCACAGGTGGAGGTGACCTGGCAGGGACAGCTCTTACAATTCAATGAGACCCCGTGGCTCCTTCCAGCGAATGAAAAGTCGACAGGTCAGCTTCGAAGATGACAGGGCGCCAGGTGTCCATGGCGTGTCCGTGGGCCCACCTCTTTTGAAAGCTCCTAACAGGGTTTAAATGCTAAGCAAGTTGAGATAGGATCTAACGGCTCGCGCTATTTCGCAGGGGTAAGATGCCCACTTTTTAAGGCTGCGAAATAGCAAAAGTTAACCTGGACCGTCCATGTGTCTTGATGACACGCGGTCTAAAAGGAAGCTGTGGGTCCCTATAGTGTATGCTTGACAAATGAAAATGTGACAGGTCGGCTCCGAAGATGACGAGGAGCCAGGTGTCCATGGCGTGTCTGTGGGCCCACCATTTCTGAGATAGACCTGTCGAGACTGAAGTGGGGCCCCCATGGTTCTTCTTCTGGCAAGTGACAGAGCGACAAATCAGCACAGTGGATGACTAGATGCCAGATGTCACTGACGACACAGCGGGCCCACCATTCCTGAGGACTTTTTCGAAGGATTAAAAGGTGATCAACTTGAAAGATGATCGAACAGTCCGTGCTATTTCGCAGGGGTAAGCTGCTCACTTTTTAAGGCCGCAAAATAGCGAGAGTTAATGAGAGCCGTCCACGTGTCACGATGATGACATGGCAAAAAGGGTAAAACATGGACCCACCACAGTATAAAGAGCGACATTCATCCAGTATCAAAACAGAATGTGAGAGGATTTTCTAAGCCAATGGTCGGATGCCGCGTGGTATTATGCAGCCAATAAAAAGACAGGACTTAGACTAAGGACAAAGCCGTCAAAATGAAATTCACAGTGAGACACTTGCAGGAAGGCTGTGACCCGTTGGAGTTAAGATATGAATTCTCGTATGAATTCGATTTTGAAGGGACGGCCAAAGCATGCGGAATCAATGTTACAGTTAAGGCCCAGAGTATAAGCATTTGATTTCCTAACAACCAAGTATAGAGATCTTTTAAAAGGATTTTGCGGAAGAGTAACGCGGAGTTATCTTTTGCAAATACAGAGAAGGTGAATCAGTTGCAGAGTGAATTTCTTCAAGCAAGCATCAGGTCTTTTCTTATTTTGCAACCATACTTGTGTTGTAATAAGTGAAATTATTCTTGTATTACAGAAGTGTTTTAAGAAGTGATATTCCTCTGGTTGTATTTCAAATGGCTCCTAAAAGGGAATTTTCTGGTAAAGTTGATTATTTAGAAAGAAGTGTGTGTGATGACTTTTTAGAACAGTTAACGCTATCAACCAATCAGGCATCTAAGGCCAAGGAGTTAGTACCCAAGGCTCCCTGTCTGAAGATTGGAGAAGGATTGTATGACAAGGGTAATTGGTTAAGAGACCCATAGGTTGGATTGTCTGGGTTGGGGTTATTTAGAATCGGATTTGGGATGAGGAATTCTCCTGCTCCTCAAAATAGCATTTGGGAATTAGATGTTGGGAAGTTGGTGGTCCCAGGGGTGTTCATGGATATAGATTTGTTAACCCAAATGGCATTGAATTATGATTCAGTTACAAGGTGTATCCGGGATGTGAATGGAAAAACCCTCGTGGAGATAAATGCGGAAGAGTTGAGAATAGCGTTCGGGCTTAGTGAGTTTACCAATTTCTTGGAACCTATAAACTTCACACAATTAGCTCAGGTATACAGGGCACAGAGGACTCATCTTAGGAATGGGCCTCTCAAAGAACTTTTTCTGAAAGTAGGAGGGTTAGCAGTTGTAGGGCCTAATACACAAGAGCCTTTTTCATTAAGTATGTTTACCTTGAGGGCAAAAGGGATGTATTGGGCACTTTGCCAAGTTCTGGGAGAGGATGCCGAATCTAATATGCCAAATCATTATTTGTTAATGATTGTTCAAATTCTGAATCCTTCTCTTGCTATTACATTTGATTATGCTTCCTATATTGCTGATGCTATACATAGAGGATTGATAGGGATAAAGAATGGAAAGGTGGATAGGCCATTTGGGTGGTACTCACTATTGATGCACCTCTTCCTCTTCAAAGGTGGAGATTATTTCACCAGTGGAATGGACCTGGTAAAAGAAAAGGAGGGAGAAAAGATGCCGGTACAATTATGGAGTACTGTATTGTCATGGGATAGAGAGGATGCAAGTTTTCTAAAGTTTGATAAATATTTTGCATCCAAGATAAGGACTCTCCTTTGCTCTGACAATCCAAGAGTCCCCAAGGTTCTTCTGGAATTCTTAAGACCAAAAGAATTCACAGAGAGTATCAAGATAGTTCATAACTGGGGTGATATGTACTTGTATCCAGTTTCCATAGTTTTTAGAGTCTTTGGTTTCAGAGGCACCCCATTTTTGTTACCATACCAGGTCCCCCTCAAAGTGGGAATAGCTGAGATTCTCAGACAAATTGGTGACTTGCAAGAGGCAGAGTTAACAGGCAAAGGTAAAGGGACTATTTTCGCTACAGCTACAGTAGCCCACCAATTTATAATCACTAAGGGAGGCTAGAAATGTTTTGAGGATTTCCTCAAACCCTACCATTTGTCCATTGCAGTGTCTAGATGTGCTGATCTGGAAGACTTCTACAATGGTGTATTTCGGAAGAAAGTAGCATGCAGAGGTAGGCCTCATCAATTCCACTTTCCTGAAGACCTCATCAGGAATGAATTTGATTTGGATGAACAGGAGTTAAGGAAGGAAAAGTGGGTGGCTTACAGGAAGGCCCTGGATTTTGTGCATCAATTTGATGCTAGTTATGACCCATTGTCTAGCTTCTTCCCATTGGAAGAAAAGATAAAATTTTTGATTATTTGTTTTGAGGATAAGATGCAGACAATAAAGGAGAAAAGGGAAGTTGTAATTAAAAACAACCCTAAGAAAGCAAGAATGATTTTGGGGAAATCAGCTCCCACTAAAGCCATCCCTCCTGGTGATTACACCCTGCATAAGAAAGTAGGTTACAGTGTGTTGATGTCTGCAACAAGGGAACCCTCTTCATCTAAAGGGAAGAGGAAAGCACATGAAGTCATTGACATCCAAGACAACCCAAAGAAGCAGAGGGTGGGGAAGGAAGTGCAATCAGATACACCCTTATATTCCCCATCCCAATCCCCTCTCCATATTGGAGATGAACAAGTAGCAACTAAATACCTCTCTCAGTTGGGCAGCTTGGGGGAGATTGCGTATACATATGATGAAGTGGAAGAAGGGATGCCAGAGGAGCCCATTGAAGCACAAATGGACATCACTTCAACTGAACTCAAAGGCCAGGAGTGGGATCCTGAGATAAAGAAGGCCACTAGTGCCTTTCTAGCGGATGATAGTTTTGTCACATCTGAAGCGTTCATACAATTTATCTGGAAACAACATATAGATAAGTATAATGCTAGATGTGAAACAAGAAAGGCAGAACAACCTGATAAAGATCCAGCCTCAGTGGAGGAAGAAATAAAACAGGAGATGATGGAAGAATTCAAAACCATCACTCCTGAACAGGGAAGAGATTTAGTAGCACAAGCTGGATTGCTCATTTTACCAGAATGGAATATTGCTGATGCTCTGGTGCTGGATGCAGTGAGAAAAGAAACCAAACCCATGGAAGGGGTTACATTCAGTAAAGACAATGTTGCTCTAGTCATGTGGTCCCTTAAGAGAAATGAGGACAAGAAGGGTAAAGACACCACAGGGACAAGTCACATTGGTGGATTGATGGTCAAGAGAGTAGAGAGTACAGGGGTAGTAGAGGCTGCTAGCACAATGTTGGAGACTGCAAAATTTAGTGTTGCAGTAGCTAAGAAGGATGCTAAAGAAAAGGAAGCCCTCCAGCTCAAATTGGAAACAGTCTTGAAGGCTTATGACAGTGCCAAGGAGGAAATAAGAGGCAAGGAGAGTATTATTGCCAAATTGCAGAGCCAGTTAGCAGGACAACGTCAACAAGGTGAGTCTTCAACATTAATGATCACCTCTTCTCCTGCAAGACCTCCACCTACTAGCCCCATTATTGAGCTCCCACCATCTGCTGCACCTTCCAGCTCTCAGATGATAGAGATAACTCCCCAAGAATTGGAGAGTCTTAAGCAAACTCAGGCCTATTATGTAGGGAAGTATGAAGAGAAAATAAAGGCCACAATCTCCAGTTTTGTAGACACTATAAATGCTTCACTCCTTCACAATAGTGTAGGAAAAGTCATGGAGATATGGACTGAGGTGAGAAGAGATAAGGCCATCTTGACACCCATTTTTGACAGATGGAGGCCTAGGGAGCAGGATTTGGAGTTCATGTGTGTTTCCTATGATGAAGCAAGGGCCAATCCCATTATAAAGGCTACTTCTGATGTTGCTAAAGTTTTAATACAATTA
Organism: Cryptomeria japonica; assembly: GCF_030272615.1. Classification (NCBI taxonomy): domain Eukaryota; kingdom Viridiplantae; phylum Streptophyta; class Pinopsida; order Cupressales; family Cupressaceae; genus Cryptomeria; species Cryptomeria japonica. The sequence continues at coordinate 466,085,229 of NC_081406.1, read as the reverse complement.
GCTACAGATGTAGATAATGTGGATAGAAAGGTAAATTTGTGCAAAAAGGAATACACTGATCAGGTTTTTGAGTTGCTCCCAGGAATTTTTGTTAATCCAGATCAGCTGAAAGACAAGCAGGTATGGCTTAGAGAGATGGATGCCAAGTTGTCAGCAAGGGTCAAAGGAATCATTGATCTCGATGACACCTCATTCTTTGTTCTAACCATACAGAAAATAGAAAGAATTAAATCACACTACAGTTTTCTCAACTCCGAAGTCAACAAACTGAGGAATTCTTGGAAAAGGTTGACTAAGGTTAAAAGTGATGTGATTAATTTTGTATGGCCAACCGAGGAGACGTATAGTGAGTGGGGAGTTAAATATTCCACTCGACATCCGGAGCAGTTAGAGAGCGCCCTGAAGAGCCAGAAGAGGTTGCAACTGAACAACCCATCCAACAGACTGCTGAAGAAGCTGAAAAGAGCGCATAACTGAAATTGTAACTTCTTCAATTTTTGAAGTAATTGTAACAAACTTTCCTTGAGAAGTCCGAAGCTTTGTGCATCCATATTGTTATAAATGGATACCAGGACTAGAGAGAAAAGGATCACAAAAATTGTGTAAGAAAACGCTGCAGAAATATTATCTGAGCTTTTCCAAAGATTAATGGAGAATCAGACTTTTGTAAGATCTTTTCAAATGAATATCAATATACAGGCCGTCAGTTTGGAATGAAAGCTTTGTGTCATCTTCAATCTTGTCCTTGAGTTTATTTACTCTTTTTCATTCAGAATAGTCTAGGATTTTTCTGTTTGAATGAAATTGTAAGGCAATCTCAGTATGGGTGTTTCTAGCTTTTCTCTTTAGGAGGGAAATTAAACATGCATGACCACTCTACCAGTAAATACTTTAGGAGAAGATTTGAATTTTCAGGGCCATAGTTTATTTTGAAGTGATTAAATTCTTGTTGATGTTAGGCATCTGCAAGGATAAATGGAAACCAAGTTGATGGGAAGTATAGAGATATTTTGTTTCAGGAGTTTTATTTGAGTTTGAGTGACTCTGTAGCCTTGGATAAAGCACTGGTATTAATCGAAGGCTGTTTATTGCATACTTTGTTGATCAAATATGTTGAAGTTGAGTATTGTTTCATCCTTTGTTTTCAATTGTTTTTCAAGGTGAATGAATCCACTGGTTTCTGGACTGGTTTGCTATGGATTTGTTGCTTAAGAGTGTGGAGTTAATTCACAGAAGGTATACCCACCTGGGCTCAAAGAAAGGTCCGAAGTGTAGAAGGTCTAACCAAACCTTGTCATATGTTGTCTCTAGAATCCCTTTATCCTTAATGTCTCCTCGGCACTCATTTTAGATTGTATTATTTTAAGGGCATTGAAGGGAAATCAGATTTTGAGAACAACAAAAGTGGCGACTCTGCTGGGAAGAGATATCACAAAAGATATAGACACAGAATCTGTGCCAAGACTTTTGGAAAGTTTTGTTGCGTTGTGAGTAAGACTGCTTGCATTTATATTTCCCATAGTTTTGTGGGTGGCGACTCTGTTATTTTTGAACTAGTCCTTGTGAGATATAAACTTTCTAAAATAAAGACAAACAAGATGCAAGGAAATAAGCATACAAGATCATTCATGAAGAAACATCCTCGTGAAACCCTGCAAGAAGGTCTGCCAAAGCAATCACGAAGAGGCCAGAAGAGATCTGTGATGCATGAGCCATCAAATGCTGCATGGGTGCAGAAAAACAACAATACTGGTAAGATGCCTGACCGACCTGTTTATGCAAAGTCAAATTCATCTTCAAGAGATTCGGATTAGGATATTTTAGGTTTTCATTCAGGATTGTTTGGAAATATTGATGATATGCCTATTTTAAGTCGAGATTTATCACATGTTAGTGTTTCTGCAAAAGATAGAACTAGCTCAAATGCAATTAGGCACTCTGTTCCTAGGACAATAGATGGGAACATTAGTTTGATTGATATAGATCAAATAAATGCATCGGATTCTGAAGAAAACTATCCTGATGAGGATAAGATGTCTCAAGAAATTGAAGAATTAAATAAAAAAGTTCATCATTTAATATCCTTGAGGGCCCAAAAGGAGGCAAATAAGGAAAAGGAAGTTAAAGCCAAAATGATGGAGAGAGATAGGCTTCTTAGACAGATAGCTGATCTTGAAGTGCTTGCCAAAGACAAAGAAAAGAGTGATCAAGAAGGCCCGATGATCAGGGAGATCTTAATCCCTAAGATTAGACCAGTTCCTAAGTCAGTAGCCTAGCCAAGTAAAGAAGTTCCTAATGATTCCCAGCTCCCTAAAGTTAATTTAGATAAAGGGAAACAGATATGGGTAGATGATGGAGTAGAGTCTAAAACTGCAGAAGGGATTTCTCATAGGATCCTAGCGCATGAGAGAGAGATGGAAAGGATGAGGAAGGAAAAGGAAGACCTCCAAATGGAGTTGGAAAAGGCTGAGTTAGAAGCTGCAAATCAGGAAGTTAAGAGAAAGATTAACTACCTAAAAGCTCCCCCTATTACATTCCCATCAGAAGATCTTAGTAAGCCTAATCCCCAATAAATTTCTCTCCCTCAGGTCAATACCCAACCAGAAGTGCACACTAACATTGCTTCAGTAAGCCACATACCTTCAAATAAGCAGTACACCCAAACATCTCAATCCCCAATCCCAAAAGCTAAGATGATTATGGGGAATAATAATACTGTTTCCCCTTTTCAAAGAAGGCCGATTAATCTAGAACAATATAAGCAATTGTTTTTTGATGGGATCCCAGGATATCCAAATCATGTTCCAACTGAGTTAAGAGACAAACTCCATAAATTTGCCGGGAACAATGCAGTCAGTGCTGAGGAACATCTCAAATCTTTTGGGGATTTGATAAATGATTATGAGATAGTTGATGAAGATGTGATTATGAAACTATTTGTTCAATCCCTAGTTGATGATGCAAGAGATTGGTACAGAGGTCTTCCAGTAGCTAGCATAGGTTCATGGGAGGAGTTCAAAAATTGCTTTCAAGAACAGTATGGTGATAAGACTAATGTGAGTTTCATGCTGAATGAGTTCAATAATATTAGAAAATCTGAAAATGAAATAGTCACTGATTTTAATGCTAGGTTCCAAAAGGCTATGCATAGATTATATCAGGTAATGAGGCTAGATGACAATATGTGCCTTAATACATATTATAATGCATTTGATTCCAAGATGGCTTACATTCTCAGAGATAAAAATCCTCATAACCTGAGGGATGCCTTTAGAATCGCCATAAATGTTGAAAGTAATAGAAAGGCATCTGAAAAATTGGGAAGGAGGACAGATGGAAGATTATGGCATGAAACCAAACAGCAACCTAACAAAGTTGCTAAAGAAGAGGATAAAATAGAAAAACTGGTTACTGCTATGAAAGATTTGACTGCTAAGGTTAACAAAAATGATAAACCTCATTACAACTGGCAAGATAGACCTCCTAGATTACATGATATGCCATACAATACAAATTGGAAGGATGGTAAACCCCAAGTTGAGAAGCCTAAAATTGCTCAAAGCCAAGACACACCAGATCCTTTGAAAGGCAAGACTATTAACAATATAGAAAATACTCCCTGATGTATTGCCTGTGATGGACCACATTCTCCTCATCAGTGTGCAGTAGCTCAAGCTCTGGAAGAATCCATGAGACCAGAAGCAGAGCTTGATATTAATATGTTCGAAACTATCATAGAAAGTGATGAGGAATCTATGCAAAGTGAATGTAGTGATGTGTTAGATAATGAAAGATTAGTACAAGGGCAGTTAGCCTTAGGCTGGCACCCTACATTGAATGTGGTAACAATTGAAGATGAAGAAGTTCATCTTAGGAGGCCTAGTGAAGAAGAGGTTAGAAATCTCACTAAGGCTGCAATCGCCAAAGCTAAACATAACTACAATCTGAGAAGCACCAAGAGAGATACTGATCAAGGTGAGCCAGGTTCCATGTTTGTAAAAGAGGTCACAAAGAAAGGGGCATCAAGCAGTGTTACTGCTACTGTTAAAGCTAGTCAAGAAAAAGAGGAACAAGTTAAAGACTTCCCTAGAACCACAGATGCCAAAAATGCTGGTGATGTACAAAAGGTGGAAATAGTAAAAAAAGCCAATCAATTCAAAGTAGAAAAGATTAAGGCTAATACTAAACAGTGTAATTATTCCACATTTAATATGGCCCAAGCTTTAACTCAAATGAAGGTCACTGTCCCATTAGTGGAGTTACTAAAGATTAAGGAACACAAGGATGTAGCTTTGTCTCTATTCTCTAGTATATCTGATGGTGATTCAGTATTACCCACTGGTTCAGATAAAATCGGGAAGGATCAAGAGCTCCAAACTCCAGAGGTATATGTTGGAACCACTATCACTCAGGAGCCTTCTCAGGTGGACCCTTTCTATGTTACCCTGCTGGTAAATAACCGGTTAATTAAAAACTGCATGATAGATTCAGGAGCAGCTGCTAATGTGATGCCCTATGGTGTCATGAAAGAATTAGGATTGTCAGCGACTACTGTGTATGGGAAATGCTATGCCATGGATAACAGAGAAGTACCTGTGATAGGTACAATGAAAGATGTAGAAGTAAAAATAGCTGCATTTCCTGAAGCTACTTACAAAATGGATGTTATTGTCACAGATACTAAACCCCACTATGGCATGTTACTTTCTAGGCAGTGGGCCGCAGCAGTGGGGGGAAATGTTCAATTGGATTTGTCTTATGCTACTATTCCTGTTGGTGGCAATAAGGTCAAACTATACAGGGAGCCACGAGCTCCTAAGGTAGTTGAAAATGTGGACCCTAGTATGCTTAACTGTATGATTGATGTGGATTTAGATAATTTCAGAATTCAGCCAGTATTACCTCAATTGCAGAACACTGACCCAATTGTAGTTGAGCTACAAGCACAGCAGTATGGATTGTGGCAAATGTATTTCGATGGAGCTTGTTCCAAAGAAGGGTCTGGAGCAGGAGTTCTTTTTGTATCCCCATCAGGTATAACCTTTAAATATTCATTCTTATTGGCATTCCAATGCACAAATAATACTGCAGAGTATGAAGCTCTGTTATTAGGACTTGAGGTTGCAAAAAGGCATGGAATCCGATTATTGAAAGTGATGGGTGATTCAGAGCTGGTTGTCTCTCAGGTAAGATCTAAGTATGCATCCAAGAATGATAAATTGAAGCAATATAAGCATGCTGTTTGGGATGTTATTGAATATTTTGATGCCTTTTCTATCAACTGGATAGAGCGAACAAGAAATATTATGGCAGATTTTTTAGCTAATGTTGCTTTAAAAAATGATGATGCAACACTAACCGGTATTTCTACTGTGGAAATAAAAGCTAGGCCTGCTATTCCTGATAATGTGTATAATTGGCAAGTTTTTGCTGATGATGAAGATATTCTTAGGTTCATCCAATGTGTTGATGATTATGATGGACAAAAAATTGATAGTAATGCATTGGTGGAAGTAGTGGATTGCAGAGAGACAGTGTTTGGAAATGATATTGTCCAATTGGAAACCAACGAGATACCTAAAGGGTTGGTGGAGTTAGAAAGCATGTTTAGTTATAATGACAGTCATCTACACCAGCAATCTACCACCAAGTTTGAAGAATTAGAGGAGGTCAACTTGGGGACAGAATCATCCCCCAAGTTGGTATATATTGGAAAGAAGCTACCTCCTCATGTTAGGACTAACCTAATCAGTTTACTGAAAAGGTATAAGCATGTTTTTGCTTGGTCTTATGAAGATCTAAAGGCGTATAGACAAGATCTTTTTCAGCATGAAATTCCCTTACTTCCAGATGCTAAGCCTTTTAGACAGAAACAGAAACCTATTAACCACTTGTTAGAAACAAAAATGCAACAAGAGTTGACTAAATTGAGAGAAGGGGGGATTATCAAACCAATCAGACATTCTTCATGGGTTTCTAATTTGGTCCCAGTGAGAAAAAAGAATGGAGACATCAGATTGTGTGTTGATTTTAGGAACCTTAATGTTGCCTCTTTAAAAGATAATTATTCATCCCCAAATATGGAAGCAATGCTACAAAGAGTGACAGGATGTGATCTTTTATCCATGATGGATGGTTTCTCAGGATACAATCAAGTGTTAGTAAAGGAGTCAGAACAGTTCAAAACAGCTTTTACTACCCCATGGGGAACTTATGTGTATGTGAGAATGCCGTTTGGATTGAAAAATGCAGGGGCTACATTTCAAAGAGCTATGGATGTGGCTTTTAAGGAATTCATTAACATTATTATGGTGGTTTACCAAGATGATTTAACTTGTTTCTCAAAGAGAGTTGATGATCACTGTGGACATTTAGAGAAAGTGTTTGATAAGGCTTTGGAATTTGGTGTATCACTAAATCCCAAGAAATGTCACTTTGGGGTCACTGAAGGAAAATTATTGGGACACATAGTCTCCAAGGAAGGAATAAGAATAGACCTTGAGAGAATTGAAGCAATCAACAAGGTGTCTGAACCAAAGAATGTGAAAGGAATCCAGTCCTTTTTAGGCAGAGTGAATTTTGTCAGGAGATTCATTGCGAACTTTGCTGAGATAGTGAAGCCTATTGTCAAGTTGCTCAAGAAGGACGCAAAGTTTCATTGGGATCAGGAAGCCTCAAAAGCTTTTAATGAGATTAAAAAAGCAATCTAGGAAGCACCAGTGTTGAAGTCCCCGGATTATGGTAGGCCTTTTTCTCTATTTTCTTTTGCTTCATATCACACAGTGGCTGCAGTATTATTGCAAAAGGATAATGAGGGATATGAACATCCCATAGCTTTCTATAGCAAATCTTTGCAAGCGGCAGAATTAAAATATGAAACCATGGAGAAACAAGCTTATGCCTTGGTTAAAGCTGTTAAAGCCTTTAGGCCATATTTGGTGAATGCAAATGTCACTGCCTATGTTCCACATGCTGCAGTTAAAGATATTTTGTCTCAATCTGAGGTCACTGGGAAGAGATGTAGGTGGATCAATAGAATTCAAGAATTTAATCTGGAGATAAAGATTACTAAACTGGTGAGAGGGTTAGGTTTGGCTAAGCTCATGACTGAGTCAAATCTTATGAATGTTGAAGTACAAAATGTTGAGGTTAAGGATACCCTGGTTACTAGTATTGAGAGACAACCATGGTACACAGAGATAGTCCAAGTATTGAAAGGTAATACACTATCAGAGGGAATGACACACAACCAGAAGAGAACTTTGAAGCTCAAGTCCCAGAAATATGTCCTCATTCAGGGTGATCTTTATTGGAGACAAAGAGATGGGGAGTTGCTACTATGTTTGGATGAATTTCAAGCTAGACGGATGTTGAATGAAATGCATGATGGAGTATGTGGAGGTCACTACTCAGCTAAGACTACTGCTGGTAAAATAATACGGGCTGGGTACTATTGGCTTACCTTGTTTAAAGATACTCATGTATATGTTCGAAGATGTGATTCATGTCAGAGATTTTCTTCTAAGCTCAAGTATGGAGGAGCCTTACCACTAAATCCAATCTCTGTAGAAGCTCCTTTTGTCCAATGGGGTATTGATTTTATTGGAGAAATTGCTGAGAAGTCAGGAAGAGGTCATGGATGGATTATAGTGGCCACAGATTATTTTACTAAATGGATAGAAGCTATTCCCACAAGAAGAGCTAATAGTAAAATTGTTATTGATTTCTTGATGGATAATATTGTGACTAGATTTGGAACACCTACAAAATTGGTAATGGATAATGCTATGTGTTTTAGATCAGAAGAATTTGTAGGCTTTTGCAATAGTCATGGTATACTTATGTCATACTCATCACCTTATCACCCTCAGGGGAATGGACAAGCAGAATCTAGCAACAAAAGCTTGCTAAATATCATCAAGAAGATCCTAGAAGAAAACAAAAGATCTTGGGATCAAAAGTTGAAATTAGCTCTGTGGGCAGATAGAATAACAATTAAAAAATCCATTGGAATGTCACCTTTTGAGTTGGTTTATGGTACCCAAGCCAGATTACCAGTAAATAACCTTCTTCCAGTGTATAAGTTTTTGCAGGAAGAGGACATGGAAATATCTGAACCAATGGAAAGCAGAATGATACAAATTGTAGAGGTGGAAGAGCTCAGAACCTCTGCTCATCAGAAAAATCAAAAGCTCCAGCTACAGTCAAAGTATCTTTTTGATAAAAGGACATCGTTAAGGAAGTTTCAAATTGATGACATGGTTCTTCAGTGCAATGCAAAAGGGCAAGATAAAGGAAAGCATAAGAAATTTGAATCACTCTGGATTGGCCCTTTTGTAATTTGTGACTTGAATGGTAAGAATTCATATTTTTTGAAGAATATGAATGATGAGATGCAGGAATTTCCAGTGCATGGACGATTCCTGAAGCACTATTTCTCTTAATGTCCATGCATAGTAGGTCCTTTGCTTATATTTTGTTTTCTTTCCTGTTTTCCTAGTTTTGGTCTGTGTTTTGGTCTGTTTCTCCAGAATTTCTGAGTTTTCTTGTGTTGATCTCGCAATCAACCATCCCCAGTCAGAGCCGCTGTTACCACTATTTTTAAAATTGGGTTCTTTCCCCATAATTGGCTATGGTTCTTTGAAAATATTCGTAGGGTGTGGCCCTAAATGCTTCAGCTTTATTCTAAACCTAGAGGGTTTAAGGTTGTTCTAAGTTCTAGGCTTTATCTTTTGTATTAGGTCCCCTGGTTTCTATTCCGTCGTTACTTTATTTCACTTAAGTCATGGGTCGCGGGGTTGTAAGAAGTGTCCCCCCTTGCTATTTACCTAGGCGGTTATGTTGGTTATTTGAAATTTTTTTGCCTTTTATTATTTCCTTCTAAAGTGCCGGGCCCAGTAAACACCGATCGACTTCGGGAAAGATCCGACGGTCGGCGCTATTTCGCAAGGGTGAGGTGCTCGCCTTTTAAGGCCGCGAAATAGCGAGGACGAATTTCAGCTGTCCATGTGTCATGCGAAGAAAGTAAAGGTTGCGGCCGTCAAAGAAGGTAGGGCTCCCCTACGTGGTCTTCTCTAGCGTATTAGAGGGCAGCACCTGGCACAGGTCGCCACAGTCAGCATGTTAAGATTAAGGATCAAAAGTGGGCCCCAAAGATGAGTCAGCTCACAGGTGGACGTGACCTGGCAGGGATAGCTCTTACAATTCATTGAGACCCCGTGGCTCCTTCCAGCGAATGAAAAGTCGATAGGTCAGCTTCGAAGATGACAGGGCGCCAGGTGTCCGTGGCATGTCCGTGGGCCCACCTCTTCTGAAAGCTCCTAACAGGGTTTAAATGCTGAGCAATTTGAGATAGTATCTAACGGCTCGCGCTATTTCGCAGGGGTAAGATGCCCACTTTTTAAGGCTGCGAAATAGCGAAAGTTAACCTGGACCATCCATGTGTCTTGATGACATGCGGTCTAAAAGGAAGCTGTGGGTCCCTATAGTGTATGCTTAACAAATGAAAATGTGACAGGTCGGCTCCGAAGATGACAAGGAGCCAGGTGTCCATGGCGTGTCCGTGGGCCCACCATTTCTGAGATAGACCTGTCGAGACTGAAGTGGGGCCCCCATGGTTCTTCTTCCGGCAACTGACAAAGCGACAAATCAGCATAGTGGATGACTAGATGCCAGATGTCACTGACGACACAGCGGGCCCACCATTCCTGAGGACTTTTTCGAAGGATTGAAAGGTGATCAACTTGAAAGATGATCCAACAGTCTGTGCTATTTCGCAGGGGTAAGCTACTCACTTTTTAAGGCCGCGAAATAGCAAGAGTTAATGAGAGTCATCCACGTGTCACGATGATGACATGGCAAAAAGGGTAAAACATGGGCCCACCACAGTATAAAGAGCGACATTCAGCAAGTATCAAAACAGAATGTGAGAGGATTTTCTAAGCCAATGGTCGGATGCCGCGTGGTATTATGTAGCCAATAAAAGGACAGGACTTAGACTAAGGACAAAGCCGTCAAAATGAAATTCATAGTGAGACACTTGCAGGAAGGCTGCGACCCATTGGAGTTAAGATATGAATTCTCGTATGAATTCGATTTTGAAGGGACGGCCGAAGCATGCGGAATCAATGTTACAGTTAAGGCCCAGAGTACAAGCATTTGATTTCCTAACAACCAAGTATAGAGATCTTTTAAAAGGATTTTGCAGAAGAGTAATGCGGAGTTATCTTTTGCAAATACAGAGAAGGTGAATCAGTTGCAGAGTGAATTTCTTCAAGCAAGAATCAGGTCCTTTCTTATTTTGCAACCATACTTGTGTTGTAATAAGTGAAATTATTCTTGTATTACAGAAGTGTTTTAAGAAGTGATATTCCTCTGGTTGTATTTCAAATGGCTCCTAAAAGGGAATTTTCTGGTAAAGTTGATTATTTAGAAAGAAGTGTGTGTGATGACTTTTTAGAACAGTTAACGCTGTCAACCAATCAGGCATCTAAGGCCAAGGAGTTAGTACCCAAGGCTCCCCGTCTGAAGATTGGAGAAGGATTGTATGACAAGGGTAATTGGTTAAGAGACCCACAGGTTGGATTGTCTGGGTTGGGGTTATTTAGAATCGGATTTGGGATGAGGAATTCTCCTGCTCCTCAAAATAGCATTTGGGAATTAGATGTTGGGAAGTTGGTGGTCCCAGGGGTGTTCATGGATACAGATTTGTTAACCCAAATGGCATTGAATTATGATTCAGTTACAAGGTGTATCCGGGATGTGAATGGAAAAACCCTCGTGGAGATAAATGTGGAAGAGTTGAGAACAGCGTTCGGGCTTAGTGAGTTTACCAATTTCTTGGAACCTATAAACTTCACACAATTAGCTCAGGTATACAGGGCACAGAGGACTCATCTTAGGAATGGGCCTCTCAAAGAACTTTTTCTGAAAGTAGGAGGGTTAGTAGTTGTAGGGCCTAATACACAAGAGCCTTTTTCATTAAGTATGTTTACCTTGAGGGCAAAAGGGATGTATTGGGCACTTTGCCAAGTTCTGGGAGAGGATGTCGAATCTAATATGCCAAATCATTATTTGTTAATGATTGTTCAAATTCTGAATCCTTCTCTTGCTATTACATTTGATTGTGCTTCCTATATTGCTGATGCTATCCATAGAGGATTGATAGGGATAAAGAATGGAAAGGTGGATAGGCCATTTGGGTGGTACTCACTATTGATGCACCTCTTCCTCTTCAAAGGTGGAGATTATTTCACCAGTGGAATGGACTTGGTAAAAGAAAATCAGGGAGAAAAGATGCTGGTACAATTATGGAGTACTGTATTGTCATGGGATAGAGAGGATGCAAGTTTTCTAAAGTTTGATAAATATTTTGCATCCAAGATAAGGACTCTCCTTTGCTCTGACAATCCAAGAGTCCCCAAGGTTCTTCTGGAATTCTTAAGACCAAAAGAATTCGCAGAGAGTATCAAGATAGTTCATAACTGGGGTGATATGTACTTGTATCCAGTTTCCACAGTTTTTAGAGTCTTTGGTTTCAGAGGCACCTCATTTTTGTTACCATACCAGGTCCCCCTCAAAGTGGGAATAGCTGAGATTCTCAGACAAATTGGTGACTTGCAAGAGGCAGAGTTAACAGGCAGAGGTAAAGGGACTATTTTCCCTACAGCTACAGTAGCCCACCAATTTATAATCACCAAGGGAGGCTGGAAATGTTTTGAGGATTTCCTCAAACCCTACCATTTGTCCACTGCAGTGTCTAGATGTGTTGATCCGGAAGACTTCTACAATGGTGTATTCTGGAAGAAAGTAGCATGCAGAGGTAGGCCTCATCAATTCCACTTTCCTGAAGACCTCATCAGGAATGAATTTGATTTGGATGAACAGGAGTTAAGGAAGGAAAAGTGGGTGGCTTACAGGAAGGCCCTGGATTTTGTGCATCAATTTGATGCTAGTTATGACCCATTGTCTAGCTTCTTCCCATTGGAAGAAAAGATAAAATTTTTGATTATTTGTTTTGAGGATGTGATGCAGACAATAAAGGAGAAAAGGGAAGTTGTAATTAAAAACATTCCTGAGAAAGCAAGAATGATTTTGGGGAAATCAGCGCCCACTAAAGCCATCCCTCCTGGTGATTACACCCTGCATAAGAAAGTAGGTTACAGTGTGTTGATGTCTGCAACAAGGGAACCCTCTTCATCTAAAGGGAAGAGGAAAGCACATGAAGTCATTGACATCCAAGATAGCCCAAAGAAGCAGAGGGTGGGGAAGGAAGTGCAATCAGATATACCCTTATATTCCCCATCCCAATCCCCTCTCCATATTGGAGATGAACAAGCAGCAACTGAATACCTCTCTCAGTTGGGCAGCTTGGGGGAGATTGCGTATACATATGATGAAGTGGAAGAAGGGATGCCAGAAGAGCCCATTGAAGCACAAATGGACATCACTTCAACTAAACTCAAAGGCTAGGAGTGGGATCCTGAGATAAAGAAGGCCACTAGTGCCTTTCTAGCAGATGATAGTTTTGTCACATCTGAAGCATTCATACAATTTATCTGGAAACAACATATAGATAAGTATAATGCTAGATGTGAAACAAGAAAGGCAGAACAACCTGATAAAGATCCAGCCTCAGTGGAGGAAGAAATAAAACAGGAGATGATGGAAGAATTCAAAACCATCACTCCTGAACAGGGAAGAGATTTAGTAGCACAAGCTGGAGTGCTCATTTTACCAGAATGGAATATTGCTGATGCTCTGGTGCTGGATGCAGTGAGAAAAGAAACCAAACCCATGGAAGGGGTTACATTCAGTAAAGACAATTCTGCTCTAGTCATGTGGTCCCTTAAGAGAAATGAGGACAAGAAGGGTAAAGACACCACAGGGACAAGTCACATTGGTGGATTGATGGTCAAGAGAGTAGAGAGTACAGGGGTAGTAGAGGCTGCTAGCACAGTGTTGGAGACTGCCAAATTTAGTGTTGCAGTAGCTGAGAAGGATGCTAAAGAAAAGGAAGCCCTCCAACTCAAATTGGAAACAGTCTTGAAGGCTTATGACAGTGCCAAGGAGGAAATAAGAGACAAGGAGAGTATTATTGCCACATTGCAGAGCCAGTTAGTAGGACAACGTCAACAAAGTGAGTCTTCAACATTAATGATCACCTCTTCTCCTGCAAGACCTCCACCTACTAGCCCCATTATTGAGCTCCCACCATCTGCTGCACCTTCCAGCTCTCAGATGATAGAGATAACTCCCCAAGAATTGGAGAGTCTTAAGCAAACTCAGGCCTATTATGTAGGGAAGTATGAAGAGAAAATAAAGGCCACAATCTCCAGTTTTGTAGACACTATAAATGCTTCACTCCTTCACAATAGTGTAGGAAAAGTCATGGAGATATGGACTGAGGTGAGAAGAGATAAGGCCATCTTGACACCCATTTTTGACAGATGGAGGCCTAGGGAGCAGGATTTGGAGTTCATGTGTGTTTCCTATGATGAAGCAAGGGCCAATCCCATTATAAAGGCTACTTCTGATGTTGCTAAAGTTTTAATGCAATTAGCTACAGATGTAGATAATGTGGATAGAAAGGTAAATTTTGTGCAAAAAGGAATACACTGATCAGGTTTTTGAGTTGCTCCCAGGAATTTTTGTTAATCCAGATCAGCTGAAAGACAAGCAGGTATGGCTTAGAGAGATGGATGCCAAGTTGTCAGCAAGGGTCAAAGGAATCATTGATCTCGATGACACCTCATTCTTTGTTCTAACCATACAGGAAATAGAAAGAATTAAATCACACTACAGTTTTCTCAACTCCGAAGTCAACAAACTGAGGAATTCTTGGAAAAGGTTGACTAAGGTTAAAAGTGATGTGATTAATTTTGTATGGCCGACCGAGGAGACGTATAGTGAGTGGGGAGTTAAATATTCCACTCGACATCCGGAGCAATTAGAGAGCGCCCTGAAGAGCCAGAAGAGGTTGCAACTGAACAACCCGTCCAACAGACTGCTGAAGAAGCTGAAAAGAGCGCATAACTAAAATTGTAACTTCTTCAATTTTTCAAGTAATTGTAACAAACTTTCCTTGAGAAGTCCGAAGCTTTGTGCATCCATATTGTTATAAATGGATACCAGGATTAGAGAGAAAAGGATCACAAAAATTTTGTAAGAAAACGCTGCAGAAATATTATCTGAGCTTTTCCAACGATTAATGGAGAATCAGACTTTTGTAAGATCTTTTCAAATGAATATCAATATACAGGCCGTCAGTTTGGAATGAAAGCTTTGTGTCGTCTTCAATCTTGTCCTTGAGTTTATTTACTTTTTTTCATTCAGAATAGTCTAGGATTTTTCTGTTTGAATGAAATTGTAAGGCAATCTCAGTATGGGTGTTTCTAGCTTTTCTCTTTAGGAGGGAAATTAAACATGCATGTCCACTCTACCAGTAAATACTTTAGGAGAAGCTTTGAATTTTTAGGGCCATAGTTTATTTTGAAGTGATTAAATTCTTGTTGATGTTAGGCATCTGCAAGGATAAATGGAAACCAAGTTGATGGGAAGTATAGAGATATTTTGTTTCAGGAGTTTTATTTGAGTTTGAGTGACTCTGTAGCCTTGGATAAAGCACTGGTATTAATCGAAGGCTGTTTATTGCATAGTTTGTTGATCAAATATGTTGAAGTTGAGTATTGTTTCATCCTTTGTTTTCAATTGTTTTTCAAGGTGAATGAATCCACTGGTTTCTGGACTGGTTTGCTGTGGATTTGTTGCTTAAGAGTGTGGAGTTAATTCACAGAAGGTATACCCACCTGGGCTCAAAGAAAGGTCCGAAGTGTAGAAGGTCTAACCAAACCTTGTCATATGTTGTCTCTAGAATCCCTTTATCCTTAATGTCTCCTCGGCACTCATTTTAGATTGTATTATTTTAAGGGCATTGAAGGGAAATCAGATTTTGAGAACAACAACCCCTAATGGGCTACATCTCCGGGTCTGCGCAACTGCAAGACCCCTCTGATAATAAATAAAGTTAAGAGTACAAGAGGTTATACCAAGTACTATCCAGCCATCAAGGTGATACATAAGCAATATACAAATGACCACATCGGTCAATAATACATAAACGATCCTTAAAAGAACAGGATCCAACTAAACATAGTCAAGCTAATACAAAGGTCCAAGAGAGCATCCAAAAAACTGAACCATCACCACCCAAGGGCTAACATGAAACCAACACTCACAAGGGCAGAGACAAAGGACGACTCACAAAGGTACTCAAACAAGACAAGACGACAACACACTAACGAATGTAGGGACAAGTGTCATCACACAACCTGGTATGGATACCATGGCAAGTCTTCATAGGTCCCGGTCCCATACAATGGGTCACCCTGGCAACCTAATCCGAGCTTCTGGCCCATCCAAGCCTCATGTGGACCCACACATCCTCTCGTGAAGACAAGGAAGGTGGTTTGCCATTTCAGGCCTTCTCACAGCATGTCGAGTCTATGCTAGCACTCATCCCATGTGTGAGGCACATTATCTTATTTATAAATTATTTTCTAACCTACTTAGGTTATCACTTATTAGACTCACTTTCGACGGGTTACCCAGCAGCCACTTTGGGCGCGGCCCCCAATCGAAAGCCACTTTCCCATACGACACTAGACTATACTTAAACGAACTCAAAACCAAGGAATACACATGGTCAGACGAACGGAGTTCAAGAAGAGAAACAATCATCTGGTCAAACACGACTCAAGGGTAATCACTTGCTGACGGTACTCTAACTAGAGACCCGATCAACAACGGTCAACCACAATCATCATTCAACTCACACACAAGGAGGATATGATCGAAACGACACTACCACCATACAACCGTCAACTCGGAATTCAAGGACTGAAACAGGTACCCCAAGTCAAACCATATGACAGGGTCCTACTAAACAAAGCAAAACATGCCATTTCATAATTAAAGGCGAAAACAGAAATTAAATTCGCAAGACAATAATCAGAAAAGACAATATTTCCTCCAATTGATTTAAACATTACAAGGCGATCAAGTTTTCTACAAGGTCCAAATCAGATTACAGTTATCTACCTCAACTGGGGATAAGTTGTTCTTGGTTTTCTAACTCCTAAGGTTCAAGCATTGAACAGGCAATTTAAGCCATAATGAGTTCTTAAACCAAATTCATAATAATCAAATTCAGACAACCATTAAACAATTAGAATAAGATATTTAATCTCCAACAAGCATCATAGACATACTGGTCTAAAATCAATCTCTACAGATTTATAATTTCAATTCTAGTTACATAATACGGATTAGGAAAATAATTAAAAAAAAATATAGAAAGAGAATCTAAATGGAGATAATCACTTCCAAGGCATATCGTTTAAATTCAAACACCCACGATAAATATATCACTTACTTTTCAATTACTCAACTTATATGTTCTTATATAGCATTTAACATCATCAATAGTAATTCCATCGTATTAAAACGATTTCCCAATAACAGATTGTTCTCTATTATGTTTTTAAGCAATAATACCTTAATCATACTTACAATTCTAATTATACCTAACATAAAAATAACTATCATTAAAATGATATAAAATATCATATGTTTTTCTTTTTGAATGATAAAAGAAAATACACTTTAAAAAAAATCATTTTATAAACTGATTTAAAACATCAAACAAAAAACGCATTTAAAACGATGTTTCGAACAAACTACGTTTTTTTTTTTTTAAAAAACTTCGTTTAAAACGAAAAGTGCATTATAACCCTTAGCGGCGAGGGCGGGCTATGCCCTAACCCTAGCCGCAGGGCATTGCCCAAGCGGCGGCGCCGCTGCGGTGCCCGCAGGCCCGCGGCGCCCTGCGGCCACTGCAGTGAGCCGCGGCCGGAGGCCCTAACACCAGCGAAAGGTGGGGGAGGAAGAAACAGGTGTAGCGAGCGGGGGACGCGCGAGGGAAGGGGAGGGGAGCGGGTGGAGCTCCGCTCCCCGCTCTCCCAAACCCCGACCCACAATGAAACACACACACACGCCCAGTTCGGGTTTAGTGAAAATTGTTCGCCCAACTTGATAACAAAACATTAAAATCATCTTCGAACACACACAGTTTGATAAAAAAAATAAAATAAATGTTTTCATTTCCATTAAAACACAGTCCAAACTAAAATGAACGCACAGTTCATAAAAAAAACATATAAATTTTCTTTAACACAGTTCGGATTAAAAACAACAATACAACCCAACTCAAAATTTGGATTAACAATTTCGGTTTGAAGCAAACTGGGTTTGGAATAACATTTTCTTGAAGGGTTTTCATTCTTTACAAACACCCAAGGGAGATTTACACCCGAAATTCATCAAGAACAGTCATTTCCAATTCATATCCCAAATTAAATCTGAAAACAATCAAAAGATTGGATTTTGGCAACAAGCAACCATTTTCACAACAAGAAGGAAGAACAGTTTGGATAAACCCTACCTTCATACGCAATCCTGGCATGGCTGAAGGAGAGCCCCAATCTTCAGCTCCCAAATCCTCCAATTTTCATTCCCAACCAAAATCTTTACCAAAATGTCCATACTCTCAATTTTCCCCCAAATTGGGTTATATGGAAGAGTTGACCCAAAAATTCCATTTTTGGAATAAAAATACTTTATTTAAAAATAATACTCAAAAATTAATTCTTTTCAACAATATCAACAATATAACTTGCTTTTTTCAATTAAAAATCGATTTCCTCATTTAAACAAATTTAATCTTTCAATTCAAATAAGCCAACAGAACACAATTAACTCTATGGCGATAAAATCTAAAACTTTCTTTTCAACAGCATATATAAAATGCATTAAATATTCGAAAACAGTCATTTAATCGAATTCACTCCCAATTTAAAACGAGCAACCCAAAATCAACGAAAATCACATAACGGAAACCAGATTAATCTAATCCTTTAATCATCAATGCACAAACACATATTTAATCAAGACAATTGCTAAGGACTAACTAATCAATTAACCAAACACACCAGGCACACAAACCGAGAAGGTCAACCAAACAGACGACTCGCAAACCCAAGCAAGAAGGGATTACCGACGACGACTGGCGATGCTCACTTGAGCACGACGAAGGTCAACTAGGGTCTTACGACCACCTAATCCAACTCTAAGGATTAAAAAGGGTACACTCAAACCTGCACATCCAGGTGAAGACGAACCTCGCACTCATGCGGCATTGTACCTGAAAAATCCTGCAACCAAGAGTCATACATGCATACATATATAAAATTTACTGAAAGCGTTAGCTCGATGTTAATACCACGAAATAGGTACACTAACAACTTGCATACAACTAGTGAGAAACCACATCAATAGCTATGCGTTAATTCAAACATCTGACTATAACATAATATTACGATAAACTAATCAAGATTAAATCAAGGTTAGAGATCGATTACAGTAGGGGTACTACATTCTCCCCCCCTAGGTTCCGACTTACTCCTGGAAGTCGTAAGGCTAGATGAAGAACATGTCGTACGCATCAGCCCTGAAACTCATTCAACAAAGATCAAATTGCACATAGAAAACTTTCCATAAATAAATGAAATATAATTGCAAAATCCTTTACAAACGCCATTATCCATTGGCAAGATACATCTAAAACCTTACATTCCTTAAAATATTCTAGGGAATATCCACCATCATAGCAGAAAAACAAGAATTTCCTTCCTTTCATTGCACCAAATTAAAACATTACAAGGAGGTAACCAACAATTACCATAATCATCGATCAAAAATGACAGAAAAACATGCCATAAGATCAATTTTCCTTTACCAATCCATCTTTCTCATAAAATTTTATTGAATAGAACTAGCTCAAAATATCAATTCCTACAGCCAAATTAACTTTCATGAAATAAGAGCAACAAAATAACTCAATTGATTACACTTGCCAGGCATAAGAAAACCTTTCCAAAGACTATGTCCCATAACATAGCGACAAGCTAACACAATTTACTCCATGATACAAATAATAACCATCCACATAACTGGAATGCATAACACAAAAGGACACATGTGAGCATGTCTAATGCTCGGTCAAGGATAATATGCACGATCAGCATCTCTATGCCTGATCTCAGAACAACAATATGATCATAAAAATCCAATATCTCACTCAAGGGCTTGATGGTGCTAGGCACACCATAGCGGTGCTACCTTCCATACAAGACCTTTGTGAATATCCCTTGTTGTGCAAGGTGGTTAGTCTCCAAGAGATAGTCACCACACATAGGTAGGTAGTGGATACTAGCTGCATCACAGCCTCACATACCTCCATCCTCAAGGTTCCTTGCGTCTACTTCCTCGCATACACTCATCCAAGCCCATCTCCTACGTTCTTGGAGAGGAATTCACATTGCAACACAAGACCAGCATCCGAAAACAATAATGATAAACCAGTTTAGCCACCAAAGTACACAAGATTAAAGATAATAATTGCCAATTCCAACAATAAGGCAAGAAAATAATTCCGGAATCTCAACACCAAATCAAAGTGCAAAAGATCACAAGATCGTGGCCAAACCTTCAAAATCAAAGTAAAATAAATTGCTGATCCCCAAAGAAATATAAAGAATATCACAATTGCACATTACATCACTACGTGACTAGTAGCTAGCCACCAACGAGGAAGGAAGGAACAATCGTCTAGCTATCCTAGTAGCTCATCATATGGTGTGGCCAAGTCACACATCCACATGGCATGGCAGTGTGCACCTCGACATCACCCCGCATCACGTCGTCACGTGGCATGGCTCTACCCAATACCTAGCGGTAGACTGCATGGAAATGTCTACTACATCCCGCATCGTGTCTCAGCACGGCATGGCAATACTCCAAGCAGACAACACACGCAATGGACGTATCCCACCTGGCAGTGTACCCCGCGGATAAGGCACGCGCTGGTCACACCCCGCATAGTGATGTTCCTCTTAGGATACTCGCCGTAAGTCAGAGGTATACATGACTATGGTCCATCCACATGCCCACCAACACATACTAACTGGTAGCACATGTGAATAAACCTACCTTTCATGAAGACAAGGCAAAGGATCCTCCAATAGAATCCAACAATATGCTCAAAACTGACATCTATAAGCTCAAATAAGGAAGAGAATAGGCTGGCACACATAGACCTATAAATAGATCCATCAAAAGGGAAACTATTGAGTACACCTTTGATATAGTTTAGTAGTACAACTATATCATTCCTCGAAGTAGAGAAGCTAAGTCGCTTCGCGCCGTCATTACTTGTACGCCAATCCATACTATTCAAGGAACGGTTACTTCGAATACTACCCCTTAACATACCGAGTTACCCACAACCTGAGGTTTGGTACTCAGCAGGGAAACAAATAAGAAACAACACTTAAACAGTATGGTTTCCCATACTCATAAACAACATATCCTCCATGGTTGATTACTTCACCAATCCATGGGCACATAAGATAAGCACTAGTTTCTTACAATACACACAAATACACCAGCACTGGTTTAGTCACATTTACGGGGAGTGGTTTTCAGTACGCTAACATCTATACAAGGAAGATTCCAATTATGCTTTCTATATAAATAACTGAATCAAGTTTACTCTAGATACAAGTACTAAATTATTAACAATTCACAATTATATAAGGAATTAACATCATTCCTATAGCTTTCTCGAATCTCACTAAGCATTCATAATTAAATTACTAGCTAAGCAAATTCATTTCTGAAGCTTAAGACTATCACCTATCACTATGAAGCCAAAAGCAAACAAACAATTTCACATGTTTTATAAACATTCTATTTAATCAATGCATTCTTTAATACCATTTCTAAAAATCTCATGATTAGGCAAAGAGAAGGGAAAAAGAGTTTGATCACCAAACCATTTCCTACAAGGACACAAGATCAATCAAGATCATGCTATAATATTAAATTTCCCACTATAAGCCTATCATTTAATTACATGGTTTTCATTTCGCTACTCTTAGATGGAAGACAATCAGCCTAACAAAATCATTTCCAATAATTATGGTTGCAACAGGAGGTTCTAGTTTTTTCCAAACAAGCAGAGATCAATAAAGGCAATCTTTTCGATAATGCAAGACCTCTTAAGAACACTCACTAATAATAATACAATTCTGACACATGTCATAATTTGCAACCTACTAGAGAAGATCACATTACGATCAAAATAAGCAAGGAGCTATTAACCCAATTAAAACATATTAATGCATGTACACCAAACAAGCTTTTCCATTCGCACTTTTTAAACACATTAAGGTAATTACACATACCCAAAAGCGAGTTCAATGGAGCATTTGCTAAAATAATCTTCAATCAAACTGGTGTAATGAAATGCATAAAACAACCTTTCGGAAAACACATAAACAATCTTTCAGGGAACACATTAATACTTTCTCGAAGCTACAATAACATGCTCTTTTAGTACTTCTTCCACAAACCAAGCAGTTTCACATGAATTCAACTATTCGCATAGCAATGCACCTTACTAAGGTAGAATTTAATCATGCTACTCCTACAACATACACATGGAGAATTCTTTAAACGTACACATACAGTTTTCTCCCATTAACCAAAATAAATTTCAAAACCCATAGCCCTTTTATTATCTAAACACATAAGCATCGTAGGGTTCACACAAGGGTTCAAGAAGTCACACCCTTTTCTCTTGCAAACAAGAAAAACTCGAATCAAAGATAATTATTCATATCCTAATCATTTTAATTTCCAGAAAGAGAGAGAGGAATGGTGATGATCATTTAATTTTCTACAAAATAAGCATTCAATAATTGCCATATTAGTCCTTCAAGTGGACAACATTAAGCTAGATCATAATCTTAAACAAACACAATTCGCACTTTCAAGACAGGCACGGACCAATCCAAATGGGTTAGTCTAAAGAGTACAACACTCACTAAGGAAAGGTACATACGACTCTCTTTC
Organism: Cryptomeria japonica; assembly: GCF_030272615.1. Classification (NCBI taxonomy): domain Eukaryota; kingdom Viridiplantae; phylum Streptophyta; class Pinopsida; order Cupressales; family Cupressaceae; genus Cryptomeria; species Cryptomeria japonica. Next base: position 466,063,197 of record NC_081406.1, on the reverse strand, counting down.
CAAATAAGAGCAATCGTAGACCCAGACATCAATAAGCACACAATGCACATATAAGCACTCAAACACCAACATTAAGAAGGCGAAACAAGGTGTGACCAAACACGTTACACACCAGCTAAGGTCTGCTCAATCACTCACATGCAAAAGGAGGACAAGCATACTCATAAGGTCGATACACCTCACACAATTAGAGGGCACACGCGACACCAGAGATCCCAATGTTTGCAACATGGGCTCTGATACCAAATGTAATGCCCCGCCAGGAAACCCCGAAGGGATTAAGCCATAACACAAGAATAGAGTGCAAATTTTTTTTTTTAAAGTTACAACACATAAGATGCAACAAGATAACAAAGATTCAGATTACATAGCGGAAGACATCAACTCACACCTAAAGAGTTTCCCAACAAGATTACTTAAATTTCACAATTCATTTAACTCACACAATTAATCCATTACGCTAAAAATCCTAATAATGAGATAATTCATAATCAGGATAGTTTCTTTCCAAGGACGGAAATATAATCACAGCAAAGATTCATCCATTAAGATCCATTCACCAACCTCATTCAAGCTTTTCATTTAAAATTCCAACCCATACATCTAACATTCTAATACACTAGGATTTCATCATAACATAAGAGATCTTTCCAAGCATATTTAAATTCCTTAACAACAACTGAGTATGATTCATTACTCTAAGATGCATTATTCCATATTCCAACTTATTGCATTTAAAGGACGATTACACACATGCATTTGCGATAAATCGCATCTCAACTAATTATGCATTCGATCAATATGGCATTCAAGGAAGAACTGAATATAAGCATTTATAGTTAATTCCAATTATCCACTTAACCATTCTAACATAAGTTAAACATACATGATAAAGCTGAATAAAGGAAACATAAGAGAATACATCACATAACACCATAATGATCTCGGAGTTCACCCCTAATGGGCTACATCTCCGAGTCTGCGCAACTGCAAGACCCCTCTGATAATTAATAAAGTTAAGAGTACAAGAGGTTATACCAAGTACTATCCAGCCATCAAGGCGATACATAAGCAATATACAAACGACCACATCGGTCAATAATACATAAACGATCCTTAAAAGAATAGGATCCAGCTGAACATAGTCAAGCTAATACAAAGGTCCAAGAGAGCATCCAAAAAACTGAACCATCACCACCCAAGGGCTAACATGAAACCGACACTCACAAGGGCAGAGACAAAGGACGACTCACAAAGGTACTCAAACAGGACAAGACGACAACACACTAGCGAACGTAGGGACAAGTGTCATCACACAACCTGGTATGGATACCATGGCAAGTCTTCATAGGTCCCGGTCCCATACACTGGGTCACCCTGGCAACCTAATCCGAGCTTCCGGCCCATCCAAGCCTCATGTGGACCCACACATCCTCTCGTGAAGAAAAGGAAGGTGGTTTGCCATTTCAGGCCTTCTCACAGCATGTCGAGTCTATGCTAGCACTCGTCCCATGTGTGAGGCACATTATCTTATTTATAAATTATTTTCTAACCTACTTAGGTTATCACTTATTAGACTCACTTTCGACGGGTTACCCAGCAGCCACTTTGGGCGCGGCCCTCAATCGAAAGCCACTTTCCCATACGACACTAGACTATACTCAAAAGAACTGAAAACCAAGGAATACACATGGTCAGACGAACGGAGTTCAAGAAGAGAAACAATCATCTGGTCAAACACGACTCAAGGGTAATCACTTGCTGACGGTACTCTAACTAGAGACCCGATCAACAACGGTCAACCACAATCATCATTCGACTCACACACAAGGAGGATATGATCGAAACGACACTACCACCATACAACCGTCAACTCAGAATTCGAGGACTGAAATAGGTACCCCAAGTCAAACCATACGACAGGGTCCTACTAAACAAAGCAAAACATGCCATTTCATAATTAAAGGCGAAAACAGAAATTAAACTCGCAAGACAATAATCAGAAAAGACAATATTTCCTCCAATTGATTTAAACATTACAAGGCGATCAAGTTTTCTACAAGGTCCAAATCAGATTACAGTTATCTACCTCAACTGGGGATAAGTTGTTCTTGGTTTTCTAACTCCTAAGGTTCAAGCATTGAACAGGCAATTTAAGCCATAATGAGTTCTTAAACCAAATTCATAATAATCAAATTCAGACAACCATTAAACAATTAGAATAAGATATTTAATCTCCAACAAGCATCATAGACATACTGGTCTAAAATCAATCTCTACAGATTTATAATTTCAATTCTAGTTACATAATACGGATTACAAAAATAATTAAAAAAAAATATAGAAAGAGAATCTAAATGGAGATAATCACTTCCAAGGCATATCATTTAAATTCAAACACCCACGATAAATATATCACTTACTTTTCAATTACTCAACTTATATGTTCTTATATAGCATTTAACATCATCAATAGTAATTCCATCGTATTAAAACGATTTCCCAATAACAGATTGTTCTCTATTATGTTTTTAAGCAATAATACCTTAATCGTACTTACAATTCTAATTATACCTAACATAAAAATAACTATCATTAAAATGATATAAAATATCATATGTTTTTCTTTTTGAATGATAAAAGAAAATACACTTTAAAAAAAATCATTTTATAAACCGATTTAAAACATCAAACAAAAAACGCATTTAAAACGATGTTTCGAACAAACTACATTTTTTTTTTTTTTAAAACTTCGTTTAAAACGAAAAGTGCATTATAACCCTTAGCGGCGAGGGCGGACTATGCCCTAACCCTAGCCGCAGGGCATTGCCCAAGCGGCGGCGCCGCTGCGGTGCCTGCAGGCCCGCGGCACCCTGCGGCCACCGCAGTGAGCCGCGGCCGGAGGCCCTAACACCAGCGAAAGGCGGGGGAGGAAGAAACCAGGTGGAGTGAGCGGGGGACGCGCGGGGGAAGGGGAGGGGAGCGGGTGGAGCTCCGCTCCCCACTCTCCCAAACCCCGACCCACAATGAAACACGCACACACGCCCAGTTCAGGTTTAGTGAAATTTGTTCGCCCAGCTCGATAACAAAACATTAAAATCATCTTCGAACACACACAGTTCGATAAAAATAAATAAATAAATGTTTTCATTTCCATTAAAACACAGTCCAAACTAAAATGAACGCACAGTTCATAAAAAAAACATATAAATTTTCTTTAACACAGTTCAGATTAAAAACAACAATACAACCTAACTCAAAATTTGGATTAACAATTTCGGTTTGAAACAAACTGGGTTTGGAATAACATTTTCTTGAATGGTTTTCATTCTTTACAAACACCCAAGGGAGATTTACCCCCAAAATTCATCAAGAACAGTCATTTCCAATTCATATCCCAAATTAAATCTGAAAACAATCAAAAGATTGGATTTTGGCAACAAGCAACCATTTTCACAACAAGAAGGAAGAACAGTTTGGATAAACCCTACCTTCATACGCAATCCTGGCATGGCTGAAGGAGAGCCCCAATCTTCAGCTCCCAAATCCTTCAATTTTCATTCCCAACCAAAATCTTTACCAAAATGTCCATAATCTCAATTTTCCCCCAAATTGGGTTATATGGAAGAGTTGACCCAAAAATTCCATTTTTGGAATAAAAATACTTTATTTAAAAATAATACTCAAAAATTAATTCTTTTCAACAATATCAACAATATAACTTGCTTTTTTCAATTAAAAATCGATTTCCTCATTTAAACAAATTTAATCTTTCAATTCAAATAAGCCAACAGAACACAATTAACTCTATGGCGATAAAATCTAAAACTTTCTTTTCAACAGCATATATAAAATGCATTAAATATTCGAAAACAGTCATTTAATCGAATTCACTCCCAATTTAAAACGAGCAACCCAAAATCAACGAAAATCACATAACGGAAACCAGATTAATCTAATCCTTTAATCATCAATGCACAAACGCATATTTAATCAAGACAATTACTAAGGACTAAATAATCAATTAACCAAACACACCAAGCATGCAAACCGAGAAGGTCAACCAAACAGACGACTCGCAAACCCAAGCAAGAAGGGATTACCGACGACGACTGGCGATGCTCACTTGAGCACGACGAAGGTCAACTAGGGTCTTACGACCACCTAATCCAACTCTAAGGATTAAAAAGGGTACACTCAAACCTGCACATCCAGGTGAAGACGAACCTCGCACTCATGCGGCATTGTACCTGAAAAATCCTGCAACCAAGAGTCATACATGCATACATATATAAAATTTACTGAAAGCGTTAGCTCGATGTTAATACCACGAAATAGGTACACTAACAACTTGCATACAACTAGTGAGAAACCACATCAATAGCTATGCGTTAATTCAAACATCTGACTATAACATAATATTATGATAAACTAATCAAGATTAAACCAAGGTTAGAGATCGATTACGGTAGGGGTACTACATGATGCTCAAAGACCTTAATTAGGTAAAATTAAGTCAATTTTGGTCAAAATAGGTGAATTTGGAAAGAATTGGGAAGTTTCAGACAAAAAATGGAAAGATTTGAGCAAAGATTGGAAAATTAGGTCATACTAGATAAAACCAAGCAATAATAGGTAAATTGGGTCAAAGCGGCTCATCGGACGGAGAAGGAATAAATGCGACACTATGGGGTTAAAGAAGACGTCAAAATGGAACCTCAAAACAATAATAGGGAAGAAATGAAGCCAACATGACTGAAAATGGAAAGCGAGAGGTAGTATAGGTCAAAAATTAACATCACTAGATCGAGAGGGTATTGATCCGACGCAAAGGGGACAAGTTGAGGATAAATGAAATGTCAAACTTGAAATGGGAAGAAAATGGAAGGATCTGGACATGAAATGGAAAAGGCGAAATGGGAGGACCAAATCACGAATGATTGTTTTAGTGGCTAATATTAGCTAATTGGCTATTTTTTAAAATTTGGAAATCAAAATTTGGCTAATAAGTTTTACTTTTAAGGAGACCCGAATCACCACATTTTTACAAATTTTTATTTCAGCGTTATTTAAATCGCCAAAGAAAATAAAATTTAACTCAAAGATTCGCCAAAATATTCAATACATGATTGGATCAGATTCGCCATTATTTTATAATTTGTTGAAGAAATCTAAATTAATTTGCCAATAATATATCATAATTATTAGTTACTTTAGGATTATATCAACAATCTTTAGTTGCCACAATTGATTTAAAATATAATATAATGACCTTCATTGTATTCCATGAGGTAAATTGTACTTACAAGTTGTAATGCTTGTTGGTATTGAAATTATTTTTGAATTGTTGACCTCAATGAAAATCAATTGTCTAAAAAGAATTTTTTGCCCCATGAGTATTACAAATTGTTGGTACATTTTATCTCACAAAATGCAAAGAGGGCTATTAGATTATTTTAAATTAATGGTAGAAACTAAATAAAGTAGAGTCTAACCCTTAAACTCATTAATGATTTCCACCTTCAGGCCTTTACTTTTCTATAAAAAAATATTTTTTTAAATGAAAAGATTTGCAATATTAATCAATGCATACTCTTATTATTTTATAAGATTCACCAATATTTTCTACTAATAAAATTTGATATTAAAAAAAATTGCCAGTAAAATTAATTATTTTCTTTAAAAATAGAAAAGATTCGCCAATAAAAATATTATTTTCTAGAAATAAAATTAAATATTCGTCAAGATGTTATACATTTTTTTGAGAGGGGGTTTCTTCAAGTTAGCACTAGCCGAATGAGGAGCCAAAAATCCTAATCGAGACAAAATTAGACAAAATGACATTGCAAAAGTGACAAGCGAAAGATCTAATGCAAGGGGGTTGAATTTATGGGTAAAATGAAACCGCAAACCTAAAATGGGAAGGAAATGAAATTATTTGGATAGGAAATGTAAAGGGGGCAATAGGATAGGTTTGTGCAAATAATGAAGATTATACGCGTGATTAGGTTAAAAATGGAGAATTGCAGGTGAAATTGATTTTTAGCGCCTACAATTAGAATAACCACAATCATTGGTGCTAGCACTTGCACTCATAGTATCACTCTTATGCTCACTAGATGATAAATGCAACAAGGTGTTAAAAGGTAGCATCCAAGGTGATATGGCTTGCCTCAATATCCCACTTCTTTGTCCCCTTCCTTTTAGTTACTTTGTGTGACAATAGGCACAAGTTGGAATGTAGATACACTAAGTCCTTTACCATTTGTAAGTACACTCTGTTACACTTTACTAAGTGGTTGAATGAGAATGTGCTCCAATTCCTCTTTGATGCAAATGAACTAGCTATTTATTAAAACTAAATTAGAGAATTGGAGTTGTAAATTCAGAATTTTAAATTCTCAAGTTGTAAACAAAAATATCATAGAATGAACTTGCAATAAAATTTTGATCTCAAAAGCTTATAGGTGTTGACTGTTTGGACATGGAAGTGCCACCACCAATGAGCATCAACCTTGAACTTGTTATGGAGCACATCAATACAATAGTCATTGAAGTGTACAAAATCCATCAATTCAAGTCCAATTATATCCCACATGTCAAGTCAATAGGGTCTATGAAGCACTATCTTGTACCCTTGGTTGACGTCTTCAAGATTCTTCTATTTTGCACTTTTGATGGCTTTTTTCTCAATCATTGAGTTGGTGCAATCAAATATATCTAGCAAACAAGGTCAATCCATGTCTTCTTAACAAATAATCCGGCACCGAGTATCATCTACTTGTAGTGATAGATTATCTCGATATGGACCTATTTTATCTATAACCATTTTAAATAATGTCTCTTCAACCTTCATAAATCATTTGACGGTCATTATGTTTGAGGAAAAATAAGCCTTGGCAACCTATTCAATGGAAATCAAAATTAATAAACTAAAAAATAAAGATTCTTAAATTCTGAAATAAGAAAACATAAAAGTAATTTTTTTAAAAAATCAGTAAAGTGAAACATAAATTATAAATATTAAAATTTTAAATATATAATAAATCTAAGTGATTCACTTACTTTCAACAACTCCAATGTTAAGAATGTTCTATATAAGCCCTGTGAGATATATAGTGCTTGATGATGAACATTTGAATGTTATCAACCTCATTGTACACATCATGTTTAATTCAATTAATTTAAGTATGTTTTTGGTAGCATAAGGTTAAGAGAGTGGAACGTAAAAGGTGTCCAAAACATATCAATGACTTGAACAGACATTTTGAGGCCCTAGTTTCTCAAAGGATTGACAATAATATTAACAGTAGTTGCACCACCCTTCACCTCCACCATCACAATCCATTTTCTTCAAAATATAATGCCCTGTGAAGGGAGGAATTTTACCCCTGCCAATTTCTTTTGGTTAAAATTAGCAAAAACGACTGAAGGCATTGGAGGCCTGTCTTAAACATCACACACTATTTATATGTGGTAACTATGGGCAACGGCCATTCCTGTTCAATTCATGTTAATTTCAAATCCAAACTTTTTCCACTTAAAAGTCCGGTGAATGCATATGATGGCGATATTGAGCGCATTGACACCCATCAGAATCGGATTAGTTATAGTTGGAAATACTCTGGCTTTTCCACATCCTCTAATTAGTTTGGGATTAATGGGTGCTTCACTTTTTTCCTCATCTGTGTTATGCATTTGCCATGATTTTTGAGATTCATGCCTCAACTTCTTCTTCAACAAAAAAACACTAAGCAAGCAATTGGCCTAAAATGTGGTCTCACTGAATACTATGATTGCAGGATAAGAAAAAAATATGTTACACACTTTCAAACAATTACGCAGGTGTAAGGCCAAACTCTAAAACCTTTTCTAGCATCCTCCTAGACTGTGCCAAAACCAGAGCTTTGGAACATGGTATGAACATCCATTACATGTAAACAATGGAGGAATTTTGTCAGATGTTGTAGCTGCAACTGACCTGGCACAAAAGGGTAAGAATAGACAAGGTACATAAACTATTTGACAGAATGTCATAATTATAGGATATGCAAAACATGAAAACATAGATAAGGAAGCTGAACTGTTTGACATAATGCCTCAAAAGAAATTGTTTTGAGCCTCTTGATTGCAAGATATTAACAAAATGGATATGTTGAAGAGATTGTATAAACTTGCAACCAAATTCTAAATGCAGACTCTACTACCTTTACTAGCATCTTCCTTGCCTGTACCAAATGGGGGCTTCAGAATAGGGTATAAACATCTTTAAAATCACAAAGGATAAAATAATTTTATCAAATGTAGTTGAGGAATAAAATGATATCTAAGTTTATATGGAGTTGAGAAAGGTTTAGATTTAATGGTATATAGGAAGGGCGAAATAATTATTGTGTATTATACGCATGATTTGTAATGTTATTAAATTGTCATAATTTATTTTTAAGTTATATTTTTAATTTAAAGCTGGATTTTGTTTATTCATATTCATAAAGTATTTCTACTATTTCTCGTATCATTATTTATTATCATTTTATGACAACTATATATTTATGGTGTGATTTTTCTTTCCACTACCATTCCATTCTTTCTTACCTCTCACTCTCTTTAGACATCCTCTATTCTACCAATGCTTCTTATATCACTACTAGTTGAACTTTTAGTGATCCTTTAATAAACTAGTCAAGTAGTTTAATCAACTTAAGAAGAAGGTGGATACCATGCATGTATCTTTGACTCTATTGCATATAATCCTCCACATTGCACATCTTTTGCATTCGAAGTTGTTACACACTGATTGTCAATTGGATTTATTATAGCTATATTTGAACTATATTATGAGAATGTTGGTCACAAAGTTCACCCAAGTTTTCAATGATACATGCTAGATATTGCATATGAAGATAAAATATTACCTAAATTATTTCCATGAACTCTAAGGACTATGCCCTTGAATAATTCTAATCTTTAGCTCCTATTTATATCCGTTATATTCGCAAGTTAGCCCCCACTCTCATACAACACTTATGTATCAATATGGGCTTATAAACAACTAACTAATTTAACTAAATGGTCCTAGAGACATAGTGAGTCTACTAAAACTATGAAATTAGCTTCAAATATTCATGTGGTATAATTTATGTGTTCATGTAAAAATAATTGAACTTTAACTCTTTGAATCTAATGATTGGAATTGTGGGGCCTCACCTAGTTCCTTGAACCCTTCAAAATGTCAACAATAATATATTTTAAAAAAGGAAATGACAAGAAAGAATATAAATATAGTTCCAATCAAATGTCTACAACATCAAATTTTATCATTCAAACATTAAGGGAATAGGAAATTTGCAAATCTTAGAAAACCATTCGATAATGTTCTTCAAACCTTCTTAATATTTTTTGTCAACCTTAATTCTATCTGTGTATGGTGAAAAGTTGATAATGGAACAACAATATTGAAAGACTAAATGAATTCAACCACAGAACCCTAGCCTAACAATAACAAAGATTCACCATAACATATGAAGATTACCTGAGACAATGCAAATTAACAAAATCAAAAAGATTATACCATCACATGTCAACTAGGGTTTGAATCTTTATTCTTCCTATCTCCATTGATCTTGGTTGATATATTTTCTCTCAGATTTTAGGTGTTCTTAAGAGCTCAACAAAGAACGGAAATGTAGCTGAAAGTTTGATAGCAAAAAAGATTGATTGCATAAGATCGATTAGAATGCTCATTAGTTAATTCGAATGATTAGGGTTCATAATGAAAGAAGCATCCTCTTATATAGAAGACACTATACGAAATGGAGGGATAAGATTAAGAGGTGTAAAGATAAATGGTTGGCTAGGATTAGAGGGTAGGTATAAGAAATAATAAAATGATAAAGGAGGTAGGTAGTGTAGGAATTAATAGATGAATGACATCTGTCATGGGTAGAAAAGGATAATGAATTAATTAAATAAATAAAGATTTATTTAATTAGTAGAGGAAATGGGATCAATTAGATAAATAAGTATTTATTTAATTTGGGAAAAGACAATTTAAATAAATAAAATATTTATTTAAATGAGGAAATACTTAGAAGAGGATTAATTAATTAATTAATTAATTAATTAATTAACGATTTATTTAATTAATTGAAGAATTAGGCTTAAATAATTAAATAAATAAAAAATATTTATTTAATTAAACAAGACAATTTTAGGTATCTACATCTTGCCCCTCTTTGAGACAATGTAGATTGTCGTGTTGACTCAAAGAAGATAAGATAAACTGATACAAAGTTGCCTCATTATGGGAATGATATTCCCCCTCGAGAGATTGCATGAAAATGTTTGAAAAGATCGTAGACAATCTCTCAATAAGAAAGAAAGGCTAGAAAGGACTAATAAGATAGGATAGAGTGACAGAGTCATGGGATAAAGAAGATTGACTCGGGAGACTACGGATAGGGTAGTCTATAAGATAGACCACGAGGGAAAACATCCTCATTGTCATTTACACACCTAAGAAATCAGAGTGTAGAGAGAGTAGAGAGAAGTCAGCAGCGATGACATTGGTACATTGATTCGACCGTGTTCACCGATATCAAAGACCAACATATGCAAGAGAGTTGGTGAGCACCACAAAACCTCCTTTTATGTTCGTATATTAATTGTTATCATAAATGCATGTTAGGTAGGGCTATAAAATGCCAAGTGGAGGGAAAAAAAGTTAAGGTATGTTTGTGTTGGTGCCAAGTGCATCTGGGAAGGATAGGCGTGTCTGTGTCTAGTTTAAATGCGTCTATGATTTGAAAGGCGTTTGTGCCACATGCGAGCGTGTCTATATTGAGAAGGCGCACTTATGAAAGATAGAGACACGTTTGTGTGTTTCAGGCATGTATGTGCAGGGAAGGCACATTTGTGTAAGTTTAAAGCATGTTTACACCTTCAAGGTCAAATCGACAGTTATGTGAAAACATACATTGTCGATTGGATAAGCTACTGAGAGGATACACTCAATTAGGTCCTCTAGGGAAGACTAGGATAATAGATAGGGCTAGGATTGAAAATTGTGTGATAGAACATACGTTGTTAATTAGGAAACTACTCGAGAAGATACACTCAAGCAGAGGCCCTAAGATAGGATAGAGCGGGGCACTTTGTGATGAACAGGGTGTACCAAATAAATTGAAAATTATGTGATAAAACATACGTTGTCAATTGGATTGGGCTGAAATTGACAATTCTATGATAAAACATATGTTGTCAATTGGGTAAGATACTCAAGAGGATGCACTCAAGTAGGTGCCCTAAAAAATAAGATAAAAGAAGCACTTTGTGATGAACAAGGAGTACTACTAGGATAGAGTTTTGTATGTGTAGCATCCTAAAATTGTGACACTTGCAATTTCGACTGCATTTGGGTCTTCAAGATGGTGATGCAACATGGAACTTGAATGGAGAACTCGAAACTTGTTCATGACATCAAAAACTGCATTTCTCAGCACCCTAGCTTGATCCTCCTTGCACCCTACTGTCCCTGGAGGAGGGACCATGGCGCCCAGCGCCCTGGTCCCTGGCCCTATTTTTCGGCCCGGTCTCTTTTGGGTCTCGGGTCTTTAAGTTTGCAAATTGGAAAATAATATTTCTTGGTCGGCCTAAGGTCAGGAAAATCAGTCTATCAGCCCTAATTGACAAGTATATAAACTACATTTCCTCTCCCATTTTGGTAGATGGAAAAAGGCGGAAACGATATTCAAACATTCAAGCATTCAAGCATTCCTTCAAGCAATTGATCATTCTAAGTCTCCATTCAAGGCTAAGTGTTGCATTCAAGACAAGGATTCAACCATTGAAGAGGAGATCACTTACAACACATTACATACTACATACATTACACCTTCGCATGTAAGAATACAAACATTCTTACAACAAGGTATCAGTACTTGTTTACATTACAAACATTTACATTTACAGCATTCTCATTTCTTGGTTAATTCCAAAACCGGGGTTTGACCTAAAGGCAAACCCCTCATCCCTAACCCGCCAATCATCCTCTCTTTTTTGTGTGTAGGTTGCAGGTACGCGGCTGTAATTGAAGATCTGGAATCCTTGTGCAGAGACGAATAGATCCACCTTCGTTTCGCGGATTTTTCAGAGGACCGTGTGCACGTCGGGCGCCATCGTCCCGTCAACTTTCGCTCAAATTTGCAGAACAACACCGTCTCGACATTTTACTGCTAATTCCAGGTCCGCAGCTTCATCCTATATTCCTATCTCTGTTTATAAGTGAATCTTTCTCACTTTTCATGCATTCCTAGTCCAATCATTCTATCTACATTTCTTTACAAAAGAGGGTATCCTTGATGTCCTAACCCTTGAAATTCATTTAGAATCTAATCTTGCATTGTGTGGGGTTGGATCTTGTGGGTTTCAACCCCTCTTTTGAATGTAAATTCTCCCCTAAGTGAAAACCATCAACCCTAGTAACTCTCCCTTCTCTCTCCTTGGAGTTGGGGAGGGGAGAATGAGTAGGGTTTGATTTTTCTGCTTTACATTTTGGTGAACCCGACGTGAACATCCTCATTCTGATTATCCATGGTTAGATCTAAAAATTTTGTTTCCTTAATTACATTTCCATGTTTGATCTTTTGCAAATTTTAGAGGCTAATTGCATAAAAACCCTAAAATTTTCCTTTTAGTAATTAAGCTTGTGAAATGTTTAATTGTTAATGCTTGTTTTAGATCTACCCTTCTATTGCAAATTGTCAATTCATATTTGTGCTTTAATTTTGAAAATTAAGTGGTTAAGTGTCAAAACCCTAATTTTTAAAACCTCCTTGATTCAACCTTTGACTGATAATTTCACTGATCAAAACACCTCCAAATCGGCTGTAACTTTGGATTCCGCAATAAAATCACAATATCTTTCATCCCTGAAAATTTGGAAAAAAGTTGCGAGGACCATGTGCACCCCGAGCGCCATCGTCCCCGACATTTTTTTCGAAATTTCGGGAGTTAGACCTTACTGTATTTTTCTGCTAAAATCCAGAATTTTGGCTGATTTTATCAATTTTAACACTTTCAAAATTAAAGTCAAAGTTGGTCTAGTGATTGCTTGGATTGAGGCTTCTAATCATTCAAAAAATTTTGAAATTGAAATTCATATCAAAATTGTGTTTCTTACAGTCCTAAATCTGAAAAGTGTGTTGGTATTCATTCGAAATTTCAGTGCTTTATTCAAATTTTTGTAGTTGTGACTTTTGAAATTAAGTGTTTAATTGCAACAACCTTGATTTCCACTTTCAAATTCGAATTTTGCATGAAATCGAGTCAACTTTTGAATTTCGAAGCTTGCATTGCTTTTAGCATTCCCTCTAAAATCATAAAATTCAAAATTTCAGTTTCCCTCTCTTTTCCAAAATTCAAATTTTACATTTTTCAACAATCTTGGTACGGTTCAATTTTGAGATTGCAACTTTAATTTGGCCTATCTACAGATCGTAAAATCACTCAATTTTTTCAGATTAGCTTTAAAATCATCATAACTTTCATCCCTGCAAATTTAGAAAAAAGTTGCAAGGACCGTGTGCACTCCGTTCACCACGGTCCCGGACATTTTTTCTGAAATTTTGGGAGATTGTCCTGATTGCATTTAACAGCTTAAATCTAGGAGATTGGCTGATTTTATTGAAATTTTCTACCTCTAAAATTCAAAATCTTCTCTCTCTCTTTAGTGCATGAGTTTTACAACAATAAGCCCTACTTACACTATTCCCGTTAGACGAAGCCTTAGAATTAAGTCTTTCCAAGGTTTAATTACTGAGGAGATGGAACCTAATTTGAATGGCCTTTTTAACGAGGACATGGGTAATTCCTCTAATCCTCTTAATGATGAAGAAGCTCTCCATGAGGTTTCTGTAGAACAACTTTCAAAATTGGATAACCAATTTGATGATTTTTGATAATGGATGTCTCAAGAATACCCCGATAGTGAAGCTCTTTCATTAATTGAGGGTCTAAAACGTATGGTTCAAAGTGATAAGAATGTAATTGATGTTTTGTGTGGTATTGGACACATTGTGGATTCGAATGTGATGCTGATGAAAAGTTGTGGCGAAACCTTAGGTTATACACAACCTCCTACTCAAGTTAATCATTCTATTCCTTTGACAACTCCTATTGCTAGTATACCTACTTTTACATCAAACATAATGACTACTTCAATACAAGACATTCCTCCTATGATCACTAGTCATGGGGGCAATCCTTCTTCAATCAACCCTCTTCCTTCATTCAATCCAACTTCTTCATTCATTCCTTCAATGAGTGTTCCTATTATATCTCCACAAATGAACATTGCACAAGGGGGCAATTCATTTAACCATTCCATTCCTCCTTGTAGTGTTCCTCCTTTCCAATCATCTCCTATGACTAACTATCATAGTGTCCCACCACCTTACTCTTTACCTTCTTTCAATAACATAACACCTCCATCGCAATCTAACACATCTAATATGAATTCTTCGACTGAAGCTACCATTAACAATCTTGCACAAACTGTCTCTTCTTTACAGCAACAAATTGCCTCTATGAATCAATCTAAGTTTAGTGTGCCCACATTTGATGTTGCGAGCCCACTTTCTCTTGACATTGTTCGAGCTATCCCCCCTAAACATGTTGAAATCCTGCATTTGGAGCTTTATAATGGTAAGGGTGATCCTCTAACACATGTTAAGACCTTTCAAACAATATGTACCGATTTTGCTTATGACCAAAGGTTGCTTGCAAAACTATTTACTAGAACATTAAGAGATAAAGCCCTACAATGGTATTGCTCATTGCATTCTTATTCTATTTCTTCTTTCGAACAACTTGCAAATGCTTTTATTCAACAATTTCAAAACAATATAAGTCCTAAAGTTACTTTGATTGATTTAATGCATTGTAAACAAGGTGTTAAAGAAAAAGTGACTGATTTCATTGGTAGATATAAGCATTTGTATGC
This sequence comes from Cryptomeria japonica, assembly GCF_030272615.1. NCBI lineage: Eukaryota > Viridiplantae > Streptophyta > Pinopsida > Cupressales > Cupressaceae > Cryptomeria > Cryptomeria japonica. The sequence goes on along the minus strand of NC_081406.1, from coordinate 466,048,196 downwards.
TCAAATTTCTTTTCCAGTGCCTGACAATGACATTCAAAGAATCTTTATTTCTAATTTACAAAAAGATATTAGAGAAAAACTTCTATTTTTTGAGTTTACTTCTTTCCAACAGTTGTGCGCAACTCTTCACAATTATCAACTGACTGTGAGTCAAATGGAACAAGCAAATCCTATGGCTCCGAGTGATAAGGGTGATAGTAGTCAACAACCATTTGGGAAGTTTAAACTGAACAAAGAGTCCATTAAATTCAATGAAAACATCATCAACAACAATGTGAATGCGGCATCAGGCGTGCCTCCTATTTCTAAGTTTTTCAAGAAAGAAAGAAAGTTTACTCCTTTGAATGAATCATTGACAAAATGTGCTTACTCTTCCTCCTACAAGGCAAATAGAGCCTGCAAAGATTAATTCACCCTATTTTGATAACAAATCTTTTTTTTCAATTTCATCGTCATCCTGGGCATGATACTAAAAAATGTTTTTCTTTAAAGGGTAAAATTCAAGATTTGATTGATAATAATACTATTTCTATTTCTGGAGTGAATGATAAAGGCAACACATCTGTAGCTCCTCCTAACCAAAATCTTCATATTTTTACTGATCCATTGCCTTCTCATACCTCTAATAAGCAACTATTTCTTCTCCTTGTGTTACCCTACAAGAATTCCAATCTCAATGCAACAAGCCATAGGATAGTGGAGAGGTCACTATGCCCTACTTGAAATTGTTGCACAATAACAATGGGTGAACCCACAATAGTGGCTTACACTTTTTTGCCAACTTTGACACTACAATATTCTTTTGCAAAAAAAACTTCAGATTTAGACACCTATTACTTCTAAACTGTAAGGAATTTGTACATGATGTGAACTAGTGATTTGTGGTATTTTGTATTTAGATTCTAAAAATATTTTTTTAACAATTTTTGGAATCAATTTGCTTCCATTTTTCTATCTCCCTCGAAAACTAGTTTTTTTTCAAAATAACAATTTTAAAGAGTGATACTCACTCTGTATAGCATAACTTTTTTTCTATAATAGATATGAATGTGATTCTTTCTAATTTGGTTTTGTAACATCCATATGTAGTGTTTGCAATTGGTTTTGTAATACTATCTTCAATATTTCATATTTTATTAATATTTGAAGTTGAGTTAACTGTAATTTTGACATATGTCCATTTGATATTACATAACTTGTATATGTAACAAAAAATCAATTTTTTTTTGTTGTTGGAAAGAGGACTTAAATACCTAGTGCATAAATATTTTTTAGAACTTTTTGGGTGATGTTTACTATTTTTCCATAAGCATTGAACAAAGAAGTTCACGTTTAGTGAAAACCCTACATTCCTAAGAAATAAAATAAAAATATATTAATGAAATTAAATATATTAAAAATAATAGTATTTGGAAAGCTTATAATAAGGGATAAATAATTTAAAAAATAAAACTTCTAAATAAATTCATTTGACCCCCCAAAAGATAATGTAAAATTGGTTTTTTATCAACATTTGATAGATGGAAAGGACACTCCATTGCAAGTATGATTTAGAACTAGAGAGGTTCTATCCAAAAAAAATTGATCTAAGAGCATTTGATCTAACTCTCTTCAATTAATTACTTCAAATGGGACCTCTTAAAGCTTAAATCATTATATTTTCTAAAAAATATATTTCAACAAAAAACAGGATGCACGAAAAAGTGGGAACTACCATTGTGAGTTCACCCCAATATGTACACAATTTGCATGGTGCGAGATAGCGGGGGATCAATTTCGCTTTGAATTTTCTTGTCCCACATGGTCAACCAATACTCAACAACATGCCATGGGATAGCGAGGGGTCTTCGACCTCTATGACACTTTAATCCTGCATGACTCATGCATCATTCTTTTCAACATTGCGGGGAGCTGTGGATGACATTTTCTTTATTTTAGTGTTATCCTGCATGGTCTATTTCCTTCATATGTGGAGATGATGATTCTAGTTGAAACCCCTGCAGCATAACATGGCGTGGTATGAGCAATTGCACAACATAACATGTGTGTTATGCATGATTGCTACCTATTTTTATGCAACCTTTTGACATCCCTTGACATTAATGACAATAATGCCAACAAAAAAGGGAACACTCATGGTAGGAGAAATGAAAGAATATGTATTGCCCCCATGACTAACACTTGAAGGTATAAAATTTTGTGTAGAGGTAGCCATGATGTTTGATGTGAAGGTAGGAACACTAGTCATAGGAGTTGTTAAAGGAATGTAATGATTAACTTGACTAGGAGGTTATGTATAACGTAGGTTTTTGGCATAACTCTTCATAGACATGATATTAGAATCAATAATATGAGCAATACCCCACAAGATATCAACACCATGTTTATCACTTTGAATCATTCTTTTTAATCATTCAATCAATGAGAGAGCTTCATTTTTTGGGTATTCTTGACTCATCCATTGTTGAAGATTGTCAAATTGATTGTCCATCTTCATCAATTGGTCAACGGATACCCTAGTTAGTGATTCTTCTTCACTATGACAATTATCAAGAGGATAAACGGGAATTTTTGTAGGATTAGAAGAAGCACCAGTATTCTCATTGAAAAAGATAGCCAAATTAGGCCCCATCTCCTCGGTAAGTAAACCTTCAGCAGCCTTAATTCTATAACTTATCCTAATGAGGATACTATAGGTAAGACTAATAGTAGTAAAACTCATGCAATAGTGAAAATAAATTGAAAGAATAATGCAATCTCCTAGGAATTTGAAATTTAAAATTAGGGTTTTGTTAAAATAACCTCTTAAATTAAATTTGAAATTATCTCCTAGAAGATATAAATTTGAATTTAAAATTACGGCTGAAAATGACCTCTTAATTTCAAAATTTTGAAAGGAAAGAAAATTAAAAAAAAAATTAGGGTGGTCAACATCTTAATTAAAATTTTGAGATTTTAAAATGTTGAAATTCATATCTGTTTTCGACCTTAGGGTGACCTAAAATCAATAAAATTTCACAACTCTCTGGAATTGTGCAGTAAAATATAGTCAAAATAGGCTCTCAAAATTTGAGGAGATTAAGTTGGGACCAAGTTGGTAGTGACTTGGTCCAAACACACAGTCCAACGAGCTTGTTACCAAATTTTTTGCTGAAGCAAGACATTGTGACTTTAATGTGAATTCCAAAAGGATATGGGAATTGGAGATGTTGAGATATGCAAAAATAAGCCTTGAAGGTCGAAATAAGACACACTTAGGATGTTTGATAAAATGATTAATAGAAAGAACAACAAAAAGGGAACACTTAAGGGCCAACTTTTATGATGTTTAGAAGTAGGACAAGAGGCTTTAGATTTAATTGAGCCAATTAAATTCTTAATGGAAATTTGGAAATTGCGAAAGATTAATTTAATTTTGAAAATTAGGGTTTGTTGCATAAACCGCTTAATTTTAAAAATTTAAATTTAAAAATTTGAATTTTGCAAGGATGGAAAATGGATTTTTGAAATTGAAGCAAAGACCAAAATCTGAAAATTAATTCAAGATCTACACAACCCAAAAGTTTAATTTTAAAATAAAAAATTAGGATTTTGTGATTTAACAGCTTAATTTAAAAATTTTAAAATTGAAAGTGTAAATGAAAACATGAATTACAAAATTGAAGAGTTCTGAGATCTAAAACAATCAATCCAATTTAGACAAATGACAAGCTCAATTTTGAATCTAAAGATTAGAGTTTTTGTAAATTCAACTTCTAAATTTTTAAAAATTGCAAGGAAAATACACTTGCAAATGAAAATTTTAATTTAAAAATTCATATACTGAAATCTTAAAACAAAACTTAGAATTAAAGGTGCAAAGAGTCAAGTTCACAAAAATGTAAAGTGAAAATTTTTTGGGGCTTTGCAAATTCCCTATGTGGGAAGTGTGGGAATTTACTAAGCACAATTTTCACTTGAGGAGGACTTTACATTCAAAAGAAGGGTTGAATCTACTAGATCCAATCCTAAATGATGCAAGGACTCAATACTAAGTAGATTTATTGTGACTGGAATGCAATTGACCATCTTTTGTAAGTTGACTAGTTGAATTAAAATTAAGTGTTGGAAATGGAGACAAAGTATGACAAAACAACAAGCTACAAATTTGGGATTCAATCGTACACTTAGATCTGAGAAGTTTGAGATGATTCAAAGCGGCTCCGCAAAATTGGGAAAAATTTGTAGGGACTGTGTGTCTCGATAGGGGTGCCCACCTATCGGTCCTCTGAAATTTCCGTGCATCAGAAATGGGTTTTTTGTCTCTGTGAATAAAGATTAATTCCAGAAGTACAGTTGTGAATATGTTTCCTTCACACAAAAAGAAAGGGAAGTGTGTTGGGAATGGGGGTTTGCCTTCAATTCAAACACTGATTTTGGAATTAACCAGGTGGTTGAAATAATGTAAATGAAATGACTGAAAGTATAAATCCTCCTCTTTGAGGGGATGTTGAATTGCCTAGAAAATTAAATTCTTATACCTCCTTGTGAAGTTTTTCTTGCCTCCACATGGAATTAGGGTTTCATGAATTAGAATGTTGATCTCCTCTTAAATGCTTGAAATATTGACTCTATTGTTGCTCCAAAGCTTGAAGGAAGATTGAAAATGCTCAATTGCTCTTGAATGCTTGATAAGCTCTTGTGTGTATGCCTTAGATCCTGGATCATTAAATGAGAGGGGGAATCCCTCTTATATAGTTTCTAGTAGGATTAACTAATTAACTTTTTGACTTGAGCCGACATAGGGGGGATTTTACCGCTTCAATTTGAGATAGGTCTAGGGGAAGGGGTCAAAGATATGTCCCCCTTAGGGGGCACCAGGGTGCCACACCCTAATCTTACCCTAATTTGGGGTAGGATCAAGGTGCAAGAAAAGTGCATTGTTAAGTTGCAAGGTGTTTTGATGTGCATGAGCATATTTAGGTCTCTGATCAAGTTGACGGGTGTAAACACTAAGGAAAGGACCTAAATGCAGTTGAAAATTGCAAGGGGTACAATTTTAGGACATTACATTATGTTAGGGGAAGGGGTCCAAGATTGGGGGGACCGGGGTGCCACTCCCTGGTTGTGCCCTAATTTGGGATAGGATCAAGGTGTAGACAAAGTTCATTGTTAAGTTGCAAAGTCTTTTTGATATGCAAGAGCATAGTCAGGTCTCTGATTAGGTTGAGGGGCACAAACACTAAGGCAAAGACCCAAATATAGTCGAAAATTGCAAGGGGTTCAATTTTAGGATGTTACATTATGTTAGGGAATAGTTCATGAATAAGATGCATAACATATGAATATTACCTATAAATATTTTGATGATCAAGGTAAGCTCCAGAAGAATGAGGATCTAGAGATATCAATATACCAACATTTTTACCTTGCCTCCTTGCACTAAAGTACCTTTATAAAAATAAGATGGTTTCATTTTTCTCTTAAATGCTTCCTCTCCATTACAAAGATCATTGATAGGAGTGTTGACTCTTTTGTCATTAACATAAGATACCCTAGGAGAGGGACAAGTGTTAACCTTTTCAATGTCATCTCTAAGTGTAATGGTGGAAACTTAGGGTTTTCACCATTAGATGTATGAAAACCACTAACTTTCCATTACATTAAATAAAGGGTGTGAAATCCAATAGATTTAGACATGAATCGGAAATGATAAGGACTAAATATTGAGTGGATTTAGGGGAGTATGAATCTGTTTTGCCTTCTTTTGTAAGTTGAAATGTTGAATTAAGATAAAGTGTTGAAAAATGAAGGTAAACATGTAGAAACAGTGAGCTACAGATGTGGGACTGAGACACATACTTGGATCTAAGCATTATATGTAGATTCGGATCTGATCCTCAAAAAATCTCCACAAATGTCGAGATTGAAGCACCCACCACTCTGGTCCTCCTAACGTTTTGCACACCAAAGAGGGTTGATTTGTCTTTGCAAATAATGCCTATTTTTAGGATTGCAACTTAGTAACTATTTCTAGCACATAAAAAGAAAGGGAAATAGGTTGGGAATAGGGGCTTGCCTTAGGTCAAATCCCTATTTTGGAAATAACCATGAAATTGATATAAAGATAATTGCAATTATTGTAATGTAAGATTCTCCTTTTGAGGGAGATGTTGAATAATGACTGAAAAGCAAGTGATATATCTCATTGTGAAGCTTTGTTTGTCTCCACACAGAATTAGGGATTGATGAAGTCTTCAACAAAATAGGATGAAAGATTTCTACTTCAATGCTTGATTCTTGACTTATTATTTCTCCAAGGCTTGAAGGAAGACCGATTAATGCTTAATTGCTCTTGAATTCTTGATTTGTTGATGCCATATGATTGTTGGATGCTTGATAGATGTTGTAGATGTAAAATGGGAGAGGAAAACCTCCTTTTATACTTTCCTAGTAGAAAACCTTGCTATTTTCCTGACATAATCTAACACGGAGAGAGAAATTCCACCCAAATTTGAATAGGGAAAAGTGTTTTAGAGAGGCCGCAATTAGGGGGGACTAGAGTATGGCACTCTAGTCCTAATTAGGAATAGAGTGTGGTACCCTAATCACACCCCTATTTAGGTCTAGGATAAGATATCAGATGCATAGAAAAAGTAAAATATATTATAATTCAAGAGGGGCATGAGCATAATCAAGCCAAGGGGAGAAAACTCTAAGGTAGGGACCTAATGTGGTCAAAATTGTACAAGGGTGAAATTTTAGGATGCCACATTTAACCCCCACTTTATTGGGAGTATGAAGTCAATCATACTCTCTGTAAAGTACAAAGGTTTCACATTGAAAAAATTTCACTAAGTTATCAAGGAGGCAAGATACAACAAGCCCCTAGTGGACTTTAGGATCTCACAACTTCAATAACAAGATAAAATGAACATCATGAAAGAAAGAGAAAGAGAGAACCATGAATAAAAACTAGTAAGGTTCCCTTACCATGAGTCATGAAAAGAAAAATACCAAAATTACAAAGGAAAAGACAAATTTCACTAACTTAAGTTTCAAGATATGTAAGAGAGAGAAGCATTGAGTGGAGTGTATGCCCCCACATTAAAGCGATTGCATACACCTTGTTGAGAGAATTTTTTTAAGGTAGGATACACCCCAAAAGGACAAGAATGTTATCACAATAATATGCCCCCAAGAGAGGAGGAATCAAAGGATAATGATCACAAAACAAAAAGCACAGGGTGGTTTCACTTAGCTTTGGGGTCAGTATGCTTTGTATGATAAATAATACATATCATGTATATATATGCATAGAATTTTCCTCTTCCTCCCCCCCAAAAAAAACCACCATGGAAGAAGGGCACATGTGTCTTTTGAGTCAACATAAGAGAGACCAAAAGAGATCTTAATTATTTGCATCATCCTCAAGTAAACAACACTAGGGACAATAAATAAAATAATTGAGAGACAAATAGAAGAAGATCACAAGAGAGAGAGAGAGAGAGAGAGAGAGAGAGAGAGAGAGAATCTATAGCGCGAATGGAGATAATCAAGCAATTCATCTGCCTCCCAATCTTGCTCATCATTATTTTGGGAAGTTGGAAAATATGCAAGAGAAGCAACATCAAGCACAATAGATGGAGCTATCATAATTTCCAAACAAAGACCATTCTCTAATGATGAGTCACTTTGTCTGTTACTTTGAGCTAATTCTTTGAAAAATTCTTTAGATAAATCATTATAAATATCAACATATTCATATTCGTCATATGAAATATTAGGATCAATATTTTCATTATGAATAACATTCTCACCTATTTCTTCATCAAGATTAACAAAAATGGGAGCTCTACTAGGAAGAGAAATTGAACCATCATTTATCTTGATTATTTTATGTCTTGGATAATTAGGTTGAGCTTCTTCCCTAGGGTTAGGAGAAGATTGATAAAATGGAATTATATCAAGAGTTGGTGTCTTTGGGGAAGAAGTATTTTGAGAAGAAAGTTCGCGAGCCCTCACATGTAATCTATGTTGGTGTTCTCTCGCACAATGGTTTCATTTAATTTTATCTTAAGGTTGTGAAGGTTTAGTTTCATCAGGCGTAGGTTTATTTTCTGCTTTGAAGGAAGGATGCATAGGGGAAGGTCTTTTAGGTTGAACAATAGTAGAGGTCGGCCGCTTCCCTTTGTAAGTCATAGGAGGTAGAACCACACCATATAAAAGAGGAATAGAAGTTGTGGGAATGATACCATGTTCATTATGAGGAGGAGGAATAGGTCTATCCTTAGGAAAAATAATATGTTTATCCTTAGAAGGAGGAATAGATTGACACTTAGGAGGAAGAGATTTTGTATCCTCTGGAGGAAGAATAGACTCATCCTTAGAAGAAAGAATAGATTATTTCTTAGGAGAAAGAATATTTGTATCCTTAGGAGGAATAATGGACTTATCCATAAGAAGAGGCATATGATCATTATTCGGAGGAAGACTAAGTGTTGGATTTCAATGTTAACTCAAGGATAAAATCATCTCATTTTTTCATTTTTAATAGGATTGAAAACCAGGATCACTTCTAGGTTTAAGAGGTTGGAATTGTTAGAACAAAAAATAATCAAGGCAAGCATCTCTTTTCCTAATCGTGGGATGGTACATTCTATGATTAACAGTTATGATCTTATCATCAAGAGGTAATTTAAAGAATTTATGAATAGTAGTAGGGATTTCCTTCATGAAAGAGAGCTAACGATGTCCTGACTTCACACAAAGTTGCTCCAATATAGGAATTATAGCAAAGTTAATATCTAAAGATTTATTACCAAACTCAACGGGAAGAGAAATAGAACCAATGGCGAGACAACAAAAACCATCAAATATTTTAATCACCACATACTATTTCACAAATGTGTAATGCCCTGCTAGGAAACCCCTAAGGGTTTAAGTTAAAAACACTCGAATAGAGTGTAAATATTTTTTTTTTATAATAATAGTTAAGAGTATTACTGATAAGTTACAACATTAAGATAATTTGGAGTTATCTGAAACTTAGATAGCACAGCGGATGGCTAAATGATCCTAAGGAGTTTCCCAACGCGATTACATAACCTAACACCTAACTCAACTTGCGTCAATTGATCCATTAATCTGGATATCTTAATTGTGAGATAATGCATAAGACATGATTATATATATGTTCAAAGATATGACATCTTAGAATTTTAGGAAGCGTTCATTTACTTGGGGAGGTTAGGAGGCCATCGTGAGGTTATTTACTCATTGCACATTAACACCTAATTATTATAAGAGGCCTTCCTTAAGGTTCAATGCAATTAATCTACCAAGTTCACTCATTTGGTTTTAAGATAACCACCCACATTTGATATCTTTCTTAAATATTAAAAGTATGGTTAATAAGATGAGATTCATTCATTAAGGATTAGACTTCCCTTAAAAGAGTGAGGTTCCTTCATTTGAATTCATGCATAGCCAATTAATGAGTTGTAATTCTTTTATGGAGGATAAAATGTAATTAGCCATAGGGTTCATTCCTTGAAGTTTTAATAATGCTAATAGAGGGACTAAAATCCATTAAGGTGAAAAGGTATTAGGAACACTTGAGTTCATACTTTAATTTAAAATGTAGTTAGCAAGATGTCATCCAATGTTACAGGATTAAAACATAAGTTCATAGTGACGTTCTTCCATTAGGATTTGAATATAACTATCTTATTGCATGTCACCCTTTTTAGTTAGATGAAGTTAACATGAAGAGATACATTTACTAAGATTAAGATATATAAACAACTTTACAATTACTTCCCATTTTAATTCATTTTTAGCAATCATAAGAGATTCTTTTATTAGGGATTATAACTATGGTTATATAGTTGAGTTCACCCAATTACCAAATTAATTTGGTAGGGATTATTTGTTAAGATTAAAACATAAAATAACTAAACAAATTCATCCAAAATGGTTTAACATAATTAACATGGCGTTACTCATTTACTAAGATAAAAAGGTAGATATCTATATGATGTTCATCCTATAAATTTCAATCTAGGAATTACAACATTAGTTCTAACTTTGCTGCCATACACATTCGTTCAATTTACATGCTTAATAACAAGTTAATCCAATGATATAACCCAGCGAGATTCTTTCTACTATTACTACTTTTAATTAACATTATCAAAATACTTTTCCATAATCTTAATTACAATCTTTTATGAACCTGATTACTATATTTGTCAAGATGAATAATTTTATGCACTTAGATTTAAATTCGTATATTTCCCATCGTACACTTTACAAGATAACAACCATACATGATAACTTAAAGCATGAAACAAAGGAAGCTAAAACATCGCATAACACAGATATGATCTCGGAGTTCACCCCTAAAGGGCTACATCTCCGGGTCTGCTCAACTGCAAGACCCCTTTGGTATTATATCGTTAGAAATACATGATTTATAAGTCTTTTACATCTTTGTCCCTTAGGCGAACACAACCATTATACAATAGACACCTCAGTCGAAATTTACATAATGATCCCTTTTGAAGCGGATCCAACTGAACACTTCAAGCAATTACAGGTTCAAATGACGGATGCTACTCTATCTAGGGATGTAATCGGCCATGACCAACACGAGTAAACAGATGATAGAGTCAGAGTCCAAAACAACCTAGCAAGACGTGCCACTATAACAGACGCATCGATTACCAAAATAATAGGCCGTGCTCTAGTGTTAACGGGTGATTACAACATTTTCCCAAGTTGACTCAAGCATCTAGACAGATTAATCAATCCTTAGATAAACACTAATGACAAGTTAGTTTTACAACAATAAACTAGCCCCTTTTCTAACGACACAAAAACAACCCTTTTTACTACAAGAACAAAATACATTAAGAATGAATGAAGAAATGGAATAATCATTTCCGAGCTAAATTAAGCCTCTATTGCATACATTTAAAAATTAAAGACCATTACCTCCATTCAATTTACTCATTATCATATAATCAATTATCATTCGATTTAAAATCACAATGAAAGTCATTGCTATATTAAAGCCCAAAAATCTATATATGTAATTAATAATATATGCTAAATAGATGTTATATCTATTAGCATGTATTATAATATATGCATTTATCCCTTTTTTTTTTTTTTTTTTAAACATTATTTTCTAAAATAAAACCCCAACTCTTTTTTTTTATAACACAAAATAATATTCAAAGTATATTTTATTGTATTATATATATATATATATATATATATATATATTTAATAAAAAAATTAAAACTAAAATAAAATGAAAAACTTAAAATAATAATAGAAGGGAGGGGCACTGCGGGGCCCACCTTCCAACACGGAAGAGGCGGGGATCCCGCAGCTCCCTCGCAGCCCGGCGGTGGCACAGGGATTCCCCTACGGCCACTGTGCATGCAGGGTTTCCCTGCGGCCACTGTGGTCGCAGGTTTTACCCTGCGGCCACAGTGGACGTAGGGATTGCCTGCGGCCACACTGGTCATAGGGTTTCCCTGCGGAGCCACAGGGAAGGGGAGGAAATGGGGGAGGGGGTGGCAGCACAAGCTAAGTTTCGGCTCCTCCGCCTACCAAACCCTAACCCAAAATACATATTATTATTATTTTTTTTGTTTATTTTTTTTGTATAAATTTTTCTACTCAGTCTAGTTTCGTCCCAAACCAAATTTTACTTTTTTTTTTTATTAAATAAACACAAAATGAAATAACTAACTCACATAAATCCTCATACCCCCCCTTTTTTTTTTTTCACAGCCACAAATATTTTTCAGATTATTTAAGCAATAGATTTGAGGAAGATTTTTTTTTTTCTTCTTTCCAAAAAGCCCAAGAAACCATGGTCAATCTTAAACCAAGAATAACCAAGCCTTCAACAAAACTGAAAACTAAATCTTAAGAACTCTCATGGGTAGTATTCCTTCCTATTTTTCCAGCATTTCATGGAGGACATAACAACAAACAAAAGGGTAGATTGGAATCCTACCTCCAAATGCATTCCGGGAAGAGATTTTTGACGAAGAGCTCCACTTGCCACTCCAAGCCAATCTCCCATTTTTCCCCAAAAAAAAACTCCCAAGAAAGAACCCCCAAAAACATTTCCAAACTAGGTTAAAATCAGAAACCCTATTTTTGACCTAATTCTCAATTTCGAATTTAGGCATTTGTTTATTTTTGAATAAAAGAAAATCCAAAATGGAAATCATTCTTCCCACTATTCAATACATCTTATTTGCTTTTCTAATTAAAATTAAAATGTTTCTATTTCTTGTTTAATTTTAATTCTAATTTCTCGATTCTAATTTAGGCCTACATTATATTTCGAAACTATTGACCAGGGTAAAGCGTTTTTTTTTTGATTAATTTAAATTTCAAAAAAAAAATCAATCTTTTATACTAAATCAACTTTACAAGTAAAAAGAATAATTTTCTTTAAATAATTAAATTTACCCTTTTCTCTTCCAAAATGCGAATGTGAATTAATTTATTTCTATTTCTCAAATGACTTTAAATTTTTCCTTTCTAAAACGCATAACTTCATTAAATTCATTATTATCAAATTTAACTATTAAATTGACTCGCTATAACATAATAAAGCGACCTTTTCAATAAATGACTAATCTTATGAAAGAAATCTATTTATTTTAATTCCTCAACTTTTAATGCATAAATGAACACATTATTTCAATTTAAATGCTTTAAGCTTGCTACAATTATAATTAAAGCGATCTCTTTTTAAATTAACGATTATTCATATAAGAGAAGCTACCTATTTAAATTTCTAAATTACTAATGCATACATCTACTCATTAAATTGAATTAAATACTTAGGATAACAAACTCCACTTACCCCGCACAAGGCATGCAAATTGAGGAAGTCCACCAAGTCACACGACATGCAACCCAATGAAAAGAAAGCCCCACGAATCACACACGACGCTCTCCTGACCATGGCTAAGGCAAGATGAGAGTATTATGACCACCAAATATGAATTCTAAGGATGAAGGAGGTATACTCAACCCTGCAAATCCCAAAGAAGATGAACCTCGCCCTAGGCGGTGTTGTACCTACAATCTCCTGCACCCATGAATTCATGCAAGCATACATATACATATACATATTCAATGAGGGTGTTAGCTCGAGATTTATCACAAGAGTTAGGAAACAATTACATTTACACAAGAATCGATGCAAGAGCACAATAATAAGTATGCACAATTATTTATATTATCTAAACTACACATTGCATCACGGTTAACCTACCATTCAAGAATGCCACGTAGGAAGTCAACCAAGATCAAATGGGTTTTACAAGTCCGACTAGGGTATGGGCATTACAAAATGTCACTTGATTTAATCGTAAGTATACTGAAATTATTTAGTTATCACATTAACCATACAAGTCAGAGCAATAAGAACCCCACAATAGGGTATGCCTTTTATTCTCATAGTGATATATAATGGGTCATCAAGTACATCACTAATCTTACCAGGATCAAATGGAATACATAATTCCTTAGGAGGCTCATTTTTATCAATAAGGTTCACTACATTATTAGAATCAAGGCTAAGATCATTGGGAGAGAAGGCAAGACAATCAGTCTCAATCAATGGGAAGGTAAAGGATCGGTGAAAATTTAAATATTTTGATTGGGAGGAGCTACAGATTTGTTTCCTTTATCATTCACACCAGTCACAGATATGGTATTGTCAAAAATCAAGTCATGAATCTTACTTCTCAAGGAATAACACTTTTTAGTGTCATGACCGGGTTGATGCTGGTATTGGGAAAAATATTTGGAATCAAAGGCATGTGACAAAGGCTTAGATGTATCAATTGGTTTAATAGGGGGAATTTTCAACACATTCCTTTGTAAGAATTGTGTCATAATATTGTGAAAATATTCATTAAGAGGAGTGAATTCTTTTCTAAAGTATTTGGACAAAGGAGGCACACTTGTTGTTGAAGCTGCTACTTGAGTGTTGTTGTTGTCATTGAACTTGATGAATCCCTTAATAAATTTTAACTTTGCATAAGGTTGTTGAAGATTTTCACTTTTATCATTCAGAGAAATTGAACACGATTGTTCCAATTGACCCACAGTAAGGTGATAATTGTGAAGTATTGTGCACATCTGCATAAACAAAGTAAACTCAAAAAAGAGAAGTTTATCCGTAATATCTTTTTCTAAAATAGAAATGAAAATTCTTTGAATATCTTGATCAGGAACAAGAAAAGAAATTTGAGAATAAAAATGCTTATATCTACCAATAAAATCAGTCACCTTGCAATGCATCAAATCAGTCAAAGTAATCTTAGGACCAATATTATTGTGAAATTGTTGAATAAAATTATTAGCCAATTGTTGAAAAGAAGTAATAGAATAATAAGGCAAAGAACAATATCATTGCAATGCTTTATCCCTTAGCGTTCTAGTAAACAATTTAGCCAACAATCTTTGGTCATGAGAAAAGTCACTACACAAAGTTTGAAATGTTGTAACATGAGTCAAAGGATCACCTTTTCCATTATAAAGCTCCAATTGAGGAACTTAAACATGTTTAGGAGGGACAACACGAACAATGTCATTAGATAATGGGCTTGCTACATCAAATGTGGGCACATTATACTTAGATTGATTCATAGAAGCTATTTGTTGTTGCAAGGAAGAAATGGTTTGGGATAGACTATTGATGGTTCATTTTGGATTGGGAAGGAGGAGCTTGAGAATAAGGAGGGATATTGCTATATGTAGGTGGGGGTTGAGAATAAGGAGGCGGGACACTATGATAGGTAGGTATGTGAGATGATTGGGTAACAAATGGAAGACTCATAGGAGGAGGTATGAAGGAATTATGATTAGAGGTCTTTCCCCCGTGACTAATATTTGTAGGTATAACATTTTGTGTATAGGTGGCCATGCTGTTTGATGTAAAGGTGGGAACACTAGTCATAGGGGTTGTCAAAGGAATGGAATGATTAACTCAAGTGACTAGGAGCTTGTGTATAACTAAGGACTTCAACACAACTCTTCATAGACATAATATTGGTGTCAACAATATGAGCAATATGACACAAGATATCAACATCAAGTCTATCACTTTGAACCATTCTTTTTAATCCTTCAATTAGTAGTAGAGACTCACTTTCAAGGTATTGTTGACTCGTCCACTGTTGAAGATTTTCAAATTTATTGTCAATCATCGCCAATTGCTCAACAAATACCCTAGTTAGTGATACATCCACATCATGAGAATTATGTAAAGAATGAGGATAAATGACATTATTTGTAGAATTGGTTTCGGAACCACCAATATCCTCATGGAACAAGTTATCCAAATTAGGCTCCATCACCTTGGTAATTAAACTTTGGGTAGCCTTAATTCTACAACTTCTTCTCATAGGGATATTATAGGTTGGACTAATAGTAGTAAAAATCATGCACTAAGTGAGGGAAATTGAAAGTTTGAAATGTGAGATTTGAAATATGAAATTTGAATTTTGAATTTTGAAACTTGCAAAATAATTGAATAATGCAAAATTTTAGAAAAAGGATTATTCAATTAAATAAGCAAATTGATTGAAAGATAAAGAATAATTGTGAAAAATTATGTAATCTACCAATAAATTTAAAATTTAAGAATTAGGGCCTTATGAAAAGAACCTCTTTATTTTAAAATTTAAATTTAACATTCGATTTAAGGTTGAAATTGAAATGATTAATCAAAAATTGAACAACCCACAAGGTTAATTTAAATTTAAAAATTAGGGCTCTTTTAATTAACCCCTTAATTTTAGAGTTTAAATTTGAAATTTGATCCAAGATTGCAATTTTGAATTTGAGGTAGCTCTAAAATGATAAATTCAAAATTTAACCAACCCACAAGCTCAATTTTAAAAATTAGGGTTTTTGAAATTAACCACTTAATTTTAAAATTTAAATTTGAAATTAAACTTGCGAGTGAAAATTTGAATTTTGAAACTAAAAAAACACTCATATTTGAAATAACCAAATCCAAATTAAGAAATTTTCAAGCTCAATTTTGAATTTAAAAATTAGTGTTTTAGTGAAATTAACCTCTAAATTTTTAAAATTTGCAAGGAAATCAAACTTGTAAATGAAACCTTGAATTTTGAATTGCATAAACACTCAGATCTAAGAACATAAATCAGAATAAGTGTAAAGAGTTGGGTTTACCAAAATGTAATGTTGAAAAAATAGGGTTTTCACCATTTGATGTATGAAACCCATAATTTGTCATTACATTCAAAAGAAGGTGGAATCCAATAGATTCAGATGCAAATCAGAAATCATAAAAACTAAATACTTATTGGATTTACAAGAGTGTGAATTTGTTTTGACCTCTTTTGCCAATAGATATATATGTAGATTCAGATCTAATCCTTGAAAAAGATCCAAAAATGTTGGGACCAGAGCACTCGTCGCTCTAGTCCTCCTAACTTTTCACATGCCAAAGAGGGTTGATTTGTCTATACAAACTGATGCTCTACAAAATACACAATGGTTAGAATAAAGCCTATGGTCATATAACACACAAAAGAAACAAGAAACAAGGATCAAAGGTTAGTGTTATTCAACCAAAAACTAATCTAAGTAGGTATATCAAAAGAGACACTAAAAACATGCTAAAGTATTTAAATAGGGAAACAAATGTCACAAAGCATCTCCAAATGCTTTCTAACATGCTTTTAGCTCTTTCTCCTTTGTTCCTCTCCTCTCCAAGTTCCAAATTAGTGTAGCTCTCAACAACTTTTTGCACTATGGATGCTTATGGAGGTTCAAGATTGAAATGTTTTAACTATGCTATGCAAGTGTGAATAATAGTTGAAATGAGAGATTTATCTAATTAACTAATTGATTTTAAACCAAAGGAGTGAATATGATGCTAAATGCTCTCTAGAAATGCCTATAGATTAAATGCATACAAGTTTTTAGGATCTGGATTATGAAGAAATGAGCTCTATTTATAGAAAAAATAGAGCAATGGATGGCTGAGATTGAGTAATCTCAACAAGAGTCAGGATTGAATGATATTCAATCCATGTGAGGACTTTCAATCCAATCCCAAGATGACAAGTGTCAATATGAGATAGGTTGAGAGGAGAGGGAATAATCATTAAATGCTTGACATGACTTGAGAGTTAACTTGGGAGTTAAGGTCAACGTTGGGTTGAGTGAATAAATTCTTTATTCAAAAATAAAGCTTTTATCCAATGGATAAACTCTTGCGCAAAGGTAAAAGGGATAACCATGGTCAAAGCAATAAATGCTTGAGGAGACACATGAGTCATATGAGGGTTGAGTTAGGGGTTAACCATAAATGGTCATGTAAGAGCCATAAGTGGTTTAGAAGACTTTTAGAGGTTAAATTGTTGAACACACAAAGAATTAAATGCTTTTCAAAGACTTTGAAGTCTTTGAAAAGTGACTCCAAGTTTCTAGGAATGTGACAATAATTAGGGGATGGATTAGGTTAATTAGGAAGGGTTTAGAAGAATCTAGAAGGGGGTTTTAGGAATGCAAGTGGGTTTGGTGGGTGAGGGAAAATAGGAGTTTATTAAAATAAAAATTCATTTATTTCAATTTTGTGGTTGCAACTTGCATTTGTAGGAAAATGCAAGTGGGGGGGGATAAATGATTTAAATAAATGTTTTATATAATTTATTTAAAAGAGGAAAATGGGTTAAATGAAATAAATATGATTTATTTATTTAATTGATTGTGAATTTGGTTTAATGAATTAATTAAAATAAATTGAATAATTTATTTAATTAATAGGAGAATGTTTGAAGATGAATTAATTAAATATTAATTTATTTAACTCATGTCTAGTGAATTTTTAATCAAATAAATAACAAATATGTATTTAATTAAAATGGATAGATTTATGTGACTACATTTGCTCCTCTTTGAGATGGTGCAGTTTATCGCATTGTTTCAAAGAAAGAGAAATAGGTGTGAAGAAATATGCCCCATAAAATATTAATTTAATGGGTGGTATTCCCCCTTGAGAGATTGGCCGAAAAATTTCAAAAAATCAGGAGATCTCTTGAAAAAGAATGAAAATTGGCAGGGTGGTAGAAGAGAAGAAGTTAGCAATACTGGTGAAAAATAGAAGAAAACGAAGATAAAATGGAGAAATGGGAGGCTCAGGAAGTTCATGGGGACCACGACGGTGAGTAGGGGAAAATTAGGGTTATGCTGAAGGGTTTATATGGGGAGAAAGGGGTGAAAATAGGCTCATTTGCATTTGCGTCCATAGTGAAATTTTAGCTCTGATAGTGACTTTTTGGAGGAGCAAGGAGCAGTCAGGATGCTGATTCCCATAGCAGAGCACCAATTAGAGTGAGTCCGTTGATTCTAGTGGCCAGACAACTACGAACTAGTAGTATGTGAATTTGAATTTTTTATTTTTGTGCATTTTTTATATGTTTTTAGCTAGATCCAAGTTGAGTCAAGACAATAGCGCTAAAATTGTGTTTTAGCGTTGTTGCCAACTAAATTAGCACTATTGTGCCGCTATAGCGCTATTGTATAACAGTTTTAGCACTTTTGTCAATAGTTGCACTATTGTATAGTTATTTTAGCACTGTTTGGCTTTTTAGCGCTATTGCTTCATCAATTGAGCGCTTTTGTTCCGAGGTAGCGCTTGTGTGTAGTGAGAATAATGCTTTTTATTTGTTAGCGCTATTGAGTAGTTGAAATAGCATTGTTGAGGTGATGTGGCACTATGGTATAGTTAGTATAGTGCTATTGATGTTTTAGCACTAGTGGATAGTTGAGTTAGCACTTTGGTCAATCTTGTAGCGCTGTAGAATGCAGAATAGCACTTTTGTTAGGAAAAATAAAATGCCCTAGTGTGTGTGAACAAGAATCTCCGGATGCCAATGATGTATGGATGGAGATGTGAGGTGAAAGTTGTTTTGAACCATAGAAGCCCTGATGAAACTTAGGTCATTAGGATAAATGCATGTTTAAGTCTAGCTGTGCCATGATTGCTTACCTGTTGAGACTCGAAGATACTTGATCAAAGTATCTGTTGATAGTCTAGGTTTAAACTTAAGAAAGTTTGAAACAAAACAACTGATGATGATGGTTAATGCACGTGTGTAGGAGGATCTACGCATCTTACAGATGTGTGAGAGACATCCCTCCACACAGGTGTTGCACGATCATTTGACCAAGGCCAAGGTGGATTATATTGTAGCAACTGGCCTGTATGACGTCATGTATATGCCCATGATTCAGATGAATCACGGGTTGATCATAGCATTGACAGAGTGATGGCATAGTGAGACATGCTCATTTCACTTAGCGCAGAGAGAGATGATAGTGACTCTGGAGGATGTATGGCACATCCTACACATTCCCATCCGAGGAAAGATGGTGAGCTATGACCGAGTGTGGGGGACCCTAGTAGTGAAGCGATTTTTTAAGGAGGATGTCTATATTGATGATGGATCGATAGCCTGGGAGGACATAGCTACATTGTATGAGCCATTACCAGCAGTGCTATCAGGGATTTTTGGGGGACTGCTATGCTCGGATATACGATCACATGGACTAGTCGTTGGTTGGGGTCAAGTGATTAAGCAGATGATTACAGAGGGGACTCGATTTGCATGGGGACTGTGCGTGCTATCACACTTATATCGAGAGTTGCATGAGGTAGCATACCGAGGAGTGAGCTCATTGGGAGTAGGGATCACACTGCTACATATATGGGCCTGGGAGCACTTACCGGTTACCCAACAAGTCAGTCTAAGATTCTGAGCAGTGGATCAACCATATGTATATATGTATGGTGGTATGATGAGTTAGCCCCACCTAGGGAAGCTAGAGTGGTGGCGGCAGGCACTGGATGACTTGGATACAGTGATCTGGAGGTTGTATATTGAGTGTGAGCCCTGACAGGATGATGTGGAGGCATTGCCATAATTTTTTATGACTCGATTCGTCATTGGTAGGACAACCTACAATGTGGAGAGACAGTTGCCAGGCAGAGTGTTGAGATAGTTTGGGCAACGACAGGAGTTACCTAGTGGTTCGAGAGAGTATGCACAGGTGGTACGAGAGAGGTACTTGTGGGGACTAGTGTTACCCTATAATCAGGCATTGGTAGAGTTCCGCACATTGTAGGTGAGACCATGGCAGATGAGGCCGAGGTAGTAGATGCTAAGGTGTCAGAGGAGTATATGCAGTACATCACGACACATCCAATTCCTCGGATATCAGATCCGGTAGAGCTAATTCCAGATGTTGAGGAGGAGAGGGGATAGAGATGGAGGAGGAGAGGAGGTCACAGATTAGTAGGTGGATGAGGGAGAGGGGATAGAGATGGAGGAGGAGAGGAGGTCACAGATTAGTAGGTGGATGAGGGAGAGGGGATGGTGGTGGTGGAGATGGTGGTGGTGGGGATGGAGGAGGAGGAGGAGGGGGTGGTGGGTTTGGAGGAGGTGGCGGATTCAGAGGTGGGGGGGAAGGTGGTGGCGATTACAATGGAGAGGGAGAGATGGACAGCCATTGCGGCTATCTCATAGACCTTTGATGCAGGGAGGCACCTATGGATATGGGGGGGGGAAGCTACAGGTGGAGATCTATGGGATCATATGATAGGATATTTGCAGACTCACGTAGAGGATTTGGAGGCAGAGGTGGCAGCTATAGATATGTAGCTATTTGCACGAGAGTCAGAGCTTAATGTGGTGTTGCGGGAGAGGGATGAGGCCATGGAGAGATTTGCGGCATTGCAGGAGAGAGTATAGGTGGGAGCAGGAGTAGGAGCACAAGGTCCTACTAGGGATATGATGAGGGAGATGCAATGAGAACAGGAGGAGATAGATCATTGGAGGGGGTTATATGAGTAGGCGGTGCCAGCTAGTCAGCGAGTACTTAGCTATTCACAAATGTGGCAAGCGAGATCAAAGCGGTCTCAGAGGATGCAGAGCAGTGGTGGTGTGATGGGTCCTCCACAAAGAGATAGATTAGGTGGGGCGGGGACTAGTGGGGGAGCAGGTGGTGATAGTGGTGCAACATCTGGTCAGAGTGGCATTTGAGAGAGCATTTTGTATGCATGTATTTTATTATTGTTATTTTGGACTATGTCTTGGATGGCTCTTGGTAGCCGATATTTTGGACATCATTGTACTTTGATACATGTATATTTGTGGCGATATGATATTATATATGAGGAGATCCCATATTTTTGTGATGATATGTATTTTGATGACATGTATGGATGCTTATGCAGGATGATGATTTTATGATTTTATGCTTAGATGGAATAGTTGTACTTGCTTTATGTATGTGTTTATGAGATGAGTCCTATATGCATGTTTGTATGATGATTTATGCCTACATGATGTCTATATGCATGTTTTATGAATGTGATGCTAATGATGTATATGCAGGTTTATATATGTGTGCATGATGTGTTGGTGATGTAATGCCTTATGTATGTAATGCCATGATGATTATGTATGCATAATAAAATGATGATTATGATGGATTTTTGGATTTTTGTGTTTGATGAGACAATGAGATAATGATATGCAATGATGTTACGATTAATGTAGTAAATGAATTATTTATATATGTAAATGCATCTAGATGTTGGTTAGATGAATGTAACAAATGTAAAGTACAAATGTTAAAATGATGATTTCTAAATGAACATGTATGGATAATGTATTAACCTATGTGGAAACAAATGGTTTGGTTTATGACTCTAAATGGTGAAAAAAATATGATGAAGTGATAATGATAATGCAACTCATGGGTAACTGCACCTTAATGCAATTAAAAAGTAGAATGAATGCATTTTTGTAAGGAATCCTAAATGAAATGAAATGAATGAGTATAAGTATATACTAAATAAATATAATGAATGCACTTAACTAATGGATAGATAAATAAATGTATGCAACTATGGGAATCGAAACAAATGTATGGTAAATAAGTTTAAATGATAATAAATGATGAGTTGTAAATGATATTAAATGAATGAATAGTAATAGCTAATACAATCAAGGACATTTGTATCATATGAATGAATCTAAATGTCATGATTATGCGATGATGAAATGATATAATAAGACTAACATCAACAAATGATAATGAACTATATATAATTTAATGGAACTAAATGATATGAAATGTACTAAATGTAATGATGATGATATGATCATGATAGATGAATGCAAGTTTGTTTAGACTTTGCATGATGCACTAATGATGTATCACAGTACTCTGTCGCGATTGTATCCAAGACCAGCTCAATTTTCACATAACTGCTCCCATTAACTTTGTTCACACTTGAATACAAAACAATGTATATGAATAAGGAATGAGTAAAAGGATGGGCGATATGGAATGAAATGCAATATAAATAGATGAGATTGAATGACGATCCATAGTGCTTCATTTTCATCATTGAGCTTTTAAAATGTAATAAAATACAAGCAACTTGACATAATGATTCAAGATGACCTGAGTATGCTTTACATGGATTTTGATATAGCAAGTTAATACAAGCAACTTAATATAATGGATCAAGTTGACTTGACTATTGCTTGTGGAACAGACAAGGATTATCTCCTTTCATGCATGACTTGGAACATCCTCCTTGATCTTTTTGTCGATCATATCCTAAGACAAGTTCATAACGTAATTAGAGATAAACCATTATCAAGTTTGGATGAGGCACTAGGAACCAAGGATGGAGCATCGTACGTGTAAGCAAACAACATATATAATGAATAGAGAATATGGATCCTCGATAATGGTTCATGCTCATATGGTCGAGGTATATGCTGTAGTCAGCAAGCCACAGTGATCTATGATTATATTTCACATAAGATCATGTAGCTTAGTAAACTTCCCACGTAGACACCATTAAGACATGCCCCAGTACTTCATCAAAATAATTCACAGAAGATACATAAACAATGTTGTAGGAACCTGATATGAATAAATAACCCACAAATTAACCAAGTATTTGATAGCTTAAACAAAATTTTCTTGTCAAAGAAAAATGTCATCTTATCTTTGTTGTTGGCATTATGTGAACCGGTATGAGAACATGATGACATTGTATGTTGTCATTAATGTCAATATACTGAAGAAGAGAGAACCGATATATGTGAGAACCGGTATAACATTGTGAACCAGTATATGTTCCAAAGTGAAGCGGTGTGTTTGTTCAAGGTGAACCGACATGTGGTTATGAGAACTGGTACATGGAAGCTTTGTATGACTACCGGGTGGTAGTCTCAACTTCAGGGTTATTGGTTGAAGTGCTTCAAGCTTGTGTGACTCAACTGGTGACTTTGTGTGATGAGTTAACCATTGTAATGAAGAACAGATCATGTTGCCACATCAGCCTTGTGCACATGAAGGATCTTGCATGAAGGAGATTGTTCCTATCTACCTTAGGAATGTGGGAAGTCTGTAAATGGTGAAAATGCGTGATGGGTTATCAGCCCCCATGAAAGCAGTGGAAAACAAACAATGGAGAACGTCTTGAGACTAGCTCAAGACTGTTGCATTTAATGCAATGTGCTCAATGATTAGGATTGAACTGTTTGAATTTCTTAACTTACACAGGTTTAGGGTTTAGGGTTTATGCTACCAACCTATCTGTTTCCTATAAGGTTGATGTTATGTTTCTTTCTGAGGTTGTTGGCAAAAGTTGTGTGTGTGTATCCAAGTGAAGAGATACGTGATTCTTGCCAGACCAGAGGAGAGAAGTGATGCCCACAGAGTGCAAGTGCAGAAGGTGAAGGGGAGCTTAAGCGGATCTGCATTGGCATTGGGTGTTATTATCAAATCATTGTAATACCTGTTGATCTCTAACCACTTCAATAGTTAGGAAATCCCTTAACAGGGTAGCTTTAACTGGCTTACCATAAATCCTTTAATAGGGTGACTCAAAACCATTGAGTTCTTGAAATCCTCTAACAAGGTAACCTTTAACAGGGTTTAACTCTTAACAGGGTATTCTAGCCATCCCTTAGCTGGGTGATCCCTAACAGGATCGATTCGTAACACAACCTATTGTATCAGTCTTTAATCGAACAAGTCTCCTAATAGAGCGGACTTCTAAAGAGTTCAAAAACAACTTGTGGGTATTCATCCCCACCGTGGTTTTTCCCAGTTGGATTTCCACGTTAAAAATCTGGGTGTCATGTGTGGTGTTATTCATGTGATGGTTTAAGTGATTTGTGTCTTAAGGTAAATCATGTTGATATTGCTATTTATATATCTTTGATGATAGATTACCTGTTCATGCACTAGGGTGAAATGGAAATGAAGTATTAGATTGTATGAAAAGATAAGTGTCAACCGGTTTATGCTTGTCTCAGTTATTTGAGGTTTTGCCGGTTGTACTCTGTTTAAGACCGGTGTTACTGTTTGTCTACCAAAGCACAGTGTCTACTAACAAACCAGTTTAGGATTGTGTTTTTTTCTTTACTGATCCACCCCCCCCCCTCAGTATTGGTTTGGTACTATCTGTTCATCATTGAGTTATCATTTGTTTCTTGGTAAGGAAGGATGCATCCTTGTTAAGAGAGTTTGCATGTTTGATGTTGATTGTTTGGTTGATCGGATAAATGGTCATCGTTGGAGTATTTCACAATGTTTGTTTGGTATCTACTTTGAAAAAAAGTATGTACAGGGTGTTGCTATGTTTTTGATTGATTTTTTATGTTTTCTGATGTTTTTGGATTTTGTAAGATAGTTTTGAATGTTTTTTGGTATTTTGAGACAATTTTTCCAATGTTTTTTTTGGTATTGTGATGATTGTTTTTTAATGTTTTTGGATTTTGTGAGATAGTTTTCAAATGAAGAACATAGTGAATCAAAAAACAATGTAGTATCTACTTCCATCAAACTAGATTAAGGGTATTGCCCCCAGTTTAGACATGACTATGAAAAAGCGAGATGCCAGACGCATGAAGTACTATCTTGGATTGCAGATCAAGAACCAGCAATGTTTTGGACAGATGGATGAGTGGATGCAATGAATGTGATTGCAACAAGTCTAAAAAAAAATGGAGCCATAGCCTTTATGAGTGGTGCCTATTTGCCAGGTTTTCACCATCGTACTTACCCAAGGTACCACCGGAGTGGTTGTTCACCATTTGGATGCATGATTTTTCTTTACTATTTTGATGTTTTTTGTATTTTCTTCAGGTCATTTATCTGAATGTTTTTGGTGTTTTTCCGGTATGAATGGGGACCTGATGCTCTGTACAGCTTATGTATAAAACCATTTTAGGTGCATGTTGTTGATTGGATCTGCTAGTGGTTCTCCTTTGGATGTAGCCAACTGATATGCCCCAGACCCAAATACAACAATGATAACATATGGACTCAGCCAGTTTGATTCAAACTTTCCTGGATGTTCTCGGTTGGGTTGGTTACGAGGATTCTCTTGAAGAACAAGATCACCTACCTCAAATTTACAAGGTCTAACTCGGTGATTGTAGCTTCTGCTCATACCTTGTTGATAGGCTTTGAGGTGATTGTATGCAGCTTGTTGTTTCTCATCAAGGAGCTATAAGTCCTGAAGATGTGAGACCATGTATGCTTCGTCATCTATGAGATTATGCAAGGAAACTCATAGTGATGGTATCTCAACCCCAATAGGTAGGATAGCCTCTGCACCATAGACTAGTGAGTAGGGAGTTGCACCTATAGGGGTTCGAATGCTAGTTCGAATGCTACTTCGATATGCCCATAATGCTAGATTCAATTGAACATGTCAATCATGACCAACATTATTAACTGTCTTTTTGAGGATTCTCAGTATGTTTTTGTTTGATGCTTCGGCCTGACCATTTCCTTGTGGGTAATAGGGAGTGGAAAAGAAGTGTTCAATGTGAAATTTCTCACAGAGTTCATGGATATCCTAATTTTTGAAAGGAAGACCGTTATATGTGATTATGGACATGTGTACACCATACCGGCAGATGATGTAATTGAGGATGAATGAGGCAATCTTCTTGTTGATAACTTGGGTAAGTGGAACAACCTTGATCCACTTTGTGAAGTATTCGGTGGTGGTAATAATGAATTTGTGGCCGTTGGATGAAGATGGATGGATTTTACCCACAAGGTCAAGGCCCCATTAACAAAAAGGCCATGGTGTTGTGATCGGTTGCAATTCCTGTGCTGGTGCATGTATTAGGTCTCCATGAACTTGGCATTTCTTGCACTTTTTGACAAAGTAGTAGGAGTCTTTTTCCATAGATGGCCAATAGTATCCAGTGCATAGGATTTTCTTGGCTTGTGATGGACCGCTTGCATGAGTTCCACAAATTCCTTCATGTACCTCTTCCAAGCCCTTTGTTATCTCATCCTATTCTAGACATCGAAGGAGAGTGCCATCAAGATTGCGTTTGTATAGGGTTTCAGCAATAATGGTATATCGAGCGGTTTGGCGAATGAAGGTTTTATGTTGGTTATTCAATTGGTTAGGAGGAAGTGTGTGATAATGGAGGTAGGTGTAAAATTCACCATACCATGGGGATTCAGAACTAATAAGGCAACATATCATCTCGGATTCAGGGATATCATAAGTGGGAATCCAAAGCTGTTCGACCAAGAACTCGTAACGTGTTGAATTTTGTGGAAGATCTAGGAGAGATGCAATAGTAGCCATAGTGTCAGTAGCTTGAATCTGATCTCTGGGTATCTGCTCAAAGGTTATAGTAGTGAATGATGTCTTGAATTTATCCACCATTTATTTGTACGACATGAGTTTGTCATCTTTAGTCTAATATTTGTCAGTTGCTTGTCGAATGACTAGTTGGGAGTCTCCATATACTTGCAGTTCTTGTAACTTCCATTGTATGGCTAGCTTGAGTCCTATGATCAAGGCCTCATACTCTGCTATGTTCTTTGTGCATGGAAATGTGAGCCTATAAGACTTTGAGAAGCTGTCACCTTGAGGTGTGATAAAAAAAATGGTTGCCCCCAAGCCATGTCTAGTGTATGAACCATCAAAGTATAATTTCCACAGTTGTGTTGCTATGATCATGAATATCTCTTCATCTAGAAAATTGGAAATGAGAGGATGATCACCTACGAGTGGTGCATTGACCAACTGATCTACAATGACTTGTCCTTTGATAGCTTTACGGTCCACATACTCGATGTCAAATTCACTGAGGATCATCACTCATTTGGCCAAGCAGCCTGTCAATGCTACTTTGCTGAGTAAATACTTGAGTGGATCAATCTTTGCAATGAGTTGTACTTTATGTGTCAACAAATAGTGTCTCAGCTTAGTGGCTGCCAAGATTACTGCTAGGCAAGCTTGCTTAATAGGCGTGTAATTGAGTTCATAGCCAACCAGTGTGCGAGAGATGTAGTAAATAGTGCACTCTTTCCCTTCTGCATTATGTTGTGCCAGTAGTACACCCAATGCCGTACTTGTTTCTAAAATATATATTAATAGAGGTCTACTCGGGTGGGATCAGAAATGGTGTATTCATGAGATAGTCTTTAAGCATCTGGAATGCTTGCTGGCATCTGCTATCCCATTGAAAGTGGGTATTCTTCTATAACAGGTGTGTAAAGGGGTGACACTTATTTTCCAGTTGTGCAATGAATCTTTGGATGGATTGAAGCCACCCTTGTAGTGTCCTTAGATTATTGATGTTCCTTAGAGGTGGCATGTCCATGATTGCCATGACTTTTGTTGGGTCGACCTCAATACCTTTGGTTGAGACAATGTATCCTAGAAGTTTCCCCAAGGTTACTCCAAAGACAAATTTGTTTGGGTTGAGTCACACATGATATTGTTCTAGTTTGTCAAAGATTTTCTCTAATATTTCTAGATGACCTTCTCTTGTGAGTGATTTCGCCAGTAAGTCATCAACATAATCTTCCATTATGGTATGAATCATGTCATGGAATATGGTGGTCATTCGTTGTTGATAGGTCGCTCTTGCATTCTTTAGACCAAAAGGCATTACATTCCAGCAGTATGTTCCCCATGGACATGTGAAGGTCATCTTATGTTGATCCTCTTGTGCGATCTTTATCTGATTGTATCCTAAAAAATCCATCCATGAGTGAAAGCATGCCATGTCCTATTATTAGGTCCACTATTATGTTGATGTTTGGTAGGGGGAATTCATCTTTAGGACATGCTTTGTTCAAATCTCTAAAGTCAGTACAGATACGGATGCCCCCATTTGGTTTGCTGACAAACACAATATTGGATATCCAATCTGCATAATCAATTGGTGTAATAAAATGAACATCTAGGAGTTTCTTAAGTTCTACTTTGACTAGTACTACAATCTGAGGATGCGTCTTGCGAAGTTTCTATTTGACAAGTTTGGCTCCTTCTGCGACGGTGAGGTGATGCATGACTAAATCCAGATCAAGACCAGGCATGTCTGCATATGACCATGCAAAGTTGATCTGACGCTTTTCGAAGAACTCTACAAACTTAGGTTGTTCCTCTGAAGTCAAAAGAGATGCCAGATGTATGTGGTGAGGAGTTTCAAGAGTCCCCACACTGTATTCTTTGGTTTCTTTGATGAGAATTGTTGACCATTCTTGCTATGTACTAGAGGGAAGGATGTCAAACCTTTAATCCTCGAGCACCTCAGAGAGGTTTTCACCATTGGATACGCTCTTTCTTTTTACTTTTGTGGGATCAAATAGTGCCACAGTGTGGTTTTCACTGGAAGATCCATGTTTTATTGTTATATTTTTGCAGCTGCAATGTTTGGCATCTGCCCCAAAGTATGCTGCACTATTAAGTTCTATGGAGAATCCAGCTTTGTGATCCCTGCTTGGTATGTTATCCAGTAGTTCCAAAAAGTCAATGATCGCCTCATCATTTTGGAAGTGGTCAAGAAATGGGGGATTAGGTTGGTTCCATTCGATGAGTACAGGATGTATAATGGGCATTACCTCATCGATTAGGTTGAGTTTGTTAGATGTGTCAGTAAGGGTTAAGATGTTGTGGTGAAGGTTGTTGATGGTACTCTCCTTGTCAGAATCAGGTGTAGGATGTGACGTAGGGTCTGTGGAAGAAGTTTCTGGTTCAGGAACCCAATAGGTCTTTATCTGTGCTTCTCCGTAAATAGGGATATCTTTGTGGGGTGGGGGTAGTGATGTGTCTTCATCATCTGAAGTATTAAGCTACACTGATTCAAATTCCCACTCATGTGAGTCAGTCTCTAAGTCGCTTTCTAGTAACCGATTACTATACCATACTGGGATATCCTTTGAGTTAAACATTGCAGGTGTGATATGTTGATGTACCTTTGTAGATGAATGATTGGTGCTACAGGAAGGATTATGGGGATCAACAAATTTGATATGAGGAGTATCGGTAGTGTTGACTCTACTACTTCTGTTGGAATTGTCGGTGGTGTTGATACTGTTGTGGGTTTTGATTTAGTTGCTACTGCTAATGGTGCTATTGATCTTATTGCTGCTGCTGATGGGGTTATTGGTTTGATTGGTGGGATGATGGGAATTGTAGATGGTTGTGCTGGGATTTTTAGCCTCAATGGGGCAGTTGCTATGGTGTTTGATGCTGCTTTTATAATCAAAGGTGACCTCTTTGTAATAGGCTGATATAGTGGTTTTTTGGGTTTCTATTTGAATCTGAGCTGAGGAAGGATCTCCTTTTGAAAGGCTAGGCTAGTGTTATCATTGGGCTTTAATTCTGACTGTAGCAGTTCATGTCTTCCTTTCTTGCAAGGTCCCAAAGTACTCTAACCATCATAACTTGTTCTTTGCATAATGAGAAGGCCTTTTCCATATTGATCTATGGGAAGCTTAGCTTGTGGGATGTCCATGGTGATTGGGTCTTTATAGATCCATTTATCTAAGTCCTCATCTCTTGTCTCTTCTTCTTGACTCTTTCCAAGGATGAATGACGTCAAAGTACATGTTTCTTTGACCAGTGGCATTTGAAGTAACTGTTGAGGTTTTCTATGTGTCCTAGGAGAAGTAGGCATTTGTCCCACACAAAAGAGTTGACTCAATTTGTATTCCCCAGGACATTCCTCTACTATTTTCATCTTAAGCTACTTTTTCTTGGGTATAGTGGTGTTTGAACTAGAAAGAGAGGCTAGAATTATGAATGATGTGGAGGAGATGGCTTCTCTATTGTTGGGAATAGTAATCTCTGGTTGATGGCTGATATTATGACAATATGAAAAGGGGTTTGCATCGCCTAGGATTGTGATCTCTACACAATTATGAGGGAACTTGATACACTGATGGTAGGTGGATGGGACGGCTTGCATGGTGTGTATCCAAGGTCTTCCTAACAACAAATTGTATGACAAAGGAAGTTCTAGAACTTGACAAATGATGTGTTTCACCACAAGGCCCACTCAGATTGGTAGCACAACAACTCCTTTGGATGAACGCTCTGCATCATCATAGGCTTTGATTGTGATCTTCTTGCGGGGATCCACTAATTCAATTGCATATCCTAAAGCTATAACTAATTGTAGTGTAGATATATTCAGGCCTACTCCATTATTGATCAAGATTCACTTGATCCTATCTTGGCTGATAAACCCTTCAATGTGGAGTGAGGCATTGTGAGGTTGCTGGAAGGATGAGTTGTCACTTTCAAAGAAAGTGAGACAGGGTGATGACCTTAGATTTCCAACCGTGGCTTGAAACTGATCTATATTTAGGTTTGTAGGGATTGACGCCTCTTGAAGAGCTTGATCCAAGATTGTTTTATGGGATGGAGATAGGCGCAATATCTCTAAGATAGATATTAGTGCTGGCATTTTGTCTAATTGGTCCACAAGGTTATACTGCTCTGGCATAGATAGGGTGCCTTGTGGAGCTACTTTTATGGTAATCTTGTCATGACGTGTAACAACATTGCAAGTGGAGCTGGGATTTTTGATGGTAATAGTTGCAATTTATTCACTGGCATCATATAGGTGATTCATAGTAAAATTATATGCGGCTTGCGTATAATTGGTGGTATTTGTGTTTCACCCTAAAGTGGAAGGACCCCTTTGATCTTGTGATGGAAGTGGATTTTTAAACATCAGATGATCATTGTTTGTTGTCTTTGGGTCATGTCCTTCGATTTCAATTTCACCTCGGTCAATAAGATCCTGAATAAGATCTTTCAATTTGTGACAATTGCTTGTCTTATGCCCTTTCCCTTGATGGAAATCACAATGTTCAGTATCCCTCCACCATGAAGGTTTGACTTGAGGTTGATAATTTGATGTTTTGGGTAAGGTAACCAGATTTTGAGAAACCAACTGACATAACACTATTTCGATGGGTTCCCCTAAGGGAGTGTATGTTCGTTTTGGTTTAAAATTTTGTTGACGTTGTCTGGATTCCTCTTGAGATGTGTTGCATCCTTTATTTGGAGGAGCAACTATGTTATTCTTGGGTGGGGTGTTCTGTCCTGCAAATCAAACCACAGGTTGTGCACTTTTGATAGTTCTTGCATCCACAACCCCGTCGTTGACGATATTTTTGTTTTTGTTCCAGAAGTTAGGCTTGTCACTATTGAAGCGTGGATGAGGGCCATCCTTTGGTTCATTGTAGATTTTGATAAGTCCTTTCTTGATGAGAGCCTGCTCACATTTCAAGCCTTTTGTGATCATGTCATTGAAAGAATCTGTCTTTCATGTCTAAGTAAAATTCCATTTCTTCATTTAAGTTGGAAATAAATATTTCCACTAGTTCTTGTTTAGGTAACTGAAGAGAACATCTGCTAGACATTTGACGCCATCATTATAGAAAGACTGAAAATAGGTCACCTGGTTTTTGTTTAGTGTTACATAGATCAGCCATGGTGATATCACGTTCAATGTTGTGTGAGTAATGTGCCAAGAACTTTTGGATGAGTTCTTCAAATGTCCTAATGCCACCTGGTAATCGGGAAAACCATAATGTGGTTGTTCCTCCCAAGCTTTGGGGAAAAAGGTGCATTAGATATGTATCCTCGTATGCCACTTCAAGGCAAGTTGAATGGAATTCTCGAACATGATCACGAGGATCTCCTTTTCCTCTATATTTTTTAAACTTGGTTGTTTCAAACCCTCATGGAAAAGGTGCAATATGAAGGTTCCTATCAAAGGGATAGGGACAAATGTCATTGAGTGAAAATTGATTAGTTTTCACACCACTATGAAGTTGTTGGGCGAGATTTTCAACTTGTTGCCGCAACATTTCTATTTCATTTGGAGGAGGAGGAGGTGGTGGATTACCTTGATGAAGGTTGTATCTGATGGGATCTCAACCTCTTTCCTCCTCATTGTGACTTTGTCATTCTGATGCTTTCCTTAGTTGTGCAACATCAAAGTTAGAGGGTAGTTTGGCTCCTTCTTGAGCAAGTCTTAAAAACTGAGCATCAACATTGCACCTGAGTATTTCATCAAACAGTCTATTAAAGAGAGGGTTGTGTTGTACCCTTTCTATTATTGCAGGAGTAGGAGTACTTGGATTTTCGTCATTTACGTTTCCTCCCAGGGCTTCTTGGAATTCATTGATATTTTCCTCCTCTTCTTCCTCAATTTCCATTTGTCTAGTTCTAGATCTGGTTTGAGCCATTTTGTTTACAATTTTTTGTTGAAGTTGGGTGAAAATGATGATGAGTTTGATGAAATGAGAGATTTATGTTTGGTAGGTTTCTTTACAGATGGATCTCTATTACTTAAAGGTAGATGTTACCAGAGTTCTTTCTTGAATCGCTTGTTGTGTTTGACAAAGTGTGATGTGATAAGGTTTAGAGAAATCTGAGATTTGTTATAGACTTAACTACCTAGTAATGAGAGGATTCACTCATAGACTAGTTTTAACCTGTGTAGAGATGCCTCTTAGGATGAATTTATCCTATATGTAGAGACACTCTAAAAAGTGAAGTTTTTTTGTGTTTGATTCAAGCAATATCAAAATATAACTTAGGACAAAAGCCTCTTGATGCTTTGAGAGTTGGAATGGATTGATGATGTGTTAATATGATAATGGATGAGATGTTTAACTTCAATAGAAACTTTGTGTTACAAAAGGAACAAACTCTTCCTCTTCTTGTTCAGGGGTTGGTGGTTCTTCTTGAGCTATGTTATATGTGATGCAAAT
Source organism: Cryptomeria japonica (assembly GCF_030272615.1). Taxonomy (NCBI): domain Eukaryota; kingdom Viridiplantae; phylum Streptophyta; class Pinopsida; order Cupressales; family Cupressaceae; genus Cryptomeria; species Cryptomeria japonica. The sequence goes on along the minus strand of NC_081406.1, from coordinate 466,015,034 downwards.
GTCGGGAAAGAAATCAGGATTGATTTTGCCTCCTTTGTTCTTGTGACAACTCAAAGCTTGATATTGCATAAAAGCTCTGCGGTTCAATGACTCTTGATCAAATTCATTTGATTTACCTTGAAGATAAAGATTCATGTGATGTAAGAAGGCTCTATGAGAGACAAAGATTTTTCTATTAAGATAGAAGAATTTCCTCCTTTGAGCTCAATGGTCTTTTTTTCAAGTTTATGTGTTGATGAAGATTCTTCTTTCTCAAGATGTGAAGAATGGTCATATAGTTTGATACTTTTTGTTATTGCTCTTTGTTTTTGATGTTTTGTGTTTTTGTAAATGTTTTTATTGGATGAATACTTTGTTTTGGTTTTTTTGGATTTATGATGTTTCTTTGACAAGAAAACAAAGCAAGCACACAAACACAAGAATGTTTCCTCAAAAGGCACAAGTAAGTATGGGTCTAGATCAACCCAATCTTTTGAAATTTTTATGACCCTTCCCTTAAAATGTATTTTAGGTGTTTTCCAAAGCCTGAAGTCAGATCAATTTGTACTAGGCTTGACTCAAAAATGAAAACACTTCAAGCACTTTTTATCCCTAAGGTCAAATGGCCAGTTGCAATAATTTCAGCTCACATCTTGATATTTCTTCGACTTTGGTACTACATACCTTATGAATCCTATTGTGGCAAGTAAAGATGTGATATACTAAGTCTTGCACGAGTATAACAACTAGATGATCCCTATGATGGGGGAGTAACCACTTTTATTAGGCTACAAGTAACCTTTCAAAAAGCTATGTTTCTACTCAAGAGAATATATATGGTGAGTATCTTGGGAGCAAAACCATCTATGCTCTTGCACTGAATCTATCATAAATATCCTCAATCAATAGAACGGGTGGGGTACTACTTAAAAGTGTTTAGTAATTTTTTATGTCTTTGGACATAAGTTCATTCTACAATGACTCACATAAGAGCCTTGTAACTTTTTGTGGGGCCCATTTGTTCTTTCGGCAAGTTACATTATAGGAACAACTATACCCAAGGCTACAACTTTTGCTCTCTCCTGATTTCTATAGCGGCTTGAAGGATTTACCGCACAAGGTCATTCCCAAGAGTGATGTGTCTCTTGGCAGACCTCTCTTAAAAAAATAAAACTTGAGTGTTACTAACACTTTTCTCTTGCACCTAGGACCACGAAAGCCAAGGGAGAGGATAGTGTGTGTTAGAAGTAGGACCATTTGACCAACTCTTTTGCACAAGCGTGCCAATCACAAAATACACTTGTTATTTTTAACTTGTCATTGCAATGATGTTCTATCTAATTGGAGATGTTCCTCCAACAATCATGATGTTCTTTTTAACTTCAAAGGCAATATGTTTGAGTAAACTAGAATTTGAAATCCTGGTCAACTTAATGAAAAACACATTTGCATGAAGTAAAATCGCTTTGTAACAAAGAATGACACAAATTGATTGTTCTTTTTACTTGCCCAAAAATTGAAGTGTGTATTTGTGAGTTTTCTTAAATTTTATGCAAGAAATGAGATTTGTCTTGTTTTAAGCACCAAAAATAGAGTGTATCCCTAACTTGCAATGAAAACAAATTTGATTGTAAGTTTTAGAGCACCAAATGAAATGGATCCTAACTTGCAAGAAATGAAATTTGTGAATTTTAGAGCACCAAATGAAATGGATCCTAACTTGCAAGGAATGAAATTTGTGAATTTTAGAGCACCAAATGAAATGGATCCTAACTTGCAATAAATGAAATTTGTGAAATTTAGAGCACCAAATGAAAAAAAAAATTAACTTGAAACAACAAAAGGAGTTCGTTTAAACCTGCACATGAAACAAACGGTTAGGAAAATCCGAACATATGGTGGGCTTATACAAGCCTAAGAAAATTTATTTTCTTAGTTAGAAGGCCTTTTTTTTTAACATTATGTTACAATAGCACTACTCTGTGTAAAAATAGAAGCGCTACTTAACACAAATGCGCTAAAGTATAGCCAAAAGTGCTAAACTAAAATTTTAAACAACAATAACAAGTGCGCTACAACATGGACAAAAGTGCTAGTTAATAAGCAAAAGTGCTATAATATGGGCAATAGCGACATTGTAAGAACAATAGTGCTAAAATGTCAAATTTCAATAGTGCTAAAGCATGGGCAAAAGTGCCAAAGCGCGATCTGTGTGTCAAGCTAGACAGTCAAAAAGTTAGTTTGTTAAAAAAAATGTGTTTGTTGGATTCACATCGGGTTCACCAAATGATGCTCTGCAAAATACACAATGGTTAGACTAAAGCCCATGGTTGTATAACAGACAAAAACAACAAGAAACAAAGATCAAACATTAGTGTTATTCAACCAAAAACTAATCTAAGTAGGCATATCAAAAGAGACACTAAAAACATGCTAAAGTATTTAACTAGGGAAACAAATATCACAAGGCATCTCCAAATGCTTTCTAACATGCTCTTAGCTCCTTCTCCTTTGTTCCTCTACTCTCCAAGTTCCAAATTAGTGTATCTCTTAGCAGCTTTTTGCACTATGGATGCTTATGGAGGTTCAAGATTGAAATATTTTAACTATGCTATGCAAGTGTGACTAATAGTTGAAATGAGAGATTTATCTAATTAACTAATTGATTTTAAACCAAAAGAGTGAATATGATGCTAAATGCTCTCTAGAAATGCCTATAGATTAAATACATACACGTTTTCAAGATCTGGATTATGAAGAAATGGGCTCTATTTATAGAAAAAATGGAGCAATGGATGGCTGAGATTGAGTAATCTCAACAAGGGTCAGGATTGAATGATATTCAATCCATGTGAGGACTTTCAACCCAATCCTAGGATGACTGTCAATATGAGATAGGTTGAGAGGAGAGGGAATAAGCATTAAATGCTTGACATGACCTGAGAATTAACTTGGGAGTTAAGATCAAGGTTGGGTTGAGTGAATAAATTCTTTATTCAAAGAATAAAGCTTTTATCCAATGGATAAACTCTTGTGCAAAGGTATAAGGGATAACCACGGTCAAAGCAATAAATGCTTGAGGAAACACATGAGTCATATGAGGGTTGAGTTAGGGGTTAACCATAAATGGTCATGTAAGAGCCATAAGTGGTTTAGAAGACTTTTAGAGGTTAAATTGTTGAACACACAAAGCATTAAATGTTTTTCAAAGACTTTGAAGTCTTTGAGAAGTGACTCCAAGTTGCTTAGGAATGTGACAATAATTAAGGGATGGATTAGGTTAATTAGGAAGGGTTTAGAAGAATCTAGAAGGGGGTTTTAGGAATGCAAGTGGGTTTGGTGGGTGAGGGAAAATAGGATTTTATTAAAATAAAAACTCATTTATTTCAATTTTGTGGTTGCAACTTGCATTTGTAGTAAAATGCAAGTGGGGGGAGGATAAATGATTTAAATAAATGTTTTATTTAATTTATTTAAAAGAGGAAAAGGGTTTAGATGAAATAAATATGATTTATTTATTTATTTGATTGTGCATTTGGTTTAATGAATTAATTAAAATAAATTGAATAATTTATTTAATTAATAGGAGAATGTTTGAAGATAAATTAATTAAATATTAATTTAATTAACTGATGTCTAGTGGGGTTTTAATCAAATAAATAGCAAATATGTATTTAATTAAAATGGATAGATTTATGTGACTACACAAACAATTCCTATTCTGAAGATCGCAACTTGATACATGTTTCCTAAACATAGAAAGAAATGGAAATAGGTTGGAAATTGTTGGAATCCAAGAACACTAGGGGGGCGGGGTGAATCAGTGTTCTTCTGGTATAATCAATTTTAACCTTATTAATAATGCAGTTCAATAACTGGTAAATATGAAAGATTATAACAACAAATAGAAATGAAGCAACCACAAGAGCATACACCATAACACATAGTATATATGTGGAAAACCTCAAAGAGGAAAAACCACGGTGGGATTGGAGACCCACAATATATATCTACTAGCCAAATGAATAAATATTACAATAGGGGCCTGCACATGCAAGAGGGCCAATAGCCTAGAGAACAATGCTCATCACAAAAGGAGCCTCACTAACTACAAACACCACATATGGAGTTACAAAAAAAAATTTGAACTCTAAGAGTGCATCTGCTATGCTGGATGAGTTCCAGTTAAAGAATAGTCTATATCGGTATACATTGTGTCCTTCCTTACCGGTATCTTGCTTCGCTTCCCAAAACTCTAAACCAATATCCAAGACCGACTACAGAATAATACATTCACATTCTGTCGATCAAGATTGCTTGCAAAATATCACATTTCTATATTCCATTAGATTCTATTACCTTCTCAAAATAACCTAACCGAACTGATTTAAATACCCTTCCCAAATACAAACATAAATTTCTTATGTCGGCTTACAATGATATTACATTTTATTTACATGTTGGCCTAAACAAAAATAAATTCATTAAACTTAGAGACCGATGCCTTAGATTGTTACCATGTAGACCTGCCAGATCAATCTCCCATGTCAGCCTCATATACCGGTATTTATGGTGAAAGTGGATAACAACAATATTGAAAGACTAAATGAATTCAACCACAAAACCATAGCCTAGCAACAACAAAGATCCACCATAACATATGAATATTACCTAGGACAATGCAAATCAAATGAAATCACAAAGATTATACCATCACATGTCCAATAGGGTTTGGATCTTCATTCTTCCTATCTCCATTGATCTTGCTTGATATATTTGCTCTCAAATTTTATGTTTGCACAAGAGCTCAACAGAGAACAGATTTGTGGTTGCGAGTAGGCTTGATCGCAAATGAAAGTTCGAAAGCGTAGAGTAGTCGGGTAGTAATTGGGGGTTGATAATGAAGGAAGCGTCTCCTTATATAGAAGATACTATAAGAAATGGAGACATAAGATTGAGAGGTGTAAAAGATAAATGGTCGGCTAGGATTAAAGGGTAGGTAATGTAGGAATTAAGAGATAAATGACATGTGTCATGAGTGGAAAAGGCTAATGAATTAATTAAATAAATAAAGATTTATTTAATTAATAGAAGGAATGGGATCAATTAAATAAATAGGATATTTATTTAATTTAAGAGAAGGATAATTTAAATAAATAAAGGTATTTATTTAAATGAGCAATAAGGCTAGAAGAGGATAAATGAATTAATTTAAATAAATAAAGATTTATTTATTTAATAGAAGAATTAAGCTAAAATAATTAAATAAATAAAGATATTTATTTAACTAGACATGACAATTTTAGGTGTCTAGATTTTGCCCCTCTTTGAGACAATGCAACTTGTCACATTGTTTCAAAGAAGATAAGATGAACTGATACAAAGTTACCCCAAGATGGGAATGATATGCCCCCTTGAGAGATTGGATGAAAATGTCTGAAAAGATCACAGACAATCTCTCGATAATAAAGAAAGGCTAGAAAGGACTGATCAGATAGGATAGAGTGATAGAGTCACGGGATAAAGAAGATTGGCATGGGAAACGAGGGCTAGGGCTGGGGTAGTCTATAAGATAGATTGCGAGGGAACACATCCTCATTGTCATCCACACATCCAAGAGATCAGAGTGTAGAGAGACTAGAGAGAAATCAGCAATTATCAGCGATGGCTTTGGTTCACAGATTCGATCGCGATCACCGATTTCAGAGGCCAGTAGATGTAGGAGACCCGGTGAGTATTGAAAAACCTCCTTGTACTTTGCCACATTAATTGTTGTCATAAATGCATGCTAGGTAGAGAAATAAATGTGCTTTAGATATGTCTAGAAAAAATGTCATGCAGGGTAAAAACGTCAAGGTGTGTCTGCGTCATGAATGCGCATTTGTGTCATGAAATCGCGTTTATGTCTTAAATATGCGTTTATGTCTTCTAGGCCAAATCACCAGTTCTATGATGAACATATGATGTTGATTGGATAAGCTGTTGAGACAATACACTCAAGTAGGTCCTCTAGGGAAGACTGGGTAGGGCTAGGATTGACAATTCTGTGATAGAACATACATTTCCAATTAGGAAACTACTCGAGAGGATACACTCAAGCAGATGCCCTAGGATAGGATAGATTGAGGGACTTTGTGATGAACAGGGAGTACCAAGACATAGTACTTTGTGATGAACAGGGAGTACTAAAAAAAGAGCAGCACTTTGTGATGAACAGGGAGTGCAAACATGTAGTACTTTGTGATGAATAGGGAGTACCACTAGGATAAAAAGAAACACTTTGTGATTAACAAGGAGTGTCACTAGGATAGAGTACCATAAGTACTAGGGTAATAAGTAGCATTTTGTGATGAATAGGGAATTCCACTATGATTGACACAATTGATTTACTTGACTATAGGAGGACTTACCTATGCTGGAGTCATAGGAGAGATTCCCTTCGACTCAAAGATTATGACCAGAGCTGACATTTGAGGATAGAGAAGTAGTTGAGGTCATGGGTCTATGATATATTTTGTATGTGCCTGAGTTTTGGGCAAACATGGGGTTACTGACTACATTGGCTGAGAGATGGCACTCAAAGACTTATACTTTTCATTTGGCTATGGGTGAGATGGAGGTCACCTTAGAGGATGTATATAGGATACTAAGGATACTGATTGATGGGGAGTTGGTTCCTTATGATCGAGAGAGAGACAGGGATGCACTGAGATGAATTTTTTAGGATCCAAGACTGCAGATGAGGGCTAGACATGAGAGATGGGCGATAAGCATCTAGTGGTGGGGTTATGGGTCTTCCACCACCACTAGATAGAGGGGACAGGAGAGATGATCCTGGGGTGGGTCCTTCTAGGGCTCAGAATCTGTCGAGGCTAGCTGGCTCCAAGGGAGGGAGTTCATCATAGCCTTAGAGGGCTCCCTATGTATTAGTGTTTTGTACTATTTTTGTGTGATGATGTAGACACCTTCGGGTGATTGTAGCCATATGATTTTGACATCATTGTATCATGACACTTATGATTATATATATATGAGATTCATCCTTGTGGAAGCTATATGCATGTGCACCTATGTGATGCTTCTATATGTCTTATGATGTATGTTTTTATGTGATGCTTATGATATGGATGCAAATATGTACATGATGAAATGCAATATTTTTGTTTTTTTATGTTTTTAATATGTTATGCATATGCAAATGTGAATGTATAAAATGTAGATGAATATGATAATGTAAATAACTATTTACATGATAAAAATGTAAGATGTGCTAACATGTGTTATGTGTAGGATGTGATGCAATTGTGATATCTATATGTATGTATGAAATGATTATATGTGGTAATGCAGGTGCAACTACATGAAATGCAAATATTTTTGGTGTGTCATTATACTCAGTCGTGTGATAGCAGGCTACACAGACTCAAGAAGGATGATGAAAGTCAATCAAGAAAGGGAGATGGAAGATAGAAGATATGAAAGTGAAAGAGCTTCTTGTGCGTTATCATCATTGAGCTTTATTATGGCAAGTAGGTTATGACAATCTAGGCATATGTTGGACCCATAAAGTCATTGTACCCGTTTGAATGGAGATAAGACAGTTGCAAACAAGGAATGCCCCAGTTCATACTAGACTCACAATGTCCTCATATCCTTGGACAAGTCATAGATATTAGGGGAGATCATCTCTTGCTCTTTTGTTTTCATAGGATTTTTATCCTTGACTTTGATTTTTGCAGAGTTCAATAGCTTTTGATTTTGATTTGGACTAAAGGACTTTTCTTTATTTTTGACTTTTAGATTTTTATTTTCAAAGCTTGATTCTTGATCCCCAATGAGTAAGGGATTTTGTGATTCTTGTTGATCCAAGTCTAGGAGAGAAGTGGAAATGGAAGGAGTGGATGAAATGGTAAGGCTATGTGAGTTCTCAAAAGGGATGATGATACACTCAATAGATTCTTCACTGAAACCACTCTTAGGACTATTGATATCAAGAGATGCTTGCACCACTAGAGGAGATTTGCATTCGGACTTAGTAGCCACAACACTAGGTGGTTCATACCCAATTCCTTGCAAATTATTTATAGGAGATAGTGAGCGTTGATCAACATGGAAGATATATTCACCACATCCCATGTGTTTAATCTTGAACTTTTCTTTGATCTCTACTTGTGTTGACATAGAAGCTATCAAGGATTCTAGATCCACATATGTTGAAGGTGGAACAACTTCTTGATTGACAGGTATTGTTATTTTTTATCTATGTCACAGGTTATTGCAATATATAAATGGATTAGGATCACCATTAACTATTATTTCAACTCCATTGAGAGGAAACTTAATGCATTGGTGGTATGTCGATAGGATTGCCCTCATTTCATGAATCCAAGGATGTCCTAGCAATATGTTGTATGTGAGATCCAGGTCTAGTAATTTACAAACCAAATCCTTTGTAATTGGCCCAACTCTGAGAGGTAAGGTGATTGTTCCTTTAGATGAATGCTCTTCATAATCATATGCTTTGATGGTAATTTTATTTGTAGCATTCACAACTTTGTCCAAATATCCCAACTATATTATTGTGTTCAAAGTACAAATGTTCAGACCTGCTCCTCCATCTATCGGGACTCATTTTATTTGGTACTTGTGTAGGAAGGCTTCAATGTGTAAAGGTGCATTATGTGGCTAGCTCACGGAGGCATCGTTAGCTTCTGTAAATGTAAGGGAGTGTGGAACAGAAAGGTATCCCACCATGGCTTGAAACTAGTCCATCTTCAAATCAATGGGGATGAAAGTGTCTCTTACAGTTTGGTCAAGAATGGCTTTATGTGCAGGGGATATATGTAAAAGCTCGAGGATGGAGATAAGCGCGGGTGTCTTCCCTAGCTGTTCTATAAGTTCATACTCAGGTTTGGCTGATGAGGAAGCAATGTTTTTAGCTGGAGCACCTTGCAAGGTGAATTTACCTCGATGAGTTGTGACATTACATTCAAAGGTAGGTTCGGAAGAAGATCCAATGCCTTTTAGGACAAACTTGGGCCTTTGTGTATAATTCTCAGGCATTTTGTTCTTGATGATAATGGTAGAGACATAATTGTCCATCAAAATGTGCTTAATAGTTGAATCATAGTTATAAGATGCTCTGGTATAGTTGGTTTGGTCATCTGTGGCTTTAGATTTTCCCTTGTCATGTTTTCAAAATGGTTCTTTTAACATTTCATGTTCTTGATTGGATGAGTCTCCTTGAATCTCAATGTCACCTCTATCAATAAGATCTTGTATGATGTTCTTCAGTCGATAACAATTTCCTATTTTATGACCTTTTCTCTTATGAAATTCCCAATATTCATCATCATTCCACCAATTTGGTTTAACCTTTGGCTCATATGGAGGCAGATCTAGGATTGTTATTAGTTTGTTTGCCGCTAGCTTCTTGAAAGCTGACTGAAGTGGTTCTCCCAATGGGGTGTACTTCCTTCATGATTTGGAAGTTGTTTGAGTATTCACTTGATTGTTTGTAGAGCTTGATCCTGAAAAAATGATTTTGGGTCGTACTATATTGGCATCAACAACACCATCATTGACTGTGTTCTTGTTTTTATTCCAAAATCTTGGTTTGTCTTTTCCTTTATAGTCCTCTTTGTTTTCTTTGAATATTTTGATGATGCCTTTCTCAATTAGGACCTTTTCTATCTCTAAGCCTTTTCCAATGATGTCCTTAAAGGTGGACAAACAAGCTTTTCTTAGATCATAACCAATGTCTTTGTTAACATTTTGGGTGAACATCTCTACCATTTGTTTTTGTGGAATTTCACAAGAGCACTTGCTGGCTATATTTCTCCATCTTTGTAAAAATGATGAAAAAGATTCTCCATCCTTTTGCTTGGTGTTGCACAAAGTAGTGACTGATATGTCTGTCTCTATGTTGTATGAGAAATGTTTAATAAATGCCTTTTCTAAGTCACCCCATGACTTAATTCTAGGTGGGAGTTGGGAGAACCATTCCATAGCTTGATTGCCTAAGCTCTATGGGAATAATCTCATCAAATATGTCTCTTCTGCTGCTACCTCAATGCAAGTTGTGAAAAACTGTCTTATGTGTGCCTTAGGATCTCCTTTTCCTCTATACTTATCAAACTTAGGTGTCACAAAGTGTGTAGTAAATGGAGGCATTGGAATGATTTTATCAAATGGATAGGGACATATGTCTCTCGTTGTGTAAGTTGGCTTCAATGTATTTATGTCCTCCATTTTCTTTTGTAAGTCCTTAATTTGTTGTTCCAAATTGTTCTTAGGTGGAGACCGACTTCTTGGACCATACCCCAAGCCTGAAGCACTAGGTGGAGGAGGAGCATGTTGCATATATGGATGGTATCAATCATACACATGTTCATATGGAGAAAGTCTATAGTGATGTTGTGTATATGGACCACTTGGTATAGAGTCATGATGAGGAATGGAATATATGTTTTGTCCATGTATACCATACTCTACAGGCATGTCATGAGTTTGTTCTAATGTGTTGCCCCCAAATTTGACATGGGGTTTCCTTGTGTCCAAATTTTTATCATGCCTTTGGATATCCAATTGCTTTGGTGGTTGGTCCTTAACATTGGAATGTGATTGAGCATATTTTTCTGCATAAGACTTCCATAATGGTATGCGAAGGTGAGTATCATATGGTTGACCATGTGTATGTGGGACCCCAAGTTTTTGAAACAAAGATGATGGTGATTCAGGAACAATATGTGGTCCTCTATTGCCTCCACTATTAGGCCTCCTTTGATCCATGTTGAGGTGAGGTTGCTGCAAAGGTCAATTTTCCATTATTTGAGACATGTCAAAATCATGGGAGATCTTGGCTCCACTTTGTGCCATCACTTGTAAGAAGTATTGTCTATCTCTCCTCATTATATCCTCAACCAATCAATTGATATGGGGATCCATAATAGAGTCTTCCACTTCTGCTAAATGTACTGAAATATTGTCCATATTGTCATTGTGTGTATCATTGTTGTTTGTAGTGTCCATGTTCTCAACATTTGGAATGTTTCTATAGGCATCCATGTTAGGTAATGTAGTATGATCAGAATTGAAAAAGATGTCATTGTCATACTCATATGAACTCATGTTTGTGGACTCTTGAGCCTCTTTAGTTTCTCTCCTAGATTTTTGGGAACGGGTTTCAACCATGAACTAGGTATTAACCAAGATGTGTGAGACTAGATGAAAATGGAAAGAGTATGGAAGACCAAGAGTTTGGATGAAATGTAAATGAATCTGAGGTGTACTTGCAATGTCCAAAGTGTAAGACCAAGTATGTATGTAATAGAGTAGGTGTGAGTTCCAAAGAGATGATAGTTTCTCTTGATGAGGTAAGTTGACCTTGACTCTACGTAAGACCAAATGAGACCCAAATGTGATAGACCTTGATGAGGGACCACTTAGCAAAATGTTGGTGTATGTAGTGTGTTGACAAAGTATGATGAGGACAAGCAAGTGACCTTTTGACTCAAGTTTAGACAAACATGAATGTAATGTAAGGTGTAAAGCAATGATGGACTTTGTGAGACCCAAAGATAGGTTGAATTATAGATGAAAACTTGAAGAGATAGCTTAGGAAGCTCAAGAATTTCAAAATGGATTGTTCTTGTTTGTTGGACTGTAAATTTTTCCAATTTGTGAAGTTGTTTGTTGTGACCAAATCTGAATTTTTCTGATTGTTTTTCATGACAAAAGGATACAATGTGAATGAAGACTCAATGTTTGGAAGTGTTTAGAGTCAAAATGACTCAAAGAAAAGTGTATTGTTTGATGTAAAAATGTTTTGCATACACTTGAAGACACAAAAGAAACAATTTTTTGATGTTTGGTCTTGAAAGTTTGATAGTTCAAAATAAGACAAGCACAATTCTTATGGTTGGCCGAGATAATAATTGTTGATCTCACATGGGGTTTCCCCCAAGGCTACACTATTCAGAGTAGATACTTAGGTGATTGACCCCACTGGCTCCACCCTTGGAACTCACTTCTTGGGGCAGCCAAGCATCAGTCCCCATGAAAACTCCCTGTGGTGAACTTTGTATCTCTACTAAGAACTGTATGTGTGTGGGCCGCTCCAGAGGTCCGACCTCCTGCCCCAACAACTAGAAGGATTTTGGCTTCTAAAACAAAAAGGTGCTAGTAAGGGCATCCGCTCATGTGGCCATACATGCAACACTTTCAGCTCTATAAATACACAAGGCTCCCAGCCAGTAGGCATTACACCCTACAACTGATCAAATAAATTTGATCAAATGGGTTTATGGGGAGACATGGTGTTGGTATGAACTAATCGACACATGTTATCCATAGTTTTCACCATGCATATAGTTTTTTATAGTGGTTCGGAAGAGGTGGGTTTTCCTCACTACCACTTGGGTCATTCTCTCCTCGCTAGTAGTCCTAGTGACCACACGAGGAGACAGGCCCTATAAAGATTAAACAAAAAGAGCCTATTGCTCAAGACACAAAAATCACTGGTTCAATTTTAGTGCACCAATTGAAGTGTTTGCTAGTCTATGAAAATAAGGCACACAATAAAGATAAAAAAACCCTTGCCAAGGTCCTACAAGAAAGATCTATTAGTAGTTTGGATTGTTTCAAATGATCACCACTTCATGTAAGCACACAAGTTAGGTAAATTTTAGATCCAAAAGACTCTGTGAAATAGGGGCCTTCAACAATGTGTTCTTTTTACCAATTCAAAGATCTGATTCATCACAAAAAAGACCACTTGTAAAATTTCAAGAAATTTCCAAAAATGTAAGAAAATCCAAAAAAATTGCTAATTTGCTCCAAAAATTAATTTTTTATGAAAAATTATTAAAAAAATCATATAAAATGCAAAATTGAACCAAAAAATCTGAAATTTTTACTGGACACTCTTGATGACCTTCCAAGCTTGCATAAAAACATGTCCAATTGGGTTTCGATCTTCATTCTTCCTATCTCCATTGATCTTGCTTGATATATATGCTCTCAAATTTTATGTGTGCACAAGAGCTCAACAAAGAATGGAAATGTGGTTGCAAGTAGGCTTGATCGCATATAAAAGTTTAAAAGCGTAGAGTAGTCGGGTAGTAATCGACGGTTGATAATGAAGGAATCATCTCCTTATATAGAAGACACTATAAGAAATGGAGGGATAAGATTGAGAGGTGTAAAAGATAAATCTCGGCTAGGATTAAAGGGTAGGTAGAGAAAATAAGAAAATAATAAGAGGGTAGGTAATGTAGGAATTGAGAGATAAATGACATGTGTCATGAGTGGAAAAGGCTAATGAATTAATTAAATAAATAAATATTTATTTAATTAATAGAAGGAGTGGGATCAATTAAATAAATAAGATGTTTATTTAATTTAAGAAAAGGATAATTTAAATAAATAAAGATTTATTTAATTAATAGAAGAATTAAGCTAAAATAATTAAATAAATAAATATATTTATTTAATTAGACATGACAATTTTAGGTGTCTACAACCGGTTCCTAGTTTGCCAGTTTCCTTTGACTATCGGTGCCAGATGACTTGAATGCGAGTTGCCAAATAATGTATACCGGTGAGTATTAGTTAAGTGACCAACCCAAAATGGTGTGTGTTGCCATCAATGACAACACAATTAAGCCGGATGAGTGTCAATTGCAAACAGGGAATAGGGACTTGCCTTAGGGCAAACCCCTATTTTGGAATTAACCATGAAATTGAGATAAAGATAATTGAAATTGTTGTAATGGAAGATTCTCCTTTTGACAAAGATGTTGAATAATGATTGGAAATCAAGTGATATACCTCCTTGTGAAGCTTTTTTTGTCTCCACATAGAATTAGAACTTGATGAAATCTTCAACAAAATAGAATGAAATATGTATACTTCAATGCTTGATTCTTGACTTTATTACTTCCCCAAGGCTTTAAGGAAGACTGATTAATGTTGAATTTCTCTTGAATGATTGATTTATTGATGTTATATGATTGTCAGATGCTTGATAGATGTGTTAGATAGCAAATGAGAGAGGAAAACCTCCTTTTATATTTGTCCATCAGAAAACTTGCTAATTTCCCAATATCAGGAGGCACAAAGAGAGGAATCCCAACCAAATTTGAATAGGGCAAAGGGTTTTAGAAACACCCCAATTAGGGGCGGACCGAAGTGTGGCACACTGGTCCCACCCCTATTTAGGGCTAGGATAAGATGCTAGATGCATAGAAAAAGTAAAAAATGATGCAATTCATGAGGGGCATGAGCATAATCAAGTCCCAACTAGGCCAAGGGGTGAAAATGCTAAGGTAGGGATCCAAAGCTATCAAACTTGTACAAGCGTGTAATTTTAGGATTCTACACTAAGAGTATCATGAATATTGTCTACAAAATCCCTTATGAGATCTACATATTCCATCAATGTTGTAATAGTATCACTATGTAACCACACAAAATATGGATCACCATGGATAAAAGCTTTTAACAATGATTCATAAGAGGGAAATATTGTTGAAACCCTTATTATGCAATATTGTTGATGTGGTTTTCTCCATGATGCTTGAAGGATATGGTAGGATGAAATGTTGCCTTGAATGCTTAATGTATGTACAAATGATGGGGTGGATGTGGATGCCAAAATGAATTGATAGGATGTCTTTAATAGGGTTCCCTAGGTAAATTATCAGTTAGGCCAACCTCTAATGCTCACATTGAGCCACTTTGACCAAAAATCATAGATAAGGTAAAGTTCCCTAATCTACTTAAATAGTTCATGTTTAAAGGGGACTATAATGCCTTGTTCTAGACAAGGGCACCCCAAGTGCCCTTGTCCTCCCAAAACAAAGCAAACAAGTAGGCAAATACAATTTATTTTGGTTAATTTTTTCAACTAAAATTTTATGGCATATTTGGGTTATGACAAACGAAGAGAATTTTTAGGGTGTTAAAAGGGATTGTACTAAGTCTTGCAAGAGACTCATTTATTTACATATTGATATGCAGGTCATTGTGACTTTGGATATTTCTAAATTAAAGTTTACTAAATTTCTTGAATATGACACACTAAGGGTAAGTACTTTAGAGTGATTTATGGACACAAATGGGCTTATACAAAGGAGAAAAAACCATTTGTTCAAGTACTAAGAGAGTTCATACAAGAGTACAATGAGGAAAAGAAAAGGCAAGACAAAGGCAAAGACATTAGAAATGAAGACCAAGGAAAGAAAAACAAGGAAAGCAAAGGAAGGTAGCACTTTGAACTAGGGAAAAGTTTAGTGGTGGAGATAGTCAACTCTAATGAAGACATCTCAACCATTGATCACCCTTTGGGATGGCATGACATAGACCAGTATAGTAAAAGTAAGAACAATTGATGACATGTTAGTAGGAGGATAATATATGTACAATCCTAGTAGATATAGGTGTTTGGATCCATTTTGAAGTATTAGTTGGCTAGATAGATGAGACTTTAAGCTCTTTTATAAACTCTGAGTCTTTTTTTTGTAGTATTTCAGTGGCAACCCTCTGGCTGATCTCTAACATTACAATTTAACTTTTTTTTTTTATGTTTTATGAACTATATTTAATATATATAAGGAAAATCTGCTAAGGGGGTAGCTCCAAATATATGATAATAAAAGTTAAGAACAATACATAGCTTTTGTCCTTTCAACGTAATACATGAAAGTGCATCTTGAGGCCTTCAAATATTTCTTGCAACCATTATATCTATACAAAAGCAAAGATATTATTTTTGTATCTCATAAAAAATGCATAGGTCTCCATATTGTTCCATGTTCTATCACCCCTCATTAGCATGATTGGTTGTTTTGTGTCCTCATTTTTTCTAAACTTTTGGTGACACAAATTTTGTCTCCCAAAATTCTTCTTTTAGATCCCAGTTTAAATTGGATGTGGTGTTGAGTATATCATATTGAAACAATTGCGTGATGTACTTGTTTGAACTTCTCATTCGTCACTTTAGGTCTCTTGTAGTTATTATGATGTTGTAGAGGAAAATATCCATGAGTGTGGTATCATGGATGTGGGCATTAGCCAAATATTTCTCATTGATGATAGCTTGGATTGCACTTTCTGCAACCTTGATGGGATATCAAAAACTTTGTGGATCTACTCTTCAAACTTGTTTTGTTCATAATTAAACACACAATTCAATATAATATGCAAGATTTCAATCTTTGTGTTAGCCAATAGCATGTCACTTCCATAGCATCCAAATTTTATATATAAACCCGTGTTGTAGAAAATTGGTTAAAGTACTGGGGAAATCTAGGTGAATCCCTACATTATAGATCATTTGATGGTCTTGTCCTCTAGCAATGCTATGTCTTGGACAAGGATCCATTAAAGACTATCATCTTCCCATCCTAATCTATGCATTGACTATATTGAAATTTTACCACCTTAATTTCTTTGCAATAGATGTGCGTCAATGAAAAGTCTTGCAATTGGTCAAGTTACTTACATAGATTTTCTCAATCCAATTCGTGATTTTCCAACTTAAGAGAAAATTAGACCAAGGATGTATTGTCGAGCATAATGCAAATGATCCATTCCACATCCTATAGGTAATTCTAAATACAAGAATCTTGTAGCCCACCTCACAATTATTGATGCGGTAAATAGTAATCCCACAAGGTTTGAACCTTATTTGTTGTTACTACAACAAGAAGCCCCACCATTTCACTTAAATGTTGTCCCTCATATTAATTTTAATTATTATTATAATAATAATTTGATATAAATATTAATATATTAAATTATTTTTAATAAATATTTATTATAGTACGTATTCATTTGTATTGTATATTATAACAAATATAATTGTTTATATATATTTCTCTAAAAAATTCTTAATTTTGAATTACTTTATTTCCTTTAGAGTTGTTTTGTTTTGTTTTATTTGTTTAAGAGATATTTTATATTTTTAGTTTTTAATAATATGATCATGACTCTTTGATATCATATAATTTAGTGTCTACACAATATATAAGTATAGCTATCTTAAATACATCTATCGAAAATATGCTTATAGATAGAGATATTGTTCACGTATTTTTACTAACAATTTCAACATGAATGACTCAAAATTTAATATTTGTAAACATCTTTTTCATAAATGTATTTAAGATATCTATACTATTTTTACTTTGTAAATAAAAAAATTCTTTAGATGTAAAATATCAAATGCAAACAATATAAATGAAAGAAAATATGTTTTAAATCATTCAAAGTAAAATACAATAATTCTCAAATCAATAAAATAGCTCCCAAATAAATAAAAATAGTTTTGAAATAAAAAATAAAAAAATAGTATAATTAAAATTATTACTTAAATTAGAATTGTTTGAATCTTTCTTGGTATCCCACTGTTACAGAGAAGTTAATAAGATTGCAGATTATTTGGCAAATTTAGCCATTGATAGCAATGCTAATCAGCGAGAGGTGGGTTTTGAGGAAATTCCTTCTTGGGTATGGGAAGGTTTGTAGCAATAGTCATATGATTTTCTTGAGTAACGGCGATGTAAAATTTTATAATGATAATTATTCACGCTTTCCCCTTTCATTTCAAGTATTCATGTTCATTGTTTGGAGAAGAGTTCAAGGTCATGGTATTTGATATAATAGTGTTTTTCCAAAGGTTTTTTGATACTTTCTTTTTTGGCAGGAAGGTTTTTGGCTCATGGGATTTGGCATAGGGCTTTGGAAAATTTTGTCTTCTTCCATTGATAGCACCTATGGAGTCTACATTTGAAAATTATCTGATGGGTGTTTTTGGAAAATTGTCATATGGGCTCTATGCAAAACTGATATTATATGTGTTTTGGGTGGGGTGTATAACTTGATCCGTTAGATACTATAGGTTTATTTTATGACCTGTGACCTAAGGTTTTCTTCCCAGCGTTCTGACCTCTAGTATGCTCTTTGAATCCTGTGTAAAAAATAAAAAAATATTAATAAAAAAGTTTAGTGGAAAAATCCACTTTTATTAAAAAAAAATAAAAAAATATTACTTAAATATTTTTAAGTAAACATCATATTTACTTTAATAATCAATAATTTATTATTAAAATTAATGCGTAGTTACATTTCTTATATCCTTTAAATAGATTTATTATAAGTAATATACTTAATTATAAATAAGTATTTAAAATTTTGGTGTTCATACTATTTATTTATATTTTATTGAATATTTTTTTTATTGTAATAATAATAAAACATAAAACAATTATATATTATCCCTTGTTCATGCGGTTCCAAGAGTTTGTTTTTCTAGGTGGATAGTGTTGATTGGGTATCCCCTATATTTTGGCACTCCACTAGAGTAGCAAAATGTACTAGTTTTAATTTTACTTTATCAATGGAAAGGGGTAGTACACCAAAAGTTTGTTCATTTATCAAAAAGAAATTATATGTTATCTTTAGTTAATTATTTTTATAATTTATGAGGATTTATTAATTTATTTTCACATAATAATTATATCTAAAGATTAATTTGTAACAATAATTATTTCTTTATTAGTTGTTGGTAAATAATTATTTATTATTATTTTAAGTATTATATTATATTTTAAATTGCTATAATAATAATTTTCTCAAAAAAAAAATTTAAATTATTTATTTACTTTTAAATTATTTTGTTCTCATTTAGAACTATATACAATTCTGTGGTTATTAAACTCAAAATAAATCAATCAAATCATGGATACTCTCTATGAACAAATCATTTTGTCATCAATATTTAGTAAATATTTATTCTAATGAACAAACTCGACTTGAACTATGCTAGCCATAGTTGTGCCTAGTATGAATTGGTCAAGGTGAAATTGAATAACTATAATACTCATCAACTTATCAAGATGCATTCAATTTGCAAGAATTTGTTGATCTTAAACTATTATCTAACAGAGCTCTAAATCATTGTTATGACTCATCTATCAACTCGATAATAAATACTTTTATTGCAAAACTAAGAAGGTAGGTTCTCACCACTAAATAATGTTAGTTTAAATAGTATCATTATGCATCTAGCTAGATAATCACCTATTTAGGATTGACCTATTCACACCTAGCTTAAGTTTACTTATATTTTTTCATGCTTTTGTCTCATCTAATATGGTTGAGACATGTCTCATCACTTTGCAAGAAAGAAAGAAAGAAAGAAAGAAAGATCTGTTATAGTCCATGATGTAAGGTGGTCTATATATAGGTCTACAAATGTGGAGTCATGTTTGGAGGGGTAGTCAGTTGTTGTTTCCTACCTTGTCAACTCATCTACCTTGCAGGTATGTATAAAAAGTTCTTCATTGTATTTACACACTCTTCATAACATATGATAGGCATGCTTTTGTGTTCATTTTTCACTAGCAAAAGATATAAAGTGATTGTTATTTCAATGAAAAAAAGTTTCTTCTGACATCAATGTAATTCCAACAGTTAGCCCTATCAACAAAATACATTTCTTTTTTTTTTGTTTTGATTATACAAAAAATACTGCTGACAAACAAATTTTTAAACAAAGGGTCATTCAACCCTCTACGCATCTATTGACTTATTCAAAAATATATCTTTACAAGATTTCAATTCTCATTGGATATTGAAGCTCACATGACTTAGAATGTGTTGATCTTTGCTCATTTCTATCTTCTATTGTTAAAAATAACTTGTAGATTTTGTGACATTTTTATTTGTAGGCACCAAACACCCTCCACTTATCTTGCTTGTGCCTCCCAAGGTGTCATTCAAAGTGCATTTCATATTTGGTGGTCATTTTGTCTGTTTCCATTGTCTATTGCAGGTTAAAATATAGCTTTGCAAGTTAGGTAATATGAAAGGATAGACACCCAAGAAACAATCACATTATTTCTGCTACATCACATGTGTTGTGCACCACATTTCAATCTCCTCCTTTCCCATGTAGTTTGTTACACACATCACCATTCAACAAATAGCACCCTTCTACATTTCCCACTATCTATCCTTTATAAGTGACTTTTCTTGGACTCTTGTTGAATGTTTTCTCTACTATTTTTGGCAAACCTGACAAATCAACTCAACATACTTATCCCATCTCCAATAATTTTTGGATTCACTACTTGAGAAATTCTTATGAAGCTATTGATTCCCCCATTCAATCAATGAGTATTACTACTCCACATGCTTCTTTCCACAGTGGTGGATTAAGTCTCAATTTTGTTTGTTTGGTGTGGGCTTTAACTACTTGAATTATATTGTCTCCATTTTGCAAGGTGTGTACCATTATTGGTATTTCTATGACTTCCAACAATGCCCTAATACACATGCCTCCCTCCACTTCATCCATTTTTAACTTGGTCTTCATTACTATCCTCATGGAGATAGTGTTTTCATAGGCTAATACAGGTGTGTGCAGGAAAAGAGGGTCTATGAAACTCAAAATGTGAAAAAAAGGTCTCAAAGAGGCTTGCTCACACACCCACAGGACTTCTTGGTGCAAGTTATGGAGTCATGAAGAATGACTCAACTTCCCAAGGTTGGTTCCATGGTTCTCTATCTCACAAGGTCCCTCAAGCCAATGCCTTTTCTATTAGATCACTGACCAAAGTGGCTTAGGGATGACAAATGCAAGAACGAGGGATGCTTTAGATTAAATTTGCCATGAAACGCATCCTAGCTATGCATGCTTCTATAAACGAAGTAAACTAGATTATAAGGTGACAAGATTAGTAGCAATACTATCCTAACATGATATACTAGTTGATGTTATAAGCTATTGATAAAGAAAAATACTCTAAAATGTTATTCTAGATTAATTCTTAATACAAAAGAGACTAGATGTATTGATGAAATATGAGCATAAATGAGATACTAAAAGCTTGCATGGATCCTTAAAATGGAGGAATGAGAGCTCTATTTATAGTGAAAATAGGGCAATGGATGGTCAAGATTGAAGGAGCTTATCAATGGTCAGGATTGAAAGTTATCAATCCATGTTTGAAATTTGTACCAATGAAATGGTGACAATTGTCAACATAAGATTGGTTGAGAGGGGAGGGTCAAAACATTAAATGCCTGAGAAGACCTCATGGTTACCCTAGGTGGTAAGGGTTAAGGTTAGGTTAGGATTATCCAATGGATAAAGTTTTTACCCAAAGGATAAACTCTTGTGCAAGGGTTAAAGGGATAACCATGGTCAAAGCAATGAATTCTTGATGAGACCCTTGGGTTAGATGAGGGTTAAGCTAGTCAAAAAGTTTCTAACCATGTAAGAGGGTTGAGTTAACCATTAATGGTTTTGGAAGACTTTCAAGGTTTAAGTTGTTGAAGCCTTTAATGGTTTTCAAAGACTTTGAGGGTTTGAGAAGTGACTTCCCCTTGCTTAGGGATGTGTCAATATTTAGGAGATGGGTTAGGCTAATTTAGAAGTGATTAGAAGAGTCTAGAAGGGGGTTTAGGAGGCAAGTGGGAGATGTAGGATTTTGCAAGTGGATGACGAATAAAAGGATTTAATTAAAATAAAATGTTTTATTTCAATTTAGTTGTAATTTGGGAAATTGAATAAATTAGATTTATTCAATTTGGGGTAAACTATTAATTAAATATAAATGTAATTAAAAGTAGAGAGAAGGGGTTTAATTGAATAAAATGATTTATTCAATTAAATGACATAAGTGAATTTAACAAAGTAAATTGAATAATTTACTTAATAAAATAGAAGAATGTAGGTAATTTAATTAAATTAGATTTAACTAAATAGAGGAATGAACATAAAACATTCATTTAGGAATATGGTCATTTTTATACATCTACAATAGGTGTTCACATTTGTAGCATTTGTTAACATTAGCATTTTTTAGTAGAGTTAACTATTACTGGTTATCCTTATTTAACCATTAGTTTTTATTTGCTACTAAACAAACAATCGCGTGGGTGAAGGTTGTGATGATGTGGACTCACTAAGAAGGATGTCCACAGAGCACATCATGTCTCCGACTTTGGAGGGGTGTATAACAGACAATCAGTCAAACCGCGAGGAGACCATAGAGTGCTTTTTTGGGTGGGCGAGAAAGTAGTGGGAGACAGCTATCACCCATGGCTGATATTGTACTATAACACACATGTAATTAATTTAGGGAGTTAGGTTAGGTCAATAAAAACACATTTAATATCTCTTCATATGTTGTGGTCAATAACATGCCAAACCATTAACTTGGAATGAAAGAAAGAGTAGTCATATATTTGTGGTCAATAACATGTAAATCCATTAACTTGCAAAGCAAGGAAGAGAAAAGCAGGAGTAGAGAAGATATATGTGAAGGTTAAATGCATGTTATACAATCATGATCAGCAGCAGTAGCATGGGTGAGGGCTTGGATGTTGTTGAAGCTTCTAGGTATGCTAAGATAATTATTCACAAGATTTTCCTTTTTCTTATGTGTTCATATTGTTTTCCTTTGCAACTTTTCTTCATACGTTTTTCCTTTGGCCTTTTCTTGTAGAGGGTTGGAAATCGAAGACTAGACATGCGTTATAGGAGTGACAAGAACAGAGGGGGGGGAGGGTTTGAAGAGGAAGTTAAAAATGTTGATTATAGGAGTGGCGGTAGTAGCATGGGCTAGGGTTACATTGGGTCTGAGAAATGTATGTGTTCTCATGATAAGCTCTAGTTTTTATCTATTCTTGGTTGAATTTTTGTAGAAAAATGGTTAAATTCCTATACTCCTATTGTTAGCACTACTACAATAGTAACACTATTGTCTTTTACCTAGAGGATTTTCCTATAACATGTATCATTACAGTGTGGATATAATAATAAAAAATACCATTAATACTAGCCAAAAGTCCAAATTCCTCATCTCGACCTACAACAGATAGTTTTACCCCACCCTAATAAACCTCAGGTTAATTTAATGAGGTCACATCTTTCAAAGTTTCATATGGAGTAGGTTTTGGTGATAAATATAAATAAATTAAAGTGTTTTGATTATCTGTTTCATGACCATTCAAGTTTCTTTCCATGGCCGCAGCTAAACTGGCTCCAAAATGGAGTTATGAAACTCGTGTTATTGACTTTTTTGAAAATTTTCAAAAAATACAAATTGTTGATCGTGATCAACAAAATTAGCTTCGGTTTTGATTTTTTGAAAATTTTCCAAAAAAATAACATGAGTTTCATAACCCCATTTTGGAGCTAGTTTAGACACGTCCGTGATTAACAGGCATTGTTTATGTTGCGTACAACTTGGATTAGATAGTGTTTGTTTTGACGTATTTATCTTATAATCTATTAAAATTAATTTAATAGGTTGGTATTAACATAAAAGAATTGAATGATCCTTGATTTCAAAAGCCAATCATCACATAATACTTTCAAGGAACACATTTGGATCATTGAAACAAACAAATGACTACCAGAACTAGAGCACCAGTTGCCATCAACTAGATTCCTATCTTCCATTTGGTTAATGAAATTATTAAAAAAATAAGAAGATGTCAACAAAGAAACAGATGCAATAATATGAAATACACTCAAAGTCAATAAAATGAAATAACACGCAAAGTGGCTCTAAAAAGGTATGTCAATAACACACAAAGTCAATAACCAGAAATTTTTCAAAAATTACAGATCGTGATAAAAATCAAAGCTACAGTTAAATCTAATGTTCATGATCAACGATTTGTAACTTTTGAAAACTTTTGTGTTATTGACTTTGTGTGTTATTGAAGCACCTTTTGGGAACCACTTTAGCTACAACCCAGATTTAGCTGTGGATGTCATTTTTTAAAAAAGTTCAGAAAACTCAATAACACGCATTTTATAACACCTTTTTTGGATTGCATGCTATTGACAGAAATCGAAGCAGAGTACTTATCATGATTATTTATCATAACATTTTTTATACCCAACGTTAGCATCTGCATTCTCATATGTTTTTTATTAAGGAAAATCAAGTTTTAAGGGACCCGAAACCTGCTTACATAACAAGAAAATAAGCATAAAAGAAACTAGAGAGATGAGTACATAGAAAGAACAACTGCAAAAGAACAACAAAGAAAATAGCAGCTAAAGAAAAGAACAACAAAAAGCCAGTGAGAGATTGGAAACCAAAGACCAGATTATATGTCAGATCAAAAATATTTATAGACTCTTCTGCATCCTTAACCAGCATCATCATAGCATTAGCTGCTTCTTTGAGGTCTTTGTTTTCCTGCTTCTGATGGGTGTCTTTAGTCTTCATCTCTAGTTCACTGGTAGTTTTCCTTGTTCTGCGTCTAGAGGAGTGAGGAGCAAAATGGGTGGCTAGCACATCATCAATGATCACCATCTCTTTGTTCTGCTTGTTCTTCTCCAGAGAAGAAACTAGAGCATTCATGTTTTGGGATGACACCTTCAAAACCTTAAGGCTATGCTCCATAAATTTCTTCAAGGCCTTTTTCAGTTTTTGTAATCCGGTTAATAATTTCATTATCAACCTCTCCCTTTTCTTTGATGATTCTGATCACATCTTCAAGATGCTTCAAATCTCTCTTAATCATATCTTTTTTCGACCAATCTTGGATTTCATCTTTGTCCTCTACCTCACTAGTATCCACTGCCGCATCCTCTTTACCTTTAGTATTTCTATCCTTAATCAGTTGCACAATTTTATAATCCAAATCTCTCTGTTTATTCTGAATAATGGAGATGTTTTCAATCACCCATTTTTGGAAGTTGAACATTTTTAGAGTACTATTTCTAGCAACGTTCAAAATGGAATCTGCATTCTCCATAACTGGAGTAGAGCCCATAGACCTAGGGTTTCCCTCCTCTGTAGTGTGCTAAGCTTCATTCATGCTATCCAAGATATAAGGGTTATTGTTTGCTTCAATCTCTTCAAAATACTCTTTTCTCTGCACCTTCTCTTCCTTGCCCTCAGCCTCTCTCTTCTACATTCTCATATGTTAATGTTTGTTTGTAATCACTGATTATACATAATCGATAGTATTTTCTTTTTGGTTCATTTGTTTATTTTCGAGTCAGTTCATGAACAACTAAACATGATTTATTAATATCGGTTATGAACTAATTGTATTAATCATCTATTATTATGAAATGATTGATTTACTTTATTAGTTCTACATAACCGATCATATTGTTTTCATTTTTCTTATAATACAATTTGTGTTATAAATCAGTTTGTGATTGATTAAGGTTATAAGACACCTTTCGATTATCTAGAGTCACGTTGTATACTTTTCTATCGATCGTTGTATATTAGCAATGCACATTTCCCTTGGAAGGTTGATAAGTAATAGTGATAATATAGGAAATTTATATATAGAAATCTATGTATAAGCAATCCATAATTATTACAAACTAGGAGGATTGGCAAGTATATACAACAATCAGTAGATATAGAAAGATAGAGAAAAAGATATGATAGTTTGTGCACATATAGCAGTTAGCTCATTACCATGAAATTGGAGGAAGTCAATTAAATACAGTGGTCTATCTTAATGAAGAAATCATGGACATACATGAACTCTACATATTGGATCATCTATGTATTCCATGGCATACTGACTAAACATACAACAATTCATTATATATACTTATTGTGAATTCAATATACAAACTGCAGATTGAATTCATACCTCTCATAATTGAATTAACATCTAACTTATATCTAAGTGAAAATAGTTAAATAAATTTTTTAAATTATATGCTTACCCTAATATGATCCTAAAATTCAACAAATTCCAATTATCTCATTCAGAGTTATGTTGATAGAAGCAAAAATCAGGAGAAAATTGTGCTTTTTTAACTATATTGTCCATCGTGCTTTATCCCCCAAGCCTCTTATAAACTAAAAGACTGGGCATGAATTATTTGTGTATAAACGGTTTTTGATTAGTCACAAACACAATTCATTTGACATCAAAATTCAATATTATTTTGAGAGGTTTCTGTTTGCATTGTATGTGCATCCCTGTTGTATGTTGCCATGGATCGAATTTGGCTCTTTACAATTGTTACGGTGTCTATGACTCTAAGTATGAACCAACTATTTGTATGCTTTGTGTACTTTCAATTGTTTGGAAATCGGTGTGTAATTCAGCAATATTGGCTAATATGTAGTTCACTAGGATGTCGATTCACCAAAAAATGGTAGGAAATGTTGGGATTGGAAGTGCAAGATGGTGGTGAAGGTCTCCATCACTTCTCTTTACAAGATATTTGGTGGACCTAAATTTGCGTTAACGATAATTCAACTAAAGACTTTTGTGCGGTAATTCCACTTGCTAATTTGGATGCATTCTTCAAGGGGGAATCGTTGGTTTAAGGTTTTAAAACTAAGTTTGTCTGAAAGAGGCATATTGAAGATGATAATAGTAGTATGCACAATAGTCATACGATAAAGATGTACAATCGGTTAGTAGTTACATTCTTTGGTATGCTTTGTCTATGTTTAATGACATATCGACTCTTGCTAAAAATATGAAAGTTTTTATGTTTAAGGTATTGGTGTTCTTATGGACCAAAAGACAATAGGAATAAGTTGCCACATTCGAAGCAGAATCATGTGTATAAAAAAGAATGAGGTTTTACGTTCCATTTCATTGTCAAGGTGTTATATAGTAGGGTAGATGTGGCCATCTTGATATACAAGCAACTGTTGCATGTAGACAACAATGGTATGTTTTGTCATCATGTGCAAGATACCAGAAACAAGTTGTTGGCATTATAATAGACAAGAAGAAGGTTGGCATTCCAATTACAATGAGAGATTGTTGGCATTTCAATAAGGATATTGAGAAGGTTGTTGATGACTATGGATATAACTGATTAAGGATGATTACTGTCTTAATATTATTATTTTGTCATTGATGTCAAGAAATTGATTTTCTAATTCAGTATGATGTTGCCATATCTTAAGAAGTATGATTTGATGAGTATAAAGATGTCGGTAAAAGACACAGAAAGAATATGATGAATAAGGGGATAAGTTACTCAATGGGAAACTATTACTGAGCTAGACAATAATGAGATCATGATGTTTAGATTATTTTGATATCCTACATATGCTATTGTTCGAAAGGTTAATACTATACTATGTTACCGAGCAAAGAACCTAGTCGATAAACCCTAAGGAACCTAGTTGGTAAACCCTAAGGTTGTTGCTATCGATTAATGCAGGCAGAATGTCTACCGAGTGAAGTTTAGTATTTACCGAGTTACAACTGAGCTATAACAGAATGCATTAAATGTTTACATGTGATATTTAATGAAGGAAGTTGATGAGCTGGAGTGGATTAAATGATTAGTAAGCTGTGTACGAAGATTGTTAAAGAATCTATGGTAAAGAAAGATCGGCAGGAAGATCTACAGCTTAGATTGAACCACAATAACCTAACACAAGTTCCAAGGTGAAAATGCAAGTTCCAAGGTGGGGTAAAATGTTTTCAGATCGAAGGATACATTAAACCTGGACAAGATTGAAGATCTAATGACTATGATTGATCATGGGAAATGTGATCAAGGAGATTAAGCGACTGGAATATTGTTTATAAATAGGAAACTGTTGATAAACAATGTATGCGGGCAAGTGTATGGATAGGGATGCTACATAGTGATTACCGAGCACAGAAGCTTGAAGACCTATTTTGATAACAGAGCATAGAGCCCAGCAGAGGGACAAGATAAGTCCTATGAATTGATTGTATTGAGAAAATAAGAATCCGCTTCAACATTTTTAGATGTGAAGTTGCAAACATATTTTTATTACTGTTATTTTGAGAAGTAGCAGAAAATCTCTTAATCGAGTGGACTTAATAGTCTTATTTGTAAAATCCTCTAGCAAGGTGACATTCTTATTGAGTGTTTGAAATCCTTTAATAAGGTCACTTCTAACAAGGTGAAGATCCTAATAGATCTGAGGGAAATCCCTTAACCGGGTCACATATAGCAATGTGTTTGTAATCTTTAACAAGATTTGCTTTTAACCGAGCATACTCTAGAAGAGTATATTTCTTAGTGGGTCCAAAATCCCACAGTGGTTTTTCCCTATTTGGGTTTCCACATTAAATCTGGTGTTATATGTTTGTGATCTTATTTATTTATGGGTCTACATGCATTACTGTTTTTCTGATAAGGTTACCGAGGTTGAATCTGTTGTTTTTATTGAAGATTAAGTTTGAATGATTCACCCCCCCCCCCCTCTCATACTGTTAGCTTGGCATTTGTACTAATCATATTTAGTATCAGAACTATCACAAGTTGTACTCACAATTTGTACCAAATATGTGCGACAAATGCAAAGCGTATATAGAGAGCTTGTTGGCGATGGACATCTGTGTTGATGCTATAATAGACAAACACCTTGATGATCCAATTTTTGCAGCATGTTGAGGAAGAGAGATTGATTCCTAACACATAAGGATGTTATGAATGTGATGACAAGGGTCTCCTCCATTCTATCATGAGCACATGTGAACAATGCCACAAGCATCTTAAAATGAAAAAAGGCAAGAGGAGGGTAATTTTTTTTTTTTTTCCAGCAACCAGAATGTCTCGACACACCTTTAATTATGGGAATACTGTTGGCAATTGATACTCATTAGATTCATTTTTTTAATCATTGATTGAAACAAGATTTAATGGAAGTCACAAACCCACACTAGGAGGCATATACCGACAGATACCGGCATTGGAAGAATTCAAGCCTACACTGGCACCGACACCAGCATCAATACTTCAAGCAAGCCAACATCAAGGAAGATTTATTTAATAAATCATTTCATAATTATTGTTGAGGCCGACATTGATTATCTTTCGTAAATACATTGTAAGACAAAATAAGGCATATGATGTGTAATAGGTATATAAGTCAATCAACTAGGTCAATTTAAAACATGATGAGATAATGGTAATGTAATAGAGATAGACATATATAGGTATAGTAGAGTTGTGAGATGTGAAATATATGTATGGAGATCATTTTTATATGTGAACATTATATCATACAATGATCTACAGACAACTTGGAAAGCATTCTTGGACGAGAAGTAATACCAGTAAAAGTTCAAGTTTGTGAACCGGTACAAAGCAGAACTAGAACCGAAACTCTATTTGGCATAGAAGATGCATTCTTGAGTTCATTTTCAATAATTTACCATGGCAGAAAGCTTGTAGTTAGTGAGGCTCTTTAGTGATGAGAAGTATGCTCTAGGCAGTGTGTCTTCTTGTAAGTGCAGGCCCCTATTTTATGTAATATCTTTTCATATGGCTAGTGAACTGATATTGTTGGTCACAAATTCCACTGTGGTTTTTCCTCATTGAGGTTTTCCACGTATAAATTCTATGTGTTATAGTGTTGATTTATGTGGATACTTTATTTTATCTTGTTATATTCTTATTTGTTTACTGGTACATACATGCATGGTTTAGAAAGTTAAAGATTGTTGATTTCTGCAAAACACTGATTCACCCCCCCTCTCAGTGCTCTCAGATCCCAACAATTGGTATCGAAACTTGGTACCTTGGAAGAATTTTAACAACTAGAGGAAGATCCTGAAACTGGAATCTTTGAGCATGGCTATGGAGAAGCAACTTGAGATGGCTCTTGAGGATTATGATGCAGAAAGGATGAAGAACTTGAAATTGCAAGAAGAATTGAATTCTACAAATGAATTCATTCTTATCCTACAAGAGAGGTTACCATCTGCTCAAGACAAGAGAAAAGAACTTCTGCAACAATCAAATGATGAGGAGAAGAATGCTCTTAAGGAATAATGTCAGAAACTAAGTCAAGCAAACATTCTCATGAAGAATGAAATGCAAGATGTGACCATGAGGTTATCAAAAAATATTGAGGACATAAAGAAGAAGGAAGATAATCTTGTTTTATCTCTAAAGAAAAAATTTGATGAATGTGAAAGATTGACTCATGAGAATAATCTATTGAGGATTGATTTGGCACACTCCCAGAATAATGAAAAAGAACTTGAAAGATAAGTAACTACTCTGAGAGATGATCTGACTACTGCAAGTCAGTATAAAGAAAAGTTTAGGATTAGTGTTGCACAGTTGGATGACTTACTGAAAAGACAAAGACAGATTGATGATTTTAGAGGACTTGGATTTGTACAAGGTGAAAGCTCTGGTACTGCTAATGAATATCAGACAACCGGTATGTAGAACTAATCAAAATAGAGGAAACTGGTAAGGCAATCTAATGTTTATAAATTAAATGGTAGATATTTTTTTTGCAATAAATTTGGGCACATAGCTAAACAATTTAGAAATAAGGCAAATCAAAACTACAATTATGTTCACGGTTAGTGCATAAACTGCAAGAAATATGGCCATAGATCAAAAGATTGTAGAATGAATATTAAATGTCATGCATGTGGAAATTTTGGACATTTCGCTAATCATTGTAGGTTAAGAAATAGTAATATCGGATATGTCAAAGCAATTCAGAAGAACAATGTTATATGCTATGCATGCAACAAAATAGGCCATATTACTAAGTATTGTAGAAGCAAGACTCAACCGGTTAATAATGAGAAAGGAAAGAAAAAGGTAGATGAAATAGATCAAGATCAAACCAAGAGATGGGTTAGAATATCTAAAGAACAAAGTGGAGATGGATCTATACCGGTAAATCTACCAGTAGAATGGGGTATTCCTCCACCAGGAGGAAATTCCACCAGTAACTAAGGAATAAGCCTTAGGGGTTGGCGAAGTCACTGATAAATTTTGCATTTTGCCCCTGAAGAGATCTAAGGAGATCTAGAAAGAGATATGTAGAAATGTGTTCATCATCGATGAAGGTTACCCCGACTCACAACTATGGAACTGATATCTGTAGGGTTGTTGGTGAAGCATTAATTATAGAAAGTTAGGGTATTTATTCGTTGATAAAAGAGGGTAAGTGAATTCATTTTCACTCACCAATAATTCAAGAATTCAGAGCGAAGTTCAGGCAAATTAAGAGAGAGCAAAGCACTCAATCGTCCACCGGCATTCACTCTCAGGTATTTTCTCACATGGCATCTAGATCATCAGTACCCACTTTTATTTCAAATCCCACTATTGT
Organism: Cryptomeria japonica; assembly: GCF_030272615.1. Classification (NCBI taxonomy): domain Eukaryota; kingdom Viridiplantae; phylum Streptophyta; class Pinopsida; order Cupressales; family Cupressaceae; genus Cryptomeria; species Cryptomeria japonica. Next base: position 465,983,955 of record NC_081406.1, on the reverse strand, counting down.
CAAAGTCAAGGATAGATTAAGGCCAATCTTTAAGGAGGTTCCCAAAATTGCCAAGAAGGAAGACTCTATGGGAGCATTTTCTAAGGTTCTTGACGGAGTAATGTATGTTAAATATGTGAGGGAAAACATTCACTGCACTCTTGAGGATTTGGGCACCAAAGACATTAAAAGCATGTATCAATCAATGATATTGGGAGACACCGGAAAGATCAAACCAGAATTCAAGGCGATCGAGGATCTAGGGTTAACCGGTATTCTGTACATACTAGAATTCAAGGATGAGGTGATCAGATACATTCTGAGAAGGGTTCATAACAAATTCATTTGGTTAGATACACCCTACATGATAAAAAAAAGGAGGCTATTTAGGCTATCACCGGCTTACCCAAGGTCAGACAAGAACCTGGTAAGAAAATTTCCAACACAGAGGTCAAAAAACTCATTGGTGCTACATCCGATAGCATATCAATGAAGATAATCACAATAACCAACATGGACATAAAGTTTGCACCGCATATCAGATGTTAAGGAATAATGTGAAGTATGACTAGTTCGAATGGATGAGGAGTGAATTGATGCTAAACCTTACTAAGATCAAAGGAACCAAGAAAAGCACCTTAAGCTATGGTAACTTAATTGTTTGTTTAATGCTTTACTTTCTCAATGAGCTACCTGGTTTAGGAAAGAAGTAATGGGCTCATCACATATCGATATGTATGCAGATCAAGATGGCCATCATCAATCTTGGTACTGGCAGAGATGAGAAAGTTTGGGGGTATTTTAAGACTTTTCAAGAAAACCTGAGCAAAAAGGGGGACAATTTGAAATAATATTGTGGAGAAGTATTCCATTGACATATGTTTCATGGTGAAAACTGATGAAACTCTCATGGAAGCAGTTGAACCCAGGAAAATCTGGATTAGTGAGCTTGGATATGAGGTAGATGATAGCATTTTTGAGCTTTATGCAAAGATGTTGTTAGATGCCCCATTAGATAACAAGACATGACACTTTGGTACAACGGGAGAGAAGGCTCTTGAAGTAAAAACAAGTTTTAACAAGAAGAGAAGATAGAAGAAAATAGAGAAGATGTCTGCATATGTACAAGATGTGCTGCATAAGATAGACACTCAACTGGGCTCTAAATCTAAATAGGTAGTTAAACTGGCAAAGGTTGCTATTGAAGAAGTGAAGAAGCCACAAGTTCACATTTCCCTTATCACTTCTAATTCTGATCCTGAGGATAATGAACCTCTGGCTTTCAGAAGGGTGCAAAGGAAGAATGTGGTAAAATCACCAGTAGAGCAAAAAAAGGCAGAACCTAGGAGGAGACTTGTCAAAAAGGTAGCTCAGCCTACTGCACCTCCACCACCGGTAAGGAAGCCTGTGCAAAAGAGGAAACCAGTCACACCAGCAACCATAAGAAAAAAGTAGAAGGGTGATGATACTAAAACTGGTGAGACAACAATGACTTGTGCTGAAATTATTGATGAAGTTACAAAAGATGGAATATTAAATAATATATCAAAGTATTATGAAGATTTTGAATAAAATGAGCAAAATGAGTTAGAAGAGGCTAATTTACTATATATCGACATCTATAAGAAAGCCTTGGTTGAAATTTTGAAGGAGATACCTTTATCCCTGTATAATAAACTTGAGGCTAGAAGACTTGATGCTATCAAGAGGGATAGGGAAATCAAGGAAGTTGCACTTTTGGAACAATGTGGTACTAGAAATAATGAAGAGATAAAAGTTGTATAGATACTACTAATAGGACAATTTTCAGTAGTAAAAATTGGCAGATAATCCTTATGATGGGAAGAGTAAATTAGGTGATAAATGAGAAAAGTAAGGGATGGACAAAATTCTTTCTGAAAACCCATTCTTTCTCACATCACAAGAAGAATTTGCAAAGGCAACATTCCCCACCATTCCTGACAAATCAAAAGGAAAGTGTATTTTGGGCAGTTCAACTCTAGTTTTGATACAACCACAACCGATAGTTAAAGAGAGTGTATAGTCTGTATTGATATAGACCAATTTTGAGCAAGAGAGTGTACAGGGCACTACAAACACTATGGATGATACTCCATTGGTAGTAACCAATAGTGCACCAAATGGTGAAGCCACTGGTGCAATAAAGGTTGAGATGGACAAGGTAGAATCAACTGAGTCCATACCGGTAGGTAAAACTGATTCCTCGGCAAGAGTTTTGGCAATTGACACTTCTCAAGTCAAGAAGAAATAAGTCTTTGAGTTAAGTCCAACGGAATTAATGATGATGGCCACTCATAAATTGCTAAAGGAAGGAACTATAGACAAAGGGTTAATTGATCAATCAGTCTCTGTACTACATAGAATAATGTCTGACTGTCAGATTGAGGATGGAGAAATCCCTTCTAGTAAGCTCAATACTTTAACAAAGCACATATCAAATAATTATCAATGTTTGAGACAAATTGCAGACCGATAGCTTTGGACAATTTCTATGTAGCTAAAAGAGCAACTTTTGATTAACTCATAGGAAGTTGGAATAAGAAAATAGAAGACAAGTTTATTCCCATTGAAATTTTCTTAAAACAATGTACTAATATTTACAGAGTATGGTGTAATTTGGGAAATCTTACAACCAATGTAGATAGCAGATTGAAAGAGTTATATGAAAAAATGGCTAATATTGCTAACTCTTTTGATGGACTGACTGCACTAACTACATCTGTTGATGGACAAATTTTATCCTTGGAGAACCAAGTTTTTTCTTTTGAGAAGTAGGTAGATAAAATAATAAGAAGAGCGAGAAATTTAAAAGGATTGGTAAGACCTGGACTTGATTCATTGGGTGTTCACAAGAAAGAATGCATGGATATGCTAGTAAAACCCACACTGGTAGATACCCATGAGAAGGAATCATTTTCCCACTTGCTTAGTGGACTTGCATCGGTATCTGATACTTTCAAATTAGGATGGGACATGTATCTTTGGTTGCTACAAAAGGCATACCCATAAATCCTAAAGATGACTAAGCTCGAGTGACACTAATAGTGTTCTTTCATTCTTTTATTTTTCACCGGTCTATGGCATTAATGTCAAAGGGGGAGTATGTACATATGTGAAAAATATCAAAGAAAACATTATCAGATGGAGTATATGGAGTGTATTTCTCAGGGGAGCACACTTACAGGAAATCCATTTTTTAGATGAGTGTTTCCATCAATGCTAAAGGTGGGCATTGTTAGCAATTGACACTCATTGGATTCATTTTTTTTTCATTGATGGCAACAATATTTTATGGAAGTCACAAACCGGTAGTAGGAGGCATATACCAACAGATACCGATATTGGAAGCATTCAGGCCTACACTGACACCAATACCGACATCAATACTTAAAGCAAGCCAATATCAAGGAAGATTTATTTAGCAAATTATTTTGTAATTATTGTCAAGGCCGACATTGAATATCTTTTGTAAATACATTGCAAGATGACATAAGGCATATCATATGTAATAGTTATATAAGTTAGTCTGCTTGGTCAATTTAAAAGATGATGAGATAATGGTAATGGAATAGAGATAGACATATATAGGTATAGAAGAACTATGAGATGTGAAATATATGTATGGAGATCATTTTTGTATGCGAACATTATATCATGCAATGATCTACATATAGCTTGGAAAGAATTCCTAAAGGAGAAGTAATACTGGTAATAGTTCAAGCTTGTGAACCGGTATAGAGTAGAACCAGAACCAGAACTCTATCTGGCATAGAAGATGCATTCTTGAGTCCATTTTCAGTAATTTACTTTGGTATAATCTTGTAGTTAGTGAGGGTCTTTAGTGATGATAAGTATGCTCTAGGAAGTGTGCCTTCCTACAAGTGCAGGCCCCTGTTTTATGCAATATCTTTTCATATGGCCAGTGAACTCTTATTATGGGTCACAAAGCCCATCGTGGTTCTTCCTCATTGATGTTTTCCACATATAAATTTTGTGTGTTATGGTGTTCATTTATGTGGATGGTTTATTTGCTTCTTGTTATATGCTTATTTTTTAACTGGTACATACATGCATGGTTTAGAAAGTTAAAGATTGTTGATTCCGGCAAAACATTGATTCACCCCCCCCCCCTCTCAGTGTTCTCAGATCCCAACAAATACAAACACCTTGGATGCTCAACATGATGGCTTGACACTCACATGATTCAATCATATCAATTGATTCCACATTTGCAATGAATAAATATGGGGAAAGTTTCCTTAAACTCCTTGTCATGAGTCTTCCTCATATTTTGAAGTTTCCCATTGCAGTCAATTGTAGATGGAAATAATTATCATGTTTTTTGCTGGAAATAGTACCAATTATATTTGTTTCTCATGTTTGATGAGGAGAAATTAGGGGTTCTCATTGAATGGGTAGTGACATCGAGGAACAAGATCGAGGACCTTGAGGTGTGGTTGGTGGAGTTGCAGAGACGAGAAAAGGAAAAGAGGCCTGATTAGAGGATCAATGCATTCATCACAGATGATGTGAGTGTAGAGATTCAAGCGATACAATACATGCATGTTTCAATTGTTAGTCTACTTCAGATCAAATAGTAAGATATGTCAACCCTCCATTTTTTGTATATTGATTAGGCGCAATTAATCGTTAACTTCAAAACGGGACCCTTTTTCAATGTCACATGATACTTTGTATCTGGCATGTGTGGTGACATTGGTTGAAGAATTTCTACAAGTATGCCACAAAAGAAAGAGCAATGGACATTGTTCACCATTTAGGGAAGATAATGATGGTAATGCATGAAAGTGAAGAGTGCACTACTCAACAACTGCATAATTTATTTGTTGAATTTGCTTATCAATAACATTTTCTAGAGTACTTCTACAACACATGGTGTTGAGATGGTTGCATTGGTGAGTTTTGCATTACCTTATATTTTGCCTCCCCAGTTTGTTAACTCTTTCATTGCGATAGTTGTCGCATTCGTTGTTCATTGACATCTTCCTTTTTTTTGTCTTTTGAGTAGCAATGTGGGCAAAAAAATTCACGAATTTCCCACACTAACCAGGACACAAATAATGTCATCGAATCATACCATGGAAAATTATTCAGGTGTTGCAACTAAGAGACAATAAGAAGATGTACACAAGGAGGATGGACAATCTATATCACAAGCTTTCCTATAAAGTGGAACTATTCTACAATAAAAAGTGATTGTTGCAACATTATGGATTCATTAGAAACTATAGGTTGTCACATTTACGAACTAGCATGGAGAGGGAAAAGGAAATTCCTGATGCCGATTTTGTTCCACATGACATGAATCTTGGTCTGTACCAGGTGAAAAGTCAATCCTCTTGCAATTAGTACATGGTTATGAAATATGGTGATCACTTGTACATATGTGACTATCCATGGAGTTTTCAAGGAAACACATGCGAGAATGCTTTGAAGGTTGCTGCAATGGTGGATAACTCATTTTATGATTCACGTCTCCTGGGTAGGTCAATCTCAAGTGAAAGTCAACTTGTTTGGTTCGTCAATGTTTATGTATGGTAATTTAAAAGATCTGCACTTCACTCTAAGATATTGTTTCATGCAGAACCTATTCCTATGTCAACTCCAACATCTAATAACATTAATGAACACCCAACAACTCTATTGGTTGTCGATACCATTTCTAGTGCAGAAGCACATATAGAGGATGTTCACATCATGAGGTGGAATGAAGCAAGCACAAACTTGAAGATGGTGTCATGAACAATGCCACACATGCGAAAAAATAATGGCATTTGTAGGTTGTGTGGAGAGGTTCATAGTTGATCTTGAAAATTCAAGTGCAATGTCATTTGATTTCAGTCCCCATATTGATCTAGTCACTACAAGCACCATTTGAATGTGGCCTTGGTTCAGTGCAAGTAGGGATCGTGGTCAAATTTAGAGGCAACCTAGGTAGAATACAAACACTAAGATCTTTGATGATGTTATGCACCCCGACGCCTTTGAGTTTCCCTTGGAGACTACTAGGAGGCGGAAGGGAAAGAGGTTATTCAACGAAGCACTAGAACCGCACGTCCTTTCCACAGGTTCTGTTGTAGTATCTAATACAGGTTGGTTAACAACTGTGTCACGTTTAAGTGGTTTCCAAACATGTCAATAATATTCCACGTGTAAGACAAAATGGTCAATAATATGCCATGTTGAAGATGAAAAAGGTCAATAATGTACCATGTTTAATACAAAAATGGTCAATAATCTGGCATGTTAAATATAAAATGGTCAATAATCTGCCATGTTTAAGATGAAAAAGTTCAATAATCTGCTATGTTAAAGACAAAATGGTCAATAATCTGCCATGTTTAAGACAAAATGGTCAATACAGGTTGGTACACAAGTGTGTCATGTTTAAGTGGTTTCCAAACATGTCAATGGTGCACGTGCTTACTTAGTAGTTCTGTCTCACAGTTGGTGAAAGTCAACCACAGATAGGCATGACAATGTCACTACACCCTCAACATCTAGGTAGAGGAGTCCTTGCCAACAATTGGCTTTTGACTTTGCTCAATCTGAATAAGGATCAAAAAATATCCCTCGCTAACAAAACATTGGTATTATTGCTTCAAATTTGGATATACGTTGTTTATGTATACCTTCCATATCTACAGATAACTACATGACATTTTCATATTCGTGTCAACAGCTAAGATGTGCTATAGAGGTCATGCGGTACATTTTTTTGCAATGAATAACACGTCACATTATGTTTCTTTGACCGTGAAACTTTTTTGTTTCTCTTTATGTGGGAGGTGGTGATCGCTATTTTATCTGTATCATATTTTAAACCATGTGTTTGTCATTACCTTCGTACTACATTTTTCTTAACTCCATGTTTAGCTTTTTATCTCTCAACATGTTTAGTAATATGGACTAGATTTTTTTGTTGTAATATTGTTGTAATGCTTTGTATTATTGTCCCCAATGTTGTTACACACTATATCTTTCTCAGCATGTGCCTTTTAGATATTTGTTCACAGTCTAGAAAGAAATGCCAACCATGTACACTAGTGACAACATGAGGAGGTTGTAATTTTGATTCAACCACTTTATTTTTCAGTATTGCATCTTTATATATCACATTTATTAAATGCTATGGTTAAATAAGTAAGACTCTTATTGTATGAATATATCTTAAAATTATTGAATGGTTTAGTTAAATAACTCACACACTTATTGTAGGAATATTTTTTGCATTTATTGAATGCCATTGTTAAATAACAAGCGCTCTTGTTGAATGAATGTGTCGGTTACACCAACATATGGAAGAGTGCAGCCAAAAGGTTGCACGACTGAGGATGCGTGCTCGCCTTAGTATTCTATGGTGGGTTGACGTACATAGAAATGAAAATGGCCAGACATATTGTATTGTCCATATGATAGACCTCTTCTTTTCCATTCCATATTTGGAGACAAATCAAAATATATAGGGTGCTATGGCCTGTTTTCAGACCCTTTGTCAACTAGTTTGTGGCTCTCCCGAGGGTGCACATAATGTGCACCATCAGCCGAGATTCAAATCCGTGGAGGGGGTCAGTTTGACTACCACACCTAGATGATGACGTTGTTGCCGCCAATGCCCTTTTTTCCACCAATCTAGTGAATCTGGATTATACGCACCTCTTCATGGGACATAATAGTTCCCGCCCACCGATGAGGTTTGCGAGGATTGAAAGAAGATTATCATCACAGAGGAGGTCTCTCCCATAAAATTGTATTATATTTTTTGGTTGTATGACTATGGTTTTTAATAAAACCATTGACATTTATGTTTACAGAGGGACATGATGGTATATTTTCGTGGACAAAATTTATATTTTTGGTATTCTCCTATAGTTTTTGTGAATGAATATTTATTTAAAGTGAGATTCTTCCATTTTTATTTTATTTTCTTGCATGTACAACCTACATGTCAAACTTCAATGTATCATGTATTATTAATAAGAATTTAAAAATCACTCCATGTATATCAAAAATAATATCAATATACAGACCACACCACTAGTCCCTATATTGTATAACAATACGCTATATTACATACATTACACTAACACAGTATGTTAAATTACATAAATCACAATAACATGACATGTTATATTATTTATTTCTATCTTTCCTTTACAACATGTTATAATGAAAATTTTGAGGAAGTGTAATTTCGTTAACAAACTCGATGTGATATTGATATATCCTTGAAATAAGATTTTATGTATGTGATACAATGCCATTACTAATGCATATTAATTGATTAAAATGAGGATGCCCTATTCTTAAAAATTTCAATGCCCACTGACTTGCAAAGTACATTCATTGTAACCATAACAAAACTCATTGAAAAGGTCAGATGTTACATGTATGAATCCATAAGACCAGGACTTCTTCTTGAGAGGATATTGGGTTTCAAACAAAGGAACGTTAAACTCATACATAGAGAAGGAAAAGTTAATTAAATATAGAATTAATAATCATTTTCTTATACAATTGATATTGCAACAACAATTAAGTGTTAAAACAATTCAATTTATCAATAGAATGATCAATTAACTCATACACATTATGCTACATTTATTCATACACATTATGTTATTGACAAAATTTTGTTCATTTTCTTCAAATGAAACCCACCAACATGCATACATTTTCATTTGAAAAGACAAGTTGAAAATGTTGTAAGCATATGAAACTCATATAACAAATGGACAACAAAAGGAGATCAGAACAAAAAATGATATCTTTTATTCATCTTAAATAAACTGAGTGTTGGTACTCAAATCAACAGGTTCCCACACTCTAGAGAAATAGCCAATGACTCATGGTTAAGTGGTAGGACTAGATTTAGGTTTCAATCCCGTGAAGATATTTGAACATAAATGCCTTGCATAAACATTCAACTAAAGAAATAAAACCTTAACTCGACCTCACACTAGTTCATCCTATGTTGCAGTATTTCTTCATAAATTTAATTCATTTGTTGCAAATCCAACCCATCAAATCATACACATAATCATTAAGAATAGACAAGTTTAGAACACTCTAAGCATTTGAAATTCATACAACACATGAACACAATAGGAAACTAGAAGAGAAAATGTATTCTTTTGTTAGACAGTTCAAATAACCAGAAGACAACTGAGAGGGGAGGTGAATCAGTTGTCACAAATTACCAAAACCATTAGAAATTTAAACTTTAATGCCAAAACCCAAAACATTAATACCGGAATAGCAGATACACCAATTAAGCACAAAAAATAATCACAAATTAAATACCATCCACATAACACCAAGATTTGTACGTGGAAAACCCGATAAAGGGAAAAACCACGGTCGGAATCCTACCCACAGTAAGATAATAATTTTGTAGTAAGTATGTGAATTACAATTAAGGGGCTTGCACTTGCAGAAAGGTCAACAAACTAGAGCACACTACTCATCACAAAAAGAGTCTCACTGACTATATATAAATCCAGACTACAATCCAGAGAAGTGTTGAACTGCAAAAGATAGAATCTCCTATGCCTAAGTACAATTCCAGTTAAACTCAATACCGGATGACTAAATCTTCTTATATAAAGCCAATTTGATCTCCAATGATCGACAAACTCCTCTACCTGAATGATATTATATTATTTGCACATTACATTCCTTGACCATGACCTCTAACAATAACCATGATGATCTACAATGAGATCTTACATCTATATATATAAACCCTCGACCATAAACAATCAAAATGGCTACCAGACAATAAACCAATTACATAATTATAAACCATGTCCACCTTAGACAAAACAAAAATTATCAACACATAAGACATTTTGGAAATACATCAATAGGTCCTATCCACATGTTACATTAAAGTCGATCCATAACGTAGATCAATTGAGACCCAGTATAGGTCCACACGCTCTAGTAATGATCTCCAACTGCCAAGTCTCAAACAAGATCACCAACAACATCCTCAAACTCCACTAGAAGCTACATGAACACCACTTATTCAATTTATCAAAGATCTCCACCAAAAAATTAGCCGATAAAACCCTTACCGGAACCAGAAACCAATCTTCTAAGCAAACATGATAGAATCTATGATAGGGAGATTGTGATAGAAGCTACTCAATGGTTCTTAAATGGTTTAAACAACCTCAAATGGTCCTCAAGGACAAAGTTTTTAATTCCTCCTTCTGGTTGTGATTTCAATTTTTGATTTCTAGTTTCCCAACACCTCATACACCCCTCAACCAATCACCCAATGTGTTGTCATTCCTTCCTTACTCAAGCTCTCATTACCTTGCTAAACTAGTCACTCCACTCCCAAACATACTCCTGCTCACCCTTTCTATCCCCTGACTATAAATTGACCTCCTTCAATGTCCCAAGAAGGAGGTTTAAGGGCTACTCATAGTTTTATTCATGGTTCGAAGGTTCAACCTTGCCTTGCTCTAGGTTACTCAAACCCACCAATGCTTGGATTAAGTCAACAATGGAGTTTATCCTGCTACAAAGGATTTTCAATGGTTCTTATTTAGTTTTCAAATGACTTTCAACTAACTTAGCAAGTCTCCTTAACCTTATTAAAATTGGGTTAAGCATTTTTTGGAAATAGGCCCAAAAGGCTAGTAGCTTGTGGAGGGCTAATCGGCACTTTTTTGTTCACCCAACCCAACGATGGGCAATTCCTCCAACAAAATTATCTTGGTTGAATTTTTAGAGGTATAAGATAATATATTTTCATGGTTTATGCCTCTATCAATGCAAAATGAGGACTGTCCACTATTTATGGCACTTTTGTAGGGTTTCAAGAGGGGTTTCAAGATTGCTTTATTAAATACACTTCTCCTTCACAAAAAAAGGCCTAAAACTGACCATTGGGCTTTGCCACACCTTGGAGATCACTGTTCAAACACTTTCCACTTGTCATTTTTCCAAACACTTGGCACACTAGCTGTAAAAGTTGACAAAAATAGTCATTTTCACTATTTTTCTATCTTTTCGTTGCTATCTCTGCACGGTTAGAACTTCTAAAATGCCTACACCAAAGCATATATAAACCTTTTAACAACAATTTAACTCTACCTTGAACAAGTATGGTGAATTCTTCATGCATAGAAGTTTGCGAAGACAATCTTGGCGCCAAAAACCAATATATTTCCCAAAACAACGAGTTTGCCGCCCTTTACAAAAAGTGACACTTTATAATGCAAAAATGGATAAAGTTTGGTGATCCAATCCATTCAAAAAGATTCTAGGATAGGTGCAAACCTTTTTCCATGTTTGTTTCAACACTTGATGCTTAGAATCTAAATTTTGAGCATAAAGGAAGATTACTAGCCAAGTTAGACAACTTGCCTAATAAGTGCTCAAACTCATCTTTTCCATCATAATCATGGAAGAAGAGGAACTTATGTACATTATATGCATGCATACCAACTTGACCAAATCCATTTGGTGGGAGCCTAGGCCTATATTAGTCAAGTTGCTACATTTTTAGACCCCAAACCCTTGATAGGGCAGTGAGCACACAAAATGGAAGAAATTTTATCTAATCAACTTGCAAATGGAAAACCAATGTAAAGATTACTTGGAGAGAATTGGATAACCACTAGGAACACTTCCTAGAAGGTACATTATTGACAAAATATGCTACAGTATAGACTGTTACTCAAAACAAGTTCAAATTGCTATGAAAACCAGAAAATGCACTCCTTTTATTGAAAAAATGACTTTGTTTCACATCTTCCAACCCTATAAAAGGAATAGGGTGGCCTATTTAAAGGTTTTGTGACTTAGTTAAGATGTCCTATATGGACATATTATTGAAGAATTGTTTTTTCACATTTTTGACTTCAAAAATGACAACTTTTCAACAAGGCGAGCAACTTTTGTTGCACAATAGGACATCTTTGACAACCAAACCTCATAAACTCATCTGAAAACATAAGAAATGCTTAAACACACTTATTAAACATGTTTCAATGCTTTGGAAAGCATTTTGAGACCTTTTAGGCAATTTTACATATTTTTGCCAAAATTGTCAACTCAAGTCTTGAAAGGTAAAACTTGACCTCTTGAGTAGAAAATGAGATCAAAACCACTAGAAAAGACACACAAAAACCTAAAAAAACATCATAAACCTAGCACAAGACATTACAAACATGAAAGCATGAAAGACTCAAAAAGGAGAGTTTTTACTCAACTAGGTGCTCCTGCACCATACTCCCCCAAAGACAAAGAAGTCATGTGACTCCTTGAGGCAGAAAAGAAGAAGGTATTCTAGCTTGTTGAAAGTCAGCTTCATGTATCCATGTGGCCTCTAAGAGAGGCTTATCCTTCCATTTGACTAGGTGCTCCATATAGGTGTGATTCCTTGTCTTCTTGATAACCCTGGAGTCTAGAACCTGTTCTGCTTGAGGAAAAGAGAGAGGAGAGAAAGAAAGATTAGAAAGGGAGTGTGTAACATCTGAAACTCTTTGAATCTCCATGGGTGGCTGCCCCTTGAAATCAATCAAATCTGCAACATTAAAAATGGGAGACAAAGAAATATCAGTAGGCAAATCAACTTTGTAAGCATTAGACCCATACTTAGCCAAGATTATGCAAGGTCCTATTCTCCTCATCTGAAGTTTGCTTGGAACTCCTTTTCGCAGACTTTCCTTGTTCAAATGAACCATCACATGTTCTCTTATAGAAAACTAAACATCTCTTTTTGTAGCATCCACTCTTTCCTTGACATTTTGGGAGGTATCCTAAAGAGCCTTTCTTACTTGCTCATGTACCTCCTTCATGGATTGAGCCATGTCATCTGTTGTTCCACTCTTAGGCTGCAAGTTAGTTATATCCCTCAAATCCATTATACCCCTTGGATGCATACCATAAACAACTTCAAAAGGGCTTTTACCTATAGGCCAGTTGACACTATCATTGTAGGCATATTCTGCTTGAGGAATGAGTTGATCCCAACTTTGTCCATATTCCTTTGTCAAACACCTAAGCAAGTTTCCAAGAGACCTGTTCACAACCTCAGTTTGGCCATGAGTTTGTGGATGATAAGCTAAACCAAAAGAGAGATTAGTACCCAGTCTCTTACATAATGTTTTCCAGAAATGACCAAGAAATTTCACATCTCTATTTGAAACAATGCTAGTAGGCAAACCATGTATTCTAACAACTTCTTTGAAAAAGAAGTAAGCAGTATGACTTGCATCATATGTTGTCTTACAAGGAATAAAATGAGCCATTTTGCTAAATCAGTCAACTACTACAAAGATGCTATCAAATCATGCTTGAGTTCTAGGTAATCCTACCACAAAATCCATACTAATGCAATCCCAAGGCCTATGTGGAATGGGAAGAGGCTGATATAAACTAGCACTGGAGGAATTACCTTTTTCTTTCTGACATACCAAACACTGCTCAACATACCTCCTGATGTCCCTCTACATCTTAGGCCAATAATAGAACCTTTGAACCAACTCTAAGGTCTTGTTGAGATCAAAATGCCCACTTAAGAACCCATTATGCTTCTCTTGAATGAGGTTCTCTCTCATAGAACCTTTTGGCACACATAAATGTCCACCCCTGAATAACAAACCATCCTGCAAAGTGAAAGCAGCATATGCACCATGGAAATGATTCTCAAAATCTTGACAAACTGTATAAGCTTCAGCAAAATCATCATCAGTAGGATACATATCTTTAAAACTATGAATACCAATGCTATGTACTTGAATCTCATGAAGAGTTAACAACCTCCCACTCAAAGCATATTTTACTTTATTCAACTGACCCTTCTTATGCTTAAGAGTAAAAGTGTAAGCTTGCAAGTACTTTACCCATTTAACATGCCTATGATTCAGTTTGTCCTGTGAGTTCAAGAAACTTAATGCCTGATTATCTATGTATACAACAAATTATTTAGGAAGAAGATAATATCTCCATTTCCTAAGTGCTTGTACTAATGCATAAATTTTTAAACCATAGGAAGAGTAATTTTTCTTGGCATCATTCAACTTCTCACTAAAGAATGCAACTGGTCTATTGTCCTGACTTAAAACAGCTCCTACAACAATATTGCTAGCATCACATTCAATAGTAAAAGGCTTATCAAAACTAGGTAAAATGAGCACTGGTTGAGAAGCTACTATAATTTTCAATAATTTAAACCCTTTATTGGCTGCATCCATCCACTGAAACTTTACCTTTACACCCACTTTGATTGTGTCTAACATAGGGGCACAAATCTCACTGAATCCCCTGATGAATTTCCTATAAAATTGTGCTAAACCATGAAAGCTTCTAACATCACTGGCTATTTTGGGAGTTGGCCAACTGGTTATTGCTGCAACTTTAGATTGATCCATTTTCAGATTGCCTCCGGATAGAACAAAACCAAGATAGACCAATTCTTTCTTCATAGAATCACACTTCTCTAGATTAATGGTTAGTTGTTCATCAGAGAACTTGCTCAAAATAATAGCTAAATGATTTAGATGCTCTTCCTTAGTTTTAGTGAAAATAAGAATATCATCTAAATACACAACAACAAACTTGCCAATGAAATCATGTAAAACTTCATTCATGAGTCTCATGAATGTGTTGGGAGCATTAGAGAGTCCAAATGGCATGACAAGCCACTCATAGAGACCCTTATTCAGTTTGAAAGTTGTCTTCCATTCATCACCCTCTTTGATTCTTATCTGATGGTAACCACTCTTCAAGTCAATCTTACTGAAATACTATGCATCCCCAAGCAATACATCAAATTCTCTATCCTAGGTATGGGAAATCTGTATCTGATGGTGATCTTGTTTATGGCCCTAGAATATGTGCAAAGTCTCCATGTTCCACCCTTCTTAGGTGCCAACACTATAGGTACTGCACAAGGACTAATATTCTTCCTAATCAGCCCTTGGTCTAAGAGTTCTTGTATTTGTCTTGCTACCTCTTCATTTTGTTCAGGGGTCATCTTATAGGCTGCCTTATTGGGTAAAGAGGCTCCAGGTATGAAATCAATCTGATGGCTTATGGCTCTAGGAGGTGGTAAGGCTGCAGGTGTACCATCACTGATTATTGTTTTGAAGTTATCAAGGATCTGTTGCACCTCATATGGTATCTCAACTTTCTTTTCTATCTTTTCTTCCTTGGGTTTCACTATGAGTGCAAATCCCACTCATTCACCTTCTTCTAGCGTTTTTATGAATTCTTTCTCATCCACTAACAAGATGTTAGGAACTTTGTTGCTACTGCTCTCTCCTTCTTCATTGAGGGATTGAATCTGATAGGTTACTTCATCTTTCTGAAATGAGTAGGAGTTTCTTTCCCCATCATGTTGTGGTTTCTTGTCAAACTACCATGGTCTACCCAATAGTAGGTGGCAAACATCCATAGGAAGGATGTCACATAGAATCCTATCTGTGTATCCACCTATGTTGAAATGTACCCAGGCTTGCTCATTTACTAACACATGTTGTCCCTTATTTAACCATGTGACCTTGTATGGCTCCTTGTGTTGTATCCTAGGTAGTTTCAATTTACTTACTGCTTCCTATGATATGATGTTATCTGTGGATCCCAAATCTATGATCACCTTAAACACCTTTCCAATGATTTTACACTTAATCCTGAACAATGCTCTTCTCTATGAGACCTCTTTACTATGTGGCTTCTTCATTAACACTCTCTTAATCATTAAACTCTCACCATCTTATGAAGCTAGGTTTAATGCTGAATTTTTGGTATTACCTCCATCTTCTTGAATATAGTTTACCCTCTTCTCACCACTATAAGATGAACTAGGCTTTTCTAGGCATCTATAGGTAGGGTGGCCTAACTTTTTATAGTTATAATACTTCATGGTGGAGAAGTAGGACCCTCTACCTGGTCCATTAGATCTACCCCTACTCGGGTTGCTCAATCCCCTACCCCTATAGTTGGTTTGCTCTGAGAATCCCCACTTTTCTCTATAAGTTTAGACTCTCCCTAGGATCGTTGACCTATGCTCCTTCCCCCAAAACTACCTCTATGGCCTCTACCATCTCTTCCCCTACCTCTTCATCTATTGCTTTGTTCTTTCTTCCTCCTACTTTTCTCTTCCACTTTAAGTGCTAGTTGATAACACTTATGTACTCTTTGTGGGCATAGCAAACTCATCTCTTGCTGGATGTTCCATCTCAATCCATTCAAGTACCTTGCAACTTTTATAATCTCATCCTCTACTACCCTAGACCTCATGCAGTATTTTTGAAACTCCTTGGTGTAACTACTAACATCTAAGTCTTTTTGTCTCAAATTTTGTCTTTTCCTGTGAAGTTGGACTTCATAGTCTTCAGGATGGTAGGTTTCTTTTATTTTGGCTACCATTGCTTTCTAGGTGGCTATTGGTTTCTTACCTTATTTCATCCTTTCCTCTTGGATGAACTTCCATCAAGTTAAGGCTGCCCCTCTGAACCTTGATTTTGCTACCTTAACCTTTTGTGCTTCAGTTATTCCATCACATTCAAAATGGTTTTCTAGAACTTTGATCCATTCTATAAAAGCATCTAGATCCATCTTTCCACTGAAAAGAGCCACTCCCTCTAAGGTTATACCACTCATAGCTCTCAAAGCCTTCAAGAATTGTTCTTTCTTAATAACATGGTCAGGTATGGGGACCTCATCTTCCATGGCCACCATTTTACCCTGATCTCCAACCTTATCATGGACTTCTTCAGTTTTGACTTCTACTTCAGCTAACTTCATAGCTAGTTGATCCAACCTTTCTATGAGTGCTCTATTTTCTTCTTCTTGTTCTTTGACCTTCTTGGCTAACTCAACATTACTCACCATGTTTCTCCTAATAATCCTTTTCTCCTGAATCTATCATTGGCTCTGATACCACTATGATAGGGAGATTGTGAGAGAAGCTACTCAATGGTTCTTAAAAGGTTTAAACAACATCAAATGGTTCTCAAGGACAAAGTTTTTAAGTCCTCCTTCTGGTTGTGATTTCAATTTTTGATTTCTAGTTTCTCAACACCTCATACACCCCTCAACCAATCACCCAATGTATTGTCATTCCTTCCTTACTCAAGCTTTCATTACCTTGCTTAACTAGTCACTCCACTCCCAAACATACTCTTGCTCACCCTTGCTATCCCTTGACTATAAATTGACCTCCTCCAATGTCCCAAGAAGGAGGTTTAAGGGCTATTCATAGTTTTAATCATGGTTTGAAGTTTCAACCTTGCCTTGCTCTAGGTTACTCAAACCCACCAATGCTTGGATTAAGTCAAAAATGGAGTTTATCCTCCTAAAAAGGATTTTCAATGGTTCTTACTGAGTTTTCAAATGACTTTCAACTAACTTAGCAAGTCTCCTTAACCTTATTCAAATCGGGTTAAGCATTTTTTGTGAAATAGGCCCAAAAGGCTAGTAGCCCGTGGAGGGCTAATTGGCACTTTTTTTTTCACCCAACCCAACGATGGGAAATTCCTACAACAAAATCATCTTGGTTGATGTTTTAGAGGTATAAGCTAATATATTTTTATGGTTTAGGCCTTTGTCAATGCAAAATGAGGACTGTCCACTATTTACGGCACTTTTGTAGGGTTTCAAGAGGTGTTTCAAGCTTTCTTTATTAAATACACTTCTCCTTCACAAACCAAGGCCGAAAACTGACCATTGGGCTCTGCCACACCTTGGAGATCACTGTTCAAACACTTTCCACTTGTCATTTTTCCAAACACTTGGCACACTAGCTGTAAAAGTTGACAAAAATAGTCATTTTCATTGTTTTTCTGTCTTTTCACTATTATCTCTGCACAAAGGAGGGTTAGAACTTCTAAAATGCCTGCACCAAAGCATATATAAACCTGTTAAAAATAATTTAACTCTTCCTTGAACAATTATGGTGAATTCTTCAAGCATAGAAGGTTTCAAAGACAATCTTGGTGCTGAAAACCAATATATTTCCCAAAACAGGGAGTTCGCTGCCCTTTACAAACTGTGACACTTTATAATGCAAAAATGGATAAATTTTGGTGATCCAATCCCTCCAAATAGATTTTAGGATAGGTACAGACATCTGTCCATGTTTGTTTCATTACTTGATGCTTAGAATCCAAATTTTGAGCATAAAGAAAGATTACTAGCCAAGTTAGACAACTTGCCTAATAAGTGCTCAATCTCATCTTTTCCATTATAATCCTAGCATAAAAGGAACTTATGTACATTATATACATGCATAGAAACTTGACCAAATCCATTTGGTGGGAGACTAGGCCTAGATTAGTCAAATTGCTACATTTTTAGACCCCAAACCCTTGACAGGGCAGTGAGCACACAAAATGGAAGAAATTTTATCTAATCAACTTGTAAATGGAAAACCAATGCAAAGATTTCTTGGAGAGCATTGTATAACCACTAAGAACACTTCCTAGAAGGTATAGTATGGACAAAATATGCTACAATATAGACTGTTACTCAAAACAAGTTCACATTGCCATGAAAACCAGAAAATGCACTCCTTTTATTGAAAAAAATAACTTTGTTTCACATATGCCAACCCTATACAAGGAAGAGGGTGGCCTATTTAAATTTTTTTTGATTTAGTTAAGATTTCCTGTATGGACATATTGCTGTAGCATTATTTTTTCACATTTTTGACTTAAAAAATGACAACTTTTGAACAAGGTGAGCAATTTTTGTTGCACAAAATGACACCTTTGACAACCAAACCTCATCAACTCATCTAAAAACCTAAGAAATTCTTAAAAACACTTAGTAAACATTTTTCAATGCTTTGGAAAGCTTTTTGAGACCTTTTAGGCAATTTTACACATTTTTTGCCAAAATTGTCAACTCAAGTCCTGAAAGGTAAAACTTGACCTCTTGAGCACAAAATGAGATCAAAACCACTATAAAAGACACACAACAACCTAAAACAACATCATAAACCTAACACAAGACATTACAAACATGACAACATAAAAAACTAAAAAGGGAGAGTTTTTACTCAACTAGGTGCTCCCGCACCAATCTGATCACCAGACCAAAACCAACTGAACAAATATGAGTATGAGTATCATGAACAGGTCAATTTCATCACTAGACTATATCAGAGCCTACCAGATCATCTCAGATCCAAGTTAACCAAAAACCACTAAACCTATCCGAACCAGAAGGGTGTCGGTAAAGCATCCAAATAGCTAGTGTTGGCATCAATGACAAAACATCAATGCATCACATTATCAATTCCACCAAAAGGCCAACAATCTCCCCCTTTGGAATTGATGACAACACTAGATGTGAAAAACATCTAAGTACCAAGAAATGCCAAACAAGTCTCCCCCAATGGAAGACAACCAATAATCTCCCACAAATAGCTCTGAAATAAAGACCAAACTCCCCCTGTAAATAATATCTCTATAAAGCTCTGAATTTCTCTTCCTTTTTCACATCAATATCATTCCACCTTTGACATCAATGCCAAAAGTCTGACAAAAATATCAAAGCAAAAACATAAGCCACTGAATCACAAAGCTGACTACTCCCCCTAAGCAGTAGCATCCCCACATCAGTGTCAAAATGAATAGTATCTATGATAATGCATGTTGGACTGATGCCAAACCGCATCAATCAAGTCTCTACCAGAGGGGCAGAAAATCCCAATCTGTCTCTTAGGTACTCAAATTATTCCTTGGGCAAAGGTTTAGTGAAAATATCTACAATCTTCTGTTTAGTGTTCACATAAACCAGTCTAACTTCATTTGCTTCCACCTTCAACTTCAAAAAGTTATACTTGATAGATATTGGCTTTGTTTTAGAATGAAATACCAGATTCTTTGATATATCAATAGCAGCAGAGTTATCACAGTGAATAACTACCGGTGCATCACAGTCCACCTTTATATCCTTCAACAATTGCTTCATCCATAAAACTCGTGTATAGTTAGTAGCAACAACAACATACTTAGCTTCAGCAGTAGATAAAGAAGTATATGACTATTTCCTGTTGATCCATGAAACCAACTTCTTTCAAAGAAAGAAAGCTCCGCTAAAAGTACTTTTCTAGTCATCAACATCTCTAGCCTAATCAACATCTGTATATGCACATAAAGTAAAGTTATCCTCCTTAGGGTACCACAAGCCATATTCTGATGTACCTTGCAAGTATCTGAAAAATCCTTTTCATCGCCATCTTATGATTTTCTCTAGGATCACTCTGAAATCTTGAAACAATACAAACAACATTCATAATGTTAGGCCTAGTCTGAACCAAATAATGTAGACCTCCAATCACAGATTTGTATCTTGTAGGATTACTGGTACAGAAACATCTTTTCTTGTCAATTTTTTAGTTGTAACCATAGGAGTACTTATTGGTTTAGAATCTCCCATACCAAATTTCTTCAACAATTCCTTAGCATATTTAGTTTGACAGATTAAAATACCTTTGTCAGTCTGAGCAATCTACAAACCTAGGAAAAATTTCATCTCTCTAATCATAGACATCTCCAATTCTTCCTCCATATTCTTAGAAAATTTTATGCATAACTTGTCTTCACCTCCAAAAATAATGTCATCAACAATTAATTCAATAATCAGTATATCATCATCAGTGATTTTATAATATAAATTGCTGTCAGCACTGCCCTTAGTAAAACCAAGGTTCAAAAGATATTTATCCAACCTTAGATACTAAGCTCTAGGTGCTTGTTTGAAACCATATAAAACTTTTATTGACCTACAAACCATATTTGTATAATCTAATAGTGAAAAACAATTAGGTTTCTCAATATAAACTTCCTCATCAATATCCTCATTCAAAAATGGATATTTAACATCCATCTGATAAACTTTGTAGTTTTTATAAGCAGCATAGGCAAGAAATAATCTTACAACTTCAATCCTAGATACAAGTGCAAAAGTTTCTCCATAATCAATTCCTTCCTTCTGAGAATATCCTTTACAAACAAATCTAGCCTTATTCCTTATAACTTGACCATCCTCATTCAATTTATTCCTAAAAACCCATTTAGTTCCAATAACATTTTTATTTTTAGGCTGGGGAACCAAGGTCCATGTTTTATTTTTCTCAATTTGATCTAACTCTTCTTCCATAGCTTTAAACCAATATTTATCTTTACATGCCTCAATTACTAATATCGGTTCAACTTCTAAAATTAAACATACCTCGTTAGTTTCTAGTCTTCTTCTTGTCATCATTCCATTTCTCTTATCCCCATGATTGGATCTTCAAAATGATTCAATCTCACATACCTAGGAGTCTTCTGACTTTATGTTCCTCTTCCCTATTCTTCAGTAACTATAGAATTCTCTGATGTTTCTGAAGTAACTGGTTCAACTCTCTATTTCGATAAAGGTGCTCCATAAACTCTTATTTCACTTTTGATCAGCTCATCTACTTTGACATTATAACTCTCCATAATTCTCTGCAATCTCTTGTTATAACATTTATATGCTTTTATTTCATTAGAATAAGCAAGAAATATGCCTTCATCACATCTATGATCAAATTTCCCAATGATATCATCTCTCCTGATATAACATTTACTACCAAAATTTTTGAAATACTTAACTGTAGGTGTATTGCCAAACCATAATTCATAAGGTGTCTTACCGGTTTCTCCTTTATATGTACTCTGTTGAATGTATAAACTGTTGTACTCACTGCTTCTCTCTAGTAGATATGAGGTAGACTATCTTTCATCATCATTGTTCTAGTAACATCCAAGATAGTTCTTTTCTTCCTTTCCACAACTCCATTCTACTGAGGTGTCCTAGGAGCAGAAAATTTTCTTCTTATACTATGGTTGTCACAAAAGTTATTAAACTCACCGTATGTGAATTTTCCACCATGATCTGATCTAAAACATTTAATCTTCAATCCTGTCTCAGTTTCCACTTTAGCCTTAAAGATTTTAAAATTTTCAAATGCTTCAGATTTTTCTTTTAGAAAAGTAACCCACATCATTCTAGAATAATCATCAATGATTAGCATGAAATATCTATTACCTTGTAAACTTTTAACTCTAGTAGGGCCACACAAAATAGTATGAATAAGATCAAGAACATCATTTGATTTATCTTGTATACTCCTAAAAGAGGTTCAGGCTTGTTTACCTATTTGACATTCTTTACATACTGGATTATAGGGCTTCATAATCTTAGGTATGTCCCTAACTATCGTAGTTGAACTGATCTTCACAATGCAATCAAAATTCATATGACACATCCTTTTATGCCATAGACAACTCTCATCAATGTGTGTAACCAAACATGTCTTCTCACCGGAGTTCAAATAAAATATATTACCTTTTGTCTACCGATTGTAATCTCCAAGCCAGATCTGTTAATGCTTTTGCATTTTCCTTCCTTGAAATGTAAATAAAATCCCTTATCTACCAATTGTCCTACACTCAAAAGATTATGCCTCAAACCTTTAACATAATAAACATTGTTAGTATTGTTCTTACCATCCAATGATATAGTTCCTTTTCCTTTGATCATACATGCCTTGTCATCTCCAAATCTACTAGACCACCATCAAATTCTTGCAAAGATAGAAACTTCCCTTTATCTCCTGTCATATGATGTGAACAAACACTATCAATTACCCATTTATCCTTGTCTTCAATTTTAGCAGCAAGTGCCTTCTCTTTAGGTAAATTATTTTCCAGTGTCATATCATCTTCCTTGACAGCCAGGAAAACCCATTCCTTCCCATTGTCAGATCCACTAGTAGAGTCTTCTGTCAGTTAATCATCAGAAACAATAATGTCTTCCTCATCCACTATGTAGCATGATTTGTCTCTGTTTTTATTGTGATTATACTAATTATGATATCCAGGGTTAGACTTAGATGATCTTCTAACTGTTTCTTCAAATCTTGAATTCCTTTCAGGACATCTAGATGCAAAATGACTAATCTTATTACATACAAAATATTTAAAAGTTGTTTTTCCTTCATACTTACTTCCTATCAGTCCTTTAGGTACTCTTCTAAGAAATAGTGCTTCAAGTTGCTCAAACTCATCATCTTTTCTCTTCATATCTTCCAATTCCTTTGCATATAAAGCTTTCCAGTCTTTCTTACCAGTTGTAGATGTAGATTCATGAAAACCAGGTTCAGTCTTCACAACTCTAGAAGGTCCAAATTCTTCAAGCTCCAAAGCAGATAGTTTCCCAACCAAAGTATCTTTGTTGACAGATGTATTAGCCATTTTTATCAACTCATTAATAGGAGTAGCCTTCATTTTGTAAGTTTTTGGTAGGGCTCTCAGGACTTTAGAAACAATTGCATCTTTTCTCAGAGTTCCACCACAACATTGAATTCCCATAACAATCTCATTTACCCTTTCCATCAATGCAATAATCCTTTCATCTTCTTCAATCTTCAAGTTTTCATATCTCACCCGGTAACCATCAAGTTTAGCAATTTTCACTATAGGTTCACCTTCATTAAGAGTCTTCAACTTATCCCATATAGCCTTTATAGATGATTTGTTGGTTAAACCCATTATTTCTTGATCGGAAAGTGCTCACAAGAGGGCTTCTCTTTCTCTACAATCATTCTCAAGCTCCTTGTCTAGGTTTGTTGGAGGATAATTGCTAGATTCTGGATTATAGGGTGTGACACCATTATGTGTGATCTCCCAAATCTCCTTTCAAAGACATCTCAAATGAGTCTCCATCCAAATCTTCCATATTGTGTAATTTGTTCCATCAAGCCTCAGAAGATCCCTTTGGAAGATAGCTCCAAAATAAGTGGATGAACTTGAACTATTAACTGCCATAGGATGTTCCTCAAGCAGTTAAGCTTTCTCCAAAGAGGACCAAATATCTGATACAAATTGTTAGACAACTCAAATAACTGGAAGACAAATGAGAGAGGGGGGTGAATCAGTTGTCACAGA
The DNA here is from genome assembly GCF_030272615.1 of Cryptomeria japonica. Lineage (NCBI taxonomy): Eukaryota > Viridiplantae > Streptophyta > Pinopsida > Cupressales > Cupressaceae > Cryptomeria > Cryptomeria japonica. Next base: position 465,959,986 of record NC_081406.1, on the reverse strand, counting down.
TTACCGAAACCATTAGCAATTTAAACTTTAACACCAAAACTCAAAACATTAATACCAATAATAGCAGATAAACCAATTAAGCATAAACAATAATCACATAATAAATACCATCCACATAACACCAAGATTTGTACATGGAAAAATTGGTAAAGGGAAAAACCATGGTGGGAAGCCTACCCACAGTTAGATAATACTTTCATAGTAAGTATGTGAATTACAATTAAGGGGCCTGCACTTATAGGAAGGCCAACAACCTAGAGTGCATTTCTCAATACAAAAAGAGCCTCACTGATTACATATAAATCCATACTACAATCTGGAGAAGTGTTGAACTACAAAAGATAGCATCTCCTATGCTTGAGTATAGTTCTGGTTGAGCTCAATACCATATGACTAAATCCTCTTACATAAACCCAATTCAATCTCCAATGATAGATCAACTCCTCTCCTGAATGATATTACATTATTTGCACATTACATTCCTTGACCATGACCTCTAACAATAACCATGATGATCTACAATTAAATCTTACATCTATATATACAAACCCTCGACCATAAACAATCAAGTCGGCCACCAGACAATAAACTAATTACATAATTACAAACCATGTTAGCCTTAGACCAAATAAATTATATCAACACATAAGACATCTCGAAAATACATCAATAGGTCCTATCTACACGTTACATTAAAGCCGGTCCATAACCTACATGAACTGGGACCCAGGATAGGTCCACATGCTATAGCAATGATCTCTAACCACCAAGTCTTGAACATGATCACCAACAACATCCTAAAACTCCACCAAAATTTGCACCAATACCACTTATGCAATTCATCAAAGATCTCCACCAAAATCTCAACTGGTGAAACCCTCATCGGAACTAGAAACCAATCTTCTAAGAAAGCTGGATAGCATAAGATCACCAAACCAAAACCAATTGACCAAATATGAGTATGAGTATCATGAACAAGTCAATTCCATCACCATATTATAATGGAGCCTACCAGATCATGCTAGATCCAAGTTAGCTAGAAACCACTCAACCTACCAGGACCATAAGGGTGTCGGTAAAGCATCCAAACACCTAGTGTTGGCATCAATGTAACACAGAATCAATTTCACCAAATGGCTAACACTTTATTGATCTTCAAGTCAAAATAAGTACATTCATAGAATTTTGGTGCAATACTCTTGCAAAACTATGTCATTCTATTACTTGTAAGCCTTTCTTTAGTACATATGATCTTAAAATTTCTAGAACAGTACTCAAGGCCCTAAATTCCCTTTAATCACACAAGGGAGCAAAACAAGCTTCAAGCCAATGAGCATATATGTCAAAAGACCCTAACTAGGAAGTACATCAAAAGGTGTCCTTGTTGATAGTGTGGTACCCTCCTTGTTAGTCAATCATTCCCTTCTACTTGAGAAGTCACTATCTAGTGTAGTAGGCCTACAAGGAAGGAAGACAAAATGGCAAAAACAAAGACTATTCCTCTTCTTCTTCTTCTAAGACTTGTTGGAGGACAGCATAGTACTTGTTGTACCACCCCTCTATCTTGTCAATTGGCTATTCAAAACTTTTTAGGCTTTCTAGCCTATTCATATCTATCCTAGTTGCATGTGCTAGTACTCCCACTACTTCCACAACAATCTTGTGGTACAACCCCTCAACATCCATGATTCTATCCAAAATTGTACTATATGAGGCCTTCTGGTCCAGGTTTGATTCCAATGCTTCCAAAACCCCTAAAATAGCCTTTTCAAATTTTGCACATCAGGAGACCAAGTCTTTAATGTGTTTCATGGGTGTCAAAATTGAAAGGATATCCCATCATTGCAATCATTTGAATGATTCAAATATATCATTTATTGATTGCTTCCCTTTCCTTTGTGAAGCAGCCAGGAGAACCTCCTTTAGTTGTTTCCCTTTAAGAATCCAAGTAACTTTAATGGGCAAAAAGAATGAAAGAATGGAATCTAAATCAATGTCAATTTTTTCTAGGGAGAAACAACTAGTATGGACCTCCTCTAATATATCCATGACTCTGTAAGATATATTCAAAATTGTATCTCTCCTGATTTTAAGATATGTACTAGAGGCTTCTTCCCTAGCCTCCTGAAGCTCTCTAGTATCCCTTTCTAATTCCTCAAGCCTTATTCCTCTCGAGGTCCCTACCTTTATTTTATTCAATTTATCCTTTAGTTTATAATTCTTAATGAATAACAAATTATAATCATGATACTTCTTGGCCAAACTATCCCTCAAAGCATTATGTTTCACTTCTAAGTCCTTGACTATCAATAGAGAAAATTGTGTTGCATGAGAAGTCAGACAAACAACCTCTCTTGTTGTGGTATCACTAGCTGTCACTAGGATTGCTTCTCCCCACTGTTGCTCTACCCCAAAAGGAACAATTGGCCTATTTACTCTTGATCCCCTGGCCTAAACAACAAAGGCTTTGATATTTACATGAACTCTAGACCCATATTTTTCATATTCGTTCACATACCTTGGGTCATTTTGACTAGCAACTTGGTCTAACAAAAATAGTTTCACGTGATCCCATCCAGGAACTAGAATCATGCCACTATTGGCCACCATTTCTCTAGATTTCCTGAGGGTGCATTGAATGTTATTGGGGTTAATATTTACTTCTTCCCGGGAGTTGCATTTCTTAGTTTTTCTTTAATCCAAAAAGACATACTCCGGGGAATTCACAAAATTTCATCTGACATAAATTCCCTTGCAAAAGCTGCCCTTTCATCATCCACTTCCTTAGCCAGAGCTCTTTCATTTTCATCCAATTTCTCTACATGTGTCTCTTCATGGAAAAAATCCTTTAGAGGGGAAGGAGGGGGCACATTTGGATCATCGGTCTTAGGGATATCAACAAAATCTCAGATCCTGGTTTTACCTTTCTCCACCCTTCTGATCTCTCCCACCACCCATCCTTTACCCTTGGCGCTTGACCTTGCAGCCTCTAGTTGCCCCTCTATTTTTTTCCCTATTCTCCCACCACCGCCCCTTTACCCTTAGTTCTTGTCTTCAAAGACTCAGTTTGCACCTCTTCCCTAATGACCACCCCCTTCTTGGAAAATATGGGGATGTTTGTAGTAGGATGCTCTTCAAATTTTTGCCCTTTTTGTTTGTTCTCTCATTTCGATTTCATCTTTGATGATCTTATTTTCAAATCGGAGAAGGAGAATCATCCTTGTAATATTAGATTGGAAATCTATTCTGAGTAGCCTTGTGTACTTCTTATCTTCTTCCATCCTCTCCCTTTTAATTTTCTTTAGTGCATCCCATTTTTTATTTCTCTGGATGGATTCCTTGGGCAAAGCATTCCTCAAAAAATCTTTAACTTCATATAATTCATGATGATAATTCCTCTCCTTGAACTTATTTAGCCTTATGTCCCCTATATACCCCTAAGGGTCATAATTGTTGGCAATTCCCACCTTGAATTTGTAGTTTGTGACCAAAAAATCTTGGATCTTTTCCAAGTTATCACAACCAATTTCAAATTCTCCAAATACAATGGCTTTAGGGAGATGCCTCTCCTTGTTGCCATTGTGTTGTCATTGATGTCAACCGGTATAGAAGGATGACTAGTATGAGAGTATTGTTGACATGAAGTCCCTAATGTCAATGAAGTGTTGCAGTCATTGGTAAAGAAGAGAATGTCATTCAGAGGAATGTCCACTAGATTCATCGGTACACAAGTTAGTGTTTGACTTGTGTGGATGAAATGGACAAGTTACCAGTATAGTGTATCACTAGTAAGGAGAATATTTCAACTGGTAAGTGAAGTGTTGACAATGAGAAGGATGCTTGGATGTTGTTTGTGATGAAGAGCAAAAATGTTACCTAAATCACATCAATGCCGGAGGAGAAAGATGAATAGGTCACTGGTATGTTGTGTGGATATAGGATAACGGGACTCCCACTGGATAGAGATGCAGTCACCATATTAAGAGATGACTGACAATGAATGTTCCCACACCAGATCACACGTGCTTGTTTGTAGATATGTTGCACAAATAGGCAAGCCACATGAGTGCATTGTAGGATGAAGATGACAAGGAATCACCACCACCAGTAAGTGGAACTTATCTTCTATTATGCATAGTGTGCATCATAGTTATGTGAGATAAGGAAGAAGAGATAAAGGAAGATGTTTGAAGGCTGACACCGGATCTACCAATGAATCAAGGGGATGCCTCAAGTGCATGAAATCAAGGATATGTAGTGGACCAAGATAGAAGACATGTTATGCCACCAAAATAGAAAAAGAAGAGTAAATAATTGATGAGTTTGTCAACTTGACAAATCGACTGAGATGATATTTAGTCTAATGATGAAGAAGGCAAAGTGGAGCAGCTAAAAATAGAGAATAAAACTGGCAAGTAGATGTCTTAGATGGAAACCACTAAAGGTTGATGACATGGTGTCATCAGGATGGGTACTCATAAGCATGAGAACTGGTAAGGAAGAAAAGAGTCTAAGAGATGTGCTTCTACCTAATGATAATGAGCATGCTATGGATAAACATGTCTAGCAACCAGTTAAGGTGTTCCACCAACAGTTCAACAAAGAGTAGACATGAAGGTTAATCAGTAAAGTGTGAGATACCGATAGGGTTAGTGAACCAGAAGAAAAGAAGAACCGGTTGAGTGTTTGGTCGATGATCCTGTCTAAAATGACATAAAGGTCCAAGCTAGAAGTTGGTCGACAAAGGTGCCACGTGGAGTCAAGGTGGTGGACTTGTATGCAATGATAGATGGAGTGTGCACTGACGAGGTTGTTGCAGAGTTGGTCGGTATTAATGGTAGACCCCATAAATCATGGGGAGTGTTGCAAAGGTGTGCGGCTTGAGGAAGGTCAAACTAAGGTGATTGATGGAGAATGTCCAAGTGCAAGATGAGATTTATGATGAAATCTATGAACCATTAATGGTGATTGATCTTGTGTCTCACCGATTGACTATCTGTGTTTGCTAATCATAGAAAACATGTTTTTGAAGGCACATTAATGATGGTGATGTCTAGATAGTTGTCTAGGAGATCAAATTTGATAAGATCTAATTGGATTTGGTTTGCCTTGATGTTGATGAGGAAACCCTAACCACCTAAGATTTGACTTAGCTTTTGGTGGGAAAATCAGGTGATAAATAAGGAAGCCAAAATCCTTGAAGGGGGCTACTGAAGGAGAGTGTATTGCTGCTACATGTGAGAGCAGATCAGTCAAGTTCTCATCAAGGAGATATAGAAGAGACTAAGTGTGAGGGAGAACCAATTTGAAGTGTTCAACCGATAGAAGTACAGAACAACTCCAACAAATATTGGCTTAGGACCCAGGTTGCTCTGGTTTGCTTTCGGTCTAATTCCTCTAATCTTATCACAGTCTCCCTCTCAACCTTAGTAGCTATTTTGGGAGGCTCAGCTAAGGCAACCATTTCTTCATGGAACTATGGGGATTCTTCTACAATGGAGGTAGACTCAGCCTTCCTTTTGGGAGGGGTCTTCTTCTTCACCTCCTTTCTCTTCGGTATTTCTTCTACCTTCTCTGCCACCTCAGTTGGATTCTCTGCAACTTCCTCCTTCTCAGTCACTAGAGCCTTTGCCTCACTATCTTTATTTGATTTTCTCTTCTTGGGAGTCAACTTTCTTGCATTTGGGGCAAGGTTTTCCTCTGCAATGGAGGTAGACTTTGCCTTCTTTTTGGGAGGGTTCTTCTTCTTCTCATCCTTTTTCTTTGGTGTTTCCTCCTCTGATCCCTTCGACGCCTCATTTATCACCTTCCTCAAACCCCTCTTCCTTTTCTCTTGCTTTGGAGGAGCACTAGCCTCACCCTCCTTAGTTTGGGTAGGTGTTTCTTTAGGGTTGGGCTTAGGGTTTGATTCAACAGTGGATGTATCTTGCAGCTCTTGCAACGGGGAAACCATACTTATAGGAATAGTCGGGGTAATTTTTGGGTCACTAGAACTAAGTTTAGCTTCCTGGTCTTTCTCAGTAATAGGTATAGAGGCTTTCCCAATTGGGGAGGCCATGACTAAACTTGTAGAGAGAAAAAAACAAAACCTAGGGCTGTGAAAATACTTGCAATTCCTATGGGTTCTTCAACTAAAAACACACAGAGAAAAAGATTGAATTGCACTTACTAGTTTGCTCCTTGTGATTGGATGACTTTGAAATAGTTGTATTCACCCTCTTATCACTCTACAAATTCTCTCTGATCACTTGAATGCTTTGCGAAGATGAATGTAGAAAATTTCTTTATTTTATTGCGGCACCATTTAATTCCTCCCTGCGAAGAAAAGTGGTCGTTAGCTCCTAGTTTTGAATTTCCATCATTGATGATCAATAGAATGATCATGATCATCCCTTGACTCCCTCTATAGCATGGAGTTTCCCCCATCCTCTTTCACCACTTTTTCATGTCATTTCAATCACCACACGGGGCAATAAAAGCCTTGAAATCATCATGTTTACTTATCCCGCGCGATCTTTTGTAACTTTACTCACTGCTCTGGGATAAAATTTCACTATCTCTGGCTTTGTTTTTTTATCCCGAGGCTCTTCTCTCTATCTTTTGCATCTCTCTAGGATAAAATTTACATTGATTTTCATTATTTTCTTATCCCAGAGCAGAGCTTTGTCTTTCTTTTATTTATTCTCACTAAAACCCAAAATCCAGTCGCCACTACACCTTGTGCCTCCTAGGATAACTTTTTACTTCACTATTGTTTGTTATTTTTATGTTGGAGCTTTTGAGGAAGCCTTTCTCTGCCCCCAGGATAAGCCTTCTTTTGTATTTCTCTTCACTTCTTTATTTTGGGCCATCTTTCTTTGATCTATGCTACCCTCCAGGATAAAGATTTCACTTCTTATTTACTAACTCTCTTATTCCTGAGCCCCAATTACCATATGTATATTCTCACTAAAATCCAAAGTCTGGCTTTGTGTATTCTCTCTCCCTCTGGGGTAACTTTTTCTTGGTTTTCCTTTATATTATTATCCTGGGTCCACTAGAAATGCTTTGATAACCGCTCTAGGATAAAATTCTCTTTGTCTCTCGCTTTACATTTTTTACCCTGGGCCCCACTTTCTTTTCCTTAGGAACCTTCTAGGATAACCTTTTCCCTTTATATTTTCTTATCCTTGGGCAGTCTTTATCCTTGAAAATCACCCAGGGCAAGGAAAGCACTTCAAATCTCTTTGTAAAAATCAACATGTCAATAACATGACGAGTCAATAACTTGACATGTCAATAACTGGATGAGTCAATAACATGATGAGTCAATAACATGACGGGTCAATAACATGACATGTCAATAACATGACATGTCAATAACATGATGTGTCAATAATATGAAATGTCAGTAACATGACATGTCAAAAATATGACGAATAAAAAAAATGACGTGTCCATAGCTCGCTGAGCCAATAAAATGAGGAGTCAATAACATGATGAGTCAATAACATGATGGGTCAATAACATGATGAGTCAATAGCATGACATGCTAATAACATGACATGTCATTAACATGACAAGTCAATAACATGATGTGTCAATAACATGATGTGTTAATAGCATGATGACTCAAAAACATGACATGTCAATAACATGACGTGTCAATAACATGATGGGTCAATAACATGACATGTCAATAACATGATGAGTCAATAACGTGACTAGTCAATAACATAATGAGTCAATAACATGACATGTCAATAACATGACGTGTCAATAACATGACAAGTCAATAACATGATGTGTCAATAACATGACATGTCAATAACTTGATGAGTAACATGATGATTCAATAACATGTCATGTCAATAACATCAAGAGTCAATAACATGACGGGTTAATAACATGACGGGTCAATAACATGATGGGTCTACAACATGACGTATCAATAACATGACGTGTAAATATCATGACGTGTCAATAACATGATGTGTCCATAACTCGACGAGTAACATGACGATTAAATAACATGATGGGTCAACAACACGATGTGTCAATAACATAAGCAATCGAGACAAAGGAGGAAGAGTTATCTCAGGAAGCACAAGACAACATCCAAAGGCTGCTCGGGAGAACTCTTAACAAAGAGTTGGAAGGGTATAAAGTTCTATCCTGAGGTTCTTAACAAAGAGGGCTTTCTTTGCCCTGTGTGACTTATCAAGAATAAAGGTTGAGTTCCGGGATAAGAATATAAGGTCGTTGATAGATAAATATTATCCCATGGTGGTTAGCAAAGAATATCTTGTGGTCTCTAGATAAGGAAGCAGGATGGAAGAAAGCAAAATTTATCTCGGAGGAATAGAGGGCATATACAAAGAAATACTTTAGGTTTAAGTGAGAATATGCACATAGACACTTGGGCTCCGGGATAAGAAAACTAGTAACTAAGCAATGAAATATTTATCCTGGAGAAACATGAAAGTCAAAGAAAAGAGGCCCAGGATAAGAAGACAAGAAGAAATTCAAAGTAATTCTTATCGTAGAGAGATAAAAGAATCAGAGAAATGAGCCTCGAGATGAGAAACAAAGCCGGAGATGGTGATAAATTTAACCTAGAGCAGCAAGAAGTTGCAAGATAACGCTCGGGGAAAGAGAATATGATGAATTCATGGAATTTATTGCAAAGGTGGCCAAAGAGGAAATACAAGGGCACCAACTCAGTGGTTGGAGGTTGATCATGGTCGTTCAGTTGATCATCTTTGGTGGAAATTCAATTTTTTGAAGAAAACAACAACTTTGATTCACACGAAGGAATTAGTGGCATCGCAATAAAAGAAGAAACTCTACTACATTTGTCTTCACCAAGCTTTTAGGTGATCGAAGAGCAGTTGCAGAGAAAAACAAAAGCAAATTCAAGCAATCTTAAGGCATCCAAAAACAAGCAAAAACACAATAAGTAAAATTCAAGCGCCCTCTATGTAAATTTGGTTGAATTTCCCATGTAAAGTTGTAGGTGTTTTAGAGCCATAGTTATTTTATTTCCTGCTCTTCGTAAATTATATATGCCCTCCCCCATTGAGAAAACCACAAGCAATACTGTTGAGTCAAACCCTAAATCAGCTCTTGCACAAACTAAAGAGGCTAAAGTCAGTGCTCCCCCCAAGCAAACAAACAGGAAGAGCGAAGCAAAGAAAGCTGCAACTATAGTTTCAAAGGAGAAAACATAGGAAGAAGCCCCGACCCCAAACGCAAGGAAGCCCACTCCCAAGAAAAGGAAATCAAAGAAGGATGGTGAGGCTAGAGCTTCCATGGAAGAAATACCTACCCAACAGACCCCTCTTATGATTGACTTGGAAGAAGTTGCAGAGAAGGCAGAGGAGCCACCAAGAAAGAGGGAAGCAAAGAAGAGAACCCCTCTTAAAAGGAAGGTTGAATCTTCCTCTGTTGCAGAGGAAGCCTCACAACCTCAAGAGAAACCAATAGCACCACTTGAACCTCCCAAGACAATTGCTGAAGTGGAAAGGGAAACAATGATTAAATTGGAAGAATTGGCTAGGAGGCAGACCATAGCAACCTGAGTCTTGAGCCAAGATTTGCTAGACCTATTCCCTGGCTCAAGCTCATTGGAGTTGACTAGGAAAGTGTGGGGCAACATAGAGGTTGGATGCAGGGATGTCATCATGGGACACAGTGGGTGGGATGTCTTCCACACCTTTTATGGAAATAGGGACCAACCTAGCCCAATATCCAACCCCTAGAAATTGAACTTAGGAAGGCTAGTGGTCCCAAATCTATTTATTGAACCAATGTTGATTAGGGAATTGGCCAAGAGATTTGACCCCCCAATATTTGTTGTCAGAGACCTTCAATGATAGGTTATTTTGGAGATCTCTCAGAAGGCTATAAGTCAATGCTTTAGGCTGGATAGGTTAGCCATTAATGGGATCAACAAGAAGGCCCTGTTGACGATGTATGAAAAGAACAAGATGAAAATTAGGAGCGACTATCTACCCAAGTTTTTGAGAAAGGTCTCCAAGTTTTCCCCAAGCTATATCCAACCCATCCTGCCCTTTGAGACTAAGCTTTTTGTATTAGATAAGTTTGAGACTTATTTAATAAGGACATAATATTCTCTGTGCCAAGTCTTAGGAGAATATTTTGCACTTACTTTGTTGCTATTAGATTACATGATGTTGGCAATATCCATTCAACACCCTGCCACCAATTAACTTTTTGATTTTTCTACAATTCTCCAAGTGAAGTTACATGAGAGCCTAATAAAGGCAAAGGATGAAAGAATTCCATTGGATTTCAAGAACTATCCTTTGGTGTGCCATCTCATTTTGTATCAGAATAGGTCAACATGGTCACCAAAGCTAAACATCAGAATTCTAGATCCACAGGCAGGGTTACCATGGCATGTTCAGAGATGGATACAAGTATGGGATAAGGGCTCTCTCTTTGGGGATTATTTTTTATTCTTTGATTATTTTGTCAAAAGGGTTTTGGATATGTTGGGTGTAGTGATAGCAAGGCTTCCTGCACTTATAATTAAGGTATTAAGAATAAAAGCTTCATAGCCTTAGATGTATAATATGCAGAGGGAGCTTTAAGCCATAATTTTGGAGACTTCTTCTTTTATGACGACTTCACAATTATAAGGTGCTATGGTTTTAAGAAGGCTCCTCATAGGCTACCAATTTTTGTATCTCCTAGGCTTGCATTCTTGAAATTCATGTGGAAAATGATGTGGGTAGATAAGGACCAAATCCCAGAAAGAAAGGGGAAGCATCTCCCCAAAGCCGCTAGCTTCAAAGAATTCACCATTGGATGTGATAATTTGGAAAAGATCTAGGATATTTTGATAAAAAACTATAGTTTTAAGGTGGCTATAGCCATAAATTATGATCTAGAGGGGTACATAGGGGACTTAAGGCTAAATAAGCTCAAAGAAAGGAGCTAGCACCATTAATTCTATGAGATAGAAGACTTGCTGAGAAATTCTCTACTAGGTGAAGCCATCCAAATGAAGAAGAAGTGGCAGTTGTTGAAAAAGATAGATCAAGAGAGAATGGCAGTAGACACAAACTACAAAGGGCTTCTCAGAGAGGAATTTCAATATAACTTTGCTAGATTGATCATTCTCCTTCGACATGCTGATAATATAATAAAAAATAATATTCAGAGGAAGGAAGCCAAGGATAAGGGAGAAAAATTTCAGGAGCAGCCTATTGCTGATATCCCCACATTCTCCAAAAAAGGGGTGATTATCACAGAAGAAGGGCAATCCGAGTCTTCCAAATCAGGAACGAAAGATAAAGTGTCAATGGTGGGATAAATAAGAAGGGTGGAGAGAGGAAAAACAACGATCTCAAAATTTATAGACATCCTTGAGACTGACAACCCCAATGTGCCCCCTCCTTCCCCTCCTAGAGATTTTTTCAATGAGGATGAAGCAACAAAGTAGTTGGATGACATGGATAGAGCTTTGGTTCCTAGCGTCATCCCTACACATGAGGTGGATGATAAAATAATGGTTGTCTCAAGGGAGTTCATGTCTGATGACAATTTTGTGAACTCCCCTGAATTTAAATCTTTTATGCTCAAAGATAAATTGAGAAATGCGGCTGAGGGGGAAGAAATAAATGTAGACCTCGATAATATTCAATGTATCTCTAAGGAGGTGAGAGAAATGTTTTCGAAAAGTGGCATGCTTCTAGTCCAAGGATGGGACCATAGAAAAATATTTTTGTTAGACCAAGTAATCAGGTAAAATGACCTGAGATATGTTAAAGAATATGAAAACTATGGGTCCGGGATAAATGTAGATACCAAAGCCTTTTTAATTTGGTCTAGAGGATCAAATGTCAACCAACCAATTGTTCCATTTGGATTGGAAGAATAGATGGGGGAAGCAATTTTGATGACATCCACTGACACCACTGCAAAAGAGGTTGTCTCTCTGACTTCCCATGCAACCCAATTTGCTCAGATAATGCTACAGGATTTAGAAGCAAAGCACATTACTCTCAGGAATAGTTTGGCCCAGCTTAATCATAGTTATCATTTATTGTTCATTGAAAATTGTAAATTGAAAGAAAAATTGATTAAAGCTAAGACAAGGACCTCAAGAGGAATAAGGCTTGAAGAATTAGAAAAGACCACTAAGGAGCTACAAGAAGCCAAAGAGGAAGCTTCAAAGAATTACTATGAGATCATAAAGGCTTCAATTTTAAAGGTAGATGATAGAGTGATGGACAAATTAGAGGAGGTCCACTCTATTTTTTCTTCTCTAACCAAAATTGATAGTGATTTGGATTTCATTTTTTCATTCTTTTAGCCTATTAGAGCCACTTGGTTTCCAAAGGGGCAACAATTGAAGGAGATTATTTTGGCATCTCAAAATAAAGGGAGTGAGGCAAAAGAAATTGAAATAACATGGAAGAATTATAATCAATTGATTAAGGATCTCCCAAACATTGAGAAGGAAAAGAAAGGAATGAGTGATAGGTTTGAGTCACTCAATAGGCTATAGTGGTGGGACATCCCATCAATTTTGACACTAATGCAACAGTTAAGGACCTAAACTCTTGGTGTGCAGATTTTGAAAAGGCTACAAAAGGAGTCCTTAAAGCATTGGAATTTGATCCAAATCAGGAAGCTTCCTATGGTACAATTTTGGATAGGATCATGGATGTAGATGTGTTGTATCATAAATTTGTTGTGGATGCAGTAGGGGTCCCACCTCAAGCAACTTTGACTGTAATAAATAGGTTGCAGGGCCTAAAAAATTTTGATTGGCCAATTAGCAAGATGGATGGATGGTACACTAAGTTTTATATTGTCCTCCAACAAGGCTTAGAGGAAGAGGAAGAGGAAGAGTACTCTCTATTTTTACCTTTTTGTCCCCTTGCAATTTTTGAATGATAGTGTTATTTTTGGAAGGATGCTAAAAAATTTCACCGGCCATCATCCCAGTTTTCAAGATATCAGCAGCCATCACCCTCGACCCACTTTTTGGACCTAACATGATACAACACACAAGGACCACTAGGAATAGTCATCTATAGGCCTTCAACCTCAGACAAGGACTTCTCAGCAATAAAGAATGAGTGACTCAATGAGAGAAGGGAATGCCTACAAGGACACTTTTTTATCATACTTCTTCCTAGTTAGGGTTTCATTTTTGTCTACTCATTGTCCTGAAGCTTGTTTTTCTCCCTTGTGTTATAAAATGGAATTCAGGGCCTTGAGTACTATTCTGAATTTTTTGTGATCATATGTACTAGGACAAGAGCTTAATAGAAAGACAAAGTCATTGCAGAAAGTTGCACTACAATTTTGTGAATGTACTTATTTTACTCTGAAGATTAATAAGAATACATTTTCTATTCTGATCATATTGTTGGATCATGTGTTATATGAGTTTTTAATACTAGGAGTGTTTTAAGCTTGTCTTCTCAAAGTGAGAATGTGTATGTTTTGATAGGTTTCATTTGCAAAAAATGAATTAAATTCTATCAGGAAAATAGTAACATAGTATGAGTTGGTGTGAGATGAGTTGAGAGTGCATTTTTTAGGCCGAATATTTATGTAAGGCATTTATATTTAAAGATCTAAATCTTAAAAGATAAAGTGCACATTGTTGTGAGTGTAGTGAGCTTGCTCTGACTCTGTAATCCCTAAGAGATAAGCATTGGTCATGTTTCCTAAGTTTCAGAATCAATCATTAAAATCTATTTTCTTCTAGTATAAGGATTAGTTTAGGAGTAGCATATATTAGAACCGGTTTCAATGTACTAAAAGATGACATAAGCTAAGGTCTGAGCCAAGAGTACGTGTTTTTTCATTATTTCCTTGGTATATTTTCATTGAAACATCTTCTTAAAGTACAGTGTCTTCTCAAAAGAGTGATAATATCAAAGTAGCACTATTATAGGGATACCCACCTAGGTTTTCCAGATCCTAAAGAGTAGAAAGTTGTAGTCAAGGTACTATGCTTTGTTCATTGGCCAAATCTAGTCTTATTTCTTAACCATGAGTCAGTGGTTATTTCTCTAGAGTATAGGAACCTGTTAATTTGAACACAAACAAACATGACGTGTCAATAACTCGATGAGTCAATAACATGATGGGTCAATAACATGACGTGCCAATAACTCAACGAGTCAAAAACATGCCAAGTCAATAACTAGACAAGTAAATAATAGAATAGGTCAATAACATGACGTGTCAATAACTCGATGAGTCAATAAAATTGCAGGGGTATTACAAATAGATTGCACGTGGGTTTGAAGAGATTTGATGATTGTTTTGTCTCTCAGTCAAAGAAAGAGTAGTGTTGACAGGATTTGGTGTCAACGTGTGTGTTAGATGATCATTGTGTGTGGATGCTCTCCATCATGATGTAATATAAAAAGGTAGTAAAAATACCCATGAAAGATGTTTAAATTACCTGAATACGATAAAACATTCAAAATGTATAAATCAACTCAATCTGATGAATTGAATATTGTAGCCGTTCAAGGTGTTTAAATGAAATCAACCATATTTGTAATTAGTGAGGATGTGTAAATGTAATCTATCATATTTTTTTTTAACAACAATTTAAGATGTTCAAATCAAAATAATTTGTTTTATTGAAAATAAGCATGCAGAAAATGAGTTAAGGAGTTCAAAATAACTCAATCTGATTTATTCAAAATTACTGTTGAATATTTTTGAATGATTCCAATCTATGATGTTGAAAATAACCATTCAACTTGTTTAAATTAAATTCAATGTGATTTACATAGAATAACCATACACGATACAATAAACATGGGATTCATTGAAATATAACATTCCCATTTCAATTCAAAATGTCTTTTTATTATTTGGCAAATAGTCTACATCATTTATGACGTCTTATTGACGAGAAGCCAACCATATAATCTAGATAAGTTTTATAGTAGAACAAGCCTCTTATGAAGGCAAACAATAACTAATTAATATTTTTTTTAGTCCCCCACTCCTCATGGTAATGAGAGGCACACCCTTTTCATCAAATTAATCGCTTGCCAGACCAACTACCTCCTTGAACCTTTGTTTCTAGTGTTCAATGTTTGTCTCACATGCATCCAACATGTTATTAAACTGGTTAGCAAAAAAAAATTATGTTTCATTATCACCTCATGCACTACCTCCACTTTCTCTGTTAGCATCTGGTGTTTACACACTTCCATCTCCAACTTGACATTCCTATCGATCAACTCCATGATATTCTTCATGAGTTCACTGCATCTCCTTTCCAGATCAGTGACCATTTTTTTCAGCATTTCGCTTTCAGCCTCGATAATTTGAACCTTGTCCATTAGCAATTGTACATAAAGTGCATCAAACTTTAGATTGGTCATGCAATGAGGGCTCTGGCTATCCTTCGACTTTGGCAAGGGGGGTGTTGCTTTTGTTGTTGTCTTCCCTAAACCATGAGAGGTGAGAACATTGGAGGCCTCATGCTTGGGTGTTGCTTTTGTTGTCGTCTTCCCTTTCCCATCAAAGCTGTAAACATTTGAGGCCCCAAGCCTGGGTGAACTCTTTTCAGGCTTTCCATCCACCTCAAGATGTGTTTTAGTGACCTTTCTTTTGCTTGCCCCTACTTTTCCCATTCTCATCCCTATAAACATTAACAAAAGAAGGCATATTAGTAGACAACAAAGAAAAAAAATATAAGACAATGAAAGATGCATGAAAGAAAAGTGTAGACAAACATGAAATGACCAAGTTTGTCTTCTATTTTTGTCTAAAAATGAAAAACTACAATTCTGAACTAAATATGTGATGCTCAGTGGCCCAACAATCGGGGTTGCAGCTACTCTGCCTCCAAAATCTTAAAATAGTACATCGTTTTATTGGCATTTCACAAAATCACAACACATACACACAAAATCAACTAGCAATAATGCACGAAAAGGTCAATAACACGAGGTACAATTTTAACATTTTGGATGCAGAATAGCTGTCTAGGGGAGGGGGTAGTGGGTGCCATGGTACCTTGCAATTGGGAATGCACTTCTACGGAAACTGACTCCATCACTCATTGATCCTCCACCTATAGTTTTCAATCGACTCATTAAACATCCTTTTCACAAACGTTTTGTGTTGGTCTCATAATTTTGTGTGTTTATATTGTTAATTTAAATTATTAATTCATTTCAGATGGTATGTTTAAAAAATATTCAATAAATAAAATTTATTCAAATGTCATATCTTATAACAGAAATAGGACATGCTCGACAATTACAACAAACAAATTCAACATACACTTGGACAAAAGAAGAGACATGGAAAACATGGCAGTAACATATATGAAACCAAATTATAGAAACACAGAGAAATTTGTGAAGTGTGATAATTTGAGAAGGCTATGTTGCATTATATTACAAGGAAGATTAGGATGTTGCACCACGATATCCCCTGGGATGCATTACAATATACACACAAATAATGAAAAAAGGCATAAATAATTAATCGTATGTATGCACAAACAATAAATAAATGCAAAAATAATTGTTCATAGATACACACAATGTTTAAACAAATTTTAGCTTCCAAGTAGTTGAGATAAGGTGCAAATGGTTTATGAAGAGTATTCTTCCACTAAAGTATCTAGCTATAATTATTACTGTCTATTGTCTAAGCTTTCAAGCTTCTATTTTGGGTCCCATAAGGAGGACATACACAACAAAAATATATTTATTGCCTCCTCTACCTATTTTTTGCAATGGAGTTGACACCAAAGTAGAAGACCTGACGCTTCTTTGGGTTCTTATGTAACTCCTGATTTTTTGGCTCAACAGTTTCGACAACTATAACCTACCACATAAAAAGTGACATCAAATGACTGCTACCAATATTGTTGCATTCAAAAAAGTTAAATGGTCGCATGAGAGAACAGAGGCAAGGATCTTGCAATCTCACCATAGATGGGACACAGATGAGGTATTTGATATCCCATACCTCCCACAACTTAAGGGAGTCCGATAATGACTCAGAGAACGAATGTGGATAAGGTAGCAAGGCATTTCCATCAAAGACATCCATGATTCGGACTTTAGCACAACCTCGTTGGAGTGAATTTTTGTGACACCACACACCCCTCCCAACACCATCAACAATACCTTTATCAAAAACTTTCCCATCGAGTTGAAGGTGCAGTTCATCTCCAACAACAAGAGTGTGTTCGTCTTCATAGATACAATCTTCCTCGTCTTTCACAGTTGGTTGCATGAGTAACGTATCCATGTGTTAACGTAAATAATATTTTTGTATAGTTGGCCATCAACATAACTAAATCAATTCATGTCAACGCAATAGAACAATACCAAAATAGGTGGCTGACACACATTATCCCCTTCATCCCCATCGTGGTTTGCAGTTGTAAAGTCACTGTCGTTTCTTTTGGAACATTTCTTCCCATCAATGTTTCCTTCTACGACAGTATGCTGCAAAAGAGTGCACATTCAAAAGGAGTGTAACTATAGAATTAAACCATATGAAACCATATGAGGGAAAACCAGCTACAAAACTGCCCATCAAGAACATGAAAATCCGAAAACACAAAATTTTTCAAAAATTAGAGATCCTTGATCGAGATGGGTAGATTTATCAGCAAATTTTTTTTTGGAAATTTCGGAAAAGTGAATAACAAGAGATTTATAACTCCTTTTGTCACCAGTTTAACTATGTAAAACTATCTGTATTACCTATTGATGTTTGTTGGTATCCTCCAACATCTGCCCCACATAAGGAGACTTCCCTGCATTCTTCTCATCTCTAAGTGCACTCAACTTTTCGTTCATCGTCTCCTTCTACCGCTTCTTCCTAATGGACGTCTGAGGTTTGAGGGATACTTTTTTATGGCGCACTACATACAGTGTTAGCCAGAGCTCCGGACAACTACGAGCTCTTGCCTAACATCAGCCTAACATCACATGGATGGAACAATCAACGTAGAATCCTATGGAGTAGAAAGAGTAATATGCAATGCAAACACATATATGAACAAACATTTAACTTTCATGACAAATATTTGACCTTAATTGAAGTCAGCCTTTTTTTCATGGCAACCTTCATCTTCTTTTACCTCTCCAACGAAGAAGGTGCACAGTCATTGAGTCACACATTTATTGTAGGTAGTGCATACAATCCCATATTCACTTCAATATCACTTCCACTATTACAAACCACTTGCCCAGTAGCGTAGGATATCTCAATTATGCATACTTTGGAAAATTACATCCTATAGTCACATAAATTTTTCCATTTAATTAAATGAATATTTACTATTTATTTGATTAATAAACCCACTAGCCAAAAGTTAATTAAATTAACATTTAATTAATTCCTCCTCAACCATTCTCCTATTAATTAATTAAATTATTTAATTTATTTTAATTAATTCATTAAACCAAATTCACAATCAATTAAATGAATAAATCATATTTATTTAATTTAATTCCCTTTCCTTTTTTAAATAAATAATTAAAACATTTATTTAAATCATTAAACCCCCCCCACTTGCATTCTCCTACAAATGCAAGTTGCAACCACAATTGAAATAAATTAATTTTATTTTAATTTAAAATCCTATTTTCCCTCACCCACCAAACTCACTTGCAATCCTAAATCCCCTTCTAGACCCTTCTAACCACTTTATAAACCATTCCTAATTAGCCTAATCCCATCCCCTAAATATTATCACATTCCTAAGAAACTTGAAGTCACTTCTCAAAGCCTTCAAAGTCTTTGAAAAGCATTTAATGCTTTATGTGTTCAACAAGCTAACCTATAAAGTCTTCCAAATCACTAATGGCTCTTACGTGACCATTAATGGCTCTTACATAACCATTTATGGTTAAATCCACTTGCCCCCATGGTTAGAGACTTTACCTCTAACTCAACCCTCATTTAACTCATGGGTCTCTTCAAGCATTTATTGCTTTGACCATGGTTATCCTCACTAACTCTTGCACAAGAGTTTATCCATTGGATAAATGCATTATTTATTAGATAATGGCTTTATTCATTCAACTCAACATTAACCTTACCTCCCAAGTTAACCCTTAAGTCATGTCAAGCATTTAATACTTATTCCCACTCCTATCAACCCATCTCTTGTTGAGATTTGTCATCCTTGGATTGGATTAAAATCCCTCACATGGATCATAAACCCATCAATCCTGACCTTTGATGAGAATACTCAATCTCAACCCTCCATTGCTCCATTTTACATATAAATACACCTCATTTCTTCATAATCCAGATCCCAAAATCTTGTATGCATCTAACTTATAGTGAATTCTAGAGAGCATTCTAGCATAGCTCACATTGTCTTTTGGCTAAAATTAATCTTAGTTAATTACATAAAATATCATATTTATTTTATTTTACACTTGCATTGCATAGTTTAAAGCATTTTCAATCTTGAATCTCTATAAGACATCCAAAATAAATGCAGGTCTATCATGCACAAAACCGAAAGGTATCCTCAAAGGAGTCAGGGAGTTTTTCCTAAACCCTCTGGGAACCAAAATCCTAGCCGGTTTAATACCTACAATTATCAGTCAGGAAGCGGTGGCTATCAAGCGGCAATCAGATGGAGAGCAACCTGTTTGATTTGTCATGGTAGTGGTCACACCGTTGCAACATGCAGAAGGAAGAATTGAAACATGAATAATGGACCTTGGAGAGCACCTAGAATGATTTGTTATCATTGCAACAAACTAGGTCATACAACAAGATTCTTTAGAATGAGAAAGAATATATTGGATGATATACTGGTGACTCTGAAAGGAAAGATTGATGTTGAAACTATTCAAACAGATATGAAGAAAATTGGGAAGAAGAAGCCAGAAGAAATGTCTCAAGAAGAACCGGTTTCTGCACCTAGTGTGGAAGTCGTTGAACTGGCAAACTAAGATATAGAAAGGCTTAAGGGGAATAAATCGGTGAAATGTTTCGAACCCCTGGTTTACACCGATAAAAGACCTTAACTAGTAAGTGATACGTATCAATTGGCAGAAGATTGGAAATGGTAAAAGGAAAATTAGGGTTTACACTCTAATAGTGGAGCATTTATTATGGTAGGTGAAGAATTCATTTAAAAAGGGATTTTCAAGTCATTTTCACTTATCAGTTTTTGAGCGAAGGAGTTTTCAAGTGCAGAGCGATAAAAGGTGATTTGTCTTGCAAAAAGGAGAGATATCAAAACCCTGAAGAAGAATTTGAAGGTTTCATCAATCGATCAAGTGTGGAACTCAAAGTGGTAATCCAGCAACTGAAGTAGTGAGTGACGAAGCAAAATTTGCAAGCCCTAAATCTTGACTTTCGAAGGTATTTTTCAAGTTTCTTTGTTTATCATGGCTTTAACATCGCACTCTAGTTCTAGTGCACTCGTTGATTCAGTTGATTTCATACAACGGAAAGCAAAATATAATGCCCTATCCCAAATACTCATTGGTGTTATAGTGGAGGAAGGTATTTTAGATTACATTGACTGTAAAATTGAAGACCTAGGATCTCTGGTGATCCATTCTCAATTGATTTTGTTCTGCAGGAAGGACAAGAAGATCAAACTGGAATTTAGCATCTTGGAAAAGAAGAAGCTTCACAATGCGGTCTATTTCCTTGAAGAATTCACAGATGATCACATCCACATCATTCTAAGCAGAGTGCATGGTGACAAAATGTATTTGGAGTGGACACATGACATCACACTGGAAGCATTTCATGCCATCACTAGTTTTTGTAAAATTGGAGAAGTGCCAGCCCTAAGGAAGATCAGCAAGACTGATACGACCAAGCTCACCAGTTCTATGAGAAACCAATGGAGAATGACCATCAATACCATCAAGGATGATCTGGTCAAATATGCCTACATGGTGATAGGTTACCGAACATTCTATGCTAGTAGGATCAACTATGTCTCTGCTTCAGCGGTAAATGTTGGGTACAGGATGATTATGGAAGATGCCTCATTTGATTTATACACCTGTATGCAAAGGCAACTCCTGGTGAACCTGAAGTCAATAAAATAGGACAATGCCTTGAGATTTAAATTTGGACAACTATTGATCAGATTGTTCTTCTACTTCAAAGGCTACTTTCTAGGAGTCGGTTATATTCAATGGTCTGCTGACCAACCAGTTTCAAAACAAATAAGGGAAAGTTTACAAGCAGTTGGAACTGGTTACCTTGAAGTTCTGAACAAATACTTTGATGAGTTTAGACACAAGATGAGCCAAAGGGTGAGAATATCCAATGATATTGTCAAGAAATATGAAGAGGACATCTGCTTTATCATCAAAGTAGATGTGTGCATAATGGAGGTTGTTGAGCCCAGAAAGGAAGAAGTGGAGCCTATGGGTTATGAGGTAATGCATGACATTTAGGACGGGTATGCTTCTACCCTACTTGCCTCACCTCTTGATCCTAAAAAGAAGAGAACTAAAACTTATCTAGAAAGGGTTACATCGATTGAGGAGGCCTTAGTGAAGAAAGGAAAGGTAGTGCCATCTGTATCGGCATCGATTACTCCAGCGAGTCCTAAAGTGACCAAGCGGTCACCAGAAAAGAAGAAACCAGAAGTTGCTCCTGCCAAAGTCTTTGAGAGAAAGTGGAAAACAAAAAGCAACACACCAGAATCAAAAGACACTATATCTGAAGAACTTCCTAAGAAGACTAGGCAAATGAGGAAGAAGAAAAAGGCAACCAGCAGTGAACCAGCATCATTAGCACTACTAAATATTGATATCTCCACTTACAAACCTTTGACACATTGTCAAAGAACCATTAAGAATATTAAGAGGAAAGTGCTGAGTGACTTAGTAGATTATTTTGATGATTTTAATGATAATGAGAAGGAGGAAGTAGAACAGACAGTCATTCAGTATTTATGTATTAATGACTGGTTGCCATCAGAAATTAAATTTGTGACACCGGATTATTTATATAATTCTTTGGACAACAAATGACGCATTGCCATAGAAAAAGAACAGTAAATAAGAAAGGAAATATTTGCACAATATTTTCCTGATGTATCCAATTCTGCTCTATGAAGTTATGGAAAAATATAAAGGCCTCTTCTTTATGCAAAGAAGGAGACTCTTGTTGCTAGAAGGGAAAGTCCCTGAGGTAGTAAAAGATACCCACCCTCATGCTCAAGCTGCTCTAAGACTACACCAAGTGTCTGAAGCCAACAAAAAGGCTAAACAAGAACCGGAAATTTCAAAACCGAATGAAATGTATAACAGTGAGTGAGAACGGGTCACTGAGCAAATGGACCCCATTGATGTTGAGGTCTTGAATGGTCAAGATGTTACCCCTGATACACCATAAAAAATGGTAGGATAGGAGAAACAGGATGAGGAGAAGAGAAAGGAGGAAGAGAAGAGGAAACAGGCAGAAGATGAGAACCAAAAGGAAGAAGAGAAGAAAAAGGAAGAAGAGAAGAAGAAGGAATAAGAGAAGAAGAAGGAAGAAGAGAAGAAATAGGAAGTGGAGAAGAAGAAGAAGGAAGAAGGGAAGAAATAGGAAGTGGAGAAGAAGAAGAAGGAAGAAGAGAAGAAACAAGAAGCGATGAAGAACAAGAAGGAAGAAGAGAAGAAACAGGAAGCGGAGAAGAAGAAGAAAAAGAAGGAAGAAGAAAGGAAAGAGGAAGAGAAGCAGAAAGAAGAAGAAAGAAAGAAGGAAGAAGAGAAAAGAAAGAAAGAAGTTGAGGAGTAGAAGAAGGCAGAAGAAGTTAAGAAAAATGACAAGGAAAAGGTGGAAGCGGCAAAAAGTGTATATGCAGAGACCCCAAAGGCAACCGATGGTAAAGCCAACCCGGCTGACATCACCAATCCTATTGACCTCTAGTCTACAAATGAAATGGAGCTTCTACAAAGCATTAAGCTTTCTCAAGAGCGATTGGATGCACTATAGAGGAAAAAGGAGGGAGATGTGATTCAAACTGCGGTGGAAACTCTCACCAGTTTGATTCCTGGTACCAGTCTCCCAAGTATCGATTTCACTCTAGCTCAATCGAAGCTCTTATGCACGGTTGTAAAGTACCAAGTGCAATGTCTGGAAGATGTTGCTGAAGCCAATGTGAAAAGGAAACATCAAAAGGCTCTGAACACTGCCTTGGTGAAGAAGTTGAATGAGCTCCGGTCCGATCTGCAGAAGGCACAGAAGGACATTAAAGATGTTATGGATGAGGGGAATCTACTACTCAGCAAGATATGTCAACCCCATCTATTTTGTGATGATGTACTTGCTCAGAAAGACAAACTACAAACTGATTTGCAGACATTCATAAGCACCTTCAAGACACCATATGATTCCTTTATCACTTATGGGCAAACTGTTCACCGGTTTCAACTTCAGGCTGGAAGAATTGAGTTGGATATCAGAAACCAGACTAGTGATTTGTAGGAACTACAACTGGTTCTACTACTAAGACTGTAAATACTTCAGAAATGCTATCTCAATCTGGATGCCTTGACAGTTACTCAAGAGATGAGTACCTTGGATGCCATGGAGGAACAAGTATCCCAGATGCAAACAGAGAGTGAAGTTGCTACCTCATTGCTTGAGTCATGGTTTGTATCCATGAAGACATTTATGAAAGACTTTAAATTGGTTTTTGACAAGTTTCACTCTTTATTGTCATAAACTCTTATTATTTTAATGCTAATGGACACAGGGGTTATTCAGCTACACTTTGTAATTGTTGGCAAAGGGGGAGTAGTAGTTTGTATTTATTCAAAATTTTGATGCATGCTATGTATACTTTCATGTTTATCTCTGTAAGGGAGTAGTATACATTGTATTTTCTACAAAAGGGAAAGTGTATATGATTAGGGGGATTAGTTTTGATTATGGCATATTTTTGTTGTAAAACACTTAGATGTCAAAGTTTTCCTAAGTGTTGCCATCAATGCCAAAGGGGGAGATTGTTGGCATTTTTTATGTTTACGTTGTGATTGTCATTGATGGACACACATTTGCTTTGAGATCACTTTTTGTGTGTAGGAGTTATGCTCAACCGGTATTTGTTCCAAACCGGTATTGCATTATAGTCTATAGGCTATCGATGTTTTGCAGAAAGTGTTTTACCGATCTCAAGTGGTATGGATACCTCAAGCGGTTGTTTTGTAGAAAGTGTTTTACCAAAGAAACTGAAGCGACAATTATCATTTTCCCAGTCTTCATTTTTGGACAACTAATAACCGGTAAAGTTGTATGAATCGGTAATATTCTGTGATGAGTTACCATCCACCAACACTTTGACGGTGTTTTGTGTCATGTTATCAAATATGTCTAGATGCAATGAACCTAGGAACTTGCAATGTAATCCTATTGGACTGACATGAAATCATATTCTTTTTTAAGGACATCATGTCTAGGGTTTTGGAGTGTGTAGAAGTAAGGGGTTTTTGGTGGTTGATGAATTTTTGTATGTGTGATCTTAGAAGAGAAGATCAAGTCTATGTGCTGTAACAGAGTGTGGATTTACTAAAAACTGAAGTAATGCTGAAATGCATTAGCAATGAGCTATCATGGATCTAACCAAGTAGACTGTGCTATTTGCTAGATCATTCACTTGTTGATTACTCACATCTTCGACAAGTCTAAAACCCTTAACCAGGTAGGCCCAGAAAAGCCTTTGTAAACCCTCTAACAAGGTGGTTCACATTTGTGGATTTGAAATCCTCTCACAACGTAGTCTTTAATTGGACTTATCTCCTAATAGAGATTGAGATTCCTAACAGGATCTGTTCTGGTAAAGAACATTGTATGACCTTAACCGCTCTAGTTATTATTTTGCAAATAGTTACTTGTGAGTTTCATCTCACCATGGTTTTTCCCATTTGGGTTTCCATGTCAAAATCTCTTGTGTTATGGTGATTGTGCTTCTGTGGGTTAATGTCTTTTTTTTATTTGGTTTGCATTTGTGTTAACTAGTTTGTTAGTTAAACTGTTATATCGGTTTACTCCTAAATTGTTAAAGTGTTTAAGTTTAGTATTTTCTGGTATACTAATTCACCCCCCCCTCTTAGTATTCATCGGAGAGGGGGTATGAAAAGTGTGTGTGTGTGTGTGTCTGTGCTAAGATGGTAGAGATAACTGGATCAACAAAAAAGATCAAGAATTGGAAGAATGATCGATGAAGCTCCATAGTTGTATATGTGGGTAAAAAGGATGGTTGCTAAGTAGAGAGTAGATAATGAAGAGAAGCAGAGTGGACTGAGTAGAGTATACAAAAGACAAAGAAGAATAGTGAGGTGTAGTGCAAAGACCAGTAACAAGAGTGTGGAGAGTCAAGGTAGATAACATAGTGAGTTATACACACTGTGAGAGGCAGAGAAGGAGGATTGAATCAAACAGAGGTCAAAGAGCTTGACACAAAGATAAGAAGAAGATAGAGAGAAGAGAATAAGAGCATAATAGTAAGGTGTTACAAAATCTAATTTATAATAAGGTGCATAATTTGTTTTAAGTACACGTTTATTGTAATTCTTTGAGTGGGTGCTTAGATCAAGGGTTGGTGCCCATAAAGCTAGGGGTTGGTGTCCATAAAGCTTTAGGGGTTGGTTCTCCTTGGGTTGGTGCCCTAAAATTTGTATCCAATGATTTACTTGTGAGGTTGGATTGGAGTAGTAGACTCCAACAACATTTCTCACCAAGGCTTTTTTCCACTATGGGTTTTCCTCGTATATACTTGTGTTATGAGTTTGCTCTGTTTGTGTGTGTGTTAATGTGTTTTATATCTCTTCTCATAGCAGTATGATTATTGTGATAAAGTTTAGATCTTTTAGAAGTTAATTTTTTTTATTTTCACTTATTCACCCCCCTCTCAATGGTCCATTGTGTTCCTTAATGAACCAAACCAACCACAACCCCCTACTCTCATCTTTATGTGAAGTATGAAAGAAGAGATCTTATTTTCATAAGTTAAAAAGAGAAAGGGCAAGGTGGTCATTGCTAGTTTTGACTTCTTGAAGAAAAACTACACCAGGCTTCCAATTCAATAAGGTCTCTTTCACTCTATATTTACATTGCATGAGGGAAAGCTCCCTAACATTCCAAGACAAAACTTTTCAATGATGAATTAGAAATATTTTTCTCATCTTCTTGTGGCAACACATCAAAATGATTAGAAAGAGAAACAGATTGATCATTGTTCAATCAATTATCCAAACCTATAGAGGGAGACCTTGATCGTTGTCGACAATTAGGTGAAGGTGAAATGGAAGATATACTAGGAGATCTTATCAATTTTGGAGAGTGAATAGGGGAAGATTCATGAGAAGGATGCATGTTAGAGGCATGGGGAGAAGGTTCTTTTCTTTTCCTAACTACTTTCCATTCTTAGGACATAATGGCATCCTTGAATGGTGTAGGGCTCAAGTTAGAAGGAATGAGGGAAGATTGAATTCCAACAACAAAGGGCATAAGGTTATTTTGATTAGCTTTAGTGTGAGAAACCGGTGACGTTTTAGGCATATTTCTCCTAATAGGGAACTCGTGAATTAAATGGCCATGTTGTCTACAATAAAAACAAGCATTGGACATATTCAAATAAACTATAGGCTGGTCTAACTCAAAACGAGAGCCAAACAAATTGATAGAGTCAAGAAGAGGATAATTTAAATCAACTTCCACACACACCCTTGGATGGACACGCAAGGTAGAAAACTTATTGAATACTATTTACACCATATAACTCTGCCTAGTTGAGCAACAATGTCTTTAAAGAAAGGTCTAAAAGGTAAGTTTAGATAAGGCAGTTCCAACCACATTGAATATAATTGTGAACAGGAAGGACCTTCAGGGTGCAATTCAAATGACCAGGCCTGCATGTAACAAACTTGTCCACATATGACCCATGTGCCATATTGTAAGACTTCTTGTGCATGATTAGTAGATTTGAACATACAGGAAACATAACCCTTTCCCAATCCCCTTATGGTCTCAATCTTCCATTACCCTACTCTCCCAATTAAGTTTTTCCGATTTATAAAATTTCATTTCAATGGGTATTCCTCTTAAAAAGAATAAAATAACAGTCCTCATTTGATATTTAGCAATATAATCAACAACATTATCAGGAAGCTGAAACTCCAGGTTTTTACCTTGTTCCTCCATGAACCATCTTGGCCTTTTCCTTACTTTTCAGCATTATGGGTGGCCATCTTTGTTGTTTCATTCATTTCTACCTCCCCTCCTGTCAGGTTCGCATGATTTTCTTCCTCCCCATTTTGATTTACATATGCCAAATCCTTCATAGTAAGTGATTGAGTGATGCCCTGAAGCCTAGCCGTAGATTTCATCCTCATCTGCACCAAGCTCTTAATGACTAAGTGATGCCCTGAAGCCTAGCCGTAGATTTCATCCTCATCTGCACCAAGCTCTTAACGACTAAGTGATGCCCTGAAGCCTAGCCTTACCTTTTTATCTAGGTATGTGCTCAATTTAGTCAAACTATTTAATCATACAAGCTCATTACCTTTTTTTTATTACATTAGATTGGGAGCGAGTTTCAAAATGTTAAGGAAATAGGTTGATTTTTTTATTATAAACTTACTCATCCTAACTGATAGAACTATTATTATATATTAATGTAAATTTAATTTCAAATTATATTAGAGTTGTACATAATTTATATAAATTTAATGTTTTTGTCAAAATATTTAATAAATTAAGAGAAATAATAAACATTTAATGTTTAATAATGATAACCATGTAATCTTATTTTACATAAAATCAAGTTTCTTGATATTTATTCTTAAAAACTTATAATTTTTTTATGTCAATTTAAGTATATTAATAATTTTGAAAAATTAATTTGCCATCTTAATCCCAGGAGCTCTGCAATTTTTGTGGGTATGGAGGACAGGCAACGTTTGGGTTCATGGGCGGATGTCGCTTGGGAGGATCCGCCGCATACCCCACAATGGGTTTTCACCAAGGGTCGATGGGAGGACAAAGCTTGGCACATTACCAAGGATGGGAGGAAGGGTCTGTATCGTCCGGTTTCACATTACTTTCAGTGCTTCTTTCACAGACAGGTTTTTTCTCTCGACATCAGTATTCTTCATCGTCTTCCCATCAATTGTACACATAGGGATTACGGCCTTGTGAGCAGTTTATCTTGAAAATAAAAGGATCTCAACTTTGTGGTGATATTCGCTCTTCTATTCAAGTTGTGAATCCAAGATCTAGGATTTCTCTGACGGGTACTTCACATTCAGCGAAGAATACGGTAATATCAAACCCTAAAATTGCTTCTCCAGGGAAGGAAATGGTTGTGAAATCAGGAACTAGGATTTCTATGACCAGCCCTTTACATTCTGTGCACTTGAAGAACACGGTAATCACTAACCCTAAAGTTGTTTAAATGATAAGTATCCCTCTGGAACCCATTAAATCTCCTTATGTTTGGATGTCGATACCTTGCATTGATTTGGTAGGAACCCTAGTTGACAAGAAAGTGCATTGTTTGCACTCAAATGCTATGTTGGGGGAAGTTTGGGGGGATCAATTGGGATTGTCTAAGCTTTATATGAAATTGCAAAAATGTTGGAAAAATTTGCATTATTTTCAGTTAATTTCAGCATCTTCTTTTGTTATTATCTTTGATTCGCCATTGATTTGCGCTGAGGTTTCAAGCTCAGAGCATCATTGGTTTGGAAATCACCTCATGTCTATGTCAAAATGAAAGCCTTTCTTTGTGTCTGCTTGGTCAAAAAAGAAGTTAATTCCATTCTGGTTTGGGTTACCAAAGATCCCCTTTGAATTTATGGATCTTGTTGTTTTGCAACAAATTGGGAATTCGTTTGGCTCTTTTATAACTTCTCGAATGGATTTTTTGGAGGGGGAGGTTCTGGTTAAAATCTATGTTTTGGTTAAAACTGATTATGTGTATCCCTATACATGTAATATCAAATCCCAAGAAGGTACCTGGCATCAGAATATTGAACGGTTGGATAATGAACTTCTTCAATCCCCTCTTATTCTAGATGCACCATTGTTCATGGATTTTAAGAAACATTGTTCTTTGGTTCAGTCTGTTCCCAAGACTTTTTATTCATTGCATATGGATCACTTGGGTGTGGCTACATTGAATATACCTCAGAATAACCATGATGTTAGAACTTTTTCTAGGATTCTTGTTCAGTCAAAAATCTCACATAGTCCCACCATAGGGGATCTCGAGCTTTTATTTCATCCCCGGAAATCTGTTAATGATCTGGGGTTGCACCAAATTCCAAATCAAGATAATGTTTTTCCTTCAAAAGCCAAGCCTTTGGATCCTCCTAGGAAGGATATAGGTATTCAACCTAGTCCTAAGATTCCAAATGTTGTAACTCCCCAGGATTCGATTCTAATCTCTGAAATTCAGAATCTTGTTTCTTCTCCTGCCCATCAGGGGCAAATTGTTTGTTATAAGGATGTAAATTTGGATTATAATATGATGCCCGAAGTGGTTGTGCCTGATACATAATTGGTTGAATAGGTGAATGATTTTTTCATTAAGAATGCCCCTCAGTTTGCAGGGGAAGTTGCTGATAGAGTTATTGATTCAATTGATACTGATTTAGGTAAGATTCATTCTTCCCTTCCTATTAATTTAACAGCTAATCCTTTTGAGCTTCTGGATTCTAAGGATTTGGGGTCTGTTATGACAGATGTCTTAGCTTCTCCAAAATTTGGTAAGCCTTTGCCAATCGTTCAAACTTCTTTACTTTTAACTCCACTAGTTGGTTCGCCTAGACGAGGTAGACCCCCTAAGAAAGCTTAGACTCAAATAGAAATTGATGTAGGGGTACATAAAACTTTGTCCCTTTCACCTGATATGGGTCAGGGGAGAAAGACTCTTTCCCTAGGAAGACCTAAAAAATCTACCTCGACTCCCTTAAAGGGGAAAAAGAAAAAGGGGAATCCTTTGTTGACTAGATCAGGGGCTGTTAAAAGAAATTTACAGAGTTGTTTTGGTAATAGTACCAAAGCTCTAGTTATTGAGAAGATGGGAGCTTCAACCTCCCCTCGAGGAAAATGAAGATTATTTCTTGGAATGTTAGGGGCTTAAATGCCCCTAACAGGAACCACTTGATTAAATCCCAGATGGATTTAATTAAGTGTGATATAATTATGTTGCAAGAGACTAAATTATCTCAAGGTTTTGCTGATGTGCTTTTTTCATCTTGGAAAAGGTGGAATTTTGTTTCTCACCCAGCTACTGGAGCTTCTGGAGGCTTAGCATTACTGTGGATTAAGTTCAATATAGATGTCCAGTTAGTAACTTTGGCTACAAACTGGATGTTGTTTTTGATTCTTAGCAAGGTTTCTAAGGTTAAGATTTGGTTATTTAATGTTTATGCTCCTTCTACGATTCAGGCTAAATGTAAGTTGTGGGGTGACTTAAAAAGGATTGCTTCTCCATTAGGGTAGGGGTCTTTAGTCATATTGGGGAAGATTTTAATGTAATCATAGATTCTAGTGAAAAGAGAGGAGGCATTCTTCCTGCCAAGAAAACTATGGTTGATTTTGGGAATTTTATTCTTGACATGGACCTTTTTTATTGTAAATTTCAAAATGATGTTTTCACTTGGACAAATATGAGGAGAGATTTTTCTCAAATAGCAGAGAGGTTAGATCATTTCTTTCTCTCAAAATCTTGGATACAATCAGATTTTGAGTTTCTTTCCTCTATTTTGCCTTTGTCAGGTTTTGATCATTTTTCGATCTCATTAACTATCTTGGAGGGTATTCTTAGTTTTAAGTCTACTTTTAAATTTGAACCTCTGTGGTTCAGGGATCCCTCATTTTTACCCCTTCTAAGGGTATGGTGGGACTCTACCCCCTTTTGTCTAGGGTCTCGAATGATTCAGATTGTTAAGAAACTTAGTTTTTTGTAGAAAAATATTAGAGAGTGGAATTCTTCACATTTTAAGAATATTTTTCATGAAAAACAAAGAATCCAAGATATGATTGAATGTTTAAACACGCACGTGCTTACTCATGGTATTGCTTCACATGTGTTTCATGAATTAAAATCCTTATAATCAGAATTAGAGGAAGTATTAGCTAGGGAAGAGTCTTATTGGAGACAAAAATCTAGGGAAGTGTGGCTTTCAGATGGGGACAGAAATACAAAGTTTTTTCACTCTTCCACCAAGCTAAAAAGGAGTAGAAATAGGATATCTTGCATAGAGGATCCCAATGGGAAGCTACTTACTAAATCAGAAGACATTGCCTCAAAAGCAGTTAATTTCTTTAAATCATTATTGACCTCAGAGGGTGGATGTGGATCAAATGGTTTTCTTTCAGATATTCCCCCTATAGTGTCCCTGGAAGATAATAGGATGCTGATGTCTCCTTTTTCTTTGGAAGAGGTTAAATGTACGATTTTTGATATGAATCCTGACAAGGCTCCATGGCCTGATGGGCTTACCACTTTATTCTTCCAAAAGTATTGGGACTTTGTGGGAAAAGATATCCTTTTGGCTCTTGAAGAGGCTAGGAGAAATAGGTCAATGTTAAAAGAACTTAATACCACTTTGATTGCCCTTATCCTGAAGAAAGAAGTCACTAAGACCTTTACTAACTTTCATCCTATTGCTTTATGCAATACTCTATATAAAATATTTACTAAGGCAATTTCCCTTCGATTGGCAAAACTTCTTCCCAAAATCATCTCTTTAGAGCAAGGTGGGTTTGTTCTTGGTAGGAAAACACCGGAGGGAGCCATTGTGGCTCACAAAGTGTTGCATTCTATCCATACTTAGAAGGTCCCATCTATGATTCTCAAGTTGTATATGATGAGGGCCTATGATAGGGTTGAGTGGGAGGCTTTAGTTTGTGTTCTTCTCAAATTAGGTTTCTCTAAGGCTTGGGTCAAATGGATAAAGGCTGTTATTTCCACTGCCAGATTTTTGGTTTTAATTAATGGGTCTCCTTGTGGTTTTTTCTCCTCTTCAAGAGGATTGAGGTAGGGGGGTCCTCTATCCCCTTTCCTATTTATCCTTTTAGCGGAGTCTTTTAGCTAGGCAATTAAGGCTGCAAAATCAAAAGGTTTATGGAAGGGGATTGCGATCCATGGGGTTCCTATTCCTATTTCACATTGTTTATTTGCAGATGACACTCTACATTTTAGCCAATACTATAAATGGGATTATCCAAAAGTATGCAGCTTTTTCTGGCCAGAAAGTCAACATTGAGAAGTCAAAAATATTCTTCCTTAACACATCACAATTAGTTCAATAGAGATTGCAGACCTTCTGGGGTTTTGATCCTAGTATCCGTCATTGTAAGTATCTGGGTATACCTTTTTTCATTAAACAAAATAATCTATCCTTTTGGAAAAAACTCATTTCGGTTATCTCAAAGAGGATCTTATCCTAGAGTCATAAATGGTTAAGCCTTGCAGTAAAACTTGTACTGATTAAATCTGTGTTGAATTTGGAACCTATTTATCTTATGTCAGTAGTAAGCACCCCTAAATCGGTGTTAGTAAGTCTACAGGATACTCTTAGGTCCTTTCTTTGGAATAGTAATAAAGAGGGGAAGAATAAACTACCCTTAGTAGCTTGGGATAAAGTTTGTCTGCCCAAGGAATAGGGGGGTACATGAATTAGAAATTTGTATAAACAGAATCTGGCTCTGGGAGCTAAATTGGTATGGAAGTTGTATGAGAAATCTGATTCTTTTTGGGCACAAATAATGTTTGCAAAATACTTGAATAATGGTCCTAGGGAGTATGTCTTTTAGATATCAAATCTACCTTTAGGCTCGGTTATGTGGAATTTTATTTGCAAATGTTGGAACGTTATCTTGCCACATCTTTCTTCGATTGTTCATAATGGGAAAAAGGTTAGATTTTGGGATGAGATGTGGAATGGTCATGCTCCCTTACAAAATATAAGGAATTGGTCCCCTTTGATATCTACCCTTTCTTCCCTTTGGGGGGTATTTGTGGTAGATTACTTCGAGGTAATTCATAATGGTGATCTGAAATTGGCAAAATGGAAGTCCATTGAGTTCCTGGATGTTGAGATTGATCTCAAGCTGCATTTTGCAAAGGTTTTGGAAGAAAGAATGATTATCCTATCTGACTCTGAAGATGAACTTGTATGGACTAGGAACATCTCGGGCTAATATACAGTTAAGGATGGATATAACTCTCTTGTGTCGGCCAACGACTCTTCCTCTTGGCCACATAAGCTTTTTTGGCATTCAGCCTGTCTTCCGAAAGCTAGTGCTTTCGCCTAGTTAGTAGCCCAGGATAGGCTACTTACAAGCATGCGCTTGGATAGACTTGGTATCACTAATGTTTTTTCTTGTGTGTTATGCAAAAACAATTTGGAAACCTCCTCTCATCTCTTCCTTCACTGTGATTTTGCATTTCAATGCTGGTAGTGGTTTTTTGACAAATTGAACCTGT
The DNA here is from genome assembly GCF_030272615.1 of Cryptomeria japonica. NCBI lineage: Eukaryota > Viridiplantae > Streptophyta > Pinopsida > Cupressales > Cupressaceae > Cryptomeria > Cryptomeria japonica. The sequence continues at coordinate 465,926,535 of NC_081406.1, read as the reverse complement.
CTTTTGTAATAGGGAAAGATCTTATTTCACACTTCAGAGCCTGGCCTCTTCTGTTTTCTCCATCCTTCTATGCTAGTCTTTGGATTGCTTCCCCTTCTATATTAATATAGAACATTTGGCTAGAAAGGAATAATAGGATCTTTAAAAAGACTAGCTCTTCTCTTGAGGAGGTTTTACCGAAAATTGAATCTTCTATTTCAAAAGTTGTCTTGTCTTATATCTTCAAGAACCTCAAAAATCTCTCTTCTTTTTTGCATTGGGATAGTAGGGTGACTAGGTTCTGGAAGCCATTATCCATCTTGCCTTCTCATGGTTCCATTTTGAGAAATAGTAATGCTTTAACCAAAAGACATTTAGCTATTTGGAAGCCCCCTCCTAATGCGCATTTTAAATTGAATTTTGATGGTGCTTCTCATGGAAATCTTGGTTTGGTAGGGGTAGGTATGGTGATTTTTTATCATCATACGAATATTGTCCAGGCTAGATGTCATGTTGTTGGGTATAAGTCCAATAATTTTGTAGAATTTAAGGCCCTATCACTGGGCTTGGACATGGCTATATCCTTGGGCATCAAGGATCTTGTAATTGAAGGGGATTTGATGGTAACCATCCAATGTGTTATGAAGAAGAAATCTAATTGTTGGAAATTACAATATGTTCTGGAGTTAATTTTACAACAGTTGGTTTTCTTTGATTCCTTCTTGATCATTCATTGCTTCAGAGAAATTAATATAATAGTGGATTTTTTTGGCAAACTTAGCCATTGACACTAATGCAAACTTATGGGATATAAGTATGGATGAGATCCCGCCTTCCCTTCTGAAGCATTTGCATTAAATCTTCTTTGTTTTTCTTAATTATGTTCTCATAAAAAATCTTTTAGCGCCCTTATGCCTTGAGAGGGAAACATGTTTGGGGTTTATGCGTGGGTTTTAAGCATGCTTAGTAGGCAATTCCTAGTTGGCTATTGAGTATGCTTATGATCTGTCATAAGCAGCAAGGGTGGTACCTATTATGGTATTAAGGTGGCGCCCTGTCAGCAAATTGGTTTCGATATGGGTTATTATGATATGGCATTTTTGATCTGCTTTGTCCTCGCTTGTGTGTTTTAAAGGTTCGACTATTTTATGAAGTATGAAGGAAATGTGCTTCAATTGTAATCATTCACAGTTTTTTGTGAAGCCATTATGATAAGGAGTGTGTAGCTTGTTATGTGGCACCAGCTGGGATATGATGTATTGGTTTCAGCTACCACCCTCATGCGAAGTCCATTATTTATGAGTTATCTTGTATGAGCTTTAATCTTGCTTTAATTGGCTTTACTTATAATTATGAAGTACCATGATTATCTCGGTTCACGTTTTTGGTGGCGACTGGTCTTTAAAAGCCGATTTCATTCTCAATACAACAGTAAATACTTGAATTATTCTTGTTCGAGCTCTGTTTCATATGTCGAGTGCTTTTTCTCTTTCCACATATAGGGTCATTGTCGAATGCCCGACTGAGAGGGAAAATGAGGCTCCCAGTAATAATTCTGAAATGCTTGGGGAAGTGTTCTATTTGCTTACTCCTCAGGTGGATTTTGAGGTTCACAGGTTGCTAGGATCTCTCTGGTTGCAGTCTGATCTTTCCTTTTCTAGCTCTGAGATTTTGTCTCGATTTCTTATTGTTTGCTATGACATTTTTCTTGATAAGGATTTACTCCATCTCTTGGTTCATACGTTTATCTCACCCTTGATTTTCTCCTGGGAGCTTGTTAGTTCTGCATTGGATAATTATCATTTTGAGCTGGGCTGTTTTTATTATGGGGGTTTTCTTCCTCGCTCTGATCTGCTAGATAATGGGAATTGTGGAGTTTTATTGTTCAAGTTGAGAATGGGGTTATTATTTGATAGATTGGGGGATACCTTGCATGCTTTTGAATCATTGCTAGATTCGGTTCCCTCACAACTTTTGGTTAAAGCCTTAGTGGTTCTTATGGGTTTACATTCTCTGTTCTCTTTTGGTTTTTTGGTGTTAGCTCCTCCATGGTTAGAATCCCCCTTGCAGATCATTCCTCCTTTGATCATGGATAGAGAGCCCCCTATTGAGAGCTCAAGTTCTTGGTTTCAGAATTAACTATGTGTGCAGATATGTTGGTTTTTTTTGATGCAGGGTTCTGATCGGTTGATATATCTTTTTGCCAAGCTTGGGAAGCCTTGTGGCTATGTACCTCTCCTACAGTTTACTCATAATTTTTTGGGTCATATGGATAATGATATATCTTCGAAAAGCCATGTAATGGGAGGGTGATCAATATCAAATTTGTAATTGGGTTTATGGGGTTTTTTGGATAATGATATGTATATCTTTGGAAGCTATGTAATGGGAGGGTGATCAAAATCAATTATGTAATTGGGTATATGGGGTTTTAAATTTACTTTTTTTTGGGCCACGACGAGAGGTTATCTTGCGGGTTCTTTCCTGTCAGTATGCCCTTTGAACCCGTTTGTATTTTCAAAATTCAAAATTAATAAAATATAAGTTTAGTGGCTTGCCCACTTTTATCGAAAAAAAAAAGTATATTAATAATTTTATGTTTTGTTTTCCTTTGATATCAAAAACTTTGATCTAAAGCAAAGTTAAAAATTCATATTTTTTAATATATAAAAATAATTTTTTCTCTTATTTTTATGTTAAAGTTTTATTTAGTTTAATATTTAAAAAATAGTCAAATACAAATAAATTTTATGTTTTTTAAATATTTATTTGTTACTATAAATAGTCTTAAAATAACTCTAATTTCTCTTATTTTTATGTTAAAGTTTTATTTAGTTTAAAATTTCAAAAATATTCAAATAAAAATAAATTTTATGTTTTTCAAATATTTATTTGTTACTATAAAGTCTTAAAATAACTCTATTTTAACTATTGAAACAAAGAAGCATTATTAATATAATCATAACATTAATATATCAAAATAATTTGTTTTAGAATATTATATAAAAATATAAAGCTTTTATAAAATCTACATTGGTATAAATATTTTAAATGCATCTATCTTGACACATCAATTCCAAACTATTTTATTTATATTTAAAAGTTTATCTTATTTTGAAACTATTTTATTTACTATATGCATTTATATATATGTCTAATTTGACAATTTTGATAAATTTTAATTATTAAATAATACACTAATTCTATGGGATAACTATTTAATTTTTAAATAATAAAAGTATTTTTTATATGAATCTAAAAATTATAATTTAATTTACATATATAGGTTATTCTGTGTTGTTGTGCTTCTATATCTATCTATTTCTATCTCTTTTTATCTCTCCCTACCTTTGTATACTTATCTATCTCTTTATCTCTATCCCTCTATCTCTCTTTGTGCAACTCTGCTCCTTCAAGTATGATGTGGAATGATGTTGTGGATGAGCGTAGAGATGTAAGGTAGGGTATTTCTTCTTCTGGATTCCACAGTATTCATTATGATTTGTAGTGGAATAGAGGAATAGGTCTCTGCAAAGGTTTGGTATGTAGTGAAACAAAATATGAAAACTCAACAGTAATGATGAACTCACCTAGTCTACAAGTCACAGCTTCTAGTTTAGTCATGCATCTTCCTATTAGCATGCAGAAAATGCCACATGGTAGTTTCAATTCATTCTGTATGCAACCATTTTTAAGAATGCAAAACCAAGAGATGACTTAGAATTTTTCTAGAACACGCAAACTTTTAGGCCTAAGAATGAAAGGGAAAATGGGTCCAGTTCCACCTCTTTTAAGAAACGAATCAATACACATGTTTTTTCTGGGTTATATTATAACATGACCACCCACCACATGTCTTATCCATAGTCATGATTTATTAAAACTGGTTTCAACTTGTAAACACACAAACAAACACACACACACAGATATATATATATATCTGTAGGAGAAATCTAAAAATTTACAATCTCCACATAGCACGAAGCTTTGTTAACTCCAGCTGAAGTTGCTCCTGCTGTAGTGCAAGTTCCTTACTAGTAGCTTCTAGATCCCCAAGTTCCTGCTGCAACGACTTTCACTTAATTTATTGTACTCCTCAGTTTTCCTTACCATTCTTATTCTTCTCCTCTTTTTCTTCCTCCTCACCGTTCTTCTTTTCTTCTTTCTCATCACCGCTCTTTTCTTCCTAATCAAGCCTCAGAGCTACCTTTTTATTTTCACCTTTACTTCTTCTCTTCTTCTTCCCAGGACCAGTCTCCCCTTGTTCCTCTTTCCCCCATATTTTCTGGGACAACTGAAAAATTTCCTCTTCACGGTGACTCTTGAAACAAAACCCAAGTTCCTCCACTTGCTCGGTGACATGATTAAACTTTTTCTTAAACCTTTTCATCTTACCCATTATCCTTGTATCACTGCACTCATTATCTAATTGGATTTTCACATGATTACAAAGAATGACATATGTAAGTAAGGGTTTACCTCTTTCAGTCCACTCAGCAATTCCGCTTAGAACCGCAATTTCATTTTTTTCAGTCCAACAGAAATTTTCTTTTGGATATTTAGAAGCACTCTGCCGCTCCATGGAAGTGGATCAAAGAAATTTCTTTGTTTTCTTTGGGCTGTGGATTCTGACGGAACAGAGACTTCAACTCTACTCTCTGGGAAAAAGACCTCCTCGTCTGTCTAGTTGGAAATCTATTCCAGGTTTGGTATTGTAAAAATAACAACAAACGTTTAGGCTTTAAGCAATTTAATTTCTTATCTAATAATTTACTGTTGTCCAGAAATTAAGAAGACAATATGACGACAGCACACATCCCAACATTTTAAAACAATAATAGTTATTTTGCCTGAAAATACATAGTATAATGATTTTATTTTACTGTACGTAGTATAGAATCCGAATGTCTTGAACTTGGAGGTGTGCATAAATGCATACGAAAGTCTTGAATTTAAAGGTGATGGAAAATAAAGTCATTAAATCATTTATCAGATATATATTTAAAGAATCGTGTCACCCAAAAGAATGATGAATGGTAAGGAGCGAGTTGCGAGTTGTAATGAATTCTTGCTTTGAACTCTGCATAGTACTTGTTACCTAATATAAGACATGACAACTTCCAGCCGAAACTACATATATTGAATGCCTCATAGAAACCGAGAAAGATCAGAAAAGGATTAGAGTAGGGATCCATGGGGCGAAAAGATTGTCAATAATTCAAGTAAAATATGTAGCGCCCCTACCCTAGTCGGCCTTCTAAAACTGGTTTGACCTTGGTTGACTTTTTCTATGCGGCATTCTTGGATGGTTGATTAACCATTATGTAATGTTGTAGATTAGATAATATGAATATTATGCATACCTATTATTGTGCTTTCGCATCTATTCTTGTGTAAGTTTAATTGTTTCCCTAATTCTTGTTATAAATCTTGAGCTAACGCCTTCATTGAATATATATATATATATATACATATATGTATGCTTGTGTGACTCATGGTTGCAGGAGATTGTAGGTACAATAGTCAATCTCTAACCTTGGTTTAATCTTGATTAGTTAATCATAATATTATGTTATAGTCAGATGATTGATTTTACGCATCGTTGTTGATGTGGTTTCACACTAGTTATATGCAAGTTATTCAGTGTTCCTATTTCGTGATATTAGCATCGGACTAACGCTTTCATTAAGTTATTATATATGTATGCATGTATGTTCTTTGGTTGCAGGAGATTTCAGGTACAACGTCGCATGAGTGCGAGGTTCGTCTTCACCTGGATGTACAGGTTTGAGTGTACCTTTTTAATCCTTAGAGTTGGATTAGGTGGTCGTAAGACCCTAGTCGACCTTAGTCGTGCTCAAGTGAGCATCGTCAGTCGTCGTCGGTAATCCCTTCTTGTTTGGGTTTGCGAGTCGTCTGTTTGGTTGACCTTCTCGTTTTGCGTGCTTGGTGTGCATGGTTAAATGATTAATTAGTCCTTAGTAATTTTCTTTATTATATATATGCGTTTGTGCATTGAAGATTAATGGATTAAATTAATCGGGAATTCGTTATGCGATTTTCGTTGATATGAATTGCTTATTTTATATTGGGAGTGAATTCGATTAAATGACTGATTTTGATTATTAAATGCATTATATATATGCTGCTGAAAAAGAAAGTTAGGTATTTTATCGCAATAGAGTTAATTGCATTCTGTTGGGTTATTAAATTTGAAAGGTTAAATTTCAGTTGATTGAGAAATCATTTTTTTTTAATTAAAAAGCAAGTTAAATTGTCGCTATAGTGGAAAAGAATGAATTTTTGAGTATTACTTGTAAATAAAAAGTTTTAATTCCAAAATAGAAATTTTGGGGTCAACTCTTCCATATAACCCAAATTTGGGGAAAATTTTGGAAGAGGGACATTTTTGGAGAATTTTTGGTTGGAAAATAAGTTTGGACAAAATTGGGGGATTTTGGAAGGATTTTGGCTGGAAGCTTGCAGGTTGGATCTCTCCTCTGATCTTGCCAGGATTGCTAAATCAGGTACGTCTCTGGTTATTTCTTGGTTCCTTGCTTACAGAAAATCATTTTGGTGATTATGAAATCTTGTTGAAGTTTTAAAAAAAAGAAATTAGGGTTTAGATGAAAACTAAATTTGGGGGTGTTGCTGTTCTTCAATCTTGTTTTTGAGTGTTGAAACCCACTTTTGTTTGAAACCCCTTTGTAATTGGGAAGGATGAATGCCATCAAGAAATGTCATACCAAATCATAGTTATTCTAAACCAAAACAAATTTCGTTGAAACCGGTTTTTTATTTTAAATCAAAATTTATAAATCGTATTGGGTGTGGCGTTTTTTTTTTAGCTAGTTTCAAACTGTGTAAATAGAAATTTTATTTTATTGCGAGCTGGGCGTTGGCTTTTTTGTTTCGGCCTGGGCATTGGTTTTTGTTTCAGCCTGGGCGAGATTTTATTAAAAACGCAGCCCTTGGTTCGGGGTTGGAGGGCGGGGAGCGGAGCTCCACCCGCTCCTCCACCCCTCCCCCGCTCGTCCCCCTTACTCCGCCCCTTCTCCCGTGCTTTGTTTTGACCACGGTGGCCGCAGGGGCCGCGGTAGCCGCAGGGCGCCGTGGAACCTACGGGCACCACAGTGGCGCCGCCCGCGTGGTACATCCCTGCGTTTAGGGTTTGGACGCCCAACCCCCGAGTTGGGTGGTGGGCCCAGCCATCGCCGCCTATATTAAACACTTGCTTTTAATTAGTTTTTTTTTTAAAATGTTTTTTTTAATGTATTTTTTTTTTTAATCAAAAAAATATATATATATTATTCAAATATGATTTAATGGAATGTTTTTTTTTAATTAAGTTTGAATTCGGGTAATGTGGCAAGAATGTATTTGTTGATGCATTATTTTTAGTAGTTATTATGCAAGGCATAATTTTAATGGTGTGTAGTTGCGAAGATAAAATATTTTTATGTTGGATAATCTTTTTGGAGGTAAAACGTACTTTATTCCTATATTTATATTGTTTGAAGAGTTTAAGGGTATAAGTCATCTGGAAAGGTTAGAAATGAATAATTAACCATTGATCATTAGAAACTGAAACGATGTGCTTTTGGAAATGATTATCTTCATTAGATCCTCTTGTTATAATTATATTTCGTGATCCATATTATGCATTTGGGTTTGAAAATATGAAACTGTAGAGGTTGGTTTCAAACCAGTATGTCAATGGCGTTTTGATTGGAGATTAAATATCTTATTTTAGTTGATTAATGGTTGTCTGAGTTTTATTAATATAGATTGGTTTGAAAACTCTTTATGGCTTTATATGTCTGTTCTATGCTTTGAACCTTAAAGAGTTAGAAAACCAAGAACAACTTATCCCTTGATGAGGTAGATAACTGTAATCGGATTTAGATCTTGTAGAAAACTTGATCGACTTTTAATGATTAAATCAATTTGAGGAAATATTGTCTTTTTTGATTATTGCCTTGCGAGTTTTATTGCTGTATTCGCCTTTAATTATGAAATGGCATGTTTTACTTTGTTTAGTAGGACCCTGTCGTATGGCTTGACTTGGGGTACCTGTTTCAGTCCTCGATTCCGAGTTGACTATTGTATTGTGGTAGTGTCATTTTGATCATATCCTCTTTGTGTGAGTCGAATGATGATTCATGGTTGACCTTAGTTTGTCAGGTCTCTAGTTAGAGTACCGTCAGTAAGTGTGCATCTATGAGTCGTGTTTGACTAGATGATTGTTCTTCTTCTTGAACTCCGTTCGTCTGACCATGTGTGTTCCTTGGTTTTGAGTTCGTCAGGGTTTAGTCTAGTGTCGTATGGGAAAGTGGCTTTCGATTGGGGGCTGCGCCGAAAGTGGCTGCTGGGTAACCCGTCGAAAGTGAGTCTAATAAGTGATAACCTAACAGTAGATTAGAATGTAATCTTTAAGTAAGATAATTGTGCCTCACACATGGGACGAGTGCTATCATAGACTTGACATGCTGTGAGAAGGCCTGAAATGGCAAACCACCATCCTTGTCTTCACGAGAGGATGTGTGGGTCCACATGAGGCTTGGATGGGCCGGAAGCTCGGATTAGGTTGCCAGGGTAACCCAGTGTATGGGGCCGGGACCTATGAAGACTTGCCATGGTATCCATACCAGGTTGTGTGATGACACTTGTCCCTACGTTCGCTAGTGTGTTGTCGTTTTGTCCTATTAGGAGTACCTTTGTGAGTCATCCTTTTTGTCTCTGCCCTTGTGAGTGTCGGTTTCATGTTAGACCTTGGGTGGTGATGGCTCAGTTTTATGGATGCTCTTCTGGACTTATGTTTTTAGCTTTGATTATGTTCAGCTGGATCCTGTTCTTTACAGGGATCGTTTATGTATTAATTGACCATTGTGGTCGTTGTATATTGTTATGTTTCGCCTTGATGGCCGGATTATAATGGTGTAACCTCTTGTATTCTTAACCTTTATTATTTATCAGAGGGGTCTTGCAGTTGAGCAGACCCGGAGATGTAGCCCTTTAGGGGTGAACTCCGAGATCATTATGGTGTTATGTGATGTATTCTCTTATGTTTCCTTTATTCAGCTTTATCATGTATGATTAACTTATGTTAGAAAGGTTAAGTGGATAATTGGAATTAACTAGAAATGCTTATATTTAGTTCTTTCTTGAATGCCATGTTGATCGAATGCATAAGTGGTTTAGATGTGATTTATCGTAGATGCCGTATGTAATCATCTTTTGAAATGCAATAAGTTGGAATATGGAAGAATGTATCTTAGAGTAATGAATTATACTCAGTTGTTGTTTAGGAATTTAAATATGCTTAGAAGGATCTCTTATGTTATGATGAAATCCTAGTGTATTAGAATGTTAGATGTATGGGTTGTAATTTTAAATGAAAAGCTTGAATGGAAATTATGAATGGATCTTAATGATGAATCTTTGCTTGTGATTTATATTTCCCTCTTTTGAAAGGAATTATCCTGATTATGAATTATTGCGTTATTAAGATATTCAGCTTTTGGATTAATTGTGTGAGTTAAGGAAATTGTGATAATTAAGTAATCTCGTTGGGAAACTCTTTAGGAGTTAGTTGTTGATGTCTTCCGCTATGTAATCTGAATCTTTGATATCTAGTTGCATCTTATGTGTTGTAACTTTAAAAAAAAAATTTGCACTCTATTCTTGTTATTTTGGCTTATCCCTTCGGGGTTTCCTGGCGGGGCATTACAATTGTGAAATATAAATGTTAGCTTAGTTAATATTGAGAAAATTAAAATTAAAAGAGAGGGAATTATTTTTATTTTAATTATAAAAGCAAGTTAGCTTATTTGAATAGTTGAAAAGAAAGATTCTTTTCATTTTTTATTTAAAAAGTGTTTAAATTCGAAATTAGAAAATTAGGCCAAAATTTCATTCTTTTAACCTAGGTTGGAAAAATATTTTGGGGGTTGTTGATTTTTTTTGGAAAAAGAAAGATATTTTTGGATGGAGATTGGGGGTTTTGGAAGGATGGATTTTTCTATAGCTACAGGTTGGGCTCTTCTTAAAAAAATCTTGCCAGGAATGCTAAAGGAGGTAGGATTCTTGTTTAACTTTTTATTCTGTTGTTATATCAAGAATTGTGTTTGGTTGTTCTTCATGAAAAATCTGGTTTAAGAATCTATGAATGTTCCCAGATTTGAGTTTTAGCCTTGGAAAAATTGGTTGCATTGTTTTGAATTGTGGAAGGATGGTTAAATCATTGTGTGAAAAATGGTTCTTTTCTTGCCCAAATATGGGCTTTGGTTGCAGAAAGTCATTTGTGGTTTTCGCTGTTCATCAAAGTTTTGAGTATTGGATAACCTGTGATTTAAAAAAAATAAAAATGTTAAGAGTCTCAGTGTGAGACTGTATTTTTTTTTATTATTCATCTCTGAGCGTTTATGTTTTATTTTTTTATTTTATTTAAAAAAAAAAAATTATTCTATTTTATTAAAATCAAAATCAAAATTTTTAAAGTTTGAAAGAGAAAAGAATTTTTTTTTTTTTGGGGGGGGGGAAGGTGCTGAAGCTCAACCCACGCCCCTCCCCTTCTTGTCTCTTGCATAGCCATAGAACCCCTATGTCCACCGTGTGGAGGTAGAGGGGCTGCGTCCACGTGAGTGCGCGCAGCTACCCTGCTCCACAAGGTGGAGGCCGAAGGGTCTGCAACCCCCACGGCGGCCGCAGAGACCCCGGCTCCACTATGTGGAGGCCGAGGGTTTGCGTCCACCGTGGTGGCCGCAAGCCCAATGGTTAGGGCATGGCTGCCCCCACTCCCATGGATGGGAGGTGGGCCCGTGGCTGCCCTATGGTTTGCCACCCTCCATTAAATTTTAAATTAATTAAATTTTTTTTTAGTTTCAACAAAAAAATATATATATATATATATATATTAAATTTTGAGTTAATATATGTTATTAATATTAAACTCTAACTAATATATATTATTATTATATATTAATTATTAATTATGGATTAATGTATATTTTAGATATATATTAATTTAGATATTTTATATATTAATATATATTATAAATTATAGATTAATTATTGGTCCCTTTATAGCGTATATTCCCAATGAATAAATAATTGTTGTTCAGTTGTTAATTTTTATTAAGTTAGGTATATATTGGGATATATATGTGCTATTTAATATTTTCGGATTGCAAAATTGTTTTAAATATATGCAAGGGGATTTTATTTCATTAGGAAAGAGGTTTCCCATTTCTTTATTCCTTTTAATGTATATTTCCTTTTTGTAAAGGGTAAATTTCCGTTGCTAGAAAAGGGGACTAAAGTATTGTTTCAAACTAATATGTCAATGATGTTTATCTAAGGATAAAATAACATATTTAGACGATTAATGCTTTCCATTCATGTGAACTTGGTTGAAAAACTGGTAGGGATGTATTTATGTTATGTCTTGATGCATATGAACATAGTGAGTAGAAAACCAAGAATGACCTGGACCTGGATGAGGTAGAAAACTGAAAACAACTTAGATCATTTAGAAAACTTGATCAACCTTTAAATGTTTAAATCAATATGGGTAAAGATTGTACCCTTCTTTTTGGTTATTGTTGTCCCAGGTTCTCAATGTTGTATTCGCTTTTGTTTAAAGTAATGGCAAGACTTGGATATGTTTGTTTGGACCCTATCGTCTGTTTGTTTTGTGGTTGGCCATAGTTGGTCAGGCTCCTAGTTAGAGTACCGTCAAGCAATGGACCTTTGTATCAGCTTTTAATATGCTAAGTTGGATCCGTTTCTATGTAGGGATAATTTAGGATTTATTGACAGAAGTGGTCATTTGTATATTGGTTGTGCTCGCCTAAAAGGCAAGAATGTAAATGACGCGAACCCTATGTAACTATAACTTAATTAATTATCAGAGGGGTCTTGCAGTTGAGCAAACGTGGGCCCGACTACCCTTTTCGCCACCCCCCATTATATTGTTGTTTTTAAAAATTATTTTTTTAGATATTTTTATTTATTATAAAAAAAAATATAATAATTATTTAATATTATTAAATGTAAATTTTAATTAAGTTTTTAATTAAGTTTAAATATGGCATTTAATGAATAAATTATGATTATTTGTAATTAATTAGTTATATAAGTGGCAATATACTATAATTAATTTTCAAATTGTATTATATTATTAATGCATATTTTTCTATTTAGATACTTAATTTGTTATTTTGTTATGATTAATTGTATATATTTTTTAATTGCGGATTAAAAAATTTATATAGTAATTAATATTTGAGTTTGGTAATTTTCTATATATGCACAAGGAAATAATTGTTAAGTAGGAATGGACTATCTTTATTTGGATTCCTTATATGTTTATGTTTCCTTGATCCGTATAGTGTAACTGGGCTTGGAAAAGATGAAATTGGAGAGATTGTTTTTGAACCAGTATGAGAATGATGTTTTATTTGAAGAATAAATATCTTATTTAGTTGGTTAATGATTATTTTATTATATTCATGTGAACTTGGTTTAAGAACTCATAAGGATGCATTTATGTATGTCGATGCTAATGAACCTTAGGGAGTTAGAAAACCAAGAATCAAATTATACCTAGATGAGGTAGATAACTGCAATCTAACTTAGATCATTTAGAAAACTTGATTGACATTTAATGTTTAAATTAATATGGGAAAAGGTTGTATTTACCAATTGTTACCTATGCAAGTTTAATTTCTCTATTCGCTTTTGCTTAAGTAATGGCAAGTCATGCTTTGTTTGATAGGATCCTATCGTATGGAGTGATTTGGGGTACCTGTTTCAGCCCTCAGTCTCAATTTTGACTGTTGCTTTGTGGTAGTGTCATAATTGGTCATTTCCTTATGTGGGTGTCAAATGATGATTTGTGATTGACCATAGTTGGTCAAGTTTCTAGTTAGAGTGCCATCAGTCAGTGCACCTCATATGAAGTCATGTTTGACCAAATGGTTGTTCCTTCTATTTTGAACTCCATTTGTTTGACCATGTGTGTTTCTTGGTTTATCGAGTTCGATTGAGTATAGTCTAGTGTCGTATGGGAAAGTGGTTTTTGATTGGGGGTCGCGCCAAGAGTGGCTGCTGGGTAACCCATCGAAAGTGAGTCTAATAAGTGATAACCTAATAGTATATTAGAGTGTTGTTAATGAATCTCTAAGTAAGATAATTGTGCCTCATACATCGGATGAGTGCTAACACAGACTCGACATGCTGTGAGAAGGCCTTAAATGGCAAACCATCATCCTTGTCTTCACGAAAGGATGTGTGGTGTAGTGTCCCTACCCTAGTCAGCCTTGCAAAACCAGTTTGACCTTGGTTGACTTCCTATGTGGCATTCTTGAATGGTTGTTTTACCGTGATTTAATGTTGTACATTAGATAATACGAATATTGTGCATACCTGTTAATGTGCTTTAGCATTGATTCTTATGTAAGTTTAATTGTCTCCCTAATTTTTGTTATAAATATTGAGCTAACACCTTCATTGAATATGTATATATATATGTATGTTTGTGTGACTCATGGGTGCAGGAGATTGCAGGTACAGTACCGCCTAGGTGCGAGTTTCCTCTCCATCAGGATTCGTAGGGTTGAGTATACCTCTTTCATCCTTAGAATTTGGATTAGGTGGTCGTAAAACCCTCGTCTTGCCTTAGCCATGATCAAGTGAGCGTCGTGTGTGGTCCATTGGTTTCCTTTTCATATGGTTTTACATGTTGTGTGATTGGTTGGCTTTCTTGGTTTGCATGCCTTGTGTGTGGTAAAATGGAGTACTTTATCCTAAGTATTTAATTTGTTTTAATGTGTTCATTTATGCATTAGTAATTGAGAAATCAAAATAAATAGGTTTCTTCTAGGTGATTAATCATTAATTAAAAAGGATCGCTATATTTATGTTTGTAGCAAGTTTAAGTATTTAATTTAATTTAATGTGTTCATTTACGCATTAGTAACTGAGGAATTAAAATAAATAAGTTTCTTTTATGTAAAAAATCATTAATTAAAAAAGATCGCTTTATTTATGTTTGTCACGAGTTTAATTTAATGGTTAATTTAAAATCGTGAATTTATTTAGTTTATGCATTTTAAAAGGGAAAGATTTAAAGTTATTTGAAATATAAATAATTTAATCTTTTACGTTTTGGTAAGGAAAGGTTAATTTTACCCTTTTAAGAAAATCAATTTTGATTAGAAAAGTAAGTTTTAATCATATATATTTTGATTTAGTGTGAAAGATTGATTTTGGGGAATTAATTTAATTAAAATATTTTACCCTCATCAATATTGCGAAATATAAGTGTTAGCTTTTTTTTTTTTTTGATAAAAGTGGATAGAACCACTGAACTATATTAAATTTTAAAAGTTTTTTTACAGTGTCTGGTTCAAAAAGAACTGAAGGGAAAGAACTAGTAAGAAAACCCTTTAGTATTGCTTAAGTAACACAACCCTATTCTACCCAATACCAAATCCCCATTGGCATAGTACATCAAAAAACCCATCCCAATTTCATAAGATGCATTAGATATAAAGGAAGCCGCCAATAAAAGTATATAGAAGGAAGCTTAAAGTATAATCACTGAAGGATGCATATCCAATGCTGCCAAAAAATACTAGTCTGAACCACCCCTATCTATGAAACACAATTCTCCAACCACTAGTTAGAATGATACCACATAGCAGAAATGAAACCATAATCAGACACCCTGTCAAAATAAACATTGTGATCAAGCATAGCAGAACGCACACCAAAGAAAAGCCACACCAAATAAGGAGGTTGATGAAGACAACAACTATGCCCTTCTTTACTTCAAAAATTCCAAAACCGAGGAAGGGATCTCAACCACACTTACCTCCTGCATATTAGCATCACTGTCAATGGCTAAATTAGCCAAGAAATCTGCAATCTTATTCACTTCCCTATAATAGTGGGAAATCGAGAAGGAATCAAAAAAGTCTAATTTTTGCAAAATATAATCAAGTATATATTGTAATTGCCAACAATTCAACTTCTTTTTCATGACACTTTGAATAATAACCATAGAATCACCCTCAATTATCAGGTCCTTAATTCCCAAAGATATAGCCATATCCAAACCAAAGGACAAAGCAAATAATTATGCACAATTGTTAGACTTGAAACCAATTGCATGACAATGAGTCTGAATAAATCTTACCTTATGATCATAAATTACCATACCCTGCCCCTGCCAGGCCAGGGTTCCCACAAGAAGCACCATCAAAATTCAATTTAAAGTGCCCTTGCGGAGGAGGTCTCTAGCAAGCAAAATTTCTCTTACTTATAGCATTAGTCTTATTTAAAATAGATCCATGAGAAGGTAAGACTGATAACATTCTCCAAACTCTAGTTACCCTATCATCCCAATGAGAAAATGAGGTAAGGGTTTTCAAATTCTTATAGATAAAATACAAAGCAACTTCAGAGATGGAAGATTCAATCCTTAATAAAACCTCTGCCAAGGAAGAACTTGTTTGTTTAAAAATCCTATTATTACACTCTAACCAAATATTCCAAATCACAATAGATGGAGAAATAATCCAAAGACATGCATAGAAAGATGAGGCAAACGGGAGAGGCCAGGCTCTAAAGTGGGAAAGGAGATCCTTACCAATAACAAAGGAAAGATTAAGCTTTTCAAATAACCACTGCCAGCAAGCATAGGCAAAATCACAATGAAGAAACAAGTGTGCAGAGGATTCTAAATTTTTATGACAAAATACACAAGAAAATACTGCAGTAATACCTAGCCTATCCAACCTCATTCCTGTAAGGACCCTGTCCTGCACCGCTAACCAAGCAAAAGCACCAGCCTTTGGGAGGCAAGCCATATGCCAAAACAGCTTGTATGGCCAAGTAGATAAATCTTTAGCAACCAAGAGAGAATTATAGCCATCCTTAACTATGTACTTACCAGAGATATTCCTTGTCCAGATAAGCTCATCGTCAGCATCAGAAAGAATTATTACTCTCCACCAACATCTTTTCATATTCCAATTTTACATTTTGATCAATATCTAAAAACACAATTGATTTCCATTTTGCCACCTTAAGATTCCCGCTATACTCAATTTCAAAATAATCAGCCACAAAGACACCCCAAAGGGAAGAAAGAGTGGAAATTAAAGGAGACCAATCCCTCAAGTTCACTAGAGGGGGATGTCCATTCCAAACTTCCTCCCAAAACCTGACCTTTCTACCATTATGAACAATCCATGAGAGATGAGGCAAAATCACTGATCTACATTTACATAGAAAATTCTAAATAGCTGAACTAGACGGTAAATTAGAAACTTGAAAAACATATTCTCTTGGTCCATTATTTAAATATTTAGCAAACATAATTTGTGCCCAAAAGGAGAATGGTCTCTCATACAATTTTTAAACCAACTTAGCACCTAAGGCTAAATTCTGACTTTCCAGACTCCTAATGCCTGTGCCCCCAAGGTTTTTAGGCAAACAAACTTTATCCCATGCTACCAGAGGGAGTTTTTTCTTACCATCTTTATTATTACTCCAAAGGAAGGACCTGAGAGTATCTTGCAAAATAACAAGAGCCGCTTTCAGAGATTGCAAAACAAACATGAGATAAATAGGAACAACATTTAGGACAAACTTAATAAGAACAATCTTACCAGCCAAAGATAACCATCTATGATTCTAGGATAGGATCCTTCTAGAGATAACTTAAATGATCTTATCCCAAAACTCAATTCTATCCTTCTTAATGAAGAAAGGTATACCAAGATAAGAACAACAAAGATTTCCAGATGCAAATCCCCAAAAAATCTTCAATCTATCCTGAACCAATTGTGAAGCATGAAGGAAAAAAATATTTGACTTATCAACATTGTTTCTCTGACCAGAAAAGGATGCATAATTCTGTATTATCCCCTTTATCACTCTTGCCTCACCCAAAGAGGCTTGACCAAATAACAAGGTATCATCTGCAAACAAGCAATGTGAAATGCTTTGTGGAACATTATGAATCCTAATTCCCTTCCAAAGCCCTCCTATCTTAGTGGCTCTTATAGCCCAACTAAACGTTTTAGCTAGAAGATTGAACAAGAAAGGAGATAGGGGATCCCCCTGCCTCAAACCCCTAGAAGAGGAGAAAAAACCACAAGGGTAGCCATTAATTAGAATTGAGAACCTTGTAGAAGAAATACAAGCACGAATCCATTTGACCCATGCCTTGGAAAAGCCCAATTTAAGTAGAACAACACACAACGCCCCCCATTCTACTCTATCATATGCTTTCATCATATCTAATTTGAGGATCATGGTTAGGATTCTCTGAGTAGAAATAGAATGCAGAACCTCATGTGCCACTATAGCTCCCTCTGTTGTCTCCCTTCCTGGAACAAAACCCCCTTGTTCTAAAGAAATGATCTTAGGTAAACTTTTAGCCAACCTTAAAGAAATAGCCTTGGTAAAAATCTTGTACAAAGTATTACATAAAGCAATAGGGCGAAAATCAACAAATGTCCTGGTAACCTCCTTTTTAGGAATAATTGCAATCATTGTATTATTAAGCTCTTTCAAAATATACCTATTCCTTCTAGCTTCCTCAAGGGCCAATAAAACATCATTTCCCAAAAAATCCCAACATTTGTGAAAAAATAAAGGAGTAAAGCCATCCGGTCGTAGAGCCTTATCAGGGTTCATTGCAAAAACAACATTCTTAACTTCATCCAAAGAAAAAGGAGACATCAACATTTTATTATCTTCTGAAGATACCAAAGAAGGAATATTAGAAGAAATGTTATTATGAAGATCTTCATGCTCCAAAGACAATAGTGACTTACAAACCTAATTGCCTCTGAAGCAATATCCTCCTGTTCTGTTAAAAGTTTGCCATTTGGACACTCAATACAAGATATCCTATTTTTTCTTCTCTTCATTTTTGTTGAAGAGTAAATTTTTTTTGTATTTCTATCACCATCTGAAAGCCAGATCTCCCTCGATTTCTGTCTCCAATAAATTTCTTATTTGGACAAAACTTCTTCAAGCTCTACTTTTAGCAATTTTAGTTCATCAAAAACAAGAGGCACCATACCATGTTGAATCACATGTGAATTAAGACATTCAATCATATCTTGAATCCTCTGTTTTTCTTGAAATATGTTCTTAAAATGCAAGATATTCCATTCTCTAATGTTAAATTTCAAAAATATCAACTTCTTAACAATTTGAAACATTCGGGATCTAGAGCAATAAGGAGTAGAACCCCACCATTTTTTGAGCAAAGGAGAAAAGGAAGAATCTCTAAACCACATAGGTTCAAATTTAAAGGGTGACTTAAAAGGAGCTTTATCTTCCCAAATTGATAGGGAAATTGGAAAATGATCTGACCCCGAAACTGGAAGAATAGAGGAAAAAAAATCAAACTTTGAATCAATCCAAACATCTGGTAACAAAAACCGGTCTAACCTTTCCGCAATCTAAGAAAAATCTCTTCGCATATTTGTCCATGTGAAAATCCCATTTTGAAACTAACAATCAAAAAGATCTATGTCCTTAATGAACATCCCAAAGTCTTCCATAATTTTTTTTATTAGGAAGAATACCTCCTTTCTTTTCTCCCAAGTCAATGATAGCATTAAAATCCCCCTCAAAGATTATAAAGGGACCATGCCTTAAAGGGGAGGAAATTCTCTTAAGATCTCCCCATAATTTAGATTTCCTTTGAATACCAGAAGGACCATAAATATTAAAAAGCCAAAACTTAACCTTCGAAAGCTTGCTTTTAACTAAGGCCAACAACCAATTTACAGTAGAAGCAACTAGCTCAACCTCAATGTTATAGTTATTCCAAAGCAATGCCAAACCCCTTGATGCACCACAATCTGGAGAGGAGAGGAATTCCCACTTTCTCCAAGAAGAAAAAACCAAATTAGCAGACTCCTTTGACAATTTTGTCTCTTGCAACATGAAAATATCACACTTAACTAAGTCCATTTGGGACTTAATTAAGCACCTCTTGTTAGGGGCATTTAAGCCCCTAACATTCCAAGATATAATTCTCATTTCTCTTGAGGGGAGACTGAGGCTCCCCTCTTTCCTTTAGATGGAGAAGACTTCCCTTCTCTAAAACTACTTTGAAGATTACGCTTCATAGTCCCTGACATAGTCACAGGAGGACATATAATAAACCTCTTACTCCTCTTACCCTTAAGAGTACCACTTCCTTTCATAGCGTCACTAAGAGAAACCGAATGATTCCCTTTCCCAACACCAGGAGAAAGAGACAAAGTCTGCTAAATCCCAAAATCAATTTCCAATTGAGTCTTTTGATTCTTTGGAGGCCTACCCCTACCAGGAGAAACCACAGCTGAAGTCCTAATTAGAGTAGTTTGAACAATTGGTAAACTCTTACTTGACTTAGGAGAAGTCATGACTAAATTATCTATGATGCCCACTTTTGATGAGGCCAAAACCTCAAAAGGGTTAGCAGATGTAGAAATAGGAAGGGTTGATTTAATTCCCCCCAAGTCATTCTCAATGGAACAGATAACCCTATTCGTAATGTCCTCATCCATCTGATGCTCATGATCTTTAAAAAGATCATTTAATTGGTGAACCAAATTTTCATCTGGCACAATAACAGGAATGTCCCCCAACTAAATATTATTTCCTAAGGCAGTGTTATTATCCACATCCACATCAACATGTTGTGAAGAATTAGACACCAATTCTTTGACTTGTTGAGCAAGGATAGCATCATCAGGAAACCCTATAGAAGAAACCCCAACATTAGACTTCGAAACAACCCCATCATTCTTTGCAAAAATCTGACCAATCCCCTGACAACTTTCTAAGTATTCTTTTGACTTTACAGGATAGACAGGATTCCCATCACCATCATTTAGTGACTTATCCAAGGATTTCGAGGTAGTGAGATTTGGAAGCAGATCCTCCACATTGTTGTCCCTGGAAACCACAATATTTTGGTGAGCTCTTATCTTATCCTTACTTGTAAATAACCCTACAGACTCTGGATCGTGAGACACAACATAAACCTCTCGCTTCCCAACATCCCTCATAGCCTGGTTAACCTCAAAAGTAGCGGGATGTTTCCTAGTGGAACCATTAACTAATAGTTTATCCAGAATAGAGGATTTCAAAAAATCCATAAGAAAATGAGCATCCAATTACAAGGAAGTTTTACCAAAGTCTTTCTCCAACTTATTAATTGGTTGTTTCCAAATACCCTCATGTGATTTAATGATACAGGTCTGAGGGAAAACATTATTAGGATTAGTCAAGACATAGATTTTTAGCAAAACCTCCCCCTCCACAAAATCAAATCTTGATGATAAGGAAGAACCACAAGTATTACCAATTTGTTCCAAAACCTCTGGGTCCATAAATTCAAATGGTAATTTGGGCAAGCCAAACCAGAAAGGAACTAATTTAAAGCTTGACCAAGCAGGGACATAAAATGGTTTCCAAGCCGAAACAAACACTAAATTTTTACCAAACCAGTAATGTGAAGATTTTAAAACTTCATCCCTAATAGAAGAAGAGTTGAAAACAATAATAAATGCATTTGTAGAGAGTAATTGAAAATAACACATATCAGACCACTTTTTCTGCAATTTTTGATGAAATTTAGATAAACTAGTTGCATCCCCCCATATTTCCCTAGAAATAGCATGCATATGCAAACAACGAGTTTTCAAATCCACAATAGAATCAAGTAAATCAATGCATGGAATAGGAGCCCATACCTGTGAAGACGCACCTCCTAAATCAGAGTCGGTTTGATTTTCACTTACCTTATCATCTTTTCTTGATGTCGAAGATTCCCTTACCTTATCCCCCCTTTGATGTGATGAAGATAACTCAAGTGGGTTATTGTTAGACTATTTGTCCATCATCTTTTCCCCAACATTCAGTCGAGAAACCCTAGCTGCCTCATTTATAGATGAAAACTTCATAACTTTTGCATAGGATCCAAAAATCGTTGATGCCCTTCACCAGATCTGTCCATACTCCACCAATTTCCACTGCTTGGACCTTTGAAAAAACCCTGAAAATACTTGGAGACCAGTTTGAAATTTCTTAAGTCTACCCTCAACCAATTCTGCACCGCCATATCTACCCATTTTCCCTACGTGAAGACCAGTTGTGGGACATGCGGTGGATCATCCCAGCCCACATCAGCCCATTCACCAATAACCCTAGTTTCACCCATACTGAGCAAGAAATTGCAGTCTTATCTCTATTTTGGTTGGTGGTCTGCAAACAACAAGAATTATATTCTTGCTTGGGCGTGGAGTTGCTTATCATGCTACCATTGTTATAGATAATCTGCTATATCTGTTATTGAAGGGTGTGCTGGAATCTATATTGCTGATGAATCTTTCCTACAACACAATCAAGGTTCATTGCATATTCCTCTGAGTCGCTGGCTGCTAAAGGGCATGAACCTCTTCAGGATTGTAGGAAACCCAACTTGTAACCCTGGAACTAGTCTTTCAAGATCTAGAGAATGTCAAACCATTGTGCTAGAGGAAAGCTATGAAGCAAATATGGCACAATGTGGGGATGAAAAATGCCGTGGAAACCTAAAGCTCAATCCAAGGACGTGCAAGTGCCAACAACCTTATACGGGTCTATTTAAATTTAGGGCTCCCTCATTTTCAGATCCACAAACAAGAGGCGATTCGCACAAAGCATAGTCTTCTCCATTGGCAAGAGTCTCAGCTTTAGCTCTACTATATTTATTGTCTACAATGTCTTCGCTACCTAATCTATCGCCTACCCAAGATACCCAAAAAAAATTAATGTTAGCTTGTTAATATTGAGAAAATTAAATTTAAATGAGAGAGAAGCATTTTAATTTTAATTAGAAAAGCAAGTTAGATTTTTGAATAGTTGAAAAGAATGATTTTTCATTTTTATTTAAAAGATGTTTAAAATTTGAAATTGGGAATTAGGTCAAAATTCATTCCATTTAGCCTAGGTTGGAAATTTTTTTTGGGGTTGTTGGATTTTTGGAAGAAAAATATTTTGGATGGAGAAATTGGGGATTTTGGAGGAAATGGAGATTTTCTTGAATGGCAGTTTGGGCTCATCTTCAAAATCTTGCCAAGAATGTGAAATGAGGTAGGATTTGATTTCATCTCTTGTTTTCTTGTGATATTGGGTTTGTATTTTTTTTTTAAAAAAGGGAATGGTTTTTCTTGAAAATTTCGTACTTTAAACCTCGAAGAATGTTGTTAAAATTTAGGTTTCAGTTTTGAAAATGTTGGTTGCTCTGGGGTCAAGATTGTCTAAATGGTTTTGTGTTTGAGCAAATCTGGCATATCTAAAGGCCATGGAGTATTTGGAAAATCATGAACTTGCTGGGAAAATTTCCCATAATGTGGTTTTGAACAAGCTGGAAAATATATGGGACTGTGATAAAAAGGAAATGGGGGTTTACATTTCTTAAAATTTTGTTTATTCCTATTTAAATAAAATTGAAAATTGAAACTGTGAAAAAAAAAAGAAGGAAAAGAATAAAAAAGTTAAAAAATAAAAAAAAAAGGGAACGAAATTATTTTGGGGTTTGTGGGGGGGGAGCCGAAGCTCAACTCACGCCCCTCCCATTTTTGCCACCCAGAGAACCGCAAAGGTAGCCTCTGTGCCCTCCACAGCAGCCGCAGAGCCCCTGCGCCCACCCTGTGGAAGCGGAGGGACTGCGTCCACGTGAGTGGCCGTAGCTACCCCGCTCCACAGTGTGGAGGCCGAAGGGTCTGTGACCCCCACAATGGCCATAGAGACCCTAGCTCCACTGTGTGGAGGCTGAGGTTCTGTGTCCACCGTAGTGGCCATAGGCTCGGCATCTAGGGCATGATTGCCCTCCCAGTATTTTTTTAATATATTTTTTTAGTTTTAAAAAAACAAGAGGTGTATATTAAATTTTAGGTTTTCTTGTTTTTTTAATAGAGTTTTTAATTAATAGTTAAATATTATTAATATATATATGTTAATGATAAAGATTAATATTTATTTGTGTAAGATAAAATTATTATTAATATATATTGTATTAATGAGATTAATATACATATATTAAATAATACTTAATTTGAAATCGTGCATTATTAGATTTAAAATTGTTATATTTTATTTCCTCGAGATAATATTTTAATTGGTAAATTGCTCGGAATAAAATATATCTTGTTAATTTCTACATAATATGTTATTCAAGGATATAGTATTAATGGACTTTAATATGCTAGGAGACCTAGGAATTTTAGGAAAAAAAAAAAGAAATATTTATCATTAGATATCTTGTAGACTTAAATGATATGCTATTAGATTTATTGGAAATTGAACGATGTGTCGATTTGAGAATTGGTAAGATATTGTTGTTGTCATTGGTGAAATAAATGGTTTAAATATACCTTCCCTCTGTAATGAGAATTAGACAAATGATAATATTGCAACTGTGGTATTGTATTCCCCTTTGTAATTGTGATTTTTTGTTAATGTATTTGGAAAACTTAGATCGTTTAGAAAACTTGATCAACTTCTACTGTTTAAACCAGTAGGAAAGAAGAATGTCTATTTCCGGTTATTGCCTATGCAAGTTAAATTTTTGTATTCGCTTTGGTTTAAAGTAATGACAAGCCTTGATATGCTTGTTTGGACCTTGTCGTCTGGTTGGTTTATAGTTGGGCATAGTGGGTCGAGTCCCTAGTTAGGGTACTATCATTTAAGAGACCTTTGTATTGGCTTTTAATACGTTCAGTTGGATCTATTTCTATGTAGGGATCTATGTATTTATTAACCGAAGTGGTCGTTTGTATATTGGTTGTGTTCACCTAAAGGGCAAAAATGTAAATGACATGAACCTTATGTAATCTTAACTTAATTAATTGCCAAAGGGGTCTTGCAGTTGAGCAGACCCAGAGATGTAGCCCTCTAGGGGTGAACTCCGAGATCATTTATGTGTTATGTGATTCTTTTGACTCTCATGTTTCATAGTTAGTGTTGGCATATATGGATGCATTATGTTAAGTGTGTAATGGAGATTAGATGAAGATAATTTTTGGAATGCGTGTATATAGTCATCTTGTTAAATGCAGTAATTAGGGTCATAAAAGATCATAGATATGATCATGGGAAGTATTTTGTTAATGTTAATGAAAATAAGTATGCATGGAAAGAACTTACTAGGTTATGATGAAAATACAACATGTAATGAAATTAGATGCATGGTATATGGTTAAGGAAAAATTTGAACGAAATGAATGGATAACAATTATTGGATGAACTTGTCATATTACCTAAATTGTAATTCTAATGGATGAACTTCATTTAGTTACTTACATTTTAATCTCAATAAATGAACATCATCATAATAGCTATATTTTAACTAAATTGGATGAATTCATTTAGTTATTTACATTTTATAAATGAACTTAATCAAATTAGCTTCATTCTAACTATAATTGGATGAACTCAATTGAATTATCAACATAATAACCTTAATAAATGAACTTCATCCTAATACCTACACTTTAACTATAATGGATGAACTCATTGGTTATTTACATTTCAATCTAAATAAATGAACTTCATCTTATTAACTATATTTTAACTATAATGGATGAACCCATTTGGTTATGTACATTTTAGCCTTAATAAACGAACGTCATTTTATTACCTATATTGTAAATAAAATGGATGGACTCGTCAAGTTAACCATATTTTAACCTTAAGGGATGAATTTGCATGTGATCTATGTTTTAACTTCTATGGGTAAAATTCCTCATGTTAGCCTCATCTTCAACCATAATAGATGAACGCTTCCTAATTTCTATAATGATTATTCACTGAACAAAGTATATCCATGTTTCAAGTAATAACATGTAATTAAGATATCCTGTTTAATTGGATTAGATGTCGCGAGTTGAGTTAGGTGTTAGGTTACGTAATCACATTGGGAAACTCCATAGGTTTGTTTAGTCTTCCGCTGCATTATCTAAGCGTTAGATAACTCTAATTCATCTTAATGTTGTGTATTAAAGTTTTTAAAACAAAATATTTACACTCCATTTGAGTGTTTTAGCTTTATCCCTTTGAGGTTTCCTTGTGGGGCATTACATGTGGGTCCACATGAGGCTTGGATGGGCCGGGGGTTCGGATTAGGTTGCTAGGGTAACCTAGTGTATGGGGCCAAAACCTATGAAGACATGCCATGGTAACCATACCAAGTTGTGTGATGACACTTGTCCCTATGTTCACTAGTGTGTTGTCGTGTTGTCTTGATAGGAAAACCTTTGGTGGAGTTGTCCTGTTGCTTATGCCCTTGTGAGAACCTGATTTCATGTCAGACCTTGGGTCGCGATGACTTAGTTTTGTGGATTCTCTAGTGGACCTTTGTATTTACTTCGATCATGTTCAGTTGGATCCTTTCCTATTCAGGGATCAATTATGTATTTATTGACCGATGTGGTCATTTGTATATTGGTTATGTTTCGACTTGATGGCAGGATTGTAAATAATGAGAACCCCATGTATTCTTAACTTTATTAAATATCAGAGGGGTCTTGTAGTTGAGCAGACCTGGAGATGTAGCCCTTTAGGGGTGAACTCTGTGATCATCTTGGTATTATGTGATGATTTTGTTCTTATGTTTCATGTTTAGTGTTAGCATGTATGGATGACATTTTGATAGAATGTAAAGTGGATTAGAAGAAATTAATCTTAAATGCATGTATGCAGTCATCTTTTAATTGCTGAAATGGGATCATGGAAGATTGTAGATTAGAGCAAAAGAATGCATTCAGTTATTGTTAAGGAAATTAAGTATGCATGGAAAGATCTCATTAGTTTATGATGAAATTCAAGTGTGTTAATGAATTAGATGTATGACTTAAATTTTAATGAAAAGTATGAACAAAAGGTATGAATAAATCTTAATGGATGAACCTTATCTTGTGATTTATATTTTCATCTTCTGAAAGAAATTATCCTTGTTTAAGAAATATCTCGTTATAAGATAATCAGCTTATTGGATTAATTAGTGTGAGTTAAGTGAAATGTAGAATTAAGTAATCACGTTGGGAAACCCTTTTAGGAGTTAGTTGATGTCTTCTGCTATGTAATCTGTACTTTGATATCTCGATGTATCTTAATGTTGTGTTTATCTTTAAAAAAAATAAATATTGCACTCTATTCTCTTGTTTAGCTTAATCCCTTCGGGGTTTCCTAGCGGGGCATTACATTTGGTATCAGAGTCCATGTTACAAACACTAGGATCTCTTGTGTCATGTGTGCCCTTAGTTGGTGTGAGGTGTATCGACCTTATGTGCATGCTGGTCCTCCTCTTTGTATGTGAGTGATTGAGTAGACCTTAACTTGTGTGTAATGCATGTGTTCACACCTTGTTTTCACCTTCTTGATGTTGGTGCTTTGGAGTGATTATATGTTCTTTGTTCCTTATTGATATCTTGGTCTACAATTACTCATATTCTGAAGGAGAATCGTATGTACCTTTCTTATTGAGTGTTGTACTCTTTGGACTAATCCATTTGGGTTGGTCTGTGCTTGTCTTGAATCTAAAAGTGTGAATTGTGCTTGTTTAAGATTATGATCTAGCTTAGTGTTGTCCACTTGAAGGACTAGTATGGAAAATATTGAATGCTTATTTTGTAGCAAATTGAATGATTATGACCATTCCTCTCTCTCTCTAGAAATAAAAATGTTTGGGATATGTGTAATTATCTCTTATATGAGGTTTCTTTTTGCAAGAGAAAGGTGTGACTTCTTGAACCCTTGTGTGAGCCTTATGATGCTTATGTGGTTTTAGATAATAAAAAGGGGCTATGGGTTTGAAAGTTCATTTTGGTTATTGGGAGAAAATTGTATGGTTACATTAAGATTTCTCCATGTGTTTTGTAGGAGTAACATAATTAAATTCTATCTTAAGTAATGTGCACTAATATGTGAATAGTTGTTATGTGAAACTACTTAGTTTGTAAAAAGAAGTATTAAAGGGAACATGTTATAGTAGCTTCAAGAGTGTATTAATGTGTTCCACGAAAGACTATTTTATGTGTTTCATTAAACCAGTTTGATTGAGGATTTATTTTAGCAATGCTCCATTGAACTTGCTTTTGGGTATATGTAATTACCTTATTATGTTTAGAAAGTGCGAATGAAAAGCTTGTCTGATGTGCATGCATTAATATGTATTGTTTTGGTGATAGCTCCTCGCTTAACTTTTGATTGTAATTTGATTTTCAATGAAAGGTTGCAAATTATGATAAGTGTGTATTGTATTAAAGTAGTAGGTGTTCTCAAGAGGTCTGGTAGTATCGAAAAGACTACCTATTTTGATCTCTGTTGTTTGGAAAACTAAAACATTTTGTTGCAACCATAATAATTGGAAATGTCATGTTAGGCTATTTGGCATCCTTTTAAAATGGTAGCAACATGAAAACCATGCAATTGAAATGATAGGCTTATAGTGAGAAATTTTAGCATGTAGTGTGATTTTGTTGATCTTGTGTCCATGTAGGAAATAGTTTGGTTATCAAACTTTATTTCCCTTCTCTTTGCCTAAATCATAAGATTTTTAGAAATGCTACTAAGAATGCATTTATTTAAAAAGAAAAATTGCATAGTTAGTAATGTGAGTTCGAATGCTTAGTGAAATTCAAGAAAGATATAGGAATGATGTTATTTTGTTATGTAATTGTGAATTGTTAATAATTTCAGTACTTGTATCTAGAGTAAATTTGATTCAGTTATTCATGTGGAAAGCATAATTTAAATCTCCCTTGAGTAGATGATAGCGTACTGGAAAGTACTCCTCGTAGATGTGACTAAACCAGTACTGGTATATTCGTGTGTATTGTAAGAAACTAGTGCTTATTATATGTGCCATGGGTTGGTGAAGTAATCAACCATGGAGGATATGTTGCTTATGAGTATGGGAAACCATACTATTTATGTGATGTTTCTTATTTGTTTCCCTACT
Source organism: Cryptomeria japonica (assembly GCF_030272615.1). NCBI lineage: Eukaryota > Viridiplantae > Streptophyta > Pinopsida > Cupressales > Cupressaceae > Cryptomeria > Cryptomeria japonica. The sequence goes on along the minus strand of NC_081406.1, from coordinate 465,898,529 downwards.
AAATACCAAACCTCAGGTTGTGGGTAATTTAGTATGTTAAGGGGTAGTATTCGAAGTCACCATTCCTTGAATAGTATGGATCGACATACGAGTAATGTCGGCGTGAAGCAACTTTAGCTTCTGTATTTCGAGGAATGATATAGTTATACAATAAAATTGTATCAAAGGTGTACTCAATACTTTCCCTTTTGATGAATTTATTTATAGGTTTATGTGTGACAACCTATTCCTCTCCTTTATTTGAGCATATTGATGGTGATTCTTGAGCATAGTAATGGTGTATTTTGGAGGATCCTTTGCCTTGTCTTCATGAAAGGTAGGTTTATCCACATGGGTTGTTAGTTAGTAGGTGTTGGTGGACATGTGGGTGGACCTTAGTCATGTATACCTCTGGCTTACGGCGAGTATCCTTATACATACGTCGCTATGCAGGACGTGACCTGTGCATGCTTGTTTCCGCAAGGTACACTACCATGCGGGATACATCCATTGCATGTCTTCTCCGCTTGGGGTATTGCCATTCTGCGTGATGACGTGATGTGAGGTGATGTCGAGGTGCACACTGCCATGCCATGTGGGTAGTGTGACTATGTCGCACCACATGATGAGCTACTGTGATGGCTAGATGATTGTTCCTTCCTTCCTCATTGGTGGCTAGATGCTAGTAACATAGTGATGTTATGTGCAGTTGTGATATTCTTTATTTTTCTTTGGGGACCAGCAATTTATTTTACTTTGACTTTGAAGGTTTAGCCATGATCTTGTGATATTTTGCATTCTTGATTTGGTGTTGCAAATTCTGGATTATTTGCTTGCCTTACTGTTGGAATTGGTGATTTATTATCTCTATTCATCTATACTTTGGTGGCTAAACTAATTTATCCTTATTATTTTCATATGTTGGTCTTGTGTTGAAATGTGAAATTCCTCTCCAAGGACGTATGAGACAGTCTTGGTAGAGTGTGTACGAGGAAGTAGATGTAAGGAACCTTGAGGATGGGGGTATGTGAGGCTATGATGCAGCTAGGATCCACTACCTACTTATGTGTGGTGACTATCTCTTGGAGGCTAACGACCTTTCTCAACAAGGGATATTCACAAGGGTCTTGTATGGAAGGTAGCATTGCAATGGTGTGCCCTAGCACCATCAAGCCTTTGAGTGAGATATTAGATATTTATGATCATATTGTTGTTCTGAGATCAGGCATAGAGATGTTGATCATGCATGTTATCTTTGACCAAGCATTAGACATTCTCACATGTGGCCTTTTGAGTTGTGCATTTCAGTTATGTGGATGGTTATTATGTGTATCATGGAGTAAATTTTATTAACTTGTCACTATGTTATGGGACATAGTCTTTGGAAAGGTTTTCTTATGCCTGGCAAGTGTAAACAATTGAGTTATTTACATTGCTCTTAATCATGAAAGTTAACTTGGTTGTAGAAATTAAAATTTTGAAGCTAGTTCTATGCGATAAAGTTTTATGAAAAATATGTATTGGTAAAAGAAATTGATCACGATGGCATGTTTTCTTGTCATATTTGGTTGATGGGTATGGTAATTGCTGTTTACCTCTTTGTAATGCATTAACTTGGTGTAATGAAAGGGAGAAAATTCTTGTTTCTCTGCTATGATTGTGGATAATTCCTAGAATATTATAAGAAATGTATGTATTTAGATGTATCTTGCCAATGGATAATGGAATTCGTAGAGGAATTAGCAATAACGTTTCATTTATTTATGGAAAGATTCCCATGTGCAATTTAATATTTGTTGAATGAGTTTAATGGCTGATGTGTGCGACATGTTCTCCATCTAACCTTACGACTTCCAGGAGTAAGTCGGAACCTAGGAGGGAGAATGTAGTACCCCTGCCCTAATCAATTCCTATTCTCGGTTTGACCTTGGTTAGTTTATCATAATATAGTGATTATAGTCAGATGTTTTGATTTAGTGCATATCTGTTAATGTGGTTTTCGCACCAGTTTGTATGCAAGTTAATTAATTCTCCTATTTCATGTTATTATCTTGGGCTAATGCTTTCATTAAGTTTATATATGTATGCATGTATGACTCTTGGTTGCAGGAGATTCCAGGTACAATGTCGCGTGGGTGCGAGGTTTGTCTTCACCTGGATTCGTAGGTTTGAGTGTACCTCTTTGGTCCTTAGAACTTGGATTAGGTGGTCATAAGACCCTCGTTTGACCAAAGTCGTGCTCAAGTGAGTGTCATTAGTCATCATCGATATTCCCTTTGGTTGGGGTTGGGGGTCATCTGTTCGTTTGACTTTCTTGGGTTGTGTGTTTTGAGTGTGTAGTTAAATCGAGTAATTAATCCTTAATCTTTAATTGTTTTAATGTGTGTTTACCCATTAGTATATTCTGGGACTAACTTAATAGGCTCCCTTTTTATGTGATTAATCATTAATTGGATTGCTCAATTCAGGTTGGTAGCAAGTTCAATTAAATGGTTGTTTTTTATGTCAAATTATTATGTTTATGATGTTGGAAAAGAAAGATTTAAATTTAATTAAAATAGAATTAATTTTATCTTGTTGGCATTTTGGAAATAGAAAGGTTAAATTCAGTTATTTGGAAAAATCAATTTTAAATTGAAAAACAAGTTTAATTATTGATATAGTTTAAAAAAATGATTTTGAGGAATTATTTTAAATAAAATATTTTAATTCCAAAAAAATAAAATTTTGGTCAAACCTTTCCCATTTAACCTAGATTTTTGGAAAAATATAGGAGATTGATTTTTTTTTTTGGAAAATATTTTGGATGGAAAATTTAAGGATTTTGGAAGGAGAAGAATTTCTTGAGCTGCAGGTTGGGGCTCTCCATCAGATCCTTTCCAGGAATGCTTATTGAGGTAGGAATTTGTTTATCAATTTGGTTATTTGTTTAAAAAAAAAAAAGGGCTTGAATGTTCTTCATGCAATTTTGGTTTCAAATTCTCCATTGATTACCTCAAGATTAAGAATTATAGTGGAAATTAGTTAAGATTGGCTGATTGCTTGTATCTTGATTGAGAAATGAGATTTCTTTTTGCCCAAAATTGTATATTTTGGAAGGATATTCAACAAATTTCTCTAATTTTGAAAACCTCTATCATTTTGAAAATTTTTTATTTTAAGTCTCTATATGAGACTGTTTAAAACAAAAATGGGGGTTGTTGTTTTTAGAAAATCAAAATATAAAACAAAATTATATTTCATAGCAAAATCAATTTTTATTTCAAAATCGAAGTTTTAATTGTTTGAAACAATAATAAAATAAAATGTAATTCATTGGGGTTGGAGGGACAGGGAGCAGAGACTCAACCCGCCGCCTCCTCCCCCCTGCACAGGTCTGCAACTAGCAGCGACCACAACTAGTTGCGACTCCTGTGGTGGCCATAGGGTCCCCTACATGGCTGCATGGGCGTCGCGGGACCTGTGTCCACCGCGGTGGCACTACCCATGGCTAGGACACGACCGCCCAACCCCCGTTAAAGGGAGGTGGGCCCAGCTACCCTTTCGCCACCCCCCATTATATTGTTGTTTTTAAAAATTGTTTTTTTTAATATTTTTTTTATTATAAAAGTAAACATAACAATTATTTAATATTATTAAATGTAAATTTTAATTAAGTTTTTAATTAGGTTTTAATATGGCATTTAATTAATAAATTATGATTATTTGTAATTAATTAATTGTATAAGTGGAAATATACTATAATTAATTTTCAAATTGTATTTTATTATTAATGCATATTTTACTAATTAGATACTTAATTTGTTATTTTGTTATTATTAATTGTATATATTTTTTTTAATTGCGGATTAAAAAATTTATATAGTAATTAATATTTAAGTTTGGTAATTGTTAAGTAGGAATGGACTATCTTTATTTGGATTCCTTATATGTTTATGTTTCCTTGATCCGTATAGTGTAACTAGGCTTGGAAAAGACGAAATTGGAGAGATTGTTTTTGAGATAGTATGAGAACGATGTTTTATATGAAGAATAAATATCTTATTTGGTTGGTTAATGATTATTTAATTATATTCATGTGAACTTGGTCTAAGAACTCATAACGATCCATTTATGTATGTCGATGCTAATGAACCTTAGGGAGTTAGAAAACCAAGAATCAAATTGTACCTAGATGAGATAGATAACTGCAATCTCACTTAGATCATTTAGAAAAATTTATCGACATTTAATGTTTAAATCAATATGGGAAAAGATTGTATTTACCAATTGTTGCCGATGCAAGTTTAATTTATGTATTCACTTTTGCTTAAGTAATGGCAAGTTGTGCTTTGTTTGATAGGACCCTATCGTATGGAGTGATTTGGTGTACCTATTTCAGCCCTCGGTCTCAAGTTTGACTGTTGCTTTGTGGTGGTGTCGTAATTGGTCATTTCCTTTATGCGGGTGTCGAATGATGATTTATGATTGACCATAGTTGGTCAGGTCTCTAGTTAGAGTACCGTCAGTCAGTGTACCTCATATGAAGTCATGTTTGACCAAATGGTTGTTCCTTCCATTTTGAACTCTGTTTGCTTGATCGTGTGTGTTCCTTAGTTTATCGAGTTCATTTGAGTATAGTCTAGTGTCCTATGGGAAAGTGGCTTTCGACTGGGGGTTGCGCCTAGAGTGGCTGCTGGGTAACCCATCGAAAGTGAGTCTAATAAGTGATAACCTTATAGTATATTAGAATGTTGTTAATGAATCTCTAAGTAAGATAGTTGTGCCTCATACATAGGATGAGCGCTAACACAGACTTGGCATGCTGTGAGAAGGCTTGAAATGGCAAACCATCATCCTTGTCTTCATGAAAGGATGTGTGGGTCCACATGAGGCTTGGATGGGCTGAGGGTTTTGATTAGGTTGCCAGGGTAACCTAGTGTATGGGGTCGAAACCTATGAAGACTTGCCATGGTAACCATACCAAGTTGTGTGATGACACTTGTCCCTATGTTCGCTACTGTGTTGTTGTGTTGTCTTGATAGGAGCACCTTTGGTTGAGTTGTCATGTTGCTTATGCCCTTGTGAGAACCTGATTTCATGCTAGACCTTGGGTTGTGATGACTCAGTTTTGTGGATGCTCTAGTGGACCTTTGTATTTGCTTTGATCATGTTCAGTTGGATCCTTTCCTATTTAGGGATCAATTATGTATTTATTGATCAATGTGGTTGTTTGTATATTGGTTATGTTTCACCTTGATGGTAGGATTGTAAATAATGAGAACCTCATGTATTCTTAACTTTATTAATTATCAGAGGGGTCTTGCAGTTGAGAAGACCCAGAGATGTAGCCCTTTAGGGGTGAACTCTGAGATCATCTTGTTGTTATGTGATTATTTTGTTCTTATGTTTCATGTTTAGTGCTATCATGTATGGATGACATTTTGATAGAATGTAAAGTGGATTAGAAGAAATTAATCTTAAATGCATGTATGCAGTCATCTTTTAATTGCTGAAATGGGATCATGGAAGATTGTAGATTAGAGCAATAGAATGCATTCAGTTATTGTTAAGGAAATTAAATATGCATGGAAAGATCTCATTAGTTTATGATGAAATTCAAGTGTCTTAATAAATTAGTTGTATGACTTAAATTTTAATGAAAAGCATGAATGAAAGGTATGAATAAATCTTAATGGATGAACCTTATCTTGTGATTTATATTTTCATCTTCTGAAAGAAATTATCCTTGTTTGAGAAATATCTTGTTATAAGATAATCAGCTTATTGGATTAATTAGTGTGAGTTAAGTGAAATGTGGAATTAAGTAATCACATTGGGAAACACTTTTAGGAGTTAGTTGATGTCTTCGACTATGTAATATGTACTTTGATATCTCGATGTATCTTAATGATGTGTTTAACTTTTAAAAATAAAATTATTGCACTCTATTCTCATGTTTAGCTTAATCCCTTCGAGGTTTCCTAATAGGGCATTACATGTAATGCGTGTGTTCACACCTTGTTTTCACCTTCTTGATGTGGGTGCTTTGGAATGATTATATGTGCTTTGTATGATTATTGAGGTCTTGGTCTACAATTTCTCTTATTCTGAAACAAAGTTGTATGTAGCTTCCTTTTGATTCGTTGTACTCTTTTGACTAGACCATTTGGGTTGGTTAGTGATGTCTTGAATCTAAAAGTACAAAATGTGCTTGTTTAAGGTTGTGATCTAGCTTAGTGTTGTTCGCTTGAAGGACTAGTGTGGTAGATATTGAATGATTATGACCCTTTATTCTCTCTCTCTCTAGAAATTTAAAATGTTTTTGATATGTGTAATTGTCTTTTATTTGAGTCTTCTTTTGCAAGAGAAGGTTGCAATTTATTGAGCCCTTGTGTGAGCTTATAACACTTATGTGTTTTTAGATTATAAAAGGGCTTTGGTTTGAAAGATAATATTGGTTATTAAAAAAAATTGTATGTTTACATTATAGAATTCTCCATGTGTCTCGTAGGAGTAACATAATCAAATTCTATCAAAAAAAATGTTATACTTATGAACCAAGAGGAAAAATGGGAGGAGCAGGAGTGGAAGCGGGAGCTCAAATTTCAAATTTCCATCGAAGTGGGAACCCTAGTTCCAATGGTGAGAGCGGCCAGATCAATGGTGTTGGTCCTATTGACGATAAGGACAAGTCCCCAGACTTCCTAGTTCCTATTGCTGACTCACAGTTCGATGGTACTCTGTTTGCCATGACAGCGGATTCTTCTAGGCATCTGGGGGAAGGGTCCAATGGGGGGCCCATGCCACTAGTTGACCCCATGGATAGTGGAAGGGAGGGGAAAAAATGGTCTTCCCTTTTTGGATCTAGACCAACTGGTAAATCCTCCCTTCCTCCTGTTAAGAACATTTCTGACCCTTCTAGTGGTAAGTTTTCTATTTCCATCCCTGACCAGGTTCTGGACCATAATATCAACAGTATGTTGAACTCCTTAGTAGGGAAATTTATGGGTCCGCGCCCAAACATTGAAGTTGTTAGGGCCTTTGTTAAATGAAAATGGGCCCTTAAAGGAAACGTTGAGGTCTCAGCACTACGCAAAGGTCTTCTATTTTTCTCTTTTTCATGTGAAGAAGATAAGGTTAAGATCTTGTGTCGGAGTCCCTGGATGGTGGGAAAGATAGCCCTAATTCTAAGAAAATGGCATCCGAAATTAAACATGAATGATTCTCTTCTGGCGCAGGTTCTAGTTTTGGGCAGAAAGCATCTTCACTGGAATAGCAAGTTCTTTTGGTGAGTTGCTCTCTATAGACCTAGTCACTGCTTCAAAAAGAAGATTAACCCATGCAAGGTTCTATGTTGGAGTAGCCCCTGAGGCAGATATGCCAGAACAGATTGACCTGGTTTCAAAACTAGAAACCTGGAAGCAACATATAGAATATGAAACTATTCCTTTTGCATGTTTCCACTGTAAAAAGGTAGGTCATTCGGCAAAATCTTGCCCAAAAAAGCAAAAGGTGGAGCCTAAACAGTTAAAACCTTAGATTGAAAGCTAGAATATGCTAGAGAAATGGGTGTGGCAAGTTAAAAACATAGAAAATAAGGAAGAAAATTCCAATCGCTTTTCTCCTTTGGGGGAACAGTAGGAAGCCTCAAACTCTATCTACAGTCCCACTATACAGGAAGCAGATAGAAATGAAACAACCAAAGCCAGTCCCATAAGAACAACTCAGAAAAAGGATTTGAACGATCAGAATGATCCTCCAAAAGCAAAAGATGAAGTGGTTGATGACACATATGAAAACAAGGCAGTGGAAGCTAGAGACTATCAACCTAAGGAAGGTGAGATCCCAAATCCACAAGTTGAAAGGATAGACTCTTCTATAGCCATACCTAGTTTTGAAATTCAAGAAGCCCAAAAGTGTGCAATTTTGGGATTGAGTCTTTCGGATTTGGATCAGAACTCAAGAACAACAAACATTATATCAATTGAGTCCAGAAATCCTAAATGGGGTAATGAAGATGAATTTCCAAAATCCTCATCAATCCGGAAGCAGCTCCTGTGTCAGAAATGGAATGGAAGCAGCCTAAACACAGGAGTAAGAAAATAGTAACACCCTCGATATCCCTGATTAGGAAATCCAACAGAATAGCTCAAGTTGATGTGGGATATGTCTCCTCTTCCCCAGGATGACCCTCTAACTACAAAGTTAGAGATATGGAGGCTAGCAAGAACATAGCAGATGGAACTCAAAAAATTCTCAAGGAGCTGGGAATTGGTAAGTAGCTATGAAGATAATTTCTTGGAACATAAGGGGTCTAAAAAATCCCCGTAAACATGATATTATTAGGAATATGATAAGAGATAGAAATCCTGACATTTTTCTTATTCAAGAAACCAAAATGAGTAGAAAAAAATTGAATCTTTGAAGTTCTTCAAAAATGGTAATATTAGTGGGGGAAGTTCTGAAGGTGCTTCTAGAGGCATTGCAACCATTTGGAATCTTAACACTGTTAAAGACCAGGTCATTATTCAGGAAAGTAATTTTTCTTGTATTAAATTTGAGCATCTTAAAGATGGTTCTTCATGGATTCTCACAAACATTTATGCTCCTAATACCTTAAAGGCTAGAAACTGTTTTTGGAAAAGGATTAGATAGGCTAGGGAAAGCTTCAAAAATCTTAGTTGGATGGTTATGAGGGATTTCAATACACCTTTAAAAGAGGAGGAAAAATTTGGAGGCAGTCCTCCTCAATTGGAAAGTAGGATGGCCCTCATGGAATTTATTTATTCCCAAGCTCTTAATGATCTGGAGATATAGGGTTGTAATTTCACTTGGACAAATAGAAGAAATGGTAATGACCTTATTCAAGTGTGCCTGGACCGAACTCTTATTTCTGATGACTGGTATAGTTAGTATTTCTATTCTTTATCTGCACATATCCAGGTTGGTTCCGATCACTTTCCAATCACCGTCAATGTTGATCTGATCAATAGAAGGAAAAACTATCCCTTTAGATTTGAAAAAACGTGGACCCTTCACCCTGACATTAAAAATATATTAAAAAATGGTGGAGTATCCAAGTTGAGGGAATGGCAATGTTTAAAGTGGTTAAGAAGCTCAAAAGTGTGAAGGACAACATTTGAATTTGGAATAAGAATAGTTTTGGGAACATATTTGAGGCCAAGAGTAAAATTCAGGAAAACCTTAAAGAAATACAGGACTAGATCCAGAAGGATGGTTTCAGCACTGTTTCTATTGCTGAGGAGAATGAGATTCTTAAGAAATACCATGACATTATTGCTAAAGAGGAAATGTTCTGGAAGTAGAGATCAAGATGCATTTGGCTCAAGGAAGGGGACAGGAATACAAGATTCTTCCATATATCAACCATCAAACATAAAGCAGCCAACAGGATGAACAAGTTAGTTATGGATAGTGGGGAGTTGGTCAAGGAAGATGAAATAAGGAATGAAGCTAAGAGGTATTTCTCGGACCTCCTAATGAGGGATCAAAGTCTGGATGCTGAAGCTCAGTCCTCTTTTCTTCAGAACATTCCTCGTCTCATTGATGCCCAAAATAATGTCTTTCTCTCTTCCATTCCTTCCATCTTAGAAATTAAAAATGTTGTTTTCTCCTTTGATGGAAACAAAGCTCCTGGTCCTAATGGTTTCCCAATGCTCTTTTTTCAAGAGTTTTGGGACATTATCGGGACTGATGTTGCTAATGTGGTAAAGGAATTCTTTGGGGCTAGAAAACTCTTGAAGGAAATCAATGGTACTTTTATTGCTCTCATCCCAAGATTCAAGGTGTTGATTCTTTAAACAAGTTCAGACCTATTAGCCTCTACAACTCCTTTTACAAGATCATATCTAAGGTCCTGACTTCTAGACTCTTGTCTATTCTCCTGGATTTAATTAAACACCACCAGAATGGGTTTGTTCCTGGAAGACAAATTCTCAATTCCATTATTACTGTTCATGAGAATATTCACTCTCTTATTAAAGTGAAGAAGCGGGGTCTCATCCGTAAGCTCGACCTCTCCAAAGCCTATGATAGGGTTGACTGGTCTCTTCTTTAGAAAGTTCTCACTTCCTTTGGGTTTGCCCCAAGAGTTGTGGATCTTTTCTCCCAACTTACCACTACTGCATCCTTTTCTTTTCTTGTAAATGGTTCTCCTTCAACTTTTTTCCAAGCTTCGAGAGGTCTTAGGCAAGGAGATCCTATCTCCCCCATCCTTTTCATTATTATGGCAGAATGCTTTCATCGGACCATGGAAAACTTGGTGCAGAAAGGATCCTTTAAGGGCCTCCAACCTTCTTCTGCTAACCTTATTTGTTCACACCAGTAGTTTGTTGATGATACAATAATTATAGGGGAATCAAGCATCTTAGAAGCTAAATTTTTTAAGAGTACCTTGTGTAAATATGCTTCTACTATGGGGCAGCTTATTAACTGGGCCAAAAGTGATGTCTTTTTCATTAATACCCCAGAGAGAAGACAACAAAGGATCAGCAAAATTTTGGAGTGTAAGATTGTTGACCTTCCTGCTACCTACCTTGGTCTCCCCATGGGGATTGCCCCTCCTGACTCCTATTGGAGTTCACTGGTTGATAAATTTCACAAAAAACTTACAGGTTGGAAAGGGGCTCTTTTAAGTCAAGCTGGTAAGCTCCTTCTCCTTAAGGCTACTCTTCAAAGTATCCCCATTTATGCTCTTAGCCTATTCAAAATTCTAGTCAAGTACGCTGAAGCTATTGAGAAAATTCAAAGAAGATTCCTATGGTCTGGGGTTGAGGAAAAGAAAAGAATGTTCTTGGTGGCATGGGATCAGGTCTGCAAGCCAAAAAGCAAAGGTGGTCTGGGGCTCAGGAGGATTCACACTTTAAATGAAGCTCTCTTGTCTAAACAAGCTTAGAGATGGTTTCACTCTGATTCTGAACGGTGCAAAATTTGGAGAAGTAAGTATTCTCTTCCGTCCTCTTCTCTTTCTTCTTTTCTTAATTCGGATCTCAACATAAATGGATCCCATATCTAGAACCATGTTTCTAAATGTAAAGATGTGATTGCTAAAGGTGTGACATGGAAACTTGGAAATGATAGAAAAGTTAGATTCTGGGAGGATCCCTGGCTTTTTGACAAACCCCTTATGGATTTCTATGAGTGGGTTTCCCATGCCCCCTTCTGTATTGGCTCTTTTGGTACCTTAGTGGCAGATTACTGGGATGGGAACAACTGGAAGAACATTGATAGTATTCATCCTAGTCTCTCTAAGCTCAAAACCCAATTGTCTGCTTTTTGGCTAAATATGCCCTCCCTTCCTATGAATCCCTTCTAGTCTAAAGCTTGGTTAAAAGGTCTCCCTCCCAAAATCAATTTGTTCTTCTGGACTATTCTCCAAAATAAGATAGGTGTGTGCTGTGCTTTCAAGAGGAAGAGTCAGTGGACCATCTTGCCCTCCACTGTTCTCTCTCAACCTCTGTTTGGGAAAGCTTCCTCAAGAGCTTTAGTCTAGCTTGGGTGTTTCCCAGTAACATCAGAGATTTTTTCTCTTCCTGGCAAATTCATTGGACCAACTCTTATCTGAGATGTATGTGGCAACTCTCTCTTCCACACATTTTGTGGGGTCTTTGGAAGGAAAGAAACAACCGAATATTCAGGGATGTGTCCCTAAATCAAGACATTGTTTTTCAGAAAATTCACAGGGCTATTCAGGAAAACATGGGAACCATGGAGGTCTCTTGTTACTCTAATAACTCCTTGGAGTCAAACATCTTAAGAGCTTGGAATATGAAGATCACTGATGGTCATAATCCCAACTACAATAAAAGGCTTGAAGTTAAATGGCAAACCCCTCCCCAAGGATGGCTTAAAATCAATTTTGATGGAGCAGCCAAAGGAAACCTAGGTCCCTCAGGCTATGGAGCTATTCTCAGAGACTACAGAGGCATTTGCAAAGGTATGATTGCTGTCCCTATTGGCACTCAAACCAATCATAAAGCGGAAGCTATGGCAGCCCTTCAAGGTATTATTCTAGCCAAGAAATGGAACTATCCCTATCTCTGGATAGAAGGGGACACCAATAATATAATTAAGTGTCTGAATGGGACCTCAAAGCCCTCTTGGTCAATTCACAATATAATTTTTTTTGCTATTGAAATCATTAGAACCTTCAAAAAATGCCACATATCCCATATCTATCGGGAGGCCAACTATTCTGATGATTGGGCTGCAAACGTGGCAGTTAAGAATGAGACTATAACCACGTGGATAGGTGAGAGCAGTCTCCTCGAAGATGTCAAACAAATCATAATTAATGAAAGATATCGAAGTACCCCAAAGACTCTTGATTGACAGGGAAATTATGATAAGTACTGAAGTAAGCACTTCGAGTTACTTCTATAATGAGGTTATTACTCATTACAACATCAAAGCTAGTAGAATGTGTTTTATAACCCATCAGATCATTAATGCTACACACACTTTCTCGGTTTTTGTTTTAACTCTGAATAGCTCTCTATTTCACTAGTTCTGTAATCTAAACTTGACTATGAGAAACGACACCATGGGCAGAAATAGGAGAAGATATGAGCCAAGCAGTTGCAAGGAGTGGAAACAGAAAGAAGAGGTGTGGGAAATTTTGTAGAAGGGTGGTCTTTCGAGCTTCATTGAGAGACTCCATGGCCATGATGGAAAGATAACTAGCTTCTTTTGCAAAAATTGGAAGAAGGGAATGCTTAAAATGGGCGACCAACTGGTGGAAATTGACGAAGAATTAATAGCTAAAGCTATAGGTCTCAATAGGGAGGGCTGCAACTTCTACAGAGACAGGAAGGTCAGTAGGGAAGCCATTGAAAGGTACCCGGTCATTGAGAAAGAGAAGAAAAGAATGGTAAAGTTGAGTAAAACCTATTACCCACCTAGGGCTTTTGTAGAACCTTGGTGGGAAATTCTCTTTGTTTTAATGAGGTATTTAACTCTAGATGGTAGGTTTACGAAAGTATATGGGTATCATTTTGTCCTGTTAAATCATTTTAGGCATAATGATAAGGTGAATTTCCCTTACTTCTTGCTCTGTTCTATGAATGCCTCCCGAAAAGCCTATAAAGAAAATCCTTGAGGTGATACTCCAATACACCAAGAACTTATGGTCCTCATTTATGACCATTTAAAGGCCAGTAAAATCAACCGGAGGCAGCTCTCTGTGGATTCGGAAGAAGAAATGTCTAATTCTAATTTCTCGGAGGAGGAGGAATCAAAAAATGATTGCTCGACTGATAATGAGGAAATCTCTGATGACTCAGAGTATGAGAGTAGTAAGAAGAGGAAATCAAGACCCTCTTCCTCTAAGAGAAAAAAACCTCAAAGAAAAACCTTGATTAGTATTTCTTCGGAAGAAGAGTACTCTGATTGCCCTGAGGAGAAGAAGAACCCCAAGGGGGTGATGAAGAAAAAAATAAGAACCAAGCCCAGACTAGGAAGAAGCTAAAGAGAACAGAGGAGACTGGCAAAGATCCAGAGGAGACTGGCAAGGAACCAGAAGATGACAAGCAAACAAGGATCCTAGAAGCTGAACACAACCCGGATATGGAGACTATGGAGGAGACTCTCAGGGCCGCAGACACTATTTCTGCCCTCCATATCTCTAAAGATGAACACATAACCCCTGGAAAAGTGACTCCCTCTTCTGGCCCTCCTCCTAAGGCCTTGAATGGTTTTATGAAAACCATAGAATGGCTTATTGATGGGAATAAGAAAACTGCGGATGAGTACAAAAAACTCTGCAACAGAGTCCTGATCATGGAGACTATTAACACTGGAGAGGGGAACACTATGGCCGATTATATCAAGGATCTGAAGAACACAATTGCTAAAGAAGAAGACATCAGAGATGCCTTTAATCCCTGGTTTGAGAAAATTGAAAAGGAGATATAGGACAGAAAAACCCTGGAGGAAACTAGTGAAAAAACGCTCTCAGACACAGTCGCCAAAGTGGACAAGATAGAGGAGTGCCTCAAGAAAATTGTGGAGTAGAGCCTTAGCATTCTGAAAATCTCAGCCAACAACACCCATACCCTCATCAGCAAGCTTGATGATGAAAAGGAAATCCAGGAAATTGACTTGGATGCAGAAGGAACAGGGGAAGCCCAGGGTCCCAGAACCCGCACTCGTGGGAAGAGGAAGGAAAAGAAAGTGAATAAGGACCTAGAGGAGCTGAAAGTAGTTGGGGTGACCTATGATGAGCTAGTGACAAAGGCAGAGGATCTACTTAAGAAAATTACTATGTAGTGTCTCCTTGGGTTCTTTGTTGTTTTTTGTTGTTTAACTGTTTTTCTGTTCGCTGGTCTTTTGACCAGTTGATCTGTATGTGGACTCTATTTTCTCAACTTTATTTCTAACTATGTTGTAATGGTTTTGGGTTCGTAAAACCTATTTTTCAATCAATCAAAACATAATTAAATTCTATCTTAAGTAATGTGCATTAATATGCGAATAGTTGATTTTGTGAAACTGATTTAGTTGTAAAAGAAAGTATCAAAAGGGAACATGTTATAGTAGCTTTGAGAGTGTCTTAATGTGTTCCACAAAAGATTGGTTTATGTGCTCCTTTAAACCAGATTGATTGAGGACCTATTTTATTAATGCTCCATTAAACTTGGTTTTGGATATATGTAGTTTCCTTATTATGTTTAGAAAGTATGAATGAAAAGCTTGCTTGATGTGTATGCATAAATGTGTATTATTTAGTTGATAGCTCCTCGCTTATCTTCTTACCGTACCTTGAATTTTCAATGATAGGTTGCAGATTTTTGATATGCTTTGTTTTGAACTAAGAATAGTGAGTGTTCTCAAGAGGTCTTGCATTATTGATAAGATTACCTATTTTGATATTTGTTGTTCGGAAAACTAGAACATTCTATTGCAACCATAATAATTGGAAAAGCCATGTTAGGTTGTTTTGGCATCCTCCTATAAAGATAGTGAAATGAAAACCATGCAACTAAAATGATAGACTTATATCTGAGCATATAGTGTGACCTTGTGGATCGTATGTATTCGTAGGGAATAGTTTAATTTTCAAACTCTCTTTCCCCTTCTCCTTGCCTAAGATCATAAGATTTTTAGAAATGCTACTAAGAATGTAGTGATTTAAGAAGAATTTTTATAACGCATATGAAATTGTAAGTTTTCTTTTGGCTTCTAATTTAAAGAGGAAAGTTTTTCACTTTGGAAAAGAAAATTGCATAGTTAGTAATGTGAATGCAAATGCTTAGTGGAATTTGAGAAAGATATTGGAATGACATTATTTCCTTGTGTAAGTTTGAATTGTTAAGAATTTCAGCATGTGTATTTAAGGTAAACTTTATTTAGTGATTCATGTGGAAAGAGTAGGTAAAACCCGTCTTGAGTAGATGATAGCGCATTGAAAATTACCCCCATAAATGTGACTAAACCAGTAATGGTGCTATACCTTGTGTGTTGTAAGAAACCCATGCTTGCTATGTGTGCCCATGGGATGGTGAAGTAATCAATCATGGAGGATATGTTTACTTATGACTATGGGAAGCCATACTATTTATGTGATGTTTCTTATTTGTTTCCTTACTCAGTGCCAACCCACGGGTTGTTGATAAGTCAATATGTGAAGGGGTAGTACTAGAAGCCACCATTCCTTGAATAGTATGGAATGACGTACGAGTAATGTCGACACGAAGCAACTTTAGCTTCCCTATTTCGAGGAAATATAGTTATATAATGAAACTGTATTATAGGTGTACTCAATACTTTCCCTTGTGATGAACCGATTTATGAGCTTCATGTGTGCCAGCCTATTCCTATCCTTTATTTGAGCATAATTGATTATAGTTCTTGAGACTGATGATGGATTTTATTGGAGCATCTTTTGCCTTATCTTCATGAGAGGCATGTTATTTTTCACATGAGCTGCCAATCGACTAGTGTTGGTAGACTTGTGGGTAGGCCTTAGCCATGTATACCTTTATCTTATGGTGGGTATCCTAAGAGGAACATCGCTATGCAGGGTGTGACCTACGCATGCCCTTTTCCGCGAGGTACACTGCCATGCGAGATACGTCCAGTGCGTGCCTTTTCCACTTGGAGTATTGCCATGCCATGCTAAGACACAATGCAGGATGTAGTAGACATTTCCATGTGGCTTACCAACAGGTTTAGGGTAGAGCCATGCCACATGATGACATGATGTGGGGTGATGTCGAGGTGCACATTGTCATGCCATGCGGATGTGTGACTAGGCCACACCACATGATGAGCTACTACGATAGCTAGATGATTGTTGTTTTTGTATCTTGGTCTGGTGTTGGAATGTGAATTCCTCTCCAAGAACATAGGAGATGGTCTTGGTTGAGTGTATACGAGGAAGTAGACGTAGGCAACCTTGAGGATGGGGGTATGTGAGGCTGTGAGATAGCTAGGATCCACTACCTACCTATGAGTGGTGACTATCTCTTGGAGGCTAAACACCTTACGCAACAAGGGATGTTCACAAGGGTCTTGTATGGAAGGTAGCACTGCTATGGTTTACTCTAGCACCATCAAGCCCTTGAGTGAGATGTTGGATATTTATGATCATGTTATTTGTTCTGAGATCAGGCATAGATATGTTGATCGTGCATGTTATCTTTGACCGAGCATTAGACATGCTCACATGTAGCCCTTTTGTGCTGTGCAATCCAATTATGTGGATGGTTAATATGTGTAATCATGGATTGAATGGTGTTAACTTGTCACTATGTAATGGGACATAGTCATTGGGAAAATTTCTTATATGCCTGGAAAGTATAAACAATTGAGTTATTTACATTGCTCCTATTTATTGAAATGTTAACTTGGTTGTAGAAATTGATATTGGAAGCTAGTTCTATACGATAAAGCTTTGTAAAAGGATGAATTGGTTAAAGAAATTGATCATGAGGGCATGTTTTCTTGCCATGTTTGGTAGAATGAGTATGGTAATTGTGGTTATTTTTTTATTTTTTTTTTTGCTATAATTGGTGTAATGAAAGCAAGAAAATTCTTGTTTCTCTGCTATGATTGTGGATAATTCATAGAATATTTTAAGAAGTGTATGGCTTTAGTTGTACCTTGCCAATGGGTAATGATATTCATAAGGGTTTTAGCAATAATGTTTCATTTATTTATGGAAGGATTCATACGTGCAAATTTATATTTGTTAAATGAGTTTCAGGGCTAATACGTGTTGCATGATTTTTGTCTAGCCTTATGACTTCCGGGAGTAAGTCGGAGCCTAGGGGGGAGAATGTAGTTCCCCTACCCTAGTTGGCCTTGTAAAACCGGTTTTACCTTGGTTGACTTTTTCTATGTGGCAATCTTGGATGGTTGATTAACCATTATGTAATGTTGTAGATTAGATAATATGAATATTGTGTGTACTTGTTATTGTGCTTTCGCATCGATTCTTGTGTAAGTTTAATTGTTTCCCTAATTCTTGTTAAAAATCGTGAGCTAATGCCTTCATTGAATATGTATATATATGTATGCTTGCGTGACTCATGGTTGCAGGAGATTGCAGGTACAGTAGCATCTAGGTGCGAGGTTCATCTCCATCAAGATTCGCAGGGTTGAGTATACCTCTTTCATCCTTAGAATTTGGATTAGGTGGTCATAAAACCCTTGTCTTGCCTTAGCCATGATCAACTGAGCGTCGTGTGTTGTCCATCAGTTTCCCTTTTCTTTTGGGTTTGCGTGTCATGTTATTGGTTGGGTTTCTTGGGTTGCGTGCCTTGCGTGTGGTAAAATGGAATATTTTATCCTAAGTATTAAATTCAATTTAATGTGTTCATTTATGCATTGGTAATTGAGAAATTTAAAATAAATAAGTTTCTTTTATGTGATTAATCATTAATTAAAAAGATCGCTTTATGTATGTTTGTAGCAAGTTTAAGTATTTAATTTGATTTAATGTGTTCATTTACTCATTTGTAATTGAGGAATTAAAATATATAGGTTTCTTTTATGTGATTAATCATTAATTAAAAATATTGCTTTATTTATGTTTGTAGCGAGTTTAATTTAATGGTTAATTTTAAATAACGAATTTAATTAGTTTATGCGTTTTAAAAAGGAAAGATTTAAAGTTATTTGAAATAGAAATAATTTAATCTCTTTTGCATTTTGGAAAAGAAAGGTTAATTTTACTTATTTAAGAAAATCAATTTTTATTAGTAAAGCAAATTTAATTTATATGTATATTTGATATAGTGTAAAAGATTGATTTTGGAAATTAATTTAATTAAAATATTTTATGCTTGTCAATATTGTGAAATATAAATGTTAGCTTAGTTAATATTAAGAAAATTAAAATTAAAAGAAAGAGAGAAGCATTTTAATTTTAATTAGAAAAGCAAGTTAGATTATTTGAATAGTTGAAAAGAATGATTATTTTCATTTTTTATTTAAAAAGTGTTTAAATTCGAAATTAGAAAATTAGGTCAAAATTTCATTCTTTTAACCTAGGTTGGAAAAATATTTTGGGGGTTGTTGATTTTTTTTGGAAAAAGAAAGAATATTTTTGGATGGAGATTGGGGGTTTTGGAAGGTGGATTTTTCTACAACTGCAAGTTGGGCTCTTCTTCAAAAGATCTTGCCAGGAATGCTAAAGGAGGTAGTATTCTTGTTTAACTTTTTATTCCATTGTTAAATCAAGAATTGTGTTTGGTTGTTCTTCATAAAAATATGGTTTAAGAATCCATGAATGTTCCCAGATTTGAGTTTTAGCCTTGGAAATATTGGTTGCACTATTTTGGATTGTGGAAAGAAGTTTAAATCACTGTGTGAAAAATGGTTCTTTTCTTGCCCAAATATGGGCTTTGGTTGAAGAAATTCATTTCTGGTTTTGGTTGTTCATCAAAGTTTTGAGTATTGGATAATGTGTGATTTAAAAAAAAATATATATGTTAGTCTCTGTGTGAGATGGTGTTTTTTTTTATTATTCATCTCTGAGGGTTTATGTTTTATTTATTTTTTTATTTAAAAAAAAAAAATATTCTATTTTATTAAATTAAAAATCAAAATTTTTAAAGTTTGAAAGAGAAAATAACTTTTTTTGGGGGGGGGAGCTGAAGCTCAACCCATGACCCTCCCCTTCCTATCTCCCGTAGAGCCGCAGAGCCCCTGCGTCCACCGTGTGGAGGCAGAGGGGTTGTGTCCACGTGAGTGGCCACAGCTACCCTGCTCCAAAAGGTGGAGGCCGAAGGGTCTGTGACCCCCACGACAGCCGCAGAGACCCAGGCTCCACTATGTGGAGCCTGAGGGTCTGCGTCCACCATGGTGGCCACAAGCCCGACGGCTAGGGCACAGCCGCCCCCACTCCCGTGGATGGGAGGTTGGCCCACGACTGCCCTAGGGTTTGCTGCCCTCCATTAAATTTTAAATTAATTAATTTTTTTTTTAGTTTCAACAAAAAAAAATATATAAAATTTTAAGTTAATATATATTGTTAATATTAAACTCTAATTAATATATATTATTATTATATATTAATTATTAATTATGGATTAATGTATATTTTAGATATATATTAATTTAGATAATTTATATATTTATATATATTATTAATTATATATTAATTATTGGTCCTTTTATAGCGTATATTGCCAATGAATAAATAATTGTTGTTCAGTTGTTAATTTTTATTAAGTTAGGTATATATTAGGATATATATGTGTTATTTAATATTTTTGGATGGTGAAATTGTTTTAAATATAAGGGGATTTTATTTCATTAGGAAAGGGGTTTCCCATTTCTTTATTCCTTTTAATGTATATTTCCTTTTTGTAAAGGGTAAATTTGTGTTGCTAGAAAAGGGGACTAGAGTATTGTTCCAAACCAGTATGTCAATGATGTTTATCTAAGGATTAAATAACATATTTAGACGATCAATGCTTTCCATTCATGTGAACTTGGTTGAAAAACTGGTAGGGATGTATTTATGTTATGTCTTGATGCATATGAATGTAGTGAGTAGAAACCAAGAATGACCTAGACCTGGATGAGATAGAAAACTGAAAACAACTTAGATCATTTAGAAAACTTGATCAACCTTTAAATGTTTAAATCAATATGGGAAAAGATTGTACCTTTTTTTTTAGTTATTGTTGTCGCAAGTTCTGAATGTTGTATTCACTTTTGTTTAAAGTAATGGCCAGACCTGGATATGTTTGTTTGGACCCTATCGTCTGTTTGTTTTGTGGTTGGCCATTGTTGGTTAGGCTCCTAGTTAGATTATCGTCAGGCAATGGACCTTTGTATCATCTTCTAATATGCTCAGTTGGATCCGTTTCTATGTAGGGATCATTTAGGATTTATTAACCGAAGTGGTCATTTGTATATTGGTTGTGCTCGCCTAAAAGGCAGGAATGTAAATGACATGAACCCTATCTAACTATAACTTAATTAATTATCAGAGGGGTCTTGTAGTTGAGAAGACCCTGAGATGTAGCCCTCTAGGGGTGAACTCTGAGATCATTTTGGTGTTATGCGATACTTTTGTTCTTGTGTTTCATGGTTAGTGTTAGCATGTATGGATGACAATTTGATAGAATGTATAAGTGGGTTAGATGAGAATTATCGTAATGCATGTATGTAGTCGCCTTTTAAATGCAATAAATGGATCATGAAGGAACGTACTCTAGTAATGTTAATGAAAATAAGTATGCATGTAAATACCTCATTAGTTATGATGATAATATAGAAGTTTTGGAACAAGATGCATGGTATGAGTTTAATGCAAAATTGTACGTAATGAATGGATAACAATTATTGGATGAACTCATCAGATTACCTAATTTGTAATTCTAATGGATGAACTTCATTTAGTTACTTACATTTTAATATTAATAAATGAACTTCATCATAATAGCTATATTTTAACTAAATTGGATGAACTCATTTATTTATTTATATTTTATTCTTAATAAATGAACTTCATCATATTAGCTTCATTCTAACTATAATGGATGTACTCATCAAGCTATATATATTTTAACCCTAATGGATGAACTTCGTTATGCTATTTACATTTCAACCTTAATATGTGAACTTCATCTTAATAGCTACATTCTAACTATATTGGATGAACTCAATTGGTTATCCACATTTTAACCTTAATAAATGAACTTCATCTTAATAGCTACATTCTAACTATAATGGATTAACTCAATAGGCTATATACATTTTAACCTTAATAAATGAACTCCATCTTATTAGCTATATTGTAACTATAATGGATGAACTCAATTGGTTATCCACATTATAACCTTAATAAATGAACTTCATCTTAATACCTACATTCTAACTATAATGGATTAACTCAATTGGTTATCTACATTTTAACCATAATAAATGAATGCTTCCTAATTTCTATAATGCTAATTCACTGAACAAATTATATCCATGTTTCAAGAAATAGCATGTAATTAAGATATCCTGCTTAATTGGATCAAATGTCGTGAGTTGAGTTAGGTGTTAAGTTATGTAATCTCGTTGGGAAACTCCTTAGGTTCATTTAGTCTTCCACTATGTTATCTAAGCATTAGATAACTCCAATGTATCTTAATGTTGTGTATTAAAGTTTAAGAAAAAACATATTTGCACTCCATTTGTGCATTTTAGCTTTAACCCTTCGTGGTTTCCTGGCGGGGCACTACAAAATATATATAATCCTAGGAACTAGACAAAGGATTTGAATAGGGATCCACGGGATATAAAGCTTGTCAATAATTCAGGTAAAATAAAGACAAGACAGTGTAAATATTACAAAGATAAAATAAAGAGTATTTAACATTTACAAAAAGAATTGAAAAATAGGTTAAAGCTAAACTAATATTTGTTTGGTAATAATTTGACAAGATAATGTAAATATTGCAAAGACAAAATAAATAGTATTTAAAATTTAATAAATAAATTGCATATACTTTTTTTATTTTTTAAATATATTGAATTCTTGGTAAGAACTAGACTAATGAATAAAATGAAATGAATTATGTATTTAGAGGTGTATTATTTTGAACTTAATATATATGATTTATGTTTGACATTGAATCTTAAATTTTACATTTTGAATTACATATTAGATTTTATATTTTTACATTTCACAATAATATTATGTAAAATATTTTATATCTAATTCTATATTTTAACTAGCATATATGTCTTAAATTTTAATTTAATCTATATAACATGCGCCTAGAGACATGCTTCTCGATGCGCCTATTTTTAATCAATTTTACACCCTAAATTAAAATAGGCCCCTTGAGAAGGATATCTCTCAACCTATGTTATATAGGTTAAATTAAAATTTAAGATATATATGCTAAAATATAAAATAAATTAATATATAATTATATAGTATCTTTTTATTATAATAAATTATATTATAATATTATTATATATTATTATATTATTATAGTATTTTATCATTAGGTGGAGATATATTAAACTCTATTTAATGGCATGTATTATGGTTATGGTTAGCGTTAGGGTTAAGGTTAGTGTTATGGTGATGATAAGGTTTACATGATGGTTTGGATTTAGGGTTATGATTAGGTTTAGGGTTATGATAATGGTTAGGGTTAGCATGGTTAGGTTTAGGGTTGGCATAGTTTAGGGTTTATGTCATGGTTAGGTTTAGGGCTAAGGATTATTGTTAGGGTTAGGGTTTATGTTTATGGTTAGGATAGGGTTAAGGTCTAGAGTTATGGTTAGGATTATGGTTAGGGTTATGGTTTACATCATGGTTGGTGTTGGAGTTAGGGTTAGGTTTATGGTTAGGCTTATGGTTACAGTTATGGTTAGGGTTATGATTAAGGGTTAGTGTTAGGATTAATTTTAGTATTTATATCATGGTTATAGTTAGGGTTAAGATTTGCATCATGGTTAGCATTAGGGTTATTGCTTGGGTTAGGGTTTAGGGTTTGGGTTATAGTTAGGTTTAGGATTATAATTATGGTTATGGTTAGGGTTAGGGTTAGGGTTAGGATTTACATCATGGTTAGGATTAGGGTTTACATCGTGGTTAGAATTATTGATAGGGTTAGGGTGTACATCATGGTTAGGGTTAGGTTTAGAGTTATTTTAGGCAAACAAATATCCAGCCCTTTGGATACAGCAAGATATTAATACCCTTAATATATTATTAATATATTATAATAGATGATTGGTGCATCCTAAGGGTTGTAGAGCCATTCCCCATTTTTAGGGTTAGGGTTTAGGGTTATGATTAGGTTAGGTTAGGGTTGGGATTATGATGAGGATAATGGTTTAGAGTTGTGGTTAGGACTATGGTAAAGGTTATGGTTTACATCATGGTTTGCATTAGG
Source organism: Cryptomeria japonica (assembly GCF_030272615.1). Classification (NCBI taxonomy): domain Eukaryota; kingdom Viridiplantae; phylum Streptophyta; class Pinopsida; order Cupressales; family Cupressaceae; genus Cryptomeria; species Cryptomeria japonica. The sequence goes on along the minus strand of NC_081406.1, from coordinate 465,875,193 downwards.
GTTAGGGTTAATGTTAGTATTATAGGTAGGGTTATGGTTTACATAATGCTTAGGGTTAGGGTTAAGGGTTAGTGTTAGTATTAATGTTAGTGTTTACATTATGGTTAGGTTTAGGTTTAGGATTAGCATTATGGATAGGATTTACAAAATGTTTAGGGTTATTTACATTAAAATTGTTATGGATATATTAAGTTTAGCATTTTTAAATTTTACATTAAAATTGGTAATTCCTATCATATTTTATTTTTTAATATTTAATGTCATTTTCCTTGAAATAGTCATGAATTCTAAAAAATATTATTGTGATCTATGTTTGACATTGGATCTTGAATTTTACATTTTCAATTATATATTAGGTTTTATTTCTTAAAATTTTAAGTCATTTTTCTTGAAATGGTGATGAATTCTAAAAATTTTTTATTATGATTTATGTTTGAGATTAGATCTTGAATTTTACATTTTGAATTATATACTTGGTTATATATTTTTACATTTTGAATTATATACTTGGTTATATATTTTTACATTTTACATTAATATTAGGTAAAATATGTTATATTTAAATCTACATTGTAAATTAAATTGACTATTTGACATTTTATATTAGATTTTATATTTCAAATAATTAAAAATAAATATGTCAAATCATTTTTCTAAATAAAAACTAGCTTATATGTATTTATATAGAATAAGTCAAGAGATATCGTTCTAGGCCTCTATTTTTAAAGCAAAAGCGGTTTTATCACATTAAATAAATTAATTTCAAATTATATATTATTATATAGTTATATATTGGATTGGTATAGTGTTAGATTTAGGATTGCATTTGGTTAAATTCTAGATTTAGAATTATAGTTAGGATTGGGAATAAAATAGTAGCCTTAATTGAGTAAGGAATAGGTTTAGGGTTTTATTTGGTATGATTTAATTTAGGGTTGGAGTTTGATTTGATTTAGTGTGTAACTTTATTTCAAGCTAATTATTTAGGTGCCCTTCACCAATCAGTTTTTCTTAATTTTGTTTTAAGTTAATTTTGATTAGGTTTATTGTAAGAGTTAGTGCATGATTTAATTTAGGGTTAGGGTTTTATTTGATTTAGTTAGGGGTAGGGTTCAATTTAGTTTAGTGTTTAATTTTGTTTCAAGTTTGGGTTCTTTAAATTTAAGGTTTATTTTTAATTTGGTTTACTATTAGGGTTAGGGCACAATTATATGTTTACAAGTATGGTTAGGGTTAAATTTTATTTAGTGTTAGGATTTTGAGATTTGGTTTAGTGTTAAGGTTTGATTTGGCTTATGATTTAGATTTGGTTTGGTTTAGGTTTAGGGTTCACTTTGGTTTAGTGATAGGGTTAGGGTTTTTTGGTTTAGTGTGAGGGTTGAATTTGGGACAAAGTTAGAATTGAATTTTGCTTCGATTTAGTGTTAAGATTAGGTTAATATTTCATTTAAGGTAACAAATAAATTTGGTTTAGTGTAAATTTAGAATTGGAGTTCAATTTGGTTTAGTGTTTATTTAAGATTAGGGTTCAATCTAGTTAGTGTTTAATTAGGATAAGGGATAGAATGTAATTTGGTTTATGGTTATGATTAATATTCAATTTGGTTTCTAGGGTTATAGTTCAATTTGGTTTAGTGTTAGGGTTATGATTCAATTTGGTGTATGGTTTGGCTTTCATTTGATTTAGTTTAAGATTGTGGTTAGATTTAGTTTTCAATTTAGTTTACTATTAGGGTTATCATTCAATTAGGCTTAGTATTATAGTTATGGTTTAGTTAAGTTCATACTCAAGATTTAATATCATTTAATTTAGGGTTAGGATTCAATAGGGTTAGGGTAAGACTAAATTTGGTCTACTATTGAATTAGGTTTAGTTCTTGGATCAAGATTATATATAGAATTACTATAAGGATAGGTTTCAATTTTATTTAGAGTAAGGGTTATGGTTCCATTTGGATTAGAGTTTAATTAGGTTTGCATTTAGAATTCAACTTGGTTGATGGCTAGGGTTTATTTTGGTGTTAGGGGTAGAGGTCAATTTAGTTTAGGGTTAGTGTTTAATTTTCTTTATTACTAGAGTTAGTGTACAATTTTGTTTACAAGTAGGGTTAGGGCCTGGTTTTTTAGTGTTAAGGTTTGTTTTGGTTTAGTGTTATATTTTAATTTGGTATATGATTTAATTAGTTTTATAGTTGGTATTTAATTTGGTTTAGTGATAGTGTTTAATATGATTATGGTTAGGATTCATTTTGGTATAGTGTTAGGTTTAGAGTTCAATTTGGTTTCTAGGGATACAATTCAATTTGGTATTAAGTTTTGGTTGTGGTTTAGATTGGTTTAGGGTTAAGGTTCAATTAGTTTTATAGATAATGTTCAACTTGGTTTAGTGTTAAAGTTCAATAAGGTTTAGTTTGATTTAATGTTCAATTAGGTTTATTGCTAAAGTTAAAATTTGTTTAGGGTTAGGGTTGAATATGGTTTAAAGTTAGGTTATAATTCAATTTTGTTTTCAATTCAATTTGGTTTAGTGTTAAGGTTTGACTTGGCTTATGATTTAGATTTGGTCTAATTTAGGGTTCGGGTTCACTTTGGTTTAGTGATAGGGTTAGGGTTTATTTTGGTTTAGGGATCCACACGCAGAAAGTTTGTCAATAATTCAAATAAAATATTAAAAATAAAAATATATATAGTAATAGCGCTTGAACCTTGGTGCAATGGTTACTAGAAAAGATATGGTTTGGTATTACATGGAAGTGGAGGGTAAACGATACAAGAAATGTAAGTGGTTGTAATATAATTTAATTAAAAACATTATAAAAATATGTTTATTGTATAAAACCATTTAATAATGCTTGAAAACTACTACAGGTATAATAGCAATATGATGTCTTCATGGCCCCAAGTAGATTTATGCAAAAGATACATATGTAATAATGGAAATCGGGTTCTAAGAATAATTGGGAGAGAATAATGGAAGATATATAAGAGAGAGAAGAAATAGTTGCATACCTTCATTTCTTGGAGACATAATTGTAATTTGAGCTTCTTTTTTAATATATATTTGTGTAGGGATTATGTTGAATTTTGGAGTATTTCTTGAAGGAGAGTGTTGATTTTGTTATAGGCTATATTGTAGTTCAAGGACACCTACATAAGACTATTAATTTTCTCAAGTAATAATATAGCTTCTACTTCAACAAAAGATTATAAAAAATTAGAATACAAATAAACATAAATGGAATATGTGCAACCCGCTCTGCAATGCTCCCGCCTTCCCCTTGTTTGAATCTGATCTCCTGGATGACCGCCCCCTTTGGGGAGGTCCCCCCTTATCTGCAACTGGACCCCATACTCGATACCATGGTCAAAACACATGCAATGTTCTGGCTGCGGGGACCCCACGGTTTGTGGGTCGTATGGAAGAAAACACCAGTTTTCACACCCCTTCCACTTCGCCAGTTCTGACTAATTCTAGCCTAAATGGTGAAGAGAAGAATATACCACATTCCAGACTAGAAACTTCTGCTAGACAGGAGGATGTAGAGCTTGTGAAGGAGAATCCCAAGTCTAGCTGGAAGAACTCCCTCCTTGGGTCCACAATTTTGACCCCTGAAGTTGTTATGGGCAATTTCTCCCAAACGGAAGATGGAATGAAGATCAAGCTCCCATACAATCTTATGGATAGAATCACCTCTTCCCTTCCTTGGCAATAGTTGGTCGATTCTTCTCCTTTTGACCATCTATTGGCATGGTCAGACGATGGGCAAAATATCGATGGAAGCTTAAAGGAAGCCTTGATATATAAGCAATGTTGGGGGGACTCTTTCTATTCAAGCTCAATGCTGAGGACAACCTGATCTATGTCCTGACAGGCTCATGGGCTTATGGCAAGCATTTCCTAACCATGGCTAAATGGAAGCCTGGTTTTGACCCCTTAGCAGAAGCAAACCGCATGGCACTAGTTGTGATTAGGCTCCTTGGTCTCCTGTTGGAGTTATGGGATGAACAAATCTTCCGCTAGATAGGGAACTCATTTGGCAACTTTGTCTCAGCAAACTCAGACCCCCTCAATAAATCCAGGTTGGTGTATGCTCACTTTTGTGTTAATGTTACTACTAACAAGGCTCTCCCAAATTTTATTTCCCTAAAATCAAAATGGGGAAAATGGTCCCAAGATATTGTGTATGAAAATGCTACCCTTTTTGGCCAGAAATGCAATAACACTAATACATTTGGGGTCAAATTCTAACGGAGGTTTCCAACGAACAAGGAGCATTGTGTGAAAATTTGATTTTTTTTTTTTAAATGCCCGTGTTCGTCAGAATTCTGACAACCTCGAGCATTATATTAAAAAAAAAAGCCACAATGCATTTTCATTGTGAGAAAGCAAACCGAAGCTGCTGCCCCCCCTCCCGTCGGAGCGATCTCTGCACTGCAAGCAAGGTAAGGTTTTTGGCGGCATTTAGAAGGACCTTTTCAAGATTTGATTTGATTGGCCATTTAAACTTTCTTTGCAATCCTTAACTTGATCGGCCATATTAATTAGGTTCCTTTGCAATTTTTCACTTGGGCAGATTTTGAATGTTTCTTTTGTGCAATCAATTCGGTGTTTTCTCGTTCTTTTGTGTAAACAAATCTATATTTTGATCTTCTTTGCTTGATGAGTTCACTATTATGAACTTGTTTAAGACAATCAGACCGCCTTGTTTTTTCTTCCTTCACTAATATTGGCATTGATGACAAATGTGTATCCTCCCTCATCTACTTATCTATTTCTATATCTATATATCTAGATATAACCACGCAGCTTCTTCTTACTCCTAGTTAACCGGGAGGCACCTAGGAACAACTACACTCACAGTCGGCTTCCAAACTACAGTCAGATACACTAATTTACAGTCGGCTTTCAAACCATAGGCAGAGCAGAGCTTGTTCCCTCAGTGTTTGCAATTTCAATTGCATCTAGATTTTGACTTTTTGGTATTCCTCAATTCAATCGATCATTTCCCTTTCATTGGTATCACAAGGTCTTGATGCTTTTTCTTATTCATTTGTATAAACAAATCTGCCCCTCATCATTCATTCGCATTGCATCAAGTCAGTCTTAGGTTCTCCATTTGTATTACCTCATCCTTATGTGAACAAAACCTTCACTCCCAAATCGATGATTAAAGTTCCATTTGAATAAGGTGATTTGGAAGATCAAGTTTTACTTGCCTTCACTTGTACAAACAAATGAACTTGATCAGATTTTGATCACTCATTTGTTTTGCTCTGATCTTTAATTGAGGATACTTTATTTTTGGATACTTGAACAAATTGTCCAACCTTGTAACCTCAATGATTGGGAACATAATTCTAACATAAAACAACAAAAAGATGCAAAAAAATAATCCACACAACGAAGCCTCAAGACATAAGGATTATCTTGGGAAAACCCTCAAAGGGAAAAAAAAGAATCCTCAAGATTCACCTTCTTATATTAGATAACAAAAACTCATAATATTTGCCACTAGAGCTTCATACAAGTTCGGTTGTAGCCCAAGGTTACAATAATATCAAGTAAACTCTATGGCATATCCACAAGGAGGCCTATATCTCAGTCCTTCACTTACTAACTCAGTTGCTTCTCTCATCTCCCACACATCATTGCTCTTTCCTGACTTCTGATTTTGCTTTCTTACTTCTAGTTCCTCACTCTCTTTTCTCCGTACTTGGAAAAATCACAAGTCACGCATATATATCATCCCCAATTCTTCAAAACAAAATTGAGTTGACTAAAAGTATAAACCTTCACCAAACATGTAATAGGCCAAGCCCAAAACCCCACATGTTACTCCAAAGGAAAGAACACAATATGTGTTACCCAATGTAAACACATCTAGTCCCAATGGTCACCCACATACTATCTTTGATGAGAACACGTTACAAACCTCTGGCTACATCAATGTGGAACAAATAGTCGGCGAGTTTGCACAACTCTATCACATCAAACTTTCTGCTCGATGAGGCTCAACTCCAAAACTCTGAAATATGACACGTGTGTAGATATACTCTCCATCCAAACTAAAAATCATAACTCTCAAGTGCAGCAGAATGCGACACTCCCCATTGACTCCCTAATCAAGTAAAATAACACAATTTTCACCCTATCATCACCAAACATCTTTGTGGTATCTCAAATCTCTAGAAACTCAAAGAACACTCCCTAATACCACCACTACCTACTATCCAAACAACAAGATCAAATAATGAACTAAGATAGAATGTCGTACTCTCTAATAGCCCTCTTTATGACATAATAAGGATTTACAAATCTTCCAAATTCTCCCTGATGCTCCTACATCAAATTCTATAGGTTAATTTTAGTTTTAACTAATGAATTGCTTAACCATCAACTCCACAACTTCACTGATCTGCTCATAGCTCACTGCACTACCTCAATGATCAATGATCTGCACAAGAGCTCACAACAAGCTACCTCAAGATGAACATTCAATTGTACAAATTCAATGATTTTCACATGCTCGTTGCATTGAGACTAAGATTAAGCTCAACAAATTCAGGGATGTTCTCATGCTCACTCCATTGCCTCAATGGTCAATGATCTATATAGGTCCTCACTATAAGTTGCCTCAAGATGCAAATTCATTATGATACTACCTCCATGCAATAACCTCAAGAATCTAGCACAAATTCATTTTGCAAACTTACAATAAGGACTAGGACATTTTAATTAATTTGGAGTAGAAAGTAAAACATTTGAGTTAAGAAAACAAATATTCATATTGGAAATATTATTCAAAGAACAAGTACTTTGTATCTATATCAGAAATATATACTGAGAGGACAATTAATGAAGGTGTTAAATTCAGATAGATTGGCATGATTATGCTTTTTTCCATTTATCTTATATTTTATTTAATTTTGTAAGTCTTTAATTTCCACTAAAAAAATACTTTAGAGGTTGTAGGTATAGCTTGTGAAAGATACATTTTAACATTTTTTGTTGAATGATTCTATATCTTTTTACCAATCTACTAAAAATGTGTAGCACTAGTACTTGGGTGGCAAAAGAGCATGGTATATGTAAGTATGTGTTGTCAGCAAATATTTTTTATTAAGTTGAATGCTTTAGGGTACAACTATATGAATTTGAAAAGGGAGTTTTGAAAGGGCCTCAGCCTTGTATATAGCATAGAAAGAGACAAGCAAAAAGCCAAAAGGTAATAGAAGTGCTCACATAGAGCCAACAACAAAACAAAACAAAAAAAACTGAATATCACTCTATTACTGGCACTAGAAACAAATATAGGAAAAATTCCAAAAATATCTACAAAACTCACAACTTAAAGTGACTTGAACTTCACCAAGGAACTCTATACCTTGCAAGCATCCATATCCTTAGCCTCAATAAAAATATGATTTTCTTCAATTCTAAGATATGAATCCAAGGGGAGAGGGGGACCCTTAAAGCTCTTCTCATTACATTAGTTATGTATTTTCCTTGTTTGAGTCCATAGATCATTTCCCCCAATGAGTTTCACTAGCCTTATTGAGGCATACTCCTCTAGGAAACAACCACTTACTAAGATCATTCACAAATTTAAACCAAGAATGAGATATTTAGAATGTGTCTAATCTCATCCTCCTTATTTGGATGAAGATTATTTCCAACCCTAAACCCATGAGAGGCATGGCCAACCATGAAATATTAATTTCAAAAACCAAAGAGACCATATATTTGATCTATTACACCCAAACTCCCAACCTACATGATAATGTAATTGGAGAAGGAAGCACCTTCTCCTCATCCACATTAATGTAGAACCTTGCAAATAAAAATTATTTTCTATATTTTTCCACATTGCCAACAACAATGAGTTGGAAAACAAAGCTAACACTTCATGTCCAAATCTCTTTGTCTCAATATTAGAAGGATTAGTTTGTAAACATTTCTCACCATGAACAATTTTAATCACATCAATGGAGGTTTTGTGGCTAAAAGTATATGGAGAACTTGGGAGGTTGTTAAACCTTCACTTGTCTTGACTGGTTTCAATTTTTGAGATGTCATTTCCTTTAGGTAGTAGAACATTTGGTGTTTCCTCTTTTACAATATCAAGGTCATCCTTTGGCTCACTTGCAATGGGTGAGGGCCATGTAATTTCACAAAAAATATATCCAATGCCCAAAGGATTTATTCTCTAGAAATTTTGAGTCTCATGTCATCAATTGAGACAAAGGCTAAGTTTTCCCTTTCTAATTATGATCATGAGACTTTTGAAATTGTTATAGAGGATATTCTACTTGATATGATTCACAATATGAGTATTCAATCTTCTAAACCTTGGTGGAAAGATTAGAAGTTGGGGTCCAAACACAAATTTATGTAACTATAAGACACATCTTGAATATCATTTTCTTTAAAAGATGGCATTTATAGTCATTTATCTTGATTTGGAAATATAAATTTCTCACCATCTACTTTACTTTTCTAGAGCCTAAATTGGTCCACTTTGCTCAGTGTAGTCTTGTCTAAGGCTTACCTGTGGGGTCGCGTTAATTCATCTGAGCATCCAAGACCCCTGTTGCACATGCTATGTGTGGTTGGAGTCTACGCAACATATGGATAGATAAATAAAACTATAAGTTTTTCATTTCATTTTTTAATAAAATATTTCACTTTTTTCTCAATTAATAATTTGTTCTAATGTTATTATAGATCTAGCTACACACCAACAAAGTTGCCCTAGAAGTGGCTCACCATCGGATATTTGTCAACCATCAATGTAAAGCCTCATGTACCATGGATAGAGTTCCTTCATCTTCTTCCTACTCCTAGGGCTGCTCATTAAGAACACTAGACAAGTAGGAGTATCTCGACTCATAGAATTCAATCTTCTTGGTTGTAGGTATCTTCATCAGTTGGTCAAATGGATCATGGTCACTGGAGCATTGTGACCTATTTGGTTGCACATGGCCTCTCTTTTTCATCCATGTGGAGCTCCTAGGTGACCTTCTAGTGGTTCTTCTAGCTAGTTTGACTCCAACAAGTATCCTCGATTAGCAAATAGGCTATGTGGCATGTGCCCTATGCATGTCTTCTTTGTGAGGCATGTTGCTATGTGCAATGTGGTCCTAGGTGTGTCTTCTCTATGAGGTGTATTGCCATGATATGTTAGGATTTGTAGTGTGCAGGCCACAAATGCATGCATGAGGGACTATTATTATAGTCATGTTTTTTGGGCATGTAGCCTAGGCATGTCTTCTCCATTAGGTACATGGCCATGCTGTGTGGGATTTTTTGTGTTCATGCCACAAATGCACACCTGAGGGACTATTATTGGAGTCATGATGAATCTTCACTCTATTTAGCCACAATTTCTAGTCATATAGTTATGTAATGTGCACTTTTAAGGATTGTGAAGTTTCCTTCAATTATTGATGATCTCTCATCTTTTTTGCATTGGCCAACAATTTTATTTTATCTTGTTTGAATTAGTTTAATTACTATTGTGAGTTTTCTCTATTGTGTAGGTATTGTGGCTATGTTTGATTTGCTATTGGAATTGAACACATTTATTTGACTTATTATTGTTACTATTTTTTCTTTCTTTCAATATTTATGAGCTTTGGTAGTTTAGTGAAACTCTTGCTATTTTTAAATGTTGCCTTCTTTGTTGTGATGTGATTCCTCACCAAGATCGACATAGATAACCTTGGATGAGTGTATAGAAGGAATCAAACATTGGGAAAATTTGAGGATAGGGGTAAGTGTTTATTGTATGGGTAGCTACGATCCACTTGTACATTCTTAGTGATTATTGATGGCTATGTCTTGGAGCTGGCTAATCCCATTAAACAAACAAGGGGGAAGTCATACATAATCGTATGGATCCTCCCTAGTTGTGTGTGGATTCAAGACGACCATCATTTCATATGGTTCTTGGTTACCTTGTGAGACCATGGCATCCTCTTAGACCAATATGTGAGCCTTGTATTGTTATCCTTGCAATGTGGATGAATAAGTGTATGTTTAAATAAATGCTTTGCTTAGAATACTCAAAAATGTCTCTCAGAAAGTCTGCAACAAGCAAACTTTTAGTAAGAATTTGTAGACACAATGCTCAGAAATTCACACAATCAGCTACATTAAATACATTCTGTATTAAGTTCAATGGTTTTGGTTCGATTTGCAATTTTTGTGAAGCTTTTGCACTGAAGTTTCCATAGCCTGATTTTTTTGCCTATGAAGAAAGACCATGTCAGATAATATTAGTGAAGAACAAAATAAGGAGACAATTGCTAGATTATGGTCTAACTTGAAAAGAAAAGGTGATGGGAAATGTTATTGTCCCTGCAAAATTTGTAAGGGCTTAAAGACTAGAAGACTTTTAATCAAAATAGCTAAGAAACATTGTAGGAAGCATGGTCACATTGAAGGGGGACATGATTATCATCCACTGGTAAGTTGTTCATTATATCATTTTAACAATTTATATACATAAGAAATCACTTGATAATGAGATCATGATCACGGTTTATCTATGTATATCAATTTTATATAGGTGGAGCACCCTAGAGAACATGGTATGGATCAACAAAACCCTGAGAATATGGTTTTGGAAGTGGAGGAACATGGAGGTGTGAATATCGAAGCTGAAGATAATGATCCCATGGAAGATGACGATCATGCACCAGAAAACACAATTGAAGATGATGGTACAAATACATTGATCCATGACACATTAAGTACTGGCATAGCTGATCATGATGATCAGGATGACCTTGATGTTCATGATTTACCTCTTCTTAAGAAGGCATATGAGCCCCTTTATAAAGGCTCCCAAACAACTCTTCTCTCTGCTATATTGTTGTTGGTGAACTTGAAGGTTATGAATGGTTTATCCAACATAACAATCTCTCGTATGTTAAGGTGTGTCATACATGTCATTATAGTTAATAAATGGTGAATCATGTACCGTTAATATTCTTTATATTAACACCTCAAACTTTTTTTTTCACTGTAGATTGATAGGTGAGTTTTTCTTACCACCATCAAATATTCTACCTTGCTCATATCGAGAATTATCTGCCATTATGAAAGATATTGGAATGGAGTATCAAACAATAGATGCTTGTCCCAATGATCATATTATATATCATAAACAACATGAATATGGAACAGAATGCCCTGAATGTCATATCAGTAGATATCAAATAGATCAAATAACAAAAAAGATGCCTCGCAAGGTTCTTCATTATATTCCCATTATTCCACGTATGCAACGATTATTCAGGTGCACTAGCTTGGCACAATTTATGGATTACCATGCACGCAATTGAAGTCAAGATGACATTATTCGAATGCCTATGGATGGTTCAGCATTTATGGACATAGAGGAAAAGTGGCCACACTTTAAAGAAGAACCTCGTAATCTCAGGCTTTCATTGGCAGTGGACGGTGTCAATCCATTTGGAGAGTTGAGATCTATTTACTCAGTGTGGCCTATTTTTGTTATCAACAATAATATTCCTCCATGGATGTCAATAAAGAGGGAGCACATAATGTTGGCAATGATTGTTCCAGGTATTTTATCATTTAATAGTCATCTACATTTAATTATAAATATTGTAGTAAAATGGTCTAATAATTATGTAATGTATTTGTTCATTCCACTAGGCAAGTACCAAGTTAAAGATATGAATGTATATATTGAGCCTCTTATTGATGAGTTGATGGAGTTATGGAATGGTGTGACCATGTGTGACATCTCTAGACCAATAGGACAAAGACAATTTCAATTCCATGCAACGCTTGTATGGACAATACATGATGCCCCAGGGCTAACAGATTTTTGTGGTACGTTATAGTGTTCAAGTTGCGCATGATAATTATAATTATAAAAATTAATAGATTTAATAGAATTATACATTATCTTGTAGGTCTTCAAACAAAGGGAAAATTTGCATGTCCAGTTTGTGGTCCAAAGATGAAATCTTGTCATTCAAAAAGTTTAGGAAAGCAGGTGTTTGATGAGTATAGGCACTTCCGTCACAAAAATCATAAGTACCAAAATACTTAAAAACATCTTTTCAATGGGAAAGAAGAGACTACATCAAAGCCACGAAGAATGACTCCTCATTTGTGGAAGTTGGAATATAATAGAATTAATCGTCAAGGTAATGTCATTCCATCTAATGGTTTGTGTTTGGAATTTGAATTTTCTATCGTGTTTTGTTTACTGATGATGTAATTGATGATACTGAAGGTCGTCAAGGCATGGATGGCCACCTTCCAAAGGGACTAAAAAGTTATCCTAGACAATTCAGTAGGTTGCCTTACTATGAGCAACTACAAATTTTGCATTTGTTTGATACAATGCATATTGGAAAGAATATAACAAAGACATTATGGAAAATATTGGATGGAAGGCGTGACAAAGAAAAAATTCTCAAAATTTGTAGTGACATTGTGGATTCCAATCGTGCAATGAAAAATGTCATTCAATCAAATAGCAATGGAGATCAGATTAATATAAGTGCCCTTCCTTGGTTATTAACGGAGCAGCAAAGCAATTCTATAAAAGAAGTCATACAAAAAATTCGATTTCCCACAGGATTTGTTGTGAACATAAAAAATCTCATATCAAAGAAGAGTGAATTTGGGCCAGGGATGAAAACGCATTATTGGCATACCTTCATTAAGGTAATTCGTGTTCTTGTGTATTTACGATATATTTTTATACTGCGCATGTACTTTTCATTGTATTATGTTAGAAAACAATGAAAAGATCATTTTATAGTTGTTGTTGTACGTTCTACCTCTATCTCTCCCAGACCACTTCGACAATAATATCAAGAAAGTCATATATGATCTTGGAAAATACATGAGGTAAGTAGTGATGTTTGTTCAATTTGTTGTATATATATTATATTTGCCATTTGTTTTACTTGTTATGCAATATATTTGTATATTATTTTGTAAAGTCTCGTTTATATATTTTTGCATCTTCAATCTCTTTAATTAGGTGGTTGTCATCTAAAGAAATCCACAAGGAAGATATAAAATATTGGAAGAGAAAAATCCCTCATCTAATGTGTGAAATGCAAAAGTGTCTACCTTCAACTTTTTTCAATGCACAAGAACACTACCTCATACACCAAGTTGAGGAGATCAAATTGTGTGGACCTGTACACACTAGGTCAATGTGGATGGTTGAGAGGCACTTGAAATTTTTGAAGGCTTTGGTTTGACAAAGAGCACTTCTTGAGGGTTCTATGGTGGAGGGATATATGGTATACCAAAATATGGTGTACATTACTGAATATCTTCCTAAGTTTGCAGCAAAAATCCATGTAGATCGCATTTGGGATCCCAACCCCATTAATAAATTCGAAGGGGAGCACTTGATGGGGAAAAGTAGATTGAAGAAAGTGAGAGGTAATTATAAGGTGTTATTGTAGTAAATTAATTATTCATCTTCTAAATAAATCAATTGTAAGTGGTCTATTAATTATTTGTATAGTTGGTCGGGAGTGGGATGCACTACATTTGTATATTGCAAACAATCTTGATTGGATGATGGTGTGGATTGAACGATGTCAACATTCTGGTCGCACATTAACGTGGGATGGTGTCACTTCATTGGTTAAAGAAGCTCATCGTAATGGATATTCCAATGTTACACAAAGGGAAATTGATTTAGCATATGGTTTAAGAGATCAACAGGTACGTATAATTTTATTAATCACTCGTATGTTTATCAACTCATGATGCAATAATGTTAATATGTTAGACATATTGTAGGTCAAACACCACAAGGCTATGTGCTGCAATGGTCATAAATTTCGCATCAAACAGTTGGATGACATGAAGAAAACTTGTGATTCTGGGATAACTGTAGTCTTTGAGGTGACCAATATTTCATCTAGAAATGACATACATCCTCAAGTGTCTCAAAATTGATACTATGGCATTTTGGATGATATACTTGAGTGTGACTTTAATTCCTTCAAATTAGTTTTGTTCATCGTCAAATGGTATAGGTTACGACTGAATATAAATGATCCTGATAGAACTGTTATTGAACATGATAATGGATTTACAATGGTTAATACGAGGTCATTTGAACGAGTTGGGGATGAGCCCTATGTTCTTCCAAGTCAATGTGAGCAGGTATTTTACTTAGAGGTTCCACATAAACTGGGTTGGTCATTTGCTGTTAGACATGATCCAAGAGGAAGGCCGATAATGTATAATGTGATGGAAGAAGAAGATACCGAAGAAGTAGAAGATGATATAGATGATCACGATCGACAGTTACTCGATGATCTTCCTGACGGAAATGTACACGAAGAAGAAGTTGATGATGATGATGGTGCTGCTGCTGATGATGATGGTAATGGTGCTGGTGATGGTGATGGTGATGGTGAGGGTGATGGTGTCGGTCATGGTGATGATGATGACGATGACGAACACAATGACGATGACGATGACGATGACGACGAAGACAACGATGATGAGGATGGTGATTATGATGATGATGATGATGATGATGATGATGATGATGATGATGATGATGATGATGATGATGATGATGATGATGATGATGATGAGTTGGATGAAGAAGAAGATCAATGACATGAATGAAATGTATGAGATGTGATTATTATATTATCTATTTAATATTGATATCTTGATAGAAATTGATTTGAATTATATGGTTACATAAATAATTCATATGTTTTGAATTCTAATGCCATTACTTAATTAATTCTTGATGCACCTCTAGCTATGTGATAGATGGTGATTTAAAATACATATGTGATGGATTACATGCTTATGATGATACATGTGACATTTTTTGAACTTTGTGTTTATTTATGGAATGTGGACTACTTATTAGCTATGTGATGGATGGTGATTTATGATACGTATGTGATGGATTACATGTTTATGATGATACATATGTGATTCTTATGATGCTCAATTACATATATGATGATACATATGTGATGCTTATGATGTTTATGATGCTTATGATACTGCAGTATTTATTGTTTATCAAATTACAAATGTAATGCTTATGATGCTCAATTGTTGGTGTAGGAACCTAAACCCCTTTGACAAGGATCCTGCACAGTCTCATGGATCGACAGGTATAAGTCAATACACCTTATAGAAATAATATATTTCTTAAAAATTACAAGAAAAACAAACTTCCTCAGTTTTTCAAACATCAACATTAGCAGCAAATCTAATACAGTTATCAACACTTGAGGCCCCAGTTGGACTTACTCAAATTTTAATCTCAACATCAACTTTATGTTCGACTTCTTCATCAATATTACCCTCATTTGCAAAATATCTCTCTCATTACCAACTAACTCTCTCATTTGATGGTGCACAGGTATCACCAAATAGGTATTTGTCAGATGTGTCTTCCTCGAGTGAGGGAAATGCAGGAATAGAAGAGGAAAATGAGACATGTAGTAGATCTCAAATAGGGAGATCAACTAGAGGTCAAAAGATTAGAAGAAAATTCAATAAATGCATGGAATTTTTTCTTGCTCAAGGGGGGTCATGTTCTTATGATGATGAGACCAAAGGTGACATTGAGGTACAAACATCTACTGAAACAATGTGTACCCAAGGAACTTCCTCCAATAAACACTAATTTTTGTGTTAATGAGAGGATATATCGCATAGCACCTTCATCGTTACATGGTTTGGGCCTATTTTCCATGGACAACATAAAGGTCTGTTAAAACAAAGTTGCTGAATTGATGGAGTTTGTTGGACCTTGTTACAATTATAATGATTGGATGCAGATTGTTTGATATAAAAAAAGTATGCGTAGGTATGCACTGTCAGCCAATTATATACAACAAAAAGATAATGATCAAAGTAAACGAGTGGCTGTATACATTGATGGAAGGCCAAAAGAAATAGGGAATATTGCAGGTTTTATAAATAGTACATGACCTGGGTCAACTAATAAGCAACCCAATTGCATATTTGAGGCACGTGAGGGAAATTGTGTGGTTGTATGTGTGATAAAATCAATAAGTGCAGGGGAAGAGCTGCTAATTGATCACAATTTGAATCGTATAGATACAAACAAAGTTACTATCATGGGGGTGGTACGTACTATATATATACCATTTAAGCCAACTTCCAATTAATGAATCCAATAAACCATTGTATTATTAAGTTTTTTTGCTAAGTCTATTGGTTTCATTTCGCTAACGTTTTTATATTTTTTCTTTGTCATAGGGCCACATGGATCCACCACATAGCACAGATAGGGGTGTAGGTCCCAACACTTCTATGGAGCAGGTAAACCTCATTGTAATTGTACAAATTAGATAGAATCAAACTGTTACATTATGATCTTTTCTTGAGTGTTTTGAAGTAATTTTGATAGTGTTAATTATATTCTTGTCATAGACAGATGTTCGGGATAAGGGAAAGGAACTTGCAGTACCTTAGCACCTCCATAGGGATGTGGAGCACTCAACAATGTTATGCGCTGATGACATTGCACTTACCGCAAACCCTATGCAATTTGTACATAAGAATATTAGAAAAATTAGGCAAGAGATTCTTGATTCGGCAACCATAAGTCCTTAGACTAATGAGATAACAAAGAGGGTGCAACTATTGTTGATGACAATGGAAAACTTGCAAGTAAGCAGTAATGAAAGCTTTAATCATAACAAAAGTTCAATAATGGTTTATATTTTTATCTCTTTTATGTCATTAACTAAAATATGTATGCGTTGTTTTAATAGAAATTTATAGGGCCTCATCATCTTGGTGGCGATGATCAAGGTATTGCAAGTAGTTTAGGTGATGACCATGTTCTATATATTAAAACCACTCTTTTGGACTTGTGAACTTGCTTTTTTAATGTTTTACATATTTAATGTATTACTCTTCAGGTGCTGACATGGGTTCGAGGTCGAGCCCAACTATATTGCTGACTGCAATGTTGGCAACACGTAGCATGCAGACATCGTCTGTTGCACCGGCTCGTGCTGACCCACCCACTAGTGGTAGATCCCTCTTTTTCTCTCTCTTTCTTTATGTGTTTATTACCCTTGAAGTGTTCTTTCTTGGAGGCATTTCATAGTGGATTCATTTACTATGGCAGGAGATGCACATGAGGATGCGCCAGAGGCGAGTACTGCTGATAACATACCATCATTTCCTAGATCTTCTCGTATCGCTAGTACAGGAACGTTACAAGACACATTAGTAGTGAGCGATGAAGAATTGATTCCCTTGAAGATACAGAACGTTCCAGGTACTTTAAAAATATTATTATATATAGTCTAATTGTAATTTACTTACTGATCACTCATTTTGGACTAATGATCCCGTGTTTTTTTTTTCAGGAGATGATATTTTTTATAAAAATCTTAATGACATTTCATTGCAGATATTTGGGCCCACCATACGTAAAAGGTGGAATATCATACATGAACTAACCCTTATCCACTATTTTGATTTCATATCATTACTAGAATAGTTTTCCTTTTATCCATTTCTTGAACTATATCAAAGGTAGCTTCAATTTCTTTCTAAATCTAACAGGTTTGTTTTTGCTTTTAAGGTGGAATGACCAAGAAAAAAAGTTAAAAGATGAACTCACAAACCATATGGTAGGGCTGTTTGGAAATGACACATTCGACAAGACTAAGCTCCTGGAAAAAGTTGGCACATATCTGAAGTATGTGAGGGACCAATACAGGACACATTTAGAGAAGAACGTAAAGTATGAGCATCCCCCCAT
The DNA here is from genome assembly GCF_030272615.1 of Cryptomeria japonica. Lineage (NCBI taxonomy): Eukaryota > Viridiplantae > Streptophyta > Pinopsida > Cupressales > Cupressaceae > Cryptomeria > Cryptomeria japonica. Next base: position 465,857,389 of record NC_081406.1, on the reverse strand, counting down.
GATTCCAGAGAGGGAGTGGAAGGACCTAATTTTGGATGCAAATGAGAGAATTGAAAGGAAAAAAGGAAATACACCACCAGACACCAAAAGAAGGTATGTGATACTATTAAGAATATGAATATGTACTAATTATTCATTATATTTATATAATCTAACATATTTCAAACTTTTCATAGATTGAGTGACACGTCAAAGGCAACCAAGGCAAGACAAGAAAAGCATGGGCAACACAAACTCGGCTCTGGTGGTTATATGAAACTTGCCACATGAATTGTAAGAATTAGTAAATTAAGTATCACATCAAAATATTTATAAATTGTAAACAATTTTCTTTTGATCAAACAATACAAGCAAAATTCACAATACTAAGCAAAAATGCAGGGCTCTGAATTCAATAGAGCACCCATGGAAGATGACAAGAGAATTGGCTACCAGAAAGGCTATATAGCTGTGGCTGAACGGCTATGAGAATTGAGTGGGCAAACATGAGATTCTGATGCATCTATCACAATGGTAATTAAGCTAAATGAAAATTATTTCAAATTGAATACTTAACCCATAATCTATTTGATGTTAAGTTTCAACATAAAGTGACTATATTTTTTTTAAATAAGCAAGCAATGATAACACTGCACGTGACATTGCAATGCAACATGATAATCGTGGAACAGAACCTGTACATGAAGGTCCGGATGTGCATCCTAGTAGTGGAGGTATTCATTTTCTATTCAAATTTTATTATGTAATTATTAATACAATTAAACATCTTAAATTGAAAATTAGTGTAGTAATTAATGTAACCTTTATTGTTAATATTTTAGAGCATGTAGTCGGTGGTGACCAAGTGGAGCATGATCTAGGTAGACAACATCAGGAATGTGATGTTCCCCAATTAGGTAAAGAGGACCATTGTTATTCCTTTAAACAAATTTAATTGCAATTGGTGTATTGATTAATGTAACATTTCGTATTTCAACTCCAGAGGATCTAGAGGGTGCTCAGCATGTTGAGGTTGAGGCTAGACAAAATGATGTGGCCCCATTAGGTAAAGAGTGTAATGGTTGTGTTCTTTAAATTAATGAAATGTTTGTAACAATAATAAAAAAATGTTTTGAATTTAACCCAATTCTTTGTTATTGCAGAGGACCCCCCTTTGGTTCAGCATCCTCGTCCTTTGTATAGGACTAGGCATACATCAAGAGCACGAGAAGAGGGCATAACATCCATAGATGGGGGAAATGATGAAGAAACCGATGTTCCACTTAGTCTTTTCATAGCTTCAAAAAAAAACAAAGAAAGAAATGATTGTAATCTACCTTATTTGATAATGACTAATTTTTATGTGTAATGAATGTAATTATGTGCTAATGAATGTTCATGAATGATATGTGTTGATGATTATTGATGAATGTTGCATTTTAATGAAAGTTAATGAATTTTATGTGTTAATGAACGTTATGTGATAATGAATGAATGTTATATTTTAATAATGGATGAAAGAATGAATGAAAGAATGAATGAATGTTAGATGTTAACAGGGAATTTAGAGTGATGTTGGGGGGGGGAGGGGACAAATGAGCTTCCACCTTCACGTGGTTGGCCCTGTTAAGTAGAGAATATTAAACTATTCTCGAAACAAAGCGAAGCTCAATTATAAGATGTGAAATGTTTGAAAGGTGAAAGTCCACAAACAGATGTGAAATGTTTAAGTAGGCCTCCCAATGAAGTGGATCTCATAGACACAAAAGTTCCTATATAGAGAATAATTGAGAGCCCTTGAAGAAGAAAATTTGAACTTCGATGAAGAAATACATGATGGAGGAATATCTTGCAAGAGGAAATCAAAGTCACTATGGTGTCATCTAGATTTGATATGTGGTCTACTTTTCAAAAAAGTAAAGATGCTTGATATGAATGTGTCATTGATTTGACAATTTCTAATGTCTGGTAGATGACTTTGATACTCTCGAATTGTTCTTGAAGCTTATATGGTTTGGTTTTGATCCTTATAAGCTTTTAGACTGATTTAGGCACTATGATCTCACTACAAATTTATCATTTATTGGTTGTTCTTTTGTTGATAGTGACATTTATCACTACTTTCATCTGAGGCAATCACTTCTTGATAGTCAAAAGTTTGCCTGAGGTCAAGTTATATCATGGAAAAATGAACACAGAGAAGAACTTCTATTTTTAAGTAACAAGGTATAGATCTACATTCTGCATGACACTTTTGTAAATCCATGCATATACTGCTCTTATATATAATTTACTTTGTTAAAGAAATGCTTGTTATTATTATTACAAAGACGTTTACCTTGGCTAGGCATGATTTGAAGGAAAATCTTTCCCCACATAGGTAAGGAAAGAAATCATCTAGATCCTACGTGTAAAACTTATATCCTTTCATAATCATGCAAGCATAACTTTCACAATCAAAGCCAAGTCTTGTCCACAAAGCTGTAACTTCCCCATCAAATGGGGAGGTAACTCCCCAAAAAAAAGCTTGGCATCATGCCCTCTGAGGGAACTTCATTGCTGCAAACTAAATTGTATGCCTTCCATGACCATTCAAGAATCCCTTAATAGTGGCCCACACTAAGAGTGGCAATATATAACTATCTAGGTACTCTAATATTCCTTCATCCCATCCCAGTGCAACATACCAGTGCACAAATGACCATAGATTTGTGGATATAGACAGTCCACATTCAAGTCATCTCACTATAGCCAATTGATGCAGGGGCATCTTCAAATTCAAATCATGGGATTCTTGAAGAATCAAAATCCTCTTGATTGGTTTTCAGGTTTTGAAACACTTAAGGATAGTTTTGGTTTATTTTCATGTTGATGTAATAAGTCACCCCACCTTGTAAGCCTATGCCCTAGGTAGGTGTTTTATAAACCACCTTGGGTATATGGAAATTGGGGTTATTCATGCCTTGAAGGAATTTTTAGTGCATTTGAAGAGTTTTAAGTGTGTTAGGGGTCAATTAGTGTCTAGGTGTGTTTAGGAGGACAAAATGTCAAAAGTTGCCAAAAGTTGTCAAGCAACTATGACAACTTTTAACCCAAAATTGCAACTTCCTCCAAACCGCCATGTTGGTTTCCAAAATCAGTTGATAACTATTGGAAGGGTCATTAAAGGTCGAATTCCAACCTTTGGAAAGGTTGTTGAAGGAAAATGAAAGTTTTGTGAACAAAGAAACCAAACAAAATCTATCTTTTTCCTACATTTTGCTGCTATTTCCCATATTCCATACAGTATGGCTTTCTCCAGAGAATAAAACCTCTTTAATATAAAAGTCACATGTCTTAACTTTCCAATGAAACAAGTTTGAGCCTCTAACTCTTCTGGAGCCATGAGAAAAGTGGTTTTTTGTGAAGGTACCCCAGATTTGATAGTCTACCTAGGGTTTGATAGCAAATATGAGTTTTTCTTGCTGATACCTCATGGGATTTGTATGGCCTTTGGGGTGAAGAAAGTGGTGAAAATTTAATTTAATATTTCCAATACCTTTTGTAGGGAAGTGACAGGTAAAGGCGAGGGTTTGAAGTTTTAGAGGTGGGCATCTCTATGTGACCACCTTGGTTGGGTATGCATCTGACCCCACAAATGATGATAGCGGTGGAACCAAGGGCTATAACTTGGTAATTTATGTTGTATCCATGTCCCCCACATGTCTCAGGTCTTACTTTTCCCAGGCAACAGGATTTGAGTATACTTCCTTTGTTAAGGTGGTCTAATTAGGGCTATTAGGCCTAGGAGTGAAGTTGGGTTTATAACCCTTAGACATTGGATCTGCCCAAACCATTTTGGAATCCTTTGGAACTCACTTGAATGAAACAAAATACACTCTTAGTTGTAGAGGTCTTTTGAGAAATTAACAAGAAACCTTAAGTTTTTCAGACTGGCAGGGCTACTAGGCATGACAGGCCTAATTGTAGCAGCAGTACTAATTTTTCTCAATACATCATGTTTGATGATTGGAATAGGTCTATTAACCCTATAGGATAGTAAATCAAGGTATTGGAGGTCCCCATTACCTTAGGAAGTGTGTGTCAACCTTTGGTTGGGTGTAGTTGCCTTTGAGTCTTGAGAGACTTTTGTGAGACACTGTGGGATTGGCATTGTCCAGATGGCTTAGTATGGGGAGAGGTATGAAAACAATCAAATTGAAACCAATGCAACCCTTGATGTCTTTGTAGAAGTTGTAGGGTCCTCATTTGGGGTTCTTGAGTGAAGGATCCTATCTCAGCAACAAGGGCTTTGCATCACCAATGGGTGGATTAAATCCATACAATTGCGTAACTTGTAGATCTAAAACAATGATGCATGTAAAACTCATCATCACATCAATAAATTGCAAACTGAGATACAAAGAAATACCATATGGATCTCAAGACAAAGACACCAAATCAACTCCAAATCCAATTTGCCAAACAATTCCACTAGTCAAGGAATCCATCAAGAAAATATTGTAGAGATGATGAGGGACTAATGATTGCATACCAACATCTCCTCAATGAGAAAGTTGCAAACAACCTCCTTGAATCATGCACTAAACATGCATGCAAACCCACAACTATCTTTCATCTAGAACCACCTATTTATGTTTTTTAATGTACCACAAACACAAGAAACTTTGAATCCTAAACAAAGTGATCAATCAAAGAAACTCCAAGGTTTACAATACGAACTATGCAACTTAATTGCATGGGATAGACTTAGTGAATATGGTGTGATTTTGCTGGAATCGCAAGGGGGCTTACAATTTTCTTGAACTCTACCAGAACTTGGACTCTACACTAAGTTGATTGGAAAATAAAAGACAAAAGAGATAAAGGGTTTAGAGATCTAATTTAATCATAAGAACAATGACAATAAAGGATGATGATTTGATAGACGAATTCCATAATCAAGCTTTGCTTTGCCATGCAGAAACAAGTACACAAAACTAATGCAATCTTCTAAGGAATAACGAAGGGTTTTCATATCATGAACATTCATTCAAATACCCAGAACTAGCACAATTTAAGTGAACATTCACAATTGAACTTATGCTTTATGAAGTTCAGACTAACCGTACATTGCAACTTACAACCAGAAAATTACAAATAGTATGAACAGGAATTCCATCAAGAAACCATCACATTTCTCCATTGCAATATATGAAATTTATCTAAACTTGAGAAGTAACAAGAAGCCATGCAACATGTAGAAATTACACGTAGAAATCCACCATGCTTCAATGAAGATCATGAATTAAAATCAACAAGTCTTGGCAACAATTCCTTCTTTCCTCCTACTCTACTATACTTGCTATCTAACTGCTATCTATGAACTATTAATTTTTGACTAGCAACTATTAACCTTTACAAATGAAAAGGCTAGGCCTTTTATAGACCCCCATTATAATGAATGACCTAGATTGACTATCAAATCAATAGTCGAGATAATATAGTGAAACCCTAATTAGGGCTTGTTATAACAAACTCCATTCTAGCCAATTAAATAATTACATTGAATAGGACACATGTCCACCTTGAATTATAACCAATGAGGAAATAGGTTAGGTATGCTTGAAAAAACTTTGATGCATTGCAATGTGTCACTAGCTCATTCATTAGATGAATCAAGTACGATGAACTTGGACATGTCAATGTGGCTTCACTTGATTAGGTTGACGATGATTGGATGCCAACTCAACTTGCCAAGTCAATCATCACAAAGCTTATGTGATTGAGCAATATCTCTTGATACTCAACATTATCTAGTTTTCTCAACATGATGAAGGTGGTGGGACATATTCCCAAATTGTATGATCTAGATGATCAAGTCCTTAGCTTTTGATTAATTCCTCGGAAACTATCTACTTGATCATGTTTGTGTCCTTCCATCTTCCTGATAGTTCTTGATCCTTTTATGTGACCATGTGCTTAATGAAGTATATGTTTGATGATGCTTGGTCCTCCTTTTGTTGCATCTCCATACCAATGATGCTTGCTTCAACTTCATGGTGCATATACTTGACTTGAATGGCTTGCTTTGATGAAATCCTCTTTGAGATTCAAAAATCTACCTCTTTGTGGGGTAATTCACCTTGGTGAATATGTTTGATATAGACTTTGTAATGCCTAGGCTTGATGTAGAACCCACTTATTCTTGATCTATCCAACCTTGATCACCTAGAATACCTTGATCATTGGTGATTGATGTCTTACATATGGCCTATCATGTTGTAGATCCCTTCATTTTAAAGCAATCCTTATTGATTTCTCCTTATTCTACTGATTGCTATTCTTGGATTTTCGAAGGGAATGCAAGATAGTCTTCTGTTTCTTCCTTGTTGAATCCTCATAATATCTTGATCATCATTTGACATTGTCCTTGTGCCTTGAGATGCTCCTTCCTTTGTATTGCATTGTTGAAAGCTTTGAATAGGTTTAGCTCCTCATGTTTCCATCCTAGACTCGTGAATCTTGGTGTTGATATTGATGTGAAAACCCTCCATGATGCCAATCTCCTCTTTCATGCCTTGAAGCCTCCTTTCATCAAGTGTCTTAATCCTTGCATTGAAGCATGACGTTGGCATGCTCTATGTGTTGGGTAAGGTGTTCTTTTCCTTGTAATGAAGTCCTCATGACATCCTGAAAGCAAGAAAGAACATATCATGAATGAAATGAAAAACAAATAATGCATCACAAATAAATTTAATCTGATTTTATACCCTAATTCACAGACCTTCTCCCTAATTCTTCTCCTCTTAATTGGTTGCAAATTGAATTTGATGACCATTTGATCTTTGTTTTATATGCTTCCTTTTTACCTTTGCCTTCATTTCACCTCCATAGGTCGGCCAGCCCAATAATTGTTTATTAAACTCATGAATTTACCTTCCTTCTAGCTGACTTAAGGTGCTCTTCTCTTGCTGAGTGGGTTTGGACTCCTCTCATGCACAGATTTAGGCGCAAATAACAAGAAGGTTTGCACAGATTGGGGTCGGCAATGTAGAAAATTACTGATTTTATCCTTTAAACATTTGCATTTTTCCTCAAGATAAGGCCAACTTAGGGCTATTTTATCCCCAAGTGGGTTTGAAAGCCTCATATGCATAGACTAGAGGTGAGAGAGAGAGAGAGAGGGTGAGAGGAAGAGATAATGACTTGGAGAGGGTGAGAGGAAGACATAATGACCTGGAGAGGGTAGAGAAAGAGAAGTAGAGAGGGAGAGAAGAAGAGAGGGATGGAGAAAGAGACCTAGAGAGGGGAGAGAGAAGAGAGATAGTAGAGAGGGATAGAGAAGAGAGATAGAATAGAGATAGCAATGCCAATCTTTTTCTATAAATTTTTTTTTTCTAAAAAATTGGCCTACCATCGGAATTCTGACACCAAAGCGTAAAAATTATGATAGAGGAATGTCGTCAGATGCACAACATCCTCGTCGAAGCTCTCTTGGGGAACGTCATAATTCTGACACCAAAGGGTTCAAATTACGACGGCCTCTAGGAGAGTTCCAATGAGGATTCTATGCATCCAACGACACTCCTCTGTCAAAATTTTTACGCTTTGATGTCAGAATTCCAACAGTAGCCCGAGATTGAGACGGTATTCTTTCTAGGTATGAGTATCAATGGCAGGTGTCAAAAAGGATGGGGCTGATGTCAGAATTGCGATGACCACAAGGATAGTCAAAACTTCTGACAAAAAGTTTTCAATGACTTTTTTTGTCGGTAGTGCGACAAAAATGCGTCAAACTTCCGACAATTTGCCGTCAAAATTTTGACTCGAATGTACTAGTGTAATCAAGGCCATTCCTATACTAAGTGTAAAGCCCCTGTGGCTACTGAACCCAAGCTCAAAAATAAGGCTATCTGGGTTGATCCCATCAACCCTAGTGAACCATCATCATCGGCTCCTCTGGAGCTGACTACTATGATTGAAATATCTGAGGATTACCCCCTCACAGAAAAGATCCTAGAAATTCTAAAATCCCCCGTGGACCTTGTCAAAACTGCTAACCCTAGCATCCCCCTAAAAGAAGGTGAGATCCCATAGGTGATAAATCTCAACCTATCCCCCAACCCCCTCCCACCCCTTGGTTTGTTGGATGGCATCCCCATCATGCCTTCTGCTTCTCCCACACCCTCTTCCCTTCATGCCTCCACCCCGGTTATGGATATGCCTCTTGGGGTTGAGGTTAAGCTGCCTACCTCAACACCTCCTCTCTCCCCTACTATGGTGGATAGACCTGCTCACCTAGGAAACTCCCTAGGAACTCTGTTGAAAGTGTCTCCTCTGGGATCCCCTCGGACAGATAATGAAGAATGGATAACCCAAAAGAAGAAAGCCAAGGCCAAGAAAGCAGATGTGGGGGGAACTGAAAATAAAGTAGGCAGACCCTTAGAAAGAGTATTCAGACACAAGGTTATGGCCAGGGACATTGCAAAGGACAGACAAATAACCCTTGATGGACTCAAGAAAAGTAATAAATGAAGTTCCTCTCCTAGAACATAAGGGGTCCGACCAGCCCCCAGAAGCAGTTTGCCATAGAACAACTCATTCTGGAGATGAAAATTGCAATTTTCCTTCTTTAGGAAGTCAAGATGCCCTTCCAAACCTTTGATTCTGTTGCTGGTAAACTCTGGCCTAGGGTGGATTTTCTTTATGTTGATGGTTTGGGTGCCTCTGGGGGTATTGCTACCCTCTAGGACCCCATTAAAATGAAAGGTAAGCTTTTCGCTAGCTCCCAAAATTGCTAGCGGTTTCTCTTTATTACAATGAATAGTGCTGGCAGATGTTCAATATCTATGCTCCCAACACAAGGTTGGGGATATGGCTTGTTTGGGAGGAAATTTTTGATCTCATTGTGGCTAATCAGAAGGTTCAGTATATGCTTGCGGGAGATTTCAATTCCCCCCTCTATCCCTCTGAGAAATGTGGAGGCCTTGATGATTTCACTGATAGCATGGGTGACCTTGCTAGCTTCATCAATGCTTCTATCCTTATGGATATTGACCTTCAGGGTTCTCCTTTCACATGGTCAAACAATAGAAAAGGAAAACATCTTATTCAAGTCAGACTGGATAGATTCCTGATTTCCACCAACTGGGACATCCGACACAACTCCTATCTAAAAAACCTCCCAAGGATTGCATCTGATCACAACCCCCTTTTATTCCATTGGAAGGACAGACCCTACCAAGGCCTCCCCTTTTGCTATAAAATCACATGGGCATCTCATCCTGACTTCAGAGAGTTGGTTAGACTTTGGTGGGCCACCCCAGTCCAAGGGAATGCTATGTTTAGAATTATGGAGAAACTAAAGCTAATCAATAGGGAAGTCAAAGGTTGGAATAGGACCACCTTTGCATACATCTTCAAAAGAAAGAAGGACCTCGGTTCTAGGCTGGAACAACTTCAGAATATCATGGCTATCAGTAACCCTTGGATCCCATTTTGAAGGAGGAGGAAGACTGCCACAAGAAATGGAAAGATACCCTCTCTAAGGAGGAGGTGTACTGGAAGCAAAGATCTAGAATCTAGTGGCTGAAGGAAGGGGACATAAATTCTGCCTTCTTCCATAGATCGGCCCATATCCACAGGAGAAGGAACTACATCAAAAGTATCAAGGATGAAATTGACTAGGAGATCACTAGAGATTCCCTAATTGGACAGAGTGTGGCTAATTTTTTCACAAGACTATATTCGGATAATGGTGGAAGTGATATTTCTCTCCAGGACTGCCTTGTGAGTAAGCTTCTAATTGTCATTAAAGAGGACAACAACTGGCAACTAACTGCCCCCATCTCCACTGATGAAGTCTACCTAGCTGTCTTTGCTATGGAGGCCTACAAGACCCTAGGCCTAGATGGCTTCCCCCTGGCATTCTTCCAGGATTATTGGGACATTGTTATCTATGATGTCACCAAAGTTGTTCAAGATTTCTTTAAGATAGGGAGATTGCTAAAGAAGATCAACAACACTTTCATTGTCCTCATCGCAAAGACCACTAATCCCAGTTTCTTGAAGGAGTATCATCCCATAAGTCTCTGCAATACCATTTATAAGATACTCTCCAAGGTCCTTGTGAATAGGATTAAGCCCCTCCTAGGCAAATTTATCAGCCCATCCTAGAAAGGTTTTGTCTCAGGTCGCCAAATTTTGGATGTTCCCATTGCCACTCATGAGATAATCCACTCCATGGATAGGAGAAAAATACCAGGTATGGCTTATAAACTTGATATATCTAAAGCTTATGACAAGGTTAATTGGGGTTTTTCTTTTAAATCTCTTTTAAAATTGGGCTTCAACCAAAAGGTGGTGAGTATGATTCGGGAATGTGTTACCACAGTCCAGTTCTCAATTTTGATTAATGGGACACCTAAGGGCTATTTCAAAGATGAAAAAGGCATCTGACAGGGTGACCCTCTGTCCCCTTATCTATTTATCATGATAGATGAAGTCTTAAGCAAGATTGTGACCCATCTAGTCACCAATGGTAGGCTCCAAGGGTTCAAAGCGGCTTCCACACTCCCTCCCTCTAATATTCAATAGTTTGTGGATGACACCTTCATATTTAGTAAGTCTTCTATCATGGAGGTTAAAGGATGGAAGATCTTACTTGCTGACTACGCCAATGCATTAGGACAATGCATCAACTATGAGAAGAGTAACCTATTCTTCTTCAACACTCCTAATGACCTCCAACTTAGAATCATCTCTATCCTCAAATGCAAGATAGTAGCTCTTTCGGGAACCTACTTGGGTCTCCCCCTCATGGTCAAGGAAGTCACTCCCACCTTCTAGAATACTACACTGGAACGGATGCAGAAAAAACTTGGTGGATGGAAAGGGAAATTCCTCACTAGTGCGGGGAAGCTCCAGCTCCTTGCACCTTCCCTACAAGGAATTCTAGTGTACTTCCTTTCCATGTTTAAAATATCAGGGGTCATGGGGGAAAAACTTGAGAAAATCCAAAGAACATTCTTATGGACTGGCCTGGAAGAGAAAAAATGCCTCGCTTTGGTCAATTGGGATAGCATGTTGTTACCCAAATCAATGGGAGGTTTCGGTATAAGAAAGATAAATTCCCTCAATAAGGCACTAATTGCAAAGATTAGATGGACCCTGGCTAAAGGTGAGGTATACTAGTGTAACATCATCAAAGAAAATTATCTGGACCGGGAGCACTTCTATTATAATTTGAGTACAGTCGACCTTCCCCAAGGATCGAAGTTATGGAACAACATCCTGAAGAGCAGATTGATGGTTAGAGAAGGTCTGAAATGGCAATTGGGAGATGGTAGAAAAGTGATATTCTAGGAAGACTTTTGGAAGGAGGACAGGCCCTTGGTCAACACCCATTTCCATCAAATTATGCACCACCTAAAAGGTCTCCTGGGGGATTATATTGCAGTTATTTGGAACCAGGAAGATTTTGCTGGATGGACATTGTCCACATCTTTAGCAACAGACCTAACCAGATCCCTCTTTCTTAGGACCTGTAGTGCATTTTGTCAGAAACTAGAATCCCCCTAGCCTCTCATGAAGACATCTTCATCTGGAAAGAGACCCAATTAGGCTCTTTCTTGGTTAAATCTGCTTACAATCAACTCCTCAAACCCCTGGGGGATGTTTAGTGCTAGAAGAAAATTTGGAACCCTCAGTTAATCCCTAAAATTAATTTCTTCTAGTGGTCCCTCATGCATGGTAAAACACTCATGCTGGATAACTTGAAAAAGAGGGGGTTCCATCTCCCCAATAGATGCAGCCTATGTAAAGCGGATGAGGAAACTATTGACCACCTTGTTGTCCTCTACCCCTTTACTGATCATCTTTGGACTATCACTCTTCAAAAATGCGGTCTCTATTGGGTCTTCCAGAAGGACATTAAAAAATTTGCCTTTGATTGGACCCCCCCCTCCCATCACCCCCTCATTATTCAGTTATGGAAATAAATATCATCACACATCTACTGGGCCTTATGGAGAGAAAGAAACAACAGAATTTTCAAAGACAATGAGACCCCCCTGGACTTTGTGGCTCACTTTTGCTTTAAGATGATCTCTGAAAACTAAGAGGTAACAAAATGGAAAACCCCCCCTTATCCTCTTAATGGAATAGAGAAAATTTTTTTTGAAAATTGGAAGCTCCCCCTAGTTCTGATAGCTTCAACAACAACACCAAAAACAAAAGAAGGACGACCAAATGGTCAACCCCTAAGCTACACCAGTTTAAACTGAATTTTGATGGTTTAGCCCAAAGCAATGGTCAAGCGGGGGGTGGAATCATCCGTGATCATTTCGGGAACACTGTTGTAGCCTACGCGGGAAACCTAAAGAATAATACGATCACTCAAGCTAAAGGAATGGCCCTACTTTGGGGTCTGAAACTAGAAAACTCCATAGCAATTAAATAGTTGGAAATTGAAGGAGACTCTCAGATCATTATGGACTCAATTAAAGAGAACTCATTGGTGGGTTGGAGAGTAGGATCCAAGCTGAGGGATATCAGGTGCCTCCTAGTCAATCTAGAGGACTTCACCATCTGCCACATCTTTGGAGAAGGAAACGAAGTTACCGATTCCATGGTGGCTGTGGGAAGGTTGCAAAATGGCTTACAATGTTGGAGGGACCCCAGTCTACTATCGGTCACCACCAAGGTAATCTTGGAAAAGCCAATGGCCTTTACCTAGGAAGGGACCATTCTATCTGCACAAACATGAAGGAAACCTTCATTCAAACTTCAAGTTGGCACGGGAATCCCGCTCATTACTATCCCAGATGGTCACATATCAAAGGCAGGATGAGTCACCACTCCCACAAGGGATGGATTAATGATGACAATACAGACATCGGGAATGATTACTCCCTAATTATTATCCGAACGGAGCCTACTGCCAATGATAAAGGCAATGATGGGGAAACATCAAATCACATTGGCTCGAGTGAAGGTTCGCACATTCCAAGTAGATTTTCTATTTTTGATATCTACTTGGACTTAAGAGATAATAATCACTCTGATTATTACGTCTCTTAATCCAAGTTCGGCACAATCATTTTATCAACTCCACCTTAAGCTTGGCTCAGCTCTACATTTTTTCTGAAAGTCACTTTCATTCTATTAAGCTAGAGGATTCAAGAATGGGGGGGACAGGCTTAGACTCGAACCCAATAAAGTGGATGAGTTCAAAGCTAAACTAGTAGCATGGTTCGTCTACTCAAAAGGTGGCATTGACAAATTCATGGAGAGTATGAAGGGAAATGATGAAAGACTATCCAAACAATTTGTGACTTCCTAGGAAGACAGAAGGGTGACCATGGGGGGAATCTCTTTCCAAATCAATAAAGAGGTTATAGCCCAGGCGACAGGGCTTTCTATGGAGGGAAGGAAATGGAAAAAATAGAGTCGTATTGAAGATTCCACTAGCCTTAACCAGTTCTTCCACTAGGGCAAAAACCCTGTCAAGAGGGTGGGTGGCTTCAACAGGGAGGAGCTCCCTCACCCGTGGGATGAGGTCTTCTATATCATGGTGAATTATTTTACATTGGATGGAAGGTATGGCATATTCTACTACTACCATCTCCCTTTCCTAAACCACTTGAGGAATAAAGACTTTATTTCCATTCCATTCTTTTTGTTGCATTCTATGGATGCTAATGTTAAAGATATAGCTGAAGCTAAGAAAAAAGGGAAAGATTTTCCCATCCTACACTAGGGCCTCATTCTCTGCCTGTATAACTTTCACCTCACCCTCTACTCGCCCCATTCCACCTCTGTCTAGAACATCAGCCCTTCGAACCACCCTCCTGCTATTAATGATACTAGCCCTCCTCATCTCCTGAAAATTGGCTCCTACAACAAAAAAACCAAAACTCGCTCTCTGAAGGAGGTGAGAACTCCCAAGAAATTCAAAATCCAAGAGATTGACTCTGATATGGAAATTACTGAAGAAGCCAATATCCCCCATCATTCTAGTAAACTGGCCTCTAAACCCTCTGAAAAATCCTTGAGAGACCACTCCTCCTCGCACGACAGCAATAATTCCATTATCACTAATAAAATGGCCTTGGCCCAGAATAATCTAACCCCTCATTCTCTGAGCTCCACCCGGGTTTCAGAAAGCCCCACTTCATCCAAGAGTCTAGAGCCTCCCAATTTCCCCTCCCCGACCTTCATGCTGGAAAAAATGATGTTAGTGGAGGAGGCCAATAGTGTGAAAGAGGAGGAGGAAACCAACCTAGCGGAGCTAGAGAAAAAAATGGAGGCCCTCTCTGACAATGTGCAGGTGATCATCAGCAGACTAGAGGTGGCAGAGTCCAAGATGCACGATGTTTCCAAATTTTCTCTAAATGTTATGCGATGCTCGACTACTACTCTGTGCCTCATGCAGGAAAGAACGACCAAAGGGAAAAGCAAGGAGGACAAGGATTACAAAGCCTTGTTCAAATTCCTCACTAAGGAATGGGCTAGAAAGCTGCTGCTTAAGAAGAGCCATGGGAAAAAGAAATAATTTTCTGCATGTAGAGGATCTCTAGTTTTGTCTATATCTACTAGCCACTGGGCAGATAAGGCTAGGTTATGCTTTTGTTTATACTTCTTTGTTTATTTCCCTGCATGGAAAATGGCTAAAACTCTTATTAGTATTACTTTATTGTTGATAAACTCTCGTAGGATGATCTTTTTTTTTGATAGAGGCAAAAGGCTGCTACTATGTTGATTATATGCGGATAGTGGTTCTGCCACTGACCTTATATTTGTTCCTATGGGTTAGCCTCCTCATTTTTTCGCTGCTTTTAATATCAAAAACATAAATGGAATTAATGAATAGAATTATAAAGGTCAAACAAAAAATAAAGAATTTAATAAAATATAAAACACAATATTATGTGTAAATTTTGTAAACTAATATGATCTATAAATATTTTATTTATATTATTATCATTGTTTTTCACATGAATGATCTACCCTAGGAAATTGACTATATTGAATTCAATTTTGTCATGTAATGATTTTGAATAGATAATAATTTGTGTAAAATGTTGATCGAAACATAATAATTATCAATATTTGTTCATTTTTTTAAGTAGGTTAAAGCTAAACTAGTATTTGTTTGGAAATAATTTGATATGACAATGTAAATATTGCAAAGAAAAAATAAATAGTATTTAAAATTTATAAAAAAAAATTTCATATATAGTTGTATATTTTATTTTTTTGAATACATTGAATTCTTGATAAGAACTTGACCTAATGAATAAAATTAAATGAATTTGTATTTAGAGGTGTATTATTTTGAACTAAATATATATGACTTATGTTTGACATTGAATCTTAAATTGTACATTTTGAATTGCATATTAGGTTTTACATTTTTACATTTTACAATATAATATTCTGTAAAATATTTTATATCTAACTCTACATTTTAAATTTAATTGAATATTTAACATTTTATTTTAAAATTTTAATAAATATGTTAATTATTTTTTAAAAAATAATATAAAGAAAATATTAATTATAAAATTTAAAACAAAATGGTTTTATATTAAGTTTAGCATTTTTCTATTTTAAATTAAAATTGGTAATTCCTATCATATTTTATTTTTTAAAATTTTATGCCATTTTCCCTGAAATGGTGATGAATTCTAAAAAATATTATTATGATTTATGTTTGACAATGGATCTTGACTTTTACATTTTCAATTATATATTAGGTTTTATTTTTTAAAATTTTATGTCATTTTTCTTGAAATAGGATGAATTCTAAAAAATATTATTATGATTCATGTTTGACATTGGATCTTGAGTTTTACATTTTGAATTATATTTTTACATTTTACATTAATATTAGGTAAAATGTGTTATATCTAACTCTACATTATAAATTAAATTGAATATTTTGACATTTTCTATTAGATTTTATATTTCAAATGAATAAAAGTAAATATGCCAAATCAATTTTTTAAATAAAAACTAGATTTTATATATATATAAAGTCGAGAAGGGTAATTTATCACATTAAAGTGTAATATCTCTTGGCTTATTCTATGTATATTATTAAATATATTTAAACTAGTCGCAGTCCCAGTACAAATTGGAAGACATTAAATAAATAAATTTTTAATTATATATTATTGTATAGTTATATATTGGATCGGTAAAGTGTTAGATTTAGGATTCTATTTGGTTAAATTTTGGATTTAGAATTAAAGTTAGGATTGAGATTAAAATAGTAGCCTTAACTCAATAAGGATTAGGGTTAGGGTTTGATTTAATTTAGTGTGTAATTTTGTTTCAAGTTAATTATTTAGGTTCCCTTCATCAATTATTTTTGCTTAATTCAGTTTTAAGTTAATTTTGATTAGGTTTCTTGTAAGAGTTAGTGCATGATTTAATTTAGAGTTAGGGTTAGGGTTCAATTTAGTTTAGTGTTTAATTTTGTTTCAAGTTAGGATTCACCATTTTTTAATTTTAAGGTTTATTTTTAATTTGGTTTACTATTAGGGTTAGGGTACAATTATATGTTTACAAGTATGGGGTTGAATTTTATTGAGGGTTAGGATTTTGATATTTAGTTTAGTGTTAAGGTTTGATTTGGCTTATGATTTAGATTTGGTTTGGTTTAGGGTTAGGGTTCACTTTGGTTTAGTGATAGGGTTAGGGTTTGTTTGGTTTAGTGTGAGGGTTGAATTTTGGACAATGTTAGAATTCAATTTTGATTTGATTTAGTGTTAAGGTTAGGTTACAATTTCATTTAAAAGGTATCAAATCAATCTGGTTTAGTGTAAATTTAGAATTAGAGTTCAATTTGTTTTAGTGTTTATTTAAGATTAGGGTTCAATCTAGTTAGTGTTTAATTAGGATAAGGGATAGGATTTAATTTGGTTTATGGTTATGATTAATATTCAATTTTGTTTCTAGGGTTATAGTTAAATTTACTTTAGTGTTAGGGAACCTAGAAAAACAATTGAATTGCTTTGCATTGGATTGAACACCAAAAAAGAGAGAAGAAAACACCCATCAACCTCACACAAAATTTAATTCACAAGTTTAAATATCCCTAGGCTCAAGCATTCATTTTACACATTTTTAAATCTCTACTGAAATGTGAAGGACACACAACATATAGAGATAGGGGTGAAGAACTTATCAAAAAACCAAATCAACTCATTTCTAATTCCTTAATGATGCAAAAATAAATCAACATAAAAAATACACACATTTATACAATAAACACCAAATATATGTGTGTAAAGTGGAAAATTGAATCCTAGTGATTCCTCACCTGGGGGAGAGAAAGGAATCGTAAGTTATGCACGATCCTCCAAAAAATCCGCAAGACAAAAAGGGTTTTTTCATCTCTACAAATGAATCCTAAATCTGCAATTACAACCGTGTACCTGCAACTTGCACACATGAAAGAAGGGAAGAAGGGTTGTAAATAGGAGTTTGCCTTAGTGAAACCCCAGTTGAGGAATCAACCTTGAAATAAAGTAATTACAAATTCTTAAATGTAAATAATGAAAATGTATACCTTGCAGATTTTCAATTTGTTGATGATGGTAAATAATGGAAATGTATACCTTGTAGATCTGAAATTTGTTGATGGTGGTTGCTTTGCTTCTTGAATTTAATTACAAGTGTTGTATGAAATGGCATGTAACATGACAAAACCCTAACACACACACATGCTTTCAAATGAATGTTGTAATGTTGCTCCACTGGATGAATGAAGAAGACACATGAAGAAGAAGACTTGATGGATGCTTGAAGACTTTTAGACTTGAACGCTTGATGACAATAATGGAGACCTTCCACTTGTTTTCACAATTTTTGCTTATGCAAATGAGAGGACTACATCCCCCTTTATACTTTCCTTGGAGAGTTAATTATCCCTTCACCAAAGGCCAACAAAGGGGGGAAATTTAATTCCCAAAAGATAATTTAAGTACAAGGGTCAGATGGACCCATATTGGGGCCACACAAAGAGGGAGGACAAGGGCACCACACCCCTATCCTAAGGGGACTAGGGTACCACACCATGGTCCTATTCATTTTGGGGGCCTAAAATAGGGTCTAAACAAGTTGTAAAGTGTAGAAATGAGGCCCGATTCCATGGTGGAGACATAGATGGATCCCGATCGGGCGTGGGAGATGATATCGCCAAGGTAAGGGGTCTAAAATGCATTCAAAATTGTAAGGGATGCAATTTTATGACACTACATTTAGCCCTCACTTTAGTGAGAGTATGACTTATGCAAATATTGTCGGTAAAGTAGAAGAAAGAGAGATGAAGATGAGAGATGCAGAGAAATATCACAAGGAGTATAAGATGTCAAATCTCAAGGAACCAAGACCCCGATCTTAGGATTTTAACTCATTGAAACATATGCAAGTGCACATAAAAAGGTACACTACAAAAGCTAATATCGTAAGACCTCAATTCAACTAGCCGAAGAGAGCTCGATATGAAAAATATCTCAATCAATTAATATCATTATTGAAACATAAAATACCATCTCATGAACAAATATAATCACATAAAAGAGAAAAGTTGGCATCATCCATGAACCATCAATAGTAAAACTATGAGTTCATGAGAGGAAGAAGAAAGAGAACACAAATACACACTTTGGTGATCCATGAGAACAAAGGCGAACAAAAGGAACCATGAACATCTTGCCCCTAGAACTAGGTGATCCATGGAGAAAAAAGGACATGGAAAACTAGCCCCTAGATTCTATCTAGGAGATCCATGAAAGGGAGAAGAGTGAGAACACCATTAGTTCCACTCAACCTCATGCACAAGTGTGCAAGTCAGGTTCAAAGCACCTCATAGGAGTCTATGCACGAGTATGCTAAAACTTGTATAAGATGTATAGTACAAATATCAAGAAAGGCATGACATCTTTCTCTATGAGACTATGCTCTAATTCCAAGAATAATCACCCTTCATAAGAGAAAATTTGTGGTATCTCTCTCTAAGAGGCTGCCCTTTGGTTCCGAGGATGACCCACTTTATAAGATAAAAGTGGTGACATATCTCTCTAAGAGGTTTCCCTCTGGTTCAAAGAATGACCCATTGCATAAGAAAAAAGTGGTGATATCTCGCTCTAAGAGGCTGCCCTCTAGTTCCGAGAATGACCCACCATATAAGATAAAAGTGGTGACATATCGCTCTAAGAGGCTGCCCTCTTGTTCCAAGAATGACCCACTATATAAGAGAAAAGTGACAACATCTCACTCTGAGAGGCTACCCTCTAGTTGTGAGAATGACCCACTGTATAAGAGAAAAGTGGTGACATCTCGCTCTATGAGGTTTCCCTCTGGTTTTGAGAATGACCCAAGTATTGTATAAGAGATACAATGTGCAAGAGAAATATAATACAAAAGGAGCAGTATGGGTGCCCCCCCCTTAAGATGTCAACGTAGTTGAATGTTGATATCTTAAGGAAAGTAGAACAAGGATACCTACCTTTGACACCAACAAGATATCCATCATGCAACAATGTCATAAATCCAAGCAAGAGAGGGAATACCCTTCAAGAAAGGATAAGATAGTTGAAAAGACATATATTGCTATAAGTATAAAGGAGATCCTTGGAGGAGAAGAGATATTTTCTCAAAAGACATCTACCTCCAAGAGGAGTTGTCTTAGACAAATATAACATCTTCTAGAACAAAGCGCATAAGAGAACAAGAATTCAACCCTTCCTCATATTGCTAGGTGAAAGGGATTCCTCATGAAGGATGACTCACTTTTATCCCAATGGGGATAGGTGAATTTATTATAAATGTACATTACCAAGTGTGAAAGAGATTAGAGTCAAGGACTTACACATCTTGTATAAGAGAGAACCCTTGGGCAAACAACAACAACTTCACACAAGGAATTACATCAAGTAATAAAACTCACACCATCTGCAAAATAGGAAAGCTTGGATCCTTAGAGAAAGTGAGAGGGAGAGATATAATTGCCCCCCAAGTGTAGGACAATAAGAAGAATTACACAACTTCTAGAGAGAGATTAGTCATAAGAGACATAACATTTTCAGCAAGGAAAAAATCCTAACCACAGAACAGACATGTGCTCACATGAAGGATAACTCCATTCAAGAAAGGACATCAAGTTATGAATAACACAATAGAAGAGGTAGTTTTCAAAGAGAGAGAAAGAAGAAGAAGGTTCATAAAAGTTATCTAAGGAGAGATTGTTCATAATAGATGTATCATTTCAAGCAAGGAAAAGATCCCACTCATGGAATAGACATATGCTCGCATGAAGGAGAAATCCATACAAGAAAGGACATCAAGATTATGAATAATGTACTCCATAATGAAAATAGTGAAAACTTAGAAAAAGGAAAAGGAATATTCTTTGCCCCCAAGAATAGAGGCAATAATAAATAGACTATTACGTTGCTCACTAAGTGTGATTGCACCTGAAATTGTACCACCATGAATGACAAGGAGCCCCCCAATAGGTAGGCTAACTATGTCACATAGTCAGGAGAAACATAATGGGAACTTGAATGTTATTTTAAATGATCATGATGAATATGCCATTCATTGTCAGATGTTATTTTTAACATGCCCGAATCAATTTAATGTTGTATTTTTATTTTCAAAGCTTGCCACTCATTAGTAGAATGGCCATGGGTTTGATGATATTTACAAAAAGAAGAATTTTGAGAATGTTGTTTATGTTTTATTCTTCGTTTAGCACAAAGAGGTAATATTAAGTTGGAATTTAGAATATTGGTCAACACATTTTCTTGTTGTAGCTCAAAATTAGAATGAGAAGGTGTGGATTTACAAGACAATGGAGAAGAAGATGTTGACAAAGGAAAGTGTGATATCTCATTACTTTGTCGCTCACATTCAAGAATTTGTCCATTGCATCCATGTGTATATTCAAAAGAGGGTTCACTCTTAGGGGGAATTGGATTGAAGTTTAAAAAGGCTCAATCATTTTAAAGATTTGTGTTAAGAGAAAAATTTGGAATATGAAATTCAGGCATCTTAGACTTTCTAGAAAAGGTAGGAGTGAAATATAAGGACCCCCAATCATCCTCTAAGAGTTATTCTTTAGGAACTTCTTTGGTCAGAGATGATGTATTTGAGTGAATTGAAGAGAGGATTGTAGGAACTGAGAATGCATATGATGTGTCACTTATGTTCTCATTAACTACCTCATTAGTATATGTGTAAGGCACAACATCATAATCAAGAAGATTTTTTGGTTTCCTAGGAACATGAATGGAATTGATTTGATTTTTGTTAGGCTCTTGATTTTTGGGAGAGATAGAATTATAATGAGAAATAATATCATCCTGTTGTTCTAAGGTATCTTTATGTTTAAGACACTCATTAGGAAAATGACTATCATATGTGATTAATGCTTCATCTTTGGAGGGAAGCTTATTGGAAGGAATAGAAGGTGAAGTGTTATTAAAATCATCATCTTTCACCAAGGTACCCTCATGAGGGAGGATCATATGAAGAGAGTAATCTACATTTTCCTCTAATGGTTCATCCCAAATAGGGAGATCATTAGGAAGAGTATTAAAAGTACCTCCTTGCATCAATATGTCCTCTTTTAGGGGAGACTTTTTGGGAGAGGGATCATATAAGGGCTCAAAAAGGGGATTTTTCATATATCTTAAATCCTTTCAACTTAAATGCTTCATCTTGTAGAAATAAATTTGACATTTTTATAAATTGAAGGGGAAGAAGTGAATGCAATGAGCTCAATTTTAAAAATACAATCGAAAAACTATGCAATCTACAATGTTATTCAAATGAGAGCTAGGAGGGAAATTTTGAATTTTGAATTTTGGAATCTAAGTTGCAAAATTCAATAACACAAAATTCTAAGAAACATGATTATAAAAAATGAACCAATTTATTTAAAGAAGGAATGGTGTAATTTCCAGGAATGATGATAATTATCCAAAAGAGATTGAAAATTAAAATTAGGGTGTCCTGAAAAATCTGTTAATTTTATAAATTCAATGTTGTTGAATTGAAATTTTTTAATTTAAAATTAGGGTTGTTCTTAATTAACCACTTAATTTTAAACTATATCTTGAAAATTGAATGTTGAAAGTGGAGATTATTTTTGATGTTAGAGGGAACAAAAGTTGACAAAATCAACCAATTTTCTAGAATTGAGCAGTAAAACATAGTCTAACAGTCTCCCAAAATTTCAGGAAAAAAGCCAGGGACTGTTCGTAAGTTATGCACGATCCCTTCAACTTTTTTTGAATTTTTTAGGGATGATAGATACGATGATTTTATTACTAATTCCAAAAAATTTAGTGATTTTATGATCTATAGATAGGTGAATTTAAGCTCAGAATGTTGAAATAGAACCTAATTAGGGTTTTGTGAAATATGATGAATTGAAAGAAAATTTTGAAGAATACCAAACCTAATGGATAGGGCCAACTTGGAAAATGTTTAGAGGACTAAAAATTAATGAATTTGATTGAAATTTGCACAAACTCCAATTTAATTTAAAAATTAGGGTTTTAGATCCTAACCAATTGATTTTGAAATTTTGAATATTTTTAGTAAGAAGACAAATCTGAAAATAATGATAAATCTAAAAAAATGAATTAAGATCCAAATTTTGCACAAGTTCAATTTCAAATCTAAATTTTTTGTAAATTGCAAGGAAATCAAACATGCAATTTTGATTTTTTTTTCGACCTTAGGAGGTTTAAAAATTGATAGAATCAACCAAATCTCTAGATTTAAGCAGTAAAATATAGTCAAATCCAACTCCCAAATTTCAAAATAAATGTCAAGGACTATGCGTAAATTATGCACAGCTCGACAAACATTTTCTGAAATTTTCAGAGATGAAAGATATTATGATTCTACTACGGAGTCCAGAAAATTATCTGGTTTGGAGATGTTTAGATAGATCAAATAAGCAGTCAAAGGTCGAAATAGGAGATCCCTTAAAATTTAGGGTTTTACTGTTTAACCACTTAATTTTTAGAATAAAAAGACTGATTTTAATTGCAAATTTGAAATAGAAATCAGATCTAAAACAAACAATAAAAATTATATACTTCACATGCTTAATTTCCTCAAAATGAAAAATTAAGGTTTTTATGCAATTAACCTCTAAATTTCGCAAAAAGATCAAACTCAGAAGTGAAATTTTAAAGTTCACATTGCAATTATTCAGATCTAACAAATAAAAAATCAAAATTAAGATATAGGATGTCGGGTTCACCAAAATGTAAAGTGGAAAATTGAACCCTAGTGATTCCCCACCTAGGAGAGAGAAAGGAAATCACTAGGATGATTTTCACTTGGGAGATACTTTACATTCAAAAGAGGGGTTGAATTCACTAGATCCAAACCTTGTAGTGAATAAGGATCTGAATACTAAGTGAATTTCAAGGGCGCAATGCAATTTATCCTCTTTTGTAAGTAGAAGAGTTGACTTGTTGACTATGCAGAAAATGAACACAAAATGGGTGAAATAAGGAGCTACCGATTCGAGATCGCATTGTAACTTTGGATCTGAGGTATTTAGACTTATACAAACCTTCCCTATAAATTTAGAGAAAATTCATCGGGACCGTGCGTAAGTTATGCACGGTCCTTCAAAAAATTCGCAAGATGAAAAGGGTTTTTCCATCTCTGCAAATGAATCCTAAATTTACAATTATAGTCACGCACCTGCAACTTGTGTTGGTATTTTAGATATGTTGATATGGTTTTTTCATTGATGTAAACACTTATCAACTCTAGTCAAGCCTACTAGCACTTGGAGATTTGGGAATGTTCACCGACAAGCAAGTGACTTTATGCACAGTCACTGGTATCTTATTCATCGACATGATATATTATTCAGCGACACTTGAAATGACATGGAAAACACTTGGTTATGTCAAAGACATCATTTGGACAGTTTTTCTTGGAGATTTGTTCATTGATATATTCATGTTTGCATATTTGTTGTTACTGACAAATAGGTCCAGGATAAACGCTGACAGGCCTATTTATTCCAAATTAGCAACACATGCTATGGAGATGATTTATTATTGTTGTAAATGCATTAAGATGAAATGTTGAATTAGATATTGCATTGGTTATTGATTTAATTGTACATTGTTTTATTGTAATATCTTTTGTAAAGTCGACCTATACATTTTGGTCCTAGGTTTTGGTATATATGTAAGATCTTATTTGTAAGATCGATATGCGATTGGGAAAAATATTTGTATAAAGGTATATGTGAGACATCATTTGAAGGTTGAAGGAAGGTTTTTGTGAAGACACATCAGAACTACACTAGTACTGAATCCAGCATATGAAGATGCTAATTTAAGTAGTACATCATTATTGGATTTAACGATCCAATTGTAGTCAGCGTGACTCCCATTTGTGTTTGAGCAGTGAGCTCTAGGCGCTTGGCCTTTCTGCATGTGCAGAACCCCTATTGTATACACATACTATATGTAGTAGTATCATTTGATTGTGGGTAAGGTTTCCCACTGTGGTTTTTCCCCTTACGGGGTTTCCATGTACAAATATTGGTGTTATGTGTTGTGGATGATATTGTCTTTCTGTTTCATGCATTAATCTTTACCAGTACTGCAATTAACTGATAAACTGTCTACCGACATTAAGTTTGGTTTACCGGTATTAAGCATTAAGTTTGGTTAAGTTGTTTTGGTTTGAATTTATTTGACAACTGATTCACTCCCACCCACTCTCAGTTGCCTCTAGGACCTAATAATTGATATCAGAGCTTAGTCCTTTTTTTTTGGAAGTTTAATAGCTTGAGGATATCCAATGTCTTCTAACTATTTCAGGAAGGACACTCCTAAACTTGATGGAACTAACTATGGCAAATGGAAGATTAGGATGGAGACACATCTAAATTGCATTGGAAAGGACACCTGGGAAGTTACAAAGAATGGCTATACTACTCCTACTCATGGTCAACCTAATCCACCTAACTTGCTTAAAGATGAGGAAAATGATTGCAAAGCAAGAGAAGCACTTTTGAGCACATTATCAAATCAGCAAATCATGGGATTATCAGATAGATCTACTGCTACACCTATTTGGGACCATTTGGAAACATTGAATGAAGGAGATTCCATAGTCAAAATTGCAAAACTTGAGAGCTTCCTGGTCAGGTATGAAAATCTAAAAATGGAAGAAGATGAAAGAATTTTTGCTTTTATGGAAAGAGTTAATGAAATTGTTTTAGGTATTAAATGTTGTGGAGGAACCTTAAGTGAAGATGAAATTGTTTCAAAAGTTTTAAGAGGATTTCCACCAGCATACAAAATGAAAGTTACTGCTATAAATCAGTTAAGAACAATGCCTAATACATCAGTAACTAGAGATACATTGATTGAAAACTTTCAACTTTTGAAATTGAGGAATTTAGTCATGTTGCTACTATAAAGAAAGATTTAGCTTTTAAGGCATCATCATCATTTGAAAAGTCTGATTGGAAAGCTTTTTATTCAAGAGAACTTGAAGAAAACAGGAGAGAAAATGAAGATCTTGAAGAACTTGAAGCACTATTTGCAAGGAAAATGCCTAAAGGTCCAATTGGAAGTAAGTATGAAGGTAAAGCACCCTTTAAATGTTTTAGCTGTAATAAGATTGGTCATATGGCTTCAAGATGACCTAATAGACATGTAAGATTAAAAGAAGAAGCTAGAAGAACATACAAGCCTAACCCAAAATATCAGAGATATAGATTTTGGAAGAATAAAGGCAAGTCTTGTATCTTGGTAATGAAGGAGTCACTAATGATTCTGATGAGGATCCGATAGACAATGGATGGGTCTTTGTTGCTATTACAAAAGATCAACTGACACCTACTGTTCAATCGGTAGAGCAGGCCGTGGCAGCTAAAGTTGAGGTTAAGGATGAATGGTTCATTGATTCAAGATGTTCATATCATATGACTAGTGATAAAAGTAAATTCTTGACTTTTCAGGAATATAATGGAGGTCTGGTAAGATTTGGAAATGATAAAGCTTGTTTGATCAAAGGTAAAGGTACTATATCTCTTGATGATAAGCATGATACTGACAATGTTTACTATGTTGAAGGATTGAAGCATAATCTTTTGAGTCTTGGTCAATTAGTTGAAAAATGATTTCAATTACAATTCAAGAATGGGAAATGCAAAATTATGAACAAAACTAGTTTGGAAATTGCAATCAGTAATCAAACTAGAGGTAATATCTTTCATTTGAATAATAATGAAAAAACATGCTTGATTGCACATATTGATGATAGTTGGCTATGGCATAAGAGACTTTGTCATGTAAATTTTGATTGCATTGTGAAAATCAGTACAACTAAAGCAGTTAGAGACTTACCTAAAATTGTTAAGCCTCAGAATCCAGTATGAAAGGAATTTCAATTTGGAAAACAAGTTAGAGCATCTTGTAAAAGTATTCTAGAAAAATCCAATAGTGCTCTTGACTTAATTCATACTAACTTATGTGGTTCAGCTAGAACTAAAATCTTACAAGGTGATAGATATTTCATGCTAATCATTGATGACTATTCTAGAATATGTTGGGTTACTTTTCTCAAAGAAAAATCAGAAGCACTTGGGAAATTCAAGCTATTCAAGGTGATGGTAGAAAATGAAACCGGTAAGAAAATCAAATGTCTGAGATCAGATCAAGGAGGTGAATTTACATCTAAGGAATTTAATACATTTTGTGAAGTAAATGGAATCAGAAGACAGTTATCAGCACCCCGTACACCCCAACAGAATGGAGTTGTAGAAAGGAAAAATAGAACTATCTTGGATGCAGCTAGAAGTATGTTATCAGAAGAAAATCTACCACATGTATATTGGAGAGAGGCAGTAAGCACATCAGTCTACACATTCAACAAAGTTCACATCAAAGGTGAAACTGGTAAGACCCCTGATGAACTATGGTTTAGCATTACTCCTACTCTTAAATATTTTAGAATATTTGGAATTAAATGCTATTGTCTACCCCAACATTAATAACAATAATATCTCTAATTGAAATCTCAATCCAAAGTTTGGATATTCATATGGTAGAGTTTACTATTCTCATGGTTGGTGTTCATTTAGTTGTCAATCCAGGAACATAAAACTTGAAATGGGTCTGCAAGATATATGCACTAAGCTCCTTGAATGATTATTCTCAATTACTAGCAGAAATGTAGGATTAAAAATCAGAAAGACTAAATGAAATCTTTTCAAAATTCTACTAAAATGAATTAATGGAAATAACAGGACTAACACTGTTCTGCCTTGGCTGCAGGAACAGTCAAAGGATCTCTTTCCAGTGGCTACAGGAACATCCCAGTCATGAACTTCTACTGCAACTAAGTAAAAACTAACTTCAATAATTATAAACACAGAATCACTCACCAAGTGGGCCCCCTTGGATAAGTGATATCAAACTCTCAGTAAAGAACTCTTAACAGATCAGAATAACATGTTTTTATTCATTTCTTCCTGAAAGATGATTACATATCCAAAAGATGAAAATCTAGAATACATGACAAAACCTGCTCAATCCTTTTCCATTCTGTCTAACACTCAGAAAAGAAGGGAGAGTTTATTAAATAGATAAGACAAACTACAACGGATAACTACAATTATGCCCAAAAGAAAAGGTAGATCACTGCTAGACAAAGGGGATAACAGAGAGCTTGGCTACAGGAACTATGGATCTATAACCAAACCATAGTCCTTTGCACGTCAAAGAAATATTTTACAAATTAAACATGTACTGGAGTGAAACTCCCATGGTGAAGTACAACTACTCCGATTATGCCTTAGATCACTCTCGCTTGAATCTCCTTCAATTTGACCTCTAGCTCTCTAGCGTGATTCTCCAATCCTTAGGTGCGGAAGAGAATTCTTCATTGCAGCATCAATTATTACCTGCACTAAAACAAAAATAGAATACAAGGACATGCATATGTATCTTACTTTAACTAATACATTCATTAACTCACATATGAAATCATCCTATATAATCCGCATATCATAGAGACAAACCATTTGGCTGCAGGAATAAATTGGCATGGCTGCAGGAAGAAATTGGCAAGGTTCAAACATGATTTCTTAAGTTCGGTTTTTAAAACATGGATTACATATAGTCAATGCACAATATTTTACTATCATAATGCAACCCAAAAGATAGCAAAAACCTAAAAGTCCTGATAAAAATATGTCAATACACCAACTTATCAGCTATATTAGAAGAGATGAGTATATTGGAAAATTTGATCCTAGAAGTATGAAGGAATATTTCTTGGTTACAGAAAAATGTTGAGAGCACAAATGTGAAAATTGATGAACAATTTAGAGGAACTTCAAGGTATATAGACTCTAAACCAGCAACAGAGATACTAAGAAATGAACACACACCAATACAGAATGAAGATCTAGTTACACCGGTATCATCTGAAAATTCCATTGTAACTGAAGAACAATAGCAAACAAAGACACCCCAGTATGTAAGGTTGAATCATTTTGAAGATCAGGTAATTGGGAACAAGTATCAAGGAGTTATGATAAGAGGAAGAATGGAAAATGAAGAGGTATGTCTTATTTCTCAAATTGAACCAGCATCAATTAATGAGGGATGTGAAGATAAACACTGGATTAAAGCTATGGAAGAAAAATTAAAACAAATTTAGAAGAATAACACATGGACATTAGTTCCCCGGCCTAAAGGCAAAAATGTAATTGGAACAAAATGGGTATTCAGAAACAAACTCAATGAATATGGTAAGGTAATCGAAAATAAAGAAAGACTAGTATGTAAGGGATATTCATAGAAAGAAGGAATTCATTATAATGAAAGCTTTGCACCGGTAGCCAAAATTGAGGTAGTCAGATTATTCTTGGCTTTTGTAGCACACAGGAAATACAAAGTATATTAAATGGATATTAAATGTTCATTTCTGAATGGAGATCTTGAAGAAGAAGTTTACATTGAGAAACCTGATGGATATTCTTTGACAGATAACAAAGATATGGTTTGCAGGTTAAGGAAAGCTTTGTATGGGTTGAAGCAAGCTCCAAGAGCTTGGTATGCTAGATTGGATAAATATCTTTTGAAGATTGGTTTTTCTAAAGGTAATGTTGATAGCAACTTATACTATAAAGTGACTAATGATGACATCTTGGTTATAAAAGTTTTTGTTGATGATATAATCTTTGGAGGAGAAGATGGTTTGTGTAAAGACTTTTCTATTGAAATGCAGCAACAATTTGAAATGTCTATGATTGGAGAGATAAAATTATTTTTAGGATTACAGATTTCACAGACTGATAAAGGTATATTCTTGAGTCAATCTAAGTACTTAAAGGAGTTACTAAAGAAATTTGGGATGGAAAACTCTAAACCGGTAAGCACACCTATGACTACAACTGATAAATTATCACTAAGGGATGAATCTACACCTATTAATCTGACTAGGTACAAATCTATGATAGGAGGTCTATTGTATTTGACACAAACAAGACCTAATATTTTGAATGCAGTATGTATTGTTTCAAGATTTCAGAGTAATCCCAAAGAAAATCATGAATTAGCTGTAAAAAGGATTTTCCAGTTCTTACAAGGCACTACAAATATTTGCCTATGGTATCCTAGAGATGAAAACTTTGAATTATGTGCATACATAGATGCAAATTGGGTAGGAGATATAGATGACAGAAAAAGAACCACCGATGGAGCATTTTTTCTTGGAAGCATATTAATTTCTTGGTTGAGTAAGAAACAAAGTTTCACATCTCTATCAACAGTAGAATCAGAATATGTTGCAGCAGCAACTAACTATACATAGGTATTATGGCTTAAGCAAATGTTGAAGGACATAAAGGTAAAATGCAAAGAACCTATAACTATCTATTGTGATAATACAACAACAATTGATATATCTAATAATCAGGTACTACATTCTAAACCTAAACATGTCTCTATCAAACTAAATTTTCCAAAAGAGAATGTTGAAGAAAAAGAAGTAAAATTGGTTTATATGAATACTAAAGAGTAGATTGCAGATATTTTTACTAAGTCTTTGCCTAAGGAGACTTTTGAATATCTCAGAGAACAGCTTGGGGTCATACCCCCACTAGTAGAAACTTAGACAGTTGATGTTTATCATCAACCGACAGAACTAACAGAGAAATCTTGTACTCCAGTTTTGATGAGGAGAGCTACTTCTCAGGGGGATTAGTTGGTATACTAAATAAGTTGGTATTTTGTATTTGAACCTAGTTTTTGTATTGCTTTGGAATTTGATGTCAAAGGGGGAGAGATTGATATGGAAAATCACATGTCACTCCTAGGGGGAGAGACTTTATCTCTTGGGGAGAGATTTTTATTTTGGGAGAGATTGATTACTCTCTGAATTTTGATCTCTAGTTATGTTGTTTTTTTTGGCATTTCTGTTTTGGCACTTTGATGGTTTTTCCATCCTGTGTTGCCATCAATCCCAAAGGGGGAGATTGTTGGTATTTTGGATATGTTGATATGGTTTTGTCATTGATGTCAACACTTATCAACTTTGGTCAAGCCTACTGGCACTTGGAGATTTGGCAATGTTCACCAACAAGCAAGTGACTTTATGCACAGTCACTGGTATATTATTCACCGACAGGAAATATTGTTCATCGACACTTGAAATGTTATGGAAAACACTTAGTTATATCGAAGACATCGTTTGGATAGTTTGTCTTGGAGATTTTTTCATTGGTATATTCGTGTTTCCATATTTGTTGTTACCGGCAAATAGGTCGAGGATAAACACCAGCAAGGCCTATCTATTCCAGATCAGCACGACATGCTATGGAGATGATTTATTATTGTTGTAAATGCATTAAGCCAATATGTTGAATCAGATATTGCATTGGTTATTGATTGAATTGTAAATTGTTTTATTGTAATATCTTTTGTAAAGCCAACCTATACATTTTGGTCCTAGGTTTTGGTATATATGTAAGATCTTATTTGTAAGATCGATATGCAATTGGGAAAAATATTTGTATTAATGTATATGCGAGAATAAGCAGAGCAATACACGCAAACATAATTTGAAGGTTAAAGGAAGGTTTTTGTGAAGACATATCAAAACTACACTGATACTGAATCCAGCATATGAAGATGCTATTTTAAGCAGTACATCATTATTGGATTTAACCATCCAATTGTAGTTAGTGTGACTCCCATTTGTGTTTGAGCAGTGAGCTCTAGGCAATTGGCCTTTCTGCATGTGCAAACACCCTATTGTATACACATACTATCTGCAGTAGTATCATCTGATTGTGGGTAATATTTCCCACTATGGTTTTTCCCCTTACAGGGCTTCCATGTACAAATATTGGTGTTATGTGTTGTGGATGATATTGTCTTTCTATTTCATGCATTAATATTTACTGGTACTACAATTAACTAATAAACAGTCTACCAGCATTAAGTTTGGTTTATCCGTATTCAGCATTAAGTTTGGTTAAGTTGTTTTGGTTTGAATTTATTTGACAACTGATTCACCCCCCCCCCCTCTTAGTTGCCTCTAGGACCTAACAACTTGCACATAGAAAAGAAGGGAAGAAGGGTTGTTGATAGGGGTTTGCCTTAGTCAAACCTCGGTTGAGGAATTTGTTGGCCATTTAGAGGAATTGATTATGTGTTGCATTGATGTTTTCTCATTGATGTCAACACTAGTTGTTTTGGATGCTTTATCGACACCCTTCTGGTCCCGGTAGGTTGAGTAGTTTCTGGTTGGTTTGGATCGGGTATGGTTTGGTTATGGAATTGGCTTATTCATGATATTCATGTTCATATTCAGTCAATTAGTTTTGGTCTGGTGATCAGATGCTATCCTATTTGCCCGAAATTTTGATTTGTTGTTCAGGAGAGGGTTTCACCGACAAATGTTTTAATGAAGATCTTTGATGATATGCATAAGTGGTGTTGGTGCAGCCTTTGGTATGGATTAAGGATGTTGATGGTGATCATGTTTGAGACTTGGTGGATGGAGATCATTTCTTTAGCATGTGGACCTATATTGGGTCCTAGTTGATCTAGGTTATGGACTGGCTTAATGTAACATGTGGATTGGACCTCTCGATGTGTTTTCGGGATGTCTTATGTGTTGGATATTATTTGTTTGGTCTAAGGCCGACATGTGTTGTAATTATGTAATTGGTTTATTGTCTGGTGGCTGACCTAATTGTTTATGGTCAAGGGTTTGTATATATATGATGTAAGATCTCATTTTAGATCACATATGGGAATGGGATTAGGAGATTATCTATGTGAATAATGTAATATCATTTAGGCAAAGGATTTGGTCAATTATTGGAGATCAAGTTGGGTTTATGTAAGAGGATTTAGTCCTCTGGTATTGAGCTTAACTAGAACTGTACTCAAGCATAGGAGATGATATCATTGCAGTTCATTCATTATTTCGGATTGTAGTTTGGATTTCTATGTAGTTAGTGAGACTCCTTTTGTGATGAGTAGTGCACTCTAGGTTGTTGGTCTTCTTGCAAGTGTAGGCCCCTCAATTGTAATTCACATACTTATTGTAGATGTATTATCTGACTGTGGGTAGGATTCCCACCGTGGTTTTTGCCTTTATCAGGTTTTCCACATATAAATCTTGGTGTCATGTGGATGGTATCTATTCTCTTATTATTGTTTATGCTTAATTGGTTTAACTGATATTCTAGTATTTTCCTTAAGCATTTCGGTATTAATGTTTTGGGTTTCGGTATTAAAGATTTAATTGCTAAATGTTCTGGTAATTTATGACAACTGATTCACCCCCCCTCTAGGGTGTTTTCTAATTATTTGAGCTATCTAGCAATTGGTGTCAGAGCTTTGATCCTCTCTACAGAAATCTTAACCACTTGAGGAAGATCCTATGGTGGCTAATAGTTCAAGTTCATCTAGTTCATCTGGAGCTATCTTTCAGAGAGATATTCCTAGGCTTTATGGAAATAATTACATAGTATGGAAGATTCAGATGGAGACTCATCTAAGATGTCTTGGTAAGGAGATTTGGGAGATCATGCCAAATGGTGTTACACCTCATAATCTGGCATCTAGAAATCCTCCTCCAGAAAACTTGGATAAGGAGCTTGAGAATGATTGTAGAGAAACAAAATCCCTCTTGTCTGCACCTTTTGATCAACAAATAATGGGATTAACTGACAAATCATCTGGAAGGGCTATATGGGATAAGTTGGAGACTCTTATGTTAAAATTGTAAAACTTGATCGTTACTTGGTGAGATATGAGAACCTGAAGATGGAAGAAGATGAAAGGATTACTGCTTTCAAGGAAAGGGTAAATGAGATTGTTATGGGAATTCAATGTTGTGGTGGAACTCTGAGTGAAGATGAAATTGTTTCTAAAGTTCTGAGAGCCCTATCACTGACATACAAGATAAAGCCTATTGCAATTAATGAGTTGAGGACAATGGCTAATACATCTGTCAATAGAGATACTTTGGTTGGGAAATTATCTGCTTTTGAGCTTGAAGAATTTGGACCTTCTGGAGCTATGAAGTCTAAACCTTCTTTTCATGCATATACATCATCAACGGACAAGCAAGATTGGAAAACTTTGTATGGAAAAGAATTAAATGATATGAAGAGAGAAGATGAAGAGTTTGACAAACTTGAAGCCATATTTTCTAGAAGGGTACCTAAAGGACTGAGAGGAAGTAAGTATGAAGGAAAAAACCTTTTAAATGTTTTGCTTGTAATAAGATAGGTCATTTTGCTTCTAGATGTCCTAAAAGGAATTCAAGATTTGAAGAAAGAGTTAGAAGATCTTTTAAGCCTAACCCTGGATATCAGAACAACTATAAGTACAAGAAAAACAAAGACAAATCATGCTACATAGTGGATGAGGAAGGCATTTCCGATTCTGATGATGAACCGACAAAATATTTTGCTAGTAGTTTCAGCAATGGAAAGGAATGGGTGTTCCTGGCTATCAGGGAAGATGTTTTGACACTGGAAGAGAATGTACCAAAAGAGAAGGCACTTGCTACTAAAATTGAAGACAAGGATGAATGGGTAATTGACAGTGGTTGTTCACATCATATAATTGGAGATAAAGGGAAGTTTCTATCTTTGCAAGAATTTGATGGTGGTCTGGTTAGATTTGGAAATGACAAAGCATGTATGATCAAAGGAAAAGGAACTATATCATTGGAAGGTAAGAACAATACTAATAATTTTTATTATATTGAAGGTTTAAGGCATAATATTTTGAGTGTAGGACAATTGGTGGATAAAGGATTTCAATTACAGTTCAACGATGGAAAATGCAAAATCATTAGCAGATCTAGTTTGGAGATTGCAATAGGCACACAGATAAAAGGTAATATATTTCATTTGAATTCCGATGAGAAGACATGTTTGATTGCATAGATTGATGAAAGTTGGCTATGGCGTAAGAGGCTATGTCATGTGAATTTTTATTGCATTGTGAAGATCAGTTCTACTAAGGCAGTTAGAGATATACCTAAGATTGTGAAGCCTTATAATCTAGTATGTATAGAATGTCAAATGGGTAAACAGGTCAGAACCTCTTTTAGGAGTATACAAGATAAATCTAATGATGTTGTTGATCTTATTCATACTGATTTGTGTGGCTTTGCTAGAGTTAAAAGTTTTCAAGGTGATAGATATTTCATGCTAATCATTGATGATTATTATAGAATGATGTGGGTTGCTTTTATAAGGGAGAAATCTGAGGCATTTGAAAAGTTTAAAATCTTTAAGGCTAAAATGGAAACTAAGATAGGATTGAAGATTAAATGTTTGAGGTCAGATCGTGGTGGAGAATTCACATCTAGTGATTTTAATAACTTTAGTGAGAAGCATTGCATAAGGAGACAATTTTCTGCTCCCCGGACACCTCAACAAAATGGACTTGTGGAAAGAAATAATGAAACTATCTTGGATGCAGCTAGGACAATGATGATGGAAGCTAGTCTACCTCATATCTAATGGAGAGAAGTTGTGAGCATGATGATTTATACATTAAACAAAGTACATATCAAAGGAGAAACTAGTAAGACACCTTATGAATTATGGTTTGGCAATACACCTACAATTAAGTATTTCACAATATTTGGTAGTAATTGTTATATTAGGAGAGATGATATCATAGGAAAATTTAATCCTAGATGTGATGAAGGCATATTTCTTGGTTATTCTAATGAAAGAAAGGCATATAGATGTTATAACAAAAGATTTCAGAGAATTGTGGAGAGTGCTAATGTCAAGGTGGATGAGATGAATAGAGGTCAAATCAGACTTTATGAGAAAGAACCAATGGTGGAAATGATTATATCTAAATTAGTAGCATCTTTACCAGAACAGAGTGTTGAACCAGTTACTCCGACAGTATCAGAAAATTCTATAGTAACTGAAGAACCGGGAAGAGGAACAAAGAGTCAGAATACTCCTAGGTATGTGAGATTGAATCATTCAAACGATCATATTATTGGGGATAAAAACCATGGGGTAATGACAAGAAGAATACTAGAAACTAATGAGGTATGTTTAATTTCTCAAGTTGAACCCGTATCAGTAATTGAGGCATGTAAAGATGAATATTGGTCAAAAGCTATGAAAGAAGAATTAGATCAGATTGAATAGAATAACACATGGACTTTAGTTCCTCAGCCTAAAAATAAGAATGTTATTGGAACTAAATGGGTTTTAGATATAAATTGAATGAGGATGGTCAAGTTGTAAGGAGTAAGACTAGATTGGTTTGTAAAGGATATTCTTAGAAGGAAGGAATTGATTATGGTGAGAATTTTGCACCTCTAGCTAGGATTGAAGCTATAAGAATATTTCTTGCCTATGTTTCCCATAAGAACAACAAGATTTATCAGATGGATGTTAAGTGTGTAGTTTTCTAATGAGGATCTTGATGAGGAAGTTTATATTAAGCAACCTGATTGTTTTTCACTATTAGATGATACAAAAATGGTTTGCAGGTTAAAAAAGGCTTTATATAGATTAAAACATGCACTCAGAGCTTGGCAAGGTTGGATAAATATCTTTTGAAGCTTGGTTTTACTAAAGGTAATGCTGATAGTAATTTATATTATAATATCACTAATGATGATATAATGATTATTGAACTATTTGTTGATGAGATTATTTTGGAAGTGAAGATAAGTTGTGTAAGGAATTTGCTAACAATATGAAGAATGAATTTGAGATGTCTATGATTGGGGAAATGAAATTTTTCTTAGGTTTGCAACTTACTCAGATTGACAAAGGTATTTTCATCTATCAAACTGAGTATGTTAGGGAATTATTGAATAAATTTGGTATTGGAGATTCTAAACTGGTAAGTACTCCTATGGTTATAAGTGATAAATTGATAGGGAAAGATGTTTCTGCACTAATTAATCCTACAAGATACAAATCTATGATTGGAGGTCTGCTTTATTTGACTCAGACTAGGCCTGACATAATGAATGTTATTTGTATTATATCAAGATTTCAGAGTGATCCTAGAGAAAATCATGAGAGTGAGGTGAAAAGGATTTTAAGATACTTACAAGGTACATCAGAATATGGTTTGTGGTACCCTAAGGATGATGACTTTACTTTATGTGCATATACCAATGTTGATTGGGCTGGAGATGTTGATGACCAGAAAAGTACATCCGGTGGAGCTTTCTTTCTTGGAAAGAAGTTGGTTTCATGGATTAGCAAGAAGCAGACATGTACTTCTTTATCTACTACTGAAGCTAAGTATGTTGCTACTGCTACTAACTGTACATAGGTTCTATGGATGAGGCAAATGTTGAAGGATATATAGGTGGATTGTAATGAATCGGTAGTTATTTACTATGATAACTCTACTACTATTGATATATTAAAGAATCTGGCATTTCATTCTAAGACAAAGCACATATCTATCGAGTATAACTTTTTAGAGGAAAAGGTGGAAGCAAATGAAGTTAGACTGGTTAATGTAAACACTAAAGAGAAGATTGCAAATATCTTCACTAAACCTTTGCCTAAGGAATCATTTGAGTACTTCAAAGATAGATTGGGAGTTTATGCCCATCTGGTAGAGACTTGATCGATGCTTTTTAGCATCAGTCCGGTATGCATTATCAAAGATATTTTTCATTTTGGCACTAATGTGGGGATGTTGCTACTCAGGGGGAGTAATTATCTTTATGATTCAATGGTTTATGTTTTTTCTTTGATATTTTTGTCAAATTTTTGGCATTGATGTCAAAGGGAGAGAAATACTGATGTGAAAAAGAGAAACTTAAGGAGTTGTATATATTAGGGGGAGAGATATATGTGTAATTTAGAGATTTACAAGATATCATTCACAACAGGAGTTTTCTCTTTGTTTCATAACTTCATTGCTATATCTTTATGTGGGAGACTATTGGTTATCTTCCACTAGGGGGACTTGTCCGGCATTTCTTGGTACTTAGATGTTTTTCACATCTAGTGTTTCCATCAATTGCAAAGGGTGAGATTGTTGGAAATTTGGAGGAAAGGATTATGTGTTGCATTGATGTTTTGTCATTGATGTCAATACTAGTTGTTTTGGTTTTGGATGCTTTACCAACACCCTTTTGGTCCTGGTAGGTTGAGTAGTTTCTGGTTGGTTTGGATCTGACATGATTCTGTATGCTCTGGTATGGTTTGGTTATGGAATTGGCTTATTCATGATACTCATGTTCATATTTCAGTCAGTTGGTTTTGGTTTGGTGATCGAATGCTATCTTGCTTCCTTGGAAGCTTGATTTGTTGTTCCGATGATGGTTTCACCGGCAGAGCTTTTAATGAAGATCTTTTATGATATTCATAAGTGGTGTTGGTGCAGCTTCTAGTATAGATTCAAGATGCTAATGGTAATCATGTTTGAGACTTGGTGGATGGAAATAATTTATTTAGCATGTGGACCTATATTGGGTCCCGGTTGATCTAGGTTATGGATCAGCAATGTAACGTGTGTATTGGACCTCTCGATGTGTTTTCGGGATGTCTTATGTGTTGGATATTACTTTTTTGGTCTAAGGCTGACATGTTTTGTAATTATGTAATTGGTTTATTGTTTACTGGCTAGCCCGATTGTTTATGGTCAAGGGTTTGTATATATATGATGTAAGATCTCATTGTAGATCACATATGGGAATGGGATTAGGAGATTTTCTATCGGGATGTCTTATGTGTTGGATATTATTTGTTTGGTCTAAGGCCAACATGTTTTGTAATTATGTAATTTGTTTATTGTCTAGTGGTCGACCTGATTGTTTATGGTCGAGGGTTTGTATATATATGATGTAAGGTCTCATTGTAGATCACATATGAGAATGGGATTAGGAGATTATATGTTTGAGTAATGTAATATCATTTAGGTAGAGGATTATGTGAATCATTGGACGTCAACTTGGGTTTATGTAAGAGGATTTAGTCCTCTGGTATTGAGCTTACCTGTAACTGTACTCAGGCATAGGAGATGCTATCATGGTAGATTATTCATTATTCTAGATTGTAGTCTGGATTTCTATGTAGTCAGTGAGACTCCTTTTATGATGAGCAGTGCACTCTAGGTTGTTGGCATTCCTGCAAGTGCTCTGCAAGTGCAGGCCCCTAAATTGTAATTCACATACTTACTATAGAAGTATAATCTAACTGTGGGTAGGCTTCCCACCACGGTTTTTCCCTTTACCTAGTTTTCCATTTATAAATCTAAGTGTCATGTGGATGGTATTTATTCTCTGATTATTGTTTATGTTGGAAACCAATAACACTGAGAGGGGGGGGGGGGGGGTGAATCAATGTTATACCAGAATAGTAGATTTTAGCCTCAACAAAACATTCATACACCAATTGGTATACCGATATAAACAAAATTGAAAGAAGTAAAGAAACCAATAAGACAAACACATAAATGAGAATTATAACACGTAGATTTATACATGGAAAACCTCAAAGGGGAAAAACTATGAGATTTTGCCAAGATCAAGGGCTCAATGAAAAATACAATAGAGTGACAAAATAGATGATAGAAATAAACTATATTCTATCAAGATGAAAATACTGATCAACTGGATCATCAAGCATTACATACAATGAATATGAGCCTAGTTATATAGGCAAGGCTATATGGATATGTGAGAACACAAACATGCCATGTGGCTGAATAAGAAACAAGGATAGGTAGGAAATAGATGTGGGTAGGTAGGAGAAACAATATAATATTCCACATGAGGTGGATCACCAACCGAAGGTGGAATGTAACAACAAGATAAGACCACAAAAGGTGGAAATTCTCCTACACACACTATCCCAATGTGGCACAAACACCCAAGTGTCTCATACCCAAACTACTATGAAATAAATTTCCTAACTAAACTTAAGTAAGGTGTAATAATATCCAAGATATATAATTATTTACAACAACAAACCCCCTTAAGTGCAACTTAGGGGAATGCACTTAAGTCTACAATGCAACTAAGAAATACACGATGGCTCCTGACTACTAGGCCATGTTAGGTACCATTGTACAAATGCAAATGCATGCAAACCAATGCAATGAAATCTCTCACAAAGCGAGGAAAGAGAGAAAACCCAATGGGACAAAAACCCTCCCCCTAAAGAGAAATGAAAACTACATACAAAGAACTCTCATAGAAGTATGTGAAGGACAAAACCCCATGTGAGGAAAAAGTCCCCCCCATATGACAGAAGAAGAAGAGAGACTGGGAATCCCCCCCCTCAATGTGGAATCTGCACCAATGATAAAAGCCTGATGATTAATGAAGAAAATGTTCCACAAACGTCGAACCACGTTCCTCCCCTTAGGAAGAAACAAAACCAAAGGTGTATCCATGAAGTCTCCCCAATCATGAAAGGAAGATGTATGAAAAATACTCATGATGAAAGGAATATCTGAAAATTGTTCAAGCTTCCCCATGTCAATGTTGAAAGTTACCCCCTCCAAAGGTGGTAAACTGCACCACACTGCTGAAAAAACCACTCCAAGATCTAATGGAGAAGAATGTAGAACAATATCCAAAGAATCGCATGTCTCCTCCAACTGTTAGACAAAAGTATCCACAATCATGTCAACCTCTAAAGATTGATCATGTAGAGAATGCACAAGAGGGTCAAAGTGATCCCTTGCAACAATCAAAGAAGGATCATCTTCATCAAAGAGAAGATGAATGTCATCAATGATGTCTCCCAAATCTGCAATGTAGGACTCTACAAACAAACCTTCAATGTATATCAAGTAGGCATCCCAATCAACTGAAGCTGGAAGACATGGAATATATTGTTGCACTGAATCACAAGAAGGCAAAATTCTTGTACTAGCTACATCATCAGGTGCAATAGGTGGTGTGATATCAATAGAAGGAGATGAAAGGAAAGGCTCAAGAATGGGGTCAAATGTGAGAATCCCCAAGTTCAAGTGCCCAATGTTCTCCTCAAAATCTAAATCATCAACATAGGAAGAATCAACCTCATTAATAGGACCAAAATGTGAAAATGAGTACAACCGAGATGCATGATCAATCACCCCAGTCGCAATGATGGCTCCACTCTCCAAGTCTCTAATGATAATTGAATCAGTTGTGAACTCCACAATTTTCCTAGTTGCCCCATGTGTGATTTGATAGATTGAAATAAGATTGTTTGTCAAGTGGGGTACACACAACACATCATTGGAGTCATACCCAATGGTAATAGATTCTTTCCCAATCACATCCATGTATGTATGATTGCCTATAAAAATATGCAGCATGTGGCAAGGCTCAAATGTAGAAAACATAGACTGTGAAGATGCCATATGATGAGAAGAACCTGAATCTAGAAACCATCTCCCTAAATCATGACTTGTAGTAGCACAAAGAACTTGTCCCTTTCCTTTATCTGTCCCAAAAGAGTGATCCTTTCCTTTATCCTTATCCTTGAAAGAAGAAGCCAACATAGACATTCTGGAAGGTAGGTTGATTTTGTTCTTCTCAAGATTTTCTTCAACTCATCAATATCCTTCTTATAACAATGATATTCATCATGTCCTAACTTCTTGCAATATCCACAAAAAAGATTGTCCTTATATGATTTCCTCTTAGGTGAGAATGGTGAATCACCTTGTTATGGAGAGGAAGTATGTTCTCCATCTTGATGTGGTTTTGACTTAGGTTGCTTTTGATTCTTGCCTTTTCCTTGATTGCTTTGATTCCCTTTGTTAGCTAGCAAAGCTTGTGACTTTGAAGATTTGAGAATCCCCATCTTAGTCAACTTAGATTTTTCAAGTATCAACATCTCCGTGAATGAATCAAATGAGGGAGAAGTGTATGAGGAACCTTGAGATAACCTATGGGTGTGAAAGCTAGATACAAAGGCTGCATAGTCTGAAGGAAGCTTGTCCAACAAGTTATAAACCAATTGAGCATCCTTTTTGTCAATTCCACAA
This sequence comes from Cryptomeria japonica, assembly GCF_030272615.1. Lineage (NCBI taxonomy): Eukaryota > Viridiplantae > Streptophyta > Pinopsida > Cupressales > Cupressaceae > Cryptomeria > Cryptomeria japonica. Next base: position 465,815,876 of record NC_081406.1, on the reverse strand, counting down.
TCCTTTACTTTTCTCTTAGCTCGTTTGCTTTTGTGACATAATCTTAGATTTTATCAAAATCCTTGGGATCCAAAGTTGTGAGTTCACTATCATGCTTGTAGCCCTTAATCTCATCAACTTGACCATATAATTTCTGAAAAATATCCCAAGCCTCTTTAATTGTGGTATGCTTATCAATGTGAAAAATGAGGTCATCTGATACATACTTTCTAAGAGTTCCAAGTGTCATACCATTCTTAGTAAGCCATTCAATTTGAGCATTAGGATCAGGTGGTGTTGTAATAGTTCCATTTACATAATGAATGAGTCCTTTTTCCATTAGTTTACTCCATGCCTTAATCTTCCATGATACATAATTATGAGGAGTTAAAAGTGGAAATTTAGGAGAACCCGTAGCACCAAAATGAAAAAAACACAAGATAGAGAGAGGCACAATCACACAAGAAACCCCCCCAAATTTACTCAATCAAGAAACACCCCCCCCCAAAAAAAATGGTGATTTGGCACTTTATACTTAGTGTGTATACAATGGGCCACGTGCAAAACAATGAAAAGTGGACTTCTGATTTCAATTTACAACTTCTCAAAATGAGATCTAAGAGACTTAAATAAGTACCAAATAGGCCAAAAATGACAAAATATTGAAAGTACAATTTTTACTCAAAATAACTATAAACAAATGGCAGATTATGAAAGTAGACAAAAAATTATGCACCTTTAAAAAAAATGGCACCTGAAAAGGAGGTTGTATGACCCCAAACGAAGCCTCTGAAGTTGCAAAATTAGGGATTAGACAGGTATAGTCATGAAGATCTGTAGTTTCTGAAAAATCCATCCATAAAAATTAGAAAATTCTTCCACCACTACGCTGAGCACAAAATTATAGCCCATTTCAAAACAAATTGCACCAAAAAAGGAGCAAAAATGAGTAAGATATGGCCTTCCAAAGTTGAACTGCAAAACTGAAAAGCTCAATGAGAGGGGGTTAAAAATTTTCAAAATAATGCTAATGTTAGCAAATGATAGGCTTAAATTTGACGCCTATCTTACCATCAAAAAAACTTCGCCTCCATGGCTATGTTGATGCATGTACTGTACAGAATATATGTCATGGCGAGCGTTGAATGGGTCATACATGATGATGTGGCAAATCTATTGACTGGGTTGATCGTACGCTTACGTGGTAGGGTGTGTGTCTAGTCCATGTGGAAAAGGGGCTTTATTGCTGAGGTGGCGGCGGTCAGAGGGCTGGCGGAAGGTTTGTTGGTGGCAGGGCCGAGGGGCCAGCGGATAGTGGTTGTTGTCTGTCGGCAAGCGGTGTCAGGGGCGGGTCAGAGCAGCGGTGCTGGAACAAAGGGCCACCGGGGAAGGTGAGGTCACCGATAGGGGAGCCGCTGGTCATTGGGGCTGGAGCAGAAGCCTGAAGGACTGTGGGGATTGCTGGGACTGGGAGGAGATACGGCTGTCGGAGGAGCACGAACGGTACGGTGGCAGTGGCAGTACAGACAGTGGGGGCACAAAGCTGTAGAAAAATCCTGTGGTATGAAGATCACAAGGGGGGGGGGTCTGCAGACCCCCCAAAAGATTTTTTTTTTTTTTTTCAAAAAATCTTTTACACCCTTTTTTCAAAAATTTTCCAAATTTTTCTTCCAGAAATGAAAAAACATTTTGGAGAAAAAAATATATTTTTTTTAAAATTTTGAAATCCGTACGACTATAGCCAAAATAGGCAAAAAAATTTCTCACCAAATATAGTCGACTTTATAGTCAAAATTTATGGAAACCGCCTCCCAGACTCAACCGTGATGTCCAAATCATTGTATGACGCCCCCAAAAAATGAAGATCCCTAAATCCAAAAATTGAAGCCTCCACAATGTCTCCAAAAGACTAATCAATGAAGCCCTATAGGCTCTGATACCATGTGAGATTTTGCCAAGATCAAGGGCTCAATGAAAAATACAATAGTTTGGAAGACTTTAGAGGTTAATTTGTTGAACACACAAAGCATTAATTGCTTTTCAAAGACTTTGGAGTCTCTGAGAAGTGACTCCAATTTGCTTAAGAATGTGACAATATTTAGGGGATGGATTAGGTTAATTAGGAAAGGTTTAGAAGAATCTAGAAGGGGTTTAGGCATGCAAGTGGATTTTGTAGGAAAATGCAAGTGGGAAGAATTTTGGTATTTTCAATTAAAATAAAATCATTTATTTCAATTAAATGGTGTAAGTTGCATTTGGATAAATATTTAAATAAATATTAATTTATTTACATGAGAAAAAGAAGATAAAGCATTAAATGCTTGAAGATTTTGAGGGAAACCATTAAAGGCTTAAGAAGACTCTAGAAGGAAGCCATTAAGTTTGAAGACTTTAAGGGAAACCATTAAAGGTTTGAGAAGACTCTAGAAGGAAGCCATTAAGTTTGAAGACTTTAAGGGAAACCATTAAAGGTTTCAAGTGGGTGAGGATAAATAGGATTTTAAACAAATAATTTTTTTATTTAAAATAGTTGTGCAACTTGCATTTGTAGGAAAATGCAAGTGGGTGGAGGATAAAGGTGATTTAAATAAATGATTTATTTAAAATAGTTGTGCAACTTGCATTTGTAGGAAAATACAAGTGGGTGGAGGATACAGGTGATTTAAATAAATGATTTATTTAAAATAGTTGTGCAACTTGCATTTGTAGGAAAATACAAGTGGGTGGAGGATAAAGGTGATTTAAATAAATGTTAATTTATTTAAATGTGAGAGGTGGGATTTTGGGGGATTTAAATAAATATTAATTTATTTAAATGTGAGAGAATATTTAATTAAATAAATATGATTTATTTATTTAATTAATGGTCTGAATTTGTTAAGTGAATTAAATCAAATAAATTGAATAATTTATTTAATTAATAGGACAAGAGGGTTAAGATGAATTAATTGAATATATTAATTTAATTAATTATTAATTGATGGCTAAATAATCAAATAAATATTAAATATTCATTTAATTAAGTGGACAAATTTATGTGACTACACTGATCAATTGGATCATCAAGCATTACATACAATGAATATGAGCCTGCTTATATAGGTAAGGCTATATGGATATCTGAGCATACAAACATGACATGTGGCTCAATAAGAAACAAAGGTAGGTAGGAAATAGGTGTGGGTAGGTAGGAGAAACAATATAATATTCCACATGAGGTGGATCACCCATAGAAGGTGGAATGTAACAACAAGTTAAGACCACAAAAGGTGGAAATTATCCTACACCCACTATCCCAATGTGGCACAAACACCCAAGTGTCTCATACCCAAACTACTATGAAATGCATTTCCTAAGTAAACTTAAGTAAGGTGTAATAATATCCAAGATGAATAATTATTTACACCAACAAAAACCATGGTGGGATTTGTGACCCACAATATCAATCCACTGGTCATATGAAGAGATATTATAATATATGAGGAGCCTGCACTTGCAGGAAGACTTACAGCCTAGAGCACATTGCTCAATCACAATAGGAGCCTTACTAACTATATAGAATTCCAGACAACAATCTAGAGAAGTGTGAACTACTAAGATAGCATCTTCTATGCCAGAATCTAGTTTCGGTTTAAGCTTTGTCTATTCCAGTTGAAACCCTAAACCCCTTTACCAGAAAAACCCTTACAATAAATTCCTCAAATACATAATCTCTCTGAATGATTTCACATCATATTATATTTTCATATCCATTCTAAGTCACACACAAAATGATCTATCAAACTGACCTATGTACCCTATACAATGTGTATTCCTTATGTTGGCTTACAAAGATATATACAATATCAGATTACATGTCGGCCAGATAATATAAATGTATAAACAGTAAAACAAATTACCAATGCCAGATCCAAGATGTGTCATCCTCCAATACTGATAACCTTTACTATACCATGTTGGTATGCATTTTCGATGACCAAAGAAATCTTATGTCGTGTCGATGCCGGTGTAGAATCTGTGAAGTGCCTGCTGGTACACCATATAAAGCCGAAACACAAAATCATGTTACCATCAATGACAACATAGTGAAACCAACCAATAGAGTGTCAATTTCCAACAGTTTAAGATTAATTGGTTTAACTGATATTCTAGTATTTGGCTTAAGCATTCTAATATTAATGTTTTGGGTTCTAGTATTAAAGTTTTAATTGCTAAATGTTTTGGTAATCTATGAAAACCAATTTACTCCCCCCTCTTAGTTGTCTTCCGGTTATTTGAACTGTCTAACAGAATTGATCTTGAAAGAAAGTAATTGCAAATTCTTAAATGCAAATAATGAAAATGTATACCTTGTTGATCTACAATCCATTGATGATGGTTGCTTTGCTTCTTGAATGTAATCACAAGTGTTGCATGGAATGGCATATAACATTAAAAAACCCTAACACACACATGCTTGCAAATGAATGTTGTAATGTTGCTCCAATGGATGAATGAAGAAGACACATGAAGAAGAAGACTTGATGGATGCTTGAACACTTGAACGCTTGATGATGATAATGGAGACCTTCCGCTTGTTTTCCCAATTTTCTCTTATGCAAATGAGAGGACTAGATGCCCTTTTATACTTGCCTTGGAGGTTTAATTATCCCTTCACCAAAGGACGACATAGGGGGGGAATTTAATTCCTAAAAGATAATTTATGTCCAAGGGGCAGATGGAACCATTTTGGGGCCACACAAAGAGGGAGGACAAGGGCACCATGCCCCTATCCTAAGGGGATTGGTGCGCCACTCAATGGTCATGCCCATTTTCAAGGCCTGAAACAGGGTCTAAACAAGTCATAAAGTGTGGAAATAAGGCCCAGTTCCATTTTGGAGCATAGATAGATCCCAATAAAGCATGGGAGATGATATCACCAAGGTAAGGGGCCTAAAATGTAGTCAAAATTGCAAGGGTGCAATTTTATGATGCTACAATGTGGAAACCCAAGATTGGAAAAACTATTGTGAGAATAGTGGTTTGGATCTACTACCCAAATCTAGCCATACAAAATAATGAATCACTTGCAATGATTGAATAGGCACCAACCTATGGGAGAAGCCAATACCCTAATGTACTTGTGAGAACGAACCCACTAGAGACACCAATCTCATATGCCTAAATATGATGAAGAGTTCAAAAACTATGACTTCAATCTCAACAATATGAATGAGATGAATTTAGTACCTTCAACATCAATACTCAACTTGCATTTGAACTTCACACATACATCAGGATGATACACACATCATTCTTGAATTCACATTATATGAACTTGTCACCTTAGAAATGCACTTACAACTATACACTAGAAATGAATTTATATGTGTTACATCTATAATTGCATTTGTAAGTCGACCTAATACATACTATATATTTTTTAGGTCATATGCACAAAAATTTCTTTACCAAACATGTAGTAGGCTAGTTCCAATTATCTCATGTGTTGCTCAAAACAAAGAAACATGCTACACACTTCACAAGGTAGCTTAATCTTGTCCCAAAGGTTGTTTATGTAGAATCTTTGGCAAACACCCATGCAATATATCATTGTAAGTTGGCTTCACCTAATGTGTAATAAGTTTCACCCCAAAAGCTCATACACAATTCCACACAAGGGAAGACAACTTGCAGATACTGTTGAGGATCTCTCTAGTCTCAAAAATATCCAACCTTAATCTTTGACAACACAAGAATCAAATTGCTTTAAAATCATTCCAAAACATGAACTAGGTCAACTAGTAACACAACAAATAAATGATAAAATAAGAATTATGTTTCAATTCATGACAACAGTAGAAAATCTGGACAATGATAAAACATGCAAAGACATACTCTCCATTTAAACCATGTGAGATAACTCGTAAGCATGAGAAAATATGAAATACAAGTTATCAGACTAGGCTCACTATCTAGGTAACATACTTCAATCACTCCAAATTAAACTTCTCGAACACTTTCTTCAACATGAGTAGATGCACATAGATGATATTATATACATATCTCAATTGATCCTAGAATCAATTAAATGTACTATTGCAACTCAAAATGCTCTAACATGACATGACAGTAAGATATTTTTTTCGACCTTCTAGATGCCACTAAAGTAAGAAACATGCATGTTTCATGTTGGAAAAATGGTTAGCACTCTCCTCGAGATTCATGACAAGGGACTAGCGACCTCTCGTGCGATCCATATCTCTATAGTTTGTATGGGCCATTGAGAGATCAATATTTTAAAACAATAGAAAAATGGGCCAACAAATGGTATCAGAGTGTTGGGTCATGAGTTTGAATCCCCTCGAGTAATGTTGAGGGGGGAATTGTTGGAAAAATGGTCAACGCTCCCCTTGAGATTCGTGAAAAGGCACTAACTACCTCCTGTGCAATCCATATCTCTATAGTTTGTATCAAGTGTTGACAGATCGGTCTTTTGAAGCAATGACAAACTAGGCCAACAGTTTAATACTCAAATCATAACAATTTTCCAACAATCTATCTTAAAGACAATCATCATTTTGACATCAATGATAACTTATGTCCAAAAATATTCCATTTTGTTGATTTCTCTCTCTTTGACATTAATGGAAAAGACCAATTGCTATTAATTTCTCCATTGTCCTATTCTCAAAAAAATTATCCTCGAAAAATACTCCCCATGTAATGCCTCGCCAAGGAACCCTAAAGGACAAGAGAAAACACACTAGAAATACATGTTTTTTTAAAGTAATTAAGTGAGTACATACACACAAACTAAGCTCACATCTCAAGATAAGATGAAAATTCATCAACAACTACATAATGCGGAAGACTAAATATTTACTAACCCCATCTATGCTATCTAAATCACTCTAATTTAAGACAAGATACCTCTAAGGGTTCCAAGACGCCATTACCTACAATGCAACCCAAATAGATGTCAACACAAGATGACACTAGGAGATGACTAAATCAATCTCCAAGTCTACACTAGATAGTCTATGTTCATTTTAATGCACCAATTGAAGTGTTCCTGTGATAACATATTAATATAGAGACAAGTGAGAAGCATACATAATCATGTGTGGTAGTTAGTTTCAACATTGTTCCACTAAAGCCTACTGTAATCATATCAATATATTTACATTAAATCGTCCTCCATATAAAGTGTTTTTAATATATGGTTTTCCAATTATTACAATGATTAAATCAAATTATATTTACTTATACAACCAAAAATGCAGAAAGAGGAAGAACAAGTAATTGGAAAGGTGAAGAAGCTCTTCAAGGTTCTCACGAACATGTCCATTAGTCCCCAATGGTGATGTGAAATGCCACCCGACCATGCAGTAACCTTAGGTCCACCCCTTGTGCTCATGGAGATAGTCACAAGGACCAAACACTCAAGAAAGTCAACAATAGACAATAGGCTAATCATTCACACCATACATAGAGAATATACACCACAACATAGCATATGAGTAAGAAATGCACTATCCATGATAAGAATGATACTCAATCATGATGTCACAATAGGGTCTCTATTCAATATCTATTAAGGATAGATGATAAGGAGATCAATGGAAAAGTATCAAGTGTATCTCCAACAACTCAATTAGAGTTTAGGAGACCCTCTCATGTAGATGAGGAGTCCACTAACATTGACAATCCATGGATGGTCCCATTCCTCCAACTTATCCTAAGCGCTCACAAGCACTTAGGAATTAGGGAAAACTACACATACTAATGCTACACAATCCATCATCTCATGTTATTTCAATAATAAGTCCCACAATAAATTCCACCTCACAATTGTCTCCATGAACTAAAACCCTTGGTACATCGGACTTATTATGAACAAAAGAACTATGCACACAATCCTTAAGAGGGTGAAAAGTCAAAAAAATGTATACAATAGTTAGTAAATCAAATGGACTACTCAAAACATATAATCAAAACCATTATACCTTGCCATTACCTTCTCCTTCGGATTGAGCAAATGATGAAGTGGAAATACACCCAAGTGCTCCACTTGATTGGATATGCTCATTTGATTGAATGTGGTTTCTCTCCAATGCACAATAAATTGGATGGATTGATATGATAAGTGGGTGATTGCAAAGATGGATAAAGAATGTGGGTAATGATAAGTCGGTGTATTGACATGTTTTTTATCAGGACTCTTAGGTTTTTGGTATCTTTTGGAATGCATTGTGATAGTAGAATATTGTGAATTGACTATATGTAATCCATGTTTTAAAACTAAACTTAAGAAATCATGTTTGAACCTTGCCAATTTCTTCCTGCAGCCATGTCAATTTCTTGTCCGTGTGATATGCGGATTATTTAGGATGATTTCATATGTGAGTTAATGAATATATTAGTTAAGTAAGATACATATGCGTGTCCTTGTATATTGTTTCTGGTTTAGTGCAGATAATAATTGATGCTACGGTGGAGAATTCTCTTTCGCGCCTAAGGACTGGAGAATCACGTCAGATAGCTGGAGGTCAAATTGAAGGAGATTCAAGCGAGCGCGATCTATGGTATAATTGGAGTAGTTGTACTTCACCATGGGAGTTTAACTCCGGTGCATGTTTAATCTACAAAATATCTCTTTGGCGTGCAAAGACTATGGTTCGGTTACAGATCCACAATTCCTGCAGCCAAGCTCTTTGTTATCCCCTTCATCTGACAGTGATCCACCTTTTCTTCTGGGCGTAATTGGAGTTATCCATTGTAATTTGTCTTTTCTTTATAAGAAGCTCTCCCTTCTTTTCTAAGAGTTAGATGGAATGGAAAGGGATTGAGCAGATTATTTTCACATATTCTGGATTTTTCTCTTTTTGAATATGTAATCATCTTTCAGGAAGAAATGAATAAAAATATGTTATTTTGATCTATTAAGAGTTCTTTGTTGAGAGTTTGATATCACTCATCCAAGGGGGACCACTTGGTGAGTGATCCCGTGTTTATGATTATTGAAGTTAGATTTTACTTAGTTACAGTAGAAGTTCATGACTGGGTTGTTCCTGCAGCCACTGGAAATAGATCCTTTGACTATTCCTGCAGCCAAGGCAGAATGGTGTTATTTCTATTATTTCCATTAATTCATTTCAGCAGATTTTTGAAAAGATTTCATTTAGTGTTTATGATTTCTATTGCTACCTTTGTTATAGTAATTGAGAATAATCATTCAAGGAGCTTAGTGCATATATTTTGCAGACCCATTTCAAGTTTTACATTCCTGGATTGACAACTTAATGAATACTAGCCATGAGAATAGTAAAATCTACCATATGAATGTCCAAACTTTGGATTGACATTTCAATTAGAGGTATTATTGTCATTAAAGTTGGGGTAGACATTTTTGGCATCATTGCCAGGGATGGTGTCAAGCTAAGAGACTTTTATGATTATTTTAGTTTCTAGTTAATTGTTTGAATTTCATGAATTTTCATGCATAATCGAAGAAGAGATGCTAGAGGTAGATTTTTACCCACTCATACTACCCAAGCAGAAGATAGTTCTTCAGATATAAAACCTTTTTTTGAGCTGTATCAAGTCCCACAAAATTTGAATCACCCTGATTCTGAATTTCCAAAACATAGTCTTCCACTCCTTTTTGGTCCACAAGAAGAAGAGTTGCCTATTGTAATAACCCCCATAAGTCCAATGCAAGGGAACCCACCTCCTGGTGGAAATAATCCACCACCACCACCTAGTCCAACATTTGAGTTTCCCATCTTTGACCAACATGATAATGCTAACCTCAAGAACATTCCAGCATCTTCACTTCCTAAGATCTATGGGTTGGTCACAGAGGATCCAGATACATTTTTGTTTGAGTTTGATGTTCTCTATAGGAGTTTTGACTATACTACAGATGCCCATAGACTCAAAATTTTTCCAACCACTTTGAAGGAGTCATCCTTGAGATGGTTCATGAGCCTGGGTAGTAGCCCAATCAATACATGGGATGAGATGAAATGGTTGTTTCTTGTAAAATATAAAGATTATTGTAGAGGCACTGATTGGCATGGCGATGATATTTTTAGGATGACACAAACTGAAAATGAGAGCCTTAAGGATTATCTAGAAAGGTTTTTGTTTAGTGTCAAGAAGTCCAAGCATAGTACTTTGAACAAAGATTCCCTCAAATTGATATTCTTGAGGGGTATCAGTGATGAATGCACCGATTCCTTAGATCTCTGGGGGGGGGGGGGGTGACATTGCACAATCTACTTGGGCTGAAATAGAACAAATTTGCAAGAAGTATTCCAGATCCACTTCTAAGAAGAATAGGAGATTTAAGCTAGGAGCACCATCATCATCATCTGGAAATGGAGTTTCTAGGTTGGAACATAGTCATTTGTTAAAATATTTCAAGGAGGACATTATAAATAATATGGCTACTCAGTTGGATACATTGGCAGCTAAAAAGAAGCATGAGGAAGCTGATGCATTTCTTGCAGAATTTTGTCCTCATTGTAAGCAACGGAAGAAAGATTGTAGATGTAAGATTGTTGCAAATGTTGAAGTACCTGATTTCAAACCAATTCAAGGGGAGGATGAACAAGTCTTCTATGTTGCTCAGAGAAGACCAAATTCTCCAAGACAAGGTAGGCCACCTGATCCACTTTCCTTTTCTGGTTATAGTGGTAGTTCTTATGCACCAAATAACCAGTGGCAACCATAGTATTCTCAAAATTTTGGTAATTATCCACATTGGTATGGACCACAAGGCCAAGGAAAGCAATTTCCTAATCAGATACCCCAGTGGCAGCAGCCACAGGGAAACTAGTATCTACCTCAGGGTGCAAGGAACCAGTTTCAAGGGAATTGGCAACCTACCTTTCAATGGAGGGGAAACCCATCATGGTCATCCCAATCTTCTAGATATCAGCCTCCTCCTCACCAGCCACAACCTCCTGCTTTAATGCCACCTCCTGTAGCCACAACACCACCTCCCAAGCCAACACAGCTACCTAATCAACCATTGCCTAATCCAAATATTAAATCTCAGCAACAACAACAAGCTTATTTAGCTAATGCTAACCAATACCCAGCCTATTCTTTATCGCTAGATGATATTCACCTCTGATCTGGAACAACCCCGCCTAATCCCTCTTAGCCAATTATTACTGAGGTACTAGAAGAGCAGCCAATCTCTAATCCTAAAGATGTAATACCTCAGAATCAAATATTACCACCATTTCCCCAAAGATTGAACAACAAAGAAGTTTCAACTGAACAACAGCAAAGCTTTGATATTCTTGACCAACTGAAGCACATTTGTGTTAAAATTTCATTGCTGCAAGCAATAAAGGATGTTCCAATATATGGTAAGGCATTAAGAGAGGCATGCCTAAAGAAACCTGGTAGAAAGAAAAAGGATCCACAAACAGTTCATGTTATGGGTCAATTAGCTGATATTATGTTGGGAAAAGTTGCTATTCCAAAGTATTTTGATCCAAGCAGTCCTATTGTGAGTATAGTCATTAATGGCAGTTAAATAAAGAATGTTTTAATTGATCTAGGGTAAACCATTAATGTAATGACAAAGGAAGTAATGAAACATCTAGAGATAGATAGTTTAAGGGCTACACCCATAGTTCTTCAACTTGCTGACGGCTCTGCAGTAATACCTGTTGGTATGATATAAGATATAGTGGTCATACTAGATTCCTAGGAATACCCTACAGACTTTATGATTTTATCCCCAAAAGCAACATTAGGGGGATATCCAGTCATTTTAGGAAGACCATGGCTTGCCACAATAGATGCATATATTGGGTGTAGATCAGGAGACATGACTATTTCAGATGGCAGTTCCACAAAAACATTAGCTTTGTATTCCCCTGCACAACCTTAGCTTGAGAAGCAGCAGGCTGTTTGGCCTATTTTGGGAGAGGAATCTGAACACATAGACTCTATTAATCATCTTATGATGATTAATCAAGTACCACTCATGCAGTTATATGATGAAGAATCAATCCTTTATAAGGTTTTGACAAATGAATTAATAGAAGACAGAGAATTGCAGGATTGGATTTTCCTACAGCCACTGATATTTTGCATACCTTGTTGTCGTAGGAGTTATCATATTCTCATGTTTCTGATATAGATCAGATTGATCTTACTATCAAGATAGAGGTTGCATTGAATAAATATTTGAACATGAACAAGAATATAGCAGATACTCAGAAGAATAGCTTGGTAGACTTACTAAAACTCCATAGAAATGCCTTTGCATAGGATTACAAGGATATGAATGGAATTGATCCAGCAATTTGTACACATTAGATTTATATAAAGGATGAGTGTTGGCCCCTCAGACAACCTCAAAGAAGAGTCAATCCTGCCCTGAAAGAGATAGTTAAAGAGGAATTGCAGAAATTGTTGAAAGCTGGATTTATCTATCCTATTTCTGATAGTCAATGGGTATCACCCTTGGTGATAGTTCCTAAAAAGGGAGGCAAATGGAGAGTATGTGGTGATTATAGAGCCTTGAACTTAGCCACAAGGAAGGATCATTTTCCACTACCATTTGTAGATCAGGTATTGGATTCTCTTGCTAGTAAGAAATATTTTTCATTTTTGGATGGATTTAGTGGCTATAATCAAATACAAATAGCTTCTGAGGATCAGGAGAAAACAACATTTACTTGTCCATGGGGCACTTATGCATATTCTATTCTTCCTTTTGGGTTGTGTAATGGTCCAGCCATTTTTCAAAGGGCGGTCATCAGTATTTTTTCTAATATTTCTCAAGACATAATGGAAATTTACATTGATGACTTTACAACCTATGGTTCTGAATTTGATCAAGCATTGGATAATTTGAAGAAAGTTTTGCAACGGTGTGAAGACTACAACTTGTCTCTAAACAGTGAAAAGTGTTTTATTATGATGGAAGAACGAATAGTCCTTGGTCATCATATATCTGTACAAGGCATACAAGTGGATCAATCAAAGATTGAGGTTATTTAGAAAATTAATGACCCTGTGAAGCAGAAAGATGTGAGAAGTTTTCTTGGCCATGCTGGATACTACAGAAGGTTCATTAAAGATTTCAGTAAAATTGCAAGTCCCTTATATACACTGCTTACTAAAGATGCAGAATTTAAATGGACCTCAGCATGCAATGAAGCTTTTTTAAAGATTAAGCATGCTTTGACTCAGGCACCAGTTCTTAAAGGACCTAATTGGTCTCTACCATTTCAAATCTATACTAATGCATTTGATTATGCTATAGGAGCAGTGTTAGGACAAAAAGTTGACAAGTTGGAAAATGCAATATATTATATCAGCAAGAATTTGCAAGGACCTGAATTGAATTATACGGTTATTGAAAAAGAAATGCTAGCTGTCATATATTCCCTTAACAAGTTTAGACACTATATTATAGGGTATCCAATATTTGTGCATACAAATCATACTGCAATTAGATATCTTATGAATAAGCCATCCATCACCGGTAGACTGGCTCGCTGGTTATTGTTGATGCAGGAATTTGATATCAGAATTGTTGATAAGCCAGGGAAGTCTAATGTTGTTGCAGATTATCTTTCACGTCTTCAATTGCAGGAAGACTCTACAATGAGAGATGACACTTTTCTAGATGAGCATTTGTTTCTCATATAGGCTCATACTCCTTGGTATGCTGATATTGCCAACTATTTAGCTGCAACTAAGATGCCAATTTCTTTTTCTCCTAAGGAAAGAAGGTTGCTAGTTGAAAAAAGTTTTAACTTTTCATGGATTGCTGATTGTCTATTTTATACTGGACCTGATCAAGTTATGCGAAGATGTGTTAGAAAAGATGAAACATATGACATCTTGCATGCATGTCATGATGAACCATGTGGAGGTCATTTTGCTGCCAAAAGGACAGCATTGAAAATACTCAATACTAGTTATTATTGGCCTACACTACACAAGGATGTCGCTCAGTACACAAGGAAGTGTGACAAGTGTCAATGAATGGGCAGACCTATAAAATCTATTGAAATTCCACCATATCTTCAAATATCTGTTACACCATTTGATAAATGGGGATTAGATTTTGTTGGCCCCATTGATCCACCTTCTAATTACAAATCTTATATCTTGGTATGTACAGACTATGTGACAAAATGGGTAGAAGCTAGAGCTATGTAACATGCAAGAGATAGTAAGGTAGCTGAGTTTTTATATGAGGAAATATTTACAAGGTATGGAGTACCCAGGGAAATTGTCTCAGATCAGGGACCTCAATTTACATCAACATTGATAAAAGCTTTGGTCAATGAATATAATATAAGACACAGGAAATCTACTCCATACCATCCATAGTCTAATGGACAAGTAGAGGTTACCATCAGAGAACTTGAGGGTATTCTTACAAAATCAGTGTCTATCCACAAGAAAGATTGGTCTAATCGGCTTTCAGAGGCAATTTGGGCATATAGAACAACATGGAAAACACCAATTGGATTCACACCTTTCGAGATGGTCTATGGCAAAATAGCAATGATGCCTATTGAATTTGAGCAAAAAACCTTGAGAACAGCCCTACAACTGAATATGGCATTGTTTGAAGCACAAAAGGAATGCATTCAGTAGTTAAATGCTTTAGATGAATGGAGAAAAATAGTTGTTCAACAGATAGAGTTGATTCAAAACCAAAGAGCTAGATGGCATGATAAATATATCAGAGAAAAGAAATTCAAAGTTGGTGACTGGGCACTCTTGTATGATTCCAGATATAAGGATGCTAAGTGAAAACTCCAAACAAGGTTGTTGGATCCTTATGAGATAGAAGAAGTTTTTCACAATGGAGCAGTTCCATTGTCCACAATAGATCCTGTTTGATTTAAACTTTTAGTGAATGGACACCGACTATGACTTTATCACAAGCCAGCTACTAGAGAAGAGTTTCTACAGCAGTTTGCTCCAGAAAAAGAAATATAGGTTCCTGCAGCAACTGGTGATGTTCCTGCAGCAACTGGTGAAGTTCCTATAGCAATCGGTGATGTTCTTGTAGCAACTGCTAATGATTCAGTAACAATTCATGAGCTTCCTCTTACACTTGGGCATGTTAATAAAGGTCATGTTCCTGCAGCTTTTGCAGTGAACTTATTTACCGTATCATAATCAAATATTTCCATGTGAAATATTGTTCTCCGTACATAAAGTTCCATCCACTACATTCCATCCCACTTTCTTATCTGTCACTTCATTTCATTTTGCCATCATTTTCGCCCAATTGCAGGTACGTGTATACTGTACTTTATTTTAATTTTACATTTATTAATTCATTATGATTTTAATCCTGTTTTAATTTGCTTCAAACCCGACATCTCGTCAGCCTGTGTGGACACGTGCTAGGTTAAGTTGGGGGCGGTACTTTATGGTCCTTTTTCCTAGTAAGATTTATTATCCCAAACTGATTTCCTAACTGACATTACTTATGATGATTATTATTTCATGCGAGTGAATAATAAGTTCTGCCGCCAAATTTAAGATATGTAGATTTTAGCTTTTGTGAATCTGTCAAACATTTTGGTGAAGCTGCAAAAGTATCAGAGTAAAAGATGGGAGGTGATCTGAATTGCCATGAACCAACTGTACATGAAGGGTTAGTGCAGGATGTTGTCTATGTGCATTATTTCCAAAACCACGGCTGGTTGGATTATTTCTTGAAGATTAGGGATTTCAATGATGAAATAGCTACAAAATTTATGCATTCTTTTGACGAAGGAGAAGCTACAGTTAAGGGGTTGAGGGTAATTGCTATAGAGAAGCAAATTGCAAAGGTCACAGGGTTGCTACAGGAAGGAGAACTCTTTCCAGAATCAAAGGATGCAAGAAGTGCCAGGGCAGAGTTCACAATTTCTACAAACAGACCCTTAATGGTGGATAGGCAAGGGATTAGAAGGGTTTCTTTGCCAGAACATTGGCCTCAGGTAGCTCTGTCTATCATGAAATATATTACCTATGAAGGATGATATTCAAATCTCCACTCACCTCACTTCAAGCTACTCAGTCATCTGCATCATGATCAGCAAGTTAATGTCCCAAATTTCTTGTATCATCTCATTTCTATAAGTGCTAAGGAGACTAAAAAATATGGAAATCACTCTGTTAGCCATCATGGATTGGTGAAGTTGCTGGTACAACGGTCCCTGAGAAATGTTTCACAGATGGAATGGGGTGTGTTTGAAGATATTTTGCAATTTAGGGTACATGAAGCCCCTATTGAAAATAATCCACCGGTTCAAGAAGGGATAGTTGCAGAAGCTCTTTGTAGTGAAGATGAGGGTTTGCTGGTTGTTGAAAGAGCTACAATGATTTTAGAAGAAAATATTGAAGCAGAGCCAACTGAAGGACAACCCTCTACCTCTCTTCAAGGAGCTTCACCTATTTTGTAGAGGGAAGGAAAAGAATTAGAAAAGGAGGATTCAGGTGAAGAATTTGTTATCCGACCGCAGGAAGTGCATATTCCTCCTGCAGCCAAGAGGCGTTGGGCAAAAACAAAAACTCCTATGTCTATTTCAAAAGTATATGTTAGGAGAACAAGAAGAAGGACACGAAAAACTCAACCAATGAGTAAGCCTGCAGAGGTGATTACAGTAGAAACTTCAGAAGAAGAAGATACTGCAGAGAAGGAAATGCAAGAAAACCCTACAGAAGAGGAAATTTAGGAAAATCCTGCAGGAGAAGAAATCCAAGAAGCAATTCAGGAAGAAATTGTAATTGATAAGCTTGCAAAACTGGCTTCAGTGGCATTGTAATGTGAGGAGATAATTGATGATGTTACACAACAACCTGAAGAAAACGTGGGAAATATGTCAATCCAGAATGAGGAAGTTATTGAAGAAATTCCATGGTCTAAGGTAGGACCCATAAAAACTCCTTCATCCCTAACTAGCTTATCAACTGCTTTAACATTCTTTAGGCAATGGGAAATAGAGAAGGATAGATTGCAAGGAATAATTAATAAGCAACAAAAAGAGATTGAGAAGAAAGATAATAGAATTAAAGAATTGGAGACTAAGGTAGAAGAGATCTATGGTATGGTTCCTAAGATAATGCAGTGTAGAGCTCCCCCAAGAATTTATGCAGTACACTTGAAAGAACGGTATCTGAATTTCAGATTAAACCGCATAGTAAGGGACCTTAATCCATCCTTGGAAACACTTGAGGAATTCTATCATGCTTATCAAACCTCCCCACATTCTGTAAAGAACCTATTATGTGAATTATATTTACATAATTATGTTGTGCCCCAAGACAGAGAATGGAATCCTTTGTTGTACATTGGGGATATCCATCTTAGAGCTCTAATATCTTGTATACAAAATGAAATGATTATAGGACCACAAGCCAAGGAGTTTGAAAAATTGGAGCTTGACTGTCCATCGCCATTAAGGGGGTAATGAGAAGCACCCAGGGTTCTGTATTATGACTGGCAAAAGTTTCTAATAAGAGATGATGTTAGTAAGATAGTACTTCCAATGAGAGAGGAAGTCTATCAAGCGTATGAGCAATTAGTTCAAACCCATAGGACAACAACACTAGAGGGACTAACTCAACATTGGAATCATCTACCAGGTTATTTAAAACTGGGAGAACCTTATTCATTACAGAATTTTCATGTAGATATACAGAGAGCCTCCAAGTACATACAGCTAGGAAGGGAGAAATCCAATAATTGGCTACCATTAATCTTTCAGCCTCCTATCCTAATGTGGCCACTTTTGGCATGCCAACCAACATAACAGAATTATGATGTAGATGTTGAAGAAACAACTAGATGGTCCAAGTTGGAGAAAATGAAGGGGTTTTACGAGAATTTGCCTTCCAAGGGAACCAGACAGGACATTGTAGGTGATTTTAGAGTTTTAGCAAAAATCAGAAATTTTCCTTTTGCTACAGGAGCAGCAAACCCTTAAAGTTGGGGGGCATGATAAGTCGGTGTATTGACATTTTTTTTATCAGGACTCTTAGGTTTTTGGTATCGTTTGAGTTGCATTGTGATAGTAAAATATTGTGAATTGACTATATGTAATCCATGTTTTAAAACTGAACTTAAGAAATCATGTTTGAACCTTCCCAATTTCTTCCTGCAGCCAAATGGTTTGTCCTTGTGATATGCGGATTATTTAGGATGATTTCATATGTGAGTTAATGAATGTATTAGTTAAGTAAGATACATATGCATGTCCTTGTATATTGTTTCTATTTTAGTGCAGATAATAATTGATGCTGTGGTGGAGAATTCTCTTTCGCGCCTAAGGACTAGAGAATCACATCAGATAGTTGGAGGTCAAATTAAAGGAGATTCAAGTGAGCATGATCTATGGTATAATCAGAGTAGTTGTACTTCACCATGGGAGTTTAACTCCGGTGCATGTTTAATCTACAAAATATCTCTTTGGCGTGCAAAGACTGTGGTTTGGTTACAGATCCATAGTTCCTATAGCCAAGCTCTCTGTTATCCCCTTCCTCTGACAGTGATCCACCTTTTCTTCTGGGTGTAATTGGAGTTATCCATTGTAGCTTGTCTTTTCTTTATAAGAAGCTCTCCCTTATTTTTTGAGAGTTAGACGAAATGGAAAGGGATTTAGTAGAGTTTTGTCACGTATTCTGGATTTTTCTCTTTTTCAATATGTAATCATCTTTTAGGAAGAAATGAATAAAAATATGTTATTTTGATCTATTAAGAGTTCTTTTCTGAGAGTTTGATATCACTCATCCAAGGGGGCCCACTTGGTGAGTGATCCCATGTTTATGATTATTGAAGTTAGTTTTTACTTAGTTGCAGTAGAAGTTCATGACTGGGTTGTTTCTGCAGCCACTAGAAATAGATCCTTTGACTGTTCCTACAGCCAAGGCAGAACGGTGTTATTCCTGTTATTTCCATTAATTCATTTCAGCAGAGTTTTGAAAAGCTTTCATTTGGTCTTTATGATTTCTATTCCTACCTTTGTTATGGTAATTAAGAATAATCATTCAAGGAGCTTAGTGCATATTTTTTGCAGACCCATTTCATGTTTTACGTTCTTGGATTGACAACTAAATGAACACCAGCCATGAGAATAGTAAACTCTACCATATGAATGTCCAAACTTCGGATTGAGATTTCAATTAGAGGTATTATTGTCATTAAAGTTGGGGTAGATAGGTAATAACTAAAATTACCTATAGTATGGATGCACAAGATGGAATTCAAAACCTAGATGAGCAACATAAGCTTACTTGAAAATGAGATGAGAAATGAAGGGGAGGAGACCCCAATTTATAAATTTGAAGATGGTTGAGATTGAAAGTTGATCAAGGGTGGAGATTGAAACAAGGTGGGGACATGGATTGAAGGGACATGGTGTGGAGACCAAGAGATTTTTTATAAAGGCATTTTTTGTCTCCACACTTCACAATGTACAAGGGGAAGAGATCCACAAGTACATGGGGAAGACATAAAAGAATTAAAAATTCCTGGGGGGAGGACAAGGGAATTCAAAATTCCCAAATAATGAGATGTATGGGGAAAGAAATGAGAAAAGGAATTAAAAATTCCTTGGGAAGATGAGAGTGCATGGGAGAATGAGAAATTTTCAAATCCTTGAAATGACCAAAGTTGGTGCATTTAAGGTTGGGGGTTTAGAGGGGACAAGCCATTAATGGAAATTGGTTGACTTTGTGGCCAATTATGAGGATTAGCCACTATAAAATGATTAGAGAGGATGATTAGGAAAATTAATAAGGGATTAGAAGACAAGTGGGGATGTAGGAGGACTTGATAAGAGAAGAGAACATGAGTGGAGGAATTAAAAACTAGGAAATAATGTTAAGTGAGCTTCTAAAAGAATTAATTAGGATAGGAAGATTAGAGGTAAGTAGTTTGTAGGAGTCACATGATTAGTTAATTAATTTAATTAAAGGGAATTTAGAAGAATTAATTAATTTTGAGGACTTTAGAAGAATAGGGAATAATTGATTTATTTAATAAATCAATTATTGGACTATAGTGACATAATTAATTAAATTAGATTTAATTAATATTGAGAAGAATAAAGGATAACATAATTAAGTTGATTAACTAGTAGGAAGGATAAATTAATTAAATATTTAATTTATTTTAGACATCTACATTTTGTCCCTCTTTTACGCAGCGGCAAAATTGGTGATGGGTAAAAGAAAAGAAAAGGGTGCCCCAACATGAAGACACAGGTGGTATATGCCCCCTTGAGAATTTTTTGGGAAATTATCAAAAAATGAAGAAAATGAGCAAAGCAGAAGAGAAGGTGAGAAAGGAAAATAAAAAATGAGAGAAAATGAGGAAGATGGAAGAAGTACAAGAAAACGGGGCCATGCGGGGCCCTATATAGGCCACACAAGGCCCAAGGAAGGGTCATTGTCACATATACATTTACAAGACTTGGAGAGCACAGAGGCTTAGGAGCAAGATGGACCACATCCCACACCATGAGCACCGCACAAAGATGGTTAGACGACATGAGCGATCGACCGAGTATGGCCCATAGGTATGTACCCAGACCCCACTTTTTTATTTAGTAGGTAGGGCATGTATTAGGATATTGAATGAGATTAGCAAGTGGGTAGGGCAGAGACATTGATCATCATTTCAACATATCTACATAGGAATCAACATTTTTGCAAGTGGTTAATGCCTACGTAGGCATTGAAGAGGGGTTGGAAGGGGAACACCACCTGCGTGGCTGAATTAACATCCATACAAACGCTGGTCTATGGCAAGGGGAGTGAATGGGGGTGGAGACTATATTTCAATGTCTCTGCATGTGGCACGATGCATGCACCATGGGTTTGATGTCTTCGTTGGGGGGATTGGCATTTCCATTGGGGAGGATAGGGAGAGGAAAATGGGGGATGGGGAAAGACTCAAAGGGGTTCAAGGGGGTGCACACATGCCCCATAGATGGGATAGGATATAAATAAGGTAGAATAGACTATAATAGGACAAAATAAATAGGCTAATGAGGTGAATTACTTGGTTGCAGAAGAAGGTGGGACCGCTCACATCACGAGAGCACTTGCCTTTGATGATGAGGCTATATAGATGACTGAGGGTGAATGTGAGGGAGATTCTAAGCATAGTAGGCATGAGGTTTGTGGGGAGATGGTTGTGGATTAGAGCGCATACTGCAATGATGACAACACTCATAGAGTGTTGGGACAAGCAAACATGCATGTTCCATCTGTCAATTAGGGTGGCAACGATCATATTATTAGATGTCTGGAGGATCTTGAATATCCCCATCAGAGGCATAGTCCCTGAGTACAGACTAGATGGGGGGGAATACTACCTACACCAAGTGTGTGAGTATGATGCGCTATCAATGGAGGGTACATAGATGCACCTTGGGGGGTGATGCAGATACAACATATCCCTTGTTTGGTATTATCTATATGCGGATTGTTCAGTGGATGGATTATGCCAAACCTCAACAAGCATGGATTTTCCATTGGTTGGGCTCGTTGCGTGTACTATATGGTGGAAGACTACGTGACCTATACATGGGAAGCAGTGATGCTTGGTAAGCTATTCCATGAAATTCATCTTTGTGTATATTGAAGTTATAGGAACCTTGACACAGGGATCACACTGCTACACATACAGGCTTGGGAGCATATTGCAATGACGAGGCCAATGGGAGTTCAAGATAGGAGGATCCAGGATGCACATGTGCATACACTTATTGGTGGGAGGCCCACAGACCAGTGTGGCTAAATATACTCGGGGTCTTGGAGGAGGATGAACTATGACCCTTAGTTGATGAGGTAGTACGTGAAGAGAAAAATGGGCCCGCATACATAGCAGTAGCAGGAGGGGGAGTATAGAGAGGTAGGGAACAAAGACATGTTCTGCAAAGGAGGGGAAAACAAGTACCTCGAGTGGGGGGACCACTACAAGTTCAACCACTAGAAACACAAATTGGTGGGATGAGGATAGAGGAGGAAGGAAGGGAGGATAGGTTGGAGCCCATGGATATATGAGAGATAAAGGTACACAATGATGAGGGCAGACAATCCTAGCAGGTAGAGGGATAGGTGTCATTGCAGGTATGTTGGGTCTCTTAGATAGAGTATAAGGTTGGAGGAGGAACTATGAGGGAGGGATGTCGCGAGGGAGAGGTCTCAGAGATTTGAGGGGGAGCTGGGGATTAAGAGGGCTTGAGCCGATAACATGCAGGTGGAGGTGGACCGACTAAGGAGGGAGGTCGATGCTCTAAGAGAGGATCTCCAGACTAACATGACGAACCTGGACAACATGTAGAGGAACAAGGAAAAGACCAAGAAACTCCTAGAGAAGGCGAGGAGTGGAGAGACCATCTCATAGAAAATGGCAAAGTTAGAGAGGATGGATGAGGATCTAGAGACACTCCGCTCCTAGTTGAGTAGGGAAGAGGCCGATGTGGTGAGGCTGTGGGGTGAGAGAGATGTGGACCGATGAATGTTGGAGCTAGTAGGTCTCATACAAGTGTTTGTTGATGTCATTGTAGGACAACAATGTGCAAAGAGATTAGCTTGTGAGGCTTAGTACTATAGGGATTTGTACTATCAGGTCATGATAGGAGACCAGTAAGCACATTTGTATGCAGAGAGCACCTAGTCTCACAAGACATAGACCTGTCGTTCAAGAAATTCTATAGGGTTGAGGGTAGCACGACCTCCAGGTGGGCCCTCAGGTTCAACAACAAGGGCGAGTGATTGAGAGAGCACATGTTATTGATGTAGATGTATGTGACATAATATTTTTTACCCTTTGGGAATTATATCATTGTACTCTGATTTGACACATTCATATTTTTGAGATATATATATATATATATGAGATGTTATTTTGGTAGCATATACATGTATATGGACTTTATTATGGACTCTCATGGACTTTGATTATTGATTAACTTTGCGATAGATAATGATTTTATGATATGATGATGCACATGAACTGACCTATTTATCATGCAATATGTATGATCATAAAATGTATGTATGTATGTGTTATTTATGATGTCGCTAACATGTTTGTGGATGCAGGATGCATGTGTATGATGTATGCCTATATGATATGCCATTTTTAAATTTTTTTCATGATAATGCTTATGTTATGGTGTAATGTAGATGAGTATGATATGTATATATGTGATATGTAATTATGTGATAAATTAAAATGAGATATAATAAATGCTTCTAACATTGAAATGCACGTAAAATGATAAGTGAATGAATGGATCTATAATGTATGTGATAACTAAATGGTATGCAACTAAATGAATGCAAAATGCACTAATGTTCTATGTAATGTAACGAAAACCATTATTTAACCACTAAAAACATAACAAACCAAAATAGTGTGGTCGATTGATGACTTACATGACCATTCGCGTAGAAAATTAATGTTTGAATGGGATCCTATTTCATGCACCTAAGATATAATGCACCTAAAATGCAAACAAAGATGCAATTATCTAACAAGGTAATGATATTATTTTCAAATGTTTTAAATTGAATGGTGTGATTATTAATGATTGCAACACTACATGAGATACTAATGTTTGAATGGGATTTTATTAAACTTACATCAGTATTGATAATGTATTGAACCTAAATGTAATGTACCTAAAATGCAATTGCAAATGATGTGATAATGTCGCTATATAAAACCTGATGCATTGCATCCATTGTTTCATAAAGAAAGCATAAAAAAAAATAATTTACATTTTCATAAAGAAAAGAATTTCCAACTTTACATAAATAAAAAAATTTGAATTTTTTCTTACTATTTTAATTCAAGAGATGGAATGTATGAAGCATCATCTAAATGACATTACAGAAACAAGAGTCTCAATGCGTCAAGTTCCTACCAATAGTGTTATAATATGTATTTAGAGTTATGATTAGGTAGAATTAGTAGTGTTTTGTTGTATTCGTTTGCATAATTTCAAACCATTAATTTTATTGTGGTTTATTTAATAGCCCATGTTTAAATTAACACAATCCATATAACCTGTTTGGAATCTGAAGCAACATAGTGTCAGAATATTAATAATACACTTAGATATATGTATGTTGCAAATATTAATCTTCTCTATTCAACAAGGTCATTTTTTCTTTTATATTATGTGAAGTTTGTTTTATAAACAACTTTCAAAACTACATATAATTGTTTTTCAATTTTATTTTGTTAAATTTAAATTAGATTTTAAAAATTAAAATAATTAAATATTATCTTAAGTAATTAAGGTTTCTTTTTAAACATCTTTCATATGTATATGTATATGTCTATATGTACATGCACATGTACATGTATATGTCTATATGTACATGCACATGTACATGTATATGTATATGTATATGTATATGTATATGTATATGTATATGTATATGTATATGTCTATATGTACATGTACATGTACATGTATATGTATATGTATGTATGTATATATGTATGTATCTATATATATGTTTGTATGTATATATATACATATATATGTGTATATGTATATATGTATACATACATACATACATACATACATACATGGCGAGATCAACATGACATCATCAAATGATGATACATTCTCCTTCTTTCAAATAATGGTGATCATAGTATTATCGAAATCCTTGAACATAAAACTAATGCTCTAGTCTCTTCAAACCCCCCCCCCCCCCCGCAATAAAATCTCCTTCAAAAGATCCCAAAATTTAGGGAAAACAAAGACAAAAAGCCATCTAGACCAAGGGCTTTATCCCCATCCATAGAAAAAAGGGTCCACTTGACTTTCTCCAAACTATTGAGGCTTGAAGCATATAATTTTTTTCTTCAGGATCCAAATAAAGGATAACTTCGAAAATATCCCAAAAATCCCTCAACTCTATAATTCCATTTGTAGATAAAATATTTTTAAAGAAACTCACCACCTCATTATTGACATCTTCAGTATTAACCAGCCAATCTCCTTCAATATTCTTAGTGGTGTGAATAATATTACATGACCTTCTTGCTTTCACTGAGTTATGAAAAGAATTTGTGTTTTGGTCACCTTCTTTCAACCAACGCTCTCTCAACTTCTATCTCCAAAAAATCTCCTCCCTAGCAAAAACCTCTAAATATTGAGAATTTAACATTTTTTCTTCAACAAAATCCACTTCTTTGATACCTTTATGTATAAATTTGTTTTCCAATTTTTCAATTTTTTTATCAAGACAAAGTTTCTCAACAAGGGTATCTTTGAAATGAGATCGAATACATTGTTTCAAAAATGATGTAATGTATTGAAGTCTTTTGAAAAAGATAAAAGCTTAATTAACTTCTTGAACAAGGGTGTTCAACCACTACTATTTTATCTTGTCTTTGTACCTATTAGCTCAAAGCCACGTATTCTCAAATTTAGAAGGGAACCTTAATGAGATTGGATTTTCTCTAAAGGAAGAGGGAGATTGGATAATGATCTAAACCCGAGTAGGGAAGGATCATTACCTCAAAAATCATAGGAAGATCAT
Organism: Cryptomeria japonica; assembly: GCF_030272615.1. Taxonomy (NCBI): domain Eukaryota; kingdom Viridiplantae; phylum Streptophyta; class Pinopsida; order Cupressales; family Cupressaceae; genus Cryptomeria; species Cryptomeria japonica. The sequence goes on along the minus strand of NC_081406.1, from coordinate 465,790,346 downwards.
CCAACTTCCTTGGAAGAAATAAACAATCAAACTTTTCAACAATATTCAAGAAGCCTTTCCTCCTATTAGTCCATGTAAAATCACCCTTGTTATATTTGACTTTTAGTAAACCACTATTAGTAACAAAATTATATTTGACCTCTAGGAAACCACTATTAGCAACAAAATTCTGAAAATTTGTTTGGATCTTCCCAAAACATACCTCGCCTTCTCTCTTATCTACAACCTCGAGTTGCATTGAAATCCCTTCCAAAGATCAAAATTGAATTTCCATGATATTGAATAGTATTCGTTATATTTTGCCACAACTCTCTTTTTTTAATCAAAATAGTTGGACCATACACATTGAGGCAAATAAATCCCCCAATGAAGTCCTTTGAAACCATCTTGATCATATATTAGTTCTTACATTCCTCAACCATCTTGACCCTAATAGTGATTAGATCCACAAAAACCCAAGGACCCCCAAAGCCCATTTCGTCTCACTAAAGCACCCCTACCAAAATTTTAAACTTCTAACAAATTTATTCACCTCTAGAGAGTTAAGATACATTTTAGAATCATAACAACATTTAGTCTTGCTTGATCAAAATAACACTTGATTAGACACCTCTTGTTAAAGACATTGTAGCCCCTAACATTCGAGGATAAGGTTATCATATCTACCTGAGAAGGAAGATAATCCCTTCCCAAATCTTAGTTTTCTCTATCCTTTGGCACTATCTACAATTTCCAACTTCACCTTAACCACTTTGGGCCCCTTTCATTTTTCTTGCCTACATTTACCTTGTTGGTTCTAGAGTAAGTCTAATTTATGATTCTTTTTTTCAAAATGCCTTCCTCATCCTTAAGCCCTAAAACATCCTCTTCTTTTGAAAGAAAAACATCTAAAATACCTCTATCCCTTTCGCTTAGGGAATGATAACTTTGCACATCCCCTAGATTGGGAAATTTTTTCTAGGGAAATTTGAATATCTATGATAAGAATATCAAGACCAATCTCCCCCTCAGCTAACTAAAATTTCTCCCTCCTTCATCACCATGAGTGATAATTTTTCCAACTCTAAGACATCCAACTTTTCCAAAGTTGGATCCACTATCTCAACTTTCAAGCAAATCCTTCCCTCACTGAGATGAATGTTGACTGAGATATTCCTCCTCTACCAACCCCAAGTTTTCCACCCCCTAAGCCTTTGAAATTTGTGTTGTACCAATCTCTATACTCGAACTAATCTCTATTCCCATGGTTTCCTTCTCTTGACATTTCTTCATTTTTTTCATACTATACTAATTGGTGTTTGAAAAGCCATCTTGATGAGCCCCTTTCGAATTATTTAGGATACCAAAACCTATGCTCTCTTTCAATATATCCTTTAACTCTTTCTCCAATTTTTCAATAGGGTGGAAACCATGGACCTCTTCCTCCAAAGACACTAGATGACAATTTTCTTTGCTTAAAGGGGGCTCTCCTTCCTCATCTCATGGTTGATAAATGTCAAACACTCTAACTACCATTACCTAATCAACATTGGCTAACTTGCTGAGAAGAAGGTCATCCTCCCAACCTTTTCCTTTTTTAAAAACCACACAATCCATTTTTGGCTGCCATAAATATTTACACGCTTTGCAATTCTCAACAATCTCTTCTACTTCTATATGTTTCCACCAAAGGTCTTTTTTGTCCCAATCTCTATATCCTTAGGTGAGGGAGGATGAGGTCTCCAAAGAATATAGATTCAAGCATACATCCTACAATCTTGATTTTCCAAAGCTTCATTTACCTTTAAGAATTTACCAATTCTATTATCAATGATTTACAATGTTTCCATATCCTAATATTCTTGCGATAAATTATAGAGATGAACCCAAATAGGGATTTCATAAACAGTGGCTTTGGTTGGGTCAAAATTTGGGTACTAGTCTCTAATAAAAAAGCTCACCCCACCCATAAAAAAGGGTCATTGTTTAGGATCCACAACTTCTCCCTAACTTTCACAACTAACCAGATAAAAACCATTAGGAAGGGTTTCTAGAATAAAATTCTTACCCCATTGTTCACCACACTACTTGCACACCCTAGTGCACATAATCCATTCCACGAGGGCTTCACTAAAAAGGCAATATCATATCGCATGCATTCATATTGGGGGGTTTAATATCCCAAAAATGAGGGTGCAATATATTGCCCATTGGTGAAAATAGGGGGGTTTTTAATTCGGGCTATGAAAAATGTAATATTTTGTGCAAATAAGAGGGCTTTTAATTCAGGTTGTGTATTGGAAGGGGGTGAAAAAAAAGGATTTTAGGGCAATTTTTTTGATAGGGGGATTCTTTGGTATGTCATGAATGTAGGTGATATAACACAGGTTCACTGAGTGAAGGCCCCTTTATCCATTTTTTGGCCCATTTCATGAAGAAATCCCTTTCTCAAAGCATTTTGACTACATATTGCCAGGCTTCATTTCCTATTTGAACTAAAATCATTTTTTTGGGATCATTTCAACCTACACCTTCTCCCCTGATTTTGGCATGACCGTCTCTTTTGGTCACCCCATTTTATCTTGAAATTTCTTAAAACCTCCTTCAGGACAAGAAAATATTTTAGCAAAGCCCAACAGATTTTGGATGTTTGGGGATTGTTCGAGAAAAATTGTTGTTTCCCCAAAATTGGCAATTGCCTTTCCTTTAGTTGATCCTCCCAAGAATGCTCATAAGGCCATCGAATAGGATTTTGAAAGCTTTGGTTCAAATATCTATCATGAAATTATGCAAAACAACCATGTCTAAAGCCATGAAACTCTAACCTCCTCCCTTGCATCGCCATCCATGATGCTTTCCTACTATTTAACAAAATAAACAATCATGGAAGTTCTCTTATGATAAGTATAATTAATCCCTCAACCTAACCCTAACTTAAAGCTATTTAATTTAACCCTAATTTAAATATAATCATAATGCTAATTAAACCCTATCTTAGCCATAACTACAATTATATCCCTTATTATACTCAAATCTTTAATTGAATTGTAATTGAACCATATCCCTAACCCAAATTGGAACCTAATTATGTACTATAATATCTAATTCAAGTACCACAATTAAAATTTATTATGTTTTTATTATTAATATATTTTCATTGTTTTTGTTTTTTTTGGAATATATTTTCATTGTTATTATGTTATGTTATATTATTATTATTTTATTCTATTATATCCTATTATTATTATGAGAATGAGAGTTAAAGGTATAGTTGAATTCATAAGGGATTATAATTCTAATAATAATATTATTAAGGATAGTGTTTTTTATGGGAGTTACAATTGTATAAAGTTCATATAAATTTTATATTTATATTTATATTATTTATTTTTATATTATTTGTATTATATTTTTTATTTTTTATTATATTAATGCTATTAGTATTATATGGTTATCATATTATTAATACTATATTTTTTATTATACTATTATATGTTATTATATCGTTATGTTACATCATTTTTAGTAATATAAATTACTTAATAATAATATGACAAAAATCCACCTCTTTTTTTATAATATAAATAATTATTAAATTACTTTAAACTTATTTAATACTACATTAAACAATAATGAGAGAGCAACAAATATAAGAATACTAACATTAAATATAAAACCTATTAACAAAATTTACATTGCCCAAATAAATAATTATTATATTTTTAATCATAATTATTAATATCAATATTTTAAATATATATTTATTTAAAATAAATAATATCTCTATATTTAAAAATATAAATAGCATTTTAGAAATAATATAACTTTTCTCACTAATATAAATAGAATTTTAGATATTATAAACCATAAATCATTCATTAAATTTTATATTTTAAATTGCTTATCCTATTCCTTACATGTCTCGAGCCTATATTCATAATTCAGAACTACCTTATTTTTTCTTTCCCAACACTTATGGAAAAGGAAAGGTTGGCAGTTGTGGGTCTTGCCACCTTAACAACTAACTTCAATGTGTCTATTAACTTTAACTGCAATGTCTCCTCGGAATAGGAAAACCAAAATTCAGACAAGGAACAAACAAAAGATACAGGAAGTCAAGGTTATGGAGCTAAAGGAACAAGTGAAGAGAAAGAATTCGGAAGTCAACCAGAATTTGGAGGAGGAGACCACTGGGGAAGGTTTTGAATAGAGGATCAATGGAAAAGTTGATAAAATCACTATTGGTGACATCTCCAATAAGGATCAGGATAATTCTAGTGAGAAATCACCCTCCTCAAATCCTCCTCCTGAGGGTTTGAAAGGTTTTGTGGACACCATTGATTGGCTAATTACCAGTTACAAGAAAATTGTGGAGGATAATAAGAATCTTAACCACAGAGTCCAAATCTTGGAAACTATCAGTATTGGCAGAGGCAAATCTATGGTAGAATATGTTGAGGATTTGACTAAAACTACTTCCAGAGCCAAAGAGATCAGAGATTCCTTCAACCCCAGGTTCGAGCAAATGGAGAAAGACCTGACTGAGAGAAAAACTAATGATAATGGTATGGATCAAAGAATGGCGGAAATTGATAAAAAAGTCAACAAAATTGAAGAATGCCTTAAAATCATTACAGAACAAAGCTTAAACATACTGGAGGCCTTAGATGGTAATACAAAAATCCTCATCAGCAAACTAGAGGAGGAGAAGGACTCCCTGGAGATTGAACCTGACATTGAAGGCATGAAAGAAGTGCAAGGACCTAGAACAAGGACCAGAGGTAAAAAGAAGGAGAAGAAGCCAAACAAGAACATGGAAGAACTCAAAGCTACTGCGGCAAACTATGACCACTTAGTGAATAAGTTGATGGATCTCCTTAAGTCTTTTTAGTTGTGTTGTGCTTTCTTTGGGTTTTCTGCTTTGTCGTTCCTTTCTTCTGTTGTCCTTTCGGTTGACTGGCCTTTTTGCTAGTCATTTTGTAAGTTGTTCCTAGTAGGACTAGATGCTTATTGATGAACTTTTATATGCTCCTTTGTTAAAGGTTTCGGGTCCTTAAAACCTGTTCTTCTTATTAATCAAAACTTTAACTTCAATGAAATTCATTATGTCTATTAAAAATTGAGAAGACATATACCGATTTTAAAATATTCAGATAAACATATCCTAGCAATGCTCTAATGATATTATCTACCTTTCTCTTTTAAATATTTATTTATAACTCTTTAGCTCATACCATGTAAATATATAGAATGTCATTTGTAACTAATAAATATATTTTAAATGATTTTATAGCTAATAATACTCATAGACAAATTCTTTGTTTATCCCTCCCTATCCCTATCTCTCTATGTCTATCTTTATTTCTAACTACTCCCCCTCTATCTTTTTCTTCAAATATCTCCTCTCCCTCTCTATCTATGTCTCATTATCTACATATCCCTCTCTTATTTGCTCCATTCATTCCATCTCTCTCTCTCTCTCTCTCTCTCTCTCTCTCTCTCTCTCTCTCTCTCTCTCTCTCTTCACATCCTTTGACTACCCCACCCCCCTCTCTCTCAACACTATTGACAGGAACTTGATGCATTGTGTCCCTTGTTTCATAAATAAAACATAAACAAAATAATTTACATTTTTATAAAGAAAAGAATTTCCAAAATGTATGAAGCATCATCTAAATGACAATATAGAAACAAGGGACTCAATGCGTCAAGTTCCTACCAATAGTGTTAGAATATACATTTAGAGTTAGGATTAGGTAGAATTAGTAGTGTGTTGTTGTATTCGTGCATAATTTCAAACCATTGATTTTATTGTGCTTTATTTTATAGCCTATGTTTAAATTAACACAATCCATATAACCTATTTGGAATATGAAGCAACATAGTGTTAGAATATTAAGAATACACTTAGATATATGTATGTTTCAAATATTAGTCTTATCTATTCGGCAAGGTCATTTTTTCTTTTATATTATGTGAAGTTTGCTTTATAAACAATTTTCAAAACTACATATAATTATTTTTCGTAAACGTTTTTGTTAAATTTAAATTAGATTTTAAAAATTAAAATAATTAAATATTATCTTAATTAAGGTTTCTTTATAAACATCTTTCAAATATGTGTGTGTGTGTGTATAGATACATGTATGTATGTATGTATGTATGTATGTATGCATATATATCTATATATAAATGTGTGTGTGTGTGTGTCTATATATGTGTGTGTGTGTCTGTATGTATGTATGTATGCATGCATGCATGTATGTATGTATGTATGTATGTATGTATGTATGTATTTATATATGTATATGTATATATGTGTTGTCCTCATCAAGGCCGCCAGCATCATTATCTTGCAAAGCATGGTCCTCCTTAGCTTCAATGTCTTCCTTGCAACCTGAAAACTCAATGGATTCATATGAACATATGTTTGTTTCAATATGGGAGATTAAATCTCCAACAACCTTCTTAAAATCGTAGTCACTCTCTAGAAGAAAAAAAATTGACCCCCCAGATGGTCATATTTATCCATATTTAGGCTATTGTGACATTCCATTTCAGGTGTGCATTCCTCATCTATCTGTTATTCATAAATAATATTTATCTCTAGTTAACAATGTGTTTCTTATTTAACTATGAACAAGGCATCACTACCAATCTACATATTCTCATCACTTTCTTGTTCCATCTTTTCATTGTTAGCAAATTGATGTTCATTATTAAGTACAATCTTAGACTTGAAAACTCAATCATGTCAATCCATCCAATAATATTATCTAGACCAACTAGTTTCAACTCCTTTGGCCAATGAATAGCGTTAGGTTCATAAATTTGCAAGAATAAATCATTCCATGTTGAATCTTCAAGCGTGAAGCTTACAAGAATGTTTTGCAATTGCTTCCAAAACCTTGACAATAGTGCATGTGCTAATTTACCTCTAGCCTTTTGATATTCATCTACACACTAACATATGCCATGGGATTCATAAGACTTGGACTACATTCATATGTGACTCAAGGTTGACAAAAATTCTCATAATATTGAGGAATATACATAGGCATAGCAGGGACATTCACATATTGAAAAGCATTATCAACACTTGACACATGTTGCTCTTGTGCATACACTACATTCTCATATGTTGGTACATTCTGAGACTCAAAGGGTTATCCATATAATTCATTGTCATCATCGAACCAACTCAAGAATAGCCTTTGAAATAATGCCATGAAGATATACTTTGTGAGGGTAGACTTTCATACCAATCCTTCACACTATCTCTCAAAGAGCTCACAAAAAACATCATGACAACATCTTCAGCATGACTCTAAAAATACTCAACAAACTCATTGAATGACTGTATGTGCTTGGTTGTTCACTCAGAATCACTTGCATGAAACATGGGTACTTGATCTTTGAGCTCCATGGGAAAGAGATTTGGGTATCCCTGAATGTGTGAAATTTAAAGGTCTATATCTCTCAGGGATGAACATCATTCTAGATGGACCTTTCTCAAGTTGTTGATTATTCATTATGCCTAGATCAAAACTAGGACAATACATATTTCTTGACTTTACAACTCTTCATAAAAACAATTTGCAATTGCATTTTTACCATGACTCTTTCCTTTCAAACAAAGTCTTAAGCAAAGATGATACAATAATCATTGAAAATAGGACTTAAGGACTCTCTAAATGAACCTATGACAACATAATACACATCTTTCAACATAGAACATTGACTGAAACTTAGCACAAAGAAGCATGAAAGTTGGAAACTAACTATTTTTCCCTTCTTACCAGTGTTGTAACACTAAATAAGGGTTCATTTTAGAACTTTATACATTATGGTTTTCACAAAATCTTCAAAAGAAAATACTTGGAAAAGTTGCAGCAGTTGATGCCTTATTTCTTTGGCTGAAAAGATCTTCAAATCTAAGCTCTTCGATTTGTTCTTGAGGTTCTTGAATGTGAGAGTTAGCACCTATTTGTCAAGGAATGTTCTTTTGAACAACTGAAAGTTATTCAAGGTCTTCTTTCATTCTGTGTCTTCTTTTCTTCAGCAAAGCTACCTGAAACTTCTTCAAACACGCATCTATAAGAGACCATCCAGGCTGAAAACCACTCAACATCTAAAACAAAAGTTTAGATTCTTCACTTTGCTGACTCTTCCCATATGGATTTATGACTTTGATCCCCAGTAGAGTTACCAATCTGTTGGTTGCATCTCAGATGGGGAGGCCACTAGAATCTTTAGAATGATAAATTAATAATATTTTACTGGAGACTTAAGACATTTCATTATCTTATCCTCAACAGAGTCGCCAGTTTTTTGGTTCCCAAATCAACAGATCCCCAAACCCTAGAGATTTATCCACTTTCCCATCCATAGGTTTAAGGATGGATTTGGCCAATGAATGAGATTCAGTCACAAAATTGAAATCTCCAACACTTTTGGATCTGCAAGACCAAGGAAGGTAGACATAAGCAATGCCAAAATAACTTATAGCTGCCAACACTCAAGGCATCACTGATTTTAGTAGATATCCCAATGTGTATATGCCAAGGAAAGTACATGAAACTGAGATTTGGCTACAATCCTGGCTTGTCAACTACCGCTCAACACTTGGGATAAGTTTTCTACTCTACACCTACTCCTATGAACTGAAAATAAAAGAGACCTGGAGATAAAATGTTTATGAAAATCTAAAAATAATGATCAGACACCTTTCCCATCTTTTGGAAATATCATGGGGCACACTGTTTGAAAACCTTAGGTATAATGATCAGACACCTTTCAAAGCTAGGCAGGAGCTCACGACTTCACCTTAACAAACCTTTGTGGTCAATTTTTCCTTTGCAAATTGTCCAAAAAAACATTTGGACAGCTTATCACAGCAAGAACAAGTCCTACTATGTTAATAACCTGCAAACAATAAAAGGTATTCACAATAGCAATGCGCTCATCTGCATATGTGAATAATTCATATTTGATTTGGAGACTACTGGGAATGTGTAATATCATGTTGCCCATCTTTCTAAAATGCCTCTCTCTTACCTTCGAACCTCTTCGCGCTTACATCAAACAATGATCATGCAAATATTAACCATACCCAAACGACATGATCGCCTCCCATATTTCATTATTGGTAAATTCATAACCTGTGAACCAATCTCAAGTAGCCATGTGCTCATTTAGATTGGGGATCCCAATTATCTCCCATATTTTCAGCATAGCCGAGCCACTAGGTGTCTAAGACCGGGGAAATAAAACAAATAAGAGCATGCAAAATGCAAAGATTTCTCATGGATCCAAACCCTGGCAACATGCTTCATTAATAAGAGGCAAAATCTTTAGCTATTTACCATCTATGAATTCTCAACACATATGAGTTGCTTTCTTATTTGCTCTGAGTACAATCTTGAGTGTTGCCCATATCTCCAGACACAGAAAATAATGCATAGGACCATACAGATTGTTTGAGTCTTTAAACTGCGCACCTATCTTCTCATAAATTCCAATTACAATCCATAAAAGACACGATGCATGGAGGTGAAAAACTCACAACCTGCATTTTGAAAGGTCTGGATTTGCAGTTAGTCTCTGTGATGGCGTTGATTCGAAGAATCACTGGGCATGGAGGCCATTCACATAGCTCCAAATTGATATTTGATAATCATCCTCCACCCACTGAGCAGATAATGATTTCCATTTTATGAGATTATGGCGGGGGGGAAGGATCTCCGCTAAGTTCTCTGCTAAAGGGGATGACTCCCTGCAACAATGGCGGCTGTGGGAGCATTTTTTTTTTTTACACAACTCTAAACTTCACCTTCAAATTATGTTGCCCTAATCTTGTTCTATCCCGTTTTCATTTCTTTGACTTGCGTTTGTTTCTTAGTTTCTGTCAAGCTTATCCCGCATGGTGTCTTGGGCCGCCTCTTCTACCACGTGAGATAAGAAGATCACTGCCATTGCTCTTCATACCCACTTAGCCCACATGGTGCTTGAGATACTCTATTGTGGGTTGCGGGATAGCACAGAGAGGTTTGCCCCTCCATCCAAACCTTACCTTGTGCAGTATATTGAGTCACTCAGTATTTGCCCCAAACTTACCCTACATGACCATCTCAACTACCTGGCTTGTCACGTGGGGTAATCAAAAGAATTCCTCTGCGTTGCATCGTTTTACCGTGAGTGATGTCTTTCGATGCTCTGGGTGCTACGCAGGGTAGATGGGAGTCCTCCTCCTCACGCCCATCCCTTATCTCTTTGATACTAAGTACGGGATAATAAAAAATTAATGCTTATTATCTCGCAATACACCTTGGCATTCATATTACATGTTGCGGGATAATAAACTTGTAAAAAGTTTCAATTATTTTTCTCCAATGATGCCTCCAAAGAAAGGGCCCAACATTCACGATGGATGCTTCGTCATTTGTTGGATGATTGAACATATTGGGACCTTATTATATACTTTTAACAAATCATTGAAATATGTATGTTAATCATTGATCTCATTTCTCGTATAAATATTTTAACAATATTCTAGTAAAATTATATATTTTTATTTTTATCAAATCATTGAAACATATATATTCATCATTGATCTCATTTCTCATATAAAATTCTTAACAATATTCTAGTAAATCATTTAATAATGATTAAATATATATTTTCAATGATTTGAATAATCTTGCTTGTTTCGCCACTCAAATTAAACTACGCAAGTGATTTAATTTGTTTTGTTTGTGTCTTTATTTGAACCAATACCATATACAACATTATTTAAATTGGAATGATTTAAATAATATACTTTCTTAATGAACTTTATTCTGCATCTTTGGGCTTCATCAACTGTCGGGCCCTAGGTGGGTTTGACTAAGAATTTTTTTTATTTTTGAGCAATTGAACCTGGAGAAATTATCTAAAACACTAACTGGATGCATCTGGGATGTGAGAAATTGAATGTGTGGTCATCAAACTTGGCATTCTGCAACTTTGAAATTTTGCTGAAAACACCTGAGTAGCCCCTAGAATCAAGTTCAAAAATTGATCAAAACACCTGATTAGGGTCTGCACACTGGCACACTGATTGAATGTAATACAAATAATCCAGGGCATCAGATGTATCATCAAAATGACAACTGAGGAAAAATATATTAACCTTCAAAGTCGCCTGAAAAATTGATCAAACGAGGAGTTGGGGGACTATAAACTGGGAAAATGGAAAATAATTTTATAGATAGTCATAGGGTACAACCACCTTGAAAATCAAGTCAACTAGGTGTGAAATAAAAATTCACAAAGAAGGCTCCCGACTGCCGTTTGACACAGTCCAGTTTGCAAAATTGAACTTTTTGCAATTGGAATCAACTTGGAAATCCTGTCAAATGGATCATGGGGCTTCAATAAATAGTACACAATCACAAGAAAATATTAGTCTAGCATGGCAATCATTTGACACGAATATACAACTGCTCAAAGTGAGTTACTCAGAAATGTGCAAAAGGTGCAAACAACAACCCTAACCTCAGGAACTTCAAAGGAGACTTCACAAACACATCAAATCTGGTCTAGGAAAGATGAAAATGGAATAATGGCATCTTTTCAAGGTGTATAACAATTTCTCAAGAGGATTTTACATGACATTTCACTGGTGCAAAAATATGAGCTCATAAACTGAGCTACTCAGGCCTGTTCTACAAGGCAATTATGAATGCATTTAACAAAATTTTGAACCTGGGTCTTCAAAATTTGACCAATATTTTGAAGTCCCAACACATACCTCATTTTTGAAAAAAAAAAGGAGAAGATATAATGGCATATTTCCAAAAAACACAATTTTCAAAAATCAAAGAGAAATCTCATAAATATCCACGATGATATCACCATTTTAAAAAATTAGGAGGATATTCTGCAAGTAATAATTAAGAAAGAAGATATTATCCTCGTATGAGAATATAATTGAAAAATTAAATAAATAAAGATATTTATTTAATTTTGATGACATGCCTAGCTAATTGAATAATTCAAATAAATTATTCAACTATAAGGCATTAGAAATGAAATTTTTTATTAAATAACTAAAATCATTTAATAAAGGCGATAAATCAAAATTACTTAAATTATTTAATATTATTTAGTTATTATTAAAAAGGGAGATGTTTGATTAAATGATGAAAGATTTAAAGAAGAAGAATCAGTAAGAAGAGGCTTAATTAATTAAAGAATTAATTAAACCTAAAAGGGAAATTAGTCAACCTGATGCTCAAAGACCTTAATTAGGTAAAATTAAGTCAATTTTGGTCAAAATAGGTGAATTTGGAAAGAATTGGGAAGTTTCAAACAAAAAAAGGAAATATTTCAGCAAAGATTGGAAAATTAGGTCATACTGGATAAAACCAAGCAATAATAGATAAATTGGGTCAAAGTGGGTCATCGGACGGAGAAGGAATTAATGCAACACTATGGGGTTAAAGAAGAGGTCAAAATGGAACCTTAAAACAATAATAGGGAAGAAACGAAGCCAACATGACTGAAAATGGAAAGCAAGAGGCAGTATAGGTCAAAAATTAACATCACTAGATCGAGAGGGTAATGATCTGATGCAAAGGGGACAATTTGAAGATAAACGAAATGTCAAACTTGAAATGGGAAGAAAAAGGAAGGATCTGGACATGAAATGGAAAAGGTGAAATGGGAGGACCGAATCAAGAATGAATTTTTTAGTGGCTAGTAATAGCTAATTGGCTATTTTTTAAAATTTGGAAATCAAAATTTGGCTAATAAGTTTTACTTTTAAGGAGACCCGATTCACCACATTTTTACAAATTTTTATTTCAGCGTTATTTAAATCGCCAAAGAAAATAAAATTTAACTCAAAGATTCGCCAAAATATTCAATACATGATTGGATCAGATTCGCCAATATTTTATAATTTTTTGTAGAAATCTAAATTAATTCACCAATAACATATCATAATTATTAGTTACTTTAGGATTATATCAACAATCTTTAGTTGCCACAATTGATTTAAAATATAATATAATGACCTTCATTGTATTCCATGAGGTAAATTGTACTTACAAGTTGTAATGCTTGTTGGTATTTAAATTATTTTTGAATTGTTGACCTCAATAAAAATCAATGGTCTAAAAAGAATTTTTTGCCCCATGAGTATTACAAATTGTTGGTACATTTTATCTCACAAAATGCAAAGAGGGCTATTAGATTATTTTAAATTAATGGTAGAAACTAAATAAAGTAGAGTCTACCCCTTAAACTCATTAATGATTTCCACCTTCAGGCCTTTACTTTTCTATAAAAAAATATTTTTTTAAATGAAAAGATTTGCAATATTAATCAACGCATACTCTTATTATTTTATAAGATTCACCAATATTTTCTACTACTAAAATTTGATATAAAAAAAAATTGCCAGTAAAATTAATTATTTTCTTTAAAAACAGAAAAGATTCGCCAATAAAAATATTATTTTCTAGAAATAAAATTAAATATTCGTCAAGATGTTATACATTTTTTTGAGAGGGGGCTTCTTAAAGTTAGCACTAGCTGAATGAGGAGCCAAAAACCCTAATCGGGACAAAATTAGGCAAAATGACATTGCAAAAGTGACAAGGGAAAGATCTAACACAAGGGGGTTGAATTTAAGGGTAAAATGAAACCACAAACCTAAAATGGGAAGGAAATGAAATTATTTGGATAGGAAATGTAAAGGAGGCAATAGGATAGGTTTGTGCGAATAATGAAGATTATATGCGTGATTAGGTTAAAAATGGAGAATTGGAGGTGATATCGATTTTTAGCGCCTACAATTAGAATAACCACAATCATTGGTGCTAGCACTTGCACTCATAGTATCACTCTTATGCTCACTAGATAATAAATGCAACAAAGTGTTAATCCAAGGTGATATGACTTGCCTCAATATCCCACTTCTTTGTCCCCTTCCTTTTAGTTACTTTGTGTGACAATAGACACGAGTTGGAATGCAAATACACTAAGTCCTTTACCATTTGTAAGTACACTTTGTTACACTTTACTAAGTGGTTGAATGAGCATGTGCTCCAATTCCTCTTTGATGCAAATGAACTAGCTATTTATTAAAACTAAATTAGAGAATTGGAGTTGTAAATTCAGAATTTTAAATTCTCAAGTCGTAAACAAAAATATCATAGAATGAACTTGCAATAAAATTTTGATCTCAAAAGCTTATAGGTGTTGACTATTTGGACATGGAAGTGCCACCACCAATGAGCATCAACCTTGAACTTGTTATGGAGCACATCAATACAATAGTCATTGAAGTGTACAAAATCCATCAATTCAAGTCCCATTATATCCCACATGTCAAGTCAATAGGGTCTATGAAGCACTATCTTGTACCCTTGGTTGACGTCTTCAAGATTCTTCTATTTTGCACTTTTAATGGCTTTTTTCTCAATCATTGAGTTGGTGCAATCAAATATATCTAGCAAACAAGGCCAATCCATGTCTTCTTAACAAATCATACTCAATATGAGTTAGGTGAAACTAAGGAAATATTTGGGCACCAAGTATCATCTACTTGTAGTGATAGATTATCTCAATATGGACCTATTTTAGCTATAACCATTTTAAACAATGTCTCTTCAACCTTCATAAATCATTTGACGGTCATTATGTTGGAGGAAAAATAAGCCTTGGCAACCTATTCAATGGAAATCAAAATTAATAAACTAAAAAATAAAGATTCTTAAATTCTGAAATAAGAAAACAAAAAAGTAATTTTTTTTAAAAATAAGTAAAATGAAACATAAATTATAAATATTAAAATTTTAAATATATAATAAATCTAAGTGATTCACTTACTTTCAACAACTCCAATGTTAAGAATGTTCTATATACGCCCTGTGAGATATATAGTGCTTGATGATGAACATTTGAATGTTATCAACCTCATTGTACACATCATGTTTAATTCAATTAATTTAAGTATGTTTTTGGTAGCATAAGGTTAAGAGAGTGGAACGTAAAAGGTGTCCAAAACATATCAATGACTTGAACAGACATTTTGAGGCCCTAGTTTCTCAAAGGATTGACAATAATATTAACAGTAGTTGCACCACCCTTCACCTCCACCATCACAATCCATTTTCTTCAAAATATAATGCCCTGTGAAGGGAGGAATTTTACCCCTGCCAATTTCTTTTGGTTAAAATTAGCAAAAATGATTGAAGGCATTGGAGGCCTGTCTTAAACATCACACATTATTTATATGTGGTAACTATGGGCAACGGCCATTCCTGTTCAATTCATGTTAATTTCAAATCCAGACTTTTTCCACTTAAAAGTCCGGTGAATGCATATGATCGCATAATACAAGACATTGGTTGCAAGGTATTTGAAGCAGCGATATTGAGCACATTGACACCCATCAGAATCGGATCATAAGGGAAGGGGATTAGTTATAGTTGGAAATACTCTGGCTTTTCCACATCCTCTAATTAGTTTGGGATAAGTGGCATTCATACTCAGTTTTAATGGGTGCTTCACTTTTTTTCTCATCTGTGTTATGCATTTGCCATGATTTTTGAGATTCATGCCTCAACTTCTTCTTCGACAAAAAAAACACTAAGCAAGCAATTGGCCTAAAATGTGGTCTCACTGAATACTATGATTGCAGGATAAGAAAAAAATATGTTACACACTTTCAAACAATTACGCAGGTGTAAGGCCAAACTCTAAAACCTTTTCTAGCATCCTCCTAGACTGTGCCAAAACCAGAGCTTTGGAACATGGTATGAACATCCATTACATGTAAACAATGGAGGAATTTTGTCAGATGTTGTAGCTGCAACTGACCTGGCACAAAAGGGTAAGAATAGACAAGGTACATAAACTATTTGACAGAATGTCATAATTATAGGATATGCAAAACTTAAAAACATAGATAAGGAAGCTGAACTGTTTGACATAATGCCTCAAAAAAAATTGTTTTGAGCCTCTTGATTGCAAGATATTAACAAAATGGATATGTTGAAGAGGTTGTATAAACTTGCAACCAAATTCTAAATGCAGACTCTACTACCTTTACTAGCATCTTCCTTGCCTGTACCAAATGTGGGCTTCAGAATAGGGTATAAACATCTTTAAAATCATAAAGGATAAAATAATTTTATCAAATGTAGTTGAGGAATAAAATGATATCTAAGTTTATATGGAGTTGAGAAAGGTTTAGATTTAATGGTATATAGGAAGGGTGAAATAATTATTGTGTATTATGCGCATGATTTGTAATGTTATTAAATTGTCATTATTTATTTTTAAGTTATATTTTTAATTTAAAGTTGGATTTTGTTTATTCATATTCATAAAGTATTTCTACTATTTCTCGTATCATTATTTATTATCATCTCATGACAACTATATATTTATGGTGTGATTTTTCTTTCCACTACCATTCCATTCTTTCTTACCTCTCGCTCTCTTTAGACATCCTCTATTCTACCAATGCTTCTTATATCACTACTAGTTGAACTTTTAGTGATCCTTTAATAAACTAGTCAAGTAGTTTAATCAACTTAAGAAGAAGGTGGATACTATGCATGTATCTTTGACTCTATTGCATATAATCCTCCACATTGCACATCTTTTGCATTCAAAGTTGTTACACACTGATTGCCAATTGGATTTATTGTAGCTATATTTGAACTATATTATGAGAATGTTGGTCACAAAGTTCACCCAAGTTTTCAATGATACATGCTAGATATTGCATATGAATATAAAATATTACCTAAATTATTTCCATGAACTCTAAGGGCTATGCCCTTGAATAATTCTAATCTTTAGCTCCTATTTATATCCATTATATTGGCAAGTTAGCCCCCACTCTCATACAACACTTATGTATCAATATGGGCTTATAAACAACTAACTAATTTAACTAAATGGTCCTAGAGACATAGTGAGTCTACTAATAACTATGAAATTAGCTTCAAATATTCATGTGGTATAATTTGTGTGTTCATGTAAAAATAATTGAACTTTAACTCTTTGAATCTAATGATTGGAATTGTGGGGACTCACCTAGTTCCTCGAACCCTTCAAAATGTCAACAATAATATATTTTAAAAAAGGAAATGACAAGAAAGAATATAAATATAGTTCCAATCAAATGTCTACAACATCAAATTTTATCATTCAAACATTAAGGGAATAGGAAATTTGCAAATCTTAGAAAACCATTCGATAATGTTCTTCAAACCTTATTAATATTTTTTGTCAACCTTAATTCTATCTGTGTATGGTGAAAAGTTGATAATGGAACAACAATATTGAAAGACTAAATGAATTCAACCACAAAACAAAGAAGGTGTTCTTAAGAGCTCAACAAAGAACGAAAATGTGGTTGATAGTTTGATAGCAAAAAGGCTTGATTGTGTAAGATCGATTAGAATGCTCATTAGTTAATTCGAATAATTAGGGTTCATAATGAAAGAAGCATCCTCTTATATAGAAGACGCTATAAGAAATGGAGGGATAAGATTAAGAGGTGTAAAGATAAATGGTCGGATAGGATTAGAGGGTAGGTAGAGGAAATAATAAAATGATAAAAGGGGTAGGTAGTGTAGGAATTAAGAGATGAATGACATTTGTCATGGGTAGAAAAGGATAATGAATTAATTAAATAAATAAAGATTTATTTAATTAGTAGAAAAAATGGGATCAATTAGATAAATAAGTATTTATTTAATTTGGGAAAATGACAATTTAAATAAATAAAAGTATTTATTTAAATGAGGAAATACTTAGAAGAGGATTAATTAATTAATTAATTAATTAACAATTTATTTAATTAATAGAATAATTAGGCTTAAATAGTTAAATAAATAAAAAATATTTATTTAATTAAACAAGACAATTTTAGGTATCTACATCTTGCCCCTCTTTGAGACAATGTAGCCTGTCATGTTGACTCAAAGAAGATAAGATAAACTGATACAAAGTTGCCCCATTATGGGAATGATATTCCCCCTCAAGAGATTGCATGAAATTTTTTGAAAAGATCGCAGACAATCTCTTGATAAGAAAGAAAGGCTAGAAAGGACTAACAAGATAGGATAGAGTGACAGAGTCATGGGATAAAGAAGACTAACTCGAGAGACTGGGGATAGGGTAGTCTATAAGATAGACCACGAGGGAAAACATACTCATTGTCATTTACACACTTAAGAGATCAGAGTGCAGAGAGAGCAGAGAGAAGTCAACAGCGATGACATTGGTAAATTGATTCGACCATGTTCACCGATATCAGAGACCAACATATGCAAGAGAGCTGGTGAGCACCACAAAACCTCCTTTTATGTTGGTATATTAATTTTTATCATAAATGCATGCTAGGTAGGGCTATAAAATGCCAAGTGGAGGGAAAAAAGTTAAGGTGTGTTTGTGTTGGTGCCAAGCGCATCTAGGAAGGATAGTCGTGTCTGTGTCTAGTTTAAATGTGTCTATGATTTCAAAGGCATTTGTGCCACATGCGAGCATGTCTATATTGAGAAGGCACACTTATGAAAGATAGAGACACGTCTATGTGTTTCGGGCATGTATGTGAAGGGAAGGCACATTTGTGTAAGTTTAAAGCATGTTTACACCTTCAAGGTCAAATCGACAATTATGTGATAAACATACATTGTTGATTGGATAAGTTGCTGAGAGGATACACTCAAATAGGTCCTCTAGGGAAGACTAGGATAATTGATAGGGCTAGGATTGAAAATTGTGTGATAGAACATACGTTGTCAATCAGGAAACTACTCGAGAAGATACACTCAAGCAGAGGCCCTAAGATAGGATAGAGCGAGGCACTTTGTGATGAACAGGGTGTACCAAATAAATTGAAAATTATGTGATAAAACATACGTTGTCAATTGGATTAGACTGACATTGACAATTCTATGATAAAACATACGTTGTCAATTGGATAAGATACTCAAGAGGATGCACTCAAGTAGGCGCCCTAAAAGATAAGATAAAAGCAACACTTTGTGATGAACCAAAAGTACTACTGATGCTCGAGTCATGGGAGAGATATCCTTTGACTCAAGGATTACGACCAAAGTTGACAGTGGAGGATAGAGTCGTAGTTGAGGCCATGAGATTGCAATATATTATGTATATGCCCAAGTTTCAAGCAAACATGGGTTTGTTGACTACATTAACCAAGAGATGGCACTCAGAGACATGCATGTTTCATTTTCTGATGGGTGAGATGACAATCACTTTAGAGGATATGTATAAGATACTATGGATATCGATCGATGGGGAGTTGGTTCCCTATGATCGAGAGGGAGATAGGAAGGCATTGAGATGAGTGTTCTAGGATCCAGGACTAGAAATGAGGGCATGACATGTAGCCTGGGATACAATGATAGTTGATGAATACTAAGAGGGGGGGGGGGTGAATTAGTATGCCAAAAATCTCTATCCTTAAACACTTATACAGTCTGAAGATAAATCGGTAAAACAGTCTAACAGACAGACCGGTTATCACACATGCAAAACAAAATGCGAATAAAGCATTCACCCACAAAAGCAATACAACCATAACACAAGATATTTGATGTGGAAACCCAACTAGGATAAACCACGGTGAGATGGAACTCACAAGTCACTATCTATAGAATAGAAACCAGACCGGTTAAGGTCAGACCGGTTAAGGTCTTACAATGTTTTTCATCAGAACAAATCCTGTTAGGAATCTCAATCTTTGTTAGGAGATAAATCCAATTAAAGACTACCTTGTTAGAGGATTTTACAAAGGCTTTGAGGCCTACTCGGTTAAGCGCTATAGACTTGTCAAAGATGTGAGTAATCAACAAGTGTTTGATCTATCTTATAGCACAAACTACTTGATTAGATCCAGTATAGTTCACTGCTAATGCACTCCAGCATTACTTCAGTCTTCTCTATCTCTTTCTATCTACAACTCGATCTTCTCAAATAAGATTGCTCTTACAACAACTCAACAATCACCTTAAACCCTAGGCACAACATAAACCCTTTCAGTAATAGTTTCAACAACTGAAAACCCTAGACATGATGTCCTTTTAAAGGAATCTAATTTCACGTCGACCCAATAGGATTACATTACAATTTCCTAGGTTCAATGAATCTAGACATACTCAGTAACACGACACAAAAAGCACCATCAGTGTGTCGGCACCGTCAATCAATCGGTGGGTTGGTAACTCATCACAAAATGTCGGTTGGTAACTCATCACAGAGAATTACCGATTCATACAAAATACCGGTTGCCGGTTTGAAAAAAATGAAGACTAGTAAGAATGTGTTGTGCTGCTTTGCTCCCTTGTACCGGTTGAGATCTACAAACCACTTGGGGTCATCATGCCACTTCAAACTGGGAAACACATTCTGCAAAATCATTAGTCTAAAGACTAGAATACAACATACCGGTTGGAACAAATACCAGTTGAGCTCTAGCTCATACATACAAAGGCGATCTCAATACAAGTGGGTGTCCATCAATGACAATCACAACATAAACATAAAAAATGCCAACAATCTCCCCCTTTGGCATTGATGGCAACACTTGGGAAAATAAAATTTTGACATCTAAATGTTTTTCAACAAAAACTTGCCATAAACAAAATTGCTCCCCCTGAGCATATACACTATCCCTTAATCAACACAATGTATAGCAATTTTGCATATAGAGCATAATCATTGAGACATCAGAGCATATAACATATATCAAAACATATATGAAAATTTCAAAAACAGATGCTTCTCCCTATTTGTCTTCAAATTAGATAGAGTACTTCTCCCCCTGTATTAGAAGATCAAAATTTTAAAACCAAAAATAGATACTTCTCCCCCTTTGCCAACAATGACAAAGTACCACTGAACAACCCTGTTTCCATTTGATATAAATAAAAATTTTATGACAACAATGAATAATATTTGTCAAAAACTGATTTATAGTCCTGCAAAAATTGTTTCATGGATAGAGACCAAGACTCAAGGAAAGAGGTGGCCACTTCTTTTTCTGTTTGCATTTGGTATACCTATTCCTCCATGGCATCAACTATGCTCAGCTCCTACATGACTATCAAGGCATCCAGGTTCAGATAACACTTCTGAAGAATTTGCAGACGTGGAAGTAAAACCAATTGTAGCTCCTACAAATCATTAGATCGTGTACTGATCTCTTGCTCTATTTTGCCTGACTAGGTCTAGAACTGGTAAACGATTTCCCATATGTTGCAAAGGAATCATAAGGAGTCTTAAATGTGCCCAAGTAGGACTGTAAGTCCGTTTGAAGCTATTGCTTCTTAGCTAGCACATTGTCGTAGAACAGATGAGGTTGATAGATTTTGCTTAGTAGAAAGTTTCCCTCATCCAAGGCATTCCTTATGTCCTTTTGGTCTTTCAACAGTTCAATCCTAAGCTCATTCATCTTTTTCACCAAAGCAATGTTAAGAGCCTTTTGATACTCTTTCTTGACATTTGCCTCAGCCGCTTCTTCCAGGCTCTGCACCTGATCATCCACTATAGTACATAGTAGTTTGAGTTGTGCTAGTGATGATTCAGTGTCAGGAAGATTGGTATCGGGGATTAAACTAGTAAGGGTGTCTACAGCCGCCTGAATTATGTCCTATTCCTTTTTCCTACGAATGATGTCAAGGCTCTCTTGAGCAACCTTGATGCTTTGCATAAGCTCTGACTCACTTGCAGATTGGAGATTGATAGGACTGGAGATATCAGCCAGTTTGGCTTGACTCCCGGTTTCCTCCGAAGTCTCCATCTCAGTGCTCTCCATTGCTTTTGTTGCCTTGTCTACTTCTGCCTTCTTCCTTTTCTTTGCTTCTTTCTTTTGTTCCTTGTCTTCTTCTTTCCTCTTTTCCTCTTCTTTCTCTTTTTCTTCCTTCTTCTTCTTTTCTTCTTCTTCCATCTTTTTCTTCTCTTCCTCTTCCTTCTTCTACTTTTCTTCCTCTTCCTTCTTCTTCTTTTCTTCCTCTTCCTTCTTCTCTTCCTCTTCCTTCTTCTTCTTTTCTTCCTCTTCCTTCTTCTTCTTTTCTTCCTCTTCTTTCTTCCTCTTCTCTTCCTTACCCTCTTCTTTTTTCTTCTTCCTTTCCTCTTCTTGCTTCTTCTCTTCTTCATCTTTTCATTTCTCCTCTTCCTCTTTTCTCTTTTTCTTATCTTCATCCCTCTTCTTCTTCTCTTCCTATTCTTGAGTCGCTTCCTGTTTGTCCTTAGCTTGCTCACCACCTTGTTTGGCTTGTTACCCTTGTTCTGTTCCCACAAAAGGTATGTCCTGAGTGACATAATCTACATCCAGGGCATCAACATCAATAGTGTCGATTGGTTCTTCAGCCAAGTTTCCTTCCTCATCAAAGACTTCATCTGGTTTGGAAACAGCCGGTTCTTTTTCCGCTTGGAGGTTAGCCATTTTTGCTTTGTGAGAGCTGATAGCATAATCCATATGCTGATGAGTATCTTTTTCAACATCATCAATTCTCCCCTCCAACAACCAGAGTCTTCTTCTCCTTGTGAGGAAGAGACCTTTATTTTGGTCCAACACATCAAACAATTCTGAATTTGAGAGGTCAGGAAAGTACTGTGCAAATAATTTCTCCCTAATCTCTTGTTCCTTTTCAATGGCAATGTGCCATTTATTATCTAATGCTTTAAATAAAGAATCTAGTGTCTGAGATTTAATCTCTGATGGTGACCGATCATTTTTACACAAATAAATGACGATTTCCTATAATATTTCTTCCTTTTCCTCATCACTAAAATCATCATAATAATCTACTAAATCATGAAGCAATTTTCTCCTAATATTCTTAACTATCCTTTGAAAATGTGTCAAAGGTATGTATGAGGAGATGTCAATATTTACCGGTGCGGATGCTGCTGGTTCATTCTTCTTCATTTTCTTTGTCTGTCTGGCCTTCTTTGCCTTTTCATCAAACTCGGTCTCTTCAGAGTCCAATTCATTTGTCTTTGTCTTCCTTTTTCTTTCAAAGACTTTTGCCCTTGTCTCCTCTAGTTTCTTCTTTGAAGGTGACCGCTTGGTCACTCTTGGAGTTGCAGTGGTAGCTAGTGTCGATGCTGCAAGCACTGCTTTGGCTTTCTTTGCAGTTCTTTTCCTTTCTTAACTGATGGTTCTTCAACTAGTGCAATCCTCTCCAAGTAGGTTTTGGTCCTTTTAGCCTTTGGATCAAGAGGCGAGGCAATAAGGGTTGAAGCATACCCTTCAAGCATATCATACATAACTTCATAGCCTATTGGCTCTACTTCCTCCATTCTAGGCTCAATAGCCTCCATTAAACATTTGTCCACTTCAATGGTGAAACAGATGTCATCTTCATATTTCTTAACTATATCACCTGATATCCTTACATTTAACTCATCTTTTTTCTGAACTCATCAAAATATTTGTTCAGTACTTCAGGGTAACTGGTTCTAGTGGCTTGTATGCTTTCCTTGATTTGCTTGGTTACCGGTTGGTCAGGAGACCACTAGACATCTCCTACTCCAGGAAAGTAGCCTTAGAAATAGAAGAACAACCCTATCAGTAGTTGTCCAAACTTAAACCTCAGTGCATTGTCCTATTTGATCACCTTTAGATTCAATAGGAGTTGCCTCTACATACCGGTGCATAAGTCAAAAGATACATCCTCTTTAATCAACCGATAAGCGGCATTTACTGCTGTAGCAGATACAAAATTAATCCTACTGGCTGAAAATGTTCTATAGCCTATCACCATGCAGGCATATTTCACCGGATCATCCTTTATAGGATTAACTATCATACCCCATGAGTCACTTGTTGAACCGGTGAGCTTGGCCATTTTAGTTTTTCTTACCGTTCTTAGGGCTGGCACTTCCCCTATGTTGCAAAAATTGGTGACTGCATGAATTGCCTGAGGCGTGATATCATGTGTCCTCTCTAGGTACATCTTGTCACCGTGGACTCTGCTCAAAATGATCCTGATGTGATCCTCCGTAAAATCTTCTAGAAAGTATACTGCATTATGGAGTTTCTTCTTCTCTAGGATACTAAACTCTGGTTTGATCATTTTGTCCTTGCCGCAAAATAAACCTAACTGGGTGTGAATAGCTAAAGACCCTAGGTCTTCTATTTTGCAATCAATATAATCAGAAATTCCTTCTTCAACTATGACTCCAACCGAAATTTGTGATAAGGCATTATATTTGGACTTCCTCTGAATAAAACTTTCTGACTCAATGGGTGTACTAGAACTGGTATGAGATGCGGAAGCCATTGTTGAGTATTTTCAAGAACATGAAAAATACCTTTACAATGCGAATTTAGGGCTTTCTGATTCTGCTTCACTCCACTCTCCGTCGGTTATCGAATCACTACTTTGTGTTCTCCACAACCGTTTGCAAACTGGATTTGAGTCTCCTTCAAGATTTATCAATTTCTTGAAATCTTAGCTCAAATTGCCTTTTCTGCGCTCTACACTTGAAAACTTTTCTTCGCTTGAAAACAGATAGTGAGAAATGATTTGAAATATTCTTTTATACATGTCTCTCACCTACCGCCAATATTGCTCCTCTATTAGGGCGGAAACCCTAATTTGCCTCCTTTACCATTTCTGATCTTCTGCCAAGTGATAGGTATCACGTACTGGTTAAGGTCTTTTACCAGTGTAATCGGGGGTTCACAATAATTTCGTCGTTTGCTCCCCCTAAGCTTCTTTGGAGCTTAGTTTACCAGTTCTGATATTTCCACACTAGGTGCAGAAACTGGTTCCTCTTCCAACATTGTTGGTTTCGTCCTCCAGGTTTTGTTCATGTCTGCTTGAACTTTTTTAACATCAACTTCTCCTTTCTAAGTGACCGGTATATCATCAGATATACTCTTTCTGCTTCTGTAGAATATTGCAATGTGACCTAGTTTGTTGCAGTGATAGCAAACAAATCCAAGTGCTCTCCAAGGTCCATTGTTCATATTTCCATTCTTCCTTCTGCATGTAGCCGCAATGTGTCCATGTCCTTGACAAATCCAACAATTTTCTCTCCATTCGGTTGCTGATTGATAACCATTGTTGCTTGACTGATAATTGTAGGCATCAAACTGGTTAGGGTTCCGGTTTACAAAAGATTCTGGACCAGCTCCTTGGGTCCTCTGAGGATATCTTCTGGTATTGTTCATGACAGACCTGCATTCAGATGCTTTGTGCCCAAACTTGTTGCATGCATAACAATGACCATTGAACTTATTGGATCTAGGTACATTGTTGATAAAATATGGAAAATTATTGTAGGCTTTGCTCCTACTTACATTGGCAGTGTGTCCTTCTTTAAGACAATTAAAGCAAACAGGTTTGAATTTTTGCTTACCTTTTCCATTGAGTGTCGATTGCTTCTTTGATGCTTCAACATTTGTTCCTGAGGATTCTCCTTCCTCATATCTAGAGAAACCAAGACCATTGGTATTCTTTTCCGGTCTAGATGACTCAAGCTTTTTCTCTAGCTTGACAATACTTTTGCCAAACTTAGCAAGTATTTCCTTTGACTCAGAGAGTTCTTTGGAAATAGCAGTATTTTTCTCCATTAGACTTGCATTTTCAGAGACGGCTATGTTCAGTTCACCTTGCATGTCTTCCTTTTCCATCCTGCTCTCATGAAGGTGAGTAGTTAGTGCACTAATCTCTTGTTTCAACTTGGAGATCTCATGATCTTTGTCCTTTACTCGATCTTCAGCTTTCCTATGGTTTTCAAGCTCTTGACTAAACCGGATAGTCAGTCCTTCTAACTCCTTTCTCAGATTGGAGTTTGAATCATTCAGCTTATTCACTTCTACAATCATGGCTTCCATATTAGCTTCATCTTTAGAACTACTTTCAAATAGCTCCATCAACTTTTCTGCATGTTCTCTCCTTTTTTCTTGAGATGCCTTGTATTTGACTGTAAGATCATCATAGGCTTGCTCAGACTTAGTGAGCTGTTGAGTAAGTTCCCTCAAAGTGTAATCCCCCATATCTCTTTCCAAGTGGTTAAACTTATAGAAAGGTTGGCTTTGATACCAATTCATGAATACTAAGAGGGGGGGGTGAATTAGTATGCCAAAAATCGCTATCCTTAAACACTTACACAGTCTGAAGATAAAGTGGTAAAACAGTCTAACAGATAGACCGGTTATCACACATGCAAACCAAAATGCGAATAAAGCATTCACCCACAAAAGCAATACAACCATAACACAAGATATTTAACATGGAAACCCAACTGGGAAAAACCACGGTTAGATGGAACTCACAAGTCACTATCTGCAGAATAGAAACCAGACTAGTTAAGGTCAGACCGGTTAAGGTCTTACAATGTTCTTCACCAGAACGTATCCTATTAGGAATCTCAATCTCCATTAGGAGATAAGTCTGATTAAAGACTACCTTGTTAGAAGATTTTAGATTCACAGAAGTGAACCACCTTGTTAGAGGATTTTACAAAGGCTTTGAGGCCTACCCAGTTAAGGGCTATAGACTTGTCAAAGATGTGAGTAATCAACAAGTGTTTGATCTATCTTATAGCACAAACTGCTTGATTAGATCCAGTATAGTTCACTACTAATGTACTCCAGCATTACATCAGTCTTATCTATATCTTTCTGTTTACAACTCGATCTTCTCAAATAAGATCGCTCTTACAACAACTCAACAATCACCTTAAACCCTAGCCACAATATAAACCCTTTCAACAACAGTTTCAACAACTCAAAACCCTAGACATGATGTCCTTTTAAAGGAATTTGATTTCATGTCGGTCCAATAGGATTACATTACAATTTCCTAGGTTCAATGAATCTAGACATACTTAGTAACACGACACAAAAAGCACCATCAGTGTGTCGACACCATCAATCAATCGGTGGGTTGGTAACTCATCACAAAATGTCAACTGGTAACTCATCACAGAGTATTACCGGTTCATACAAAATACCAGTTGTCAGTTTGACAAAAATGAAGACTGGTAAGAATGTGTTGTGCCGCTTTTCTTCCTTGTACCGGTTGAGATCTACATACCGCTTGGGGTCATCATGCTGCTTCAGACCGGGAAACACATTCGGCAAAATCATTAGTCTAAAGACTAGAATACAACATACCAGTTGGAACAAATACTGGTTGAGCTCTAGCTCATACATACAAAGGGGATCTCAATACAAGTGTGTGTCCATCAATGACAATTACAACATAAACATAAAAAATGCCAACAAAAGCTACAAGATTGGCTCTACCGGTGGTGCTCGCAAAAGTTATCAGTGGGTTTTTCTATATGGACAGGGTGACATGAGGGTTGGTTGTGGGATGGGGAAGGACTCTAGAGACATTGGTGACTGAGCACACCAGTTTTGCATGGGGGTCATGTCTACTGTCACACTTGTGTTATAAGCTGCATTTGTTTGTGTATCACGGATTAGTGGGATTGGGGTCTGGAGTGACATTATCGCAGGTATGGGTATATGAGCATCTTCTAGTTACACAAATGATACACTTTAGAGGCAGGGGACATGGGCATAGTTGTGTACATTTGTATGATATGATTACTTCCTAGCCACAGATTGGGAGGCTAGAGTATTGGCGCTAAGTGATCGATGAGATAGACAGTGTAGTATGGATGCCTTACCAAAATTATGAGGAGTGGGAGGATGACGTAGTCGATCTGCCATATGTGTTTAGGATTAGGTATCTAATTGGGAGGAAACCATATATCATTGAGTGACAATTGATAGACAGAGTATGCAGGTAGTTCAATAGGAGACATTGGATGCCACATGGCTCAGGGATGTATGCACGGACAGTGAGAGATCAGCCACATTTAGGTCCGTTATTGTCTTATGATCAGGTAGTGCCACAAATGCAAGATGGTCCCATGCCTTGGGTTATTTTGGCAGATGTGGAGGATGTAGGGATGGATGTCGAGTACAACGCATATTAGGTAGATCATCCATTTCAATGGCTGATAGATCTAGGAGAGCTAATAGAGGGTGATGGTGGGGATGGTGGAGATGATAGCGAGGATGGTAAAAGTAGAGGCAGATGATGGAGGCAAGGTGCAGTAGGAGAGAGGAGGGTAGTTTGGACGATAGATGGAGGAGAGGAGAGATAGGTGCATGTAGTCATAGGTAGAGGTGTACTACCTTTCCAGGTCCCAACAACATAGGTTCCAGGATAGGGACAGGGATAGGGACAACCACAGGGACAAGGTGAGGAGGGAGGAGAGGAAGAGGATGAGCTACTATCCCTGAGAGAGATCTACCAAGGACAGGAAAATTAGATTCAGGATCTAGAGAGGGATGTGGCTAGGCTCAGGATACAACTGTGGGACACTGAGCAAGGGAGGGATCTAGCTATCTAGTGCTACACAGAGGCTGAGGAGGCATTAAGGGCAGGTAGACGAGAAACAGAGGATACCGGGGCCAGATATGCCTATGTTCTACAAGCATGGGAGGACATAGCCTATGATTTAAAAAATATTTATTTATTTGTATAATCCTTCCTTTTCACCCCTTTCCATCCATTATAAATTAGCTCCTAAATCCTAAGTCTAGTGATGGGTGTGGAACTAAGAGTATCACATGTTTCAAGGAGTACAATTTCTCCCAGTTTTCTTCATTCTATCTGCTCACAATCTAGAATAAAGCAACACTTACATCAAAGATCAGCAATAAAGTTTCATCTTCTTCATAATAAAGTATGAATTTTATGGATTAAGTTAGTTTTAGATGAGATGTAAACAACAACAATGGGCTTTAACAAATCAAATCTTTTAGTAGACTCAAACAACATTATGGTTCAGTTCTATCTATCCTTTTTTTGAAAGTAAACATTATGACCAAAATTAAATAGACTTATGCAAGTGATAAGAGACACTAAACTTGAGGACTACAATGGATGTTGGTGTCGAGTCTTGGTTTTCTTTTTATTTTATCTTTTGGTGACATGTCGTTTGGCTTTTTGGGGATGTCTCTGACTAGAGATTCTATCTCTAGGATGTCTTTTACTAGAGAGGCGAGGATAGGATATGTTCACCTATTGTTTTGTTGTTTGTGGATTGTCTCTTAGTAATGTTGTGACTTGTCCAAGGATATTAGGACACTCTAAGTATAGTATAAACTAGGACATTCCTTGTTTGTGACTGTCTTATCTCCATGCAAATGGGTACAATGATTTTCTGGGTCGAACCTATGCCTCGATTGTCATAACCTATTTTCCATAATAAAGCTCAATGATGATAAAGCACAAGAATCTCTTTCACTTCCATATCTTCTATCTTCCATCCCCCTTTCATGATTGACCTCCATCATCCTTCCTGACTTCGTGTAGCCTACTATCACATGACTGAGTATAATGACATGCCAAAAATATCTTCATTTCATGTAGATTGCACCTGCATTATCACATATTAGCTTTTCATGCATACATATATATATAACAATCACATTGCATCTTGCATATATCATTAGTTAGTATCTGCATTCTCATATACAACATAAAATGCCAGAATAATAACACAACACATGTTAGCACATTTTACATTCGCATCATGTAAATAGTTATTTGCATTATCATATTCATCTGTGTTTCATACATTCCCATTTTCATAACATATAAAACATAAAAGAATGTAAAAATATTGAATTTCATCATTTATATATTACTACATTCCTATCGTAAACATCATAGATACATGTATCTCATAAGCATCCATACATCATAGAATCATAAATTGCATTAACACATAGAAACATACATCACATAGAAGCAACATCACATAGGTACATATACATCTAGTTGCCGCAAGGATGAATCATCTCATATTAATATCTCAAAAAGCATAAGTTTCATGATACAATGATGTCAAAATCATATATCTTCAATCACTCGAAAGTGTCTGCATCATTATACAAAAATGATACAAAAACTAATACTTTGGGAGCCATCTAAGGCTATGATGAACTCCCTCCCTCGGAGCCAATCGACCTTGACAGAGTTTGAGCCTTGGAAGTCCCCACTCTAGAATCATCTCTCCTTCCCCCTCTATCTATTGGTGGTGGAGGACCCATGACCCCACCATCAGATGCATGACTCCTATCTCTCCCTCCCGTGGTTGTTGTAGCCCGCGATGGTATCTGGAAGCTCCTAGTCTGCTGATCAAGAGGCACAACTCCATAATACAAGTCTCTCTAGTAGGCTATCTCCTCCCCTGCTCATAGAACATAGGAATATCTAGCCCCAATGTCCTTTGTTGCTCGCCTACCTGCCCTCAATGCCTCCTCATCCTTCATGTAGCATTGAATAGCCTGATCCATCTCTTGCTCAGTGTCCCTCAGCTGACTCCTGAGCCTAGCCACATCCCTCTCTAGATCCTAAATCTCATTTGCCTATCCTTGGTAGATCTTTCTCAAGGATAGTAGCTCATCCTCCTCCTCTCCTCTCTCCTCACTTTATCCCTTTCTCTATCCTTGTCTGGGAAACTGCATTGTCGGCACCTGTAATGGCAGCACACCTCTACCTCTGACTACATGTGCATATCTCTCCTCTCTCCATCTCTCCTCTGAACTACCCTCCTCTCTGCTACTGCACCTCACCTTTGTCATCTACCTCTATCTCCTCCATCCCATGAAAGATATATTCACCACATCCTAGGTCTTTAATATTGAACTTTTCTTTGATCTTTGTTTGTTTGGATGTAGAAGCTTTCAACGATTTAGGATCAACCTATGTTGAAGATGGAACAACTTATCGATTGACTGGGATTGTTATTTCTAATCTTGCTCGCAGGTTATTGCAATATATGAATGGATTCAGATCACATTTGATGGTCACTTCAAATCTATTGTATGGGAACTTGATACATCGATGATATATTGATGGAATAACTCTTATTTCATGAATCCATGGGCATCCCAAGAGTATATTGTATGTGAGATCTAGATCAAAGACTTGACAAACCACATCCTTCGTGAATGACCTTACTCTGATAGGTAAGGTGACCATGCCATTGGATGAACGCTCTTCATCATCATATGATTTTATGGTTATTGCATGTGTAGAATTCATAGCTTTTTCAGAATATCCCAATTGTTTAATAGTGCTCAATGTACAAATGTTTAGACCTGCTCCTCCATCTATAAGACTCGTTTGAGGAAGTTTTTATAGATAAAGGCTTCAATATGTAAAGGTGCATTATGAGGCTAGGTTACGGAAGCATGATCAGCTTATGTAAATGTAAGGTTATGCGGAACTGAAAGGTATCCCACCATGACTAGAAATTGGTCCACGTTCAGATCAATGGGTACAAAATTTTCTCTTAGGACTTTGTCAAGTATGGTTTTATGTGAAGCAGAGATACACAATAGTTCTAGGATTGAGATAAGTGTGGGTGTCTTCCCTAACTATTGTACTAGGTTGTACTCAGGTTTGGCTGATGAGGAAGTGGTGGTTTTAGCTGGAGCACCTTACAGGGTGACCTTACCACGATGAATTGTGACATTACATTCAAATTTAGATTCAAAAGAAGTTCGAATGTGTTTTAGGATAACTTTGGTTCTTTGGGTAGAAAACTCAAGCATTTTGTCCTTTATGATAATAGTAGAAACATACTTGTCCATTGAAATGTGGTTAATGATTGGATCGTAGTCATAGGACATTTTGTTATAGTTGGCTTGATTATCTGTGGCTTTGGATTTTCCCTTGTCATGTTTAGGGAATGGTTCCTTAAACATCTTATGTTCTTGATTGGATGTATGTCCATCAATCACAATGTCACCTTTATCAATAAGATCTTTAATAATGTTCTTCAAGTGATGGCAATTTCTTGTTTTATGTCCCTTGCTCTTGTGATATTCGCAATACTCATCGTCATTCTACCAATTTGGTTTGACTTTTGGTTCATATGGAGGATTGTCTAGAATTGTTATTAGCTTGTTTTCTACTAGCTTCCTAAAAGCTGACTCAAGTGGTTCTCCCAATGGGGTGTATTTCCTTCATGGTTTTGAAGTTTCTTGAGTATTTACTTGGCTGTTTATAGAAGAACTTGGTCCTGAAAGAGTGATTTTTGGTCTCACTGTGTTAGAATCTAAAACACCATCATTTACTGTGTTCTTGTTATTGTTCCAAAATCATGGCTTATCATTTCCTTTCAAGTATTTTTTATTTTCTTTGAATATATTGATGATACCTTTCTCAATTAAGACCTTCTTTGTTTTGATTAAGTAAAAGCGAGTATTTGAAAGGTACCCAAACCTTGTACAAACTAGGAAAATAGATCAGCTATAAAAAGTGTTTGATCAATTCAAAAAGACAAAATGAGCCCATCGATAGGGATAAACTAACATGACATAACATTAAAAACCTCAAATAGATAGCGAAAGGAAAGCACATAGACAACAAAAAGATAGAAGCCAAGACACCAACTGGAATCTAAATACTATTCATAATTTTCTCAGCGTGAACAACCATTTGTTTCATGTTGTTCGCTGAGGTCTTCAGTTCCTCCAGCTCATGACCTTTGATGTCGCCCTTAATCTTTGTGTTGGCTCTGGTCCTCCTTTCATGACCCTTCTTGTCTAGCTGCTCTTTATCACCATCCTTCTCGGCTTTGTTCTTGAACCTATTGATAAGGATGTTCATGTTGTCCACAGATGATTTGAGGATTTAGAAATTTTGGTCAGCAATCTTCTTGATGTTGTGTTCCAACCTGTCAATTCTGTTGTCGAAATCATTCATTTTGATTTCCATTTCCTTTCTATCTCCCATCTCATTGGCCCTTTTTTCCGTAGCTATGATTTTTCGAACCGTAGCTATGATTGTTCCAAAATCGTGGCTTATCATTTCCTTTCAAGTATTTTTTATTTTCTTTGAATATATTGATGATACCTTTCTCAATTAAGACCTTCTTTGTTTTGATTAAGTAAAAGCAGGCATTTGAAAGGTATCCGAACCTTGTACAAACTAGGAAAACAAATCAGCTATAAAAAGTGTCTGATCAATTCAAAAAGACAAAATGAGCCCATCGATAGGGATTAGCTAACATAACATAACATTAAAAACCTAGAATAGACAGCGAAAGGAAAGCACATAGGCAACAAAAAGACAGAAGCCAGGACACCAACTAAAATCTAAATACTATTCATAATTTCCTCAGCGTGAACAAACATTTGTTTCATGTTGTTCGCTGAGGTCTTCAGTTCCTCCAACTCACGACCTTTGATGTCGCCCTTAATCTTTGTGTTCGCTCTGGTCCTCCTTTCATGACCCTTCTTGTCCAGCTGCTCTTTATCACCATCCTTCTCGGCTTTGTTCTCAAACCTATTGATAAGGATGTTCATGTTGTCCACCGACAATTTGAGGATTTGGAAATTTTGGTCAACAATCTTCTTGATGTTGTGTTCCAACCTGTCAATTTTGCTATCAAAATCATTCATTTTGATTTCCATTTTCTTTCTATCTCCCATATCATTGACATTTTTTTCCATATCTACAATTTTTCCAACCATACATTCAATAGCTTCCGCATTATGCAGAATAGCAACCAATTCTTTAACATGTTCAACCAAGGGCTTATCACCAACTGTAACTCTAGCAATAGCCTAAGTATCTATTTTCAAACTGCTGATATCCTTCACCATGGTCATGATGGTCTCACAGAAGCCCTTAATAGTATCATTGTCACCACTGCCACTTTTATCCCCTTTATCCTCCTTATGCAGACTTGTGGTATTCACTGCCTCTATATTGTCCATAACTGGGTTGCCCTCCCCATCTTTATCCTGACTCTCAACCTTCTTGTTTTCTTCAGTCTCCTCCTTAGAATCAACCAGAATATGGTTGATATCAGAATTATTACCCTTTTTAGTATTCTTTCTCTGAGCCTATTTTCCAGTAGCTTTCCCTTTCTTTTTTTTAACAATTTTTTTCTCAAAGGAGTCGGTTTCAGAATCCGACATACACGATTCCACAATAATCCTTCTCTTCTTGGCCCTATTCCTCCCCTTTTTGCTAGTTTCTTCCAATTCTCCCTCAGTCTTCGATTCAAAGTTAAAACCGCTAGCTTCACTCTCTGTTGTCACATCTCTTGCATTTTTGCCCTTAATAGGCTTTTCAATGCACTTCCCCTTGAGCATTTTATAAACCAGGACCATGAGCCCTTGATGGAGGGCATGATCACCCTTAGGGTCCTTTTGGATCTCCTTTATAGTATGATCCATTGAGCATGCAAGGTAATAGGGAAGGCTAACCTTTTCCCCGTGATGGAAATGGTTGAGTAAAATGAATTGATGCCTATAGGCTCTGGTAAACCTACTAAGGTAATGTATTCAATAGAAGCGAATAAGACAAACCTCCATGGCCTGCAAATTCTCTTTGGGGCATGGTAGGAGTTGTCGATTTTAGTCATCTTTCTCCTCTCTTCATCCATAATAGGAAACTTATCTACTACTTTATCTAATATGCCTCTATCCTTGTAAAATTTCATTCCCTCGGTCGTCATCCCCATGGCCTCAGTGATGACCTCCTCATCAATATTCATCATCTAGGATCTGATAAGAATTTTGTCATTTTTCCAGTTCTTGATGAAATAGCCAGTGATTGTGGAATCTTTCCCACTTAGCCATTCCATAAAAACATTCAGACCCCCCTGTCTACCCCATCTATAATGATAATAATAATACCTCTAATTGAAATTTCAATCCAAAGTTTGGACATTCATATGGTAGAGTTTACTATTTTCATGGCTGGTGTTCATTTAGTTATCAATCCAGGAATGTAAAACTTGAAATGGGTTTGCAATATATATGCACTAAGCTCCTTAAATGATTATCCTGCATTACTGCAGTGACTAACATTATGCAGAAAGGAAAGGAAGGAATGGAAATCATAAAAGGCTACATGAAAGCTTCACAAAACACTACTGAAATGATCTAATGAAAATAACATAAATCACACCGTTCTGTCTTGGCTATAGGAACAGTCAACGAATCTATTTCCAGTGGCTGCAGGAACAATCCAGTCATGAACTTCTACTGCAACTAAGTAAAAACTAACTTCAATGACCATAAACACAGGATCACTCACCAAGTGGGCCCCCTTGGATGAGTGATATCAAACCCCCAGCAAAGTACTATTAACAGATCAGAACAACATATTCTTATTCATTTCTTCCTGAAAATGATTACATACTCTAAAAGAGAAAAATTCACAATGCTTGACAAAACTCTGCTCAATTCCTTTCCATCTTTTCTAACTCTAAGAAAGAAGGAAGAGCTTGTTATAAAGAAAAGATCAACTACAATGGACAACTCAAGTTACGCCTAGAAGAAGAGGCAGATAATTGTCAGATGAAGGAGATAACTGAGAGATTGGATGCAGGAATCGTGGATCTAAAACCAAACCACAGTCTTTGCATGCCAAAGCGATATTTTGTGAATTCAATATGCACTAGAGTTAAACACCCATGGTGAATTATAACTACTTCGATTATGCCATACTTTATGCTTGCTTGAATCCCCTTCAGTTTAACCTCTAGTTATCTGAACGTGATTCTCCAATCCTTAGGCATGAAAGAAAATCATCCACTGCAGCATCAATTATTATCTACACTAAAACAAAAAATAACATACAAGGACATGCATATGTATCTTACTTAATTAATACATTCATTAACACACATATGAGATTATCCTAAATAACCCGCATATCATAGGGACAAATCATTTGGCTGCAGGAATAAATTGGCATGGCTACAGGAATTAACCAACAAAGTTCAAACATGATTTCTTAAGTTTAGTTTTAAAGCATGGATTACATATAGTCAATTCACAATACTTTACTATCACAATGGAACCCAAAAGATACCAAAAAACCTAAGAGTCATGATAAAAAACATGTCAAAGCATCAGCTTATCATGCCCCCCAACTTTAAGGGTTTGTTGCTCCTGCAGCAAAAGAAAAATTTCTGATTTTTGCTGAAACTCTAAAATCACCAACAGTGTCCTATCTGGTTCCCTTGGAAGGCAAATTCCAATAAAATACTTTCATTTTCTCCAACCTGGACCATCTAGTTTTTCCTTCTACAACTGCATCATAATTCTATTTTGTTGGTTGGCATGCCAAAAGTGGCCACATAAGGATCAGAGGCTGAAAGATTAATGGCAACCAGTTATTGGATTTCTCCCTACCTAGCTATATGTTTCTGGAGGCTCTTTGTATGGCTGCATGAAAATTCAATAATGAGTAAGGTTCTCCAAGTTTTAAATGATCTGGTAGATGATTCCAGCGTTGAGTTATCCCTTCTAGTGTGGTTGTCCTGTGGGTCTGAACCAAACGCTCATATGCTTTATAGACTTCCTCTCTTATTGGAAGTACTATCTTACTAACATCATCTCTTATTAGCAAATTTTTCAATCATAATACAGAACCCTGGGTGCTTCTGATTCCCTCCTCAATGGCAATGGACAATCAAGTTCTAATTTTTCAAACTCTCTGGCTTGTGGTCCTATGATCATCTCATTTTGGATCCATGACATTAAAGCTCTAAGATGGATATCCCCAATATACAATAAAGGATTCCATTCTCTGTCTTGGGGTACAACATATTTATGTAAATATAATTCACATAGAAAATTCCTGACAGCATGTGGAAAGGTTTGGTAAGCATGATAGAATTCCTCAGGTGTTTGCAAGGATGGATTAAGGTCCCTAACAATGCGGTTTAGTCTCAAATTCAGATACTGCTCTTTCAAATGTACTGCATAAATTCTTGGGGGTGCCCTACACTGCATCATCTCAAGAACCATACCATAAATCTCTTCTACCTTAGCTTCTAATTCTTTAATTCTATTATCTTTCTTTTCAATCTCTTTTTGTTGCTTATTAATTATCCCCTGCAACCTATCCTTCTCTATTTCCCATTGCCTAAAAAATATTAAAGCAATTGATAAACTAGTTAGGGATGAAGGAGGTCTAATAGGTCCTATCTTAGACCGTGGGATTTCTTCAATAAACTCCTCATTCTGAGTTGACATATCTCCCACATTTTCTTCAGGTTGCTGTAGAACATCATCAATAGTCTCTTCACATTGCAATGCCACTGAAGCAAGATTTGCCAGCTTATCCATTACAACTTCTTCTTGAATTTCTTCTTCTGTAGGGTTTTCTTGAATTTCCTCTTCCATAGGCTTTTCTTGCATTTCCTTCTCTGCAACATCTTCTTCTTCCAATGTTTCTACTGCAATAACCTTTGATGGATTACTCATAGGTTGCGTCTTTTGTGTCCTCCTTCTTGTTCTCCTTACATACACTTTTGAAACAGATACAGGAGTTTTTGTTTTTTCTCGATGCCTCTGAGCTGCAGGAGGAATATGTGTTTCCTGTGGCCGGATAACAAATTCTTCATCTGATTTATCCTTTTCCAATTCTTTTCCTTCCCTTTGCAAAACAAGTGAATCTCTTTGAAGAGAAGTAGAGGGTTGTTCTTCAATTGACTCTGCTTCAATATTTCCTTCCATAATAATTGTGGCTCCTTTAGCAACCAACAAACCCTCATCTTCACCAGAAAGATCTTCTGCTACAATCTCTTCTTGAGCCGTCGGATTATTCGCAATTGGGGCTTCATCAACCCTAAATTGTAGAATATCCTCAAACACACCCCATTCCAATTGTGAAACGTCTCTCAGGGACTGTTGTACAAATAACTTAACTAGTCCATGATGGCTAACAGAGCGAT
This sequence comes from Cryptomeria japonica, assembly GCF_030272615.1. Lineage (NCBI taxonomy): Eukaryota > Viridiplantae > Streptophyta > Pinopsida > Cupressales > Cupressaceae > Cryptomeria > Cryptomeria japonica. The sequence continues at coordinate 465,752,576 of NC_081406.1, read as the reverse complement.
TTCCATATTTTCTAGTCTCCTTAGCACTTATAGAAATGAGATGATACAAGAAATTTGGGACACTAACTTGTCGGCCATGACGCAGATGACTAAGTAAATTAAAATGAGGTGAATGCAGATTTCAATACCGTCCTTCACATGTAATATATTTCATAACATATAGAGCTACCTGAGGCCAATATGCTGGCAAAGAAACCCTTCTAGTCCCTTGTCTATCCACCATTAAGGGTATGTCAGTGGAAATTGTGAACTCTACCCTGGCACTCCTTGCATCTTTTGATTCAAGAAAGAGTTCTCCTTCCTGCAACAACCCTGTGACCTCTTCAATTCACTACTCCATAGCAATTACCCTCAACCCTTTAACTATAGCTTCTCCTTCATCAAAGGAATGCATAAATTCCATAGTTATTTCATTGCTGTAATCCCTGATTTTCAAGAAATAATCCAGCCAGCCGTGGTTTCAAAAATAATGCTCACAAACAGCATCCTGCAGCAACCCTTCGTGGACCATTGGCTCATGGCAAATTAGATCACCACCCATCTTTTACTCTGATACTTCCTTAGCTTCACCAAAATGTTTGACAGTTTCACAAAAAACTAAAATCTACATATCTTAATTTTGGCGGCAGACCTTATTATTCACTTGCATGAAATAATAATCATCATAAGTAATGCCAATTAGGAAATCAATTCAGGATATCAAAAAAAAAGATAATAAATCTTATGGAAAAAGGACCATAAAGTACCCCCCCCAACTTAACCTAGCACGTGTCCACATAGGCTGACGAGATTTCATGTTTGGAGTGGATTTAAACATGATAAAAATCATAATGAACTAATAAATGCATAATTAAAATAAAGTACAATATACACATACCTACAATTAGGCGAAAATGATGGCGAAATAAAATTAAGTGACAGGTAAGAAAGTGGAATGGAATATAGTGGATGGAACTTTATGTACGGAGAACAATATTCCCATGGAAATATTTAATTATGATATGGTGAATAAGTTCACTGCAGAGGCTACAGGAACATCACCTTTATCAACATGCTCAAGTGCAACAGGAAGCTCATGAATTGATACCGAATCATTGGCAGTTGCTGCAGGAACCTTGCCATTTGCTGCAGGAACTTTTATTTCACTTTGGAGAGCAAACTGCTGCAGGAACTCTTCTCTAGTAGCTGGTTTGTGATAAAGTCATAGTCGGTGTCCATTCACTAAGAGTTTAAATCGAACAAGATCTATTGTGGACAACCGGACTGCTCCATTCTGAAAAACTTCTTCTACCTCATAAGGACCTAACCACCTTGTTTGGAGTTTTCCCATAGCATCCTTATATCTGGAATCATACAGGAGTACCCAATCACCAACTTTGAATTTCTTTTCTCTGATATATTTATCATGCCATCTTGCTCTTTGGTTTTGAATCAATTCTGTCTATTGAACAACTATCTTCCTCCATTCGTCAAGAACATTTAATTGTTGAATGCGTTCCTTCTGTGCTTCAAACAATGTCATATTCAGTTGTAGAGTTGTTCTCAAGGTTTTATGCTCAAATTCAATAGGCATCATTGCTATTTTGCCATAAACCATCTCAAAAGGTGTGAATCCAATTGGTATTTTCCATGTTGTTCTATATGCCCAAATTGCCTCTGAAAGTCGATGAGACCAATGTTTCTTGTGGATAGACACTGTTTTTGTAAGAATAGCCTCAAGCTCTCTATTGGTAACTTCTACTTGTCCATTAGACTGCGGACGATATGGAGTAGATTTCCTGTGTCTTATATTGTATTCATTGACCAAAGCTTTTATCAATGTTGATTTAAATTGAGGTCCCTGATCTGAGACAATTTCCCTTGGTACTCCATACCTTGTAAATATTTCTTCATAGACAAACTCAGCCACCTTATTATCTCTTGCATGTTGCATAGCTCTAGCTTCTACCCATTTTGTCACATAGTCTGTACATACCAAGATATAAGATTTGTCATTAGAAGGTGGCTCAATGGGGCCAACAAAATGTAATCCCCACTTGTCAAATTGTGTAATAGATATTTGAGGATATAGTGGCATCTCATCAGATTTTGTAGGTCTACCCATTCACTGACATCTATCATATTTCCTTGTGTCCTGAGCTGCATCCTTGTGTAATGTAGGCCAATAGTATCCGGTATTGAGTATTTTCAATGATGTCCTTTTGGCAGCAAAATGACCTCCACATGGCTCATCATGACGTGCATGTAGGATGTCATATGTTTCATCTTCTCTGACACTTCTTCACATGACTTGGTTAGGTCCAGTATAAAATAGACAATCAGCAATCCATGAAAAGTTAAAATTTTTTTCAACTAGCAACCTTCTTTCCTTAGGAGAAAAAGAAATTGACATTTTAGCTACAGCTAAATAGTTGGCAATATTAGCATACCATGGAGTATGAGCCTGTATGAGAAACAAATGCTCATTTGGAAAAGTGTCATCTATAATTGTAGAATCTTCCTGCAATTGAAGATGTGAAAGATAATCTGCAACAACTGTGATATCAAATTCCTACATCAACAATAACCAGCGAGCCAGTCTTCTAATGATTGACGGCTTATTCATGAGATATCTAATTACAGTATGATCTGTATGCACAAATATGGGATACCCTATAATATTGTGTCTAAACTTGTTAAGGGCCTATATGATAGCTAGCATTTCCTTTTCAGTAACTTTATAATTCAATTTAGGTCCCTGCAAATTCTTGTTGATATAATATATTGCATTTTCCAACTTGTCAACTTTTTGTCGCAGCACTGCTCCTACGACATAATCAGATGCATCAGTATGGATTTGGAATGGTAGAGACCAATTAGGTCCTTTTAGAACTAGTGCTTGAGTCAAAGCATGCTTAAGCTTTAAAAAAGCTTCATTGCATGCTGAGCTCCATTTAAATTCTGCATCTTTAGTAAGTAGTGAATATAAGGGACTTGCAATTTTACTGAAATCTTTGATAAACCTTCTATAGTATCCAGCATGGCCAAGAAAACTTCTCACAACTTGCTGCTTCACAGGGTCATTAATATGCTGAATAACCTCAATCTTTTCTCGATCCACTTGTATGCCATGTACAGATATATGATGACCAAGGACTATTCCTTCTTCCATCATAATGAAACACTTCTCATTGTTTAGAGACAACTTGTAGTCTTCACACCACTGCAAAAAAATTTTCAAATTACCTAATGCTTGATCAAATTCAAAGCCATAAGTTGTAAAGTCATCCATGTAAATTTCCTTAATATCTTGAGAAATATCAGAAAAAATACTGATCACTGCCCTTTGAAAAGTGGCTGGAGCATTACACAATCCAAAAGGAAGAACATAATATGCATAAGTGCCCCATGAGCAAGTAAATGTTGTTTTCTCTTGATCCTCAGGAGCTATTTGTATATGATTATAGCCACTAAATCCATCTAGGAATGAAAAATGTCTCTTACCAGCAATAGAATCCAAGACCTGATCCGCAAATGGTAGTGAAAAATGATCCTTCCTTGTGGCTAAGTTCAAGGCTCTATAATCAACACATACTCTCCATTTGCCTCCCTTTTTAGGAACTATCACCAAAGGTGATACCCATTGACTATCAGAGATAGGATAGATAAACCCATCTTTCAACAATTTCTGCAATTCTTCTTTAACTATCTCCTTCAAGGTAGGGTTGACTCTTCTTTGAGCTTGTCTGAGGGGGCAACGCTCATCCTTTATGTAAATGCGTTGAGTACAAACTACTGCATCAATTCCATTCATATCCTTGTAATCCCATGCAAAAGCATTTCGATGGAGTTTCAGCAAGTCTACTAGGCTATCATTTTGAGTGTCTGCTATATTCTTATTGATGTTCAAATATTTATTCCATTCCACCTCTATCTTGATAGTAAGATCAATCTGATTTATATCAGAAAAATGAGAATAAGACAATTCCTGCAGCAACAAGGTATGCAAGATATCAGTGGCCGCAGGAAAGTCCAAACCTGCAATGTTCGGAACCAATTCCTGCAGTTCTTGGTCTTCTATTAATTCATTTATTGGGACCTTATAAAGAATTGATTCTTCATCATATAACTGCATGAGTGGCACTCAATTAATCATCATAAGGTGATTAATAGAGTCAATTTCTTTAGATTCCTCACCCAAAATAGGCCAAACAGCCTACTGCTGCTCAAGCTGAGGTTGTGCTGGGGAATACAAGGCTAATGTTTTTGTGGAACTGCCACCTGAAATAGTCATGTCCCCTGATCTACACCCAATATATGCATCAGTTGTGGCAAACCATGGTGTTCCCAAAATGACTGGATATCCCCCCAATGCTGCTTTTGGAGATAAAATTATAAAGCCTGCAGGATATTCCCACGAATCTAGAATAACTACTATATCTTCTATGATACCATTAGGTCTTACTGTAGAGCCATCAACAAGTTGGAGAACTGTGGGTGTAGCCCTTAAACTATCTATCTCTAGATGTTTCATTACTTCCCTTGTCATTACATTAATGGCTACCCCTAGATCAACTAAAATATTTTTTATTTGACTGCCATTAATGACTATACTCACAATAGGACTACCTGGATCAGAATACTTTGGAATAACAATTTTTCCTAACATAATATCAGCCAATTGACCCATAACATGAACTGTTTGTAGATCCTTTTTCTTTCTGCCAGGTTTCTTTAGGCATGCTTCTCTCAATGCCTTACCATATATTGGGACATCCTTTATTGCTTACAACAATGGAATTTTGACACAAATGTGCTTTAGTTGATCAAGAATATCAAAGCTTTGTTGTTGTTCAGTGGAAACTTCTTTGTCTTTCAATCTATGGGGAAATGGTGGTAATATTTGATTCTGAGGTATTACATCTTTAGGATCAGAGATTAGCTACTCTTCTTGTACCTTAGTAATAACTGGATGAGAGGGATTAGGTAGAGTTGTCCCAGATCGAAGGTGAATATCATCTAGTGATAAAGAATAGGCTGGGTATTGATTAGCATCAGCTGAATAAGCTTGTTGTTGTTGCTGAGATTTGATATTTGGATTAGGCAACTGTTGAGTAGGCAGCTGCGTTGGCTTAGGAGGTGCAGCTGTAGCTGCAGGAGGAGGCATTAAAGTACGAGGTTGTGGCTACTAAGCAGAGGGTTGATATCTAGAAGATTGGGATGACCATGATGGGTTTTCCCTCCATTGAGAGGTAGGTTGTCAATTCCCTTGAAACTGGTTCCCTGAACCTTGAGGTGGATACTACTTTCCCTGTGGCTACTGCCACTAGGGGATTTGATTAGTGAATTGTTGTCCTTGGCCTTGTGATCCATACCAATGTGGATAGTTACCAAAATTTTGAGAATACTGTGGTTGCCATTGGTTATTTGGTTCATAAGAATTACCACTATAACCAAAAAAAGAAAGTGGATCAAGTGGCATACCTTGTCTTTGAAAATTTGGTCTTCTTTGAGCAACATAGAAGACTTGTTCATCCTCACCCTGAATTGGTTTGAAATCAGGTACCTCAACATTTGCAACCATCTTACATCTACAATCTTTCTTCCGTTGCTTACAATGAGGACATAATTCTGCAAGAAATGCATCAGCTTCCTCATGCTTCTTCTTAGTTGCCAATGTATCCAACTAAGTAGCCATATTGTATATAATGTCCTCCTTGAAATATTTTAATAGATGGCTAAGTTCCAATCTAGAAACTCCAGTTCCAGATGATGATAATGGTGCCCCTGGCTTAGATCTCCTATTCTTCTTAGAAGTAGATCTGGAATACTTCTTGCAAATTTGTCCTATTTCAGCCCAAGTAGATTGTGTAATGTCACTTCCTCCCATGAGATCTAAGGAATCGGTGCATTCATCACTGATACCCCTCAAGAATATCAATTTGAGGGAATCTTCATTCAGAGTACTATGCTTGGACTTCTTGACACTAAACAAAAACCTTTCCAGATAATCCTCAAGGCTCTCATCTTCAGTTTGTGTCATTCTAAAGATATCATCCCCATGACGATTAGTGCCTCTACAATAATCTTTATATTTTGCAAGAAACAACCATTTCATCTCATCCCATGTGTTGATTGTGCTACTACCCAAGCTCATAAACCATCTCAAGGATGACTCCTTCAAAGTGGCTAGAAAATTTTTGAGTCTATCGGCATATGTAGTATAGTCAAAACTCCTACAAAGAACATCAAACTCAAACAGAAATGTATCCAGATCCTTTGTCACCAACCCATAGAATTTAGGAAGTGAAGATGTTGGAATATTCTTGAGGTTAGCATTATCATGTTGGTCAGAGATGGGAAACTCAAATGTTGGACCAGGTGGTGGTGGTGGATTATTCCCAACAGGAGGTGGGTTCCCTTGCATTGGACTTGTGGGGGTTGTTACTATAGGAAATTCTTCTTCTTGTAGACCAAAAAGGAACTGAAGACTACCTTCTGGAAATTCAGACTCGGGGTGATTCAAATTCTGTGGGACTTGATACAATACAACAAAAGGGTTTATATCTAGAAAATTATCTTCTGCATGAGTAGTATGAGTGGGCATAAATCTACCTCTGGCATCTCTTCTTCTATTTTGCAAGCAGATTCATGAAATTTCAAACAGCTAACTAGAAACTAAAATAATCATAAAAGGTTCTTAGCTTGACACAATCCCCAGCAACGATGCCAAAAATATCTACCCCAACTATAATGATAATAATAATACCTCTAATTGAAATCTTAATCTGAAGTTTGGACAATCATATAGTAGAGTTTACTATTTTCATTGCTGGTGTTCATTTAGTTATCAATCCAAGAACGTAAAACTTGAAATGGGTCTGTAATATATATGCACTAAGCTCCTTAAATGATTATTTTGCATTATCGCATTTACTAACATTATGCAGAAAGGAAAGGCATGAATGGAAATCATAAAAGGCTACATGAAAGCTTCACAAAACACTGCTGAAATGATCTAATGAAAATAACAGAAATCACACCATTCTGTCTTGGCTGTAGGAACAGTCAACGGATCTATTTCCAGTGGCTGCAGGAACAATCCAGTCATGAACTTCTACTACAACTAAGTAAAAACTAACTTCAATGATCATAAACACAGGATCACTCACCAAGTGGCCCCCCTTGGATGAGTGATATTAAACTCCCAACAAAGTACTATTAACAGATCAAAACAACATATTCTTATTCATTTCTTTCTGAAAATGATTACATCTTCTAAAAGAGAAAAATTCAGAATGCTTGACAAAAATCTGCTCAATTCCTTTCCATCCTATCTAACTTTAAGAAAGAAGGAAGAGCTTATTATAAAGAAAAGATCAACTACAATGGACAACTCAAGTTACCCCTAGAAGAAGACGCGGATAATTGTTAGATAAAGGAGATAGAGCTTGACAATAGGAACCGTGGATTTGAAACCGAACCACAGTCTTTGCATGCCAAAGCGATATTTTGTGAATTCAATATGCACCAGAGTTAAACTCCCATGGTGAAGTATGAATTCTCTGATTATGCCATACATTGCGCTTGCTCAAATCCCCTTCAGTTTGACCTCCATTTATCTGAACATGATTGTCCAGTCCTTAGGCGCAAAAAAAAATCATCCACCGCAGCATCAATTATTATCTGCACTAAAACAAAAAGAACATACAAGGACATGCATATGTATCTTACTTAATTAATACATTCATTAACTCACATATGACATTATCCTAAATAATCCGCATATCATAGGGACAAATCATTTGGCTGCAGGAATAAATTGGCATGGCTGCAGGAATTAACTGACAAAGTTCAAACATGATTTCTTAAGTTTAGTTTTAAAACATGGATTATATATAGTCAATTCACAATACTTTACTATCACAATGCAACCCAAAAGATACCAAAAAACCTAAGAGTCATGATAAAAAACATGTCAAAGCATCGACTTATCACCCCCTGCTGAAGGATATCCCAGAATTCTTTGTTCTTTCTCCAGTCAAAGCAGGAAGTAGGTTCAAATCTTTTCTTGTTACCTCCCATTTTTCCGGCACCTTTCTTGCAATTCCTTCTCTCAATTTGATAGCCTCTCCTCTGGTTTCTATGGTTATTCTATAATAGCACCCAGAATTTGTGCCAAATAATAATGATAAGGCACCTATATAAATGCTCATTATCTTCGAGAAAACCCTGCATCGAAAAAGGTGGAAAGGTCATTAAAAATAATGATTAAAAGTACCACAGTGCCTTGTTTAGCTTTTGTCATGATTGATCAAGGATTTCATTTCACTTGCAATCTCCATTTCACCATAACTAGTAATGATGTCTCTCATTTAGCAAGCTAGGTTGGTTGACCAGTCAGCGCAAGAGTTGGCCTCCCTATACACGTGTAAAAACACACATTTCAAATTCTTCACTGATTTTCCTAGTTGCTTTAATAGCATTACTAATTGACCAAGAAGGCGGGAATTTCATATTTAAGTAATTGATAATGTTTAAGGAGTCTCCTTCACACTAAAATTTAGTGCATTTGGCTTCCTTGGCAAGGTTCATCCCATGGTAAGCTGCCATGGCTTTGGCAACATGATTAGTGTGATTTCCTATGGGAATACATTTTATGATTTTTCATATTCCCCTTTCATCCCTTAGGACCACGCCACATCCTACAACACCCAGGTTACCCTTTGAGGCCCCATCAAAATTGATTTTCATCCATCCCCTAGGCGGGCTGATCCATATCACTCCCTCTCTAGGGTTGCTCTAAAAGCACTCTTGAACCTTTAATCTCCACTTTTTGTAGATACACTAATCATCCTTATCATGAGGAGTATCCATACTACCTATGATATTCATATTTTCCACTATACTTCTTATTTTTTCAAACACAATTTTAGCCTTAGTAGTCTTTTCTCTGAAAACTCTATCATTTCTCTCTTTCCATATGCCCCAACACATGTGAGGTAAAGCAATTTTCCATAATAAGGTATTGGTTTTGTTTTTTGAAGGATGATGCCATGAATTGAAAATCTCCTGAATTGAGTTGGGGAAACCCAAACTAACTTTGAAGTGATCCAGACAACTTCCCCAAACATCAACAAAGAAAGGGCAATGAAAGAGCATATAGTTTATAGTCTCCTCATTCTACTTACAAAGAATACAAAAACTAGGCATGCTAAAACCTCTTTTTCTAATATTCTCAGTAGTAAGAATTTTATCTTGAATGGCTATCCAGAAGGAAATGTCTATCTTAGGTGTGAGGCCTTTCACCCATGCTTTAGCCGAGCATGGACTTTCCATGTTGTAGAACTGTTGATGATATAGAGAGGCGGTTGTAAAAGATCCACTAGCTTTGAGTTTCCAAATTAAATTGTCTTCTTCTTCAATCCTCACCATAGAGTTCATGACTGGTCCACCTGAGACAAGTCCTTCCACTATCCATCTTTCCAGTAATCCTCCACCTTGGTTCCAAATCTTTCCTTGCATTGATTCTGAAATTTGTTCCACTCAGAATTTTCATTCAAAGGGGTCTCTAGAAGCCAAGGGTCTTCCCAGAATCGGATAACATTCCCTTTTCCCAATTTCCATTTTGTACCTTTGGCAATTAAGTCTCTTGTCCTAGATACATTTTTCCATATGTTGGATGCAATTGGGATAATCTTTGCCTTGAGGAAGCTTTGAAGGTTCAGACATTGACTTTTATATTTGTTAACCCATATCGTTTTCCACTCTCCTTGATTTCTATAACCTCTCCAAATCCGCTTGGCCATAAGGTAATTATTCATGTCTCTTATTCTTCTAAGGCCCAGACCTCCTTTCTTTATAGGCTTGTAGACCTTCTCCCAAGCAATCAACTTCTTTCTCTTCTTCTCCTCAACCCCTGCCCATAAAAAGGATCTCTGAATCTTTTCAATGACCTCAACATACTTATCAGGAATCCTAAATAGACTGATAGCATAGAGAGGAATACTTTGAAGAGTGGATCTCAGCAATTGAACCTTACCTGCTTGACTAAGAAGAGCACCCTTCCATCCAGAAAGCTTTTTGTGGAATTTATCCACCAAGGCTCCCCAAAAGGTATCCGGAGGATCATGGCATAAGAGGAGCCCCAAGTAAGTGATAGTTCTAATAATTAATATAAGTACAGATCCAATAGCCAACAAGAAGAGAGGGGGGGGGGGGGTGAATCATACAAACTTAATCATCCATTAAAACATCAGATTCAACCTCGGTAACATATATATAAGTCATATAACCAAAAACTATCAAAGATGCAAACTCAAAAGCATATGAACAATATAGACCTCATAACAACAGATTTAACATGGAAACCCAAATAGGGAAAAACCACTGTGGGATTTCGGACCCACTAAGAAATATACTCTTCTAGAGTATGCTCGGTTAAAAGCAAATCCTATTAAAGATTACAAACACATTGCTAGATGTGACCCGATTAAGGGATTTCCCTCAAATCTGTTAGGATCTTCACTTTGTTAGAAGTGACCTTGTCAAAGGATTTCAAACACTCAATAAGAATGTCACCTTGCTAGAGGATTTACATATAAGACTGTTAAGTCAACTTGGTTAAGAGATTTTCTGTCACTTTCACAAAATAATAGTAATAAAAATCTATCTGAAACTTCACATCTAAAATGCTAAAGAAGATTCCTATTTGTTCAATATAATATAGACATAGAAGTAATCTTGTCTATCTACTTTGCATCTATACTCTGTTATTCTAACAGGTCTTCAAGCTTCTATGCTCGGTAATCACTATGTAGCATCCCTGTGCATACACTTGCCCGCATACATTGTTTATCAACAGTTTCCTATTTATAAACAATCTTCTAATTGCTTAATCTCCTTGATCACATTTCCCATGATCAATCATAGCCAGATCTTCAATCTTGTCCAGGTTCAATGTATTCTTTGATCTGAAAATGTTTCACCCCACCTTGGAACTTGCATATTTGCCTTGGAACTTGTGTTAGGGTATTGCGGTTCAATCTGAGTTGTAGATCTTCATACCGATCTTTCTTTACCATATATTTTTTAACAATCTTCATACACGACTTACCAATCATTGAATTCACTCCAGCTCATCAACTTCTTTCATTAAATATCACATGTAAACATTTAATGCATTCTGTTATAGCTCGGTTGTAACTCGGTGAATACTAAACTTTACTTGGTAGACATTTTGCCTTCATTAACCGATAGCGATAACCTTAGGGTTTACTGACTAGGTTCTTTGCCTGATAACATAGTATAGTATTAACCTTTACATTTTACAATATATGTATAATGTTAAAACAATCTAAAACATCATGATCTCATCATTGTCTGACTCGGTAGTAGTTGCCCATTGAATAACTTATCCCCTTATTCATCATATTATTTCCTGTGTCTTTTACCAACTTCTTTATAATCTTCATATCACACTTCTCAAGATATGGCAGCATCATACTGAATTAGAAAATCAATTTCTTGACATCAATGATAAAATAATAATATCAAGATAGTAAAACATCTTTAATCAGCTATGTCCATAATCATCAACAACCTTCTCAATATCCTTATTGAAATGTCAACAATCTTTCATTATCTGTTATAATGTAATATTGCCAACAATCTCCCCCTTTGGAATTGATGGTAAAACCAATTGATTTGACCTTTAAAAGTTTTGGATTGTTGTGATTCTGAAATGCTTGAAATTCTCTACCCCATACATTAGACTTCTCTTCTATTTTCAATCTTTATTTCAATCTGTAGTCTTCTCTCAGTCTTCTCCCATATATTAGTCTTCTCCCCCTTTGGTAGGTCTTCTCCCCCATTGGTAGATCTTCTCTCATACATTGGTCTTCTCCCCCTTTGACAACAATGCCAAAAAAAAAGAAAAGAACTAAAACATAATTTGTTTCTGTAAGAAGTTATTTCCTACTGTTGTGTATCAACTGAGTCTCGGTCAGAGCATTTGTCTTCAATTCCTGTTCCCTGTATCATTCTCTGTAATATTCCAGTATTAATTCTAGTACACTTTTAGAAAACATTCTAAAGTGTATAACTCCAGCATCAACTCCCCAAAATATTTTCAATAGAGTCATCGGATTGATGCTGTTGTTCACCAAAAGTGATAACCTAGGTATACCTCCAATCCTTCTATGAAATGGCCAATTTCAGTCTATGAAACACATCAGGGCTTGGACAACATAACATAGGACCTTAATTGATCCTCCTGCACTTCAGGTTCTGCTAGACCTAGGGGGGGACACCCTTTTGATGCACTGAATCAAACTTATTCACTCACCATGACAACATCAATGAAGCAGATAGAGCATTCCACAAACTCATCCAATTTAGAAACACACTATAGATTGGCTAGATCTATATAAACCACAAATGAAAAAGAGCTTGGAATGAAAGAACACAACCCCTAAACATAAAGGGAAATAGATTTTCTTTTAAAATTGTTGTTCTGAGACCATTCCCAAATCTGTCAAAGACTAGTGCCTTGTTCATTGGGTAGCAGAGTCACACACATAACTACAAATATAAATCATATATGCAAGTTTATTTTCCTTAAACAAGATATTCATGCATCAATACCTTATATTAATGCACTATTTGTTTCATTCATAAATTTATCAGATCTGGATACATATTTCATCATTTATGACTACCTACAGAATTAAAAACCTTAATTGAAGGATACCTATCAATAGCCACAACAATCTCCTTGAAATTGACTAATTTCATCCTCCTTGAGGATTCAATTTATGATAATGAAATACATACCTAGAGACAATATTGTGTGAAATTTACTTATGCCTGACACAGGAAAGACCTGCAACTAAAACCACATTTACAACACTGCATTGAAATATCTATACCTTGAAACCAAAAAGAAGCATTTACAAACTTGGGTCAAGATCTTCAGAAAATGGAAGCCATGAAAACTGGAGACACTCTCATAGAATTTTGGAACCCTTACAAATGAGAAGAATTGGGAATAAGAAGGAGAGGGAACCAAATCAAATCTGCAACTGAATTGCCAAGTCTCTCCTCTGTAACTGAATTTCATTCTCGACCAAACTGCTCCCAAAATATCTGATCTTTGCCAAAATTAACTCCATAATCAGATTCCTCATTCTGAAAGCTTTCCAAAAGCATATAACACTTTATATTTTGGCCAAAATTGAGCCCTGGGCTAATTAATTCCCAATTTGTGCACATCATTTAAATTTTTCATTTATTTGATATAGTTTGCACTATGTAATTTACTGATTTTAAATTTGATTTTTACTCTGATTATGCCCTGATGCTTTGCCATGTGATGGCCTCTGATTGGTCGATGGGGTCCACTGGGTGCCACCTAGGATGACACCTCATCACTCTGCCACGTGTCCGCTTGCTTGTCATCCACCTAGGCACCACGTCATCGCCACTTCATTGGGACCTGCCTGCTAGACCGCTGATAGGACCTGCCACTTGTGCACCACCTGGCTTTCACCATTTCGTAGGGTTTATCCGGCATGCATCTTCATTCCACGAAACTACACAGGCCATCGATCTACTCTGAACTTGCTCGACCTTTACCATGCTGCATTTTCACCTTTTTCACCATTTCATGTTTCGTTGTTTCGCAGGGCTTAACTGGCGAGCAACTTTGGCCTACAAAACCGCACAGACCGTCTGATCAGTTGGAACCTACATGATCTTTACATTTTTCGCCATTTCGTAGGGTGTAACTCATGTGCATCTTCGGCCCATGAAATCACATGCTTCGTCGGATCATCTCGGACTTGCTCACTAGTTAAGCCAACCCTTCTCTGCAAAATTCACCTGTTTGCTTCGAGAAGCATGCCTACATGGGGTCCACTTCATCACCGCTCAGTCACCTCCTCCATCACCTCAGGATCTGTGCCCACGTGTGGGCCCACCTTGGGCACCCATAGGCACCGTCCGTCAAAAGCCCAGATGGCTTTGACACTATGGATGTGTTTGTTTTTGCTTATAAACATTAAAAGGTACCACTTCCCATTGAATGTGGGATAAAAGACTTGCCCAAAAAGTGCATCTTGCTTGAAATTTTTACATGGAGGGAGGACTAACTCTCTTCTTTGGCACCTTTCTTGGGGTTTTAATGGAGATTGCCTTATACACACACTGCAGAAGATCACGCGAAGGGAGGAGAAGACAACATTCCACATTAGCCACATTGCATTACTTGGAGTTTCATAAAAAAAATGCAAACCCCATACTAGCTGACAATTTCCACTTCATTTAAAATCTCTCCACCCTTCACTGGCTTCCACAAAAGGAGGAAGTTGCTGCTATGAGTATGTTTTGCATTTTGCTGAAGCTTCAATGCCTTCTACCAGCAGGGAGGAAAGAATACTAGCAAGGGCGATGGGGTTTCTGAATGCTGAAGTTACAAAACTGTTGTTGTATCCCCTTTTACCCATACCACACCATGTGCTAGGCACTTTGCATTTGATTGTTGTTTATTAAAACAAAACACCCATTCCACAAATTACATGGAGGATACCAACATTCTATTTTTGCTTAATGGTTTCTATGGCTTTTTCACCAGCTACCACGCCCAGCTTAGATTTCTTCTGCAACCCTTCTCCAATCCCCATGTGGACTGCTGGGAGGATTCTGCAAACCATTTCAACTACCACATGAGACTTGGAGGTCTGGATTTTTACATTGCCTTGGTTTCAATACTGCCCATACACCCATGTGAGGGAGGAGATTTCATTTGTTTTGGTTGCTTGTTGCTTGCACTCATTTAAGAGCTCAATGATGGATCCTTCAAACACCACATTTCCTATTGTTCCCTATCCACCACGTAGGGGACATTGGCACTCACCATAGCGCTGCAACTCCAAAACACCATGCCCAACAAGTATTCTAGCAATTGCTTTAATTTTGAATCGCCCCCCCCCCCTCTTCACCACATGAACTATCATTTTGCATTTGCCATTGAATTTGGTTGTGTGTTGTTTGCTGTTGCATTTCTTCAAAACTCCAACACTGCTCTTTTACCATCCTCCATGTAACGCAGGTGGGAGAGAAGAAGTCATTTGCTGACCATTGCATTTTCTTGAAGGTATTTGTTGGTTGCCATTACCCTGTGAATTTTATTCACTGAAACATAGCAAAGATTGTCATGATGGACTATCTTTGTGTGCCTTTATCAAAATAATGAAAACTCTTCTTTACCACATTCATTTTAAGTATTTCTTTCAATGCAAGACTAGCCTCCTCTTCATTTTAAAATGTGCATGCCCAATCAATAATATATATTGGTAAATTTAACATCTCTCTGAAATATTTGAGGTTTTCCACCAGAGTGCAAGAAACACACTCATCAATCCATAAAAAACAAGCAAACTGAAATCACCTCTCACCATCCTATTGGCGAATTATAGTCGAGCCCCAAAGTGGGTCCAACTAAATTTTTTTTTGTTTTCATACAAATAACCTCTAAAATGCTTCACGAACCTCAAACATACCTCTGGAAATGATCGGCATCATTTTCGGATCATTAATCCACATTCTACGACTTTCAGGCACTTTCACCACGTTTTCGCATTTAATCACGAAGATGTATTTTTCAAACCTGTCAAAACACCTTTCTGGAGCGTGTCGTTTGACAGGCGTGTACAATGATATGCAAGCATGAAATATACCAAATGGCTTCTCAAGATGAGTCTCGAGAGAAGAGACATTAATCGACGAAAATGACAAACTGGCTTTGTCGACACTGCGGACTCGATGAAGTCAATGTCCTAGCAACACTTGACGCCTTTCTCAAAAATATCAAACAACCTCTGTAGCCCCTCAAATTTGAAACATAGGTACCTTGAAGTACATATTAAAACTTAGAATTCTTAGTTCGATCACTAGACTAATAGGATGCAAACGGCGCGCTCACAAAAATGGCTACATTAACTGATATGACACTGAAAGTACGAAAGACTGAAAAATGATGGCCAAATGAACCCTTTTGAAAACCGATCAAACGGATTGACATAGGCTTGAAATTTGAAATGTATCTCATCATTTATACCAATAATAACCTAGAACAAACATTATGGCATGACGCTTACTGAGGCAACTTTTACACTTGTGCGAAACAGGGACTAGTCAAACCACACAAACTGCAAATGGATTCATTAGAACTTGAAATTTTGTAGGCTGACTCACATTTATGCATAGAATTGAATCCAATTTGAATTTATCCATGAAGATCAATATGGAAAAAGATGTAATCACTCAAAGTAGGCTACTCAATAAAATCTGCATTTGTGCCTAAAATGCACTTCCAGCTCACCCCTCAAAATGGGTACCTCATAAACTTATCCAAACTGAATTTTGAAAGTTGCAAAACACTTTATAGGCCAAATGAAAGGTGTGGGACATGAATCCCAAGCCTTACCCTCTGAAAATCAATCGGCTCCATTTACCCCCTTTCTAATTAAGTCATTCAAACTGACTCATTTAGGTACTTTTCTGACATGCAGAGCAAAATTTTGAAATGGGCCTATAAAATTGATTCAATTTTAAATAGTCCCAATAGATTATTTCACCAAACTTGGTCAGTGAGTAGAAGATAGGGGTAGGAACCCTAACTTACTTCTGAGATATTTAAAAGTGTCCTTTGGTAGTGGCTTGGTGAAGATATCTGCAATTTGCTCCTTTGTGCTAACATATTCCAACAACACTTTCTTCTCTTGAGCTTCTTCTCTATGATAATGATATTTGATAGATATGTGCTTTGTCTTAGAGTGCATAACAGGATTCTTTGAAATATTAGTGGCACTAGTATTGTCACAGAATATAGTTACTCGCTCAGTAACTTTCTCATTTATACCTTCCAACAGTTGTTTGATCCATGCAATGTTGGTGCAATTTAGTACTGTAGCAACATATTCAACTTTAGCTGTTGATTGAGAAACACATCCTTGTTTCTTGCTAAGCCAACTCGCTAGTCTTTCTCCTAAGAAGAAAGCTCCTCCACTTGTGCTTTTCCTGTCATCAATGTTGCCTACCCAATCAGCATCAGTATAAACTTTTAAATCAAAATCATTTCCTTTCTGATATACTAAGCCATAATCTTCAGTGCCTTTTAAGTATGTGAAAATTCTTTTGATTGTCATCATGTGTGTTTCCTTAGGATCAATAGAGAATCTTGCAACAATACCTATTGCATGTGCTATATCTAGCTTGTTGTGAACAACATATTGCAACTTTCCAATCATAGATCGGTAAAGTGTCTCATCAATAGATGCAGATTCATCATTCTTTGATAGTTTACAGTTGGTAGTCATAGGAGTACTTACTGGTTTTGAATCCTCCATTCCAAATTTCTTCAAGATTTCCTTTATGTACTTGGATTGAGTAATGAAAATCTCATTTTTCATTTGCAGTATTTGTAAACCTATAAAATACTTTATCTCACTGATTAATGACATCTCAAATTCTTTTCTCATTTCATTTCCAAAGTTCTTGCATAAAGAGTCATTTCCACAAAATATAATATCATCAACAAATATGGCTGAGATTAGTATTCCATTTTCATCATTCTTCATGTACATGTTGTTGTTCTCACTTGTCCTTATAAAACCAATCTTAATCAAATAAGAGTGCAATCTCTCATACCATGCTCTAGGTGCTTGTTTCAGACTGTATAAAGATTTGTTCAATTTACATACCTGATCTTTATCATTGTCTTCAAAAAATCCTTCAGGTTGTTCAATGAAAACTTCTTCTTCTAATATTCCATTCAGAAATGCAGATTTGACATTCATTTGATATACCTTGAAGTTCTTGAAAGCAGCATATGCCAACAATGTTCTTACTCCTTCAAGTCTAGCAACAGGTGCAAAAGTCTCACCATAATCAATTCCTTCTTCTTGGGCATAACCTTTGCAAACTAGTCTTGCTTTGTTCCGAATGACCTCCCCTTTTTCATTTAGCTTGTTTCTGAAGATCCACTTTGTACTGATTACATTTTTGTCCTTTGGTCTTGGGACTAGTGTCCATGTGTCATTCTTCTTGATTTGATCAATCTCTTCTGTCGTAGCATTTATACAATCTTCACTGTTAAATGCCTCTTTCACTATTCTCGGTTCAAATTCAGATATCAAACATGTGTTATGTCTTAGTTTGTTCCTTGTCATCACTAGATCATCCTTATCTCTTATAATCTGACTTGGTGCATGATGTCTTCTTACATACTTGGCTAATACAGGCTCAGTAGGCTCTATATGATCTTCTTTATCACTCGGTAACTGGATATTTTCTTCATTTTCTTCAACAGTTTTCTCGGTAGGACTTCTCGGTTGCACATAGACAAATTCATCATAGTCTTCTGGTTCTTTGGAATTTCCTTCATCATTTCTTTTTGTAAATTCATCAATTTTCACATTTGCACTTTCTACTATTTTGTTAGATGAGTTGATTAGACATTTAAATGCTTTGCTTCTAGAAGAATATCCTGGAAACGTTCCTTCTTCACTTTTCTGATCAAACTTGCCATTTCTATCATCTTTATGAACATAGCATTTACTTCCAAAGATTTTAAAATAGCTTACATTAGGTTTCTTGCAATACCAGATTTCATAAGGTGTCTTCAAAGTACCTTTCTTCAATTGAACTTGATTCAAGGTGTAAACAGATGTGCTTATTTCTTCTCTCCAAAATGTTTGTGGAACTTTCTTATCAATCATCAGTGTTCTAGCACAATCCACAATAGATCTATTTCTTCTTTCAGCTATTCCATTTTGCTGTGGAGTTCTTGGTGCAGAGACTTGTCTTTTAATACCATGATCATTGCAGAACAAGTTGAACTCATTAGAAGTGAACTCTCATCCTCTGTCCGATCTAAGACATTTTAGTTGTCTTCCTGTTTCATTTTCAACTCTAGCCTTGTACCATTTAAACATTTGAAAAGCTTCTAATTTTTCTTTTAGAAACATTACTGACATCATCCTTGAATATTCTTCCACAAATAATATGAAATACTTATCACCATAATAACTCTGAACTTTCATAGGACCATAAAGATCAGTGTGCACAAGATCTAAAATTCCCTTAGAAGTGTAGGACTTACTTGTAAAGCTAGATCTTGTCATCTTACCCATCTGACATCCTTGGGACATAACATTCTCAGGTTTTTCAAGACTCGGTAGACCTCTTACTCGGTGCTTCTTACTTATTTTGATCAAATTATAAAAATTAACATGACAAAACCTTTTATGCCATAACCAAGTATCATCAATCTTTGCATACAAACACTTATTGTGAGTTGAGTCAAGGTGAAATGTATTACCTTTTGTTTGTGTCCCGGTAGCAGCTAACTTTCCATTCTTGTCATGAACTTTGACAATTCCTTTCTGAAATTATATTCGGTAACCTGTGTTGTTTAGTAGTGCTACACTCAACAAATTATATTTCAAACCTTCAACCCAATAAACATCATTACATCTTGTATTATCAAGAAGTGTTATAGATCCTTTACCTCTTACCAAACATGGTGCATCATTACCAAATCTAACATAGCTTGCATCATAATCTTCTAACATAACAAACTTGTGTTTATCTCCTATCATATGATGTGAGCATCCACTATCTATAATCCAAGAATAATTAGTGTTTATGTGAGATATTAGGGTTTTTTCTTCATACCTTTCTTCATCTGATCCATCCTTGATAGCCACATAAACAATTCAAAGGTAGTTTTCCTTTATACTTACCTTTGCTTCTCGGTAACCTTTTGGCCAATAGTGCTTCAAACTCTTCTTGCTTTTTGATTTCTTCATACATTTTGTGTATTTCTTCCATGTTCTTCTGAAATATTTCACTTGCTCCACTATGATCTCCTTCAGAGTACTTATACTTTCTTTCATTGTAATCATTAGATTCATTCAGATGAAAAGAACTAAATGCAGATTCAACTTTATTTACTGATGACCCACTATTATCAAAATTACTTAACTCAAATGCATGTAGCTTACCAACAGTAGCATCCAAGGAGACTAGCATATTAGGTACAGACCTCAATTCATTGATTGCAGAGACTTGGATTGCATAGGCAGGTAGAAGGGTTCTTAACAACTTACTTGTTACATCCTTTTCTTCAATAGTTCCTCCTACTCCTTTAATTTGATTTACAATCTCCTTTAGTCTTGTACTGTACTGGGTTATGTTCTCACCTTCATTCATCCTCATAGATTCAAGTTGTCCTCTTAGACCATCTACTTTTTCTCTTTGAACATGTTCATCTCCTCCATATACATATATGAGCTTAGTCCACATTGCCTTTGCATCAGTACATCCTTCTAGATCATTAAACTCTGAATTGGTCAATGCAGATGTTATTTCAATCATTGCTTGAATATGTTCTTGCTTTGCCTTTATCTCTTCCATAGTTAATGGATAGGTTCTAGGTGCAACAAAATGATTCTCTAGATAGTATATAGCATATTCTCCAACTCTTGATAGATGTAGCTTCATCCTTTTCTGCCATGTAGAGAAACTTGACTTCTTCAACTTCGATGCGTCCCTCTTATACATCTTTGGATCTTTAACTCAAGTGCCTTTAAACTTTCCTTTCGGAGTCCAAAGATTTGATACCAATTGATAGTTCTAATACTTAATATAAGTACATATCCAATAGCCAATAAGATGAGAGGGGGGAGGTGAATCATACAAACTTAATCATCCATTAAAACATCAGATTCAACCTCGGTAACATATATATCAGTCATATAACTAGAAACTGTCAAACATGCAAACTCAAAAGCATATGAACAATATAAACCTCATAACACCAGATTTAACATGGAAACCCAAATAGGGAAAAACCACTGTGGGATTTCAGACCCACTAAGAAATATACTCTTCTAGAGTATGCTTGGTTAAAAGCAAATCCTGTTAAAGATTAGAAACACATTGCTAGATGTGACCCGGTTAAGGGATTTCCCTTAGATCTGTTAGGATCTTCGCTTTGTTAGAAGTGACCTTGTCAAAGGATTTCTAATGCTCAATAAGAATGTCACCTTGCTAGAGGATTTACATATAAGACTCTTAAGTCAACTTGATTAAGAGATTTTTTGTCACTTTCACAAAATAACAGTAATAAAAATCTATCTGCAACTTCACATCTAAAATGCTAAAGCAGATTCCTATTTGTTCAATACAATCTAGACATAGAACTAATCTTGTCTATCTGTTGGGCATCTATACTCTGTTATTCTAATAGGTCTTCAAGCTTCTATGCTCGGTAATCACTATGTAGCATCCCTGTGCATACACTTGCCCGCATACATTGTTTATCAACAGTTTCCTATTTATAAACAATCTTCTAACCACTTAATCTCCTTGATCACATTTCCCATGATCAATCATAGCCATCATATCTTCAATCTTGTCTAGGTTCAATGTATTCTTCGATCTGAAAATGTTTTACCCCACCTTGGAACTTGTGTTAGGGTATTGTGGTTCAATCTGAGCTATAGATCTTCATGCCGATATTTCTTTACCATAGATTCTTTAACAATCTTCACACACGACCTACAAATCATTGAATTTGCTCCAGCTCATCAACTTCCTTCATTAAATATCACATGTAAACATTTAATGCATTTTGTTATAGCTCGGTTGTAACTCGGTGAATACTAAACTTTACTCAGTAGACATTCTGCCTTCATTAACCGATAGCGATAACCTTAGGGTTTACCGACTAGGTTCTTTGCCTGATAACATAGTATAGTATTAACCTTTACATTTTACAACATATGTATGATGTTAAAACAATCTAAAACATCATGATCTCATCATTGTCTGACTTGGTAGTAGTTGCCCACTGAATAACTTATCCCCTTATTTATCATATTCTTTCTTGTGTCTTTTACCGACTTCTTTATAATCTTCATATCATACTTCTCAAGATATGGCAACATCATACTGAATTAGAAAATCAATTTCTTGACGTCAATGACAAAATAATAATATCAAGATAGTAAAACATCTTTAATCGGTTATGTCCATAATCATCAACAACCTTCTCAATATCCTTATTGAAATGTCAACAATCTTTCATTGTCTGTTATAATGTAAAATTGCCAGTAGTAAGAAGCAGTCAGACTACCAATTTGACCACCCGAAATATTACTAATTTTAATCCTCCTCACTGGGGTATTGATAAAATAAACAAAACTTTTAGACCAGTTTATAAGTTGACCAGTGGTATTTCCATAGTTATCCAAAGCCTTTTTTAATCTTCTATAATCCTTCACAGTATCTTTCACCATTATTATAGAATCATCAACAAACCTTTTGATGGGAACATATTTGATTCACCGAAGAAGGATTCAAACCACAAAACTCCCTTTTCTCAACCAGCTTTCCAATACATCTCCCCAAACATTCCGCCATAATGATAAAGGTAACTGGGGATAGAGGGTCCCCCTGTTTGAGACCTCTAGAAGCTTTAAAGAAAGGAGAGGGAGATCCATTCATTAAAACAAAGAAAGAAGACAAAGAGACAAGTTGCCTAATAAGGCTAACACTTCTGGGGCTGAAGCCAAAAGAAGAGAGAACATCCATCATAAAATTCCAATCCACTCTATTATAAGTTTTAGAGAGATCAAGCTTCAGAAAAAAACCTTCTTTTTTAGAGAAATAGAAAGAGTGGATATTTTCATGGACAACGATGATTGAATCCAAAATTTGTCTACCCAAGACAAAGCCGCTTTGCTAAGGTGAAATGATGGAGGGGAGCAACTTAAGAATTCTAGAGGTTAGAACCTTGGAGATAATCTTATAGAGAGAGTTGCATAGACTAATAGGTCTAAAAAGATCCATTGAGTCAGCCCCCATCTTTTTGGGTATAAGACCAATAAAGGTACCATTAACTTCTTTCAACATTTTTCTAGCACCAAAAACTTCTTTCATAACTCTGGTAACATCATCTCCAATAATATGCTAGTAGATTTTGTAGAAGAACATGTGAAAGCCATCCAGACCTGGGGCATTGTTACCCTCAAAGGAGTTTACAGCTATCTGAATTTCATCATGGGAAGGGATGGCAGTCAGGTGAGCATTCTGATCATCCCCTAAAATGGTAGGAATACTGTCTAGGAGGTCCCTTTGGGCCTGTATATCCAAATTATGATCCTTAGCAAGTAAATTGGAGAAAAAATCCATAGCAGCCTTGCTCATGGAATCATCATCTACTACACATCTGACATTCATTTTAATATGAACAATTCTATTAATGGCCTTATGTCTCAAGGTGGACATATGGAATTATTTAGTATTCTTGTCCCCCTCCTTCAACTAGACATTTCTCGATCTTTGTTTCCAGTAGGTTTCCTCTTTAACTATAATATCATGATATCTCATAAGAATAGCATCTTCAGTGTCTCTAGATGTATTAGTATAACCATTGTTTTGTATCTCATCCTAGATTTCCTTGAGCTCTAAGAGGATTGTAGATTTTGAGGTAAAGATATTCCCAAAGCATTCCTTATTCCACTTCTTAACATTATCTTTAACAATCTTCATCTTTTTGACCACTTTGTACATGGTGTTTCCTTCAATACTGACTTGCCACCAGTCCTTAATCTTACTTTCCAGATCCGGTTGTCTAGTCCACATTTTTTTAAATCTATAAGGGAATTGTCTCCTTCTATTCTTTACTTCAGCCATGAAGGTTACAGGGTAATAATCTAATCCTGCCTTTATATGCAAAGATAAAGAGTAGTCATGAAGGTTAAACCAATCTAAGGAAAGGAGAGCTCTATCAAGTCTAACCTAAATCAAATTTTCACCACTTCTTCTGTTAGTCCAAGTGTATATGACTCCTTGCAGCTCCATATCGTGAATGGCATTATTGTTTATGAAATCCATCAAGTCTAATCTACTGTCCAAATTAGCTTGACTCCCTCCCTTTTTCTCATTTTCCTTCAAGGGTGTATTGAAATCTCCCATGATTAACCAGCTGTCCTCAACAAACCTACTTCTCAACCAGGTAAGATTTCTCCTCATCTCACTTCTCCCAGTCTTAGTGTTAGGCGCGTATAAATTAGTTAGGACCCAAGTAGTGTAATTCTTGAGGTGCTTAAATCTTATGCAAGCTAGGTTGTTGTCCTAAATTAGAACCTCACCTTCTACATTATTTTTGTTCCAGAAGGTAACAATTCCTCCCGATACACCTTTTGAACTACCTCCGTTAACTCCTCCATTTTTGAACATATTCAGACTTTCAACTTTATCATTTGCCATCTTAGTTTCTTGAATCAAAAAAATATCAAGATTTTTATCTCTAATCATACTTTTAGCTAAATCATATTTGTGAGGGCTGTTCAGTCCCCGAATATTCCAGGAGATGATTTTCATGGGTTTTTGGAAATACCTGCCTCAAAGATGGTTCTTTGGGTATCATGTACTATATTCCTGCTTGTTTCCATTGATCTTTTCTTGGCATTTGAATGTCTTCTTAGAGAAGTGTGTTGCGCTCCCACATGCCCAAGCCTACTCCTGGTGTTTCTAGTCAGCGCACTATTGATTAGGTTATTGTTATTGTTTTTTTTTTTCTTATTCTCACTTTTGTCCTTTGTTGCTTCTTCATCCTCCTACTTTGTTTCATTCTTCCCTAGTGCCTTTTTGATGTCTTCCTCATCTCACCATTTTGGATCTTGTTCCTTTGAAAAGGCCAGCTTTACTTTTGCTGTGGTAGCTAATGAGATTTCCGATAGCCCTTGGCCTAGGATGTTATCAGGTTGAGCCTCCTAGAGCCAGTCTAATTCTTTATCTGGATCATGAGATCTTGCAACAAGGTTAAAGTTATCTCCTTCCTCTTTGTTATCTAAGCGCTTTTGATCTACTTTAATCTCACTTTTATCTAAGACTAACTCTGTCTTGTCCTCTTCCAGATCCTCTTGCTGAATGTTGTCTCTTTCTTTATGCTCTGAGTCCTCATCACTTGGTTCCAACATCTGAATCTTTAGTGTTGGCATTATAACAGACAAAGGGAGATTGTTGGCATCTCAATAAGGATATTGAGAAGGTTGTTAATGATTATGTATATAACTGATTAAGGATGTTTACTGTCTTAATATTATTATTTTGTCATTGATGTCAAGAAATTGATTTTCTAATTCAATATGATGTTGCCATATCTTAAGAAGTATGATTTGATGAGTATAAAGATGTCGGTAAAAGACACAGAAAGAATGTGATGAATAAGGGGAGGAATAAGTTATTCAATGGGAAATTACTACCAAGTTAGACAATGATGAGATCATGATCTTTTGATTGTTTTGATATCTTACATATGTTGTTGATTGTAGAGTTGATACTATACTATGTTACCGAGCAAAGAACCTAGTCAATAAACCCTCAAGAACCTAGTCGGTAAACCTTAAGGAACCTAGTCGGTAAACCCTAAGGTTATCGCTATCGGTTAATGAAGGCAGAATGTCTACCTAGTGAAGTTTAGTATTTACCGAGTTGCAACTGAGTAATAACAGAATGCATTGAATGAATAAAAGCATGATTTAATGAAGGAAGCTAATGAGATGGTTATGATTAAATGATTGGTATGCCGTGAATGAAGTTTGTTAAAGAATCTATGGCAAAGGAAAATTAGCAGGAAGATCTATAGCTCAAAATGAACTGCAATACCCTAGCACAAGTTCCAAGAAAGTATGCAAGTTCCAAGGCGAGGTAAAAAGTTTTCAGATCGAAGGATACATTGAACCTAGTCAATTTTGAAGATCTGATGGCTATGATTGATCATGGGAAATGTGATCAAGGAGATTAAGTGGTTGGAAAATTGCTTATAAATAATGAACTATTGATAAACAATGTATGTGGGCAAGTGTATGCACAGGGATGCTACATAGTGATTACAGAGCACAGACTCTTGAAGACCTATTTTGAATAACAAAGTATAAAGCCTAGTAGATGGACAAGATAAGTCCTATTGTATTGAGCAAATAAGAATCTGCTTTAGCATTTTAGATGTGAAGTTGCAGATAGATTTTTATTACTGTTATTTTGTAAAGTGACAGAAAATCTCTTAACTGAGTGGACTTAACAGTCTTATTTGTAAAACCCTCTAGCAAGGTGACATTCTGATTGAGTGTTTGAAATCCTTTAACAAGGTCACTTCTAACAAGGTGAAGATCCTAACAGATCTAAGGCAAATCCCTTAACCGGGTCACATTTAGCAATGTGTTTGTAATCTTTAACAAGATTTTCTTTTAACCAGGCATACTCTAGAAGAGTATATTTCTTATTGGGTCTGAAAACCCATAGTGGTTTTTCCCTATTTAGGTTTCCACGTTAAATCTGGTGTTATGAGTTTTATGATGTTTATATGCTTTTGAGTTTGTTTGTTTAGCAGTTTTTGTTATATTACTGGAGTATATGTTACCAAGGTTGAATCTGTTGTTTTTATGGAAGATTAAGTTTGTATGATTCACCCCACCCTCTCATCTTATTAGCTTGGCATCTGTACTTAACATTAAGTATCTGAACTATCAATTGGTATTAGAGCTTTGGACTTCGGAAGAAAAAATTTAAAGGCACTTGAGGAAAAGACCTAAAGATGTATAAGAGGGATGCATCCAAGTTGAACAAGTCATGTTTCTCTACATGGTAGAAAAGGATGAAGCTACATCTATCAGGAGTTGGAGAATATGTTGTATATTATCTGGAGAATGATTTCATTACACTGAGCACCTATCCATTGACAATGGAAGAGATAAAGGCAAAGCAAGAACATATCCAAGCAATGATTGAAATAACATCTGCATTGACCAGCTCAGAGTTTAATGATCTAGAAGGCTGCAATGATGCAAAGGCAATGTGGGACAAGCTCATATGTATGTATGGTGGTGATGAACATGTTCAAAGAGAAAAAGTGGACAGTCTAAGAGGAAAACTTGAATCTATGAGGATGAATGAAGGTGAGAACATAACCCAGTACAGTACAAGACTAAAGGAGATTGTCAATCAAATCAAAGGAGCAAGTGGAACTGTTGAAGAAAAGGATATAACAAGTAAGTTGTTAAGAACCCTTCTACCAGCTTATGTAATCCGAGTCTCTGTAATCAATGAATTGAGGTCTATACCCAATATGCCAGTTTCTTTGGATGCTACTATTGGTAAGCTACATGCATTTGAGTTAAGTAATTTTGATAAGAGTGGGTCTTCGGTAAATAAAGTTGAATATGCATTTAGTTCTTTTCATATTGGTGAATCTGATGATTACAATGATAGAATGAGTAAGTACACTAAAGGGGATCATAGTCGAGCAAGTGAAAGATTTCGCAAGAACATGGAAGAAGTACATAAACTGTATGAGGAAATCAGAAAGCAAGAAGAATTTGAAGCACTATTAGCCAGAAGGTTACCGAGAGGCAAAGGTAAGTATAAAGGAAAACTACCTTTGAAATGTTTCAATTGTGATAAGATAGGACATATGGCTTCTAACTGCCCTGACATAGAATCTACTGAAAAGAGAGATTACCCAGATGATAGACATAAAGATAATCATTATAGAGGACACCGAGATTTTAGGAGAAGAGATAGAAAGTCATGCCTAATAGCTGATGCAGAATCCAATGATGATAAATCAGATGAAACTGATCTAGAGGAAGTAGTTTATGTGGCTATCAAAGATGGATCAGAGGAAGAAAGGTATGAAGAAAAAGCCCTAATATCTCACATTAATACTAATGATTCTTGGATCCTAGATAGTGGATGTTCACATCACATGACAGGTGATAAACACAAGTTTGTTATGTTAGAAGATTATGATGAAGGCTATGTAGGATTTGTTAATGATGCACCATGTCCGATAAAAGGTAAAGGATCTATAACACTTCTTGACAATGTAAAATGCAATGATGTTTATTGGGTTGAAGGTTTGAAATATAATTTGTTGAGTGTAGCACAGCTAAACAACACAGGTTACCGAATAGAATTTTAGAAAGGAATTGTCAAAGTTCATGACAAGCATGGAAAGTTAGCTACTACCGAGACACAAACAAAAAGTAACACATTTCACCTTGACTCAACTCGGAACAAGTGTTTGTATGCAAAGATAGATGATACCTGGTTATGGCATAAAAGGTTTTGTCATGTAAATTTTGATAATCTGATCAAAATAAGTAAGAAGCACCGAGTAAGAGGTCTATTGATTTTGGAAAAACCTAAGAGTGCTATGTGCCGAGGATGCTAGATGGGTAAAATGATAAGATCAAGCTTTACAAGTAAGTCCTACACTTCTAAGGGAATTTTAGATCTTGTGCACACTAATCTTTGTGGTCCTATGAAAGTTCAAAGTTACTATGGTGATAAATATTTCATATTATTTGTGGATGATTACTCAAGGATGATGTCAGTTATGTATTTAAAAGAAAAATCAGAAGCTTTTCAAATGTTTAAATGGTACAAGGCAAGAGTTGAAAATGAAATAGGAAGACAACTAAAATGTCTTAGATCAGATAGAGGAGGAGAGTTCACATCTGATGTGTTCAACTTATTCTGCAATGATGATGGTATAAAAATACAAGTCTCTACACCGAGAACTCCACAACAAAATGAAATTGCTGAGAGAAGAAATAGATCTATTGTAGATTGTGTGAGAACCCTGATGATTGAAAAGAAAGTGTCACAAACATTTTGGAGAGAAGCAATAAGCACAATAGTTTACACCCTGAACCGAGTACAACTAAAGAAAGGATCTTTGAAGACACCATATGAAATCTGGCATGACAAGAAGCCTAATGTAAGTTATTTTAAAATCTTTGGAAGTAGATGCTATGTTCACAAAGATGATAGAAATGGAAAGTTTATTCAGAAAAGTGAAGAAGGAACATTTCTAGGTTATTCTTCTAGAAGAAAAGCATTTAAATGTCTGATCAAATCATCTAACAAAATAATAGAAAGTGTAAATGTGAAAATTGATGAATTTGCAGAAGGAAATGATGAAGTAAATTCCAAGGAACCAAAAGATTATGATGAATTTTTCTATGTTCAACCGACAATTCTTATCGAGAAAACTGTTGAAGGAAATGAAGAGAATATTCAGTTACAGAGTGATGAAGAATATTATACAGAGCCTACCGAGCCTATATTAGCCAAGGATGTCAGAAGACATCATACATCAAGTCAGATTATAGGAGATAAGAATGATCCAGTGATGACAAGGAACAAAATGAGTCAGAACACATGTCTGATATCTGAATTTCAACTGAGGATAGTGAAAGAGGCATTTAACAGTGAAGATTGGATAAATGCTATGACAGAAGAGATTGATCAGATCAAGAAGAATGACACATGGAAATTGGTCCCAAGACTGAAGGACAAAAATGTAATCGATACAAAGTGGATTTTCAGAAACAAGCTGAATGAAAAAGGTGAGGTCATTCAAAATAAAGAAAGACTAGTTTGCAAAGGTTATGCCCAAAAAGAAGGAATTGCTTATGGTGAGACTTTTGCACCTATGGCAAGACTTGAAGGAGTAAGAACATTATTGGTATATGCTGCTTATAAGAATTTCAAGGTATATCAAATGGATGTCAAATCTGCATTCTGAATGGTATATTAGAGGAAGAAGTTTTTATTGAACAACCTGAAGGATTTGTTGAAGACAAATAATGATCAGGTATGTAAATTGAACAAAGCTTTATATGGTTTGAAACAAGCACCTAGAGAATGGTATGAAAGATTGCACTCTTATTTAATCAAGATTGGTTTTATAAGGATAAGTGAAAACAACAATATGTACATGAAGAATGATGAAAACGGAATACTGATCTCAGCCATATTTGTTGATGATATTATCTTTTATGGAAATGACTCTCTATGCAAGAAATTCGGAAATGAAATGAGAAAAGAATTTGAGATGTCATTAATCAGTGAGATAAAGTATTTTATAGGTTTACAAATACTACAAATGAAAAATGAGATTTTCATTACTCAATCCAAATACATAAAGGAAATCTTGAAGAAATTTGGAATGGAGGATTCAAAACCAGTAACTACTCCTATGACTACCAACTGTAAATTATCAAAGAATGATGAATCTGCATCTGTTGATGAGACACTTTACCGATCCCTGATTGGAAAGCTACAATATGTTGTTCATAGTAGGCCAGATATAGCACATGCAGTAGGTATAGTTGCAAGATTCTTTGCAAATCCCAAGGAAACACATATGGCAACAATCAAGAGAATTTTCAGATACTTGAAAGGCACCGAAGATTATGGCTTAGCATATTAGAAAGGAAATGTTTTTGATTTAAAAGTTTATACTGATACTAATTGGGCAAGCAACATTGATGACAAGAAAAGCACAAGTGGAGGAGCTTTCTTTTTAGGAGAAAGACTAGTGAGTTGGCTTAGCAAGAAACAAGGATGTGTTTCACAAAAAACAACAGAAGCTGAATACGTTGTTGTAGCATTGATTTGTACCAATATAACATGGATCAAACAACTGTTGAAAGGTGTAAATGAGCAAGTTACTGAGCCAGTAACTATATTCTGTGACAATACTAGTGCCATTAACATTTCAAAGAATCCTGTTATGCACTCTAAGACAAAGCACATCTCTATCAAATATCATTAACTTAGAGAAGAAGCTCAAGAGAAGAAAGTGGTGTTGGAGTATGTTAACACAAAGGAACAAATAGCAGACATCTTTACTGAGCCACTACCAAGGGACACTTTTCAGTATCTCAAAAGTAAGTTAGGGGTCCCACCCCTATCTTCCATTCACTGACCAAGTTCGGTGAAAGCATCAATTCGATGACTCTACAGAATATCTTATAGGAGTTGATGCTAATTTACACACTTTAGGATGTTTTCTAAATGTGTGCAGGAAACAATAACAGGGAATAGGAATTGAAGACAAAATGCTCTAACCGAGACTAAGTTGACACACAATAGAAAGAAATCACTTCATACAGGAAGAAAATAGGTTTTAGTTCTTTACTTTTTGGCATTGTTGTCAAAGGGGAAGAAGACTAATGTATGGGGGAGAAGACTGATGACAGGGGGAGAGCATTTCAGCATTTCAGAATAGCAAGCCAAATCAATTAGGTCAAATCAATTGGTTTTGCCATCAATGCCAAAGGGGGAGATTGTTGGCATTATAATAGATAAAGAGAGATTGTTGGCATTTCAATAAGGATATTGAGAAGGTTGTTGATGATTATGGATATAAATGATTAAGGATGTTTACTATCTTAATATTATTATTTTTTCATTGATGTCAAGAAATTGATTTTCTAATTCAGTATGATGTTGCCATATCTTAAGAAGTATGATTTGATGAGTATAAAGATGTCGGTAAAAAGACATAGAAAGAATGTGATGAATAAGGGGAGGAATAAGTTATTCAATGGGAAACTATTACCAAGTTAGACAATGATGACATCATGATGTTTTGATTGTTTTGATATCCTACAAATGTTGTTGATTGTAAGGTTGATACTATACTATGTTATTGAGCAAAGAACCTAGTCAGTAAACCCTAAAGAACCTAGTCGATAAACCCTAAGGAATCTAGTCGGTAAACCCTAAGGTTATCGCTATCGGTTAATGAAGGCGGAATGTCTACCAAGTGAAGTTTAGTATTTACTGAGTTGCAACCGAGTAATAATAGAATGCATTGAATGAATAAAAGCATTATTTAATAAAGGAAGCTGATGAGATGGTTATGATTAAATGATTGGTATGTTGTGAATGAAGTTTGTTAAAGAATATATGGCAAAGGAAAACTCACAGGAAGATCTGCAACTCAGATTGAACTGCAATACCCTAGCACAAGTTCCAAGAAATGTATGCAAGTTCCAAGGTGGGGTAAAACATTTTCAGATCGAAGGATACATTGAACCTAGTCATGTTTGAAGATCTGATGGCTATGATTGATCATGGGAAATGTGATCAAGGAGATTAAGCGGTTGGAAAATTGCTTATAAATAATGAACTGTTGATAAACAATGTATGCGGGCAAGTGTATGTACAGGGATGCTACATAGTGATTATTGAGCACAGAAGCTTGAAGACTTGTTTTGAATAACAGAGTATAGAGCCCAGCAGATGGACAAGATAAGTCCTATTGTATTGAGCAAATAAGAATCTTCTTTAGCATTTTAGATGTGAAGCTACAGATAGATTTTTATTACTGTTATTTTGTAAAGTGATAAAGAATCTCTTAACCGAGTGGACTTAACAGTCTTATTTGTAAAACCCTCTAGCAAGGTGACATTCTGATTGAGTGTTTGAAATCCTTTAACAAGGTAACTTCTAACAAGGTGAAGATCCTAACAGATCTGAGGGAAATCCCTTAACCAAGTCACATTTAGCAATGTGTTTGTAATCTTTAACACGATTTGCTTTTAACTCAGCATACTCTAGAAGAGTATATTTCTTAGTGGGTCTAAAATCCCACAGTGGTTTTTCCCTATTTGGGTTTCCACATTAAATCTGGTGTTATGAGTTTTATGATGTTTATATGCTTTTGAGTTTGTATGTTTAGCTGTTTTGGTTATATTACTGAAGTATATGTTACCGAGGTTGAATCTATTGTTTTTATGGAAGATTAAGTTTGTATGATTCACCCCCCCCTCTCATCTTATTATCTTGGCCTCTGTACTTAATATTAAGTATCAAAACTATCATTTAGTTCATTCCCCACTTCACTGGTGATTTCTTCCTCCACCCATCCAATCTGAGACTGTTTCTCCTGATCCAGGTCATTGGACTCCAACACTTTTAGAGGCTTATCCACTTTTCTCCAAATCTCAGTTTGGAGGTAGGGTTTACCCTCGATACTTGGACATTTTTTAACCCAATGTCCAACTGTTTTACAATGAAAAAAAGCAAAGGAGATAGTTTCAAAAATAATATTCTGCTTCCACTTCCCCAGTTTAGATTATATCTCTATTTCTTCTGGCATATTCGTGTCAGGTCCAACTCCAACACAAATCCTAGCATAAATCAGCCTTCTTCTTGATGTCATGATCTGGTCAATAGCGATAAGCTCCCCAAAGGTATTGGCTATTCCTGCAAAAACATCTTCCTCCTAGAATTCCATTGGAAGCCCAAGGAGCTTAACCCACATTGGGACTTAGATCAAGAAATTCTTCCCTTTTGCCACATTAGGGTGCCACTTGTGGATGTACATGATGTATTTGCATATTGCCCAAGACCCACTAAAGAGAATGTTTCTTCTATCCTCATCGCAAGAAAAAGAAAAGGATAGATAGCCTATGTTCATTGCTACCACCTCAACCTAACCTTTCAAGAGCCACTTTCTTTTGACAAATCCACGAACTATTTCTATATTAGGTCTAGACCCAAAAAAATTACCGTTCAATGTATTTTCCATTCTAGCAATGTTTTGGTCTATGATTTGATCTGGAACAATGATAGCAAACTTGCCCTTAGACACATTCGAGGTGTTTTTAACAGGAGGTGATGAGGACTTACCTTTAGGTTTAACCCCGAACATAGAGGTCCACTTACATGTCTGTCCATTCAAATTGGGTCCCCCCTTAACATCCGTTGATGAAAGATCCTTTTCTAGATGATCTTTGCCCTCCACAGTGTTCTTCGAACCCCTAGTTGCTCGCTATCCTTGGGCTCCTTCTAAGTTGTCATCTTCTATTTTTGAAGTTTGAACCTGCCCTTTCCCGCTCTCATCTGCTAGCCTCTCTTCACATGGTGTTGGTCCTTCGCCTGGGTCCCCCAAATCTAAGGGATCATTGGGATCCTTAGTATCTGAACCCCCTCCATCTACAGAAATCTCTGAGTCATCTGCCTCATGTTGTCCTGACACCGATCCAGAACTCCCACTCAAATTAAGACGTTCTTTTTTGCTAAGCCTCTCTCAATGAATTCCTTAAAAGTGGACAAACAAGATTTCCTCAAGTCATAACCAATTTATCTGTTGACATTATGTGTAAACATCTCTACCACTTGTTTTTGTGGACTTTTGCAAGAGCATCTGCTGGCTAAATTCCTCTATCTTTGAAAGAATGATGAAAATGACTCCCCATCTTTATGTTTGGTATTGCACAAAGTGGAAACTGATATATTTGTCTCTATGTTATATGATAAATGTTGGATAAATTCCTCTGCTAAGTCACCCCATGACTTAATTCCAAGTGGAAGTTGGTAGAACCATTCCATAGCTTGTTCACCTAAGCTTTGTGGAAACAATCTCATCAAGTATGTTTCTTCTGCTGGTTTGGTGTATTGATGTCCTCAATATTCTTTTGTAAGTCCTTGATCTATTGTTCCAAATTGTTTTTGGGTTGATATTGACTTCTTGGACCATATCCCATGCCTGAGCCACCACATGGAGGATGAGGATATTGCATGTATGAATCGTATTGATCATAAACATGCTCATATGGAGGGGGTCTATAATGATGATGTGTGTAAGG
Organism: Cryptomeria japonica; assembly: GCF_030272615.1. Classification (NCBI taxonomy): domain Eukaryota; kingdom Viridiplantae; phylum Streptophyta; class Pinopsida; order Cupressales; family Cupressaceae; genus Cryptomeria; species Cryptomeria japonica. The sequence goes on along the minus strand of NC_081406.1, from coordinate 465,718,074 downwards.
ACCTTCTGATATAGGCCCATAATAAGGATTGGAATGTCTATTTATACCATGTTCTATAGGCATATCATGAGTTTGCTTTTGTGTATTGCCCCCAAATTTGACATGGGGTTTTCTTGTGTCCAAATTTTGAGCATGCCTCTGGGTATCCGAGTGCTTTTCATGTTCACCTATTGTTTTGTTGTCTATGGTTTGTCTCTTAGTAATGTTATGACCTGTCCAAGGATATGAGGACACCGTGAGTCTAGTATGAACTGGAGCATTCCTTGTTTGCAAGTATGTTTGTTCACCTAAGCTTTGTGGAAACAATCTCATCAAGTATGCTTCTTCTATTGGTTTTGGTGTGTTGATGTCCTCCATCTTCTTTTGTAAGTCCTTGATCTGTAGTTCCAAATTTTTTTGGGGTTGACATTGACTTCTTGAACCATATCCCATGCCTAAGCCACTGCGTGGAGGATGAGGATAATGCATGTATGAATGGTATTGATCGTAAACACGTTCATATGGAGGGGGTCTATAATGATGATGTGTGTAGGGACCTTTTGATATAGGGCCATAAAAAGGATTGGAATGTATGTTTATACCATGTTCTATAGGCATATAATGAGTTTGCTTCTATGTATTGCCCCTAAATTTGAACGGGGTTTTCTTGTGTCCAAATTTTGAGCATGTCTTTGGGTATCCAAGTGCTTTTGATGTTCACCTATTGTTTTGTTGTTTGTGGACTGTCTCTTAGTAATTCTATGACATGTCTAAGGATATGAGGACATAGTGAGTCTAGTATGAACTGGGGCATTCCTTGGTTGCAACTATTTGATCTCCATACAAACAGGTACAATAACTTTCTGGGTCAAACCTATATTTGGTTTGTCATAACCTATTTTTCATAATAAATCTCAATGATGATAAAGCACAAGAATCTCTATCCTATTCTAGGGCCTCTGCTTGAGTGTATCTTCTTGAGTAGTTTCCTGATTGGCAATGTATGTCCTATCACAAAATTGTCAATCCCAACCCTATTTGTTATCCTTGTCTTCCCTAGAGGACCTATTTGAGTGTATCCTCTAAACAACTTATCCAATCAACATCATATGTTTATCACAGAACTATTGATTTGACCTTGAAGACGTAAACATGCTTTAAACATACACAAATGTGCCTTCCCTTGATACACACACCTAAAACACACAGACATGACTCTATCCTGCATAAGCACACCTTCTCAATATAGACACACTTGAATCTAGCACAAACATCTTTGAAATCATAGATGCGTTTAAACTAGAAACAGACGTGCCTATCCTTCCCAAACGTTCCTGGCACCAACATACGCACCTTAAAGTTTTTTTCCCCCTGCTTGCAATTTTCTATCCCTACCTAACATGCATTTATGACAACAATTAATACACCAAAGTACAAGGAGGTTTTTTGGTACTCACTGGGTCTCCTGCATTTGCTGGCCTCTAATATCGCTGAACATAGTTGAATCTGTGCACCAATGTCATCTTTCCTGACTTCTCTTCTCTTTACTCTCTCTGCACTTTGATCTCTTAGGTATGTGGATGCCAATGAGGATGTTTTCCTTTGTAGTCTATCTTATAGGCTACCCCATCCCTAGTCTCTTGTGTTAGTCTTCTTTATCTCGTGACTATGTCACTCTATCCTATCTTGTCAGTCCTTTCTAGCCTTTCTTTATTATCGAGAGATTGTCTGTGATCTTTTCAAACATATTCATCCAATCTCTCAAGGTGGCATATCATTCTCGTCATGGGGCAACTTTGTATCAGGTTATCATATCTTCTTTTAGCCAACGTGACAAGATACATTGTCTCAAAGAGGGGCAAAATGAAGACACCTAAAATTGTCAAGTCCTATTAAATAAATATTTTTATTTATTTAATTATTTTATCCTAAGTCTTATATTAATTAAATAAATATTTATTTAATTAATTAATTAATTAATCCTCTTCTAAGCCTTTTTCCATATTTAAATAAATAATTTTATTTTTTAAATTATCTTTTTCCTAAATTAAATAAATATTTTATTTATTTAATTGATCCCACTTCCTCTATTAATTAAATAAATATTTATTTATTTAATTAATTCATTAGACTTTTCTACCCATGACACATGGCATTCATCTCTTAATTCCTACACTAACTGCCCCCTTTATTATTTAATTATTTCTTCTACCTGCCCTTTAGTCCTAGCCGACCATTTATCTTTACACCTCTTAATCTTATCCCTCCATTTCCTATAGTGTCATCTATAGAAGAGGATACTCCCCTCCATTATCAACCCTAATCATTATATTCATCTAGGGAGCATTCTGATCAATCTTATGCGATCAAGCTATCAACCACATTTCCGATCTTTGTTGAGCTCTTGTGCACACATAAAATCTAAGAGAAAATATATCAAGCAAGATTAATGGAGATAGGAAGAATGGAGATTCAAACCCTAGTGGACATGTGATGGTATAATCTTTTTTATTTTGTTGGTTTGCATTGTCTTAGATAATCTTCATATGTTATGGTGGATCTTTGTTGTTGTTAGGCTAGGGTTTTGTGGTTGAATTCATTTATTATTTCAATATTATTGTTTCCAATATCCACTTTTCACCATACACATTTTGCACGACCATTGGAGGGAGAGATAGGAGACAAGCATCGAGTGGTGGGTTCATGGGTCCTCCACCACCAGCAGATAGAGGGGGCATGAGAGATGATTCTAGGGTGGTGATTTCCAGGGCTCAAACTCTATCGAGGTAGGTTGGCTCCGAGGGAGGGAGTTTATCATAGTCTTAAATGGATCCCTAAGTATCAGTTTTTGTACCATTTTTGTATGATGATGTAAATACCTTCGAGTGATTGTAGCCATATGATTTTGACATCATTGAATCATGACACTTATGATTTTTTAGATATATATATGAGATGATTCATCCTTTCGACAGCTATATGCATATGTACCTACGTGATGTTGCTTCTATGTGATGCATGTTTGTATGTGTTAATAAAATTTATGATTCTATGATGTATGAATGTGTATAAGATACATGTATCTATGATGTTTAATTATGATAGGAATGCAGATATATATACATGATGAAATGCAATATTTTTTGTTCTTTTATGTTTTATATGTTATACAAATATGAATGTATGAAATGCAGATAAATATGATAATGGGAATAATTATTTACATGATGAGAATATAAAATGTGCTAACATGTGTTGTGTTATTATTTTGGCATTTTATGTTTTATATGAGAATGCATATACTAACTAATGATATATGCAAAATGTAGTGCGATTGTGGTATCTATATGTATGTATGAAACACTAATATGTGGTAATGCATGTGCAATCTACATGAAATGCAAATAGTTTTGGCATGTCATTTTACTCAGTCATGTGATAACGGGCTACACGAAATCTGGAAGGATGATGGAGGTCAATCACGAAAGGGGGATGGAAGATAGAAGATATGGAAGTGAAAAATATTCTTGTGCTTTATCATCATTGATCTTTATTATGGCAAATAGGTTATGACAATCGAGGTATAGGTTCGACCCAGAAAGTCATTGTACCCATTTGCATGGAGATCAAATAGTCACAAACAAGGAATGCCCCAGTTCATACTAGACTCATAGTGTCCTCATATCCTTGGACAAGTCATACATTACTAAGAGACAATCCACAGACAACAAAATAATAGGTGAACATATCCCATCCCCACCTTTCTAGTCAAAGACATCCTGGAGATAGAGCCTCTAGTCAGAGACATCCCAAAAAAGCTAAAAGACATGTGACCAAAAGATAAAGTTAAAAGAAAACCAAGACTCAACACCAACATCCACTGGAGTCCTCAAGTTTAGTGTCTCTCGTCACTTGTATAAGTCTATTTGATTTTGGTCACAATGTTTACTTTCATAAAAAGGATAGATAGTACTAAACCATAATGTTGTCTACTTTCATAAAAAGGATAGATAGTACTAAACCATAATGTTGTCTAAGTCTGTTGAAAGATTTGATTTGTTGAAGCCCATTGCTGCTATTTACATCTCATCTGAAACTAATCAAAACGGAGAAGACAAAACTTTATTGCAGATCCGTGATGTAAGTGTTTATTTATTGTGGATTGGGTGCAGATAGACTAAAGAAAATTGGAAGAAACTCTACTCCTCGGAATGTGTGATGCTCTTAGTTCCACACCCATCACTAGACTTAGGATTTGCCCTAGCCACAAATAGTAGCTGATTTATTATGGATGAAAAGGGGTGAAAATGAATTATTATTATGAATGGCTAACCAATCTAAGGTAGATCAATAACAAGCCATGATGGGAATGGGTAAGTTTATTATGGATGGATAGGCATGAAAAGAATGGATTATTATGAGTGGCTAGCCAATCTTAGGTAGATCAATAACAGGTCATGATGGGAATGGGTAAGTTTATTATGTATGGATAGGTTGTGAGTGTATGCAAAGTGAAGGGATGTGATTCAATCCTAAAGGAGGGAGGAGCAATGTCTCTACACATGGTATCAGTAACCCGGTTTTCTCCATGGTACTTGCCCAGGGCGCCACCAAAGTGGTTTTCACCGTTGGATGAATTTATTTCTTTATTTTGTTTGGATTTTTTTTTGTGTCACAAGGCACCTGTTTGCTAGGTTTTCACCAAGTAATGATTTTTTATTTTTTATGATTTTTTTGTATTTTTGATCATTTTTTAATTTTTTTGTATTTTTGATATTTTTTAATTTTTTTTGTATTGTTGATATTTTTTTTATTTTTTTTGTATTTTTGATGTTTTTGGTTTTTTTTGTATCTTTGAATTGGGATACTTTGAAGAGCCATGTGTAAAACTTGTGAAGATTCATGTTGTTGATCGGATCTTCCAAAGGTTCTCCATCTGGGGTCAAAAGTTGATATGCACCTAATCCATAGACTATTGTGATGACATAATGACCAAGACAATTGGGTTCAAATTTTCCTTTCTTCTCTTGGTCCTATTCATTTCTTGGATTCTACTTGAGAACTAAGTCACCTACCTCAAATGTGTGCTGCTTTACCTTATGATTGTAACTACATTGTTCCTTAACTGAATGATGTGTAGCTTGAGTGACTATCTTCTTTTATAAAGTAACTAAGAGAATTCCATATGTGTGTCACCTAAAGAATTTTGGGCATCCCTGACAACAAATTCCTTCGAGGAAGTTCCATTAAATGTCTATTGACATGATGTATTGCCAAAAGGGAATGGATGTGTGGAGAAAGTGGATGAGTTATGAAGGCTTATGATTACGAAAACAAGTGAAAGGAGGATGGCATGATGGAGACTTAGGATCAACAAGTATTCTTTTTGACTTGAAATTGTAGAAATTTCACCCCCAGTTATTTTGATATTAGAGGAGATCATCTCTTGCTCTTTTTCTTACATAGGATTTTTATCCTTGACCTTGATTTTTGTAGAGTCCAATAGCTTTTTATTTTGATTTGGACTAGAGGACTTTCCTTTATTTTTGAATTTTAGATTTTTGTTTTCATAACTTCATTTTTGATCCCCAATGAGTATGGGCTTTTGTGATTGTTGTTGATCCAACACTGGGAGATAAGTGGAAATGGAATGAATGGATGAAATGGTAAAGCTATGTGAGTTATCAAGAGGGATGATTATACACTCAATAGATTCCTCGTTGGAACCACTCTTAGGACTATTGATATCAAGAGCTTCTTGCACCACTAGAGGAGATTTACATTCAGACGTAGTAGTCACAATGCTAGGTGGCTCACACCCAATTCCTTGGCATTGCAAATTGTTTGTAGTTTTTTCATGTCGACCAAATACCTTAGGAAACAATGGGAGTTGATCAACATGAAAGATATACTCACCACATCCCACATCTTTAATCTTGAACTTTTCTTTGAGTTATCAGGCTGCCTTTGACGATCACTTCAACTCCATTGTATGGGAATTTGATACATTAATAATATGTTGAGGGAACGACTCTCATTTTTTGAATCCATGGGCATCCCAAGATTGTATTGTATGTGAGATCTAGATCAAGGACTTGACAAACCACATCCTTAGTTATTGGCCCAACTCTGAGAGATAAAGTGACTATGCCTTTAGATGAACACTCTTCATCATCATATGCCTTGATGGTAATTTTGTTTGTAGCATTCACAACTTTATCCGAGTATTCCAGTTGTGTTATTGTGTTCAAAGTATATATATTGAGACCAGATCCCCCATCTATCAGAACTCGTTTGATGCATTTTTTATAGATAAAAGGCTTCAATATGTAGAGGTGCATTATAAGGCTAGGTTACGGATGCCTCATCAGATTTTGTAAATGTGAGGGTATGTGGAATGAAAAGGTATCCCACCATGGCTTGAAACTGGTCCATGTTCAGATCAGTGGGTACATAAGTTTCTCTTAGGACTTTGTCAAGTATGGCTTTATGTGAAGGAGACATACATAATAGTTCAAGGATTGAGATAAGTGTGGGTGTCTTCCCAAACTGTTCTACTAGGTTGTACTCAGGTTTGGCCGAAGACAAAGTGGTGGTTTTAGCTGGAGCACCTTGCAGGGTGACCTTACCTCAATGCGTTGTGACATTACATTCAGAGGTGGATTCAGAAGGAGGTACAATTCCTTTTAGGACAACTTTGGTTCTTTGGGTAGAGCTTCCAAGTGTTTTGTCCTTTACGATAATAGTAGAAACATGGTTGTCCATTGAAATGTAGTTAACAGTTGAATCATAGTCATAGGATAGTTTGGTATAGTTGGCCTGATTATCTGTGGCTTTGGATTTTCCCTTGTCATGTTTAGGGAATGGTTCCTTAAACATTTCATGTTCTTGATTGTTTGTATGTCCATTAATCTCAATGTCACCTCTATGAATAAGATCCTTTATAATGTTCTTCAAGTAATGGCAATTTCCTATTTTATGTCCCTTTCTCTTGTGATATTCGTAGTACTCATCGTCATTCCACCAATTTGGTTTGAATTTTGGTTCATATAGAGGATTGTCTGGAATTTTTATTAGCTTCTTTGCTACTAGATTCCTAAAAACTGACTCAAGTGGTTCTCCCAATGGGGTGTATTTCCTTCATGGTTTTTGTGGAATTTCACAAGAGCATTTGCTGGCTAAATTCCTCCATCTTTGTAAGAATGATGAAAAGGACTCCCCAACTTTGTGTTTGGTATTATAGAAAGTGGCAATTGATATATCTATCTCTATGTTATATGAGAAATGTTGGATAAATGCCTCTGCTAAGTCACCCCATGACTTAATTCTAGGTGGAAGTTGGGAGAACCATTCCATAGATTGTTCACCTAAGCTTTGTGGAAACAATCTCATCAAGTATGCTTCTTCTGCTGCTACCTCAATGCAAGTTGTGAAAAATTGTCTTATATGTGCCTTAGGGTCCCCTTTGCGTCTGTAATTTTCAAAGTTTGGTGTTACAAAGTGTGTAGGAAATGGAAGCATTGGAATTTTTCTATCAAATGGATAGGGACATATATCTCTCATTGTGTAAGCTAGTTTTGGTGTATTGATGTCCTCCATCTTCTTTTGTAAGTCCTTGATCTGTTGTTCCAAATTGTTTTTGGGTGGAGTCTAAATTCTTGGACCATATCCCATGCTTGATCCACTGGGTGGAGGAGGAGGATAATGCATGTATGGATGGTATTGATCATAAACATGTTCATATGGAGGGGGTCTATAATGATAATGAATGTAGGGACCACCCAATATAGGGTCATAAGGAATATCATGATTTTTCCCTTGTGTATTGCCCCCAAATTTGACATGGGGTTTTCTTGTATCCAAATTTTGAGCATTCCTCTAGGTATCCAAGGTCTTTGTGTTTGGTCCTTAGTATTGGTGTGTGGTTGGATGTATTTATCCACATAAGATTTCCATAAGGGTCTGCGTAGATGGAATTGTTCATGAGATGTTCTTTCTTGAGTATCATAAGCTTGACCATGTGTATTTGAAATCTCAGATTTTTAAAATAAGGATGATGGTGACTCAGGCACGAGACATGATATTCTATTACCTCGACTATTAGGTCTCCTTTGATCCATGTTGACTTAATTTTCTTGAGTAGGTCAATTTTCTATTATTTGAGACATGCCAAAATCGTGAGGTATCTTAGCTCCACTTTGTGCCATCACTTGTAGGAAATATTATATCTCTTCTCATGATTTCTTGTATCATCTTATTGAAATAAGGATCCATGATTGCATCTTCCACCTCTACTGAGTGTACTGAAGTGTTATCCATATTGTCATCTTGTGCATCATGATTGTTTGTATTATCCATGTTCTCAATATTCTAAATGTTTCAATAGATGTCCATGTCAGGTAATGCGGTATGGTTAGAATTGAAAATGATATGATTGTCGTACTCATAGCCACTCATATTTGCAGAGTCTTGAGCCTCTTTAGCTTCCATTCTAGATTTTTGGGAACGGGTTTCAACCATGAACTAGGTCTTGACCAAGATGTGTGAGACTAGATGAAAATTGAAATAGTATGGAAGACCAAGAGTTGGATGGAATGTAAATGAATCTGAGGTGTATTTACTATGTCAAAGTGTAAGACCAAGTATGTATGTAGTAGAGTAGGTCTGAATTCCAAAGAGATGATAGATCTCTTGATGAAGTAAGTTGACCTTGACTCCAAGTAAGACCAAATGAAACCCAAAGGTGATAGACCTTGATGAGGGACCACTTAGCAAAATGTTGTTGTATGTATTGTAATGAAAAAGTAAGACGGGGACAAGCAAGTGACCTTTTGACTCAAGTTTAGAAAAATGTGAATGTAATTCAAGGTGTAAAGCAATGATGAACTCTGTGAGACCCAAAAATAGGTTGAATGGTAGATGAAAACTTGGAGAAATAACCTAGGAATCTCAAGAATTTTGAAACTGATTGCTCTTGTTAATTGGATTGTAATTTTTCCCAATATTTAACACAGGTGTGCATACATCCTTCACACACATGGTTATTAAAGACAAAATTGACTAGATATTGTAGAAGTGTGATTCTAAGAATCTTGTGAATTTATAGTTTGCACGATGACACGAATGTGTTGTTGTCCTACATAGGTGTGGTTAAAGTACACATATGTATTTCTATCAGACATAGATGCCTTTATAAAGCCCGATTGCAATTTTTCCAATTTTTGAAGTTGTTGTTGTGACCAAATCTAAATCTTTGACCATTTTTTCATGACAAGAGGACACAATGTTGATGAGGACTCTATGTTTGCAAGTGTCTAGACTCAAAATGACTCAAAAGAAAGTGTGTTGTTTGATGTAAAAATGTTTTGCATACACTTGAAGAGACAAAAGACACAATATTTTGATGGTTGGCCTTGAAAGTTTGAATGTTTAAAAGAAGACAAGCACAATTCTTATGGTTGGCCAGGACAATAGTTGTTGATCCCACATGGGCTTTCCCCCGAGGATACTTAGGTTCTTGACCCCACTAGCTCCACCCTCGACACTCACTTCTCCAGGGCAGCAAAGCACTAGTCCCCATTTAAACTCCTTGTGGCGAACTTTGTACCTCTACTAAGATCCGTATGTGTGTGGGCCGCTCTAGAGGTCCGACCTCCTATCCCAGCAACTAGAAGGATTTTGGCTTTCTAAAAATGAAAAGGTGTCAGTAAGGGCATCTACTTGTGTGGCCATACATGCGACACTTTCAACTTTGTAATTATAGAAGGCTCCCAGCCTGTAGGGGTTATGCACTAATATTGATCAAATAAATTTGATCAAATGGGTTTATGGGGAGACATAGTATCGATGTGGACTAATCAACACATGTTACCCATGGATTTCACCATGGAGATAGTTCTTTATAGTGGTTTGGAAGATGGGGTATTGCCTCGCTACCACTTGGGTCATTCCCTCCTCACTAGTAGTCCTAGTGACCACGTGGGGAGGTAGACCCTCTAAAGATTAAACACAAAGAGCCTATTGCTCAAGACACAAAAGATATTGGTTCAATTTTAGTGCACCAATTGAAGTGTTTGCAAATCTATGAAAACAAAGGAAACAATGAAAATCAAAATCAAACCCATGCCAAGGCCCTGCAACAAATATTTGTTAGTAATTTGGGTTGTTTCAAATAATTACCCCTTCCCGCAAGCAAACAAGTTAGGTTTATTTTAACAAAATCCCAAAAAACTTTGTGAAAAATAGGGGCCTTTGATTCATGATTTGCTTCCAAAACCAAATTGCACCACTTCGTTAGTTGGATCACAAGATATTAGCTTAAATGAACCAAATCTAAAACCCTAAATGCAATACAAAATGATGAAATAGAAACCCTAAGTGAGGAATTGAAAAATGCAGAACAGAAAAAAAGTGTAGAGAACACAAGCGCTATTAAACCAATCACAAACTTGATTTAAACTCATAGACGCCCCTGAATACTACATAAACGTGACTGAAATGAAAAGCTGCAATCTGGAAAACAAAAATGTTGTCAAGAATACAAACATGATTTCGGAATGCGTGGATGTGATTTACACTCACAGACGCCCCTAAAGACTGCATAGATGTGACTGAAATGAAAACCTACGATCTGGAAACTAATAATGTTGTTGGGAACACAGCCGGGATTTTGGAATGTGCAGACATGACAAAAAAACAAAAACATGATTTCAGAGGGTGCAGATGCAAAAAGTTGAAATGTCATCGGAAAATGTCAGATCTGGAAGTTCAAAAACACAAAATCTGCAACAAAATATGTTAAATGCAAAAGGGACAAGAGCCCCACCGGGCGTGCCAAAATGTGTATGGTGAAAACTGGATAATGGAACAACAATATTGAAAGACTAAATGAATAAAACCACAAAACCCTAGACTAACAACAACAAAGATCCACCATAACATATGAAGATTACTTAACACAATGCAAATCAACAAAATCAAAAAGATTATACCATCACATGTCAACTACAGTTTGAATCTTCATTCTTCTTATCTCCATTGATCTTGCTTGATATATTTGCTCTCAGATTTTATGTATGCACAAGAGCTCAACAAAAAATGAAAATGTGGTTGATAGTTTGATTGCAAAAAGGCTTGATTGCATAAGATTTATTAGAATGCTCATTAGCTGATTTGAATGATTAGGGTTCATAATGAAAGAAGCATCCTCTTATATAGAAGACACTGTAAGAAATGGAGGGATACGATTAAGAGGTGTAAAGATAAATGGTCAGCTAGGATTAGAGGGTAGGTAGAGGAAATAATAAAATGATAAAGGGGGTAGGTAGTGTAGTAATTAAGAGATTAATGACATGTGTCATGGATAGAAAAGGCTAATGAATTAATTAAATAAATAAAGATTTATTTAATTAGTAGAGGAAATGGGATCAATTAAATAAATAAGTATTTATTTAATTTAGGAAAAGGACAATTTAAATAAATAAAAGTATTTATTTAAATGAGGAAAGGCTTAGAAGAGGATTAATGAATTTGTTAAATAAATTAAAATTTATTTAATTAAATAGGACAATTTTAAGTATCTACACTATTAATGTAGTGGATTCCTCTTAAGGATTATTTGATTGTTATAATGAATAAAATCCCTCTACAAATTTCATAGAGTTAATTTACACCATACATACACTTGTGTGGTATTGAAGCATAAAATTGTCAGTCTCATTGATAATATAATATAATTCATATGAATTGTATGAATCATGAGGGAAATTGTTAGGTTGCTCCACTAGAATGAAATTGAAAAAGATATGCTAATAGTATTTCATTGCATGCACAATCTAAAAATATTGAACACTAATAGGTATTCAAACATACAACTAATTATGTGATGTATACACTTATGGATATAGATCCTATGGATACAACTTGCATGTTTGTTCCTTTTTCCCATACTTCTACAAAAAAAACATTTATGACTATTATTCATAAAATTTCACCTCCTCATGTACCTTTAATTATTTCATTTTACAAGGAGATCCTAAACCACAATTATTATGGTCATTATTTTCTCCATAGTCAATGCTGGCATTTGCATGAAGATTGCATTAATGATATGTTATGTTGTCATTGATATCAATTAACCGGTAATGTTATTATTGTAATGATGTTTTGTAACTGGTAGGAAGAGCTAAGTGAAGGAACTCTAACTGGTAGGAATGTTTGTGGAGTGAATTGGTATTGCTAAGTATTGGAGGGTTGAACCGGTAAACCCTACCTGTTGTTTTGATAAACCCTAACCAATTAAGTTTGGTGAATTGGTTATATTGGTTTATGACTTGATGACAAGCGGTGATGATTATGACACATATGCATATTGTATGAAGAGAGTTTCAAAGTGATTTTGGCATGTTGAGGTAACATTTTTTTTGTATTGGGAATGAGCAAGTATATTGCATATAATGCAAAGTGGGTGATGAGTTACTGAGTTCGATGAAGCGGTGATCAAGGAGTGGTTGAGGCTTTCGTGAATGATGTGTAGAGATTGTTATGTAATCCAACAGTCACACTTAAACCTACTTGTTTGTAATCTCTATGAGAATTAAGTTTTTGTTGTGTTACCGATCTAGTTGATTTGTTTATAAGGTCGATGATTTGTTTAGTTTGAGTGTGTTGGCAAAGTTGAATTGAATGTGTGGTTGTCAAACTGGATGATGTATCTGTAGTTTGAGTAAAGGAAGATAGTAGCATGAAAAGGATTTGAACAAGCAAGTGAAGATTTATTCAAACAGATCAGAAAACTCCTATTATTTTCTAAAAATTATAGCAGTTAAATCCCCTAACCAGGTAAGCTCTAACAAGCTTGGTGTTATTAAAATCCTATAACAAGGTGATCCATTATCTTGGATTCTAAATCCTTTACAAAGGTTACTCCTTACAAGGTATTTCTTCTAACAAGGCATTATAGCCAATCCCTTAACCGAGTTGTTCCTAGCAGGATCAATTCTTAACAGGACCTTTTGTAAAGCTTTAACAGGCTTGGCTCATAACAAGGCAAACTTCAAAAGAGTTCAAAATTTCTTGTGAGTTCCATCTCACCATGGTTTTTCCCATTTGGGTTTCCACGTCAAAAATATTGTGTCAAGTGGTGAATGTTTTTGTGGTTATGTTTCTATGGTTGATTTTTTTAACTACTTATTCCACTTTGATAAGTCATGATAACCGACAACAATATGAAATGAAGTTTTACTTATGTCATTAAAAGTATTTGAATGGTTATAAGTTTCAAGTTGATTATTGTTATCTGTTGTAATAGTCAACCAGTTTAGTTTGACAGTTTTTATCTTGACAAAGATATTGCATTGATAGTTCTAAGTTTACTTTGAGAGATTGATTTTGAGATTGGTGAAGTTTTATCAGTTTTTCTATCTACTGATTTACCCCCCCCCCCCCTCCCTCATTAGTTGACCAGATCCTTGTTCTTTCATAATACCATCAATTGGTATCAGAGCCAGGTTCTTAGGTCCTCTAAGGTCTAATCCTAACAACTTGAGGTAAAGATCTTGTAAATCATGATGAAGAAGGAAGGTCTAAAGTTTAATAGAGAGAAGTACAAGATATGGAGTGACAATGAAAATTTATATCAAGTGTCTTGGAAATCAATACTAGGAGCATATTAATACTCAATATGTTGCACCTACTGGAATTATGACTAATGATCAGAAGGAAGAGCAACAAGAAAACAATCAAGCACTAGAGGCTATTATCAATTCTTTATCTAATATTGAATATGTTGATGTTGATGTTGGTATTATGGATTGTTGCATTTGTTTTGTCATTGATGTCAACACTTGTCAACACTTATCCTTGTAGAGATCTTTGGTTATGTTCACCGGCATGTTCAGTGACTTATGTACAGTCATCGGTATCTGGTTAACCTACAGGTTATATTGTTCACCGGCACTAAGGATGATCTGTTATCATCTGGAGATTACTTGGTTATGTCAGAGACATTGTTTGGACACTTGGTTTTGGTGATTTGATTATTGGTACAATTGAGTTTGCATATTTGTTGTTACTGACAAATAGGTCTAGGTTATGGACCGACAAGCATTATCTATTCCAGATCAGCACGACACATTATGGAGATGATTTGTTACTATTGTAAATGTATTGAGCTGACATGATGCATCACATATTGATTCATTTGTAATTGATTTTATTGTAATATCTTAGTGAGTCGACCTACACATCTAGTCTTAGGTTTTGGTATATATGTAAGATCTTAGTTGTGAGATTATGTAGAGGAGTAAGGAAAATGATTGTAATAAGATATATGTGAATATAAGTAGAGCTATACACACAGACATCATTTGAAGATTTAAGGAAGGTATGAGGAAGACAAACAAAGCTTAATTGGTACTGAATCCAGCATATGAAGATGTTATTTTGAACAGTACATTATCATTGGATTTAACCATCCAATTGTAGTCAGTGTGACTCCCATTTTGTGATTGAGCAATGAGATCTAGATAGTTGGCCTTTTTTCATGTGCAGACCCCATTTGTACACACATACCATCTGCAGTAGTATCATCTGATTGTGGGTAAGGTTTCCCACCGTAGTTTTTCCCCTTACAGGGTTTCCATGTACAAATAACTGTGTTATGTGTTATGTATGTTATTTGTCTTTCTGTTTCATGAATTAAACTTTACCGGTACTATTATTAACTGCTAAACTATCTACCAGCATTAAGTTTGGTTAAGTTATATTTGGGTTGAAATTAATAGACAACTGATTCACCCCCCCCTCTCAGTTGCCTCTGGGTCCTAACAGTTCATGGTCTGGAGATTGTACGTGAGGTATGGAAGAAACTTGAAGAGATTTATAGCGATAATGAACATGTGAAGATTGCCAAGGAAGGAGTCTAAGAGGGAATTTTGATGACATACGGATGGTGGAAGGTGAGAATATCCAACAGTATGGTCAGAGGATAAAAGAGATAGTTGGTGAGATCAAGGGTGTTGCTGGTAAAATGGATGATGCCATAGTAGGTAGTAAGGTATTGAGAACCCTACTACCAGTCTACGCTATCTGAGTTGCAGCCATTTAGGAGTTGAAATCTATTGACAAAACCAAGGTAGCCCTTGATTCCATCATTGGTAAACTTTCTACTTTTGAATTAAATGGTTATGATGGTAGTGTTCAAAAATCTGAATCACCATTTAAAGCTTCTGTTTCTAACCCATCTATCAGAAAAAGTAGAGATGTCAGTCACAGTTATGAATCTAGATCCAGCAAAGAAGCCGATGATGAAGATAATTTATTTTAGATTGAATCTTTGTTGGCCAAGCGGTTGCCCAGAGGAATCGGTAAATATAGAGGTAAATTACCTTTGAAATGTTTTGCATGCAACAAGATTGGACACATAGATGCTAATTGTCCCAATGGTGATAATGAGCACAAGCAAGACAAGTTCAAGAAGTACAAGGGAAAAGGAAAAAGAGATTGTCTTATTGTAGTTGATGGTGGTATCACTGATGAGGAATCTGATGGTGATGCTAATGAAGACATTGTGTTTGTAGCCATTAAATAATTATTTGATCAGAAATCTTTAGTTTCACACATGGATAATTCTGATAATTGGATTATTGATAGTGGTTGTTCACATCATATGACTGGTGATCGGAGAAAATTTCTTTCTTTGAAGGAATTTGATGGTGGAGTTGTAAGATTTGGAAATGACTCACCCTGCATGATTAAAGGTAAGGGAACTATTTCTATTAATGGAAAGAGCAGTTCAGATGATGTCTATTAGGTTGAAGGTCTAAAGCATAATCTGTTCAATGTTGCCCAAGTCAATGGCAGAGGATATCCATTGGAGTTTAAATATGGTATGTGCAAAATCTATGATAGCAAAGGTGAACTGATTGCAACCGGAAAGAAAACTAAAGGTAACCTGTATCACTTGAATCCTAAATTTAGCAACTGTTTAATTGCTAAAATAGATGAAAGTTGGCTTTGGCATAGGAGATTTTGTCATTTGAATTTTGATAACATTGTTAAAGTGATTAAGTCAAATTCAATGAGAGGTTTCCCTTAATTGGACAAACTGGTTAATGCTCTACCTAAGGAATGTTAATTAGGAAAGTTGGCATCCTCAACTTTCAAGAGCAAGTCTTTTTCAGCAGAGCAACTATTAGATTTGGTTCATATAGACCTATGTGGACCAATAAGGACTAAAAGTATTCAAGGTGATAGATATTTTATGATCTTCACTGGTGATTGCTCAAGGATGATGTGGGTCACATTATTGAAGGATAAAATAGAGGCATTTGGTAAATTCAAGGCATTCAGGGCCTTAGCTAAAAAGGAGAGTGGAAAGAAGATAAAGTGTCTGAGGATAACTCAAGGCAGAGAATTCACTTCTTAGGAATTCACTAGATATTGTGAAGAGAATGGTATCAAACGACAGCTTTCTGTACCAAGGACACAACAACAGAATGTTATTGTAGAAAGAAACAACCAGTCAGTTGTTGAAGCTGCTAGGATGATGTTGATACAAGGAGGTGTAGCGAAAACTTTTTGGAGAGAAGCTGTTAGCACAACTGTCTACACTATGAATGAGATTTTGGTAAAAAGAGGTAAGGACAAGGCTCCTTATGAATATTGGTATGGTAGATCACCTAATGTTGATTATTTTAAGATATTTGGTAGCAAATATTTTATTAAGAGAGGTGACTATATTAGCAAGTTTGAGGCTAAAAGTGATGAAGGTATATTTCTTGTTTATTCCACCAAGAGTAAGGCCTACAAGTGTTTTAACAACTGACCAGAAAGAATCATTGAGAGTGTTGATGTTTGAGTGGATGAGTATCCTGAAGTCTTAGGAGAAACCAATGTAGAGAAAAAGGATGAAAACCCTTTCATTTTGTTTTTGGAAATAGAACCTGTGAAACCTTAAACTGGTAAAGCAAATTTTGATGTACCAGTTCAACCAGAATAGGTAGACTCAAAAGAAGATGATGATAATGAAGATGAACCCAAAGATAATGGTCATCTTATTCTAAGGTATGTGAGACTCAATAACAATCCTGAATAAATTATTGGAGATAAGGATACTGGAGTGCAAACCAGAAGAAGAATCATAGAAAATTCCTGCATGATCTCCACTATTGAGCCAAAACTGCTAAGGAAGCATTTGGTGATGATTATTGGGTTAAAGATATGGAGAAGGAGCTTGAACAAATTGAGAAGAACAACACATGGACTCTAGTACCTCGGTCGGTAAATAAAAATTTAATAGGTACTAAGTGGGTTTTCATGAACATGTTCAATGAAGATGGTGTTGTAGTTCACAACAAAGCTAGATTGTTTTGAAAAGGTTATGCACAAGAAGAAGGAGAAGATTATGGTGAGACTTTTGTACTAGTGGCCAGACTGGAAGGTGTCAAAACTTTATTGGCTTTTGCAGCTCATAAAGGATTCAAAGTATACTAGATGGATGTAAAGTCAACATTTTTGAATGGAATACTAGAAGAGGAAGTATACATTGAGCAGACAGATGGTTATGCTTTAACAAACAAGAAGGACATGGTATTTAATTTGCACAAGGCACTATATGGATTGAAAATAGCACCAAGAACATGGTATGAAAGGCTTCATTCACACCTAGTGAAGATAGGATTTCATAGAATCAGTGAAGATAGAAAAATGTATCTTAAATCTGAAGGAGATAAAATATTGGTTAGTGAAGTGTTTGTAGATGATATCATATTTGGACGAAATGATGACATGAGAAATAACTTTGCAAATGAAATGAAAAGTGAGTTTGAAATATCTCTAGTGGGAGATAAAAAAAATTCATAGGTTTGTAAATAAAACAAATGAAGAGTGGTATTTTCATCACATAGTAGAAGTATGTGAAAGAGGTATTAAAGACATTTGGTATGAGTGACTATAAACCAATTGGGACACCAATGGTTACAGGTTGTAAATTGTTTAAGGAAGATGAGGCCACATTTGTTGATGAGAAAGAGCATAGGTCAATGATTGGAAAATTGCACTATGTTGTTCACAGGGGAGCGGATATAGCTCATGCAGTTGGTCTAGTTGCAAGATTTCAGAAGAATCTGAAGGAAACACATTTGATAGAAACTAACAGGATTTTTAGATATTTGAAAGGTATTGTTGACTATGGATTATGCTATCCATATGGAGGAAACTTTGATTTGAAGGTGTACACAAATGCAGATTGGGCAGGTAATGTTGATGACCGGAAAAGCACAATCGGTGGAGCATTCTTTCTTGGAGGAAGAATTGTTTCATGGAGTAGTAAAAAGAAGAGTTGTATTTCACAATCTATTGTTGAAACTGAGTATGTTGCAGCTTATATGAATTGTACCCAGACTATCTAGATGAAATACATTTTGGAAGGTTTCAAGATGAAGTTTAGAAAACCTGTAAAGATCTTATGTGACAATACTAGTGTCATAAATATTTCAAAGAACCCTGTCTTGCATGCACAGACCAAGCACATTGAATTGAAGTATCATTTCTTGAGGGAAAAAGTGCAAAGTAAAGATGTGATCTTAGAGAATGTTTCTACCAAGGAGTAACTTGTAGATATCTTTACTAAACATCTTCCTAAGACTACTTTTGAGTATCTTAGAAGTTAGTTAGGGGTTGTACCCCTTCATGAGGTAAATTGAGCATGATGTAGATTACATCAGTCCTAGAGCTACTTGCAGAATTTTACAGCAAGATTGGTGTAGAAGTGGAGTTATTCCATGGGGGAAGAATCAAGTTGTAGGTTGTTGATGCTACACAATGAATTTTTACATTGCCTGTTTTACTTTTTATTTGGCATTGTTGTCAAAGGAGGAGAACAACTATGTGATTATTGTGAGCAAAATTGTATGATGTACATCCAGCTAGTAGCTGAAGACAAATTGAAGACAAGATGAAGACAAAGAGAGTACAATGGTAGATTCTAAACCAAGATTCCTATTCACAATCACAACAATCAATGGTATTGATATTTGTATTACCATCAATGCCAAAGGGGCAGATTGTTGGAATTTGCATGAAGATTGCATTAATGGTATGTTATTGATGTCAATTAAGCGGTAATGTTATTATCGTAATGATGTTTTGTAACTGGTAGGAAGAGCTAAGTGAAGGAACTGTAATCGGTAGGAAAGTTTTTGGAGTGAGCCGATATTGCTAAGTATTGGAGGGTTGAATTGGTAAACCCTACCTGTTGTTTTGATAAACCCTAACCAATTAAGTTTGGTGAATTGGTTATATTGGTTTATGATTTGATGACGAGCATTAATGATTATAACATGTATGCATATTGTATGAAGAGAGTTTCAAAGTGATTTTGGTGCATTGAGGTAACATTTTTTTGTCATGGGAATGAGCAAGTATATTGCATATAATACAAAGTGCATGATGAGTTACTGAGTTCGATGAAGCGGTGATCAAGGAGCGATTGAGGCTTTCTTGAATGATGTGTAGAGATTGTTATTTAATCCAACGATCATACTTGAACCGAATGTTTTGTAATCTCTGTGAGAATTAAGTTTTTGTTATGTTACCGACCTAGTTGATTTATTTATAAGGTTGATGAGTTATTTAGTTTGAGCGTGTTGGAAAAGTTGGATTGAATGTGTGGTTGCCAAAATAGATGATGTATCTGCAGTTTGAGTAAAGGCAGATAGGAGCGTGAAAAGGATATGAACAAGTAAATGAAGTTCTATTCAAACATATCAACAAACTCTTGTTGTTTTCTAACAATTACAACAGTTAAATCCCCTAACTGGGTAAGCTCTAACAAGCTTGGTGTTATTCAAATCCTCTAACAAGGTGATTTATTAGTTTGGATTCTAAATCCTTTACAAAGGTTACTCCTCACAGGGTATTGCTTATAACAAGGCATTATGGTCAATCTCTTGACCAGGTGGTTCCTAATAGGATTAGTTCTTAACAGGAGTTTTTGTAGAGCTTTAATAGGCTTGGCTCCTAACAGGGCAAACTTCAGAAGAGTTCAAAATTTCTTGTGAGTTCCATCTCATCATGCTTTTTCCCATTTGGGTTTCAACGTCAAAAATATTGTGTCAAGTGGTGAATTTTTTTTGGGTTATGTTTCTATGGTTGATTTTCTTAACTACTTATTCCACTTTGATAAGTCGTGACAACCGACAGCAATACGAAATGAAGTTTTACTTATGTCAATAAAAGTATTTGAATGGTTATAAGTTTCAAGTTTATTACTGTTATCTGTTGTAATAGTCAACCGGTTTAGTTTGATAGTTTTTATCTTGATAGAGATATTGCATTGATAGTTCTAAGTTTACTTTAGAGATTGATTTTGAGATTGGTGAAGTTCTATCAGTTTTTCTATCTAGTGATTCACCCCCCCCCCCCCCTCCTCAGTAGTTGACCGGATCCTTGTTCTTTCATCATCAATCAACAATGTGAAGGTATTCACATTAATCCAGGCAATTAATATAGCATATGCATAGAATAATTTGATATAATTAAAAAATTAAAATCAAACAAATATAAAACTATTTATGTGTTTGTCTAAACATAGCCAACGGGGTTCTTGTGGACACTTTAGAGAGTTTTGTATTTCCTCTTGAGATGGGGTTTAAGGAGATAGGTGAAGTTTTCCATATCGTGTTCCATTGGCTAGATTTTGTAGTTTACTTGGAAGACCTTTGTTACAATAGTAATTGTGATACCCTCTTTGATACATCAATGTCTAAATTATGTTTTCCAAGAGAATATTATAGTAGTAATGAGAGATACATATATACTACTTTAAACTTGAAAATTATGTTGTCACTTGAACAAAGAAATTTATAAGATTGCAAAGGAAACAAACATCAAATAGAAACTTTGTATGAAACCAAAGAAAAGATTCATTAGCTAAATCTTTTTTGTGATAATTACAATATTTTAAAGATATTCCAAATGATTAAAATGATCATGATTACAATTTAGAGTCAAGTCACTTCACACTTGAAAATTATGTTGGACACTCTCAGTGACATTTGTTATGATTATAAGAGTAAGGAACATTAAATAGAATTTTCTTATGAACACAAATATAGAATTTATTAATTATACCAAAGGAATGTATCAAAAGAACAAAAAAAAGGGTAAAAAGGGAAAAAATAGTAGTAGACAATAATAATTTCATTCCTCCATATATGAAAACATGGAAGATTCCATATTTATGCTCCAAAGAAAAATAAGGAAGCAAATTTCACCAATCTCGATGCCACCTTATTTGAAGATGCGAATTTCAAATGGGTTCCAAAGAAAAATCAAAATATTAAGAAAGAATAAGTGGAGCCTAGTCAACAAGCAAAATATTAACATAAAAAAAGGTCAATCTACTATTTTGCATACATCAAGCACATTAAACAACAATATATCATGATTAAATTGAAAATATTAAAAATGTTTGTAAAAGTACAAGATGAGAATAATCTAAAATATGATGACCCATCTAACATTATTAGTTGAGATTTGAAGCTTTTATGCTCCTTTCTTTGGCAATTAAAGATACGGATAAGGGCCTTCTCTTACTCTATTAATAATTAGATATAATTTAAATAAAATATCACATTGATTATAGGCATGATTGAGACAATACATATTTTCTATAACCAAAAAGGATGTAGGACAAGGTAGTGAGAAAACCCAAGATACAAAGATAAAAAAGAAAACAAAACAAAAAGATAAAATGATTGAGAAAGCAAGTCACACTAGAGTCATTAGAAAATAGAAGCATTAAAAACTGTGGTTGAGGGAGATATAAAAAGAATCTTATATGTTCCATAGGGGACTATCTATATATAAGATTTCATTAGGAGTAAGTGTATGAAAATGGGGGGCCAAATGGGGCTCTTAAGTGGCCACTTTTTTCTTTTAAAAAATGGAAGACTTATAAAATTGAAAATATATGAAAATAAAAGCTATAATGCGCCAAATTTATTTTCTAAACTACAATTTTAAAAAAAAATTGTGAGAAAAAGGGGGCCACAAAAAGTGGTCATGTTTTTTCAAAAACCATAAAATACATTTATGTAAGGATCATGATGGGACAAACTAGGCCTCTAAGTGACAATGAAAAAAAAAAGTTCAACAACTTCACATAAAAAATTGAACAAGTTATTGTACTGTCGTAAATTGTATACCTTTACAATTTGACACTAGGTTTGGAACCACTTTGGTATTTTTCCAAGTAATTTATGCCTACTTCAACTTAGTTTTACAATTGTTTCTTTAAAACTGATGCATTACCCTATTCACAACCTTTTTCATGGCTCATTTTTCTAGGAATAGAGTGGGGTGCCCTTGTCCAAACAAATTAGACTTAAAATTCAAAAGAGAAAAGCATTCAAGAATACAACTTTGTTACAAAAATCATGTTCAACTGCATTGTATTTCTCCTTGATGAAATCATGCACTAACATGTTGTGTGAATTCACCCAATCTACAACAAGGCTTGTGTGATATTTCATGCCAAGGGTTTCATATTTGGGGTAACATTTGTCAATTCAACATTTTCATTATTATTTTGCCTCTATCCCCCTAGGACATGCACTCTTCTTAGGATGTTATGCCCCTATGATGATATTTATCTTATATAAGTTCCTTTTTTTTATTTTCTATAATTTTATAATATAAATTTAGCAAAGAGAATGGTGGCCATTCATCTTGCTTTGATCTAATGGCTTGCATATTTGTAATTATTATCAAATCACATGAATTAGTCATCTAATCTTCACTTGATGATATAGTTCATGCAACTCCTAATCAAGCCCATGAAATTTCTCAAGCCCCTCAAGCACCATTGGATGACCCCCATTTTTATCCTCCCAATTATTCTTATGGTAGCCATTATTACATAAAATTACCAAATTGCATTAACTTGCAACCTATAAGGATTGTTTGGAAATTTCCCTCCGAGTGATGTGCCAAAAAATTACTCCAAGGATTGTTTTAAATCTTGTGCTCATGTGTTTGTTGTCTTTTGTGCTTTCATGATTTATTATTGCGGTAGTTTTATATAGTTGTGACTTGAACTTTAATTTAAGATTAGAAATTATGTAAATTTTTAGGTCCAGACTAATTCCCCCCCCCCACTTCTACCCTTCCCCCCCTCCCCTCTCATTCCTGTGGTGTGTTCAACAAGGAGATGGTATGAGAACAATTCTTTTCAATAACTCAAATAACAATGAATAGACATTTATAGATAAAATATATACATATCCAATCTTGACTATATGAATATTTAGGTTCAATTCCTATTGTAAGGACAATGACAAGACCTTGACTATATACACAAAATTAATACTTATTAAATTTTATAATGAGATATTTCATAGTTTCTTAGGCTCAAAAAGGTATTATAAAATAATCTAGTGGCTAAAACCCGAATTTTATTACCAATGTAGTAGGCTCCAACATTAAAAGTTATAAACTTTATCTAATGCCCTAAAGACACAACATACATTGCTAATCTTAAAAATGTTATAGTTAATATTGGTTAGATCATCTAATGACATCCAAAATTAATTATTGATCTTGTTTGATTGTCATCTATCACTCATGCACAACTATCATGTGGACATTACATTGACTATAATCATTTGTGCTCTATCTTTTTGCTATTATGTGCAAACAATGTGGTTTTATCAATCATGAAGAAGTCGTGGCACTATTTATGCCATTGCATGATCTTACCTCTTCCACACACAATCTAAAGCTTACTTACAAAACTTCATAAATTGTAGAATTTTACTTTCCAAAAGCATGCCCTTACACCAATAGGAAAATGAACATCACTATATCAAGTGCCTAATATTGCAAATGTAAGGCAATTGAAGTTTTGTACTAGAATGTACCTTTAACTGTTAGCTTGATAATGGATGATAATTGATAGAAGAAAGTTAACTTTAGATTGATTTATGATGTGATTGAATGACATGCATATGCAAATAAAGAGAAGAATTTTTTCAATGTTCTATCAAAACATTCTTGAATAATGTGAAAATGTCTTAGGATGAAATTTTAAAATATGTACACACTCGATATATGAAATTAAAATTTGGCATTCATATAAGTGAGTAATGGTTGGATCTGAGAATTATTAGATTTGAAATATGAAAATTTGTATTTTTTTTTTTTTGATCGATAAAAGGTCGAGGCCAAAGAATTTTATTAATTTTTAAAAAATAGATAGAATTACATTTACACCTCCATTCGGTGTGGGCATCGGTAGGAAAGAATCCCTCAAGGATCAGAAAAAATTAAGAATTCGATACAAAATGGAGATACAAGATCACAAAGGGAACTTGTCCAAAATAATGAAGATTGTCTATAGAAATCCTCTGTATAATTTTATTGATAACGAATAAGCTATTCAAGTAAGAAATAACATGATTCTAAACAAGAAAATAAAATATACTATTTTAATCAACTAAATTTTAAATTAATAAATACATAAAAATAATCAAATCATATGCTAAAATGATACAAACAAAGCATTGAAATAAAATACTATAAAACTATATAAATATCACTCTACACATATATAAAACCAGATAACATGTATAGTAATATCCGACAATTATAATGTTGAATTAACTTAGTATAATTGTGAATACAAAACCACACATTTATTGTAAAGGTCAACAATATTCCTACTTTGACAAAACAAGTAATTCTCTATTGAAATATCTTACCTAAATGATAAAAGTTATTGTCTACGGAAAATTCTTATCTGAATAACAAAAGTATGATCTAATTTGGGTTTGATTTTTTTTTCATTTAAATTTTTGGGTTTACTTTTACGAATGCATGTTTAATAATATCCCTTTTTTTACACCAAGGGTGTTGATAACCTTGAAGATTTATCTATGATTAAAAGAGAATACACGATCTAGTGATGGCACTATTAAGGTATGTTCTTGGGTAGTACCCCATAATCAAGAAGTTATATGGTCAAATCCAATAGTTGTAATCATTAGTTGCTTATAATTTTGATTTTAGTAGTTTTTATACTTTGTGTGTTGTGCTGAAGCACATTAGACAATAAAAAGGGTATATTTTTATTAGTACCCTAGGTATTTCATGGTAGAAAGAAGAACTAAGAAATAATTAACCATGATGCCTCATTATGTTTTAAAGCCACTCATTAATGGAGACTGGACATACATGGTCACTCTTATGGTCACTATTGATATCATAGTAGATTTATAAATACCAAATAATGGCTATTATACGAGTGGAGAATGATAGCTATTGACTTTTTAGGTGTTTCAGCTATCAACTTGTGCTTGGCCCCATTAGAGATGTTGTAGGTCTCTATATACTTAAACAAAAGTCTAATTAATTCAATAGATAAGGTCATGTAGAAGAAATTTGATTAGCATGTATAGAACATACTATTTATAATAGCCAACTCTCTATAATGTATGAAAAATACAAGGCATAAAACGAATTCAATAGTTGATAAGAATTTGATCTAGAGTAGATTTGTTGGCCACATCTATGCAAAAATGGTATTAAGATTTGAGACTAATACTAATAGGCCCTAGAGATTGTTACATGGTCATTTGGTAGAGAATTTAAAAATGCGTGATCTTTATAATCTTGTATAAAATTTCATATTATTTGGTTTACAAGCTATCAATGTTATGTTTAATAGCTAGATAATACGGACCTTCTGTTGAGTTTGGATCTATAGTGCTCACATGTAATTAAGTTATATTTTATCTTCAAAGAAATTCCTAGTATTTTAATATTCACTCATGAACATTAATGTGTATAGTATGTAATACATCAAAGTCAAACAGTTGACTTGGATATGAACATATTGTTTCATAATTTAGGACTAAGGTAAGATATTAATCATTGATGCATAGAAATTAAAATTTTAAGGAACACATCAAAACTTTATTATTAAGAGACAAAGCTTAATTCATGTTTATGTTTAAAGACCTTCATCATAAGCTTAGTTTTAAGAATATATTAGACCCTTTTAATATTTATCCCCATTGGCCTCATGTTTGAAGATGTTATGCCCCTATAATGACATTTTATCTATTTTTTTTTATATTATAGACTCTGACTTCACACCTGCCATTTAATTTGGGTTGCATGTTTCTAATGCCTTTTCAACAAATCCATTTTGTTAATCCCCTACAATCAAGGGGTTGAGAAATTATTTCTTTGAGGCAATCTATCAAATAATTCATATTCCTTTTCTACGCTTACACTTTTTTGTATACACAGACCTGGAAGGGCATTTTCAACTACATGTAACAAAATTAATGTAAAGATCTAAATCGAGCTAACTTCAAATAATAGCCAAAATACTCTTTATTCTTAAATAAACTCATAAATCAATTAATAAATCTATTTCATTCGATTTTTCCATCCATAGCTTCATTTGATCATTCTATTTAGATCGTAATAAACATGAAATTTTTATAAAAGATAAATATTCTTTATTCAAAAAAAATGATAAAAGTAGTATTTCGATCATACAATACTTACGCATTTCAAGTTGTCGCAAGTTCAATAACGAAATAATACAAAGTAAAGGGTGAGATGCGTCCATTGATCTGCAACCCAAGCTATCGCGAATGCAATCTTTAGCATGAAGACGAGAACAAGATTCAGGTGCTTTTTCTGCCCAACCTTGAAGCTTACGCTTCCCCGAAATTCTTGGTCAATCAAGAATACCTGATCCTGCACGAATTGCTTAGCAAAAGAAATTTGAAAGGAAAGATGGAATCTGGTGCATGCCTAGATGATACAAGCATTTTCATTTTTCTAACTCTTTTAAGAAACAAGCATTCATTATTAATCTAGGATATCGTAGAGAGGATAAAATAAAAGAATTCCATTATTTCAATGGTTAATTCAATTTGATTACTCGGTCGAGTATAATGCCATGCACAGCAAAAATAGATAGTTGGAAAAGCAACTACTCTCTCTATAATCCACATTCGGCACCCATCCTGGAAGGTAACTTTCCACAAACACAAGCCTATCTAGCTTTGTTCACATAATCTAGAATAAATTCATACAGAAGACAATCTTTCACCTTTCAATTCTAGCTTCCTATTTCTTGCAAGATAAAATACTATGCTAAGAAGACAATCTTTCATTTGAATAGAAATTGATAGAGTAAATCTTTTATTACAATCAATCCTATCTGACAAGAAACAATATTTTATGGATAATCAAATATACATTTAAAAGAAAAAATTCTTTTCCTTCTATCTTTCAAGCAATTTTAAAGACAAGATTAAAAATATTAAGAAGGTGTATCATATGTATGTATCTTACATATAAATTGAATAAAATGAGTACACATTCTTTTATTCAATTATCAAAACATAGCATAATCATTAACATGCATTCCATTTCTTATGGTTTAGAATTCTAAGTTTATCTCATCTAAACTCTCTCTATCTTTCCAAGTGTCATGGTTTATTTACCACTTTTCTCAAAACATCATATTTAGTTTAATAATAATATGTGACTTTTCATGATTTAAAACTTAACACACCGACTTCACTAATTTACCATATCAACAATCTAATATGATACAAGTTCATAAACGCCTATCTATAAGGAATTATAAATGAGACACTTGATAACCATCTTTACTTTTCATGCAAAATTCCAAGTGTAAGTCTTTGCTTGTGATATCAAAATAACTTCATTATTTAATAAGTCATTATCCTATTATTTCATCTTCTTCGTGGTTCAATCTCAAAATTTCTCTCTCTATCCTCTTACTTAATTTCTAGAGGATTGGGTGATCTATGAGAGTTTCACTAAGTTTATCAACAAACTTAAGAAAGTATTTCACTATTGTATCTATATTTACATGAATGTAATTTTTGAACAATTAACAATGATTCCTTTCACGATTCTATCTCTTCCATTAGAATATTGCATAAGTCAAAAACTAGATCATCCTTTAGAGAATATCTAAAGCAACCTTTGATACAATTCCCATCACTCTTTAGCATTTCCCATGCATCTTCATAGTTATTTAATCATATGTACCTCATAATACATTTCTCTATAAGGCTATTCAAAAGAGAGTTCACACAATTTTGTTCTAATCATGGCTTGTCTCAATCAGACTTTATTCTAATAAATAATTATATATAACTTCATGACTCACTCACTATCCTTGCATAATGACCAAAGAATTAAGGTAGATCCTACCTCCTTATGCTCTTGTTACTAGCTTGAGGTGATGAACTTGCTTCCCTCTTCACATTTGCCTACTCTCTTTCAAGATGGTTCACAAACTCTTTGTCTCTCTCCATCTATCGATTCTTCTACTAACTCCATCCTTCCTATCACTCTTTTCTATCTCTTTTATTTCTAAACTTTACTCTAAAATTCGACTCTAAATCTAAGATGATTACGACTTGATCGTAAAACACATCTAAACCTCTACTACTTTTCTCTTCTTCCTTCCATTCTCTAATCCTTAGTTGCATCTCCTCCTTTTTCCTCTTCCATCTCCCTTCCCCTCTCTTCCAACTCAATGGTCTATATATAGTGTTGTTGTCTAGCTTCCTTTCCTACTTTCGGGCTATCTCTCCTAGAGGTGGATTGATTCTAAGTGACACCACTCATGATCTAATTCTATCATAACAATCCTAATCATATTTGAACACCTATGTGTTCATCATGTAGAGTTATCCATTATCTACTTCTTGACACCAACTGCACATGTCGCTGTAAAATGTTTCTAAGTACTCATGATGCCAAGTCGACTATGACTTAGTAGTAATTGCAGCAACCAACTCTTCTCATTCAAATTCAATGAGTTTGACATCTCTTCAAATACATCGTGTTTGCAAGGTCCGATCATCTTAAACTCTATGTGTTTGTTTCCATGCATAGTCGTTACCAACCCAGCAACTACCTTCTCTTAACTCGCTGTTTTCTCTGAGTCGCCATTAATACCGATCCTTTTGTAAGTAATTTCCAAGTCTTTGTGGCTTTTACTTCCTACCAAGTCGACTAGTACCGACATGCAAGGTTTAGCTAAATTAACTTCTTACTATTCACATTGATTAAGGTAGACATTGGAGGATTTACGTGGGCTGGTAACCCACGTTACCATTAATGCATGCCACGTGTTTTGGCAGATTGTAACGTGGATAATGTTTTATTTAATTAAAAAGGAGTGGTTGGTGTTAATATTGTTTAAAATCTGCAAACTGTTGTCTAAGTCCCTTTCTACCACGTCGACTCCTTCTATAATACGCATGCCTTGCATTTATCCTACATCTTGGTGTCACTTTCTACATAGTCGGTGTTTGTTGCAACGTGGAGTAGGTCTTAGTATTTGGGAGAGGTTTCTTGCAACGTGATGGAGTTTTAATTAAAATGGGAGGAGGGGTGGTCGGTGGTAATACCGACCCCTCCCTTTAATTAAGGGGGGTGGTCGATAGTAATATCGACCACTCTTGTTATTGTTTATTATTATTTTTTTAAACAACTAACCCACCACCACTGTCGTTCGCTATTATTTTTTTATAATTTGTTTTACTTTTACTTTTAGTTCTTTTTATATTATATATATATATATATATATATATATATATATATGTAATATTAAATTTGATAGCATGTTCTTTAATAAACCCTTTTTCTATAATTAAATATATATATCGCATTTTCATTAAATAATTTAATTTCATAAATCTATTTACATATACAATAGTTACATACATATCTACAAGTTCGTGATCGCATTATTATTAGAATTCATATACACATATCATGTATATATATTTTGAATCTCGAATGAATACGTATATGTATAAACAAAATTCCTGACGAAATCAAATTTCACGATAATTGGATATTTATAACTATATAGATATACATGTATATGGTTAAATCAATTTCTCATATACATATATATTTTATACTATTGTACAATTTACAAAAGTAAACTCATAAGTAATTTTTTTTCATACATTTATACATATCTAAAGAGAACATAAAACCTAGGGTCGATATTCCTTTTCAAATCATCTACACATTTTATCTCTTTTAACAATAAAGCATAATATTTCACAATCACTCACACAACTTAGATTTAATTCAAACACTACTCACATCATGCAATTAATGCACATGTATAAACATTTAAATCAATCTACTTCTCATTCCAAATTCATCATTTCAATTTGAACAAACACTCAAATAAGGTCATTTAAATCATCCATATTTTCAAGATGCAAATATAAATCCTAATGTGGTGTGAGAGAGATTCCATCTATCCTAACAAAATACAAGAGCTAAGGCAACTCTACCTGAACCCTGTTCTTGCCTTCATCATTGTTCACCTGTTCCTGCATTCACTTTGCACTCAATCGTTCATTAGCAATGATGATCCCAATTTACAATAAAAATTATTTCTGATCATTCAATTGTATTTAAATCATATCAGTACATTTGATATCCTTTCTTATTTCATTAACAGTTCTATTTCATTTCAATTTCATTTGAAAAATAAACATTATTTTCTTAATTAAATAATTATGGAAAAATAGGCTTCGTGACAATTAATCCTATGTAGTTTTTCTTGTGATGGATGTTAATACCTTTCTCCAATGCTCTCACTTGCCTTTTGAAATATGGAATTGTCACACTGATATCTAGTGAATGGACTTTTTTTTATAATTTTTTGTTACATAATTTTTTTTAGTTAATTTTTGAAGATAAAGTAATTGTAATTTGGATAGATGCATATTTTGTAATGCATAACTCTTTTTTATGCATCTGAATTAGCTTCTTCTTTTTGTGTTGAAATGAGGATATCAATACCTAGGGAAAATATATTTTTGTACAATTTTTATTTTCTATTTTTCAAATTCTCCACATGTGTGAAACACATCTTTAATTTTCGATGAAAAACCTAAATTCAGAAGAAATAAAAAATTAACATATTAATGAAATTAAATATATTAAAAATTATACTATTTGGAAAACTTATAATAAGGACTAAATACTTTAAAACTCAAAACTTTTAAATGAATTCATTTGACCCCCAAAACCTAATGTAAAGGTAGGTTTTAATCAACATTTTGATAGTTGCGAAGGAGACTCCATTGCAGGTATGATTTAGAAGTAGAGAGACTCTATCCAAGAAATTTTGATCTAAGAGCCTTTGATATAACTCTCCTTAATTAATTACTTCAAATGGGACCTCTTCTAGCTTAAATCACTATATTTTCTTTAAAAATGTATGATTTCAACAAAAATCAAGATGTATGAAAAAGTGTAACCAAGTATTGTGGGGTCACCCCATTGTGAATTTATGTGTGTGCGACAATTTCCTTTGTGTACACGTCACTATTTTATGTGAATGTGGCATAGCAACCTGCAATTACATTACCAATTAAAGCAAACGTAGTGAAGATTCCATGAATGCAACACATAAAACTTGCAACTTGAAAGATTTAAAAACCCACAAAATAGAATTAATTAATGCATGATTTCACATCAGGTTCATCAAATGTAACGAATGTAAAATGTGAAACATGTAATAGATCAAATGAGAAACCACAAACTCAAATCAACTACTAAATTCTCAATCGCGATCAATGTAAGAGTAAACTATAAAAATCAATAACAAAGTGTCGGTGTAAATAATTATTCATCTTGGATATTATTACACTTACTTAAGTTTACTTAGGAAATGCATTTCATAGTAGTTTGGGTATGAGACACTTGGGTGTTTGTGCCACATTGGGATAATGTGTGTAGGAGAAATTCCACCTTTTATGGTGTTGATCTTGTTGTTACACTCCACATTCAGTGGGTGATCCACCTCATGTGGACTATTATATTATTTCTCCTACCTACCCACACCTATTTTCTACCTACCCTTGTTTCTTATTGAGCCACATGTCATGTTTGTGTGCTCACATATCCCTAGCCTTGCCTATATAAGCAAGCTCATCTACATTGTATGTAATTTGATATTATTGATCATTTTCTATTGATAAGAATACAGTTTATTCTTGTCCTATATTGTGTCTCTATTTTGTACATTTCATTGAGCTCTTGATCTTGGCAAAATCTCAAATGGTATCAGAGCTATTGGGGCTTCATTGATTCATCTTGAAAAGGCATTATTGTGACGTCAAGAGGTAGATCTGAGGAGCAACATCTTTTGGAGGCGTCCTAGACTAGATCTGACCCCGCCATTGCGTCCAGAAGGCCGTTTCCATGAATTTTGGTTATAGAGTCGGCCTATTTTGGTGAGGAAAAAAAATTTCGCCAATTTTGTTATTATTGTATGAATTTCAAAATTTTTTATATTTTCCGAAAAAAAAAATTAAAAAAATTCAAAAATTTTTCAAAAAATAAAATTGAAAAATAAAAATAAAAATTAAAAAAAACGGAGGTTTTTTTGTGTTTGGGGGTCCGCAGACCCCCCCGTACCCCGTACCTGCGTGTCGCAGGTGTTGCAGGCGTACTTGGTTTCCGACGTCACTGTAGATAGCTGAGACCCATGCCGCCGCCGAGTCACGCTACCGCGCCGTGTACCCACCGGTCGCCTCGTTACCCCACTGGCAGCCTCGATTCCCGGCCCGCCACCGGCCCCCTCGGCACCTGGCTGCCGGTCTCCTCCCCTCCAGCGATCGTCCTGTCCATGCTGCCGGTCAAAGTTTTTCGGCGGCCACCCATCCTCGGACCCCGCCACATAGCTCTCATTTAGTCGTCTGTATGACACATCACCTGCCATGCAGAGCCACCAGGTCATCGTGCACGTTAGCAAATCCGTATGGTATGGCCTGCACAGTCAACTGCCCAGTCAGCAATTCGTATAGTACGAACGCCCAGTCAGTAGGGAGGCAAAGTTTTTGCGACGGTCATACAGCCATCAAATTTAATCGGGTGATTTGCTGACGTCAGCACACGTCAGCAGGGTTTGAAAATTTTTGGACCCCCCTCTCATTTGCATTTCTGATTTTGCAATTCAATTTCAGACGATGATATCTTGCTCATTTTTGCTCCTTTTTTTGAGCAATATTTTTTGAAATGGGCTAGAATTTCATGCTCTTTGCAGTAGTGAAGAAATTTTTTGATTTTGATGTACAGATTTTTCAGAAAATGCAGTTTTTGGTGACTGTACCTAAGTAATCCTAGTTTTTGCAACTTCAGAGGCTTCGTTTAGGGTCATACGACCTCCTTTTCAGGTGCCGTTTTTTTTTAAAGTGCATATTTTTTTGTCTACTTTCACATGATGCTATCAGATTGATGCCATTGTAAGTAGAAATTGTACTTTCAGATTTTGGCCATTTTTGGCTCTCTTGGTACTTATATATTTGCTTGAATCTCAGTTAGATTCATTGCACTATTGATTGAAGCCTCTTGTATCTCATTTGAGAAGTTGTAAAATTCGCATCATAAGTCCACTTTGCCTTGTTTTGCAAGTGGCTCATTGTAATCGCACTACATATAAAGTGCCAAAATCATCATTTTGGGGGGGTACTTTGATTGAGTGAATTTGGGGGGGTGTCTCTTGTGCTTTTGTGCTCTTGTGTTCCTTCCTTTTTGCTGCTATGGGTTCTTCTAAGTTTCCTCTCTTAACTCCTCATAATTATGCTACTTGAAAAATTGATGCATGGAGTAAACTTATGGAAAAAGGACTCACTCATTACATTGATGGAACTATTGTTGCTCCCACTGATCCTAAGGTTGATCCAGTTGGACACTTGGATTGGCTCACTAAAAATATCATGGCAAAAGTATGTATCAAAGGATCTCATTTTTCATATTGAGAAATGTACTCTAATCAAGGATGCTTGGCAAAAGTTTCAAGACTTGTATGGTCAAGTTGATGTGATTAGGGGATATCAAATTGATAGTGATTTCACCATGTTATATCCCAAGAACTTTGATACTATACAAGATTATGTCACTAAGGCAAATGAGCTGAGGGCACAACTCAAAGATTGTGGCATTGATCAGAAGGATACTCAATTGATATTCAACTTGATAGGCAAGCTTCCACAAGAATATGCAGCATTTGTTTCTAGTTTCCAAACCCATAGGATGACAATGGGATCAAGCTACACAATGCCTACATTTGATGCTTTCAATGAAATGTTGATGATGGAACAAACTAAGTTGATAAGCATGGGCATTCTTAAGGCTTCTAAGTGTCAAGCATTAGTGGCAAATCAAGGGAACAAAGGAAATCAAGGAAAGGACAACTCAAACAAGAAGAAATGGCAGTCAAAGCCTAAAGAAAAAGCACCATCTTCTCCACAACAAGGAGATTCATCC
This sequence comes from Cryptomeria japonica, assembly GCF_030272615.1. Taxonomy (NCBI): domain Eukaryota; kingdom Viridiplantae; phylum Streptophyta; class Pinopsida; order Cupressales; family Cupressaceae; genus Cryptomeria; species Cryptomeria japonica. Next base: position 465,683,724 of record NC_081406.1, on the reverse strand, counting down.
TCTTCCAAGAGAGATAATTCACCAAAGAGGGAGAGACCTATTTGTGCTTATTGTAAAAAGATTGGTCATGAGGAGCATCGTTTCCATTCTAAGAAGATTGATGAGCTCACACATATCATCAAAAAGCATAACATTGATTTGCCTAAAGTCTACAAGAAGGATGATTCATCAACTTCCACTTCCTCACATTCAAAAGGAAAAGGGCAAGCATTCATGGCTTCTACAAGTGGAAAGACTCACTCTTTTGGAACAAGAAAAGGAAAAACTCTATGTGCTACTATTAGTCATAATTTAGAGAGATGGCTTCTAGATTCAGGGGCTTCTCATCATATGGCATCTTCGCAGTCTATGTTCTCTACATTTGAGCCTTGCACCATGCTACAGGTTTTGATGGGCAATCATACATACATGGATGTGATTGGGAAAGAATCTATTGACATTGGGGATAACTCCTTCAATGATGTGTTGTGTGTACCCCACTTGACAAACAATCTCCTTTCTATCTATCAAATCACACATGGCGCAACTAAGAGAGTTGTGGAGTTCACACCTGACTCAGTTTTCATTAGAGACTTGGAGACTAGAGCTATCATTGTGACTGGGGTGGTTGATCATGCATCTCGGTTATACTCCTTTTCAGATTTTGTTGATGATGATGATTTCACATTTGATGATTGTATACATGATGATCACACTTCTTGTGATGGTTCAGATTTTGAGGAGAACTTTGGGCACTTGAACATGAGGATTCTCACATGTGACCCCATTCTTTAGCCTTGTATTTCATCTCCTCATATTGATATCATATCACCTATTGCACCTAATGATGCAGATAGTGCGACAGTTTTGCCTTCATGTGATTCAGTGCAGCAGGATATTTATTGTCTTCCAGCTTCAGATTAATGGGATGATTACTTGACAGATATTGCAGGTTTATTTTTGGAATCCTACATTGCAGGTTTGGGAGACATCATTGATGACATTCATCTTCTCTTTGATTAAGGTGATCCTTCTTCGATTGTTGTGAGGGCACACTCTGACCCTTTTGTTCATTCTCTACATGATCATTCTTTCGAGGTTGACATGATTGTGGATACTTATGTACAACAGTTGGAGGAGGTTTCTTTATGTTTTGAGGAGACATGTGAGTCTTTGGGACATGTTCTACATCCATCTCCACTAGATCTTGGAGTGCCTTTTTCAGCAGTGTGGCATAGTTTACCACCTTTGGAGGGGGTATCTTTTAGCATCGACATGGGGACACTTGAGCAGTTTTCAGAGATTCCTTTCATCATGAGTTTTCTTCATACATCTTCCCTTCATGATTGAGGAGACTTCATGGATACACCTTTGGTTTTGTTTCTTCCTAAGGGGAGGAATGTTGTTCAACGTTCGTGGAGCAGTTTCTTCATACATCGAGCTTCTATCATTGGTGCAGATTCCATATTGAGGGGGGGCTTCCTAGCTTCTCTTCTTCTCTCATATGGGGGGGCTTTTTCCTCACATGGGGTTTTGTCCTTCACATTCTTCTATGAGAGTTCTCTTGTATGTTTTTCATCTCTCTTTTGGGGGAGGGTTTTTTCCCATTGGGTTTTTCTCTCTTTCCCCACTTTGTGACAGATTTCATTGCATTGGTTTGCATGCATTTGCATTTGTACATGGGTACCTAACATGGCCTCGTAGCTGCGACCCATCTTGCATTTCTTAGTTGCATTGTAGACTTAAGTGCATTCCCCTAAGTTGCACTTAAGGGGGGGTGTTGGTGTAAATAATTATTCATCTTGGATATTATTACACTTACTTAAGTTTACTTAGGAAATGCATTTCATAGTAGTTTGGGTATGAGACACTTGGCTGTTTGTGCCACATTGGGATAGTGTGTGTAGGAGAAATTCCACCTTTTATGGTGTTGATCTTGTTGTTACACTCCACATTCAGTGGGTGATCCACCTCATGTGGACTATTATATTATTTCTCCTACCTACCCACACCTATTTCCTACCTACCCTTGTTTCTTATTGAGCCACATGTCATGTTTGTGTGCTCACATATCCCTAGCCTTGCCTATATAAGCAAGCTCATCTACATTGTATGTAATTTGATATTATTGATCATTTTCTATTGATGAGAATACAGTTTATTCTTGTCCTATATTGTGTCTCTATTTTGTACATTTCATTGAGCTCTTGATCCTGACAAAATCTCACACAAAGTAAACCCAATGTCAAATTCATGAAAGAGACTTCCATTGCTCTCCTTCTTTTTGTGTTGTATGTGATGGCTCTCAAAATCGTCAAACTTTTCCTACAACATGATAACCAAAAGATTTGAAGACTATGATTATTGATGAATGATAATTAGGTTTTCTTTTATAGATTTCATGATATTGATCAACAATTCACATTAAAATAGAAACGGAATTATCAATGGTTGAGGATTGTTGAGACAATTTGATTGAGAGTTGATTTCTCATGTGAGTGAGACTGACTGATTAGCCAATTGGCTTGATTGATGTATTGGGATAGATGACTAGGCTATTATCTAAATTGATTGGGAGTGAGGTAGATTAATTGGCTCGATCAAAAAAAGGTGATCATGAGTTGAAGTGGAAGTCGGTGGTAGTTAATGGGAGGGAATAATTAGCCATTTTAAACATATGTTATAGGAGAAATAATTAAAATAAATATTTTATCTATTTTGGAAGAAATTGATTTTTGAAATGGGATGGACAATTAAATAAATCGGTAAATTAAATAATTTGGAATAATTCTTTGATTGTGAGAAATTGATAGGAAGAGATATTTAATTATAGATTATTTAATTAAATGGGATGAGGGGGTTAATTAAATAATAAAAATATCCAATTAATATTACAATAAAATAAGATGATTAAATAATTAAAAATTATTTAATTATGAGAAGAGAGGGAATTTTAATTTTTAAATTTAGAATAGGAAAATAAAGTTGGATGAATTAAATATTTTTTAAATTATTTAATTAGTTAAGAGGAAAAATTAGTAAAAGTGGCATTCGCAGGCGTTAAGGCAATTCTAGATGTCTACACATATATGTGAAAACATGAATTGTAAAAATTAGGCTGACATGAGTAAGATATTCTTGAATTGATTCAAGTACAATACAATGTTCACCATCATTGATTAGGATACATTCTACTTAATTAGAAAAATAATGTACACCGAGAAGCTTCTATGAATACAAAGGAAACCTTTAGCAATATTGAAAATACCATGGGATGGACCATCTTGACTCTTTCAATTTTTTAGAAATCACCAATCTCTTCCACAAAACTTATATATGCATCATTTATTAATTGAGACTAGCAAAACCTCATGCCTTTAAAAACATTTCAAGATAATGAGATAATTGTCAAATTCTTGGAACTCTGCAATGGTATTAAAATGAGAGATCATATAAAATAATTTGAAATCAATCTTGATACCACTATCTATTTTGCGGAAGAGGAAGAGTTCCTTAGTCGTACTTTTTTTTTTCTAAATCCCCTAGAGAAACCCTCTCTAATGTGCTATCAAACATAGAAAAGATGAAAATAAAGATTTGTTTAGTGATGGAAAATTCTTAGAGGCCTTATTACATGAGGAATCCAATCTTCCCCTAGCACTTCCACAATGGAAATATCACTTAGCAATCTTGATTGAAAATAAAACTGACATAAATTTGTTGGTATTTTGATGATGTTTAGTTGTGATTGTCATTGATGGACACACGCTTATTTTATGTATGAGTTAATCTCCATTGGTAATATGTGTTGTATTGTTCACACCGGTATTATATGCCATTGAATGAATAGTCTTTGTTTGTAGAAGACTATCGATGTTTTGCAGAAAATGATTTCCAGTCAAAGCATGACTGAAGACTTCAAGCGATATGAAGACCTCAAGCAGAACAAGGACCCCTAGCGGCAGTTAATATTTTTTATCAGAACACTGTGTTCTAGTTTACCAGTCTTTGCTTATTGGTATATTGTGCTTAAGAAGTAAAATGGTAGAGTGTGATGAGTTATCATCCACTGACACTTTGGCGGTGCTTCTATGTCGTGTTACCAAATGTGTCTAGATGCTTTGAACCTAAGAAATTGTAATCCAATCTCATTGGACTGACATGAAATCAGCTTCCTATTTAAGGACATCATGTCTAGGGTTTTTATAGGAATGAATGTATGTGTGTATGTATGTTGAAGAAGTGGAGTTGTTATAGAAGCATCATGCGATAGAGATTGAACATGAAAAGGATAGAAGACTGAACTAATGTTCCAATGCATTAACAAAGAGTTGTTAAGGATCTAATCAAGCATTATATGCTATTGTCTAGATCATTCACTTTTTGATTACTAATCTCTTCGACAAGTCTGAAATCCTTAACCGGGTAGGCCCTATCAAGCCTTTTGTAAATCCTCTAACAAGGTGGTTCACAGTTGTGAATCTAAAATCCTTTAACAAGGTAGTCTTTAACAAGACTTATCTCCTAACAAAGATCTAGATTCCTAACAAGATCTGTTCTGATGAAGAAAATTGTAAGGCCTTAACTGGTCTAACCTTAATTGATGTGACCTTAACCAATCTGACCTTAACCGGTCTGGTTACTATTCTGCAGATAGTTAACTTGTGAGTTTTACTCACCGTGGTTTTTCCCATTTAAGTTTCCACATCAAAATATCTTGTGTTATGGTGATTGTGCTTATGTGGGTGAATTCTCTGTTTGCTATTTGGCTTGTTTGTGTTTTAATCGGTTTCTTGTTTAAACTACTATACTAGTCTGCAGTAAAATTGCTTAAGAGTTTTGTTAAAAGTTTGGGCATAGTAATTCAACCCCCTCGCCACCTCTCAGTATTCATAAAAATTTGGGGATAAAAAATATTTACATCTTAAAATCCTCCAAAAGAACACAGAGTGTCATCAACTTTGTAAACCACATTTCATATATTTTTATTGGTCCTATGCTAACATGTTTGGATTGGACCCTTCTATTTGGGTTCACCTCCATGCATGGTTTTTTTAATGCTAAGTTTCAATTAAGGAAAACTACATTAGATGCATCCTAAAACTGCCCTACTAGTCAAAGAAGAACTACAAAAACTTTTAAATGTTAACTTCATACTCCCAATTGACTATCTTGAATGGATATCCAATATAATTCATGTCAAAAAAGATAAAAGGAATATGCATATGTATAGCCTTCAAATATGTTATTGCATCTTGCCCAAAAGATGATTTTCATCCTTCCAACATTGGCATAATTATTGATCTCGTAGCTAGTTATAAAATGCTATCACTTGTGGATAGTTTTTTGAGTTGTAATCATATTTGAATTGTTATTATAGACTAACACAAAATTTCTTTCATAATTCCCTTGAGGTATCTTTTTCTATCAAGTGACACCTTTAGATGGATAAATGTGGGAGCTACTTATCAGAGGGCAATGATAGTTACATTTCATGACATGCTCCATAGAAATTGTGGAAGTTTATTTAGATGATATTTCAAATGGGAAAATAGAAAATAAGAGAATACCACTCATGTCCTTGAATTTATATTTGAATCCTTATATATATATATATATATGCCTTAATTCCAAGAAATGTATTTTTGGTATAACATCAAAAAACTCTTGATCTTTATTATATCTCAATGATATATAGATTTTTATATTTCTAAGTTTGCAACTATCATGGATATGCCACCCCTTTAAAATTTTAAAATAATATAATTGACTTCAAGGAAAGCTACTAGCCATATGAAGATTAATAGCACAACTTTTTACAAATGTCAACCATTTCCCCACCTTCTCAAGAAAAATGGTGGGTTTCAATGGAATGAATCCTACTAAGAATATTTTGATCATATCAAAGACTATATTGCATCACCAATGGTTCTTATGTCTCCTATTAAAATAATCACATACTTCTACATATCAACTATATTAGTCTCCTTGGGCGCACTCTTAGCACAAAATGATAAACAAGATTGTGAGAAAACAACCTATTATCAATCAAACACTCATGAAAAATGAGCTTTCCTATATTTCTATGGAACGGTAATGTTTAGTAGTCTTTTTTGTACACAAAAATTGTGACATTACATGCTTAGTCACCAAGCAAATCTCATTTATTAATTGGATCCATTCAAATGCCTCTTATTCAAAAATTCTCTTACAATTAATATGGCTAAGAGGGTAATGTTGTTAGGTGAATTTGACAGTAAGTTTTAAGATAAAAAACAAATTAAAGCATAGGTTTCTATGTATCAATTATTTAAGGCACCTCTTATAGATAATCAACCATTCGTTATAGATAATCTTGATGAATCTATATTTACTATTGAAGAGCCCTCTATATAGAAGTTATGTCTCGATTGTTCTTGTACTAGTCATGGAGCAAGCGTTTGAATCTTGTTTATACTCAAGGAAATTCCATGTTGAAAGCATTTAGATTTAGCTTTCCATGTGCAAACCATGTTGTTGAATATGAAGCTTTTCTTGTTGGTCTTAATATAACAATTCAATGGAATATCCAACACATCCTTGTTTATGGTTATTCTAAACTAATAGTAAAAAAAGTTAATGATGAATATCAAACAAAATATGGTGAATTGATCACCTACAAATACATGACAAATAGTTTCAAGAATAATTTCTTGCAGATCTAGTTGGAAAAACAATCTAGTTGATGATACTATAGCCATAATTGAATGTGTCTTGGATATGCCATAGAATAGTCGACATTCTAAGTTCTTGTTGAGAAATTATTAATACCCACACAATGTCCCTGATTTTGAACTTATATGACAATTTATTGGTCCTTATTCACCCTACTGTCATGATATTTACGCTTACCACCATGGTCAAACTTCACCACCTAACCTTTCACATAAATAACACAAAACTTTCCTCCAATGTACACAATACTTCACTATCCTTGGTGATATTTTATATCAAAGAGGCTTTGATAGTTTGTTACTAAGGTACTTAAATATGGCATAGGCCAATTTCTTTGATAGATTGTTACTAAGACTACAACTTGTTTACACCATATGAAATAGTTTATGGGATAAAATATTTCCTTCCAATTGAGTTTGAACACAATACATTAAGGCAAAAACTTTAATTCATTATGGACTTATTAGCAGCCCAAAAAAAGAGAATGATGCAACTTAATGCTCTTGATTTTATCTTAAGAGAAACCTTCCATCATATTGAGATAGTGAAAAAATATTAAATTAAGTGGAAAGACCTCTTTATCAAGACAAAAATGTTGCAAAAGGGTGAATGGACTCTCCTTTATGACTCACAATATAAGGATCATAAGATCAAGATGCAAACAAGGTGGTTAGGACCATATTAGGTTGATGAAGTATATCTAAATGGTGTGATTCATTTATCCACCATTGAACCAATCTATTTTTTTTGGCTGGTCAATGATCACTAATTAAAGATGTACTAAAGGCATTAAACAGAGTTTTTTTAATCAAGCAGTTCAAATCACAAACCACAAACATCAAACATGCAGCATTTCAAAAAGATCTTAAATTTTTCACAGCTATGATTTTTAATATTATTACTCTCATCTTAATAATATTCTTTCAATATTACATTGTAATTTGTTTGGAACATTTTTGGTCATACTAATTCCAATAGTAGTAGAATGCCTAGTTGCTTACACAACCATTAGTCTTGTGTAGTCACAAGTCGAGTGTGCTGACGTTTTTTTCCAAAATTGCACCCATTAAAACCTAAAGCTTTGCGATTACTTATTCTTGATTTTAAATGTTAGTTTGGCCAACGAACAAAACTCAACCCAAAGGTTGACACCTTTTGCTCTTTAGGCTCTGCTAGACCTAAAGGTATCCCTTATCAAAAATGATATATTATTCAGCAACAACAAGCAGATATAAAATAATATGCAAGATTTTCTCAAACTGACAGTGTTCTTGACTATCTCACTTCTTAAATCAAAGAACATGAAAAATCCTAAGCTAACAAAACAAAGAACATAACTGAAAACAAAGTGTTCAAATGATTCATCTTTGAATTCCAATGAATGCTTAGACCTTTGAACAAATAACTACTCAGATCAGTGCTTCAACCGGGCAACAAAGTCAAATACCAAACCATGCAGAGACTCATCATGACACTACAAATTCACATCCAAGGGGCGCCTTTGTATTATTACATTATAGAAACACTCCCACCAATAGACACTTTCTGCAATTCTTCCGAGAAATCCAAAGATGAACATACATTACTCCATATTCCATTTAGACCAGATTAATCCATTCCTTGAGTGAAGACATTAAATGGAAAATGTAACTCAGAAAGACTAAGAAGACCAATATCAATGTCCTTGACATATCAATTTGAAAGCAATGCACACTCATCCATGGAGACAATAACAAAAAATCAATTTATTCGACCTGAAAGAGAACAATATCATGAAGAAATATGTTTACAAAGTGAGCATATTCTCACTGAAACCTATGTATTACAAAAGATTTTCTGTGCATATATCACAGTATTAATGATATCTTCTCTTATTTCCCCTGTAGCAGGATTAAGGTCTTCATTGCAAAATTCACTCCTTTGAATTTCTCTGACTGTGAGACAGCAGTTTGGAAACCGCCGTTCGCGACGGGGAAAACACGAAACGAAGTTCTCCCGTCGCGTTTCTGGTAACATAGCAGTTCATAGGTCATTCCGTTACAAAACTCTCTTTAAAAATTTCTTTCATCGGATGAGAAGTCCTTCAAAAATTTAAAAATCATAGTTTTGTCCACATCTTTCAATGATATCACCCCTCGACAAATTAGAGCCCCAAAAACACTTCATAGGACATTCGGTTGCAAAACTATCTATGAAAATTGCTTTCATCAGATGAGAAGTCCTTCAAGAATTTAATAATTGTAGGTTTGTTCGCATCTGCTAAGGATATCACCCTTCGACAAATTAGAGCATAAAGTCTTTCAAGTTCTGAGATTCCATAACCTTCGGTACATTTCACAAAATTATCTTCTATTGATTCAATCTGTTCTGCCAAGTGATTGCTTATTGGCACTTTGGAAGAGGATTTGCGTTCCGGCTGATTCATTATTTCTTCTTGATTATTTGCCTCACATTGCTGCACACCTTTAAATGCCTCATGTGTCACACTACCATGAAGGCATTTTGTTTTTAGAGTATTCTGCCCAGGAGTATCAATCTCCATGGGTTGTGATCTGTCCTCAGCAAATGGATCAGAGTCCCCAGCCACAACTTTACCTGTAGAAAAAACACATTCTGAGAATTTCAATACAATTGTGCTTCTAATTCTAAATATCAAAAATAAAAAAGGATTACAAGTGGCATGGTGCAAAGCATAATTCCACCTTGATCAGGATCACTATTCTGCTTTGAGCGCTTCAAGACCTCATAACTTTTAGATACATTCATATCAGGCTGAACGTTGCGTAAGCATTCACTTGCTCTTGTAATATGAAAATTTGTAGTTGAATCCTCTGACAAACGAGTTGGCCCACCCTGAGCAGCAATTTTATCACAAAAGGCAACTAGTGCAGGATCCATTTGGGAAAGCATTCCAAGAATCTGATTATGCGTAAGACAAGGATTAGCAAAGTGAACAATAAATGCTTATTACTTGACATAAAACATTTGAACTTCGATTATTGTATGTCTCTATTATTAGCATATTTAACCATACCGCATCCCTTAGTGCATATGCTCTGCTGACAATTCGAGCTCCATTGTAGTCATCACCATTATATGCCTGTTATGCAAAACTAATGATAGTTATTATCAGGAATGAATGGAAAACAAATTTTTTGTTCAACCCCATAAAGCTGATAGGATCATAGGCATGTCCAATCATGCTTACTTTTGCATTGGCTGGAATTAGTTCCACATCTTGTAGGAATGCTGAGCATGTCAAGTAACGTCGATTATCTACTCGCTGCAGTAAAGTAGTGATATCCATTGGATTTTGAACTATTGCATAATAGTGAGGAGCGTCTTCATCCATGACAGGGTAATGGAAGACACTGAACCGTTTTTCATATAGAAGTCTGGACATTGTATGTGGATACATATAAGCACTCAAAATTAATTTTCACTTGGTAAACACATCCTCAACAAATGAATCAAATAATGATTGATGCATCACTACAAAACCTGCTGCAGACATCCCAAAAACACATTCGGAGTCGTCAAATAGCATGCTCTTCTACTTCTACCTTGGCACGTAGCTCAGTTTCACTTGGTCCTCTTGCTGCTTTTGGTACCTTTGGAAGTTCAGGATTAGAAACATTCTTTTTAGGAGTAATTACTACTTGTTGATCAGGGATAGTAAGAACAACATCAACCAGTTGCGAGATGAATCTACACCTGTCATCTGAGCTTGGTTTTTCTACTTGGTAACTGCACATAAAGCAAAAGAATGTAATCCATTCAGGATTTTACCTTCTATTATACTAAACCAAAATAAAATTTGTAATCCATTCAAGCTGTACCAGATACCATCGAATTCAGGTACACTCAATTCAATGACAAATTCAATTTATACAGAGTCAGAAGCTAACGAAGTACCTGGTACTCAATGCTATACAGAAAAGGATTCACATGCCTTAGCATAATCTTGAACAAACTAAGCAGAAAAAATACAAAAACTAAGACAATGATGTCCTTGATACATACATATAGCGACGACCAAACAAGGATGCAGCTTCTCCATCCAATTCATCAAAGGGTACAGAGGAGGTTGCAAGAAGTAATAAAGGAAGGTCTGATGGCAATTCTTTCAGTATAGATAGTAGAATAGCTCTTAGCTGATCATGGGCCTATGAAGCTCAGTGAAACAAACAAAATCAGATATATAGTCATTTTAGGAAGCTCTAGCAATAAAAACAAAGAGATTTGAAATATATCATAGGAAATCCCAAAGGCGTAGAGCTTTAAAAGTATAAGTGTACTAATGTAATGATATACACACCGTCTCCCACCAAAGTTGAAGTTGAGGCAGATACAAGATAGAAGGAGTAGTCCTCCTTGCTTCTCCCACAATGTGTACTAGTGCTTCCTCAGGCATCCGTGCACTTGGGTCGAACAAAAGTGATGCAAGCCCAAGACAATGCACAGGGAACCTCTCTAATTCGTGTAAAACTACAGGGCCAATGTGATCCTGGCAAGAAAAGTAGAAATATAGCATCATTCAGAAATGTAGCTAGATTAGAATCCATCCAATTCAAAAGTTTTAAAAAATAGACTCATGTTATAGATGTGTAAACATCTATGAAAGCAATTTCTAACCATACCAAGCTAGCACCCTCCTTCCCACAAAGTAGAAGTCTTGGTCTGTAAATAAATGGAATGGAAGAACCATAGGAAATCCAAGTAACTTGGCAAGATGGTGAGAATTGTCATTCAGCGAATCTTTTTTATCACCGTTGGCCACTACATAGAAGATGTCAGAAATATAATCACTGATTATTTTTAGATGTCCTTGTACGCATGGAGCTATTACTGGGGACAATGGCCTTGACTGTACTGTTGCACCTCTATGGGCAGCAGGAGTAATAGTAGACATAGCTTCCAAGAAATCATGTTTCTCTACTTTCACAGAATCCAAATCTATGACAAACTTATCATCACTAGTGTATATTTGAGGATATTTCTTACGGAAAGCATTAATTGCAGCTTCTGTGCACAAAGATTTTAAATCAACACCACAATACGCCATACAAGCTGCTGCTAATTCCATTCTTAATTCCTCTGATAAAGGATTCTTCCACTTTCTTGTGTGGATCTTTAATATCTCAGCTCGTGCTTTACAATCGGGTAAGGAAAATACAAATTCACGATCAAACTGACCAGGCCGGCGAAGAGCTCCATCAATAGCATCAATCCTATTTATCGCTCCAATCAGCACTACTTGACCTCTAGAGTCTAGACCATCCATTAGAGCAAGAAGCGTAGATACAATAGAATTGTGAATTTGTTCTTGTTTACTAGACCTCACTAGGGCAAGACCATCTATTTCATCAAAAAATATTATGGATGGTTGGTTCCTTTGTGCTTCTTCAAATAGTAATTTCAGTTGCCGCTCAGCTTCCCCAACCCACTTGCTGAGCACATCAGCTCCCTTTCGCATGTAAAAGTTTACTTTCTATCCTGCCTTGGAAGCTGCACATGCTAAAGCCCTTGCAATCAACGTTTTTTTAGTTTCCGGAGGACCACACAAAAAGACTCCCCTTGGAGGACAGATGTGATAATTTGCAAAGAAATCAAGACAGAGAAGAGGGAAAAAAACCATTTGTTTCAATGCATGAATGTGGTCAGAAAGCCCTCCAATATCATCAAAACTCACTGTTTCATCAACCTGCAAGGGTTGAATGTCAACTCCACCTTTTGAACTAGGCTCAGCAAGTTGTGCACCTACACTTCCATAACCAAACGTATCACCTTGGTGTCCCCATCTAGATGCTGCAACTTTCAAACCCCATGCAGTTGCGTTATGCATGTCAAGTCCGCCACAAACCCATTGGTGACTAAACTTTGTATCTCCCACATGCATTCATGATGATGAACCAATAGGACCCTGATCCATCTCATCCACAAGAAGAGAAAACCTCCTCGCCTCAGTGCAATTTCAGAGAGCATACTGTCTCCTTCCTTCTTGTTCTTTACCCTCCTCACCCTCTTCCTCAACTTCATCTTCCTCTCCTTCAGCCCCAGCCTCCCCTTTATTTCTATCATCTTCCTCCTCTATGCATTCCTGGTCTTCAGAATCTTGAGAAGAATGTCAGATGGTTGACTTTCAAGGCCGAAGTCCTTCTGACCATGGCAAAGATATAGTATCTCTTATCCTCTTCTCTTGCATTGGACTAGACTGCTCATCCTGGCTAGGGTTATTCTCAACTTTAATAGTAGCTGGCTGATATGTTTGTCTCTGCAGCCATTGATACCCAAACTTATAATATGATGCAACAAAGTATTGGGCAAGAGAAGTTATATCTTCATAAAAACCAGAAACAATGGAGATTGGAGAAAATCCTACCATCAGATCTGCATCCTCTGTGTCTATGTTATTTGTTTCATAATCCTCTAAATTGACAGAATTTGTCATGTTTCTTATAGAACAAGGTGGAGTGGACGTATGTGACTACCAGTATAAGCAACTTCAGCATACAAATTTAATCATGAAAGATGCCTACATATTTGACAACGTAACGAGTACAAATATCTTGGAAAGAGCAACTGAGAACTCTATCTGGTTACCTGCACATTCATGCTCTCTGTCTGATTCGAAGGACCAGTAGTTTTATGCACCTGAGAAAAGAAATCAAAATAATTTAGAGGCTTTTACAAGATAAATGAGAAATCCACAATGATCTACATAAAAAAGCATAGAATGATGGATGTATTGTAATAAACAAAAGTCTCAAGTATCCATGACTCAAAAAGCACAGATCAATGAGAAGCAAAGAAAAATTTCAAAGTAAAAATGATTTATTATTTAAATCAGTATAAATATTCATCTTTGCCAAGTAAAATGCAGAAGAACACTAGCATACTGAAACAAAGAAGAAAATAGACTCAGTTTAAAACTTACATAAACAAATTATAGAGCTTTAGTATGGTAGTTGTAGCCTAACACCTTAATTGTGAGATTATCATGCTGACTATGCCTTATAGAATGGGGCCCTTAGAAATTTGTTCACTGAATATTGTTGTTTTGTATGGTAGTTTTAGCCTAACACCATTGCTCGAGAGATGATAAAATGCTATAACATTTGTAAAGGGGTTTGATATCGTGGTAGATGATTATGTTCAGTCATGCTTGGTACAAATTTTGAATATAACAATTTGTGATAAGCAATTTGTGAAATGATAAATACTATTTTTGAGTATCACTTCTGATTGCAGGAGTTATTGTAAGGAAACCACAAATGATGATTTTACTCTATCATTACATACTGTTCATGAGAGGAATATATATATGAGATATGTCTAAATTTATTGATTTATAATTTGTTGGATGAATATGTCTGAATCCCCAATTAGAGGGATAAGTTTCCCAAAATGTAGAGGTTGTATTAATTAGAGAATGTGCAAGATGTTTGATCTAGATGACAACATGAGAAGTTAATAATAATAACTTGGCTTAATCTTAACATCCATAAAGAGTATGTATTAATATTGGAAAATGTTTAGTCAATGAGAAATTTCAGTGGGCAGCGTGAATGTCACTGACATCATCGTTACCAAATAGAGGTGGGTAATGAATAAGATCTCAATTAATTAAGTCTGGTATCACTCCTTCGTGTCGTACAGTCTGTAACCATATAGATTGATATGATTGGATATTGATGTATTGGTAAACTTAGGTGGTAGATTGGTATTAAATATATCACGAATAAATTGAACATGGCTAATATTATCTTTGTCTGACTGCATTCTCAACATGTTTCCTTTCTCCTCTTATGACGATTTATGGGCAAAATCTCTATACTCATCAAGTTCTTATATTATCACCTCATGGTTTGAGCAATTGTACTCTTACACATTCTTCCTTCCTATATTACTCTTACACATTCTTCCATCCTATAGATTTTCATAGTATCATCATGTTTCAGTAATCCCTATGTTGTCCTTCCCATGTTATTAGGAGTATGAAACCCATGTTTGCGAAAATAAGGGCCCAGGTGATTTAAAACAATCACCCCATTTATAAGTACTCATAAAGTATACTCATGGAATACCTAAGCATATTCAATCACGTTGAAACATGTAAGATAAGGGGAATTCATTGAAAACAAAAAGAATTCATGCTGAAAGTACATGAAACAATTGCATAAGATACAAAGCACATCCATGGATGAACACATGGGAGGCAATACACATAGAGGCGGAAGCATACATGAGAAAGGTATACAGAAACACTTTATGAATGAATCCAATACATCAAGTATGAAGCATATAGATGAATACATAAGGCATGATTCATACACACGAATACACGTAAGGTGTAAAGTACAAAGTATACAAATGAATTACATAAGGAAAGAAGCATCCATGCAAAACATAGAATATGCACATAAGGCATGAATACATGTAAAGCATGAAGTGTACGCATGAATTATACACATGAATTCACTTAAGGCATGAAGAAAGTATACATAAGTACCATAAGACATGAAGTGCACACAGGCATGAAATAATGGATACATGTAAGCCAAGAAGCAACATACATGATTATATGCAAGGCATGAACTAATGCACGGAAGGCATGAACGAGATATGTAAAGCACGAACCATACATATGAATACATGCAAGAGATGAATCATACATGTAAACCATGAAGTAATACATAAATACACAAAAGGTACAAGCATATATGAGAAAGGTACTTGTGGAGTAGACATGTTGAAGACACATCGATCATGAAGCATACAAGAGAGAGGTATTCATGGAATAGACATCTGAAAACATCTCATTCATGAAGTAACACAAATACACATAAGATATAAAACACATATGCTAGACACATGATAGACATGGTGCAAGCACAAGGTATACATGAGGAAAGTGTACATATAAAACACCCATGGAGTAGGCATGCTGAAAACACATAAGAAACATGTAGGACACGAAGCAGTTAAAGGCACACTCATAAGAATGCAATGTTGGCCTAACCAATTCAATTTTTTATTTATTTGAGAAGAGACTGGAAGAATTAGTCCTAACTGAGTGGTTGTTTTGTCCAACAGGCTGGCAGAATCATGCTATGATACCACTATAATGTCCCCTAATTAGTTACCCTTTAAGTTAATCTAAATTTGGCCAAATCTATAGATAGGTAATTGTGTTTTATAGGTGTACCTTTGTATATTGTTTTCCTGCAACACAATTAGAGAACATATATGAAATAATACTTAAACTGAAAAATGAACTATATTAAATGATATCAAATTTGCTATATTAATGGCTGTTAGAATTATAATTGTGGGATATAATCTAAGTTCCTAGTTCGGGTTCGAAGAACCCGGTACGCCGGTATGGGAAAATTTTGAAAAGGGGTTTGGGTTTGTTAGTACAAAAACGTATATATATATATATATATATATATATATATATATATATATATATATATATATATATATATATATATATATATATATATATATATATATATATGCAATGCCCCTCGCAGGGTCTCGGGGCAGTGCCCAGGGTGTGCTCCCTATCGCTGTAGAGGGCGGGGTCGAGGTGTTGTTCCCCCATTGCCAACACCAAATTACAACGTTCAAACCTACACGAAACTCCATGGTGTGCATCAATTTTCTACCTTTTTAAGATGTCAAGAACAAGGCCAAAGAAGTCAAAATTCTGATCAAGGTGCATTCTCCCAAATGGGAATTGTGATTTCTGACTTGTTATTTCATAAAGACTTGTGCTTCTCTCTTGGTTGTAAGATGTATAGGTGTGTGGCTTGAGACATAGGGTCATTTTAATTTTTTATGTGGTGGATTTCAAAAAAAAAAATTTGGCAAAAAAAAAATCCATTTTTGGATTGTCAGACCCCTGAGTTCATCTTGGGTCCTCTTGGGTTCGACCTTGGGTCGTCTTGGGTTCTCCCTAGTTCAAACCAAGCCTATGAACCACAAACCTTGTCCGAACCATAGGTGAACCGGACCCAAACCCCGAACCAGGACCGTACCGGACCAGTACCAAGGGTCTAGGGGGGCCGAACCCGGTAACTCAGGATATAATCATATTATTATATTTCCTAAATGAGATCAGATTATTATATAAAGTTAATTTGCAAGTCAGTTACTAATCAATTGCTTTAGTCCATTAGTTGGATAGGGTGTCCTAGAAACCATCCCTCCTAGGCCCAAGGGCAGAATACCATATCCCCCTTGGCTCCATATGGCAGGTGTTAGGCATCCATCATTGAGTGGTGTACCCAGTGAGGTGTTCTATCGATGTTCCCCCTCATCACAACTGCCTTCTCTCTTAAGCCCAAGGGAAGATGCTTCACCCCTCTTGGCTCCATGTGGTAGGTGTTAGGCATCCACTATGGAGTGGCATACTTAAGAGAGTCCCTCATTTACAATGAACCTTTTGTGATATTCCAATGAAGTCATATTTGTCATTCAATTAAACTAATTATGATAATTAATTTGTACTTGACATAGTTATTATGCTTCATCATATTATATTGCCTTAGTGTCTTATATCAGATTGTTAACAGTTATTTCTGTTAGTATTACTTTAAATCAAAATTATTCATTAATTGTTATTGTTGTATTTTATGTTATTAGCATGGTACAATATTATAGCAACTTATACAAACTAAATTTGATTGCCTTATTCATTCTAAATTCATTAACAGATATATATGTGTGTGTCTTATATCTAATAGTGTCTCATGTATAATCATTTTAATGCTAAATTAATAATTATACATTATTTTCTTCTGAACTTTATATCATATTAATTCCATTAATTTAATTAAGACCATATAAAATTTTATATATATAATATCAGCTATTATATTCCATTACAGGCCCTCTTTTCTTTTATTATCCTTGTTGGCAGTTTCTGTACATTTCTCTATCCTTGCTGGTAGATCTGACTTTCTTGTTCCCCTCCTGTATTCTCCCTATTCCCATTTGCACAGGGGGGTATTTATCCTACCTCCCCATGTGGCGAAGAGCCACGATGGTCTCCTAATAGGAAGCACCCCCCTTTTTGAAGAGTTGATGTCCCTCTATTTCTGACGGCTCTTTTCAAGAAGAGCATCGCTTCATATAAAACCCGATTTGGACCTATTCAAACCACCCTTTAAAGAATGGTTATCGGGCCTTGGTAAATATAGGGGATAATTGGTTAATAGAAATAATATAAGTTTTAATACAAAGCACCATTATAATATAATGTGTATTGTTAATATAATAACATCATTCAATATAAAATGTAAATTGATAATATATAATATTATTTTAATGTTAATGTGATATAATATAATTTTGATATGTTTTTAACATATAATTTTATATGGCAAAAACTATATTAATTATTTCTACTATAAATGTGGGGACATGACAGTCTTCCTTCCCCAGATTGCTTGTCCTCAAGCAATTTCAAATTAGGGTGATCACAATGGTAGTGCTCAAGATGACTCTACTCTGATATTACTACATGTTGTAGGTTTGAATTAAGGCATATATGCTTTTACCTTAAGTGTGAGTTATAACCAATAGTGGGAAATTTGCATGATTTAACTTAAGACAAGCCCGCTCTCTTCTACAAGAAAGGATCAAGGCCATCCAATTGTGTTTACAAAAACTGGTTAGGTTGGCAACATGATGATTTGAAAAATGACCTTAGTTGTGAGATTATCATGCTGGCTATGACTTATAGAATGGGGCCCTTAGAAATTTGTTCACTGAATATTGTTGTTTTGTATGGTAGTTGTAGCCTAACACCATTGCTCAAGAGATGATAAAATGCTATAACATTTGTAAAGGGGTTTGATATCATGGAAGATGATTATGTTCAGTCACACTTGGTACAAATTTTGAACATAACAATTTGTGATAAGTAGTTTGCGAAATCATAAATACTATTTTTGAGTATCACTTCTGATTGCAGGAGTTATTGTAAGGAAACCACAAATGATGATTTTACTCTATCATTACATACTGTTCATGAGAGGAATACACATATGAGATATGTCTAAATTTATTGATTTATAATTTGTTGGATGAATATGTCTGAATCCCCAAATAGAGGGATAAATTTCCCAAAATGTAGAGGTTGTATTAATTAGAGAATGTGCAAGATGTTTGATCTAGATGACAACATGAAAAGTTAATAATAATAACTTGGCTTAATCTTAACATCCATAAAGAGTATGTATTAATATTGGAAAATGTTTAGTCAATGAGAAATTTCAGTGGGCAGCGTGAATGTCACTAACATCATAGTTGCCAAATAGAGGTGGGTAATGAATAAGATCTTAATTAATTAAGTCTTGTATCACTCCTTTGTGTCGTATAGTCTGTAACCATATAGATTGTTATGATTGGATATTGACGTATTGGTAAACTTAGGTGGTAGATTGGTATTAAATATAACACAAATAAATTGAACATGGCTAATATTATCTTTGTCTGACTGCATTCTCAACATGTTTCCTTTCTCCTCTTATGACGATTTATGGGCAAAATCTCTATACTCATCAAGTTCTTATATTATCAGCTCATGGTTTGAGCAATTGTACTCTTACACATTCTTCCTTCCTATATTACTCTTACACATTCTTCCATCCTATAGATTTTCATAGTATCGTCATGTTTCAGTAATCCCTATGTTGTCCTTCCCATGTTATTAGGAGTATGAAACCCATGTTTGCAAAAAGAAGGGCCTAGATGATTTAAAAGAATCACCCCATTTATAAGTTCTCATAAAGCATACTCATGGAATAACTAAGCATATTTAATCATGTTGAAACATGTAAGATAAGGGGTATTCGTTCAAAACAAAAAGAATTCATGCTGAAAGTACATGACACAATTGCATAAGATACAAAGCACATCGATGGATGAACACATGGGTGGCAATACACATAGAGGTAGAAGCATACATGGGAAAGGTATACAGAAACACTTTATGAATGAATCCAACACATCAAGTATGAAGCATACAGATGAATACATAAGGCATGAGTCATACACACGAATACATGTAAGGTGTAAACTACAAATTATACAAATGAATTACATAAGGCAAGAAGCATCCATGCAAAACATAGAATATACACATAAGGCACAAATACATGTAAAGCATGAAGTGTACACATGAAGTATACACATGAATTCACTTAAGGCATGAAGCAAGTATACATAAGTACCATAAGACATGAAGTGCACACAGGCATGAAATATAATCCAAGAAATTATAATAATGTCCACCATTAACAAAGAATTTGGTTTACATTTATATGATTTATTTCTTCATTTGGCTACAAACACTGCATTGTTATTGACATGTCTTTACAATAAGTGTTCATTAACTATGATATCAACTGAAGCTGCTAAGACTTAAGAATATAACAACAAATGCCCCTGGAACAGGGGATTATTCTACCCTATGTAAAGCTGAAAAAATGTTATATATCTTCCAAACTTCAAGTTCATGGACAATCAGATAACTTCATAGACATCTAAAAAGAAAATTAGGAGGACAACTCCTATACTAAATCACCACCAAACAAGATATCAGTTTTTTAAGATCACCACCAAACAAGACACCATTTTGATGTATGAGAGTAAACTCATGCAAGCATTCGACTAGATGATTTGTTTTTTCCATTTACCTTATGTTGCTTTGAACTATAAAACCCTACCCACTCCAAATTTATAAATAAGACCTCAGTTATATTCCATAACAAAACCTAAGCTATTGAAAAAATTAAAACCATCAACGGAACTGTAGTGTACAAGTTGGAGCAATCACCAAAAGGAAAGTGTTCAATTCTTGTGGGTTTAGGTCCTTGGTGATAAACCCAAGTGAATTCAAAATTGGATATAGCTAGAATTATACATCCTCTTGAAAGAGGGGAAAAAAAAAACAAAAGGGGTTTTCACATACACTAAAACATCATCTAAATCTAAGTTGGAAATACATAAGATTAGATACAACCAGAATTATACATCCTCGTGAAAGAGGGGGAAAAAAAAATAGAAGGGGTTTTCGCATACACTAAAACATCATCTAAATCGAAGTTGTAAATACATAAGAATGATAAATCATGAACCCATACAAATAGAAAAAAGCTTATGACACAAGGAAACATCCTCTGGCAAAAGAAAGTTTTTTCATTCTAAACCGTGTGCATTTTTGCATACAATAAAAATACGAGGAGAAATATGGTGGCAAACTGGGGCAAACTAAAACATTGCACACAAGGAGTGAAACACCATCTCAGGAACACAACCAATTATTTTTCTACACGTCACTTGTTGGATTTTCCAGCCGTGATAGAAATAGAGACGCATTGTAAGAGATTGACATACACTTAAATAAGCCACATTTGCGTAGATTATGTATGGGTTGCAGCATTTCGATGAGGTGAGACGCCGATACAAGGCACCTTTTCTTGAGCTTGGGACTATGCTCGTGCTTATGCTTGTCATGATACATCTGCAGGTTGTGGTGGAGATTCTACCTCCTGCGCAGGGCTCTCTTTTGTGAATTCTTCTTCTCCTTCTGTTTCTGTTTCTTTGACTCTCCACTGCGTTTTGTGTGTGAAGGGGAGGTTTGACGCTTTTCCATCCATAGCTCATAAAAAACAAAGCAGCTATAGACAATGACTCTTTCTTCTTCTTTGTTTTTTTGTTGTTAAGACAACGACTCTTTCTTCTTCTTTGTTTTTTTGTTGTTAAGACATAATTCCCTGGATTTGTCCCTCCAATACATTTCTTCTCTCAGGAGTATTTCTGCCAGTTCTGCTTTAAGGGAATTCTCTTCATGGAATTCTTCATTCATCATCCCCTTCTCTATCACCAGATTATTAATCCTATTTAGTTCCTCTTCCACTCTGATTTTTTTAGCAAAGATGTTCTTGAAGGAAGCCACGTTCCATATTTTGATCTTTTTTTTCAGATATTTTAACTTTTGAACAAAACAAAAACTAGGAGTGCCTTTAATATCTTTACATTCTTTCCACCATTTTTCCATGTTTTCTTCAAAGTTTGAATCTCTCCACCACATGCTTAAGAACTTGAAGTTGCCTTTCACCTTCATCAATGGTATTGTGCAAGTTAACTGAACCGGGTAATGGTCTGAAAGTGTTATGAGCTGGATTTTTTATTCCAGATCAAAACTACCTCTTATCCAAAATGAACCAACAAATATTCTATCCAATCTCTGAAAATTCTGCAAAAGTTTGCCCTCCTATTGGTCCAAGTGAAATTTTCAATTTTAGGAACAACATCAAAAAGGTTATTATTTTCTACAAAATCTCTTAAATCTTCCATCACTTGGGTATTCATTGTTAAACCTCCACATTTTTCATCGTTGTTGAGGATTGCATTAAAATCTCCTGCTACAATTGTTTTCTCTAGATCGAACATTCTGATCTGATCTGTAATTTCTTTCCAAACCCTTTTCTTTTCCTCTGTCCTTCTCAGTCCATAAACATTGATTAGGGAGAATTCCAAATCTTCCTGCAATGTTCTTGCTTTATAGTGCATCCAATTATCTTGCTTATTAATCAATTGTAATATCACTTTATCTGGATTCCATAGAGTCACCAGTCCACCCATGGAGCCTTTTGCCTCTTGAAAGACACTATCCCACATCCTACTTAAAGATTTGAAAAAGAAAGCTTTTTCTTCATTGAGCTTGGTCTCTTGCAACATGATGATGTCTCCTGAAATTGTTTGAAAAGCCCTCTTGACCAAGCATTTTTTGTTAGGGGCCGATAGACCCCTGACATTCCATGTTGTTATTTTCATTGATTTCCAAGGGAGACTCCTCCTGCCTTGGTTTTCTTTATGTAATCTAGCACACCAATAATACCCTTCTCTTTGGCTCTATCCTCTCTCTTCTGTTTATTGCTTCTTCTACCCCTTATAGTGTATTAGTGATTTTTATCTACCATTTGAAAATTATTTAATTTTATTGGCTAATATTTTGTTATTTATGGAAAACTAAATATTTTATTGGCAATTTCATAAATTCATTGCCATTTTCGTTATCTATTAATAGCCATTGTTCGTTATCTAATTAATGCAACATCGCATCAAGTTTGAACTCTACACGCTATACATATACAAGTTTAGATTATTTTATTTACTTGAGAATAATCGCATTTAGAATATTATATATTTTTTATAATATTATTGTATACATTAT
The DNA here is from genome assembly GCF_030272615.1 of Cryptomeria japonica. Taxonomy (NCBI): domain Eukaryota; kingdom Viridiplantae; phylum Streptophyta; class Pinopsida; order Cupressales; family Cupressaceae; genus Cryptomeria; species Cryptomeria japonica. The sequence goes on along the minus strand of NC_081406.1, from coordinate 465,660,776 downwards.
ATAAATTGGTATAGGTATTTTCAATAGTCTTGAGAAAATCTAAAATGATATCAGTTTTAAAGATATTTCATTTATTAAAGATATATCAGGTATTTTCCTTAAGATCTGTTAATAATTTTTTTTATATTTAATAAATTTTAATTATTAAATAATAGATTCATTTTTTAAAATTTTATTTTAATTTATTTTCAATATTTTTAATTAATTATTTAATTTAAAAAATTATATTTATACAATTATCTAATAATATTAGTGTAGACACCTAAAAATATCTCATTAATTCTACACTAATTATTCATCTATTTAATTAAGTAATTATTTAATTATTTGATTAAGTTAAATATTTATTCTAATTAGAACATTTAACATTTTTAATTATCAAATTCTTATCATTTCATCATTTAATCAATTAAGCCTATCTCAATTATTAATTAAATATCAATTATTTAATTAATTGCAAAAATTTCCTTAGTTAAATAATCATTATGATTTAATTAATTCAATTTCCTATGATTAAATAATTTCATTTCAATTAATTAATTAATTAATTCTTCCAATCCCCAAATTATAATTCTAATTAATTCGATCTAATTTCATGTCATTTTCCACTAATTCGAATTTCACTTCATTTCAATTAATTTCATTTCTTCCAAATTTATTTTTCACCAAATCTGAATTTTAGTTAATTTCATGTGCATTTTAGCATTCGAAAGTCCAAATTTAAATCCAAATTGAAAATGAAAATCAAATTCAATTTTAAATCCCTACAACACATGATAAAATCTAAACTGATTGATCAAATCTGTTATCTAATTAGTTAATGTAGCTAACTCATCAATCACCCTTTTTAACTCTCAATCACCCTTTTTAATGTAGCTAGTCTATTCAGTCTACTAGTTAATCAATTGAGTTGACTCCTCAATCAATTCTATTAACAGATCAATCTAATGAGTTAATAGATCAGTCAATTTTAGTTGTCTATCAATCAACACTTGAGTTCAAATTCTCACCTTCTTTGTGTTGAAAATATATAAATTCAACCTCTTTTTCTCAATTCAAGCTAGAATTAGAATCTTCAAAGTTATTGTCCATCTTATGCAGGAAATCAGTGCAATACCTGAGAGCCACCTACACCAACAATTATGAAGAAGAACAATGGAAGCACAAGTGGAGAATATGGAGTTTTAATTTAGTTTAATCTTTCTATTTCTATCATTTATTTCATTATACAATGTTTAAAATCGATTTAATTAGTTAAGGAGTTTGTGATTCATCCTTTTAGTCTAATTAGCTTAGATTTGATGATTTCATACATGAGAACAATTGGTGAACCTGACGTGAATCAGATCTAGCCTTCCTCTATTGTTTTAATTGGTTTTGCAAATATGTGTGTGCACAGAAAACTAGAATCCACAATTGATCAGACAGAAATTTGCAATTGCAAATATTTATCCGCAATTGCCATCAAAATCCATTGCAATTGACAGTAAAATCCACTGCAATTTCTCAAAAAAGAGGAAAAATAATTGTTTATTTGTTTTTTCTTAATTAGTTGATCTTGCGCACCTAACCCATAAAAATCTTTCAATTCTGAGAATTTTTTATTTTTTGCATAAATTGTGTTTAATCCAATGGTAGGAAAGGTAACCTTTGAAATCTCAAGTGCAAGGAGGGAAAGACAAGATAGGATAGAACAAAGAGCATACCAAAGACTCGTAAAAGAGGATAGAGAGCTTCGAGAAATTGAACAAAAAGAAGCAATCGCCCAATATCATAGAATCATCCATTGATTCATTGCCAAATACAAATTTTATGACGACATTAATGTGATGGCTTGTGTGATTTTGGATAAAATCATTACAAAATCAAATTTCTATCTTCTATCTTTTGTTGTTGTTTATTTAAAAATAAATAAAAAATTTCTTTTTGCATTTTACTGATGAGCAATTAACCTGATATTGCTACACAATTGCTTAGATATCACTTTGCAATTTCTATCATAGTAATTCATAATTGCTAGTTTAGGTTTTTTGCATTCTATCTCTATTTAGTTTTGGTTTTTATCAAGATTGCTCTCTATTTGTGAAAATATATAGATTTTTAATTGATAAAATTAGGCTGGATAGCCCACCATATGTCTACTAACGTTATTTTCTCTGCAGGGTTAGAGAAGTAAAATTCTTTTGGTGTTGTTAAAAAGAACAATACAATTTTCATCATTGCTATGATGGTTAAAATGAACCCCATGCCTTTTTGGAGTAACATCTCTAATGTTTAGAAAGCATTGCAATGAAGGTTTAAAAGGAATCATTGTTTTTCCTGTCTTCAAGGTGATAGGTATATGCTCTCCCCTTTTTTGGGTAATCAAAAAGTCATACCCACCTTTTTCATGCTTTATTTCATTTACTACATTAGGATAACACCTTTAGAAGTCTCGCCTCCCAAGTATCCCATAAGGCCAAGTGAGAGGGAACGACCTAAGTGGCAACGACTAAAGCCAAGTAATCCAAGCCATTCTAAATAAATGTGTATGTGATAACAATCATATGCGATGAGTGTTACATGTTGTCACAACAAAATTATGCCTCCCTCAGTGCCTATACGGTACGTTAAAATCTGTAGAGTGTAACATCTACAGACTGGGAGACCTCCCTCAACAGAGTGTAAAACAATGCTGATTGTGACCACTCGAATGCAACTCTTTCTAAACACCTTAGAAATTAGAAGCCCAACTACATCAGTAACTAGACACTTGGATTATCACAGTGCAAGGGTGGGGAACAATTTCTGCCCAAGACACTCACCATATATCTCCTAGGATAACAGGCCAATGGAGGAGCAATCTTCTTTGGTCTAATTTCCTAAAAAAGGTAAAAAAATGGGCGCACCCTAGGGTGTGGCAGGGTTGTTTGAGCTAATGGAGTATCAAGATGTGGTTTGTGGTAATACTTGTGACCTTTTGACCATTAGGAGAGTATGCTTGATGTTCTATCGATTGACCAATTACAACAAAAACAATATGGGGTTTTGAAAAAGACTCTGACATTCATGAGAATTTGAAAAAGTTCTTTAAACAAGTATTATTTCTATGTTATTATTCTTTTTGATGTGTCTATTGTGTCCTTTGCTACATTTCACCAAATTCAAACATTTTAGAAAATACCAAAAACAAAGTGGAACCTCAACCAGGTCTAGTCAAAACATCAACAAGATCAAGTCCCTCAACAAAGTCAAGTGTCAACATCAACACCAACATCAAACCAAAACTTTGGCAAAATTCAAAGATAAAAAACATGTCTTTCTCAAGTGATCTTAAGTCGTAGACATCTAGTTAATGTATAAGTCCTTTAGTGTCATCATACTGCACAAAGTTTTTGCACAAGTCCTCACATCATAAAAAGAGTAGTCTTCAATCAAGCTACATCCACTCATATAGAGTTAAGTATTGCATTAGAGTCTATGAAACACACCTCAATACATGGGTCTGAAAGTAGATGATGAATTTCCATTTGAGAAACCCGATCTTTGGCCAAACAGTGACCAATTAGGAATAATTAATAGTTTGGACGACCTTGCTTGGAAACTAAAAGTTGATCGTGCTCAGTATGATATATTTGAGACCATCATAGATAATGAGATCCGGAAATCTATTCATCTTGATGAAAAATTGAGTAAAAAGATTTTAAAAAAAAAAAGGCATCTCAAAAGGAAGCCATCAGACAATTGGCTGAAAAGACTATAGCAGAGTTTCTAAATCCTCGTAAGATTCCTTAAAACAAAGTGTCAATCATTCCTAGGTTTTCCATATAGTTTGCATTATAATCTTTAGCATATCGGTCTAAAAGGAGATGAGAAATTCCCATTTGAGCAGCCCAATCTTGGGTCAACCAACATTCAATTAGAAATAATTGATGGTTTAAATATTCTTGCTGAAGAGTTGATAGTTTATCAAGACCAATACGACATAGTCCAAGCTGTCATAGATGAGGAAGTTTGAAAGTCAATACAAATTGACATAGACCTCGAAAATCAAATCAAAGAAGAGGAAGATTTTGAAGCTTTTCAGCAATACGCTGAATATCTTGTGTTTGAATTCTGAAATCCTTGATAGCAAGTCTTCACTCATAGATTGCATTGTCTGCATTTTAGTCTTTAGAAAGTCTTAGAAGCATACCTGGTTACATTTAGTTGAGTCTTGCATTCACATTTTAGAGAGTCTTAAAGAGTCAAGATCACGTTGAAATAACATTCATGCCACTAGCATGTGCTCAAAAGGCAAAACATCAGATGGAACCTAATAATGACCCTTTGATTAACCCAACATGGAATATGAACTTGTCCACAAATCAACAAACACTGGGTTGGAGACCCACAAACTTATCAACAAACATAAACATGATGCCCTCCATTGATGAAATACAACATAATCTAACTAAAAAAGAATTGGAAGCAACCCAACAAGATCTTGCAATGCTCTCATCAATAAAGATAGAGACAAATATCTCGCACGATTAGTCCAAAATGAGGCCAAATTACCTCTAGGAGTGAACATTTTGGCTATATTGCTGCTAGGTGTGACATTGCATTAATTTTGTTCCTTGAGTACCTACTATTACATAGACTCAAGCAACACTTGCAACATCAACCTAGGGTGTATCTCAAAATACTCAAGCAACTACAACTTCAACACCATCAACAGTTGCATTGGCAAGTACTAATGTTAAATCTCAAACAATGCCTAGTGTAACAATGCAAGCTAAAATAGCTCAAAACCCTTCTTCAACAAGTATAACCCAACCTTTAGTTTTAGGTGGATCTACCTACAATGGCTAAAATGTGAATTAAGGGATAACAAGATCAACTCAGTCAAATGTCAATACACAATTTGCATACTTTACACAACCTAGTGGGAATTATGGTACACAACTACATGGTCAATCTACATTTCGAAAAGCTCAAGTTACTCCAATATTGTTCCTTTTGTGAGAAATACTCATCAAGTCAGTACACCATTGATGCAAACATAGATCCTGACTCAACAAATGGAGAATCTTCAGAAACAAATGACCAGTATGCAAACAGTCAATGATAAAAGGAGCTATACAATGGAGGACCTTTGTCCATATCCTTTTGACAAAAATTTATACATGCCACCTTTTCCCATGCATTTTGAAACTCCAAGTTTCGACAAATATAGAGGGAAAGGTGATTCTTGAGATCATGTCAGTGAATTCTTCATGATATGTATCAAGGTAGCCCATGATGATACATACTTAATGAGGCTATTTTCCAAAATTCTTGGAGGGACAACATTAGAATGGTTTTCACACCTCCCACCTAAGATTGCTTCGTGGGGTGAACTGGTTGAGTTATTCATATCAAAATTTGCATTCAATATAGATATTCCAGTTACCTTGATAGATTTATGTGCAACAAAGAAAAAGAAAGGAGAAACCTTTACTACATTCTTGCAAAGCTGGAGAGGTTTCTACCGTAGATGTCTTAGTCATATCCCTGAAGCTAAGAAAGTAGATATTTTCAATGAAAATCATCTACCTCCAATTAAGTATCCATTACAAATGCAATGCCTAAACAATTTTAAAGACATCACGAAAAAAGGCATCAAATGTGAAAGAGGCATATTAGAGCAAGGGATAATGAAACACCACAAAGATAATTGGCCAAACACAAGTACAAACAATGAAAGACCAAAATTTTGGTCTAGGAACAAGAATGTCACAAATGATGGAGTTGTTGATGCATGTGTTGTAAATACAGCTCAACCAATAGTATCTCTACAAGGACCAGTTGATCTTGCTAGTAAGAATCTAACTCAGATAAACAACACCAATGCACTACAATCAAGCAATCCAAGACCACCAAGGGCAGGCACACCCAGAAGAAGATTTACACCCCTTGGTGAACCTATTGAATTAACACTCAAAAAATTGATACAAAGTAATTCCATAACTTTACCAAAAGTCAGACCTTATGAACTAGGTCCATTTTGATGAATAATGATGAACAATAGATACCCTTACTGGTACTGAGAGGGGGGGAGGGCGAATCAATACAGTCAAAGGCTTTCTAACAATCTTTTCAAGATAAAACAACACTAACCGGTTGTCTTCATTACTGAATTTAACCATGGAAATATCGGTTAAAAACAGTAAGACTTCAGACAACATAGACCGGTAAGTCTGAACACTTCAAATACATTTAATACTTGATAGCTACTTTACCCATAAACATATGCATGTCGTGTGTCACCAATACCATAACCATTCGCTCCGCATGCATAATCACTTAAACAAAGAACACTTAATCATCGCATGAAAAATGCACAACACATGACACACATATTTTTCACGTGGAAACCCAAATGGGAAAAACCATGATGGGAATGAATATCCACAAGCTCATTTTTGAACTCTTTTGAAGCTTGCTTTGTTAGGAGCCTAGTCCAGTTAAAGACTTTACAATAAGGTTCTGCTAGCAACCAATCTTGTTAAAGATCACCCGGTTAAGGGATGGCTATATACCTTGTTAAAGGTTACCTTGCTAGAGGATTTGAAGAACTCAATGAATCTTGAGTAACCTGGTTAGAGGATTTGTAGTAAGCCTATTAAAGCTACCTAGCAAAGGGATTTTCCTTCTGTTGAAATGGTTAGAAGACAACACGTAAAGCTTTGATCTAATAACAACACTATATGCTAAGGCAAATCCTTTTCAATTCCTATACTTCTGCAATCACACTCTATAGTTTTCTCTTACTGGTCTGTCAAGTATCTCATCACTCGGATACACACACAACATTATCCAACAACTTACAATAACAAACATCATCGACCTTATAGACAACAATTAGGTCAGTAGCATAAACCCTAAACCCTAAGCATTTTAGGTTTACAATACAAGCGGTCCAATCCTGACCATCCAAACACTTTGCATAGAGCAATACAATTTCAAACAGATCACAAGACAATCTACATCGTCTATGCTTCACCGCACATAGAAATTAGTACCTCATCACGCTTTCTTCTCATACCACTAAGAAGAATGTTCATTCCCGAGGTAGACATTTAATGCAGTCGATCTTCTCATGCAAGATCCTCAAGGAAATCCTTCACGTGCACAAAGCTGATGTGGCATCACAATATCATCTTCATCTCTTAGCTAACTTAACTCAAAATGTCATCAGTTGCATCGCACAAGCAAGATTGTCAAACTAAAAACCCTAGAACTGAGATTACCAACCTGTAGTCACACTCAGTGAAACCCCGACACCGGTTCACTGCATTTCTTCATACCAATTCACCAACTTCTTCCAATCTGCATATCGATTCACTTACACTTATTGACATCAATGACAACATACATTATCATCATATCATCATGTTGATTCATCATATGCCAACAATCTCCCCCTTGGCATTGATGGCAATACTCAGTGTAGCATTGCAACTATAGACATCATAGACTAGTGTATTCTACATCATCAGATATCTTCTCCCCATACATCATATATCTTCTCCCCCTTTGACAACAATGCCAGAGTGGAGGCACAAGCTTCCATTCTCCACTATGCTACTCCCCCTATGGAGTAGCATCCTTCAACACATCAATCTTGAAATATTTGACACTGTAGTACTTGACTGATGTGGATCACACAACTTTAGTTGACTTCATGAAGGGGCAGAACCCCTAATTCACCTCTCAAACAGGTAAATGTAGTCTTCGGTAAGGGCTTAGTGAATATATTTGATAGTTGCTCCTTACTGGAAACATGTTCTAGTACAAGCTCCTTATTCTGAACCTTTTCTCTCAAGAAGTGATACTTAAGCTCAATGTGCTTATTTCTAGCATGCAATACCAGATTCTTAGAAATATTTATTGCACTTGAGTTGTCACAAAATATATTCACCGGTTCAGATACAGGTACTTTGAAACCTTCCAATACATGTTTCATCCAGATTGCTTGAGTACAGTTCATAAATGCTACCACATATTCTGCTTCAGCTGTAGACTGAGAAATACAGCTCTGCTTCTTACTCATCCATGAGACTAGTCTTCCACCAAGAAAGTATGCTCCATCAGTTGTTCTCTTTCGGTCCTTCACATTACTTGCCCAATCAGCATCGGTATATACTTTGAGGTTAAAGTTTCCATTATATGGATACCACAATCCATAGTCAACTATTCCTTTCAGATATCTAAGAATCCACTTGACAACTACCAAGTGGGATTCTCTTGGACTTTTTTTAAAACGAGCTACTATGCCCACTGCATGAGCAATATCTCGTTTGTTATGAACCACATAGTTTAGCCTACCAATAATTAATCGCTACTCCTTCTCATTCACCAACACTGAATCATCTTCCTTAGTCAGTTTACAGTCGGTCACCATCGGTGTACCAATCGGTTTGCTCTCCTCCATGCCAAAGGTCTTCAATACCTCTTTGACATACTTGGACTGGGTAATAAAGATACCCTCTTTCATTTGCTAAATCTGTAAACCAATGAAGAACTTTATCTCTCCAATCAGAGACATCTCAAACTCTTTCTTCATTCCATCTGCAAAAGCATGATTCATTTTATCATCTCCTCTAAAGATTATGTCATCTACAAATACTTCAGAGATCAAAATCTAATCACCTTCAAATTTTAGATAGATGTTGCTATCCTCACTTGTTCTCTGAAATCCAATCTTCACAAGATGAGAGTGTAACCATTCATATCATGCCCTAGGTGCTTGTTTTAATCCATACAGGGCTTTGTGTAATCTAGACACCATGTTACTATCTTCTGATAAGGCAAACCCTTTCGGTTGCTCAATATATACTTCCTCTTCTAGGATTCCATTGAAAAACGTAGACTTCACATCAATCTGATAAACCTTAAATCCCTTAAATGCTGCAAATGCAAGTAGCATTTAGATGCCTTCCAGTCTAGCCATAGGAGCAAAGGTTTCTCCATAGTCTTCTCCCTCTTCCTGAGCATATCCTTTGCATACAAGTCTTGCCTTGTTCCTCACAACTATGCCTTCTTCATTTAGCATATTCCTGAAGACCCATTTGGTACCTATGACATTCTTGTGTTCTAGTTGGGTACCAAGGACCATGTTGCATTCTTTTCTATTTGGTCTAGCTCCTCTTCCATTGCTTTAATCTAGTCTTCATATGTAAGTGCTTCTCTGGAAGTCTTGGGCTCTAATTCGGAAATCATGCAAGAGTTTTCTTTCACCTTTCTTCTTGTGAGTATCCCTGCATCTTTATCTCCTATGATTTTCTTCGGATCATGATGCAATTTTACATACCTAGGAATGACTCTAGCTTTTGCTGCTATTTTTTCTTCTTCTTCTTCACTTACCTCTTCTTCTTCTCCTACTACAACTTCTATCGGTACAGGAACACTGAGATCTTTACTTGTTTCTTTCTTAACTGGTTCCTAGAAGGCTATACACGGTTCATCTTCCACTTAATCCCCACAGGTTTCCTTAGGTTTTTCAGGGGATTCATCAACCCTAACATTGATACTCTCAACAATTTTCTGTGTTTTATTGTTGTAGCACTTGAGAGATTTTCTCTTAGTGGAATATCCCAGAAATATTCCTTCATCACTTTTAGCATCAAATTTGCTCAGATGCTCACCTCTCTTGATATAACACTTACTACCAAACACATTGAAATAACTCATAGTGGGAGTTTTCTCAGTCCAATACTCATAAGGGATTTTAACTCTACCTTTCTTGATGAGTACCCAGTTCATAGTATAGACTGTTGTGCTCACCACTTCTCTCCAAAAAGTGTGAGCAACCTTTCCTTGGATCAACACTATTCTAGCTGCTTCAATTACAGTCCTGTTATTCCTTTCTGCTATGCCATTTTGTTGTGGTGTCCTTGGGGAAAACAACTGCCTCTTGATACCGCCATCTTCATAGTACTTGTTGAATTCATTAGAAGTGAATTCACCTCCTTGATCAGTTCTTAGGCATTTTATCTTTTTACCACTTTCCTTCTCTGCTAATGCTCTAAAGGATTTTAACTTTCCAAATGCCTCAGACTTGTCTTTCAAGAATGTGACCCACATCATTCTTGAGCAGTCATCAGTAAGAATCACGAAATACGTATCTCCATGAATACTTCTAGTTTTCATAGAACCACACAAATCAGTATGCACAAGATCAAGTAATTTTTCTGCTAAAAAAGACTTACCTTTGAAAGTTGAGGAAGACATCTTCCCAAGTTGACATTCTTTGCACAAAGAATTATCTGGTTTGTTCGGCAAAGGTAATCCTCTTACTGCCTTGATCTTACTAGCCTTTACAATATTATCAAAGTTCATATGACAAAGTCTCCTATGCCATATCCAACTATCATCAAACTTTGCCATTAGGCATCGACTTATCTTGGCATTCAACTGAAATAGGTTACCTCTGGTCTACTTACCAATGGCAATAAGTTCACCACTTTTACCATTTATACTGCTGACTCCACCTTTGAACTCTAGAACGAGTCCTTTATCATTTAGCTGAGCAACACTCAATAGGTTATGCTCAAGACCTTCTACCTAGTAGACATCATCTACACTACTTTTTCCAGTCAGTGAGATGGATCCTTTACCTTTCACCAAACATGGTGCATCATTGCCAAATCTAACAACACCTCCATCATATTCTTCTAGAGACAAAAACTTTCTCCTATCACCAGTCATGTGGTGAGAACAACCACTATCAATTATCCACTCATTAGAGTTGTCAATGCAAGAGACAAGTTCTTTCTTGTCAGAAACTTCTTCCTTTACAGCTACAAATACCATGTCTTCATTTTCTTCATCCTTAGATTCTTCATCAGTAATACCTTCATCCACTGCAACAAGACAATTTCTTATATTTCCTCCTTTATACTTTCTAAACCTATCTAGTTTATCCTTATTCTCATTGTTAGGATAGTTAACAGCTATATGTCCTATCTTATTGCAGGAAAAACATTTTAAAGGAAGCTTACCTCTGTATTTTCCAGTACCTTTTGGAAGTCTCTTGGCAATAAGAGCTTCAAACTCAATCAGAATTTCTTCATCATCCATACCTCTTCTTTCCATGGATTCGTAACTGGTACTTGCTTCTTTTCCTTTTCCGGTTGGTGCAACAGAGTCTCTAAAAGATGACTCAGTCTTTTGAACACTGCCATCATAGCTATTTAACTCATATGCAGTTAACTTTGCAATGATAGAGTCTAAGGATACCTTGGGTTTGTCAATAGACCTTAGTTTCTAAATAGTAGCAACTCTGATTGCATGGACTGGTAACAATGATCTCAAGACTTTACTAACAATGGTGGCATCATCAATTGTTCCACCAATTTTCTTGATATCTCCAACAATAGTCTTGTCTTATGCCATATTGTTGAATGGTCTCACCTTCAACCATCCTCATGTCTTCAAATTTTCCTCTAAGGCTCTCTTCCTTAGATTGTCTAACATGCTCATCACCACCATAAATAGTTTCCAATGTGTCCCATACATCTTTAGGAATGTCCTTATCTTGTACATCAATGAACTCAATATCAAACAAAATGCTAATAAGGGCTTCCATGACTTTCCCATTTTCTTGAATCTCTCTTTTTTTATCATCAGTTAAAGTGCTAGTGGGAATTACATAGACATTTTCAACATAGCTCCAGTGTTGAGCACCGCACCCAAACTCTTGATATAGATCTTCATTCTGTCCTTCCATATTTTGTAGTTATCTCTATTAAACTTTGGACCTTCTCTCTTCATCATTAAGTCAGGATATTTTACCTCAAGTGGTTAAGTTTATATCACCGAGGACCTGGAGTTGCTCTAATACCAATTGATGAATAACGATGAACAACATATTCCCTAACTGGTACTGAGAGTTGGGGGGGGGGGGGGGTGAATCAGTACAGTCAAATACTTTCTAACAATCTTTTCAAGCTAAAACAACACTAACTGGTTGTCTTCATTACTAAACTTAACCATGGCAATATCGGTTAAACACAGTAAGACTTCAAACAACATAGACCAGTAAGTCTGAACACTTAAAATACATTTAATACTTGATAACTACTTTACCCATAAACATATGCATGTGGTGTGTCACCAATACCATAACCATTAGCTCTGCATGCATAATCACTTAAACAAAGAACACTTAATCATCACATGAAAAATGCACAACACATGACACACAAATTTTTCACATGGAAACCCAAATGGGAAAAACCACAGTGGGGATGAATACCCACAAGCTTGTTTTTGAACTCTTTTGAAGCTCGCTCTGTTAGGAGCCTAGTCCGGTTAAAAACTTTACAATAAAGTTTTGTTAGGAACCGATCCTATTAAAGATCACCCAGTTAAGGGATGGCTATATACCCTGTTAAAGGTTGAAACCCTGTTAAAATTTACCTTGCTAGAGGATTTGAAGAACTCAATGAATCTTGAGTCACCTGGTTAGAGGATTTACAGTAAGCCTATTAAAGCTACCCGGCAAAGGGATTTTCCTTTTGTTGAAATGGTTAGAATACAATAGGTAAAGCTTTGATATGATAAAAACACTATATTGTAAGGTAGATCGTTTTCAGTTCCTCTACTTTTGCAATCACACTCTATACTTTTCTCTTACTGGTCTGGCAAGTATCTCATTGCTTGGATACACACACAACATTTGCCAACAACTTACAATAACAAACATCATCGACCTTAAAGACAACAATTAGGTCGGTAGCATAAACCCTAAACCCTAAGCATTTTAGGTTTACAATACAAGTGGTCCAATCCTAACCATCCAAACACTTTGCATAGAGCAATACAATTTCAAACATATCACAAGACAATATGCATCATCTAATCTTCACCGCACATAGAAATCAGTAACTCATGACACTTTCTTCTCATACCGCTAAGAAGAATGTTCATTCCTGAGGTAGACATGTAATGTAGTCGATCTTCTCATGCAAGATCCTCAAGGAAATCCTTCACGTGCACAAAGCTAATGTGGCATCACAATCTCATCTTCATCTCTTAGCTAACTTAACATAGAATGTCATCGGTTGCATCATACAAGTGAGATTTCCAAACTGGAAACCCTATAATTGAGACTGCCAACCGATAGTCACACTCAGTGAAACCCCGACACCGGTTCACTGCATTTCTTCATACTGATTTGCCAACTTCCAATCTACTTACCGGTTCACTTACACTTATTGACATCAATGACAACATACATTATCATCATATCAACATGTCGGTTCATCATATGCCAACACATTTAAGCCCGCTTGCTCGAATGACAATGATTTCTATGAATACCACGGCAATAAAGGTCATAATACAACAAGTTGCTACAAACTAGAGAACCTCATACAAGATCTCATTGATTCAAGGCGACATTACTATGGATTCTAGTAAGACACCAAACACAGATCATACCATGTTCAAAGATCAAAGGAAAGGCTTCTAGTTCCAATGCACAAAACAATAATGCCAATTATACTAATGTTGCATTTTATTATGCCATAAACACACTTAGTGCAATATATGACATAGTGATTGTCACCACTAGAAGATCAAAGCTCACATTGCAAGGGGTAACTTCAAACCCCCCTTCAACAAATAGCATTTACAATATGGTGGATTAGTTGAAGTGAAATCTAGCTCAAATTTTATTATTTGAGTTACTGCGCATCTCGCCAGCTCATAAGGCAGTCCTTGACAAAGCATTACAAGATTCAGTTGTTGCCAGAGATATTAACAAGAACACATTCCATTCCATGGTTGGAAACTTGGCAACTTCAAAGGTCGCATTCACTGAGTAAGATGTACCTACATATTGACCCATGCATAATGATCCCTTACACTTGAAAGCTTTGATTGACCAAAAGAAAGTTCAAAGAGTATTTATAGATGGTGGAGCTGGCCTTAACATACACACATTGCATTTGATTAAAGATTTAGGATATTCTGAACATTATATTGATTCTACTAATAGAATAAATATCAAAGCTTATGATGATGAGGAACACCCTTCTAAGGGTGTAGTGACTTTGCCAATACAAATAGGACCAGTCACAACAGACATCACCTTTCAAGTCCTAAACAAAGAATTGGGGTACAATATTCTATTAGGTCGTTAATGGATAGATGCCATGTAGGAAGTACCATCAACTTTTTACCAATGTGTGAAGTTCCCATACAATGGCATTGAGATCACCATTCACGGTGACCCAAACCCTTTTCAACACTGCAATTATTTAAGGGCAAGCATAGACAATCAAGTACCAAAAAATCAAACATCTCCACTTCACTTACAATTGGAATTGTTGAAAGTCACAAAAATAAATAAAAATACACCTACCACATATTCTTTACAAATTAAGGAAGTTGGTTGTGGGTAATATTCCATTTCAAGTACCTTGAATGGCAGACAATCATCCCTTTTGCCTAGGTCTTTTGGGAAGCCTTAGAACATAGTGATGAAGCAAGATAAAGGAAAAGAGATAGTGAAGTACTCAGATTCATACTCTTTCATTAGATGGGGAGACTTACAAGAAGAATCTCTAAAGGGAGATTTTAATTAGTGGATATATAGAGAAGAAGATGACATGACAATACCCAGGTTACCTCTACACTAATATGGCAACAGTTTCATGATGCTACAAAAACATGGGCATGATGGTACCACAGGATTGGGATTAAAGAAGCAAGGCAGATTAGAACCTGTTTTACCACATGAAAACCCAAATAATCAAGGTTTGGGATATAAACATGTACCAAAGATAACAGAGGCAAGGCAATGTACACTAGATATACTGAACAAGCCTAGGATACCCTCAAAATACATACCTCATAGTTTATTAACAATACGAGTATTTTCCTCTTCATCTCAAAGAAGCAGGAGAGCACCAACATATCCTAGTATGGAATCAGATGGTGAAGATATGAGGCAACTTCTACAAGAAACTAACACAAAATCATCTAGCAATATAGTACCAAAAACATCTGAACAAGCAAATATGGTAATAGATATTGTCGTGCATGTGAAGTAGGGTAGCTGCAGCTACAAAACAAACACTCCATAGATCATTACAAGCATGGCTACCAAATTTAAATCAAACAAAAGATAAACCGTGATAAAGAGACATATCGACTCCTAAGAGATGCGAGTATGGATTTTCTCTCAGATTTGGATAAGCAATCCCAATGACTTGACTACACGTACATGAAGGATTTGAAATGATGATAATATGAAAGCTAGATGAGACTGATTATGATAGATTGATCCAAGAGTATAATTAAGCTAATGATATGCATGATTAAACTATGATGTTGATGGAATTAAGCTAGAAAATGATCAAATTAAACTAGATCTAAGATGAAATTGCCTATAATAACAATGCTCAAATGATATTCTAGAATGGATATGCCTATAGTAACAATGCCTAAATTAATATGAGATGGGATCCTTTGTGCTCCAAAGTGGGGGATATTTATAAGTGTAGATGGAGGAAATGGATTGAATACAAGATTCAATCTTCCAACATCCAACAATGAAGTACCTGCAAAACACACACATGCAAATGCAAATATCTAAGCTAAAACACACATGCATTCAACAAAAATCCACTCCATTGCACTCTTATTCCCCAAGATTTTACATTTAATATATATTTTCTCTCAGAAGCACTTATGCAAAAAGCTATGAGGAAATCAAGATTTGAGAATGCGAAGATAGCGGATAAGATGTTAAGATAATGGGATGCAAATTGACATAAGTTCAATGCATAAAGATGAGATTCCCAAATAAGAGAGGGGGCCTTGTTTAAATAAATTTTCTCCTAGCGAGTTCATGTTGTCAGATGAATATGGGATAATGCAAGATTAGTGGTATAGGGAAGATGAGTGGTAAATGGGAAATGGTAAGTGGTAGGAGGAGATATTTGAGGGTTTTATTAAATAAATAGAGAAATGTGTATAACGTGAATGCATGAAGGTGTATGCATGAATATGATATAATATTTTATTTAATAAATTTAATGGATAAATGATAAGATATTAATAATAATATAATAAAAGATGGAAATTATGAATAATGAATTATGGAGAAATAATAATGTAATAATAAGGACTCGGTCGATGTTCGGAGAAATTTAAAATTAAATGAGGAAAAATTAATGGAAATTTTTATGTGTCTACATTTTGTCCCTCTTTGAGACAATGCAGCTTGTCGCATTGTTTCAAAGAAAATGATCAACTGATATATGCCCTAGAGGTGTCCTGGTAAGGATAATGATTGATTAGCTATGCCCCCTTGAGAGATTGATTGAACATAATGATGGAGATTGATCTCTCGATAGATCGCGAGAGAGAATATTGGATGATTGATATTACACAAATGATTAGATTGAGATATACATTTAATAGAAATGCACAGTTGATGAGGTGTAACTGAACAATTGATGGAAATGAACACTATAGTCGAATTGATAAGCTGATTAAGCTGATTGAGCTAATTAAGTTGATAGGGATTGATGCTAGCGCAAGATAAGGTGATCCAATGATTGATTGATTGATCTAGGGCATTGAGATTACAAGAAGCAAGGTGGTTGATAAAGAGATTAAAGATTCAGAGACATTGCATCAATTAGATAAAGTGTTTGATTGACCACACTAGAATAGGAAGAATGAAGAAGATGATGAAAGAAATGATGAAAAAGATAGATGAGAAGGAGGATGAGAAGAGAAAAGTAATGATCATGAGAATGATGAGAAAGAGGATATAAAAGTTATGAGAATTCTTGTGCTTTTTAAGTGCTTGTATCATCATCGATCTTATTATAGAAAAAGGCAAAAAATCATTTGGATATCAATTAGACCCAAATGAATCAGTCACACCAATTATGAGAAAGAAAATATATCAAACAGTAAAGGAATGCCTCAATGTGTATCAGACCAATATGTCCTTTAAGCGATCATGCCCTAAGACGTGTCATCATATTCCTAAGGAATATCCCGCAAGAAGCAAACATGTGAACATGCCCCATCCTCGCCTTTATAGTCAATGACATCCTGGAGATAAAATCTCTAGTCAGAGACATCCTGGAAAAGCTAAAAGATATGTCACCAAAAAAGAAAATCAGAAACAATCAAGAGAAAATAGGCAAACAAGCAAATAATATGTTTCATGCCGAATGTTTTTTTTGTTCACAGTTAATGTGTTTAGTTTTAATAAGTCAATCAGATGTTTTTATGTTTGCTTAATCATAATCTTGTCATGTCATGAATTCATTGAAGTGCAAAACTGCATGCTTGTTGTAATGCCCCGACAGGAAACCCCGAAGGGATAAAGCCATAACACAAGAATAGAGTGCAATAATTTCCTTTTTTTAAATTTACACAACATAAAGATACAACAAAATATCAAAGATTCAAATTAAATAGCGGAAGACATCAACTACCACCTAAAGAGTCTCCCAATGTGATTACTTAATTATACAATTAACTTAACTCACACAATTAATCCAATAAGTTGATTATCTTATAACGAGAGAATTCCTAAACAAGGATAATTTCTTTTAGATAGATGAAAATATAAATCAAGTGCTAATGTTTATCTATTATGATTCATTCATACCTTACATTCAAGCTTTTCATTAAAATATAAGCCATGCATCTAATATTCTAACACACTAGAATTTCATCATAAACATATGAGATCTTTCATGCACACTTAATTTCCTTAATAATGATTGAATATAATCCATTATCCTAAGCTACATTCTTTCATATTCCAATTTAATGCATTCAAGAAAGGACTGCATATAAGCATTTAAAGTTAATTCCATCTTATCCACTTATGCAATCTAACATAAGCTATTCATACATGATAACACTAAACATGAAACATAAGGACAAAAGCATCACATAACAACAAGATGATCTTGGAGTTCACCCCTAAAGGGCTAAATCTCTAGGTCTTCTCAACTAGAAGACCCCTCTGATAATTAATAAAGTTACAAATACATGAGGCTCTCATAATTTACAATCCTGCCATCAAGGCAAAACATAATCAATATACAAATGACCACATCGGTCAATAAATACATAAACGATCCCTGAAAAGAAAAGGATCCAGCTAAACATAATCGAAGCTAATACAAGGTCCATAAGAGCATCCACAAAACTGAGTCATCACCACCCAAGGTCTAACATGAAACCAGGTACTCACAAGGGCATAAGCAATAGGACGACTCCACAAAAGTGATCCTATCAAGACCATACATCAACACACACTAGCAAACATAGAGAAAAGTGTCATCACACAACCTGGTATGGCTACCTTGGTAGGTCTTCATAGGTTCCGGCCCCATACACAGGGTTACCCTGGCAACCTAATACAAACCTCCGGCCCATCCAAGCCTCATGTGGACCCACACATCCTTTCATGAAGATAAGGATGATGGTATGCCATTTCAGGCCTTCTCACAACATGTCGAGTCTATGTTAGCACTTGTCTCATGTGTGAGGCACAATTATCTTACTTAGAGATTACATTATAATCTACTATTAGGTTATCACTTATTAGATTCACTTTTGATCAGTTACCCAGCAACCACTTTGGACGCGGCCTCCAATCGAAAGCCACTTCCCATATGACACAAGACTATACTCAAGCGACCTCAGAAACCAAGGAATACACATGGTCAGACGAACGGAGTTCAAAAAGGAGGGAACCTCCATTTGGTCAATCACGACTCAAAAGAGGCACTCACAAAAGGGATATGACCAAATATGACACCACCACAAAACTATAGTCAAACTTGAGACTGAGGACTGAAACAGGTACCCAAATAAAGCATACGACAGGGTCCAATCAAACAAAGAAAGGCTTGCCATTACTGAAGCAAAAGAGAATACAGAAATTAAACTCGCATAGGCAATAACTAGAGGATACAATCTTTCTCCAAATTAATTTAGACATTACATGTCGATCAAGTTTTCTAAATGATCTAAGATAGATTGCAGTTATCTACCTCCTCTAGGAATAGGTTCTTGGTTTTCTAACTCTCTAAGGTTCATTGCATCGAACACACATAATAAGCCATAATGAGTTCTCAAACCAAGTTCACATAAATATAATCAGACAACCATTAACCAATTAAATAACATATTTAATCTTCAATTAAAACATCATTGACATACTAGTTCAAAATAAATCCTACAAATTTGTCTTTTCCAGAACCAATTTATACTATATAGATCAAGGAAATATACATATTTAAGGAAGCCAAATCAAGAAAATCCATTCCTAGATTAATAGATTGTTTCCTTGAGCATATAAAGAAAATTACTAAAATTAACTATTAATTAATGAATATATTTATTAATCCATGATGAATTAAATATAACAAATTAATAATTAATAGCAGAATTAACAAATTAAGTATTTAATTACAAAAATATGCATTAACAATAAAATACAATTTTGAAAATTAATTAATGTATATTGCCTCTCATACAATTAATTAATTACAACTAATCGTAATTTATTAATTAAATGCCATATTTAAGCTTTATTAAAAATCAATTTAAAAAACATATTAATAATAATAAATTATTATTATTATATATATATTTTTATTTATATAAAAATATATATTAAAAAAAACATTTCTTTTTAACGAAAATATTATATAAATATATTTCTTTTTAAATAATAAAAAAATATATTAAAAAAAAACATTTTAATTTGCAAGAATACAAAAAATACGGGGGAGGGTACTGATGTGGTTTTTTTTTTTGTTTTTGTTTTATAAAAAGTTTTCCAAAAGACAAACCCTCATTTTTTTAAACAGTCTCATTGTGAGATTTAAAATGAAAATTTCCAACAAGAAGAGGTTTCCAAAATTGGAAGGATTTGTTGGAATAACCAACCAAATAAATAATCTTTTGGGCATAAGGAAGCTCATTTTTCATACAATAAACAAGCAATCAGCCAATCTTAACCAATATTAACTAATTCCACAATGATTCATAACCTTGAGGGAATCAATGGAGAAATTAAAACCAAATAGCATGAAGAATATCCAATGCCCATTTTTTTTAAATTTAAACAATAACTAATTGATAACTAGAATTCCTACCTCAATATGCATTCCTGGAAAGGATCTGATGGAGAGCCCCAACCTACAGCTCAAGGAATTCTTCTCCTTCCAAAATCCCCAAATCTTTCATCCAAGATATTTTCCAAAAAAAAAAAATTTCTCCAAAAAAATTCAATCCCTCATATTTTCCAAAAGTCTAGGTTATATGGAAAAGTTTGACCAAAAATCCCATTTTTGGATTTAAATTTTTTATTTAAAATAAATAATAAAAATCTTTATTTTCCAACTATATCAATAAATTAAATTGCTTTTCAATTCAAAATTGATTTTCTCAATTAATTCAATTTAACCTTTCTATTTCCAAAATGGTAAGAAGATAAAATTAATTCTATTTCAATTAAAATTAAATCTTTCTTTTCTTAGGAATAAACATAATACATTTAATATTTAAATTTAACCATTTAATTGAACTTGCTCCCAATTTAAATCAAGCAATTCAAATTAACGATAAATCACATAAAGAAATTCTTTTTTCATTTAGTCCATTAATCTTTAATGCACAAACACATATTTAATCAAATTAAATACTAGGGACTAAATTACTCAATTTCACCATACACACCAAACACGCAAACCAAGAAGGTCAACCAGACAGACGACTCGCAAACCCAAACAAAAGGGAATATCGATGATGACTGATGATGCTCACTTGAGCATGACTATGTTCAACTAGGGTCTTATGACCACCTAATCCAACTCTAAGGATTAAAGAGTTACACTCAAACCTGCAAATCCAGGTGAAGACAAACCTCGCACTCATGTGGCGTTGTACCTAAAATCTCATGCAACCAAGAGTCATACATGCATACATATATAAACTTAATGAAAGCGTTAGCCCAATATAATAACATGAAATAGGAACACTAAACAACTTGCATACAACTGGTGCGAAAACCACATTAATAGATATGCACTAAATCAACACATCTGACTATAATCATTATATTATGATAAAATAACCAAGATTAAACCGAGATTATAAATTGATTAGGGCAGGGGTACTACATTCTCTCCCCCTAGGTTCCGACTTACTCCTGGAAGTCGTAAGGCTAGATGGAGAACATGTCGCACGCATAAGCCCTGAAACTCATTCAACAAATATCAAATTGCACATAGGAATCTTTCCATAAATAAATGAAATATTATTGCTAAATCCTTTATGAATCCCATTACTCATTGGCAAGATACATCTAAATCCATACATTTCTTATAACATTCTATGAATTATCCACAATCATAGCAGAGAAATAAGAATCTTCTCCCTTTCATTACAGCAAATTAATGCATTACAAAAAGGTAGACAACAATTACCATACTCATCTATCAATCATGACAAGAAAACATGCCATCATGATCAATTTCTTTTACCAATCCATCATTTTCATAAAACTTTATCGCAAAGAACTAGCTTCAAAATTGAATTTCTACAACCAAGTTAAACTTTCATGAAATAAGAGCAATGTAAATAACTCAATTGTTTACACTTGCCAGGCATAAGAAAGCCTTCTAATGACTATGTCCCATAACATAGTGACAAGTTAGCACAATTTACTCCATGATACACATAATAACCATCCACATAACTGGAATGCACAACTGAAAAGGCCACATGTGAGCAAGTCTAATGCTCGGTCAAAGATAACATGCACGATCAACATCTCTATGCTTGATCTCAGAACAACAATATGATCATAAATATCCATTATCTCACTCAAAGGCTCGATGGTGTTAGGCACACCATAGCCATGCTACCTTCCATACAAGATCTTCGTGAACATCCCTTGTTGAGTAAGGTGGTTAGCCTCCAAGAGATAGTCACCATACATAGGTAGGTAGTGGATCCTAGCTGCATCACAACCTCACATACCCTCATCCTCAAGGTTCCTTATTTCCACTTCCTTGTACACACTCTAACAAGTTTCTATCATATGTCCTTGGAGAGGAATTTCACATTTCAACACAAGACCAACATACAAAAACAATAAGGATAAACTAGTTTAGCCACAAAAGTACAGATGAATAAAGATAATAAATCATCAATTCCAATAGTAAGGCAATAAAATAATCCAAAATTGCAACACCAAATCAAAAGTGCAAAAGATCACAAGATCATGGCTAAACCTTCAAAGTCAAAGTAAAATAAATTGCTAGTCCCCAAAGAAATATAAAGAATATCACAACTACACATAACACCACTATGTGACTAGCATCTAGCCACCAATGAGGAAGGAAGGAACAATCGTCTAGCTATTGCAGTAGCTCTTCATGTGGTGCGATATAGTCACACTACCCACATGGCATGGCGGTGTGCACCTCGACATCACCCCGCATCACGTCATCACGTGGCATGGCAATACCCCAAGTGGAGAAGACAAGCAATGGACGTATCCCACATGGTAGTGTACCTCACGGAAAAAAAAGCATGCGCAGGTCACGTCCCGCATAGCGACGTATCTAATAGGATACTCATCGTAAGTTAGAGGTATACCTGAATAAGGTCCACCCACATGCCCACCAACACATACTAACTGGCAGCTCATGTGGATAAACCTACCTTTCATGAAGACAAGGCAAAGGATCCTCCAAAATACACCATAACTATGCTCAAGAAATGCCATCAAAATGCTCAAATAAAGGAAAGGAATAGGCTGGCACACATAAACCTATAAATAGATTCATCAAAAGGGAAAGTATTGAGTACACCTTTGATATAGTTTTATAGTATAACTATATCATTCCTTGAAATAGAGAAGCTAAAGTTGCTTCGTGCCGACATTACTCGTATGCCAATCCATACTATTCAAGGAATGGTGACTTCTAATTCTACCCCTTAACATACTGAGTTACCCACAACCCGAGGTTTGGTACTCAGTAGGGAAACAAATAAGCAACATCACATAAACAGTATGGTTTCCCATACTCATAAGCAACATATCCTCCATGGTTGATTACTTCACCAATCCATGGGCACATATAATAAGTACTGGTTTCTTACAATACACACAAGTACACCAGTACTGGTTTAGTCACATTTATGGGGAGTACTTTTTAGTACGCTAACATCTATTCAAGGAAGATTTTAATTATGCTCCTTGCATGAATAACTGAATCAAGCTTATTCTAGAAACAAGTACTAAAATTATTAACAATTCACAATTACATAAGGAAATAACATCATTCCTATATATTTCTCAAATCTCACTAAGCATTCAAAACCACGTTACTAACTATGAAAATTCTTTTCCAAAAAGGACTTCCATCTTTCAATATGAAGCCAAAATGCAATAGTACAATTTCACATGCATTATAAACATTCTATTTAAATCAATGCACTCTTTAATACCATTTCTAAAAAATCTTATAATCTAGGCAAAGAGAAGGGAAAGAGAGCTTGATAATCAAACTATTTCCTACAAAGACACAAGATAAACAAGGTCACACTACAATATAAAATTGCTCACTATAAGCCTATCATTTTAATTGCACGGTTTTCATTTTGTTACCATTTTAGAAGAGTATCAATCGAACTAACATGACATTTCCAATTATTATGGTTGCAACAGAATATTCTACTTTTCCAAACAACAGAGATTAAAATAGGTAATCTTATTGATGATGCAAGGTCTCTTGAGAACACTCACTACTATAATACAATAAAGACACATGTCATAATTTGCATCCTATCATTGAAAATCAAATTACGATCAAAAGGTAAGCAAGGAGCTATCACCAAAATAATACATATTAATGCATGCACATCAAACAAGCTTGCCATTTGCACTTACTAAACATAATAAGGTAATTACATATATCCAAAAGCAAGTTCAATGGAGCATTGCTAAAATAGATCTTCGGTTCAACTAGTTTAATGCAACACATAAAACAATCTTTCATGGAGCACATTAATATATTCTCGAAGCTACTATAACATGTTCCCTTTAATACTTCTTTTTACAAACAAAGCAGTTTCCCATAACAACTATCCACATATTAATGCGCATTACATAAGATAGAATTTAATTATGTTACTCCTACATTACACATGGAGAATTCTTTAATGTAATCATACAGTTTTCTCCCAACAACCAATATTAACTTTCAACCCAAAGCCCTTTTATTATCTAAACACATAAGCGTCATAGGGTTCACACAAGGGTTCAAGAAGTCACAACCTTTCTTTTGCAAAAAGGAAAACTCAAATCTAAGATAATTACACATACCCCAAATATTTTAATTTTTAGAAAGAGGGAGAGAGAGGAGGAAGGGTTATAACCATTCAATTTGCTCCAAAATAAAAATTCAATATCTACCATACAAGTCCTTCAAGTGGACAACACTAAGCTAGATCGTACTCTTAAACAAACATAGTTTGCACTTTCAGATTCAAGACAAGCACAAACCAACCCAAATGGATTAGTCTAAAGAGCACAACAATCAATAAGGAAGGTACATACGACTCTCTTTCAGAATATGAGTAATCATAGACCAAGACATCAATAAGCACATATAATCATTCAAAACACCAACATCAAGAAGGTGAGACCAAGGTGTGAACACACACATTACACACAAGTTAAGGTCTGCTCAATCACTCACATACACAAGGGAGGACAAGCATGCACGTAAGGTCAATACACCTCACAACAACTAAGGGCACAACAAAACTAGAGATCCCAGTGTTTGTAACATGGGCTCTGATACCAAATGTAATGCCCTGCCAGGAAACCCCGAAGGGATAAAGCCATAACACAAGAATAGAGTGCAATAATTTTATTTTTTTTAAGTTACACAACATTAAGATACAACAAGATATCAAAGATTCAGATTACATGGCGGAAGACATCAACTACCACCTAAAGAGTTTCCCAACATGATTCCTTAATTATACAATTAACTTAACTCACACAATTCATCCAATAAGCTGATTATCTTATAACAAGAGAATTCCTAAACAAGCATAATTTCTTTTAGATAGATGAAAATATAAATCACATGCTAATGTTTATCCATTATGATTCATTCATACCTTACATTCAAGCTTTTCATTAAAATATAAGCCATGCATCTAATATTCTAACACACTAGAATTTTCATCATAAACATATGAGATCTTTCATGCACACTTAATTTCCTTAATAATGATTGAATATAATCCATTATCCTAAGCTACATTCTTTCATATTCCAATTTACAGCATTCAAGAAAGGACTGCATATAAGCATTTAAACTTAATTCCATCTTATCCACTTATGCATTCTAACATTAGTTATTCATACATGATAACACTAAACATGAAACATAAGGACAAAAGCATCACATAACAACAAGATGATCTCAGAGTTCACCCCTAAAGGGCTACATCTCTAGGTATGCTCAACACCAAGAACCCTGTGATAATTAATAAAGTTATGAATACATGAGGTTCTCATAATTTACAATCCTTCCATCAAAGCGAAACATAATCAATATACAAATGACCACATCGGTCAATAAATACATAAACAATCCCTGAAAAGGAAAGGATCCAGCTGAACATAATCGAAGCTAATACAAGGTCCATAAGAGCATCCACAAAACTAAGTCATCACCACCCAAGGTCTAACATGAAACCAAGTACTCACAAGGGCATAAGCAACAGGATGACTCCACAAAAGTGCTCCTATCAAGACCATACATCAACACACACTAGCAAACGTAGAGACAAGTGTCATCACACAACCTGGTATGGCTACCCTGGTAGGTCTTCATAGGTTTCGGCCCCATACACTAGGTTACCCTAGCAGCCTAATCTGAACCTCTGGCCCATCCAAGCCTCATGTGGACCCACACATCCTTTCATGAAGACAAGGATGATGGTTTGCCATTTCGGGCCTTCTCAAAGCATGTCGAGTATGTGTTAGCACTCATCTCATGTGTGATGCATAATTATCTTACTTACAGATTACATTCTAATCTACTATTAGGTTATCACTTATTAGACTCACTTTTGATGGGTTACCCAGCAACCACTTTGGGCGCGGCCCCCAATCGAAAGCCACTTTCGATATGACACAAGACTATACTCAAGCAACCTCAGAAACCAAGGAATACACATGGTCAGATGAACGGAGTTCAAAAAGGAGGGAACATCCATTTGATCAATCATGACTCAAAAGAGGCACTCACAAAAGGGATATGACCAAATATGACACCACCACAAAACTATAGTCAAACTCGAGACCGAGGACTGAAACAGGTATCCAAATCAACCATACGACAAGGTCCAATCAAACAAAGCAAGGCTTGCCATTACTGAAGCAAATGTGAACACAGAAATTAAACTCGTATAGGCATTAACCAGAGGATACAATATTTCTCCAAATTAATTTAGACACTAAATGTCGATCAAGTTTTCTAAATGATCTGAGACAGATTGCAGTTATTTATCTCCTCTAGGTATAGGTTGTTCTTGGTTTTCTAACTCTATAAGGTTCATTGGATCGAACACACATAATAAGCCATAATGATTTCTTAAACCAAGTTCACATGAATATAATCAGACAACCATTAACCAATTTAATCTTCAATTAAAACATCATTGACATACTAGTTCAAAATAAATCCTACAAATTTGTCTTTTCCAGAACCAATTTATACTATACAGATCAAGGAAATATACATATTTAAGGAAGCCAAATAAAGAAAATCCATTCCCAGATTAACAGATTGTTTGCTTGAGCATATAAAGAAAATTACTAAAATTAACTATTAATTAATGAATATATTTATTAATCCATGATTAATTCAATATAACAAATTAATAATTAATAGCACAATTAACAAATTAAGTATTTAATTACAAAAATATGCATTAATAATAAAATACAATTTTGAAAATTAATTAATTACAACTAATCGTAATTTATTAATTAGATGCCATATTTAAGCTTTATTAAAACTTAATTTAGAAAACATATTAATAATAATAAATTATTATATATATATATATATTTTTATTTATATAAAAAAATATATTAGAAAAAATATTTCTTTTTAACGAAAATACTATATAAATATATTTTTTTTTAAATAATAAAAAAAAATATTAAAAAAAAACATTTTAATTTGCAAGAATACAAAAAATACGGTGGAGGGTACCCATGTGGACCCCCATGTGTGCCACCCCCTTGGGAGCTCACGCTTCCCCTGGGAAAGCGCTGCTTCGCAATGGGAGCACACAACCCCCATGGGAGTGCTGTTGTTCCCAAAGGGAGCACGCAGACCCCATGGGAAGTGTTGTTGTTCCCAAAGGGACGCGTAGCACCCCATTTCCACGAGGTGGGGGGGGTTTACCCAATATGAAATTTATTTTATTTTATTTTTTTAATTTTATTTTTAAATATAAATTACTATCTAAACACAGTAAAAATAAATAAATAAACAGTCTCACAGAGACTTAAAACCAATTCCCAGCAACATGGTTTTTTTTTGTTTTGTTTTTTTAATTTTAATTTTTTTTTTGTTTTGTTTTATAAAAAGTTTTCCAAAAGACAAACCCTCATTTTTTTAAACAGTCTCATTTTGAGACTTAAAATGAAAATTTCCAGCAAGAAGAGGTTTCCAAAATTGGAAGGATTTGTTGGAATAACCAACCAAATAAATAATCTTTTGGGCATAAGGAAGCTCAATTTTCATACAAGAAACAAGCAATCAACCAATCTTAACCAATATCAACTAATTCCACAATGATTCATAACTTTGAGGCAATCAATGGAGAAATTAAAACCAAATAGCATGAAGAAGATCCAATGCCCATTTTTTTTAAATTTAAACAATAAATAATTGATAACTAGAATTCCTACCTCAATCAGCATTCCTGGAAAGGATCTGATGAAGAGCCCCAACCTGCAACTCAAGGAATCCTTCTCCTTCCAAAATCCCCAAATCTTTCATCCAAGATATTTTCCAAAAAAAATAATTTTTTCTCCAAAAAAATTCAATCCCCCATATTTTCCAAAAGTCTAGGTTATATGGAAAAGTTTGACCAAAAATCCCATTTTTGGATTTAAAATTTTTATTTAAAATAAATAACACAAATCTTTATTTTCCAACTATATCAATAAATTAAATTGCTTTTCAATTCAAAATTGATTTTCTCAATTAATTCAATTTAACCTTTCTATTTCCAAAATGGCAAGAAGATAAAATTAATTCTATTTCAATTAAAATTAAATCTTTCTTTTCTTAGGAATAAACATAATACATTTAATATTTAAATTTAACCATTTAATTGAACTTGCTCCCAATTTAAATCGAGCAATTCAAATTAACGATAAATCACAGAAAGAAATCCTTTTTTCATTTAGTCCGTTAATCTTTAATGCACAAACACATATTTAATCAAATTAAATACTACGGACTAAATTACTCAATTTAACCATACACACCAAACATGCAAACCAAGAAGGTCAATCATGCAGACAACTCACAAACCCAAACAAAAGGGAATACTGACGACGACTGACGATGCTCACTTGAGCACGACTATGGTCAACTAGGGTCTTATGACCACCTAATCCAACTCTAAGGATTAAAGACATACACTCAAACCTACAAATTGAGGTGAAGACGAACCTTGCACTCATGCGGCGTTGTACTTGAAATCTCCTGCAACTAAGAGTCATACATGCATACATATATAAACTTAATGAAAGCGTTAGCCCGATATAATAACATGAAATAGGAACACTAAACAACTTGCATACAACTAGTGTGAAAACCACATTAACAGATATGCACTAAATCAACACATCTGACTATAATCATTATATTATGATAAACTAACCAAGATTATGTTGGTATTTTGGTATGGTTTTGTCATTGATGTCAACACCTACTAAATACACCTACTTTTGAGATCCAGCAACATTCACCGGCAAACAGTTACCGGTATATGATTAACCGGCAAGATATAATGTTCACCGGTACCTGGAATGACATGGAAGACACTTGGTAATGTCGAAGACATCATGTGGACACTTTATTTTGAAGTAATAATCATTGGTATATTCTAATTTGCATATTTGCTTTTACCGGCAAATAGGTCCAGGTTATCTAGGGTTACACTGGCAGGTTTACCTTTTCCAGATCAGCATGGCACGCTATGGAGATGATTTATTATTGTTGTAAATGCATTAAGCCGACATGTTTAATCGGTTATTGCATCAGATATTATATTATTTGTAAAATGTTTTTATTGTAATATCTTGTAGAGATGACCTACTAAAATTGGTCTTAGGGTATGGTATAAATGTAAGATCTTATTTGTAAGATCAAGTGTGGAATGCGAAAAGAATTGTGAGAAGGTATATGGGAGATTAAGCAGAGCTATACATGAACACATCATTTGAAGGTGAAGTTAGGTTTTTGTGGAAGCATATCAGCATTACACCGGTACTGAATCCAGGATATGAAGATGCGATTTTGTGCAGTACATTCTTATTGGATTTAACCATCCAACTGTAGTCAGTGTGACTCCCATGTGTGATTGAGCAGTGAGCTCTAGGCTGTTGGCCTTTCTGCATGTCTTGTACACTTACTATCTGCAGTAGTATCATCTTAATTGTGGGTAAGGTTTCCCACCATGGTTTTTCCCTTACAGGGTTTCCACGTACAAATATTGGTGTCATGTGTTGTGGATGACTTTGTGCTTATCTTTCATGCATTAATTCTTACGGATATAGAAATTTACTATTAACACTGTCTACCGACATACTTAACTGATTTACCAGTATTAAGCATTAAGTTGGTTGATAATTTTTTGGTTTGAATTTATTAGACAACTGATTCAAACCCCCCCCCTTTTCAGTTGTCTCTGGGACCTACAATTGGTATCAGAGCCTAATCCTCTTTTTGCAGAAGTTTAACAACTTGAGGAGATCCAATGTCTACTAATTATTTCAGAAAGGATAGTCCTAAACTTGATGGAACCAACTATGGGACATGGAAAATAAGAATGGAGACACATCTGAATTGCATTGGTAAAGACATCTGGGAAGTTACTAAGAATGGTTATACTACTATTGTAGCTAGTCAGATTGCTCACACTACTTTAGCTAAAGACGAAGAAAATGATTGCAAAGCAAGAGAAGCACTCTTGAGCACATTATCAGATCAACAAATCATGGGATTATCAGATAGGTCCACTGCAAAAGCTATTTGGGATCATTTGGAAACACTGACTAAAGGGGATTCCACAATCAAAATTGCAAAACTTGAAAGCTTCTGAGTTAGGTATGAACATCTGAAAATGGAAGAAGATGAAAGGATTTCTGCTTTTATGGAAAGAGTAAATGAAATTGTTTTGGGTATCAAATGTTGTGGAGGAACCTTGAGTGAAGATGAGATTGTTTCAAAAATCTTAAGAGGTTTGCCACCGGCTTATAAAATGAAGGTTACTGCTATAAATGAGTTGAGAACAATGCCTAATACATCAATAACTAGGGATACATTGATTGGAAAACTTTCAACTTTTGAAATTGAGGAATTTGGTCCTGTTACTACTATAAAAACTGATTTGGCCTTCAAAGCATCAACATCATCTACTCCATCCTTTGACAAATCAAACTGGAGAGCCTTTTACGGAAGAGAACTTGAAGAAACCAGGAAGGAGAATGAAGAGCTTGAAGAACTTGAAGCACTATTTGTAAGAAAAATGCCAAAAGGCCCAATTGGAAGTAAGTATGAAGGTAAAGCACCCTTTAAATGTTTTAACTGCAATAAGATTGGTCATATGGCTTCAAGATGCCCTGATAGACAAGCTAGACTAAGAGAAGAAGCTAGAAGAACATACAAACCTAATCCTGAATATCAGAGATACAGATTTAAGAAAGACAAAGATAAATCTTGTTACACTGTTGATGAAGGTGTGACTAATGATTCTGATGAGGATCCAACAGACAATGGATGGGTCTTTGTTGCTATAACAGAAGATCAACCGGTAGAACAAGCCCTAGCAGCTATAGTTGAATCAAAGGATGAATGGATTATTGACTCAGGATGCTCACATCACATGACTGGAGACAAAGGTAAATTCTTGAACTTTCAAGAATATAATGGAGGTTTAGTAATATTCGGAGATGACAAAGCCTGTTCAATCAAAGGTAAGGGTTCAATATCTCTTGATGGTAAACATAACACTAACAATGTCTACTATGTTGAAGGATTAAAACATAATCTTTTAAGTGTTGGTCAATTAGTTGAGAAAGGTTTTCAGTTACAATTTAAAAATGGAAAATGCAAAATCATGAATAGAACTGGTTTAGAAATTGCTACCGATAATCAGACTAGAGGTAATATCTTTCATTTGAATAACAGTGAAAAGGCATGCTTAATTGCACATATAGATGAAAGTTGGCTATGCCATAAAAGACTATGTCATGTAAATTTTAATTGCATGGTAAAAATTAGTACTTCTAAGGTAGTTAGAAATCTACCTAAAATTGTGAAAGCTCAAAATACAATTTGCAAGGAATGTCAATTTGGAAAACAAGTTAGAGCTAGTTTCAAAAGTATTCTAGAAAAATCCAATAATGCCCTTGATTCAACTCACACTGATTTATGTGGTCTAGCTAGAACTAAAAGCTTACAAGGTGATAGATATTTCATGCTAATTATTGAAAATTATTCTAGAATGTGTTGGGTTACTTTTCTCAGAGAAAAATCAAAAGCACTTGGGAAGCTCAAACTATTCAAAGCAATGGTTGAAAATGAAACTGGTAAGAAAAATAAATGTTTAAGATCAGATCAAGGAGGAGAATTCACTTCTAAAGATTTTAATACATTCTTTGAAGTAAATGGAATCAAAAGACAATTATCAGCACCTTGGACACCACAACAGAATGGAGTTGAAAGAAAAAATAGAACTATTTTGGATGCAGCAAGAAGTATGTTATCAGAAGCAAATCTACCACATGTGTACTAGAGAGAGGCAACAAGCACTGCTGTCTATACATTCAACAAAGTTCACATCAAAGGTGAAACCGGTAAGACCCCTCATGAACTATGGTTTGGTAATACTCCTACTCTTAAGTATTTCAGAATTTTTGGAAGTAAATGTTATATTAGACGAGATGAGTATATTGATAAGTTTGATCCTAGAAGTGATGAAGGAATATTTCTTGGTTATTCATCTAAGAGTAAAGCATATAGATGTTTTAATAAAAGATTATAGAAAATTGTTGAGAGTACAAATGTAAAGATTGATGAACAATTCAGAGGAACTTCAAGGTATATAGACTCTGAACTGGGAATAGAAATTATGACAAATGGACCTACATTAAATCCACTAGTATAGAATGATGATCCAGTTACTCCAGTATCATCAGAGGATTCCATAGTAATTGAAGAACAACAACAGACTAAGACACCCTGGTATGTAAGACTGAATCACTCTGAAGATCAGATAATTGGAAGCAAACTTAAAGGAGTCATGACAAGAGGAAGATTGGAAAATGAAGAGGTATGTCTTATTTCTCAAATTGAACCATTATCTATCAATGAGGCATGTGAAGATAAATTTTGGATTAAATCTATGGTATAATACTTGGACATTAGTTCTCTGGCCTAAAAATAAAAATGTAATTGGAACCAAATAGGTATTTAGAAACAAACTCAATGAAGATGGTAAGGTTGTCAGAAATAAAGCAAGACTAGTGTGTAAGGGATATTCTCAGAAAGAAGGAGTTGATTACAATGAAACCTTTGCACCGATAGCCAGGAATTGAAGCAGTTAGATTATTCTTGGCTTTTGCAGCTCACAAAGATTACAAAGTTTATCAAATGGATATTAAATGTGCATTTTTGAATGGAGATCTTGAAGAGGAAGTCTATATTGAACAACCTGATGGATTTTCCTTGACAGATGACAATGATATGGTTTGCAGATTAAGAAAAACTTTGTATGGATTAAAACAAGCTCCAAGAGCTTGGTATGCAAGATTGGATAAGTATCTTTTAAAGATTGGTTTTCCTAATGGAAATGCAGATAGCAATTTATATTACAAAGTAACTAATGATGACATCTTGATTATTGAAGTATTTATTGATGATATAATCTTTGGAGGATAAGATGAATTATGCAAAGAATTTTCTCTTGAAATGCAGCAAGAATTTGAAATGTCTATGATAAGAGAAATAAAATTCTTTTTAGGATTGCAGATTTTACAGACTGATAAAGGCATATTTTTGAGTCAATCTAAGTACTTGAAAGAACTACTTAAGAAATTTGGGATGGAGAACTCTAAACTGGTAAGCACACCTATGACTACAAATGACAAATTATCTCAAAGGGATGAATCTACACCTATTAATCCAACTAGATACAAATCTATGATAGGAGGTTTACTATATTTGACACAAACCAGACCTGATATTATGAATGGAGTATGTATAGTTTCTAGATTTCAGAGTAATCCTAGAAAAAATCATGAATCAGTAGTAAAAAGGATTTTCCAGTACTTACAAGGCACAACAAATCTTGGATTATGGTATCCTAAAGATGAAAATTTTGATCTATATGCATACATAGATGCAAATTGGGCAAGAGATGTGGATGATAGAAAAAGAACCATTGGAGGAGTATTCTTTCTTGGAAAGAGATTAGTTTCTTGGTTAAGTAAGAAATAGAGTTGTACATCTTTATCAACAGCAGAATCAGAGTATGTTGCAGCAGCAACAAACTGTACAAAGGTACTTTGGCTTAAGCAAATGTTGAAAGACATAAAGGTAAAATGCAAGGAGCCTATTACTATATATTGTGATAACACTGCAGTAATTGATATATCTAAGAATCCAGTATTACATTCTACAACAAAACATGTTTCTATCAAACTGAATTTTCTAAGGGAAAAAGTTGAAGAAAAGGAGATAAAACTGGTTTATGTGAATACTAAAGAACAACTTGCACATATTTTCACAAAACCTTTGCCTAAGGAAACTTTTGGGTATCTCAGAGATCAGCTCGGAGTCACACCTCCACCGGTAGAGACTTAGATAGTTGATGATTGTCATCAACCGACATAATTAAATGGACAAATCTTTTATTCCGATATTTGATGAGGAAGCTACTTCTCAGGGGGACTAGTTGGTATTTTTTTATGGACTTAAATTTTGTAGCTTTGGCATTTGATGTCAAAGGGGAAGAGATATATGGAAAAAAACATTATCAATTGAGGAGAGATATCTATGGTAAAAATTGGTACAAGATAACATCAAATTGCTTCTAGGGGGAGAGTTTGTCACCTTGAGGAGATTGTTAGTTTTACACTTGGCATTTCTATTTTGGCACTTTGATGGTTTTTCCATCTTGTGTGGCCATCAATGCCAAAGGGGGAGATTGTTGGTATTTTGGTATGGTTTTTTCATTGATGTCAACACCTACTAAATACACCTACTTTGGAGATCCAACAACATTCATCGGCAAACAGTAAACTGTGCAATAGTTACTGGTATATGATTAACTGGCAGGATATAATGTTCACCGGTACCTGGAATGGCATGGAAGACACTTGGTAATGTCGAAGACATCATGTGGACACTTTATTTTGAAGTAATAATCATTGGTATATTCTTATTTTCATATTTTCTTTTACCAGCAAATAGGTCCAGGTTATCTAGGGTTACACCAGCAGGTTTATCTTTTCCAGATCAGCATGGCACGCTATGGAGATGATTTATTATTGTTGTAAATGCATTAAGCCAACATGTTTAATCAGTTATTGCATCAGATATTATATTATTTGTAAAATGTTTTTATTGTAATATCTTGTAGAGACAACCTACTCAAATTGGTCTTAGGGTATGGTATAAATGTAAGATCTTATTCGTAAGATCAAGTGTGGAATGCGAAAAGAATTGTGAGAAGGTATATGCGAGATTAAGCAGAGCTATACATGAAGACATCATTTGAAGGTGAAGTTAGGTTTTTGTGGAAGTATATCAACATTACACCGGTACTGAATCCAGCATATGAAGATGTGATTTTGTGCAGTACATTCTTATTGGATTTGACCATCCAACTGTAGTTAGTGTGACTCCCATTTGTGATTGAGCAGTGAGCTCTAGGCTGTTGGCCTTTCAGCATGTGTAGACCCTTCTTGTACACTTACTATCTGCAATAGTATCATCTGATTGTGGGTAAGGTTTACCACCGTGGTTTTTCCCTTACAAGGTTTCCACGTACAAATATTGGTGTCATGTGTTGTGGATGACTTTGTGCTTATGTTTCAAGCATTAATTCTTACCGGTATAGCAATTTACTGTTAACACTGTCTACCGGCATTCTTAACTGATTTTCCAGTATTAAGCATTAAGTTGGTTAATAAGTTTTTGGTTTGAATTTATTAGAAAACTGATTCACACCCCCCCCCCCTCTCAGTTGTCTTCGGGACCTACAGATTAAACCAAGATTATAAATTGATTAGGGCAGGGGTACTACACTTGTCTTAAGTGTTCATGTCTTCACAATGTTTATTACATATTTTTAGATGTTTATGGTTTTTTTAGGCTTTTTTCAAGATATTTTATGATTTTTATGGTTTTTTTCAGGACATTTTATGATTTTTATGATTTTTTCAAGACATTTTATGATTTTTAAGATTTTTCCAAGATATTTTATGATTTTTAAAATCTTTTTCAGGACATTTTATGATTTTG
The DNA here is from genome assembly GCF_030272615.1 of Cryptomeria japonica. NCBI lineage: Eukaryota > Viridiplantae > Streptophyta > Pinopsida > Cupressales > Cupressaceae > Cryptomeria > Cryptomeria japonica. The sequence goes on along the minus strand of NC_081406.1, from coordinate 465,624,903 downwards.
TTTTCAGAAGGATATTTTGGTATATACAAGGGACACTTGATTATGGACTATGGTATCCCAAGAAAGGGGATTTTATCTTGCATTCTTACACTAATGTTGATTTGGTAGGCTGCATTGATGACTGTAAGAGAACAAGTGGTGGTGCATTTCTCCTAGGTAATCAGTTGGTCATGGCATAGTAAGAAGCAGGATTCGGTTTCTCTATCTACTGCTGAGACATAATATATTGTTGCTGCCACATGCTATTCTTAGGTGCTATGGATGAAGAAGACCCTCAAGGATATTTAGGTAGAGATGTCTGACCCTATTTCCATCTAGTGTGACAATTCTAGTGTAATTAACATATCAAAGAATCCGGTTATGCACTCAAGGACAAAGCATATTTCCATCAAATATCATTTTCCCAGAGAGGTGACAGATCTATGAAGTCAAGGTAGAGTATGTCCCTATAGGTAAACAAGTGGTTGATATCTTCACCAAGCCTCTACCACTAAAGAGTTTTGAGTATCTGAGACTCAAGTTAGGAGTGGTATCACCTATTTCATGCACTTAAATGTGTATGAATATCTATGGTTCATGGGGAGTTCATTGTAAAATCTCCTATCTCTTGGACCTTATGTTGGACATAGGGGGAGATCAGTGATTATGCTATAGTACCAACATGCTTGAGCTTTTGGGTAGTACTCATTGGTCCTCATTTGAAAGTTCCTTCAATGTCTATTCAATTTTTACTATGATAAAAATCACAATTGGACCATTGGGTGAAAGGAACACTAGACAGGTGTATTGGAAGAACAAATTGCAGAAGAAGGAAATTATTGTAGGAATACCCAGGAGAATTTCAAGATTAGGAGAATCTACTTTCCCAATTGGTAGCACTCATAGTACAATCACATTTGACTCTTATGAACAATTGATGTCAATTGGTGTCTCTATCCTCCATCTTATGTGTTGTTGGTTGAGTGGATAGAAATCAAACAGGGAGAATACACTATATAACTGATGGAGAATGAATTAGATGGAAGGATGCCCCGACCCTTTGTCATTGTTGTCAAAGGGGGAGAATGGTCCAATGGGTAGGGTGAAGGAATAGAGTGTGTTGACATCAATGCCAAACAACGAGATTGTTGGTATTGTGTTGTCATTGATGTCAACCAGTATGGGATTATAACTGACAAGTAAGTATTGGATGTTTGAAAACAATGAATCCAAGAACACTGAGAGGGGGCGGTGAATCAATGTTCTACTGGTAATATAAGATTTTACCTTATTACAACATACACATATAAACTGGTAAATGAAGTAAATAAACAAGCCACGTGAATGAAAAACACAACACACAGAATTTATACATGGAAAACCTCAAAGAGGAAAAACCATGGTGGGATTTATGACCCATAATATCAATTCACTGGCCATGTGAAAGATATTGCAAAGTATGGGGGCCTGTACATGTAGGAAGGCACACTGCCTAGAACACACTGCTCAACACAAAAAAGGTCTCACTAACTACAAGCTTATGTTGAGATAAAACTAGAATGGTGAGCTCACAAAATGCATCTGCTATGCCAAAAAGAGTTTCGGTTATAGCTCTTTTCTGTACTAGTTCTTAAACCCTTTTATCGATATCTCATTTTCTCCAAGAATGCTTTACAAACCATCTACTGATCATTGCATGATATTACTTTCACATAAAAATGATCTATATACATGTCCTTAGCATCACACTATTTTTCTTCCTTGTCCTACACACTCTTCTATATCACAATGACCTAATAAACTTACTTATATACCCTTTACAAACAATATGCCTTATGTCAGATTACAATACATTACAAAAGATATTCAATGCCAGCCCTATACAATAATTATAAAATGATTAAATAAAACTATTTAGATCCCAGACTAATGTTGGCTTCACATAAGTGTTGGATGTCAGTGTCGGTGCTGGTTATGACCTTGATTACTCCAATGCCGGTATCTGTCGATGTATGCCTCCAATGCTAGTGTATGCCTTCTATAGAATCTTGTTGCCTTCAATGACCGCATATGAATCCAATGAGTATCAATTAACAATATTGGAAACCGGTATGAAATGACAATTGGTAGGTATGTTACCAGTATGAAGATGCAATAAGGAGATCCACTGGTGAGCATGTATGGACATGAAGAAGAAAAACCAACATAGTGAATGATTGCTGGATCACATGAAGTATGGACACAAAACCAAAAGAATTCCAAGTCAATATGATCTATCAGTAGGGTATATGAGCCGGTAAAACAGCAGTCATGTGTCTTGGTTAGTGAATGAATTGAAATCAACATAGAAGAGTGGGTTGAGTTGGATGGTGTCTAAGGATGACACGCAGGTTCCATGTGGCAGGCATGCAGTGGTAGGAAAACTGTCCATTGATGTGATAGGTGATGAGTAGGTCAACTTTAAATAAAGAACCCGTGAATCACAGGTCAATGACAGAAGAAGTGTGGCTTGAGGCGGATCGAGATGTAGAAGGTTTTTGGTGAGATAAATCAAGTAGGACAATTCAATATTTGTGCTCGATGGATAAATGAAATACCTGAGGCATTAATGGTGAATGATAAAGAAAGGCTGGAAAAACAAGTTGCAAGTTGCTAAAGATAGAAAGTGCGTATAGATGTCATCAGAAATGGTGGTGGTGTTTGATCTAATGCAAATCATCAATCAAGGAGAGGAGATCTGATTAGATTTAATATAGACATACTCGATGGAGAAAAAACCATAACATGCCTAGCTTGAATCCTGGTGTTGATGGGAATAATCAAGTATAAATATGTAGACTAAAGACTTAAGATGATGATTCTTGATGCTGACAAAAATAGAGTAACTGAGAGAGCAGAGAGTGGTCAGAGAGAAGATCAAAATCATCTGAGTCTTGGATTTTTTGACAAAGAGGTAGAACTGGTAGAAGGTTTATTAGAGGTTTTACCGACAAGGTTAGAGCAATCGGCAAGCTGCCAAATAGAACTATGTAATTGTTTAAACTAACAAGGGGGATTCAGGAAGAAATTTGCAGAAGGTGAAGGAGATAAGAGAGTGTACCAGTGAAGGCTATGCAAGATAAAATATGGGTAGAAAAAGATATAAACAAAGAATAGAGAACCGACAGAGAACTGAGAAAGGGAGAACCGATTGAGAAGAGTTAAACTGGTGAATTTTTTCATTGTAAGAGTTACAAAACTCATTTGTAACAAGATTAAAACTATTGTATCAATCTGATCTTTAGTACATCACTAATTTGGAGCTCAATGCAAGGGTTGGTTCTCCTTGGGTTGGTGCCCTAAACTTTGTAATCAGTGCTTATTGTGAGGTTGTATCGGAGCAGTAGTCTCCAACAACATTTGTCACCGAGGGTTTTCCCACATTAGGTTTTCCTTGTATATCTAGTGTTATGTACTGAGTATCTTTGTGTGTTTTCATTTGATCTCTTTCCTTAGCTCACCAATATATCCTCCTTGTGCCTGATTTGCTAACTAGTACCAAGAGTTTGGTTTAAAAGGTCTAGAATATTGGGAACCACTGATTCACCCCCCTCCCAATGGTACATTGTGTTCAACAAATTTTTCTTCGTTGCCAGTAAACTTTCTTCTATTTGTCTTTAATGAAAGATCTTCCAGAGCTCCTTTTCTTATCTCCATCAGTTTCACTATAGGGACATTTTGTAGCAAAGTGTCATATTTTACCATAGTTGAAGCATTTGAGTGGCAACTTTCCTTTATACTTAACAGATTTTCTCTTGAGATTTCTAACAAAGTTTGCTACCTCTACATCCGAGTCTTCACTGGATCCTTTATGAGAAACCTCTTCCTTTCCCTTTTTGATGGATTTGAAAGAAACTTCTTTCCTTGAAGATCCTTCTCTGGTTGTCCTCATCTCATAAGCAATTAAGGAGCCAAATAACTCATCCATTGTGAAGGTTTTTTAGATCCTTGGCTTCATATATAGTAGAAACCTTAGTATCATACTTAGATGTGAGTGATATAAGTACCTTTTTGATAGTAACTTCATCAACAACCTCTTCTCCAAGTTCCCTAATGGCGCTCATAGTTTCATCTACCCTATAAAGATAATCTGCAATCTTTTCTTCATCTTTCATCTTCAAGCCTTCAAGATGACCTCTTAGTGATTGCAGCTTGGCCTCCTTGACTTTCGCATCTCCTTCAAATAATCTCTGTAATTTATCCCAAGTCTCCTTGGTAGATGATTGGTGCATAACCATAACAAACTCATTATCTAATAGTCTATTGAGAATAACATGTTTAGCCTTTGCATTGTTCTCATACTCCTTATAATCCAAGTTAGTGGGTGGAACACTAGGGACAATATACACATTCTTTATAGACATACAAACATCAAATCCTAGAGAGGACATATATGTTTCCATTATTCTGCACCAAAAAATATAGTTGGTTCCATCAAACATGGGAGCTTTATAAGAGGAGGATAACTCATTTCTTTCCATTGTGTTCTAAGACCAGAATTTACCCAAGATAGAGAAAACTTATATGATCGGGAACCTAGGCTCTGATACTAATTTTTGAACATAATGTACCACTGAGAGGGGGGTCAATCAGTGGTTCCCAATATTATAAACCTTTTAAATCTAAATCTTGGTACCGGTTAGAAAAGCAAACACAAGGAGGATATAATGGTGAGATAAGGAAAGTGATCAAATGCAAACACACAAGGACACACAACACATAACATCGGATATACGAGAAAAACCCAATGTGGGAAAAACCTCGGTGACAAATTCTATTGGATTCTACTACTCCAATCTAGCCTCACAATAAACATGGTTACAATATTTAGGGAACCAACCCAAGGAGCACCAACCCCTACATCGAGCTCCAACTCAGTGATCACAATGATCATAAACAATACATTAGTTATAGTTTTGTTACAAATAAGTTTTGTAACACTTGCAATCTAAATATGTCACCAATTTAACTCTTCTCTACCGATTCTCCTCTGCTCAGTTCTCTACTGGCTCGGTGTCCTCTATTTATATCCTTTTTTCTCTCATTCTATCTTGCATGACCTCCACCTATACACTCTCTTTTCTCCTTCACCTTCAACAACTTTCTTCCTAAATCTCCCTTCCCAGTTCACACAAATTTTATCCTTTTTGGTATCTTGTCGATTGCTCTAATCTTACCGGTAAAACCTCTGATAAACCCTCTTACAAGTTCTACTTTTCTTTCAGTCAACTGCAACACTTATATGCTTTTGATCTTCTCTTTAATCACTCTTTTCTCTCTCAGTTACTTTGTCTTTTCTGACATCTAGCATCATCTTCTTTCATTTTTGGTCTACATATTTGTACTTGGCTTTCCCGCCAAGACTAGAGTTCAAATGGTGGCGCACTAGGGATTTTATCCAACAACTCAATCCATATCAAATCTGATCAGATCTCATCTCTTTGATTGATGATCTATAGTAGATCAAACATCACTACTATTTTTCTTATGACATCTATACACACTTTCTATATTTAGCAACCTGCAACTTATTTTTTGACTTTGCTATGTCAATCACCATTAATGCCTAAGTTGCTTCCTTCAACCAATGAGAATGAAGATTGGATTGTCTTGCTTGGTTTACATAAAAAATATTCTACATCTTGATATTCCTTGAGCTGCACATCTTTTGTCATTGACCCTTGATTTACAAGTTCCTTATTTAAAGATGAACTGCTCATCACCTACCATGTTGATGGACACTTCACCGACCTCTAGATGCTTGCCACTTGGTATCCACCTCTATTCAGTCCACTGAGCTAGTTTAGATTCATTCACCAACCAAGAAATATTATGAGTGCTTGCTCACCAGTTCACTCACCAGTTATCCTTCATGCCTTCTTTCCTCTATTATGTCGGTGGTTCAACTTGACTTTTCATCAGACACACCAATTCTTCCACTAAGTCTATTTAGCAGTGATATTACACTTGCCTTCATACCGGTATTATCCTTGAGTAAAATATGTCATTAATGCACATCCTTATAATCATGCCTATGGTGGATTACACTCTTCTCTGTTGTATTATGCTTTCTTACCAGTGGTCATGTTGAGTTACCGGTCAACATCCATGCTGGTAACATCTCCTTCTTGCATCCTGCATTCACCTTGCATACCGATAACTAGCCATACTGGTGACATGTTATACATACCGGTTGACATCAATGAAAATACAATGCCAACAATGAGCTCTAGGCTCTTGGCCTGATTGCAAGTGTAATCCCCATTGAAATTATTTCACATACTACTACATAAGTATTATCTAGTTGTGGGTAGGGTTTACCACCATGTTTTTTCCCTTTACCGGGTTTTCCATGTCAAAATATTGGTGTCATGTTTACTGTTCTTTCATGCTTTATCTTTCATTGTGTTGTTCTTCGGTATAAATCTTATAATTTGCATTAACTGCCATACTTGTGAGAAAATTGATTCACCCCCCTCTCAGTTTTCTACCAATATAATTTCATTCCAACAATTGGTATCAAAGCAAGGTTATCTCTACAGAATCTTTACTGGTTGAGGAGATTTGATGGCATTAGCATCAAGTTCTACATTCAACCCCTATTAGAAGGAGAGTCCTAGATTTGATGGTACAAATTATAAAATATGGAAGCAGCGAATGAAGATTCATTTGAGATGTATTCAAAATGGAGTTTGGGAGACAATGGAGAAATGGTCTATACCTCATGATCTTGATTCTGCAACACCAACATCTGCTGATGAATAGAAGAGATGGAAATGATGTTAGAGAAAAATAAGCATTGTTGAGTGCCCTATCTGATGAAAAGCTATTGAATGTCATAGAGTTGGAGAATGCAAAGTAGATCTGGCTTAAGCTTGAAAATATTTATGAAGGTGACCAAGCAATAAAGATTGCAAAACTTGAAGGTTTCTAAGTGAGATATGAAACTTTGAAGATGAAGGAAGATGAGAAGATTAGTTCTTTCATGGATAGAATAAATGAAATTGTCATGGGAATCAAATGTTGTGGTGGATCAGTTAGTAAGGATGAGGTTGTGTCAAAGATTTTGAGAGTTCTACCTTTGGCTTACAAGATGAAGGTTGTCGTAATTAATGAACTCCAAACAATGTCAAGTTCCCCTTTTACTAGAGATACATTACTTGGGAAATTGACTGCTTTTGAGCTTGAGGAACTTGGAGTTTGAAGTGCTACTAAAACTGAAACTGCATTTAAAGCATTTGCCTCTAGTAAGTAGAAGATAGATTGGAAGGAGTTGTATGCTAAATATTTGGAGGACATTGAAAGAGAAGAGCAAGAACTTGAAGAGTTGGAAGCCTTGATTGCTAGAAGAATTCCTAAGGGACCGGATGGAAGTAAGTATGAAGGAAAAGTCCCTTTTAAATGTTTTTCATGCAATAATATTGTTCATTTTTCTTCTAGATGTCCTGAAAGAGCTGCTAGGAATTATGAAAGATTTGTGAGGAGTTATAAGCCTAATCCGGAATATCACAATAGACCTAGACTTAGAAGGAATAAGGATAAATCATGTTATTATGTTGGTTATGATGATTTTGGCATTACTGATGATGACAATGATGAACGTATAAGTAAAACCAATAATGGAAGCTCCAGTAAAGATTGAGTCTTTATTGTTATCAAGGATGATTCTCCTAAACTTGTCATTGAACCAACTCATATTGACGAGAAGGCTTTAGCTGCTAAAATTAAAGAAAATGATGAATGGGTTATAGATAGTGGCTACTCAGATCACATGACCGGTGACAAGAGAAATTTTTTAACACTGCAAGAATTTGATGGAGAACTAGTCAGATTTGGAGACGACAAGGCATGTAGGATGAAAGGCAAAGGAACAATATCATTGGATGGTAAGACTAATACTAATAATGTTTACTATGTTGAAGGCTTAAAGAAAAGCCTTTTAAGTGTAGGTCAGATGGTGGATAGAGGATTTTATTTGCAATTCAAGGATGGAAAATGCAAGATCATCAATAGATCTGGATTGGAAATTGCTTCCAGAACCTAGACCAAAGGAAAAATCCTTCATTTAACCTCTGATGAGAAGTATTTTTTGATTTCTTAGATTGATGAAAGTTGGTTTGGCATAAGAGGATGTGTCATGTAAATTTTGATTGCATTGTGAAGATCAGTTCAACATAGGATGTCATAGATTTGCCCAAGATTGTTAAACCTCTTAATCCTATATGTAGAGAATGTCAAATGGGTAAGCGAGTTAGAACTTCTTTCAGAAGAATACATGATAAATCAAATGAAATTCTTGATCTTATTCATACTGATCTGTGTGGACCGACAAGGACTAAATTTTTTCAAGGTGATAGATATTTATGTTAATGATGACTATTCTAGAATGACGTGGGTTGCATTTTTAAAAGAAAAATCAGAAGTGCTTGAGAAATATAAATTCTTCAAAGCTATTATTGAGACTGAGAAAGGACTGAAGATAAAGTGTTTAAGATCAGATCAAGGTGGTGAGTTTACATCCAGTGAGTTTAACAACTTTTTTGGAAATAATGAAATCAAAAGACAACTTTCTGCACCTAGAACTCCTCAACAAAATGGATTAGTGGAAAGAAAGAATATAACCATATTAGATACTGCAAGGACAATGATGATTGAAGCTAAATTGCCTAATATCTATTGGATGGAAGCTATCAATACTAAGGTATACACTTTCAATAGAGTACACATAAAAGGTGATACCGGTAAGACTACTTATGAATTATGGTTTGGTCATACTCCTACTATTAGATATTTCAGAAATTTTGGAAGTAAATGCTACATTAGAAGAGATGACGCATTAGGAAAATTTGATCCTAAAAGAGATGAAGAAATATTTTTTGGTTATTCTACTAAGAGTAAAACATATAGATATAACAAAATATTGAATAGTAGAATGGAGAGCATAAATGTTAAGGTGTATGAGGAAGACAGTAATCAGATCAAATCATACAACTATGGACCAGAAGATGAATTTATCAGACCATAACTGATAATGAAAGAATCTATCCAAAGCATTGAACCAGTGACTCGAATAACATCAGAAAATTCAACAATGACTGTTGAACAACAGAAAGAGTCAATAATTCAAGAAAATTCAAAGACTCCCAAGTATGTGAAACTAAATCATTATGAAGATTAGATCATTGGAGATTAAAGGAAAGGTGTGATGACTAGAAGAAGTTTAGTTGCTGAAGAGGTATGTTTAATTTATCAAATTGAACTAGAATTATTTATTGAAGCAAGTAAAGATGAAAATTGGATTAAAGTAATGGAAAAATAATTAGATAAGATAGAAAAGAATAAGACATGGGAATTAGTTCCCAGACCTAAAGATAAGAATATTATTGAAACTAAATGGGTTTTCAGGAACCAATTAAATGAGGAAGGTCAGATTGTAAGAAACAAGGCTATATTGGTTTGAAAAGGTTATTTACAAGAAGAAGGAGTTGATTTCTTATATTTTGGTTGCAATAATTGAAGCGGTAAGACTATTTCTTGCCTATGTTGCACACAAGAACTACAAAGTATATCGGATGGATGTCAAATGTGCATTTATAAATGAGGATCTTGAGGAGGAAGTCTAAATTGAGAAACCTGATGGATTTTCTTTATTAGAAGATAAGGACATGGTTTGTAGGTTGAAGAAAGCTTTATATGGATTAAAACAAGCTCCTAGAGCATGGTATACTAGATTGGATAGATATCATTCAAAGCTTAGTTTTAGCAAAGGTAATGCTAACGGTAACCTATGTTATAAAATTGATCATCATGACATATTCATTATTGAAGTCTTTGTTGATGATATCTTTTTTGGAGGTGAACAAAGTCTATGTATGAAATTTGTTAATGATATGAAGAATGAATTTGAAATGTCTATGATTGGTGACATGATTTTTTTCTTATGTTTGTAGATTACATAGACTGATAAAGGTAGTTTCATTTGTCAAACTAAGTATGTGAAGGAATTTCTTAATAAATTTGGACTTGAGAATTCTAAACTTGACAGTACTCCTACGATAACCTGTTGCAAATTGTCAAAGGATGATGAATCTTCTAAATTGAATCCAAGTAGATACAATTCAATGATTGGTGGATTGTTTTACTTCACTCAAACTAGACCTTATATAATGAATGTTGTTTGTATTGCTTCCAGATTTCAGTCAGGTCCTAGAGGAACCCATGATATTGTTGTTAAGAGGATATTTAGATATTTGGTAGGTATAGAAAACTTTGGGTTATGGTATCCAAAGAATTATGATTTCAGACTATGTGCCTATATAGACTCTGATTGGGTAGGAGATGTGGATGACCAGAAGAGCACTCCTGGTGGTGCATTCTTTCTTGAAAAAAAGTTGGTTTCATGGCTTAGTAAGAAACAATCATGCACTTCATTATGTATTGCTAAAGCGAAATATGTAGTTGCTGCAACCAATTGTATTGAGATTTTATGGATGAAACAAATGTTGAAAGATATAAGGGTAAGTTATGATGAGCCTATTGTTATTTACTATGATAATACTACTTCTATGGATATGTCAAAGAATTTGGTATTTCCTTCTAAATAGAAACACATTTCTATAAGGTATAATTTCTTGAAAGAAAAGGTTGAAGCAAAGAATGCACTTTCTCTAATTCCCTTCTCCATAAATCTTCTCAATCCGCTAACAAGTTCACCAAAGAAACAATAAAACTCTCTTTTGTGTTTTTGTTGCTCTCCAAATGTGCTCATGAAAATGCAAGGTGAGAAATGAAACTGTAAAATAGCTTTTTATTCAACTGCATTTAATGTAATGCCAATTGAACTTACCCTAATCACTATTCAACCCTAAAACTTGTTACCAGCTTACATGACACATTAAAATATATCAGTTTGATCAGAAAATCACTTCATAACAACATAATGCATCAAAGTATGTAGATTTTACTTACCGTGCACCATTTAGGGGGTTTGGAAATGGATGTGATAATCCGCTCCCTATAAGCTACATACACAGCTTAGTTTACCAGTGAGGGATTCTCCACACTAGGTGAATAATTGCAATCCTTTGATGGTTTCTCCTCACTTTTCTTCCCTCGTATCTTGTTCATCTCTCTTATGGTTTCTTCCACATCTACCTTCTTCTTTCCTTTCTGGTCAATAAATAGATTAGCCGGTTGGTTCATTCTATCTTTACCAAACTTTGCAAGGTGTCCCAGTTTGTGACAATGGAAACATGCCATTCCAAATGCTCTCCAGGGTCCAACATTGCCTCTACCAATTCTTCTTTGGTAGTTCATAGCAATATGACCATAGTTGTGACAGATTGAACATGTCACATTCCATCCATTCTCCATTTCATAAGGACTAGACCGGTTCACATAAGGTCTCTGCCAATTAAGTAGGGTTTCTTCAATCTGTAATATCTTTGCCATTCACCATTAGACCTTAGATTCATGTAAGATATCTGATTGATCACTCTTGACCTGCACTCAACATCTCTATGCCCATACTTGTTGCAACTAAACCAATATCCATCAAAAGTAATAGGCTTATAACCTTGACATGCATTAGGTCTATATCCATCGAAAGCACTGGATCTACTTCTAAAAACATTTGTAGTATGACCTACTTTATGATAGTTAAAACATACTAGTTTGTAGGTTCTCTTATCAGTGATATTCTTGGTCTTTGGTGTTGATTTGGCTTCATGCATGTTGTCCTTGGTACTAGATGACTCTTTTTGTTCAATGGTTGTGTATATGAAGCCATGTGTATCTCCATTATTCCATTGTGTATGAATCTTCTCATCAAGCATAATAGTGCTCTTGTTGAATTTAGCTAGTAACTCATTAGCATCAGCCACCTCCTTGGTAAGCTCCTCATTCTTCTTTGTAAGACTTTCTTTAAGACACATAGCCATGTCTAGATCAACTTGTGTCTCCTCTTTTTCTTCTTTTTCCTCATGAAGATGTGGATGCAGGTTACTAATCTCTCGGTTCATCTTAACAATCTTATGCTCTTGATCTCTTATTTTGTCTTCACCTATTCTCCTGGCTTCCAACTCTTGGCTCATCCTTATGGTAAGGGCTTCCAACTCTCTCCTCATATTTGAATTTTAATCATTCATCTTTTCCACCTCATTATCTAAGGCATCAATGTTTGCTTCCTTAGATGAACTATTTTCATTGAGTTCCAACAACTACTCAGCCAACTCTTTTCTCTTAGCTAATGAATCTTTGTACTTGACCTTTAGTTCATTATAGGCTTCTTCATATTCTGCAAGTCTATTTGAAATCTCTCTGTAACTCATTGAACCTTCACCCATGTTATCCTTAAAGATCCTTCCCAAGCGGTTAAGCCTTAAGGGAATTAGGCTCTGATACAAATTGATAAACTTATAAGGCACTAAGAGGGGGGGGGTGAATCAGTGCAAGAAAAAACTTAATAAATTTGATAACAAGTTTCACCAATCTGAAAAAATCAATATCCATGTAAGAAATATAACCACAAAATAAAATATCCAACAAAGCATGCAAACCCTAACACAATGATTTTTCACATGGAAACCCAAATGGGAAAAACCATGGTGGGAATTAGTACCCTCAAGGATCAACTATCTATAGAATAGAGATCTGACTAGTTAAGGTCATACAACACCCTGTTAGGGGTGATACCTAGTTAAGAGTACTTTATCCTAGTTAAGAGCTATTACAATAAGGCCTATTAGGACCCAACCCTATTAGGAGCTACCTTTCTAGAGGATTTACAAAAAATAAGCTAATGTGTCATCTTGTTAGAGGATTTTAACCTTTGGACATGTTAGGATACTACCGCACCATGTTAGGAGTGACCTTGTGAGGGGATTTTCTTGCTGCAACTATTAAGGAACAACAAGTTTGCCTGATGTATTATTAGCATTTCTATACCTGATTAGATCCGCTTCTACTTAACTTCTATCATTGACTAAACATCAAAACCTAACTTCTTCTTCCACCACATGATCAAATTCTCACTCTTGATCCATGAAATCTTACAACTTTCATCTTCTTATAAAGACTCTGTTAAGTCGGCTAAGAACCTTGGAACAATTCCATAGGTTCATTGAATCTAGTCACCTTATTCATTTTTCCACTCATTACACTTTACTTATATCATCCAACAAAACATAAATAAAAAATCTAATATAAACTCTAGTAGTAACCAATCAAAGAAACTCTTCTTTACCAGTTCTTTGTTCTTACTGCCTGTGACTGTTCTTCTGATTATAACTTGCTCAATACTCTCAATCTACTGATGCGGTTCCAATCAAAGACTCCATGCCAATGTCATAAACATATGTTCCAAACTGCAACATCTAACTATTCTCCAATCTTCCATACTGGTTGCTTGATCATTGCTTTATTCTTGTTTACTGGTTTAATGACAACTTAGCAATTTCGTTGTCTGAAAGATTCCACTATCGGTTAAGCTATACTGGTTGGTCTAATAGACTTAGATAACTAAGAAAACATGGTTACCATCAATGACAACACAAATAAATTAATCAAACAACCTATTACAACTCTATTATCATCATCAAGCCAACACAATTTTTCTAATTCTTTTATTTGTGAAAGTTATAGGCGATTGTTCTTTTCTTTGCATGAATATTTATCTAATTAAGTCTATTCAAGAAGTAGAACAATCAAGTTTTAAATAATTTTGTACAAAGTAACCTACCTTGGTTTTGAGATATATTTTAAAAGGTCCAAATGGGTGTTTGAAACCATGTTTACATTTTTTATTTCACACCTGCATTGAAAATTATGGTCGGAAAACCCAATTTATTGTCTTAATTAGGTCTAGTGAAGAAATAGGACAATCAATTTTTGGATCCATTCACGCCAAAGTAACCCCTATCTATTTAAATATATGTTGTAAAATTATAAAAATGGTATCCTAAATGGTGATCATATTTTTGATTTGTGACCTAGTTGGGAAATTATGCTAGAAAAACCCTGTTTGTTGTCCTACAAGGCCTAGTGTCAAATTATGAAGAAAATCACTTTATTTGAAGTGTTAGGATTTTGGAAAAGTGGTGTTTGAGCTGGTTAACCACCCTAATTTTAATTAGTGATGAGTACCTTAAGTTCTCTTTCAAATATATATGCAATGCATTTATGACCTCAATGTTTTTCGCTTGGAGTTTTGAATTGAAGGCAAAGGATATAGTGAAATGGTTGGTGGATAGCTGCCTCACAGAGGAGTGGTGTGGGGATTTTTAGATTCTTATGGCCATTCCATTTGAAGGGAAGGGGTTTGTCTTCCAGGTGGTATGTGGTTACAGGTGAGGGAATTCATGCTCCCCTTTACCCCTTCCTTATTTCGAGTGCAAATAATAATAAGGAGGTCTTAAGGGCCTCAATACAAGTTGGCATGGTGGGTGTGAAGGATTATTTGAAGGCAATGGATGTAAGGAGAATATAGTGGGAGCTAGAGAAATGGGGTCCTTAGAGAAGTTCTCAGCTTCTGCTTATGTTGCTTCCTTCTCATGGCACAAATAGGCCAGGTCGATGGGCTCTATGAAGAAGTCGAGTAGAACATTATGGATTGGTTTCCCTACTAAGAATCGTTAAGATGTAGGTTCATATAAATTGATGCTCAAAGGGTGTCTCCATGCAAAAAAGGTAAGGAAATTGTGATAGTAAATTAAGTTTTTTTTATTATATTATATACACCATGTTTCATTTTGTCTTCTAAAAGTGGCTCACTGCAAGTCCGAATGTATATGTTTTGTAACTGTTTAGGCTAGATATCATGGGGTGATATAATGGAAAAATTCCTGATGGATGGGGGTGCTTTTGTCCTAGGTACATTAGATTGTTTTTGATGGACTATTTGGGGATATTTTTAGACTCAATTTTTCTCCCTCAATGATTATGTAATTATTTGTCACTATTAATATATTAGACTCTTTAAACCAATCAAAACTTAAAAGAGAATCATACATAATCATGTGTTGTAGCTAGCTCCAACATTGGTCCACTAAAGCCTACTCAAATCATATCAATATGTTTACATTACATCATCCTCCATATGGAGTGTTCTTAATACATAGTTTTCCAATTATTACAATGATCAAATCAAATTACATTTACTTAAAAAAACAACAATGTAGAAAGAGGAAGAACAAGTAACCATAAGGGTGAATAAGCTCTTCAAGGTGCTTGTGAATATGTCCACTAGTCCCCAATGGTGATTTGTTCAATTCCACCTAACCTTGTGGTGTTCGAAAAAAGGCAACAAACTTAGAGGGGGGGGTGAATTAGTTTGCACAAAAACTTTACTCAACTTAATCACAAATTGAGATCTGATAATTAACAGTTATAATACAAATCAACACCATATCAATAACACACATAATACCAAGATTTTTTACGTGGAAAACTCAGTTAAGGGAAAAACCACAGTGGAAAATTACCCGCAATGAGATAGTACCCTATTAGGAGTAAATAAAATATTACAATGGGGAATGCACATGCATTTAGGCACACTGCCTATAGCACATTGCTCAAACCACATAACCTGAGAAGGGCTACAACCCTGAGGAAGACTAACTATCTTACAAAAACATTCGGATTACATTTGAAGGATCATGAACTGATGAAATAGCATCTTCTCATGCTTGGTTATAGTTCTAGTTAAGAACATTGATTGATCTTCTTTGCCAAACTTCTTCACACTTCCAAAAGATCAAAGCACTTGCTTGCACTTTTATCTGATGACACACATTCAGATACACTCATAGATAAATTTATTACATGACTATTATATTTATTTATACAAGTCATCAACCTATATTCCAAGGTCATCTCAACACTCATCATAAATTACAAGAGCACACTACATCATAATATGTACACCAAAACAATGTCGACTAAGACATAGTCTGGACCCAAATAAACTCCTAGATCATACAACACCTCAAATAATTAAGCCATGAACATCCGCAATACACTACAATCATCATGAATATCGCATTAATCAAACAAAACCACCAATTCAAGAAAATGATCAATAAAGTCCACAATGATCAATGCAGACCATCAACATGAATAGAAAACAATCTAAAAACATCGACAAGCAATGTGAATTACCACAACAACAATTGTAACTGTAGACACCCAAAATTGTCATGTCTAATTAAATAAATATTTTATTTATTTAATTATCTAAGCCTAATTCTTCTATTAATTAAATAAATTTTTATTTATTTAATTAATTCATTTATCCTCTTCTAGCCTTATTTCTCATTTAAATAAATACATTTATTTATTTAAATTATCCCTTTCCTAAATTAAATAAATATTTTATTTATTTAATTGTCCTACTTCTTCTATTAATTAAATAAATCTTTATTTATTTAATTAATTCATTATCTTTTTCTACACATGACACATGTCATTCATCTCTTAATTCATACACTACCTACCTCTTTCATTATTTTGGTATTTCTTATACCTACCCTCTAATCCTAGCCGACCTCTCTTTTTACACCTCTCAATCTTAACCCTCCATTTCTTATTGTGTCTTCTATTTAAGGAGATGCTTTCTTCATTGTCAAACCCTAATGCCTAATCACTCATGCTAATGATCTTTCATGCAACTTGGCTACACTACAATTCCACTTGCAACCACATTCCGTTCTTTGTTGAGCTCTTGTGCATACAAAAATCTGAGAGCAAATATATCAAGCAAGATCAATGGAGATAGGAAGAATGGAGATCAAAACCCTATTGGACATGTGATGGTATAATCTTTGTGATTTTGAGTTATTTGCATTGTCTTAGGTTATCTTCATATGTTATGGTGGATCTTTGTTCATTGTTAGGCTAGGGTTTTGTGGTTGAATCCATTTTAGTCTTTCAATATTGTTATTATTTGTTATCCATTTTCACCATAAACATTTTGGCACACCCGGTGGGACCCTTGTCCCTTTGCATTTAACATTTTTGTTGCAGATTTTGCATTTTTGAAGTTGCAGATCGGACGATTTCGATGACATTTTAGTTTTTTTCCGCATCTGCGAGTGTTCGGATCGCGTTTTTGTGTTTCAGAAGCGTCTGTGATATCGTGAATCGCGCCTGTGTTTTTGCCAGATTTTTATTTTTGCAGGTTTCTGGAATCGCGTCTGAGAATTTTAATCGCGTCTGTGACTGGTATTATCGCGTCTGCGTCCGGAAGTCGCGTCTGTGACATTTGACCGCGTCTGTGTAGTTCAGACGCATCTGTGTCTGGTATAAAGGCGTCTGTGCTTTCTGTTTTGCAAATTTTTCAAGTTTCTTTGATTCAGGTTTTCGGATTTTGTACTTAGGGTTTCAGATCTGGTTTATTTTCGGCTAACCTTTGCAGATCTAGCTAACCTGGTTTGTGCAGCTTGCTTTGGAGGCAAAAACATTTTTGTTGAAGGCCCTTTTTCACAAAGTCTTTTGGGTTTTCTAAAATTTACCTAACTTGTGTGCTTGCAGGAAGGGGTTATCATTTGAAACAACCCAAACTACTAACAATTTTGTTGTAGGGCCTTAGCTAGGGTTTTGTAATTTTTATTGTGTGCCTTGTTTCATAGCTTAGCAAACACTTCAATTGGTGCACTAAAATTGAATCATTGTCTTTTGTGTCTTGAGCAATAGGCTCTTTTTGTTTACTCTTTAGAGGGCCTGTCTTCCCGTGTGGTCATTAGGACTACTAGTGAGAAGAGAACGACCCAAGTGGTAGTGAGGAAAACCCACCTCATCCAAACCACTATAATCAAATGTATTCATGGTGAAAACTATGGATAACGTGTGCTGATTAGTTCATACCGACACTATGTCTCCCCATAAACCCGTTTGATCAAATTTATTTGATCATTTGTAGGGCGTAACCCCTACCGGCTGGGAGCCTTCTGTATTTACAGAGCTGAAAGTGTCGCATGTATGGCCACACGAGCGGATGCCCTTACTAGCACCTCTTTGTTTTAGATGCCCAAATCCTTCTAGTTGTTGAGGCAGGAGGTTGGACCTCTGGTAGCGGCCCACACACATACGGTTCTTAGTAGAGATACAAAGTTCGCCATGGGGAGTTTTCATGGGGACTGATGCTTGGCTGACCCGAGAAGTGAGTGCCGAGGGTGGAGCCAGTGAGGTCAAGCATCTAAGTATCCGCTCTGAATAGCGTAGCCTCGGGGGTAAAACCCTATGTGGGATCAACAACTATTGTCTTGGCCAGCCCTAAGATTTGTGCTTGTCTTATGCTAAACACTCAAACATTCAAGACAAAACAGCAAAACATTGTGTCTTTTGTGTCTTCAAGTGTATGCAAAACAATTTCACATCAAACAACACACTTTCTTGGAGTCATTTTGGAGTCTAAACACTAGCAAACATTGAGTCATCAACACTGTGTCCTCTTGTCACGAAAAACAGTCGAAAAATTAGATTTGGTCACAACAAAACAAATTCACAGATAGGAAAGATTGCACTAAGGTTACAGAAACGCGTCTGTGTCTGTTCAAATCGCGTCTATGTCGGATAAACACGTCTGTGAAGTACAGAATAGCGTCTGTGTTTTTATCAGTGTCTGTGTCGAACAGGGACACGTCTGTGTCTGTAAATCACGTCTGTAAAGTATACAGGAGCGTCTGTGTCTACAATTGCAAAAACTGTTACAGTCCCAGCAAACATCAACAGGAAAATCTCAAAATCACGTCTGCGTCAAACAGAGTAGCGTCTGTGTCTTAAAACCACATCTGTGAAGTATACAAAGGCGTCTGTGTCAGGCTTTGAAAATTTTAACAGTCAAGCAAACAAAGACAATCAGTTTCGGCATACTTGAGCTTCCTAGGTTGTCTCTTCAGATTTCACCTAGCATTCAGCCTTTTCTAAGGTCTTACACAGTCCATCATTGCTTCATACCTCATTTTACATTCATACTTGTCTAAACTTGAGTCAAAAGGTCACTTGCTTGTCCTCATCATACTTTGTCAACACACTACATACAACTACACTTTGCTAAGTGGTCCCTCATCAAGGTTTCTTACCTTTGGGTCTCATGTGGTCTTACTTAGAGTCAAGGTCAGCTTACCTCATCAAGAGAAACTATCCTCTCTTTGGAAGTCACACCTACTCTACTACTTACATACTTGGTCTTACACTTTGGACATTGCAACTACACCTTAAGATTCATTTACACTTCATACAACTCTTGGTCTTCCATACTCTTTTCATTCTTCGTCTAGTCTCTCACATATTGCTAAACACATAGTTCATGGTTGAAACCCGCCTTCAAAAATCTAGGAGAATAGCTAAAGAAGCTCAAGAATCCGCAAACATGAGTTCTTATGAGTATGACAATGATCTATTCTACAATCCTGAGCACACTACATTACCAGACATGAATGTTTATAGACACAATCCAAATGTGGAAAGCGCAAACGCTATAAACAACAATACTACACACAATGACACCGTGGACAATTCTTCAATACTATTAGCAGACATACAAGAATCTATAATGGATCCTCAATTCAATAGATTGGTTGAAGAGATAATGAGGAGAGATCGTCAATACTTTCTAAACATGATGGCACAAAGTGGAGCCAAAATACCGCATGATTTTGACTTATCTCAACTTATGGAAAGTAGACCCTCACAACAAACTCAACATAACATGGATCAAAGGAGACCAAATAGTGGAGGACCAAATAATATGATGCTGGAGTCACCATCAGTTTTGCTTCAAAAACCAGCAATCCCACATACACAAGCTCAAATATATGATACTTACACTCAAAGACCATCATGGAGGCCTTATGCTCAAACACATGCTCAAGATATGGGTCAATCAAGACAAGTGGATACTCAAGGACATCCTCAAAATTTTGACACAAGGAGACCTCATGTCAAAATTGGGGGCAACACAATGGAAAATGAAAGGCCTATTGAATATGGTTTATATACACAAAATAGATATGGGGTCCCTCCATAAGAAGTTATGCCAAGTGCTCCACATATGTCGCAACAATATAGACCCCCATATGGACATGTCTACGATCAGTATCATCCATACATGCAACAAGCTCCTCCTCAAATGGGTGTTTCAAACATGGGATATGCTACAAGAAATCCATCTCCTCCCAAAATATAATTTGGAGCAACAAATTAGAGATCTACAAAAGAAAGTGGAAGACATGGGCACATCAAAACCCACATATACTATGAGAGATATATGCCCTTATCCCTTCGATAAGAGCATTCCAATGCCTCCGTTTCCTCCCCACTTTGTAACACCAAAATTTGACAAATATAGAGGGAGAGGAGACCCCAAGGCACATATAAGACAATTCTTCACAGCTTGCATTGAGGTAGCGGCAGAAGAAACATACTTAATGAGGTTATTCCCACAGAGTTTAGGAGATCAAGCTATGGAATGGTTTTCTCAATTACCTCCCGGTATTAAGTCATGGGGGGACTTAGCAGAGGCATTCATTCAGCATTTCTCTTACAACATTGAAACAGATGTCTCAGTTACTACCTTGTGCAATACGAAACAAAAGGAAGGAGAATCTTTCGCAACATTCTTACAGAGATGGAGAAACTTAGCTAGCAGATGCTCTTGTGAGATCCCGCAAAAACAAATGGTGGAGATGTTCACACAAAACGTTAATAAAGCTATTGGCTATGATCTCAGAAAAGCTTGTTTGTCTACATTCAAGGATGTCATTGAAAAGGGCCTAGCAACAGAAAAAGTCTTAATTGAACAAGGAGTTATCAAACTATTCAAAGAAAACAAAGAGGACTTTAAGGGAAAGGACAAACCAAAATTTTGGAACAAGAACAAGAACACAGTTAATGATGGTGTTGTTGATGCCAACACAGTGAGACCAAAGTTCGTCTTTTTTGGATCAAATTCTACCAACAATCAAGTGAACAATCAAACAATTTCAAAACCATGAAGGAAGTATACTCCATTGGGAGAACCACTTGAATCAGTATTCAAAAAGCTTGTAGCAAACAAAGTGATCACGGTCCCAGATTTTCCTCCATATGAACCAAAGGTAAAACCGAATTGGTGGAATGATGATGAATTTTGCGAATTTCATAAGAGCAAGGGTCATAAGACAAGTAATTGCCATCGATTGAAAAACATTGTACAAGATCTCATTGACAGAGGAGATATTGAGATTGAGGGACATTCATCTAACCAAGAGCATGAGGTGTTTAAGGAACCATTCCCAAAACATGACAAGGGAAAAGGCAAAGTCACAGATGATCAAGCCAATTACACTAGAGCATCTTACAATTATGATTCCACTATTAATCACATCTCAATGGACAATCATATTTCTACCATTACTATCAAAAATAAAAATCCTGAGAATTCTTCTCAAAGACCCAAAATTGTCCTAAAAGGTGTGGGATCTTCATCCGCATCTACCTTTGAATGTCATGTTACAACCCGTCGAGGTAAGATTACATTGCCAGGTACCTCTACTAAGAATACCAATCTTCCGTCAACTAAGCCTGAGTATGACCTTGTAAAGCAATTAGGGAAAACACCCGCACTCATCTCTATTCTTGAGCTCTTACGTATATCTCCTGCACATAAAGCTATCCTTGATAAAACCTTGAGAGATACTGCCGTCCCTACTGATCTGAACGTGGACTAGTTTCAAGCCATGGTGGGATACCTATCTGTTCCACACTCCCTCACATTCACAGAAGCCGATGACGCCTCCATAAGTCAGCCTCATAATGCACCTTTACACATTGAAGCCTTCATACATAAACACCGAATAAAATGAGTCCTGATAGATGGAGGAGTAGGTCTTAATATTTGTACATTGAGCACCATCAGACAATTGGGATATTCTGACAAAGCTGTAAATTCTACAAACCAAATCACTATTAAGGCTTATGATGATGAAGAGCGCTCATCCAAGGGTACAGTCACCTTACCACTAAGAATAGGGCCAGTCACAAAGGACATGGTTTGTCAAGTCCTGGATCTAGACCTCACATATAACATATTGCTAGGATGTCCGTGGATTCATGAAATGAGGGCAGTCCTATCAACATACCACCAATGCATTAAGTTTCCTCATAATGGAGTCGAGGTAACGGTCAATGGTGATCCAAATCCATTCATATATTGCAATAACTTGAGATCGCATACTGAGACTATCATTCCCAGCAATCGTGAGGCTACTCCTTCTTCAGCATATATTGATCCTAAGTCATTAAAGCCCTCGACATCCAAACAAGGTGAACTTAGAGCCAAGTTTCAAGACAAAGGCATGGGAGAATATACTCTGAATCAAACAATGTTCTTACGACAAGTCATGAACTCCCCCAAGGAATATGGGAGGCCACATCCTAATAAGCAAATCTCCATCATACTACTCAAATGGGATCCTACTGTCTTTCAAAAATGGGGCGAACTAGAGGAAGAAAATTTATATAAAATGCTATATAAGGACGCTGAAGAGGATACACATGATCAAATTATAATACCCTATGAGAACTATGGCAAAGGTTTCAAAATTTTGCAAAGATTCGGGTATGATGGAAAAAGTCCTCTTGGACTACGCAAAGAAGGTGTCATGGAGCCTTTACAACCTGAGCTACCTACAAGAAGGGAACGCTCCAAGGGGCTTGGTTTTCTAAATCCCAAGATTCACAATAAAAGAACAAAACAGATATGGCGAGTCAAAGTGGCTGAAGTTCAACAAGAAGATGACTATTCTACAGATTCCAACGAATGGGAATGGGGTTCAGACAAATCCTCCAGCGACTATGAGCTCAACGAGACATTTAGAGAGCTAGAAGAACCTACAGAGGAGGAGGAGTTTTACAAGAAATTCAGAGTTGGTCAAGAACCGACCCATGAGGATCCCGCACAAGATTCGTTTCAAGGCCCTAGGTCAAGATCACATAGGATGAGGACACCTGTCCCTGAGGGTGCTACTAGTGATGATAATTTGGACTCACTCACGATCGAAACTGATGAGGAGAGTGCCATTGATGACCTCGATGACTATCTTGACATACCTGAATATAACCACATCTTCACTATTAGCCTTGCGAACTCTGAAAACACTAAAGACCTTCCCCTCGTTCACCCCCAACTCATTGACTGGGATCAGGATGGACCAGCACAGCTTGATACATTTCAAAATGACGAAGCTATTGTCGATTATCTTGGCATTCGTGATGATCTTCCTCTTGGAGACCATAAAGTAGGATACGCCATAGAGCTTAATAACATGGCATACTTTGGTGAGGGTGTCAGGCCTTCTAGTCGCAAAAATGTGAAAATAAAAACAAAACAAGGGTCTTATGGTGAAAACCACACTGTGGCGCTATCTGACTTTAAAAAAAGTAAAAAGAAAGGACGTATCTGAGGGTGAAAACCTCTCTGAGGCGCCCGAAGATGGAAGGCTTGACATTCTCCCAGCATCATACGAGGAAAAATCATCCATGTTGGTAGAGGACACTATAAAGACAAACATTGGTACAGCAGAGGTTCCACACAACATATTTTTGGCTCAATCATTGACAGAGGCCGAGAAAGCAAGATTCATAAGCTTCTTTAAGGAACGACAAGTCAACTTTGCATGGTCTTATGCTGATATGCCTGGACTAGACCCCGATTTAGTAATGCATCATTTAATAGTCAAACCGGGGGCAAAACCAGTAAAACAGAAATTAGGAAAATGCATCCACAAGTGGCATTTTTAGTCAAGGCAAAGCTGGAGAAATTATTGGATGTTGGATTCATACGCCCAATTGATTATCCCGAATGGATTTCCAACTTAGTACCTGTTAGCAAACCAGATCGCAGCATCCGAATATGTACAAACTTCAGGGATATCAACAAGGCTTGTCCGAAGGACGATTTCCCATTACCAAACATTGATTTAATTGTTGATCTCACAGCAGGCCACGAGATGTTATCCTTAATGGACGGATTTTCTGGATATAATCAAATCAGGATAGCACCCGAAGATCAACATAAAACATCATTTACTTGTCCATGGGGAACCTTCTGCTGGAATGTCATGCCCTTTGGGCTGAAAAATGCAGGTGCCACATATCAACGAGCTATGACTACTATCTTCCATGATCTCATGCATGTAACGGTGGAAGATTATGTTGACGATCTTTTGGTTAAATCAATAGACAGAAATACACACTTGGACATACTTTCAGTTGCTTTTGATCGGTTGGAAAAGTACAAGGTAAGACTAAATCCTAAGAAATGTGTCTTTGGAGTAACCTCCGGGAAGCTCCTAGGATTCATTGTGTCTAAAAGAGGAATAGAGGCTGATCCAGCAAAGGTCAAGGCTATTTTGGACATGCCGCCACCCAAGAATATCAGTCAACTTCGGTCTTTACAAGGGAGACTCCAGTCCATACGAAGATTCATAGCACAACTTGCAGATAAGTGCAATCCTTTCCAGCACCTGCTACACAAAAACATCAAGTTCAAATGGGATGAGAACTGCCAACAGGCTTTTCAGGCACTCAAAGACTATCTTTTGAACCCGCTAGTTTTGATGCCACCAATTCCAGATCAACCATTGCTACTTTACATATCAGCTACTCCAACAGCACTGGGGGCACTCCTAGCACAGCAAATACCTGACGGCAAGGAAAAAGCAGTATACTATATCAGTCGCACATTGGTGGGATATGAGCTGAACTACACACCAATTGAGCGTGCATGTCTCGCTGTGGTCTTTGCTTCACAAAAATTATGACATTATATGCTTACTCACAAGACTAAGTTGATTGCCAGAATTGATCCACTAAAATATCTTCTCAACAAAGCTACACTTACTGGGCGGCTAGCCAAGTGGGTAATGATTTTGAGTGAATTTGACATTGAATACGTGGATAGAAAAGCCATAAAAGGACAAGCAATTGCAGATCAATTGGCAGATGCTCCCATGATAGATGATGTTCCTCTACAGTCAGAATTTCCAGATGAGTCCATTCTAACAATATCACCTGCAAAGCCATGGCAACTATACTTTGACGGCTCATACACACAGCATGGGGCAGGAGCGGGTATACTCTTTATAACTCCTCAAGGCGATTCTATACCAAAGTCATACCGCTTATCATTTCCTTGCACCAACAATATAGCGGAATACAAGGCATTAACAACTGGGCTAAGAATTGCAATTCAGTGGAAGATCCAAGAGCTTCGTGTTTTTGGGGATTCTCAACTTGTCATCCGTCAAGCAACTGATGATTATCAAACAAAGGATGAAAAGCTAATGCCTTACAAACAACTGGTAGATGATCTGAAACAGCACTTTGCAAAGATAGAGTTTGAGCAGATACCAAGAGAACAGAATCGTGCTGCTGATGCCATGGCTACAATTGCTTCGCTCATTGATCTACCACAAAATGAGACTCGCTATGAGTTCCTGGTTGATAACCTGCTGATTCCGTCATATGAGATCACTCCTACGGAAATGATATGTGTTGTTGGTCCTGAATCCCAGTTATATGGTTCCATATTCACATACCTTCGCGACAATATCTTGCCTCCTGATCTATCGAACAACCAACGCCGCACTTTCATTCGCCAATCCTCCCGATACGTTATCCTAGCTGATATCCTATACCGACGAGGTCTAGATGGCACCCTCCTTATATGTTTAGAGAGTGACGAAGCTCAAATTGCATTACGAGAAGTGCACGAAGGGATATGTGGTCCGCATACTAGTGGTCCTACCTTGGCCAAGAAACTCATCAGGACTGGATACTATTGGCCTACTATGGAAAAAGATGCATATCAGTTTGTCAAGAAGTGTAAGCAGTGTCAAATTCATGGAGACCTCATACATGCACCAGCACAAGAACTATAGCCACTTGCATCTCCTTGGCCCTTTTGTCAGTGGGGACTCGATCTCATAGGCAAGATTCACCCTCCTTCTTCTAATGGACATAAATTCATTATCACAGCCATAGAGTATTTCACAAAGTGGATTGAAGCCGTGCCTCTCACACAAGTTACTGGGAAACAAATCGCTACTTTCATTCTGAACTACATCATTTGCCGATACGGGATCCCTACTTCCATTATTACCGATAACGGGCGTCCTTTCAAGAACCAGGATGTTCGTGAACTCTGTGAGCGCTTCCATATCTCTCATCATTTCTCCACACCATATTACCCCCAAGGTAATGGCCAAGCTGAGGCGTCCAATAAAACAATTCTCAAAATCCTTAAAAAGACAGTCGACGACACTGGCCGTAACTGGCATGTCCAACTCAATCCCGCACTTTGGGCCTACCGTACCAGTGTCCGCACACCTATAGGAGCTACACCCTACTCACTTGTCTACGGCGCTGAAGCCATCTTGCCTATTGAGGTCGAGTTACCTTCTTTACGGGTCTCCTTGAGAAACATAATCAACGATGAAGACTACAGGGTCTCTCGCTTACAAGAACTAGAACTGCTGGAGGAACGACGACACACTGCTTTTAATCATCTCAAGGCTTATCAACAATGAATGAGTCGCAGTTACAATCACAAGGTCAAGCCTCGCACATTTGAGGTAGGTGACTTAGTCCTCAGAGAGAACCCCAAGAATCAACAAGACAGAGAGAAGAAGGGCAAGTTTGAACCAAATTGGCTTGGTCCTTACATCATCACAGCAGTATATGGATCTGGGGCATATCAGCTCTCAACTACAGAAGGTGAACCCTTTCCTATCAACAGCATGCACCTTCGCAGGTTTTACACATAAGCTCTTCGGAACATCCTAATTCAAAAAATACAAAAAAATAAAAAAAAATTTCAAAAATACAAAAAAAATTATAAAACAAAAAAAATCGTTACTTGGTGAAAACCTGGCAAACAGGCGCCTTGTGACAACAAAAAAAGTGAAAAATCCAAAAAAGTAAAGAGAAATAATTTCGTCCAATGGTGAAAACCACTTCGGTGGCGCCCTGGGCAAGTACCATGGTGAAAACTGGGTCACCAGCACCATGCGTAGAGAGACTTTGCTCCTCCCTCCTTCAGGATTCTCTTTCATCCTTTCACTTCACACACACTCACAATCTATTCACTCACAATAAACTTACCTGTTCCCATCATGGCTTGTTATTGATCTACCCAAGATTGGTTAGCCATTCATAATAAACCCACCCTTTTCACCCCCTTTTCATCCATAATAAATCGGCTCCTATCTGTGACTACGGCCAATTCCTACGTCTAGTGATGGGTGTGGAACTAAGAACGTCACGTGTTCAAGGAGTACAGTTTCTTTCAGCTTTCTTCAGTCTGTCCGTGCACAATCCGCAATAAAGCAACATCTGCATCACAGATCCGCAATAAAGTTCCGCCTTCTCCGCAATAAAGTATCAGTTTCACGGATTCAGTCAGTTTCAAATGAGACACAACAGCAACAATGAGCTTCAACAAAATCAAATCTTTCAACAGACTCAGACAACATATGGTTCAGTGCTATCTATCCTTTTTATGAAAGTGAACATTGTGACCACAATCGAATAAGACTTAAACAAGTGACAAGAGACAGTAAACTTGAGGACTACAGCGGATGTTGGTGTCGAGTCTTGGTTTTCTTTTGATTTTATCTTTTTGGTGACATGTCTTTTAGCTTTTCCAGGATGTCTTTGACTAGAGATTCTATCTCCAGGATGTCTTTGACTAGAAAGGCGAGGATGGGGTATCGTCACCTATTTGCATTTGCTGTCTGTGGATTGTCTTTTAGTAATGCTATGACTTGTCCAAGGATATGAGGACACTGTGAGTCTAGTATGAACTGGGGCATTCCTTGTTTGTGACTGTCTTATCTCCATGCAAAAAGGTACAATGACTTTCTAGGCCAAACAAATGCCTCGATTGTCATAACCTATTCTGCCATAATAAAGCTCAATGATGATAACGCACAAGAAGCTCTTTCACATTCATATCTTCTGTCTTCCATCCCCCTTTCTTGATTGACTTTCACTGTCCTTCTCCAGTCCGCGTAGCCTACTATCATATGACTGAGTATAATGACACACCAAAAACATTTGCATTTCATATAGCTACACCTACATCACCACATATAAGCATTCCATACATACATATAGATATCACAATTGCATCACATCCTGCATACAACACATGTTAGCACATCTCACATTTTCATTATGTAAATAATCATTTGCATTATCATATTCATTTGCATTACATACATTCACATTTGCATCATGCATCACATATACAACATAAAAGAACAAAAATATATTGCATTGCATCATATAAGTATCCATATCATAAAACATGTATCACATAAAAACATTTCATCACATAATGTACACATGCATATAGCTGCCACAAAAATGGATCATCTCTCATATATAATCAAAAGTGTCATGATACAATGATGTCAAAAGAATCATATGGCTACAAAAGAATCACCCGCAGGTGTCTACAATACAACAATGGTACATATACTGATACAATGGGAGCCCACTATAGCTATGAGGAACTCCCTCCCTCGGAGCCGCCTGGCCTCGACGGAGTCTAAGCTATAGATGGACCCGCTCCAGGATCCCCCTGTCTCTCTGGTGGTGGTGGAGGACCCATGACCCCACCGCTGGATGCCTGCCTCCTGCGACTCCCTCCCGT
The DNA here is from genome assembly GCF_030272615.1 of Cryptomeria japonica. Lineage (NCBI taxonomy): Eukaryota > Viridiplantae > Streptophyta > Pinopsida > Cupressales > Cupressaceae > Cryptomeria > Cryptomeria japonica. The sequence continues at coordinate 465,596,192 of NC_081406.1, read as the reverse complement.
AGCCATCGCTGTGCGTGACGATCTATGGAAGCTCCTAGCCCACTGATCTGTTGGCACGGCTGCATAGTATAGATCCCTCCAGTAGGCGATCTCCTCTCCGGCTCGCAAGACATATGCGTAGCCTGCCCCTGCATCCTCTGCTGCCCGCCTCCCTGCCCTCAGAGCTGTCTCGGCCTCTGTGTATCTCTGGATGCCCTGATCCCTCTCCCGCTCTGTGTCTCTGACCCTGATCCTGAGGTGGTCTCTCTCCCGTACCAAATCCTCAATCTCATCTGCCTGGCCCTGGCAGATCTCCCGCAGCCTCAACACCTCATCCTCCTTCGAATCCCTGCTCTCATCCTCTGCCTGTGGCTCCTCCCCTACAGGTGCTTGTCCCTCAGCCTCTGCCTGCACCTGTCCCTGTGCCTGTATAGGTACCTATGGCTGTACCTGTCTCTGTCCCTCTGCCTGCACCTATCTCGGTCCCTGTCTAGGACCCTGTGCTGCTGGCACCTGTAGGGGCAGTCCACCCTGACCCCTCACCACCGGAGCTGCTCTCTCCTGTCCTCCCTCCCTCCGAGGTGCTACCCACCTCTCTCCCACCACTCCCCTCTGCCTCCGTCCGCCCCTACCTCCATCCCCTCCACCATCATCGTCATCTCCTCCACCCTCTCCCTCCAGTGGCTCTGCCGGATCTGTCAATCTGGGAAATGGATGCTCTACCCAATACACAGAGTACTCTGCGTCCATCCTTGCATCATCTACCTCTGGCCACATGTCCCATGGCATCGGCATCATCTCCGCTAGTTGTGTCACCGCCTGATCATATGATAATAGTGGCCCAAACTACACCTGATCTCTGACCTTATGGGCATACATGCCCGAGCCCTGTGGCATCCGCTGGATCCGCCCAAACTGCCTGCACACCCTGTCAACAAGCTGCCTCTCCAGAATATAGGGCATCCACCCAATCAGATACCTGCTCCTGAACACGTATGGTAGCTCCAATGCGTCGTCCTCCCACTCCTCGCACCCCAGGTACGGCCTCCAGATGACCATGTCTATGTCATCTATGACGCGCCTCCAATGCTCCAATCTCCCAATCCGAGGCTGGGAAGTAATCATGTCATACAAGTGCACGAAGCTTCGTCCCTGTCCTCTGCCTCTGAAATGAATGGGCCGTGTGATGGGAAGGTGCTCATAAGCCCACACCTGCAAGAGAGTCACACCGCAGCCCAAACCCACTGATCCATGGTACACAAACTGATGCAGCTCATAATATAAATGTGCCAGGACACATGGCCCCCATGCATACCTAGTGTGCTCTACCATCAGCATCTCCAATGCCCCTCCCCAGCCCACTGCCAATCCTCGTGTGGCTCTGTCTGGACACAAGTACCCACTAATGACTCCCCCAATAACTACCGGCAATGCTAAACCTGTGGCAGTCATGGTATCCCAGGCTACATGACCTGCTCGCATCTCCAAACCGGGATCCTGAAACACCCGTCTCAATGCCTCCCTGTCACCGTCACGGTCATAGGGAATCAACTCTCCATCAATAGGGAGATGTAGTATCCTGTACACATCCTCTAATGTCACTGTCATCTCACCCATCGGCAGGTGAAACGTGCACATCTCTGAGTGCCATCTCTCAGCTAACGCAGTCAGCAACCCCATGTTTGCCCGAAACTTAGGCACATAGAGCACATGTGTGAGACCCATCTCCTCAATGGATATCATGTCCTGGATCGACAACTCTGGTCGCAATCTCTGAGTCGACGGGAATCTCTCCCGTGACTCTAACATCGGCAAATACTCCTGCAGTCACACAATCAATCTTGTCAGTTATCGTGGCATTCACTGTTTATCACAAAATGCTACTTGCTACCTAAATGCATCTGGTTATCTATCTTAGTGACACTCACTGTTCATCACAAAGTGTTTCTATCTACCCTAAGTAGTGCTCCCTGTTCATCACAAAGTACTACGTGTGTGACATTCCCTGTTCATCACAAAGTGTCACTCACATTCGCACTCCCTGTTCATCACAAAGTGCTGCCTATCTTGGTGCTCCTTGTTCATCACAAAGTGCGTTGATCTATCCTAATCTTCCTAGAGGACCTGCTTGAGTGTATCCTCTCAGCAGCTTATCCAATCTACAGCGTATGTTCATCACAGAACTGCCGATTTGACCTAAAAGACTAAAACCATGCATTTAAACACACACACGCGCTTTTAACTCATAAACATGCTTATAGACTACACAAACGCGCTTCTGCTACACAGATGCATTTTCTGAACACAAACGTGCCTATGCCATGCACAAACGCGACCAGGGAACACAGACGTCCCTACATGACATAAACACTACTAAAAAGCACAGACGCTGCTACATTTCACAAATGCGTCCGCATTCAGCACAAACGTGGTTCCACGCACAGACGCACCTGGACCCGACACAGATGCGCCTGTTGGACACAGACACGCCTGGCACTGACACAGACACGGTTCCGCGTTTTTGCACTTTTCAACTATCCTATTCCTAGCGCATTTATTGCTCCTAAACATGCATTTATAAAAAAACTCGAAATGCGTGAAAGTACGAGGAGGTTTTCGGGTACTTACCGGCTCTCCTGCATCCGTTGGTCGCTGGAATCGGCAAACACGGTCGAATCTATGAATGAATGCCATCACTACTGACTGCTGCTGCTCTTTTCTCGCTTTGCACTGTGATCTTCTATGGGTGTGGATGACAATGAGGATGTCTTTTGCCCGTGGTCTATCTTATAGCCTAGCCTAGCCCTCGTCTTCATTTCCCGAGTCAGTCTTTCTCATCCCGTGACTTTGTCACTTTATTCAATCAGTCCAGTCTATCCCATCTTTCTTATCGAGAGATTGTCTGCAATCTTTTCAGACATTTTCATCCAATCTCTTGAGGGGGCATATTATTCCCATATTGGGGCAACTCTGTATCAGTTCATCTTATCTTCTTTGAAACAACGCGACAAGCCGCATTGTCTCAAAGAGGGGCAAAATGTAGACACCCAAAATTGTCATGTCTAATTAAATAAATATTTTATTTATTTAATTATCTAAGCCTAATTCTTCTATTAATTAAATAAATTTTTATTTATTTAATTAATTCATTTATCCTCTTCTAGCCTTATTTCTCATTTAAATAAATACATTTATTTATTTAAATTATCCCTTTCCTAAATTAAATAAATATTTTATTTATTTAATTGTCCTACTTCTTCTATTAATTAAATAAATCTTTATTTATTTAATTAATTCATTATCTTTTTCTACACATGACACATGTCATTCATCTCTTAATTCATACACTACCTACCTCTTTCATTATTTTGGTATTTCTTATACCTACCCTCTAATCCTAGCCGACCTCTCTTTTTACACCTCTCAATCTTAACCCTCCATTTCTTATTGTGTCTTCTATTTAAGGAGATGCTTTCTTCATTGTCAAACCCTAATGCCTAATCACTCATGCTAATGATCTTTCATGCAACTTGGCTACACTACAATTCCACTTGCAACCACATTCCGTTCTTTGTTGAGCTCTTGTGCATACAAAAATCTGAGAGCAAATATATCAAGCAAGATCAATGGAGATAGGAAGAATGGAGATCAAAACCCTATTGGACATGTGATGGTATAATCTTTGTGATTTTGAGTTATTTGCATTGTCTTAGGTTATCTTCATATGTTATGGTGGATCTTTGTTCATTGTTAGGCTAGGGTTTTGTGGTTGAATCCATTTTAGTCTTTCAATATTGTTATTATTTGTTATCCATTTTCACCATAAACAGTAACATCACCACTTACTATAATATTCATCATCATTATATTGAACCTCAAGAACATGGATTAAATGGACTGACAAACTGAAAGATTCACTTGTGGATATCCAAATTATGAAACATCTAAATTGAGCACACATATGAATGTCCTAAATATGCAAACCAATATATTGCAATTCTAGAGCAATGTAGAGAAGAATCTAGAACATTGAACACCACAAACAACTAAAAAACCAACCTCAATACTAGATCTCATAACTCGATCAAATCATCATGTAGACCACTAAAAAAATTAACTGAATCAACTAGAGATACCTATCTCAAAACCCATTAAACTGCAACAACTCATATGTAGTACACTGGCCAAACCAACTCATTTAATCTACCTACAATATTGGAATACATAGAGGAATATGTTGACATTAATGACCAAACATTGTTCCAGCAAACTTTTCAACAATATCCAACATGTGGTACCCTCAAGTCCACCCCCTGTTTTGATGGAGATAGTCACATGGCCCAAACACTCAAGCAAGTCAACTACTCAATCATGAGGTCACAATAGGGTCTCTACTCAATCTTTAAAAGGGCTATATGACAAGGAGATAAATGGTGAAGTATCAAGTGTAGCTCCAATAACTCACACAAAGTTTAGGTAATCCTTTTGTGTAGACAAGGAGCCCACTAACATCATCCATCCATGGACGGTCTCATTCCTCCAACTTATCCCAAGCCCTCACAAGAATTTCAACATAAGGGAAACATATGCATACTAATGCTACACAATGCACCATCTCATGTCATTTAAATCATAAGTCCCACAATAAGGTCCACCTCGCAACTGTCTCCATGAACTAAGCCCTAGGCACATCAGGCTCATTATGAACACGAGAACTCAAATGCACACACATGTGCAACCTAAGCATTCAATCACAATAAGTTTCCATTAAGCGCATAGTATACATTTTCTTTTACTCATAACATAAACTATTGGTTAGAAGCACTCAAGGAGGCATGGTTCAAGTATCATATGTGACACCTCAATGTAGCAATGGTCTCGATAGTCAGAGCCACTTTGGATAACATATAAGAACAATGCATAGATACCTATTACAATCAACATAACAATAACAATATCATAAATAATCTCTCAAAATACATAACAATGCATTCAGTCTCACAACCAAGGAGAAATTGTAGGGTCTCAAAATAAGGAAATGATCATAAATTCATGCTAAAATCATCTTAGGTTAAACGATTCCAAATAGTGGCTACCGGCCAAAACAAATCAAAGGCACCACATTAGTGATCAGTAGAACCACTTTGGGATTCAATTGTTACATTTTGGGTTTCCATGGAACCATATCTGATCAATTAGACCACTCTACATAGTAGATGCATACCTACATGCCAAAAGCACCAATTTGGGTTAGAACTAGGGGTTTGACTCTAAGAGACTATCTAGGGCATCAATTTTACAATTGGGGTTAGAAATAGGCTAAATTTGGCTCCCACTCATTTGATAAATACATCTAAGAAACAAAAAATTGAAATAAAAAGTCCCTACGATGAAACATGAAAAATTGGGAATCAAAATCCCCAAAAACACCCATTTTCTCAATCAGACAATGCACACATTAAAATCCAAAGAATAAGAACAATCTCATTTGAGGAAGAGGGTGATAATTCAAATAAAAACAAATCTTAAGTATGGGAAAATAATTTCAAGTAGGTAAGTCAACCAAAGAATAAGAACTCCTACCTTAGGCTTGAGAAGAAACTTCGAATGCAAAGAGGAAGGCCTACACTCTACAAAGCTCCTCAAATTCAAACAACATGTCAAGCTCCACAAATTTAATCCTTCCAATCCAATTCCGATTAAATTCTACCCACAAAGAATCAAACTCTTTGCATTTTCATACACTCCTCACAAGGTTTGAGAGCAAAAACAAGAGAAAAGACTAAGTGTTTTTCAATGAATTCTAAAACAACATTATATGTTTAGTTTATGGTGGAATATAAAATAATAAAAAATTCAAATTTAAATTCACAAGATCAATAAACTCCTAGAATTCCCTTAAAACAAAATCACTTAAATCACTTTAAATTGAATTTTCATAAAACACCATGTCCATCAAAATATTTCATTATTGCACTAAAGATGAAATATCAATAATATTCATACTAAAATAGCAATAATGGATGACTAATTGACTATGCACAGACACTCTTCATTGGTCATTTACAATAAGCATAAGGGTAACTGGTCATCACCTCAATGGTGACCCAGAGGTGTAATCATGAGAATTAGGGATGAATCATTCTAATTAGAAATGATGGGTTAGGCTAGGTAATAATGTTTGGCCATTTTTCTATCTCCTATAACCATCATTGGGGAATATAGGCACACTTAGACCCATGAAGCCAAGTGGAGTTAATGTTGTGTACTTGCATGGATTAGAATATACAAAAACTTGTGCATATTGATGGTATGATGAAATAATAAGTATCTGGTAGAATACTGAGAGGGGGGGGGGGTGAAATAGTATATTGAAAAACTAATACAAAGTTCCCAAACTTAAATTCAATCACACAAAGTAAACATATCTCAGTCAAGATCAATATTCATAAGAATACTTGACATCAACTGGTTTGACTATTGTGACAACTTAATAGTAAACAACTTCAATCTTGTAAACATCAACAATGCTTAATCATAACTCAACATATTCATTTCTCAATGCTTCTAGTTATCATGCCTTATCAGAAGTTAATCAAATCAACAAATAAAATCATAACCACAAAAACATTCACCACTTGATACAAATGTTTATACATGGAAAACCTAAATAGGTAAAAACTATGGTGAGATGAGACTCACAAGGATAGCTATCTGAATTCTTCTGAAGTTCACCCTGTTAGGAACCAATCCTGTTAAAGGTTTACAATAAGTCCTATTAAGAACTAATTCTGGTTAGGAATTACCCAATTAAGATATTTACAAATATGCCTTAATGAAAGCCACAATACCCTGTTAGGAGTAACCTTGTTGGAGGATTTAAGAATCCAAGCTAATGTACCACCTTGTTAGAGCTTACCTAGTTAAGGGATTTCACTTCTGCTATAATTGTTAGAAAACAATAGGTTTTCTTGATCTATCTGAATAACACTACATTTTCTTGATAAAATCCTTTTAAGCTTCAATCTGCCTTCACTCAAAGTACAGATCCATTCATTGGTTAGGCAACTACACATTCAACAGGTTTCTGCCAATCTTTCCAACAACCTTTACAAACAACTTCATCGACCTTAATACTAATCAGTTAGGTTGGTAACACAACAAAACCTAATTCCCATCATCGAGATTACAAACAAGTCAATACAATCTTGACCATTAGAAATCATGACAATCTCTTCACATTCTTCAACAAAATTACAACCCCTCTATGATCACCGCTTCATCGGAGTTTGTAACTCATCACGCATTGTGCATTAGATGGAATCCACTTTTCTCCTTCCCTAGACAATAAACTAATGTGCCAAAATAATTTGAACTTATCCTCATACAATGATCACACATATCTCCATCATTACCGCTCATCATAATAAACCAACAAACTTGATCGGTTAGGGTTTAACAACTGATAGGTTTTACCGGTTACAATGCATAGAAAGGTTTAACCCATTACATCGGTTTACCAGTTCAACTCAGAAACTTACCATACCACTTCACGTCTTCCACAAAGCTCTTCTAACCGGTTAGTAGCCAATATAAAAAACAACAATATCAACAATAACATGAATACTATTACCGGTTCAATTGACATCAATGACAACATATCATTAATGTAATCTCTATGCAAAATGCCAACAAACTCAAAATGCCAACACATACATATCCACATAATACAATATAGTAAAAACATCATTAACCATTCTCCAATCAAGATAACATCATAACATTCTAAGTAACCTCATAAAACATCTAAACATTACATCATTATAAAATTTGTTGCCCAAAGACACTGTATAGATCATCTGATGTTTTCATCGATGGCAAATGAAGTCAAATATTGTATCTACAATGTGTGATCTGATGCTACTGAAAGTCAAAATGAAGATTTGGTTAAGTTTGGTGAAGTTAGAATAGTGGATCTAGAAGTTTACAGTGTTGTGGTTGGTGTTTCATTTCAGTTGAAGATATTGTGTTGCGGAGCTAGAGGAAGGTTGTTATATGTTTGGAGCACCTTATTCTAGAATCTTAGCCTCTAGTGTTGATTCTTCACTAAGCTAGAAGATCCGGTATATAGGTTTTTAGGATGAATAGTGTTGTATGAAAGTTTTGGTTAATTGATCATTGTGTGGAATCAGTAAAGTAATTTTGGTGTTCAAGGATGTTTAGCAAACATTCGAGAAGCATGTGGGTAATTCTTTTTGGTCTCCATATGCATTGGAGCTAGGATTGAGCCAACTATGTATGCATGTTTCAATATTTTGATAATGTTCTTTTAGCTGATATGTAGAAGACATAATTTCATGGTGCAGATATAAAAGACTAGTGGATATGACCATTTTTTATATCAGTGTGTGCGTGAAAAGTGTTTGTGATCGATTGTGCACATTTTCACATGCGCAATTGAAGGAATTATGCTCTGGAATAAAGTAGAATAGGGGAACAAAGCAACTAGAGAATAAGTGTTTGTGCTTAACTAGAAATGTACGTTGGCATTTTTAGATGCTATTTTTCAGTTCAAGCATTCCAATTATCTTTTTTTAAAGATTTTGTAAGGCAGTGAGCCTTCCGAGGTTAATTCCCTTATTTCTTTTGTGTAGTGAGCTCTAGGTAGTGTGCCTGAGTGCATGTGCATTTCCATTGCAAAATTTGTATACTTATACAGAGTATACTTATATTGTGGGTCTCATCCCCATCGTGGTTTTTCCCTTAACTTGGTTTTCCATGTACAAAATTTGGTGTTATGGCGTTGTTGTTGTTTTCTTTGTGTTTCTACATCTTTCTTTTGTTCATTTGCATTAAGTGGTTGAAAGGACAAGTTAATAAGGTTAAAAATTGCAGAACACTGATTCAGTCCCCCCCTCAGTGTTCCTTGATTCCAACAAAAGCATCATCAAATAATCACATTTTAATCAGTATAATCAAAACATCCTCCTACTGTTATACAAACATCAACATATACATATAAATAACTAAAGTGTTAAAATCATTGGAAGAAAATTTTAATATCACATGCATTATCATATATTTGAATGTTTCGATATCACCCCTTTCTATCTAAGTATCCATTGAAACATAACCATAATACTTTTAGATAATTAACTGAATTTATAACATCATGATCATAGTGATTACTAGATCTAACATATATTTTTGTCTACAATGATTAACATTTCAATATAAATAATACTTACTACATTTGTATCTAAGCATAGGTTCAACATCATGATACCTTCTTAACCATGTTATAGTTAGAGAGGCATTACACCCCATAATTCCATACTCCAATAATCCTTTTAATATCATTGTTGCTAGCATAACATTTCTAAAACACTTTGCAAGAGCACCAACACTCCCCTCACCCTTTCCTTCTTTATTCAAGAGTAGGGAGAAATAACTCCCAACTTCTTTTAGACATGCTCAAAAGTATCATGAGAAAGGGTTTTTTGTAAAAATATCTAGAATTTGTTAATGTTAAGATAACAAGAGAACAACTGAGAGTGGGGGGTGAATCACTTGTTAATAGATTATGTGAATTAAAGCACTTAAAACCTTATATACCGGTATAACTGATTAAGAATTAAAGCATAAATAAAAACCAAAGAATCAATACCATGCAACAATAACACATAACACCATAATTTATACATGGAAAACCTGGAAAGGGAAAAACCATAGTGGGAAACCCAACCCACAGTCAGATGATACTTCTGCAATAAGTATATGATTACAATAGGGGCCTGCACATGCAAGAAGGGACACTTCCCAGAGTGCACTGCTCATTACAATGGAGTCTCACTGACTACAAAGATGTCAACCACCTCAAGATATTTGGACTACAATCCAGAGAGAATAATTTCTGGTGATAGCCTCAAACATGCTAGATTACATTTCTGGTTAAGCTCAATACTAGAGGTCTAAAACCTCTTACATAAACCCAATTCAATCACCTATGATTGACCAAATCCTCTACACAAATTATCATTACATTATTCGCTCATTTCCTATATGATCTACAATGAAATCTTACATATATTTATACTAACCCAGAACCTAACCAATTAGGTCAGCCACACAAATGATAGTTCAATAGATCCATTACATAATCTTGAAACAAAATCATACATAATGTTGGAATAAGGATAAATAAGTATCATCCAATTAATAAAACATCCCAGAAGCCCATCAGAGGATCCACCAACATGTTACATGCAAACTGATCCATTACCTAGATAGCACTGGACCTAAATTAGATCCACACATGTCAAAGAAATGACACCAATCAAACGAACCATGACCACAATCACCATCAACATTCTGAATCCCTTCTTGAAGCTACACCAACACCACTTATGCATTACATCAAAGATCTTCAATAAATCTCTATCGATGAAACCCTTACTGGACCAATAAAGAAAGCTTACTAGAATATAAGATAGCATCCAATCATCAAAACAATACCAACTGACTGAAACATACTTCAGAAGCATCCATACAAACTTATTCCATCAACCAAATCATACCAGTGACAATCAACTGATTATCTTTCCAATCCAATCCTTCTACCGAAAGTCGGTAAACAACCATAACAACAAGTGTTGACATCAATGACAAAACATCAATGCAACACATAATCAATTCCATTATATGACCAACAATCTCCCCCTTTGGCATTGATGGCAACACTAGATGTGAAAAACATCTAAGTGCCAAGAAAATGCCAAACAAGTCTCCCCCAATGGAAGATCGCAAACAATCTCCTATAAAATATGTTAGGACTCCCAAAGATACTTACAGGGGGGGGGGGTGATTCAACAATGGCTACCCTTCTAGCTTGTAGTCTTCTTATTTGTTCTTACTTGTTGCATTAAATTTTTTTTGTATATTTCCAAGTGTAAAATTACACTATTTTCTATGCTTTCTTTGTCATCAGCGGAAAGTGTGTTGTACAGTTTGCTAAAGTTTTTCAACTTTCCATCTTCTGTTATTTCACTAAGGAGTTTATCTAGTGGAGCAATATCATGTTTTACCTTCTTCTTCTTCTTCTTAGGAGTTAACTTCTTAACTGGAGGCCTCATTGCCTGTTGCTTATGTCTTGTTTTTCTAGGAGTGGGTGAGGGTACCAATGAAAGATGAGTTTCTGGTTGAAGTCCTTCCAACTCACTTTATTTGATACCAATTGTTAGGATTCCCAAAGATACTGAGAGGGGGGTGAATCAGTATATGACCGATAAAATAATTTTCTTAACTTATAACATGAAAAGCATACTAAAACTGTGTACCGATAAACCAGAAATAATGCAACAAATAAAAACAACAACCACAATATGAAAAGCACACCATAACACAATATTTTAATGAGGAAACCCGGTGTGGGAAAAACCTCGGTGGGATTTGTGACCCATAATATTCACTTACTGGCCAATAAGAGACTATTACTTTTTACAATAGGGGCCTGCACATGCAGGAAGGCCAAGTGCCTAGAGCTCATTGCTCAATTATAAAAGAAGTCACACTGACTTAAAAAATTGGATTATACAAATCCAATGTCTTGTACTACTTTAGATTAGTATCTGCTATGCCAGATTCAGTACTGGTTTAAGCTCTACAATATACATAAACCATTATCCAATAATTTGCATATTAGGTCTGCTATATTCCTTTCATACTTCGCATAATACACACCTTCTAAATGATCTAAAATGATCTCATACATATATGAGTCACATTACAATCCGTCGTGTCGGCTTACAAAAGATTTTACAATTAATTACAAAATACATCTATACAAAATTCTTGTCGGCCAGGGTGCCAGTAATCTTCTTTTTGGTGCCGATGATCTGTATGCTGGTGTAGAGTTTGCTGGTGCCAGTGACTGTGTCTGCCTACCACGATCACATGATTGTAAGGTTGCCATCAATAATAATACCTTCAATCACCTACAATTTCTCATTGGAGTGTTCATTTGCCAACAAAATAATATAACAGTGAAGCTCTAAACCAAATTTGAAACAAAAGACCAAATACCACCAAAATCCTCCTAAGGAGTGCAATCAATAAATAACAATAATTTTTCACATATATTTCTCCCCATTTGACAACAGTGCCAAAGAATCAAACAAAATAAAAAAACTCTACATCTCTAGGTTGACTACTCTCCCTAAGTAGTAGAATTATTTTATCAATCCAGAACAAAGGATAGCTCTGATAATGCATACTAGAATGATGCACATCTGCATCATTTAAGTCTCTACTAGAGGGGTAGAAACCCCCAATCTATTTCTCAAATACTCAAATGATTCTTGAGAAAAAGGTTTAGTGAATATGTTTGCTATCTTCTCTTTAGTGTTCACATAAACTAATCTGACTTCTTTTGCTTCCACCTTTTCCTTCAAAATGTTATACCTGATTCATATGTTCTTATTGTTGGAGTGAAATATTGGATTATTTGATATGTCAATAACTACAGAGTTATCACAATGGATAACTACCAGATCATTACAACTCACTTGCATATCCTTCAACTTCTGCTTCATCCATAGAGATTGAGTACAATTGGTTGCGGCTGCAACATATTCAGCTTCAACAGTAGATAAATAAATGCATGACTCCTTGTTGTTGATCCATGAGACACACTTCTTCCCAAGGAAGAATGCTCCACTTGATGTGCTCTTCCGGTCATCAACATCACCTACCCAATCCGCATCTATATATGCACATAAAGTAAAGTCATCCTCCTTAGGGTACCATAAACCATATTCAATTGTTCTTTGCAAATAACGAAATATCCGTTTTGTTTCACTTTCATGATTCTCTTGGATTAATTTGAAATCTTGATACAATTCTGATTGCATTCATTATATCTGGTCTAGTCTTAGTTAAATATAGCAAACCACCGATCATGGATTTATATCTTGTAGAATTTACTAAAGGGGATACATCCTTAATTGATAATTTTTCACTTGTAACCATAGGAGTACTAACCGGTTTTAGAATTTTCTATACCAAACTTCTTCAACAATTCCTTGAGATACTTAGTTTGACAAATAAAGATGCCTTTGTTAGTCTGAGTAATCTTCAAACCTAGAAAAAATCTTATTTCTCTAGTCATAGACATTTCAAATTCACTCTGCATATTATCAGAAAATTTCATGCACAATTTTTCTTCACCTCCAAAAATGATATCATCAATGAATAGTTCAATAATCAGAATATCATCATTAGTGATCTTATAATATAGGTTACTATCAGCATTACCTTTTATAAAATCAAGCTTCAAAAGATACTTATCCAGCCTTTCATACCAAGCTCTAGGAGCTTGTTTTAATCCATATAGGGCTTTCCTTAATTTGCAAACCATATTTTTGTCATCTATCAGTAAAAATCCATCAGGTTGCTCAATAAACAATTCCTCTTCAGGTTATCCATTCAGGAATGCACACTTAACATCCATTGATAGACCTTGTAGTTCTTATAGGCTACATAAGCAAGAAATAGTCTAAAAACTTCAATTCTAGCTACTGGTGCAAAATTTTCACCATAATCAATTCCTTCCTTCTAAGAATATCCTTTGCAAAAAAAATCTAGCCTTGTTTCTTACAACTGGTCCATTCTCATTCTGTTTATTTCTAAAAATCTATTTTGATCCAATAACATTCTTATTTTTAGGTTGGGGAACTAAATTCAAAATATTGTTCTTTTCTACATGATCTAATTTATCTTACATATATTTCATCCAACATTCATATTTATAAGCTTCAATTACTGATGTAGGTTCAATCTGATAAATGAAACATACCTCTTGATTTTCCAATATTCTCCTTGTCATAACTCCAATGTTTTTGTCTCCAATGATCTGATTTTCCGAATGGTTTAGCCTTGCATACCTTGGTGTTTTCTAATTTTCAGGCTCTCTGTGCTTCTCTTCAGTTACAGTTGAGTTTTCTGATGATGTCGATATTAGACAGTTCATATAATCGGAAGACAAATGAGAAGGGGGGGGGTGAATCAGTTATCATATATTACCTAAAGCATTATCAATTCAGAACCACAATACCAGAATAGCAGTTAATCCAATTAAGCATAAATAATAATCATAGAATAAAATCCATCCACACAACACCAATATTTGTACGTGGAAAACCTGGTAAAGGGAAAAACCATAGTGGGAAGCCTACCCACAATTAGATAGTACTTTTATAGTAAGTATGTGAATTTACAATGAAGGGTCTTGCACTTGCAGGAAGGCCAACATCCTAGAGCATGCACTTCTCATCAAAAAAAGGAGTCTCACTGACTACATACAAATCTAGACTACAATCCGAAAAAGTGTTGAACTTCAAAAGAGAGCATCTCCTATGCCTGAGTACAGTTCTGGTCAAGCTCAATACCGGAAGACTAAATTCTCTTACACATCCAATTAGATCTCCATTGATCGACCAACTCCTCTATCTAAATGACATTACAATATTCGCATATTACATTCCTTGAACATGACCTCTTACAAAAACCATGATGGTCTACAATGAGATCTTACATCTTATTTATACAAACTCTCGACATAAACAATCAAGTGAGCTACCAGACAATAAACCAATTACATCATTAAAAGCCATGTTGGCCTTAGACTAAAACAAAAGACATCCTAGAAATACAACAATAATTCCTCCACATGTTACATTAATGTCGGTCCATAACCTAGATCAACCAGGACCAAGTATAGGCCCACACTCTTCAACAATGATCTCCAAACGTCATCTCGAACAAGATTACCAACAACATCCTGAAACTCTACCAGAAGCTACACCAACGCTACTTATTCTATTCATCAAAGATCTCCAACAAAAGATCTACCAGTGAAACCCTCGTCGGAACCAGAAACCATTCTTCTGTGTAAGCAAGATAGCATCCAATCACTAGACCGAAACCAACTGACCAAATATGAGTATAGCCATTATGAACAAGCCAATTCCATCACCAAATTATACCGGAGTTAACCAGATCATGTTGGATCCAAGTTAACCAAAAACCACTCAACCTACCTAGACCAAAAGGGTGCTGGTAAAGCATCCAAATAGTTAGTGTTGACATAAATGACAAAACATCAATGCAACACATAATCAATTCCACCAAATGGCCAACAATCTCCCCCTTTGGAATTGATGGCAACACTAGATGTGAAAAAAATCTAAGTACCAAGAAATTCCAAACAAGTCTCCCCCTATGGAAGACAACCAACAATCTCCTGCATATAGATCTGAATATCAATGTCTGTCCACCCATGAATAATATCTCTACAAAGTTTTGACTTAATTTTTCACATCTCTATCTCTCCCCCTATGTTTTTCTTTTTTCTTTCTTTATCTTTTTCACATCAATATCTCTCCCCCTTTGACATGAATGCCACAAATCTGATAGAAATATCAAAGAAAAAAAGTTAGCCTATGAATCTCAAAGCTGACTACTCCCTCTGAGCAGTAGCATCCCACATCAGTGATGGAATGAATAGTGTTTCTAATAATGCATACCAGACTGATGCCAAACCACATCAATCAAGTCTCTATAAGAGGGGCAGAAACCCCCAATCTATCTCTCAGGTACTCAAAAGATTCCTTAGATAAAGGTTTAGTGAAAAAATCTGCAATTTGTTCTTTAGTGTTCACATAAACCAATTTAACTTCATTTGCTTCCACCTTATCCTTTAAAAAGTTATACTTGATAGATATATCAATAGAAGAAGAGTTATCACAATGACTAACTACCAGTGCATCATAATCCACCTTTATATCCTTCAACATTTTCTTCATCCATAAAAACTTGTGTACGATTAGTAGTAGCAACAACATACTCAGCTCAAGCAGTAGATAAAGAAGTATATGACTATTTCTTGCTGATCCATGAAACCAACTTCTTTCCAAGAAAGAAAGTTCCACCAGAAGTACTTTTCTAGTCATCAACGTCTCCAGCCCTGTCAGCATATGCATATGTACATAAAGTGAAGTTATCATTCTTAGGATACCACAAACCATATTGTGATGTACCTTGTAAGTATCTAAAAATCTTTTTTACTACCATCTCATGATTTTCTCTAGGATCGCTCTGAAATCTTGAAACAATACAAACAACATACATAATGTCAGGTCTAGTCTGAGTTAAATAAAGTAGACCTCCAATCATAGATTTGTATCTTGTAGGATTTATCAGCACAGAAACCTATTTCCTTGTCAATTTCTCACTTGTAACCATAGGTGTACTTACCGGTTTAAAATCTCCCATACCAAATTTCTTCAACAATTCCTTAACATATTTAGTTTTATAGATAAAAATACCTTGGTTAGTCTGAGTAATCTGTAAACCTAAGAAAAATTTCATCTCACCAATCATAGACATCTCAAATTCTTTCTCCATGTTCTTAGAAAATTCTATGCATAATTTATCTTCGACTCCAAAAATAATGTCATCAACAAATACTTCAACAATCAGTATATCATCATTAGTGATTTTATAATATAAATTACTGTCAGCACTGCCCTTAGTAATTGATTTAAAGAAGGAATGGTGTAATTTCTAGGAATGATGATAATTATCCAAAAGAGATTGAAAATTAAAATTAGGGTGTCCTGAAAAATCTGTTAATTTTATAAATTCAAAGTTGTTGAATTGAAATTTTTAAATTTAAAATTAGGGTTGTTCTTAATTGACCACTTAATTTTAAACTATATCTTGAAAATTGAATGTTGAAAGTGGAGATTATTTTTAATGTTAGAGGGAACCAAATTCGACAAAATCAACCAATTTTCTAGAATTGAGCAATAACACAAAGTCTAGCAGTCTCCCAAAATTTCAGGAAAAAAGCCAGGGACTGTGCGTAAGTTATGCACGATCCCTTCAACTCTTTTTGAATTTTTTAGAGATGATACATACGATGATTTTATTACTAATTCCAAAAAATTTAGTGATTTTATGATCTATAGATAGGTGAATTTAAGCTCAGAATGTTGAAATAGGACCTAATTAGGGTTTTGTGAAATATGATGAATTGAAAGAAAATTTTGAAGAATACCAGACCTAATGGATAGGGCCAACTTGGAAAATGTTTAGAGGACTAAAAATTAATGAGTTTGATTGAAATTTTCACAAGCTCCAATTTAATTTAAAAATTAGGGTTTTAGATCCTAACCAATTGATTTTGAAATTTTGCCAAAAGGAGGGAATTGAAATTTTGAATATTTTTAGTAAGAAGACAAATCTAAAAATAATGATAAATCTAAAAAATTGAATTAAGATCCAAATTTTGCACAAGTTCAATTTCAAATCTTGATTTTTTGTAAATTGCAAGGAAATCAAACATGCAATTTGAATTTTTTTTGACCTTAGGAGGTTTAAAAAATGATAGAATCAACCCAATCTTCGGATTTAAGCTGTAAAATACAATCAAATCCAACACCCAAATTTCAGAATAAATGTCAAGGACTGTGTATAAATTATGCAGGGTCTGACAAACATTTTTTGAAATTTTCAGAGATGAAAGATATTGTGGTTCTACTACGAATTCCAAAAAATTGTCTGGTTTGGAGATGTTTAGATAGATCAAATAAGCAGTCAAAGGTCAAAATAGGAGATCCCTTAAAATTTAGGGTTTTACTCTTTAACCACTTAATTTTTATAATAAAAAGACTGCTTTTAATTGCAAATTTGAAATAGAAATAAGATCTGAAACAAACAATAAAAATTATATACTTCACACGCTTAATTTCCTCAAAATGAAAAATTAGGGTTTTTATGCAATTAACTTCTAAATTTCGCAAAACATCAAACTCGGAAATGAAATTTTAAAGTTCGCATTGCAATTATTCAGATCTAACAAATAAGAAATCAAAATTAAGATATAGGATGTCGGGTTCACCAAAATGTAAAGTGGAAAATTGAACCCTAGTGATTCCCCACCTAGGAGAGAGAAAGGAAATCACTAGGATGGTTTTCACTTGGGAGATACTTTACATTCAAAAGAGGGGTTGATTTCACTAGATCCAAACCCTAGAGTGAATAAGGATCTGAATACTAAGTGAATTTCAAGGGTGCAATGCAATTTATCCTCTTTCATAAGTAGAAGAGTTGACTTGTTGACTATGCAGAAAATGAAGACAAAATGGGTGAAATAAGGAGCTACTGATATGAGATCGCACTGTAACTTTGGATCTAAGGTATTTAGACTTATAAAGACCTTCCCTATAAATTTAGAGAAAAATCTTTGGGACCATGCGTAAGTTATGCACGGTCCTTCAAAAAATCCACGAGATGAAAAGGGTTTTTCCATCTCTGCAAATGAATCCTAAATTTACAATTACAGTCATGCACCTGCAACTTGTGTTGGTATTTTAGATATGTTGATATGGTTTTTTCATTGATGTAAACACTTATCAACTCTAGTCAAGCCTACTAGCACTTGGAGATTTGGGAATGTTCACCGGCAAGCAAGTGACTTTATGCACAGTCACTGGTATCTTATTCATTGGCAGGATATATTATTCAATGGCACTTGAAATGACATGGAAAACACTTGGTTATGTCAAAGACATCATTTGGACAATTTTTCTTGGAGATTTGTTCATTGGTATATTCATGTTTTCATATTTGTTGTTACCAGCAAATAGGTCCAGGATAAACACCGATAGGCCTATCTATTCCAGATCAGCAAGACATGCTATGGAGATGATTTATTATTGTTGTAAATGCATTAAAATGACATGTTGAATCAGATATTGCATTGGTTATTGATTTAATTGTAAACTATTTTATTCTAATATCTTTTGTAAAGACGACCTATACATTTTGGTCCTAGGTTTTGGTATATATGTAAGATCTTATTTGTAAGATCGATATGCGATTGGGAAAAATATTTGTATAAAGGTATATGCGAGAATAAGAAGAGAAATACATGCAGACATCATTTGAAGGTTGAAGGAAGGTTTTTTTGAAGACATATAAGAACTACACTAGTATTGAATCCAACATATGAAGATGATATTTTAAGCAGTACATCATTATTGGATTTAACCATCCAATTGTAGTCAGCGTGACTCCCATTTGTGTTTGAGTAGTGAGCTCTAGGTGGTTGGCCTTTCTGCATGTGCAGACCCCCTATCGTATACACATACTATATGTAGTAGTATCATCTGATTGTGGCTAAGGTTTCCCACTGTGGTTTTTCCCCTTACCGGGTTTCCATGTACAAATATTGGTGTTATGTGTTGTCGATGATATTGTCTTTCTGTTTCATGCATTAATCTTTACTGGTACTGCAATTAACTGATAAACTGTCTACGGACATTAAGTTTGGTTTATCGGTATTAAGCATTAAGTTTGGTTGATCAGTATTAAGCATTAAGTTTGGTTAATTTGTTTTGGTTTGAATTTATTTGACAACTGATTCACTCCCCCCCCCTCTCAGTTGCCTTTGGGACCTAATAATTGGTATCAAAGCTTAGTCCTCTTTTTGTGGAAGTTGAACAGCTTGAGGAGATCCAATGTC
Source organism: Cryptomeria japonica (assembly GCF_030272615.1). NCBI lineage: Eukaryota > Viridiplantae > Streptophyta > Pinopsida > Cupressales > Cupressaceae > Cryptomeria > Cryptomeria japonica. The sequence continues at coordinate 465,576,628 of NC_081406.1, read as the reverse complement.
TTCTAACTATTTCAGGAAGGACACTCCTAAACTTGATGGAACTATGGCAAATGGAAGATTAGGATGGAGACACGTCTAAATTGCATTGGAAAGGACATCTAGGAAGTTACAAAGAATGGCTATACTACTCCTATTCATGGTCAACCTAATCCACCTAACTTGACTAAAGATGAGGAAAATGATTGCAAAGTAAGAGAAGAACTTTTGAGTGCATTATCAGATCAGCAAATCATGGGATTATTAGATAGATCTACTACTAAACCTATTTGGGACCATTTGGAAACATTGAATGAAGGAGATTCCATAGTCAAAATTGCAAAACTTGAGAGCTTCCAGGTCAGGTATGAAAATCTGAAAATGGAAGAAGATGAAAGAATTTCTGCTTTTATGGAAAAAGTTAATGAAATTGTTTTAGGTATTAAATGTTGTGGAGGAACCTTAAGTGAAGATGAAATTATTTCAAAAGTTTTAAGAGGATTGCCACCGGCATACAAAATGAAAGTTACTACTATAAATGAGTTAAGAACAATGCCTAATACATCAATAACTAGAGATACATTGATTGAAAAACTTTCAGCTTTTGAAATTGAGGAATTTGGTCATGTTGCTACTATAAAGAAAGATTTAGCTTTTAAGGCATCAACTTCATCTGCATCATCATCATTTTACAAGTCTGATTGGAAATCTTTTTATTCAAGAGAACTTGAAGAAAGCAGGAGAGAAAATGAATAACTTGAAGAACTTGAAGCACTATTTGCAAGGAAAATGCCTAAAGGTCCAGTTGGAAGTAAGTATGAAGGTAAAGAACCCTTTAAATGTTTTAACTATAATAAGATTGGTCATATGGCTTCAAGATGCCCTAATAGACATGTAAGATTAAAAGAAGAAGCTAGAAGAACATACAAGCCTAACCCTAAATATCAGAGATATAGATTTTAGAAGAATAAAGACAAGTCTTGTTATCTTGTTGATGAAGGAGTCACTGATGATTCTGATGAGGATTCAATAGACAATGGATGGGTCTTTGTTGCTATAACAGAAGATCAACCGACACCTACTGTTCAACTGGTAGAGCAGGCCCTGGCAGCTCAAGTTGAGGTTAAGGATGATTGGATCATTGATTCAAGATGTTCACATCATATGACTAGTGATAAAAGTAAATTCTTGACTTTTCAAGAATATAATGGAGGTCTGGTAAGATTTGGAGATGATAAAGCTTGTTTGATCAAAGGTAAAGGTACTATATCTCTTGATGATAAGAATAATACTAACAATGTTTACTATGTTGAAGGTTTAAAGCATAATCTTTTGAGTGTTGGTCAATTAGTTGAAAAAGGATTTCATTTACAATTCAAGAATGGGAAATGCAAAATTATGAACAAAACTAGTGTGGAAATTGCAATCGGTAATCAAACTAGAGGTAATATCTTTCATTTGAATAATAATGAAAAAACATGCTTGATTGCACATATTGATGAAAGTTGGCTATGGCATAAGAGACTCTATCATGTAAATTTTGATTGCATTGTGAAAATCAATACAACTAAAGCAGTTAGAGACTTACCTAAAATTGTTAAGCCTCAGAATCTAGTATGAAAGGAATTTCAATTTGGAAAACAAGTTAGAGCATCTTTTAAAAGTATTCCAAAAAAGTCCAATAGTGCTCTTGAATTAATTCATACTAACTTATGTGGTCCAGCTAGAACTAAAATCTTACAAGGTGATAGATATTTCATGCTAATCATTGATGACTATTCTAGAATGTGTTGGGTTACTTTTCTCAGAGAAAAATCAGAAGCACTTGGGAAATTCAAGCTATTCAAGGTGATGGTAGAAAATGAAACTAGTAAGAAAATCAAATGTCTGAGATCAGATCAAGGAGGTAAATTTACATCTAAGGAATTTAATACATTTTGTGAAGTAAATGGAATCAGAAGATAGTTATCAGCACCCCAGACACCTCAACAGAATGGAGTTGTAGAAAGGAAAAATAGAACTATCTTGGATGCAGCTAAAAGTATGTTATGAGAAGAAAATCTACCACATGTATATTGGAGAGAGGCAGTAAGCACATCAGCCTGCACATTCAACAAAGTTCACATCAAAGGCGAAACTGGTAAGACCCTTGATGAACTATGGTTTAGCATTACTCCTACTCTTAAATATTTTAGAATATTTGGAATTAAATGCTATATTAGAAGAGATGAGTATATTGAAAAATTTGATCCTAAAAGTGATGAAGGAATATTTCTTAGTTACAGAAAAATGTTGAGAGTACAAATGTGAAAATTGATGAACAATTTAGAGGAACTTCAAGGTATATAGACTCTAAACCGACAACATAGATACTGAGAAATGAACACACACCAATACAGAATGAAGATCCAGTTACACCGGTATCATCTGAAAATTCCACTGTAATTGAAGAACAACAACAAACAAAGACACCCCAGTATGTAAGGTTGAATCACTTTGAAGATCAAATAATTGGGAACAAGTATCAAGGAGTTATGACAAGAGGAAGACTAGAAAATGAAGAGGTATGTCTTATTTCTCAAATTGAACCAACATCAATTAATGAGGGATGTGAAGATAAACACTGGATTAAAGCTATGGAAGAAGAACTAAAACAAATTGAGAAGAATAACACATGGACATTAGTTCCCCGACCTAAAGACAAAAATGTAATTGGAACAAAATGGGTATTCAAAAACAAACGCAATGAATATGGTAAGGTAATCGGAAATAAAGAAAGACTAGTATGTAAGGGATATTCATAGAAAGAAGGAATTGATTACAATGAAAGCTTTGCACCAGTAGCCAAAATTGAGGTAGTCAGATTCTTCTTGGCTTTTGTAGCACACAAGAAATACAAAGTATATCAAATGGATATTAAATGTGCATTTCTGAATGGAGATCTTGAAGAAGAAGTTTACACTGAGAAATCTAATGGATTTTCCTTGACAGATAACAAAGATATGGTTTGCAGGTTAAGGAAAGCTTTGTATGGGTTGAAGCAAGCTCCAAGAGCTTGGTATGCTAGATTGGATAAATATCTTTTGAAGATTGGTTTTTCTAAAGGTAATGTTGATAGCAACTTATACTATAAAGTGACTAATGATGACATCATGGTTATAGAAGTTTTTGTTGATGATATAATCTTTGGAGGAGAAGATGGTTTGCGTAAAGACTTTTCTATTGAAATGCATCAAGAATTTGAAATGTCTATGATTGGAGAGATAAAATTCTTTTTAGGATTACAGATTTCACAGACTGATAAAGGTATATTCTTGAGTCAATCTAAGTACTTAAAGGAGTTACTAAAGAAATTTGGGAGAGAAAACTCTAAACTGGTAAGCACACCTATGACTACAACCGATAAATTATCACTAAGGGATGAATCTACACCTGTTAATCTGACTAGGTACAAATCTATGATAGGAGGTCTATTGTATTTGACACAAACAAGACCTGATATTATGAATGCAGTATGTATTGTTTCAAGATTTCAGAGTAATCCCAAAGAAAATCATGAATCAGTAGTAAAAAGGATTTTCTGGTACTTATAAGGCACTACAATATTTGCCTATGGTATCCTAGAGGTGAAAACTTTGAATTATGTGCATACACAGATGCAAATTGGGCAGGAGATGTAGATGACACAAAAAAGCACCACCGACAGAGCATTTTTTCTTGGAAGCATATTAATTTCTTGGTTGAGTAAGAAACAAAGTTGCACATCTTTATCAACAGCAGAATCAGAATATGTAGCAGCAACAACTAACTGTACATAGGTATTATGGCTTAAGCAAATGTTGAAGGACACAAAGGTAAAATGCAAAGAACCTATAACTATCTATTGTGATAATACAACATCAATTGATATATCTAAGAATCTGGTACTACATTCTAAACCTAAACATGTCTATATCAAACAGAATTTTCTAAAAGAGAATGTTGAAGCAAAAGAAGTAAAACTGGTTTATTTGAATACTAAAGAGTAGATTACAGATATTTTCACTAAGTTTTTGCCTAAGGAGACTTTTGAATATCTTAGAGAACAGCTTGGGGTCATACCTCCACCGGTAGAAACTTAGACAGTTGATGTTTGTCATCAACCGACAGAACTAACAGAGAAATCTTGTAGTCTGGTTTTGATGAGGAAAGCTACTTCTTAGGGGGAGTAGTTGGTATACTAAATAAGTTGGTATTTTGTATTTGAACATAGTTTTTGTATTGCTTTGGAATTTTATGTCAAAGGGGGAGAGATTGATATGGAAAATCACATGTCACTCCTAGGGGGAGAGACTTTATCTCTTGGGGAGAGATTTTTATTTTGGGAGAGATTGATTACTCGTTGAACTTTGATATCTCGTTATGTTGGTTTTTTTGGCATTTCTGTTTTGGCACTTTGATGGTTTTTCCATGCTGTGTTGCCATCAATGCCAAAGGGGGAGATTGTTGGTATTTTGGATATGTTGATATGGTTTTGTCATTGATGTCAACACTTATCAACTCTTGTCAAGCCTACTGGCACTTGGAGATTTGGCAATGTTCACCGGCAAGCAAGTGACTTTATGCACAGTCACTGGTATCTTATTCACTAGCAAGATATATTATTCACCGACACTTGAAATGATATGGAAAACACTTGGTTATATCGAAGACATCGTTTGGACAGTTTGTCTTGGATATTTGTTCATTGGTATATTCATGTTTCCATATTTGTTGTTACCGTCAAATAGGTCGAGGATAAACACCAGCAGGCCTATCTATTCCAGATTAGCACAGCATGCTATGGAGATGATTTATTATTGTTGTAAATGCATTAAGCCGACATGTTGAATTGGATATTGCATTGGTTATTGATTTAATCATAAATTGTTTTATTGTAATATCTTTTGTAAAGCCGACCTATACATTTTGGTCCTAGGTTTTGGTATATATGTAAGATCTTATTTGTAAGATCGATATGCAATTGGGAAAAATATTTGTATTAAGGTATATGCAAGAATAAGTAGAACAATACATGCAAACATCATTTGAAGGTTGAAGGAAGGTTTTTGTGAAGACATATCAGAACTACACTGATACTGAATCCAGCATATGAAGATACTATTTTAAGCAGTACATCATTATTGGATTTAACCATCCAATTGTAGTTAGTGTGACTCCCATTTGTGTTTGAGCAGTGAGCTCTAGGTAGTTGGCCTTTTTGCATGTGCAGACCTCCTATTGTATACACATACTATCTACAGTAGTATCATCTAATTGTGGGTAATGTTTCCTACCATGGTTTTTCCCCTTACAGGGTTTCCACATACAAATATTGGTGTTATGTGTTGTGGATGATATTGTCTTTCTATTTCATGCATTAATATTTACCGGTACTGCAATTAACTAATAAACAGTCTACCGACATTAAGTTTGGTTTATCGATATTAAGCATTAAGTTTGGTTAAGTTGTTTTGGTTTGAATTTATTTGACAACCGATTCACCCCCCCACCCCCCCCTATTAGTTGCCTCCAGGACCTAACAACTTGCACATAGAAAAGAAGGGAAGAAGGGTTTTGGATAGGGGTTTGCCTTAGTCAAACCTTGGTTGAGGAATTTGTTGGCCATTTAGAGGAATTGATTATGTGTTGCATTGATGTTTTCTCATTGATGTCAACACTAGTTGTTTTGGATGCTTTATCGACACACTTCTGGTCTCGGTAGGTTGAGTAGTTTCTGGTTGGTTTGGATCCGGTATGGTTTGGTTATGGAATTGGCTTATTCATGATATTCATGTTCATATTCAGTCAGTTAGTTTTGGTCTGGTGATTAGATGCTATCCTATTTGCCCAGAATTTTGATTTGTTGTTTTGGCGGGGGTTTCACCGACAAATCTTTTAATGAAGATCTTTGATGATATGCATAAGTGGTGTTGGTGCAGCCTTTTGTATGGATTAAGGATGTTGATGGTGATCATGTTTGAGACTTGGTGTATGGAGATCATTTCTTTAGCATGTGGACCTATATTGGGTCCCAGTTGATCTAGGTTATGGACTGGCTTAATGTAACATGTGGATTGGACCTCTCAATGTGTTTTCAGGATGTCTTTTGTGTTGGATATTATTTGTTTGGTCTAAGGCCGACATGTGTTGTAATTATGTAATTGGTTTATTGTCTGGTGGCCGACCTAATTTTTTATGGTCAAGGGTTTGTATATATATGATGTAAGATCTCATTTTAGATCACATATGGGAACGGGATTAGGAGATTATCTATGTGAATAATGTAATATCATTCAAGCAAAGGATTTGGTTGATTATTGGAGATCAAGTTGGGTTTATGTAAGAGGATTTAGTCCTCTAGTATTGAGCTTAACCGAATCTGTACTCAAGCATAGGAGATGATATCATTGCAGTTCATTCATTATTTTGGATTGTAGTTTGGATTTCTATGTAGTCAGTGAGACTCCTTTTGTGATGAGTAGTGCACTCTAGGTTGTTGGTCTTCCTGCAAGTGCAGGCCCCTCAATTCTAATTCACATACTTATTGTAGAAGTATTATCTGACTGTGGGTAGGATTCCCACCATGGTTTTTGCCTTTATCGGGTTTTCCACATATAAATCTTGGTGTCATGTGGATGGTATCTATTCTCTTATTATTTTTTATGCTTAATTGGTTTAACTGATATTCCGGTATTTTCCTTAAGCATTTCGGTATTAATGTTTTGGGTTTCAGTATTAAAGATTTAATTGCTAAATGTTCTAGTAATTTATGACAACTGATTCACCCCCCCTCTAGGTTGTTTTCTAGTTATTTGAGCTATCTAACAATTGGTGTTAGAGCTTTTCTCCACTCTACAAAAAGCTTAACCGCTTGAGGAAGATACTATGGCGGCTAACAGTTCAAGTACATCTGGAGCTATCTTTCAGAGTGATATTCCTAGGCTTGATGGAAATAATTACACAGTATGGAAGATTCAAATTGAGACTCATCTGAGATGTCTTGGTAAGGAGATTTGGGAGATCATGCTAAATGGTGTTACACCTCATAATCCAGCATCTGGAAATCCTCCTCTGGAAAACTTGGATAAGGAGCTTGAGAATGATTGTAGAGCAACAAAATCCCTCTTGTGTGCACTTTTTGATCAACAAATAATGGGATTAACTGACAAATCATTTAGAAGGGATATATGGGATAAGTTGGAGACTCTTATCTTAAAATTGTAAAACTTGATGGTTACTTGGTGACATATGAGAACCTAAAGATGGAAGAAGATGAAAGGATTACTGATTTCAAGGAAAGGGTAAATGAGATTGTTATGGGAATTCAATGTTGTGGTGGAGCTCTGAGTGAAGATGAAATTGTTTCTAAAGTTCTGAGAGCCCTACCACCGACTTACAAGATGAAGGCTACTGCAATTAATGAGTTGAGGACAATGGCTAATACATCTGTCAATAGAGATACTTTGGTTGGGAAATTATCTGCTTTTGAGCTTGAAGAATTTGGACCTTCTGGAGCTATGAAGTCTAAACCTTCTTTTCATGCATCTACATCATCAACCGACAAGCAAGATTGGAAAGCTTTGTATGCAAAAGAATTAAATGATATGAAGAGAGAAGATGAAGAGTTTGACAAACTTGAAGCCATATTTTCTAGAAGGGTACCTAAAGGACCGATAGGAAGTAAGTATGAAGGAAAAAACCTTTTAAATGTTTTGCATGTAATAAGATAGGTTATTTTGCATCTAGATGTCCTAAAAGGAATTCAAGATTTGAAGAAAGAGTTAGAAGATCTTTTAAGCCTAACCTTGGATATCAGAACAAGTATAAGTACAAGCAAAACAAAGACAAATAATGCTACATAGTAGATGAGGAAGGCATTTCCAATTCTAATGATGAACCAACAAAAGATTTTGCTAGTAGTTTCAACAATGGAAAGGAATGGGTGTTCCTAGCTATCAAGGAAGATGTTTTGACACTAGAAGAGAATGTACCAAAAGAGAAGGCACTTGCTGCTAAAATTGAAGACAAGGATGAATGGGTAATTGACAGTGGTTGTTTACATCATATAATTGGAGATAAAGGGAAGTTTCTATCTTTGCAAGAATTTGATGGTGGTCTGGTTAGATTTGGAAATGACAAAGCATGTATGATCAAAGGAAAAGAAACTATATCATTGGATGGTAAGAACAATACTAATAATTTTTATTATATTGAAGGTTTAAGGCATAATATTTTGAGTGTAGGACAATTGGTGGATAAAGGATTTCAATTACAGTTCAAGGATGGAAAATGCAAAATCATTAGCAAATCTAGTTTGGAGATTGCAATAGGGACACAGACAAAAGGGAATATATTTCATTTGAATTCCGATGAGAAGACATATTTGATTGCATAGATTGATGAAAGTTGGCTATGGCGTAAGAGGCTATGTCATGTGAATTTTTATTGCATTGTGAAGATCAGTTCTACTAAGGTAGTTAGATATATACCTAAGATTGTGAAGCCTTATAATCTAGTATGTATAGAATGTCAAATGGGTAAACAGGTCAGAACCTCTTTTAGGAGTATACAAGATAAATCTAATGATGTTCTTGATCTTATTCATACTGATTTGTGTGGCTTTGCTAGAGTTAAAAATTTTCAAGGTGATAGATATTTCATGCTAATCATTGATGATTATTATAGAATGATGTGGGTTGCTTTTATAAGGGAGAAATATGAGGCATTTAAAAAGTTTAAAATCTTTAAGGCTAAAGTGGAAACTGAGATAGGATTGAAGATAAAATGTTTGAGGTCAGATCATGGTGGAGAATTCACATCTGGTGAGTTTAATAACTTTAGTGAGAAGCATGGCATAAGGAGACAATTTTCTGCTCCCTGGACACCTCGGCAAAATGGAGTTGTGGAAAGAAATAACGAAACTATCTTGGATGCAGCTAGGACAATGATGATGGAAGCTAGTCTACCTCATATCTAATGGAGAGAAGTTGTGAGCATGACGATTTATACATTCAACAAAGTACATATCAAAGGAGAAACCAGTAAGACACCTTATGAATTATGGTTTGGCAATACACCTACAGTTAAGTATTTCACAATATTTGGTAGTAAATGTTATATTAGGAGAGATGCTATCATAGGCAAATTTAATCCTAGATGTGATGAAGGCATATTTCTTGGTTATTCTAATGAAAGAAAGGCATATAGATGTTATAACAAAAGATTTCAGAGAATTATGGAGAGTGATAATGTCAAGGTGGATGAGATGAATAGAGGTCAAATCAGACTTTATGAGAAGGAACCGACGGTGGAAATTATTATATCTAAATTAGTAGCATCTTTACCAGAATAGAGTGTTGAACCAGTTACTCCGACATTATCAGAAAATTCTACAGTAACTGAAGAACCGAGAAGACGAACAGAGAGTCAAAATACTCCTAGGTATGTGAGATTGAATCATTCAGACGATCATATTATTGGGGATAAAAACCATGGAGTAATGACAAGAAGAATACTGGCAACTAATGAGGTATGTTTAATTTCTCAAGTTGAACCCATATTAGTGATTGAGACATGTAAAGATGAATATTGGTCAAAAGCTATGAAAGAAGAATTAGATCAGATTGAGAAGAATAACACATGGACTTTAGTTCCTTGGCCTAAAAATAAGAATGTTATTGGAACTAAATGGGTTTTAGAAATAAATTGAATGAGGATGGTCAAGTTGTAAGTAGTAAGACTATATTGGTTTGTAAAGGATATTCTTAGAAGGAAGGAATTGATTATGGTGAGAATTTGGCACCTCTAGCTAGGATTGAAGTTATAAGATTATTTTTTGCCTATGTTTCCCATAAGAACAACAAGGTTTATCAGATGGATGTTAAGTGTGTAGTTTTTTAATGAGGATCTTGATGAGGAAGTTTATATTAAGCAACCTGATGGTTTTTCACTATCAGATGATACAAAAATGGTTTGCAGGTTAAAAAGGCTTTATATAGATTAAAATAGGCACTCAGAGCTTGGCAAGGTTGGATAAATATCTTTTGAAGCTTGGTTTTACTAAAGGTAATGTTGACAATAATTTATATTATAATATCACTAATGATGATATAATGATTATTGAACTTTTTTTTGATGAGATTATTTTGGAGGTGAAGATAAGTTGTGTAAGGAATTTGCTAACAATATGAAGAATGAATTTGAGATGTCTATGATTGGGGAAATGAAATTTTTCTTAGGTTTGCAACTTACTCAAATTGACAAAGGTATTTTCATCTATCAAACTAAGTATGTTAGGGAATTATTGAATAAATTTGGTATGGGAGATTCTAAACTGGTAAGTACTCCTATGGTTATAATTGAGAAATTGACAGGGAAAGATGTTTCTGCACCAGTTAATCCTACAAGATACAATTCTATGATTGGAGGTCTGCTTTATTTGACTCAGACTAGGCCTGACATAGTGAATGTTATTTGTATTATATCAAGATTTCAGAGTGATCCTAGAGAAAATCATGAGAGTGAGGTGAAAAGGACTTTTAGATACTTACAAGGTACATCAGAATATGGTTTGTGGTACCCTAAGGATGATGACTTTACTTTATGTGCATATACCAATGTTAATTGGGCTAGAGATGTTGATGACCAAAAAAGTACATCTGGTGGAGCTTTCTTTCTTGGAAAGAAGTTGGTTTCATGGATTAGCAAAAAATAGTCATGTACTTCTTTATCTACTGCTGAAGCTAAGTATGTTGCTGCTGCTACTAACTGTACATAGGTTCTATGGATGAAGCAAATGTTGAAGGATATAAAGGTGGATTGTAATGAATTGGTAGTTATTTACTATGATAACTCTACTACTATTGATATATCAAAGAATCCAGTATTTCATTCTAAGATGAAGCACATATCTATCGAGTATAACTTTTTAAAGGAAAAGGTGGAAGCAAATGAAGTTAGACTAGTTTATGTAAACACTAAAGAGAAGATTGCAGATATCTTCACTAAACCTTTGCCTAAGGAATCATTTGAGTACTTCAAAGATATATTGGGAGTTTATGCCCCTCCGATAGAGACTTGATCGATGCTTTTTGGCATCAGTCTGGTATGCATTATCAAATATATTTTTCATTTCGGCACTGATGTGGGGATGTTGCTTCTCAGGGGGAGTAATTATCTTTATGATTCAATGGTTTATGTTTTTGCTTTGATATTTTTGTCAGATTTTTGGCATTGATGTCAAAGGGAGAGAAATACTGATGTGAAAAAGAAAAACTTAAGGAGTTGTATATATTAGGGGGAGAGATATATATGTGTAATTTAGAGATTTACAAGATATCATTCACAACAGGAGTTTGGTCTTTGTTTCATAACTTCATTGCTATATCTTTATGTGGGAGATTGTTGGCTATCTTCCACTGGGGGGAACTTGTTTGGCATTTCTTGGTACTTACATGTTTTTCACATCTAGTGTTTCCATCAATTGCAAAGGGTGAGATTGTTGGAAATTTGGAGGAAAGGATTATGTGTTGCATTGATGTTTTGTCATTGATGTCAACACTAGCTGTTTTGGTTTTGGATGCTTTACTGACACCCTTTTGGTCCTGGTAGGTTGAGTAGTTTCTAGTTGGTTTGGATCCGACATGATTCTGTATGCTTCGGTATGGTTTGGTTATGTAATTGGCTTATTCATGACACTCATGTTCATATTTCAGTCAGTTGGTTTTGGTCTAGTGATTGGATGCTATCTTGTTTGCTTGAAAGCTTGATTTGTTGTTCCGAAGATGGTTTCACCGGCAGAGCTTTTAATGAAGATCTTTTATGATATTCATAAGTGGTGTTGGTGCAGCTTCTAGTATAGATTCAAGATGCTAATGGTGATCATGTTTGAGACTTGGTGGATGGAGATAATTTCTTTAGCGTGTGGACCTATATTGGGTCTCGGTTGATCTAGGTTATGGATCGGCAATGTAACGTATGTATTGGACCTCTCGATCTGTTTTTGGGATGTCTTATGTGTTGGATATTATTTTTTTGGTCTATGGCCGACATGTTTTGTAATTATGTAATTGGTTTATTGTTTAGTGGCCGACCTGATTGTTTATGGTCAAGGGTTTGTATATATATGATGTAAGATCTCATTGTAGATCACATATGGGAATGGGGTTAGGAGATTATCTATCGGGATGTCTTATGTGTTGGATATTATTTGTTTGGTCTAAGGCCGACATGTTTTGTAATTATGTAATTGGTTTATTGTCTAGTGGTCAACCTGATTGTTTATGGTCGAGGGTTTGTATATATATGATGTAAGGTCTCATTGTAGATCACATATGAGAATGGGATTAGGAGATTATATGTTCGAGTAATGTAATATCATTTAGGTAGAGGATTTGGTGAATCATTGGAGATCAACTTGGGTTTATGTAAAAGGATTTAGTCCTTTGGTATTGAGCTTAACTATAAATGTACTCAGGCATAGGAGATGCTATCATGGTAGATTATTCATTATTCCAAATTGTAGTCTAGATTTCTATGTAGTCAGTGAGACTCCTTTTATGATGAGCAGTGCGCTCTAGGTTGTTGGCATTCTTGCAAGTGCTCTGCAAGTGCAGGCCCGAAATTGTAATTCACATACTTACTATAGAAGTATAATCTGACTGTGGGTAGGCTTCCCACCACGAGTTTTCCCTTTACCTAGTTTTCCATTTATAAATCTAGGTGTCATGTGGATGGTATTTATTCTCTGATTATTGTTTATGTTGGAAACCAATAACACTGAGAGGGGGGGTGAATCAATGTTATACCAGAATAGTAGATTTTAGCCTTAACAAAACATTCATACACCAACCAGTATACTGGTATAAACAAAATTGAAAGAAGTAAAGAAACCAATAAGCCAAACACATAAATGAGAATCATAATACATAGATTTATACATGGAAAACCTCAAAGAGGAAAAACTATGAGATTTTGCCAAGATTAAGGGCTCAATGAAAAATGCAATAGAGAGAAAAAAAAAATGATAGAAATAAACTGTATTCTATCAAGACGAAAATACTGATCAACTTGATCATCAACCATTACATACAATGAATATGAGCCTGCTTATATAGGCAAGGCTATATGGATATGTGAGCACACAAACATGACATGTGGCTGAATAAGAAACAAGGATAGGTAGGAAATAGATGTGGGTAAGTAGGAGAAACAATATAATATTCCACATGAGGTGGATAACCAACCGAAGGTGGAATGTAAAAACAAGATAAGACCACAAAAGGTGGAAATTCTCCTACACACACTATCCCAATGTGGCACAAACACCCAAGTGTCTCATACCCAAACTACTATGAAATAAATTTCCTAACTAAACTTAAGTAAGGTGTAATAATATCCAAGATAAATAATTATTTACACCAACACCCCCCCTTAAGTGCAACTTAGGGGAATGCACTTAAGTCTACTATGCAACTAAGAAATACAAGATGGCTCTCGACTACTAGGCCATGTTAGGTACCATTGTACAAATGCAAATGCATGCAAACCAATGCAATGAAATCTCTCACAAAGCGAGGAAAGGGAGAAAACCCAATGGGAAAAATACCCTCCCACAAAAGAGAGATGAAAACTACATATGAAGAACTCTCATAGAAGTATGTGAAGGACAAAACCCCATGTGAGGAAAAAGTCCCCCCCATATGAGAGAAGAAGAAGAGAGACTGGGAATCCCCACCTCAATGTGGAATCTGCACCAATGATAGAAGCTTGATGATTAATGAAGAAAATGTTCCATGAACATCGAACCACGTTCCTCCCCTTAGGAAGAAACAAAACCAAAGGTGTATCCATGAAGTCTCCCCAATCATGAAAGGAAGATGTATGAAAAATACTCATGATGAAAGGAATATCTAAAAATTGTTTAAGTTTCCCCATGTCAATGTTGAAAGTTACCCCCTCCAAAGGTGGTAAACTGCACCACACTGCTGAAAAAGGCACTCCAAGATCTAGTGGAGAAGAATGCAGAACAATATCCAAAGAATCGCATGTCTCCTCCAACTATTGGACAAAAGTATCCACAATCATGTCAACCTCTAAAGATTGAACATGTAGAGAATGAAAAAGAGGGTCAAAGTGATCCCTCGCAACAATCAAAGAAGGATCATCTTCATCAAAGAGAAGATGAATGTCATCAACGATGTCTCTCGAATCTGCAATGTAGGACTCTACAAACAAACCTTCAATGTCTGTCAAGTAGGCATCCCAATCAACTGAAGCTGGAAGACATGGAATATATTGTTGCACTGAATCACAAGAAGGCAAAATTCTCGCACTAGCTGCATCACCAGGTGCAATAGGTGGTGTGATATCAATAGAAGGAGATGAAAGGAAAGGCTCAAGAACGGGGTCACATGTGAGAATCCCCAAGTTCAAGTGCCCAATGTTCTCCTCAAAATCTAAATCATCAACATAGGAAGAATCAACCTCATCAATAGGACCAAAATGTGAAAATGAGTACAACCAAGATGCATGATCAATTACCCTAGTCGCAATGATGGCTCCACTCTCCAAGTCTCTAATGATAATTGAACTAGGTGTGAACTCCACAGTTTTTTTAGTTGCCCCATGTGTGATCTGATAGATTGAAATAAGATTGTTTGTCAAGTGGGGTACACACAACACATCATTGGAGTTATACCCAATGGTAATAGATTCTTTCCCAATCACATCCATGTATGTATGATTGCCTATAAAAATCTGTAGCATGTGGCAAGGCTCAAATGTAGAAAACATAGATTGTGAAGATGCCATATGATGAGAAGAACCTGAATCTAGAAACCATCTCCCTAAATCATGACTTGTAGTAGCACAAAGAGCTTGTCCCTTTCCTTTATCTATCCCAAAAGAGTGATCCTTTCCTTTATCCTTATCCTTGGAAGAAGAAGCCGACATAGACATTCTGGAAGGTAGGTTGATTTTGTTCTTCTCAAGAAGATTCTTCAACTCATCAATATCCTTCTTATAACAATGATGTTCATCATGTCCTGACTTCTTGCAATATCCACAAAAAAGATTGTCCTTATATGATTTCCTCTTAGGTGAGAATGGTGAATCACCTTGTTATGGAGAGGAAGAATGTGCTCCATCTTGATGTGGTTTTGACTTAGGTTGCTTTTGATTCTTGCCTTTTCCTTGATTGCTTTGATTCCCTTTGTTAGCCAGCAAAGCTTGTGACTTTGAAGATTTGAGAATCCCCATCTTAGTCAACTTAGATTTCTCAAGTATCAACATCTTCGTGAATGAATCAAATGAGGGAGAAGTGTATGAGGAACCTTGAGCTAACCTATGGGTGTGGAAACTAGATACAAAGGCTACATACTCTGAAGGAAGCTTGTCCAACAAGTTATAAACCAATTGAGCATCCTTTTTGTCAATTCCACAATCTTTTTCTTTTCTCTTAGCTCATTTGCTTTTGTGACATAATCTTGGATTTTATCAAAATCCTTGGGATCCAAAGTTGTGAGTTCACTATCAAACTTGTAGACCTTAATCTCATCAACTTGACCATATAATTTCTGAAAAATATCCCAAGCCTCTTTAATTGTGGTACACTTATCATTGTGAAAAATGACGTCATCTGATACATACTTTCTAAGAGTGCCAAGTGTCATAGCATTCTTAGTAAGCCATTCAATTTGAGCATTAGGATTAGGTGGTGTTGTAATAGTTCCATTTACATAATGAATGAGTCCTTTTTCCATTAGTTTACTCCATGCCTTAATCTTCCATGATACATAATTATGAGGAGTTAAAAGTGGAAATTTAGGAGAAACCGTAGCACCAAAATGAAAAAAACACAATATAGAGAGAGGCACAATCACACAAGAACCCCCCCCCCCCCCGAAAAAAAAAATGGTGATTTGGCACTTTATACTTAGTGCATATACAATGGGCCATGTGCAAAACAAGGAAAAGTGGACTTCTAATTTCAATTTACAACTTCTCGAAATGAGATCTAAGAGACTTAAACAAGTACTGCTAGTGATCTAAACTGAGATCCAAGTGAAATACAAGTACTAAATAGGTCAAAAATGACAAAATACTGAAAGTACAATTTCTACTCAAAATAACTATAAACAAATGGCAGATTATGAAAATAGACAAAAAATTATGCACCTTTAAAAAAATGGCACCTGAAAAGGAGGTTGTATGACCCCAAACGAAGCCTCTGAAGTTGTAAAATCGAGGATTAGATAGGTACAGTCATGAAGATCTGCAATTTCTGAAAAATCCATCCATGAAAATTAGAAAATTCTTCCACTACTAAGCCGAGCACAAAATTATAGCCCATTTCAAAAAAAATTGCACCAAAAAAGGATAAAAAATGAGCAAGATATGGCCTTCCAAAGTTGAACTGCAAAACTAAAAAGCTCAATGAGAGGGGGTTAAAAAATTTCAAAATAATGCTAATGTCAGCAAATGACGGGCTTAAATTTGACGCCTATCTTACCATCAAAAAAACTTCTCCTCCATGGCTATGTTGATGAGTGTACTGTACGGAATATATGTCGTGGCGAGCGTTGAATGGGTCATACATGATGATGTGGCAAATCTATTGATTGGGTTGGTCATACGCTTACGTGGCAGGGTGTGTGTCTAGTCCACATGGCAAAGGGGCTCAACTGTTGAGGTGGCAGTGGTCGGGGGGCCGATGGATGGTCTGTTGGCGGCAGGACCGAGGGGCAGGCGGACGGTGGCTATTGTCTGTCGGCAGGCGGTGTCGGGGGTGGGTCGGAGCAACGGCACTGGAACAAAGGGCCACTAGGGAAGGTGAGGTCACCGATAGGGGAGCCACTAGTCATTGGGGCTAGAGCAGAAGCCTGAAGGGCTGTGGGGACTGCTAGGACTGGGAGGAGATACGGCCATCGGAGGAGCACGAACGGTACTGTGGGGGCACAAAGCTGTAGAAAAACCCTGTGGTACGAAGATCACGAGGGGGGGGTGTGCAAACCCGCCAAAAGATTTTTTTTAATTTTTTTCAAAAATTTTCCAAATTCTTCTTGCGGAAATGAAAAAACATTTTGGAGAAATTTTTTTTTTTTTTTTTAAATTTTGAAATCCGTACGACTATAGCCAAAATAGGCAAAAAAAATTTCTCACCAAATATAGTCGACTTTATAGTCAAAATTTATGGAAACTGCCTCCCAGACTCAACCGTGATGTCCAAATCATTGTATGACGCCCCCAAAAAATGAAGATCCCCAAATCCAAAAATTGAAGCCTCCACAATGTCTCCAAAAGACTAATCAATGAAGCCCTATAGGCTCCGATACCATGTGATATTTTGCCAAGATCAAGGGCTTAATGAAAAATACAATAGAGAGACAAAATAGATGATAGAAATAAACTGTATTCTATCAAGATGGAAATATTGATTGATGCTCTACAAAATGGACAAGGTTAGACAAAAACCTATGGTAGTTTAATACAAAAAAACAACAAGAAACAAGATCAAGTTAGTGTTATTTAACCAAAGATTAACCTAAGTAGGCATATCAAAAGAGATACTAAGATCATGCTAATATGTCTAACAAGTGAAACAAAGATAATAAGGCATCTCCAAATGCCTCTTAGCATGCTCTTAGCTCCTTCTCCATTGTTTCTCCCCTCTCCAAGTCCCAAATGAGTGTAGCTCTCAACTTTTAGCACTAGCCATGGATGCCATATGGAGATTCAAGATGGTTGAATATGATAAACAAATGCTATGCAAGTGTAGATAGTGATGCTATGAAAAAGCTCTATGCTAATGCTAGTATAACAACAATACTCTAATGCTTCCTTCTTTGCTTGAGGAGAAGGGTTCTATTTATAGAAGAAATGGGGAAATGAAGGGTTAAGATTGAGCAATCTTAACAAGGGTTAGGATTGAAAAATATTCAATCCATGTGAGACTTTCAACCCAATCCCATGTTGACAAGTGTCACCATGAGGAGGCTTGAGAGGAGAGATAAGGAGCATTAAATGCTTGAGGGGACATGATGGTTACCCTAGTCAAAGAAATAAATGCTTTGAAGAGACACATGGGTTACATGAGGGTTAAGCTAGGGGTCAAAGTCCGTAACCATGGGTGCAAGTGGAATTAACCATTAATGGTCATGTAAGAGCCATAAGTGGTTTGGAAGACTTTAGAGGTTAATTTGTTGAACACACAAAGCATTAACTGCTTTTCAAAGACTTTGGAGTCTTTGAGAAGTGACTCCAATTTTCTTAGGAATGTGACAATATTTAGGGGATGGATTAGGTTAATTAGGAAGGGTTTAGAAGAATCTAGAAGGGGTTTAGGCATGCAAGTGGATTTTGTAGGAAAATGCAAGTGGGAAGAATTTTGGTATTTTCAATTAAAATAAAATCATTTATTTCAATTAAATGGTGTAAGTTGCATTTGGATAAATATTTAAATAAATATTAATTTATTTACATGAGAAAAAGAAGATAAAGCATTAAATGCTTGAAGATTTTGAGGGAAACCATTAAAGGCTTAAGAAGACTCTAGAAGGAAGCCATTAAGTTTGAAGACTTTGAGACTCTAGAAGGAAGCCATTAAGTTTGAAGACTTTAAGGGAAACCATTAAAGGTTTGAGAAGACTCTAGAAGGAAGCCATTAAGTTTGAAGACTTTAAGGGAAACCATTAAAGGTTTCAAGTGGGTGAGGATAAATAGGATTTTAAATAAATAATTTTTTTATTTAAAATAGTTGTGCAACTTGCGTTTGTAGGAAAATGCAAGTGGGTGGATAAAGGTGATTTAAATAAATGATTTATTTAAAATAGTTGTGCAACTTGCATTTGTAGGAAAATACAAGTGGGTGGAGGATAAAGGTGATTTAAATAAATGATTTATTTAAAATAGTTGTGCAACTTGCATTTGTAGGAAAATACAAGTGGGTGGAGGATAAAGGTGATTTAAATAAATGTTAATTTATTTGAATGTGAGAGGTGGGATTTTGGGAGATTTAAATAAATATTAATTTATTTAAATGTGAGAGAATATTTAATTAAATAAATATGATTTATTTATTTAATTAATGGTTTGAATTTGTTAAGTGAATTAAATCAAATACATTGAATAATTTATTTAATTAATAGGAGAAGAGGGTTAAGATGAATTAAATAAATATATTAATTTAATTAATTATTAATTGATGGTTAAATAATCAAATAAATATTAAATATTCATTTAATTAAGTGGACAGATTTATGTGACTACACTGATCAATTGGATCATCAAGCATTACATACAATGAATATGAGCCTGCTTATATAGGCAAGGCTATATGGATATGTGAGCATACAAACATGACATGTGGCTCAATAAGAAACAAAGGTAGGTAGGAAATAGGTGTGGGTAGGTAGGAGAAACAATATAATATTCCACATGAGGTGGATCACCCACAAAAGGTGGAATGTAACAACAAGTTAAGACCACAAAAGGTGGAAATTATCCTACACCCACTATCCCAATGTGTCACAAACACCCAAGTGTCTCATACCCAAACTACTATGAAATACATTTCCTAAGTAAACTTAAGTAAGGTGTAATAATATCCAAGATGAATAATTATTTACACCAACAAAAACCATGGTGGGATTTGTGACCCACAATATCAATCCACTGGCCATATGAAGAGATATTATAATATATAAGGAGCCTGCACTTGCAGGAAGACTTACAGCCTAGAGCACATTGCTCAATCACAATAGGAGCCTTACTGACTACATAGAATACCAGACAATAATCTAGAGAAGTGTGAACTGCTAAGATAGCATCTTCTATGCCAGAATCTAGTTTCGGTTTAAGCTCTATCTATTCTAGTTGAAACCCTAAACCCCTTTACCGAAATAACCCTTATAATAAATTCCTTAAATACATAATCTCTTTGAATGATTTCACATCATATTACATTATCATATCCATTCTAAGTCACACACAAAATGATCTATCAAACTGACCTATATACCCTATACAACGTGTATTCCTTATGTCTTCTTACAAAGATATATACAATATCAGATTACATGTCAGCCAGATAATATAAATGTATAAATAGTAAAACAAATTGCCAATGCCAGATCAAAGATGTGTCATCCTCCAATACCGATAACCTTTACTATACCATGTCGGTATATATTTTCGATGACAAAAGAAATCTTATGTCGTGTCGATGCCGGTGTAGAATCTATGAAGTGCCTGTTGGTACACCATATAAAGCTGAAACACAAAATCATGTTGCCATCAGTGACAACATAGTGAAACCAACCAATAGAGTATCAATTGCGAATAGTTTAAGATTAATTGGTTTAATTGATATTCCAGTATTTGGCTTAAGCATTCTGATATTAATGTTTTGGGTTCTAGTATTAAAGTTTTAATTGCTAAATGTTTTGGTAATCTATGACAACCGATTTACTCCCCCCTCTTAGTTGTCTTCCGGTTATTTGAACTGTCTAACAGAATTGATCTTGAAAGAAAGTAATTGCAAATTCTTAAAAAGCAAATAATGAAAATGTATACCTTGTAGATCTACAATTCATTGATGATGGTTGGTTTGCTTCTTGAATGTAATCACAAGTGTTGCATGAAATGGCATATAACATTAAAAAACCCTAACACACACATGCTTGCAAATGAATGTTGTAATGTAACTCCAATGGATGAATGAAGAAGACACATGAAGAAGAAGACTTGAAGGATGCTTGAACACTTGAACACTTGATGATGATAATGGAGACCTTCTGCTTGTTTTCCCAATTTTCTGTTATGCAAATGAGAGGACTAGATCCCCTTTTATACTTGCCTTGGAGGTTTAATTATCCCTTCACCAAAGGATGACATAGTGGGGGAATTTAATTCCTAAAAGATAATTTATGTCCAAGGGGTAGATGGAACCATTTTGGGGCCACACAAAGAGGGAGGACAAGGGCACCATGCCCCTATCCTAAGGGGATTGGTGCGCCACTCAATGGTCATGCCCATTTTTAGGGCCTGAAACAGGGTCTAAACAAGTCGTAAAGTGTGGAAATAAGGCCCAGTTCCATTTTGGAGGCATAGATAGATCCCAATCAAGAGTGGGAGATGATATCACCAAGGTAAGGGGCCTAAAATGCGGTCAAAATTGCAAGGGTGCAATTTTATGATGCTACAATGTGGAAACCCAAGATTGGAAAAACTATTGTGAGAATAGTGGTTTGTATCTACTACCCAAATCTAGCCATACAAAATAATTAATCACTTGCAATGATTGAATAGGCACCAACCTATTGGAGAATCCAATACCCTAATGTACTTGTGAGAATGAACCCACTAGAGACACCAATCTCATATGCCTAAATATGATGAAGAGTTCAAAAACTAGGACTTCAATCTCAACAATATGAATGAAATGAATTTAGGACCTTCAACATCAATACTCAACTTGCATTTGAACTTCACACATACATCAGGATGATACACACATCATTCTCGAATTCACATTATATGAACTTGTCACCTTAGAAATGCACTTACAACTATACACTAGAAATGAATTTATATGTGTTACATCTATAATTACATTTGTAAGTTGACCTAATACATACTAAATATTTTTTAGGTCATATGCACAAAAATTTCTTTACCAAACATGTAGTAGGCTAGTTCCAATTATCTCACATGTTGCTCAAAACAAAGAAACATGCTACACACTTCACAAGGTGGCTTATTCTTGTCCCAAAGGTTGTTTATGTACAATCTTTGGCAAACACCCATGCAATATATCATTGTAAGTTGGCTTCATCTAATGTGTAATAATTTTGCCCCCAAAAGCTCATACACAATTCCACACAAGGGAAGACAACTTGCAAATACTATTCAGGATCTCTCTAGTCTCAAAAAAAGCCAACCTTAATCTTCAACAACACAAGAATCAAATTGCTTTAAAATCGTTCCAAAACATGAACTAGGTCAACTAGTAACACAACAAAAAAATGATAAAATAAGAATTATGTTTCATTTCATGACAACAATAGAAAATCTACACAATGATAAAACATGCAAAGACATACTCTCCATTTAAACCATGTGAGATAACTCGTAAGCATGAGAAAATATGAAATACAAGTTACCAAACTAGGCTCACTATCTAGGTAACATACTTCAATCACTCCAAATTAAACTTCTCGAACACTTTCTTCAACATGAGTAGATGCACATAGATGATATTATATACATATCTCAACTGATCCTAGAATCAATTAAATGTACTATTGCAACTCAAAATGCTCTAACATGACATGACAGTAAGATATTTTTTCCGACCTTCTAGATGCCACTAAAGTAAGAAACATGCATGTTTAATGTTGAAAAAATGGTTAGCACTCTCCTCAAGATTCGTGACAAGGGACTAGTGACCTCTCGTGTGATCCATATCTCTATAGTTTGTATGGGGCATTGAGAGATCAATATTTTGACACAATAGAAAAATGGGCCAACAAATGGTATCAGAGTGTTGGGTCATGAGTTCAAATCCCCTCGAGTAATGTTGAGGGGGGAAATTTGGAAAAATGGTCAACACTCCCCTCAAGATTCATGACAAGGCACTAACTACCTCCTGTCCAATCCATATCTCTATAGTTTGTATCGAGTGTTGACAGATCGGTCTTTTGAAGCAATGACAAACTGGGCCAACAGTTTAATACTCAAATCATAACAATTTTCCAACAATCTATCTCAAAGACAATCATCATTTTGACATCAATGATAACATATGTCCTAAAATATTCCATTTTGTTGATTTCTCTCTCTTTGACATCAATAGAAAAGACCAATTGCTATTAATTTCTCCATTGTCCTATTCTCAAAAAAATTATCTTCAAAAAATACTCCCCATGTAATGCCTCGCCAAGGAACCCTAAAGGACAAGAGAAAACACACTAGAAACACATCTTTTTTTTTAAGTAATTAAGTGAGTACATACACACAAACTAAGCTCACATCTCAAGATAAGATGAAAATTCATCAACAACTACATAATGCGGAAGACTAAATGTTTACTAACCCCATCTATGCTATCTAAATCACTCTAATTTAAGAAAAGATACCTCTAAGGGTTCCAAGACGTCATTACCTACAATGTAACCCAAATAGATGTCAACACAAGATGACACTAGGAGATGACTAAATCAATCTCGAAGTCTACACTAGATAGTCTATGTTCATTTTAATGCACCAATTGAAGTGTTCCTATGATAACATATTAATATAGAGACAAGTGAGAAGCATACATAATCGTGTGTGGTAGTTAGTTTCAACATCATTCCACTAAAGCCTACTATAATCATATCAATATATTTACATTAAATCGTTCTCCATATAAAGTGTTTTTAATATATGGTTTTCCAATTATTACAATGATTAAATCAAATTATATTTACTTATACAACCAAAAATATAGAAAGAGGAAGAACAAGTAATTGGAAAGGTGAAGAAGCTCTTCAAGGTTCTCACGAACATGTCCATTAGTCCCCAATGGTGATGTGAAATGCCACCCGACCATGAGGTAACCTTAGGTCCACCCGTTGTGCTCATGGAGATAGTCACAAGGACCAAACACTTAAGCAAGTCAACAATAGACAATAGGCTAATCATTCACACCATACATAGAGAATATACACCACAACATAGCATATGAGTAAGAAATGTACTATCCATGATAAGAATGATACTCAATCATGAGGTCACAATAGGGTCTCTATTCAATATCTATTAGGGATAGATGATAAGGAGATCAATGGAAAAGTATCAAGTGTATCTCCAACAACTCAAACAGAGTTTAGGAGACCCTCTGATGTAGATGAGGAGTCCACTAACATTGACAATCCATGGATGGTCCCATTCCTCCAACTTATCCCAAGCGCTCACAAGCACTTATGAATTAGGAAAAACTACACATACTAATGCTACACAATCCATCATCTCATGTTATTTCAATAATAAGTCCCACAATAAGGTCCACCTCACAATTGTCTCCATGAACTAAAACCCTTGGTACATCAGACTCATTATGAACAAAAGAACTATGCACACAATCCTTAAGAGGGTGAAAAGCCAAATAAATGTATACAATGGTTAGTAAATCAAATGGACTACTCAAAACATATAATCAAAACCATTATACCTTGCCATTACCTTCTCCTTTGGATTGAGCAAATGATGAAGTGGAAATACACCCAAGTGCTCCACTTGATTGGATATTCTCATTTGATTGAATGTGGTTTCTCTCCAATGCACAATAAATTGCATGGATTGATATGATAAGTGGGTGATTGCAAAGATGGATGAAGGATGTGGGTAATGATAAGTCGGTGTATTGACATGTTTTTTATCAGAACTCTTAGGTTTTTGGTATCTTTTGGAATGCATTGTGATAGTAAAATATTGTGAATTGACTATATGTTATCCATGTTTTAAAACTAAACTTAAGAAATCATGTTTGAACCTTGCCAATTTCTTCCTGTAGCCATGCCAATTTCTTCCTGCAGCCAAATGGTTTGTCCTTGTGATATGCGGATTATTTAGGATGATTTCATATGTGAGTTAATGAATGTATTAGTTAAGTAAGATACATATGTGTGTCCTTGTATATTGTTTTTGGTTTAGTGCAGATAATAATTGATGCTACGGTGGAGAATTCTCTTTCGCGCCTAAGGACTACAGAATCACGTCAGATAGCTGGAGGTCAAATTGAAGGAGATTCAAGCAAGTGCGATCTATGGTATAATTGGAGTAGTTGTACTTCACCATGGGAGTTTAACTCTGATGCATGTTTAATCTACAAAATATCTCTTTGGCGTGCAAAGACTGTGGTTCGGTTACAGATCCACAATTCCTGCAGCCAAGCTCTTTGTTATCCCCTTCATCTGACAGTGATCCACCTTTTCTTCTAGGCGTAATTGGAGTTATCCATTGTAGTTTGTCTTTTCTTTATAAGAAGCTCTCTCTTCTTTTCTGAGAGTTAGACGGAATGGAAAGGGATTGAGCAGAGTTTTGTCACGTATTCTGGATTTTTCTCTTTTTGAATATGTAATCATCTTTCAAGAAGAAATGAATAAAAATATGTTATTCTGATCTATTAAGAGTTCTTTACTGAGAGTTTGATATCACTCATCCAAGGGGGCCCACTTGGTGAGTGATCTCATGTTTATGATTATTGAAGTTAGTTTAAATTACTTAGTTGCAGTAGAAGTTCATGACTGGGTTGTTCCTGTAGCCACTGGAAATAGATCGTTTGACTGTTCCTACAGCCAAGGCAGAACGGTGTTATTCCTATTATTTCCATCAATTCATTTTAGCAGGGTTTTGAAAAGCTTTCATTTAGTGTTTATGATTTCTATTCCTACCTTTGTTATAGTAATTGAGAATAATCATTCAAGGAGCTTAGTGCATATATTTTGTAGACCTATTTCAAGTTTTACGTTCCTGGATTGACAACTAAATGAATACCAGCCATGAGAATAGTAAACTCTACCATATGAATGTCCAAACTTTGGATTGAGATTTCAATTAGAGGTATTGTTGTCATTAAAGTTCAGGTAGACATTTTTGGTGTCGTTGCTGGGATGGTGTCAAGCTAAGAGACTTTTATGATTATTTTAGTTTCTAGTTAATTGTTTGAATTTCATGAATTTGCATGCATAATCGAAGAAGAGATGCCAGAGGTAGATTTTTACCCACTCATACTACCCAACCAGAAGATAGTTCTTCAGATATAAACCCTTTTTCTAAGCTGTATCAAGTCCCACAAAATTTGAATCACCCTGAGTCTGAATTTCCAGAAGATAGTCTTTAACTCCTTTTTGGTCCACAAGAAGAAGAGTTGCCTATTGTAATAACCCCCATAAGTCCAATGCAAGGTAACCCACCTCCTGGTGGAAATAATCCACCACCACCACCTGGTCCAACATTTGAGTTTCCCATCTCTGACCAACACGATAATGCTAACCTCAAGAACATTCTAGCATCTTCACTTCCTAAGTTCTATGGGTTGGTCACAGAGGATCCGGATACATTTCTGTTTGAGTTTGATGTTCTCTATAGGAGTTTTGACTATACTACAGATGCCCATAGACTCAAAAATTTTCCAGCCACTTTGAAGGAGTCATCCTTGAGATGGTTCATGAGCCTGGGTAGTAGCACAATCAATACATGGGATGAGATGAAATGGTTGTTTCTTGCGAAATATAAAGATTATTGTAGAGGCACTGATCGGCATGGGGATGATATTTTTAGGATGACACAAACTGAAGATGAGAGCCTTGAGGATTATCTCGAAAGGTTTTTGTTTAGTGTCAAGAAGTCCAAGCATAGTACTTTGAACAAAGATTCCCTCAAATTGATATTCTTGAGGGGTATCAGTGATGAATGCACTGATTCCTTAGATCTCATGGGGGGGTTGACATTACACAATCTACTTGGGCTGAAATAGAACAAATTTGCAAGAAGTATTCCAGATCCACTTCTAAGAAGAATAGGAGATTTAAGCCAGGAGCACCATCATCATCATCTGGAAATGGAGTTTCTAGGCTGGAACATAGTCATTTGTTAAAATATTTCAAGGAGGACATTATAAATAATATGGCTACTCAGTTGGATACATTGGCAGCTAAGAAGAAGCATGAGGAAGCTGATGCATTTCTTGCAGAATTTTGTCCTCATTGTAAGCAGCAAAAGAAAGATTGTAGATGTAAGATTGTTGCAAATGTTGAAGTACCTGATTTCAAACCAATTCAAGGGAAGGATGAACAAGTCTTCTATGTTTCTCAAAGAAGACCAAATTTTCTGAGACAAGGTATGCCACCTCATCCACTTTCCTTTTCTAGTTATAGTGGTAGCTCTTATGCACCAAATAACCAATGGCAACCACAGTATTCTCAAATTTTTGGTAATTATCCACATTGGTATGGATCACAAGGGAAAGGACAGCAATTTCCTAATTAGATACCCCAGTGGTAGCAGCCATAGGGAAACTGGTATCCACCTCAGGGTGCAGGGAACCAGTTTCAAGGGAATTGGCAACCTACCTCTCAATGGAGGGGAAACCCATCATGGTCATCCCAATCTTTTGGATATCAGCCTCCTCCTTAGAAGCCACAACCTCATGCTTTAATGCCACCTCCTATAGCCATAGCACCACCTCCCAAGCCAACATAGCTACCTACTCAACCATTGCCTAATCCAAATATTAAATCTTAGCAACAACAACAAGCTTATTCAGCTGATGCTAACCAATACCCAGCCTATTCTTTATCACTAGATGATATTCACCTCCAATCTGGAACAACTCTACCTAATCCCTCTCAGCCAGTTATTATTGAGGTACCAGAAGAGCAGCCAATTTCTGATCCTAATGATGTAATACCTCAGAATCAAATATTACCACCATTTCCCCAAAGATTGAACAACAAAGAAGTTTCAACTAAACAACAGTAAAGCTTTGATATTCTTGACCAACTAAAGCACATTTGTGTTAAAATTCCATTGCTGCAAGCAATAAAGGATGTTCCAATATATGGTAAGGCATTGAGAGAGGCATGCCTAAAGAAACCTGGCAGAAAGAAAAGTGATCCACAAACAGTTCATGTTATGGGTCAATTAGCTGATATTATGTTGGGAAAAGCTGCTATTCCAAAGTATTCTGATCCAAGCAGTCCTGTTGTGAGTATAGTCATTAATGACAGTTAAATAAAGAATTTTTTAATTGATCTAGGGGAAACCGTTAATGTAATGACAAAGGAATTAATGAAACATCTAGAGATAAATAGTTTAAGGGCTACACCCACAGTTCTTCAACTTGCTGATGGCTTTGTAGTAAGACTTGATGGTATGATATAAGATATAGTGGTCATACTAGATTCCTGGGAATACCCTACAGACTTTATGATTTTATCCCCAAAAGCAACATTAGGGGGATATCCAGTCATTTTGGGAAGACCATGGCTTGCCACAACAGATGCATATATTGGGTGTAGATCGGGAGACATGACTATTTCGGATGGCAGTTCCACAAAAACATTGGCTTTGTATTCCCCTGCACAACCTCAGCTTGAGCAGCAACAAGTTGTTTGGCCTATTTTGGGAGAGGAATCTGAAGACATAGACTCTATTAATCATCTTATGATGATTAATTGAGTACCACTCATGCAGTTATATGATGAAGAATCAATCCTTTATAAGGTTTTGACAAATGAATTAATAGAAGACAGAGAATTTCAGGAATTGGTTCCGAATATTGTAGGATTGGATTTTCCTGCAGCCACTGATATTTTGCATACCTTGTTGCCACATGAATTGTCATATTCTCATGTTTCTGATATAGATCAGATTGATCTTACTATCAAGATAGAGGTTGCATTGAATAAATATTTGAACATCAACAAGAATATAGCAGATGCTCAGAAGAATAGCTTGGTAGACTTGCTAAAACTCCATAGAAATGCCTTTGCATGGGATTACAAGGATATGAATGGAATTGATCCAGCAGTTTGTACACATCACATTTATATAAAGGATGAGTGTTGTCCCCTCAGACAACCTCAAAGAAGAGTCAATCCTGCCCTAAAAGAAATAGTTAGAGGAATTGCAAAAATTGTTGAAAGCTAGATTTATCTATCATATTTCTGACAGTCAATGGGTATCACCCTTGGTGATAGTTCCTAAAAAGGGAGGCAAATGGAGAGTATGTGTTGATTATAGAGCCTTGAACCTAGCCACAAGGAAGGATCATTTTCCACTACCATTTGTAGATCAGGTATTGGATTCTCTTGCTAGTAAGAAATATTTTTCATTTTTGGATGGATTCAGTGGCTATAATCAAATACAAATAGCTCCTGAGGATCAGGAGAAAACAACATTTACTTGTCCATGGGGCACTTATGCATATTCTATTCTTCCTTTTGGGTTGTGTAATGCTCCAGCCACTTTTCAAAGGGCAGTCATTAGTATTTTTTCTAATATTTCTCAAGACATAATGGAAATTTACATGGATGACTTTACAACCTATGGTTCTGAATTTGATCAAGCATTGGATAATTTGAAGAAAGTTTTGCAGTTGTGTGAAGACTACAACTTGTCTCTAAATAGTGAAAAGTGTTTTATTATGATGGAAGAATGAATAGTCCTTGGTCATCATATATTTGTACAAGGCATACAAGTGGATCAAGCAAAGATTGAGGTTATTCAGCAAATTAATGACCCTGTGAAGCAGAAAGATGTGAGAAGTTTTCTTAGCCATGCTGGATACTACAGAAGGTTCATTAAAGATTTCAGTAAAATTGCAAGTCCCTTATATACACTGCTTACTAAAGATGCAGAATTTAAATGGACCTCAGCATGCAATGAAGCTTTTTTAAAGCTTAAGTATGCTTTGACTCAGGCACCAATTCTTAAAGGACCTAATTGGTCTCTACCATTTCAAATCCATACTGATGCATTTGATTATGCTATAGGAGTAGTGTTAGGACAAAAAGTTGACAAGTTGGAAAATGCAATATATTATATCAGCAAGAATTTGCAAGGACCTGAATTGAATTATATAGTTACTGAAAAAGAAATGCTAGCTGTCATATATGCCCTTAACAAGTTTAGACACTATATTATAGGGTATCCAATATTTATGCATACAGATCATACTGCAATTAGATATCTTATGAATAAGCCATCCATCATTGGTAGACTGGCTCGCTGGTTATTGTTGATGTAGGAATTTGATATCACAATTGTTGATAAGCCAGGGAAGTCTAATGTTGTTGCAGATTATCTTTCACGTCTTCAATTGCAAGAAGACTCTACAATGATAGATGACACTTTTCCAGATGAGCATTTGTTTGTCATACAGGCTCATACTCCTTGGTATGCTGATATTACCAACTATTTAGTTGCAGCTAAGATGCCAATTTCTTTTTCTCCTAAGGAAAGAAGGTTGCTAGTTGAAAAAAGTTTTAACTTTTCACGGATTGTTGATTGTCTATTTTATATTGGACCTGATCAAGTTATGCGAAGATGTGTTAGAGAAGATGAAACATATGACATCTTGCATGCATGTCATGATGAACCATGTGGAGGTCATTTTGCTGCCAAAAGGATAGCATTGAAAATACTCAATACTAGTTATTATTGGCTTACACTACACAAGGATGCAACTCAGTACACAAGGAAGTGTGATAGGTGTCAGTGAATGGGAAGACCTACAAAATCTGATGAAATGCCACCATATCTTCAAATATCTATTACACCATTTGATAAATGGGGATTAGATTTTGTTGGCCCCATTTATCCACCTTCTAATGGCAAATCTTATATCTTGGTATGTACAGACTATGTGACAAAATGGGTAGAAGCTAGAGCTATGCAACATGCAAGAGATAATAAGGTAGTTGAGTTTTTATATGAGGAAATATTTACAAGGTATGGAGTACCTAGGGAAATTGTCTCAGACCAGGGACCTCAATTTACATTAACATTGATAAAAGCTTTGGTCAATGAATATAATATAAGACATAGGAAATCTACTCCATACCATCCATAGTCTAATGGACAAGTAGAGGTTACCAATAGAGAACTTGAGTCTATTCTTATAAAAACAATGTCTATCCACAAGAAAGATTGGTCTAATCGGCTTTCAAAGGCAATTTGGGCATATAGAACAACATGGAAAACACCAATTGGATTCACACCTTTTGAGATGGTCTATGGCAAAATAGCAATGATGCCTATTGAATTTGAGCAAAAACCCTCGAGAACAACCCTACAACCTAATATGACATTGTCTGAAGCACAAAAGGAATGCATTCAGCAGTTAAATGCTTTAGATGAATGGAGAAAAATAGTTGTTCAATAGATAGAGTTGATTCAAAACCAAAGAGCCAGACGGCATGATAAATATATTAGAGAAAATAAATTCAAAGTTGGTGACTAGGCACTCTTGTATGATTCCAGATATAAGGATGCTAAGTGAAAACTCCAAACAAGGTGGTTGGGTCCTTATGAGATAGAAGAAGTTTTTCACAATGGAGCAGTTCAGTTGTCCACAATAGATCCTGTTCGATTTAAACTTTTAGTGAATGGACACCGACTATGACTTTATCACAAGCCAGCTATTAGAGAAGAGTTTCTGTAGCAGTTTGCTCCACAAAAAGAAATATAGGTTCCTGCAACAACTGGTGATGTTCCTGTAGCAACTGGTGAAGTTCCTGCAGCAATCGGTGATGTTCCTACAGCAATTACTAATGATTCAGTAACAATTCATGAGCTTCCTCTTGCACCTAGGCATGTTAATAAAGGTGATGTTCCTGCAGCTTTTGCAGTGAACTTATTTACCGTATCATAATCAAATATTTCCATGTGAAATATTGTTCTCCGTACATAAAGTTCCATCCACTACATTCCATCCCACTTTCTTATCTGTCACTTCATTTCATTTCGCCATCATTTTCGCCCAATTGTAGGTACGTGTATATTGTACTTTATTTTAATTTTGCATTTATTAGTTCATTATGATTTTAATCCTATTTTAATCCACTTCAAACCCGACATCTCGTCAGCCTGTGTGGACATGTGCTAGGTTAAGCTGGGGGGTACTTTATGGTCCTTTTTCCCAGTAAGATTTATTATCCTGAATTGATTTCCTAACTGACATTACTTATGATGATTATTATTTCACGTGAGTGAATAATAAGTTCTGCCACCAAATTTAAGATATGTAGATTTTAGCTTTTGTGAATCTGTCAAACATTTTGGTGAAGCTACAGAAGCATTAGAGTAAAAGATGGGAGGTGATATGATTCACCATGAACCGACTATACATGAAGGGTTGCTATAGGATGTTGTCTCTGTGTATTATTTCCAAAACCACGGCTGGCTGGATTATATCTTGAAGATTAGGGATTTCAATGACGAAATAGCTGCAGAATTTATGCATTCTTTTGACGAAGGAGAAGCTACAGTTAAGGGGTTGAGGGTAATTGCTACATAGGAGCAAATTGTAGAGGTCATAGGGTTGTTACAGGAAGGAGAACTCTTTCCAGAATTGAAGGATTCAAGGAGTGCCAGGGCAGAGTTCACAATTTCTACAGACAGACCCTTAATGGTGGATAGGCAAGGGACTAGAAGGGTTTCTTTACTAGAACATTGGCCTCAGGTAGCTCTGTATATCATGAAATATATTACCTGTGAAGGATGATATTCAAATCTCCACTTGCCTCACTTCAAGCTACTCAGTCATCTATGTCATGATCGATGAGTTAATGTCCCAAATTTCTTGTATCATCTCATTTCCATAAGTGCTAAGGAGACTAAAAAATATGGAAATCGCTCTGTTAGCCATCATGGACTGGTGAAGTTGTTGGTACAACGGTCCCTGAGAGATGTTTCACATATGGAATGGGGTGTGTTTGAAGATATTTTGCAATTTAGGGTAGATGAAGCCCCTATTGAAAATAATCCACCGGTTCAAGAAGGGATAGTTGTAGAAGGTCTTTCTAGTGAAGATGAGGGTTTGCTGGTTGCTGAAGGAGCTACAATGATTTTAGAAGAAAATATTGAAGCAGAGCCAACTGAAGGCCAACCCTCTACCTCTCTTCAAGGAGGTTCACCTATTTTGCAAAGGGAAGGAAAAGAATTAGAAAAGGAGGAGTCAGGTGAAGAATTTGTTATCTGGCCGCAGGAAGTACATATTCCTCCTGCAGCCAAGAGGCGTCGGGCAAAAACAAAAACTCCTACATCTGTTTCAAAAGTATATGTTAGGAGAACAAGAAGGACACAGAAAACTCAACTAGCAAGTAAGCCTGTAGAGGTGATTGTAGTAGAAACTTCAGAAGAAGAAGATGTTGCAGAGAAGGAAATGCAAGAAAACCCTACAGAAGAGGAAATTCAGGAAAATCCTGAAGGAGAAGAAATCCAAGAAGCAATTCAGGAAGAAATTGTAATTGATAAGCTTGGAAATCTGGCTTCAGTGGCATTGCAATGTGAGGAGATAATTCATGATGTTACACAACAACTTGAAGAAAACGTGGGAAATATGCCAATCCAGAATGAGGAATTTATTGAAGAAATTCCACGGTCTAAGGTAGGACCCATAAAAACTCCTTCATCCCTAACTAGCTTATCAAATTGCTTTAACATTCTTTAGGCAATGGGAAATAGAAAAGGATAGGTTGCAAGGAATAATTAATAAGCAACAAAAAGAGATTGAGAAGAAAGATAATAGAATTAAAGAATTGGAGACTAAGGTAGAAGAGATCTATGGTATGGTTCTTGAGATAATGCAGTGTAGAGCTCCCCCAAGAATTTATGCAGTGCACTTGAAAGAACGGTATCTGAATTTTAGATTAAACTATATAGTAAGGGACCTTAATCCATCCTTGGAAACACCTAAGGAATTCTATCATGCTTATCAAACCTCCCCACATTCTGTAAAGAACCTGTTATGTGAATTATATTTACATAATTATGTTGTGCCCCAAGAATGGAATCCTTTGTTGTACATTGGGGATATCCATCTTAGAGCTCTAATATCTTGTATACAAAATGAAATGATTATAGGAACACAAGCCAGGGAGTTTGAAAAATTGGAACTTGACTGTCCATTGCCATTGAGGGGGGAATCAGAAGCACCCAGGGTTCTATATTATGACTGGCAAAAGTTGCTAATAAGAGATGATGTTAGTAAGATAGTACTCCCAATGAGAGAGGAATTCTATCAAGCATATGAGCAATTAGTTCAAACCCATAGGACAATAGCACTAGAGTGACTAACTCAACATTGGAATCATCTACCAGATTATTTAAAACTGGGAGAACCCTATTCATTACAAAATTTTCATGCAGCTATACAGAGAGCCTCCAAGTACATACAGCTAGGAAGGGAGGAATCCAATAATTGGTTACCATTAATCTTTCAGCCTCCTATCCTAATGTGGCCACTTTTGGCATGCCAACCAACAGAATAGAATTATGATGTAGATGTTGAAGAAATAGCTAGATGGTCCAGGTTCGTTAAACTGAAGGGATTTTACTAGAATTTGCCTTCCAATGGAACCGGACAAGACACTGTAGGTGATTTTAGAGTTTCAGCGAAAATCAGAAATTTTCCTTTTGCTGCAGGAGCAGCAAACCCTTAAAGTTGGGGGGCATGATAAATCGGTGTATTGACATGTTTTTTATCAGGACTCTTAGGTTTTTGGTATCTTTTGGGTTGCATTGTGATAGTAAAATATTGTGAATTGACTATATGTAATCCATGTTTTAAAACTGAACTTAAGAAATCATGTTTGAACCTTGCCAGTTTCTTCTTGCAGCCAAATGGTTTGTCCCTGTGATATACGAATTATTTAGGATGATTTCATATGTGAGTTAATGAATGTATTAGTTAAGTAAGATACATATGTGTGTCCTTGTATATTGTTTCTATTTTAGTGCTGATAATAATTGATGCTGTGGTGGAGAATTCTCTTTCGCGCCTAAGGACTAGAGAATCACGTCAGATAGCTAGAGGTCACATTGAAGGAGATTCAAGCGAGTGAAATCTATGGTATAATAGGAGTAGTTGTACTTCACCATGGGAGTTTAACTCCAGTGCATGTTTAATCTACAAAATATCTCTTTGGCGTGCAAAGACTGTGGTTCAATTACAGATCCATAGTTCCTACAGCCAAGCTCTCTATTATCCCCTTCATCTAGCAGTGATCCGCCTTTTCTTTTGGGCGTAATTGGAGTTATCCATTGTAGTTTGTCTTTTCTTTATAAGAAGATCTCCCTTGTTTTTTTAGAGTTAGATGGAATGGAAAGGGATTGAGCAGAGTTTTGTCACGTATTCTATATTTTTCTCTTTTTAAATATGTAATTGTCTTTTAGGAAGAAATGAATAAAAATATGTTATTTTGATCTATTATGAGTTTTTTGCTTAGAGTTTGATATCACTCATCCAAGGGGGCCCACTTGGTGAGTGATCCCATGTTTATGATTATTGAAGTTAGTTTTTACTTAGTTGCAGTTGAAGTTCATGACTGGGTTGTTCCTGCAGCCACTGGAAATAGATCCTTTGACTGTTCGTGCAGCCAAGGCAAAACGGTGTTATTCCTGTTATTTCCATTAATTCATTTCAGCAGAGTTTTGAAAAGCCTTCATTTAGTCTTTATGATTTCTATTCCTACCTTTGTTATAGTAATTGAGAATAATCATTCAAGGAGCTTAGTGCATATATTTTGCAGACCCATTTCAAGTTTTACGTTCCTGGATTGACAACTAAATGAACACCAGCCATGAGAATAGTAAACTCTACTAGATGAATGTCCAAACTTCGGATTGAGATTTCAATTAGAGGTATTATTGTCATTAAAGTTGGGGTAGACAGGTAATAACTAAAATTACCTATAGTATGGATGCACAAGATGGAATTCAAAAGCTAGTTGAGCAGCATAAGCTTACTTGAAAATGAGATGAGAAATGAAGAGGAGGAGACCCCAATTTATAAATTTGAAGATGGTTGAGATTGAAAGTAGATCAAAGGTGGAGATTGAAACAAGGTGGGGACATGGATTGAAGGGACATGGTGTGGAGACCAAGAGATTTTCCATAAAGGCATTTCTTGTCTCCACACTCCACAATGTACATGGGGAAGAGATCCTCAAGTACATGGGGAAGACATAAAAGAATTAAAAATTCCTGGGGGGAGGACAAGGGAATTTAAAATTCCAAATAATGAGATGTATGGGGAAAGAAATGAGAAAAGGAATTAAAAATTCCTTGGGAAGATGAGAGTGCATGGGAGAATGAGAAATTTTCAAATCCTTGAAATGACCAAAGTTGGTGCATTTAAGGTTGGGGGTTGAGAGGGGACAAGCCATTTATGGAAATTGGTTGACTTTATGGCTAATCATGAGGATTAGCCACTATAAAATGATTAGAGAGGATGATTAGGAAAATTAATAAGGGATTAGAAGACAAGTGGGGATGTAGGAGGACTTGACAAGAGAAGAGAGAATGAGTGGAGGAATTAAAAACTAGGAAATAATGTTAAGTGAGCTTCTAAAAGAATTAATTAGGATAAGTGAGGATTAGAGGTAAGTAGTTTGTAGGAGTCACATGATTACTTAATTAATTTAATTAAAGGGAATTTAGAAGAATTAATTAATTTTAAGGACTTTAGAAGAATAGGGAATAATTGATTTATTTAATAAATCAATTATTGGACTATAGTGACATAATTAATTAAATTAGATTTAATTAATATTGAGAAGAATAAAGGATAACATAATTAAGTTGATTAACTAGTAGGAAGGATATATTAATTAAATATTTAATTTATTTTAGACGTCTACATTTTGCCCCTCTTTTACGTAGTGGCAAAATTGGCGATGGGTAAAAGAAAAGAAAAGGGTGCCCAAACATGAAGACGCGGGTGGTATATGCCCCCTCGAGAATTTTTGGGGAAATTATCAAAAAATGAAGAAAATGAGCAAAGCAGAAGAGAAGGCGAGAAATGAAAAGAAAAAATGAGAGAAAATGAGGAAGATGGAAGAAGTATGAGAAAATGGGCCCATGCGGGGCCCTATATAAGCCACACAAGGCCCAAGGAAGGGTCATTGTCACATATACATTTACAAGACTTGGAGAGCATAGGGGCTTAGGAGGAAGATGGACCACATCCCACACCATGAGCACCACACAAAGAGGGTTAGACGACATGAGTGACCGACCGAGTATGGCCCATGGGTATGTACCCAAACCCCACTTTTTGATTTAGTAGGTAGGGCATGTATTAGGGTATTAAATGAGATTAGCAAGTGGGTAGGGCAGAGACATTGATTGTCATTTCAACATATCCGCATAGGGATCGATATTTTTGCAGGTGGTTAATGCCTACGTAGGCATCGAAGAGGGGTTGGAAGGGGAACACCACCTGCATGGCTGAATTAACGTCCATGTAGATGCTGGTCTGCGGCAAGGGGAGTGAATGGGGATGGAGACTATATTTCAATGTCTCTGCATGTGGCACGACACATGCGCCATGGGTTTGATGTCTTCATTGGGGGGATTGGCATTTCCATTGGGGAGGATAGGGAGAGGAAAACGGGGGATGGGGAAAGACTCAAAGGGGTTCAAGGGGGTGCACATATGCCCCATAGATGGGATAGGATATAAATAAGGTAGAATAGACTATAACAAGACAAAATAAATAGGCTAATGAGGTGAATTACTTGGTTGCAGAAGAAGGTGGGACCACTCACATCACGAGAGCACTGGCCTTTGATGATGAGGCTATATAGATGACTGAGGGCGAATGTGAGGGAGACTCTAAGCACAGTAGGCATGAGGTTTGTGGGGAGATGGTTGTGGATCAGAGCGCATACTACAATGATGACAACACTCATAGAGTGTTGGGACAAGCAAACATGCATGTTCCATCTGTTGATTGGGGTGGCAATGATCATATTATTAGATGTCTGGATGATCTTGAATATCCCCAACAAAGGCATAGTCCCCGAGTATAGACTAGATGGGGGGGAATACTACCTACGCCAGGTGTGTGAGTATGATGCGCTATCAATGGAGGGTCCATAGATGCACCTTGGGGGGCGATGCAGATACAACATATCCCTTGTTTGGTATTATCTATATGCAGATTGTTTAGTGGATGGATTATGCCAAACCTCAACAAGCATGGATTTTCCATTGGTTGGGCTCATTGCGTGTACTATATGGTGGAAGACTGTGCGACCCATACATGGGAAGCAGTGGTGCTTGGTCAGCTATTTCATGAAATTCATCTTTGTGTATATTGAGGTTATAGGAACCTTGACACAGGGATCAGACTGCTACACGTATAGGCTTGGGAGCATATTGCAGTGACGAGGCCAATGGGAGTTCAGGATAGGAGGATCCAGGATGCACATGTGAATACACTTATTGGTGGGAGGCCCAAAGACCAGTGTGGCTGAATATACCCAGGGTCTTGGAGGAGGATGAACTACGACCCTTAGTTGATGAGGTAGTAGGTGAAAAGAAAAATGGGCCCGCATACAGAGCGGTAGCAGGAGGGGGAGTATAGAGAGGTAGGGAACAAAGACATGTTCTACAAAGGAGGGGAAAACAAGTACCTCGAGTGGGGGGGACCACTACAGGTTCAACAACCAGAAACACAGATTGGTGGGATGAGGATAGAGGAGGAAGGAGGGGAGGATAGGTCAAAGCCCATGGATATACGAGAGATAAAGGTACACAATGATGAGGGCATACAATCCTAGCAGGTAGAGGGATAGGTGTCATTGCAGGCATGTTGGGTCTCTTAGATAGAGTATAAGGTTGGAGGAGGAACTGCAAGGGAGGGATGTCATGAGGGAGAAGTCTCAGAGATTTGAGGGGGAGCTGGGGATTAAGAGGGCTTGAGCCGATAACATGCAGGTGGAGGTGGACCGACTGAGGAGGGAGGTTGATGCTCTGAGAGAGGATCTCCAGACTACCATGATGAATAAGGACAACATGTAGAGGAAAAAGGAAAAGACCAAGAAACTCCTAGAGAAGATGAGGAGTGGAGAGGCCATCTCATAGAAAATGGCAAAGTTAGAGAGGATGGATGGGGATCTAGAGACACTCCGCTCCTAGTTGAGTAGGTAAGAGGCCGATGTGGTGAGGCTGTGGGGTGAGAGAGATGTGGATCGATGAATGTTGGAGCTAGCAGGTCTCATACAAGTGTTTGTTGATGTCATTGCAGGACAACAATGTGCAAAGAGATTAGCTTGTGAGGCTTAGTACTACAGGGCTTTGTACTATCAGGTCATGATAGGAGACCACTAAGCACCTTTGTACGCATAGAGCACCCAGTCTCACAAGACATAGACCTGTCATTCAAGCTATTCTATAGGGATGAGGGCACCACGACCTCCAGGTGGGCCCTCAGGGTAAAAAATAGGGGCGAGTGATTGAGAGAGCACATGCTATTGATGTAGATGTATGTGACACAACATTTTTTACCCTTTGGGAATTATATCATTGTACTCTGATTTGACACATTCATATCTCAAATATATATATATATATATATATATATATATATATATATATATATATATATATATATATATATATATATATATATATATATATATATATATGAGATGTGATTTTGGCAGTGTATACATTTATATGGACTTTATTATGGACTCTCATGGACTTTGATTATTGATTAACTTTGCTATAGATGATGATTTTATGATATGATGATGCACATGATCTAACCTATTTATGATGCAATATGTATGATCATAAAATGTATGTATGCATGTGTTATTTATGATGTCGTTAACATGTTTGTGGATGCAGGATGCATGTGTATGATGTATGCCTATATGATATGCCATTTTTTAATTTTTTCATGATAATGCTTATGTTATGGTGTAATGCAGATGAGTATGATATGTATATATGCGATATGTAATTATGTGATAAATTAAAATGAGATATAATAAGTGCTTCTAACATTGAAATGCACCTAAAATGATAAGTGAATGAATGGATCTATAATGTATGTGATAACTAAATGGTATGCAACTAAATGAATGCAAAATGCACTAATGTTCTGTGTAATGTAATGAAAACCATTATTTAACCACTAAAAACATAACAAACCAAAATAGTGTGGTCGATTGATGACTTACATGACCATTCGCGTAGAAAATTAATGTTTGAATGGGATCCTATTTCATGCACCTAAGATATAATGCACCTAAAATGCAAATAAAGATTTAATTACCTAACAAGGTAATGATATTGTTTTTAAATGTTTTAAATTGAATGGTGTGATTATTAATGATTGCAACACTACATGAGATACTAATTTTTGAATGGGATTTTATTAAACTTACATCAGTATTTATAATGTATTGAACCTAAATGTAATGTACCTAAACTGCAATTGCAAATGATATGATAATGTCGCTATATAAAACATGATGCATTGCATCCATTGTTTCATAAAGAAAGCATAAAAAAGATATTTTACATTTTCATAAAGAAAAGAATTTTCAACTTTACATAAATAAAAAAATTTGAATTTTTTCTAACTATTTTAATTCAAGAGATGGAATGTATGAAGCATCATCTGAATGACATTATAGAAACAAGAGACTCAATTCGTCAAGTTCCTACCAATAGTGCTATAATATGTATTTAGAGTTATGATTAGGTAGAATTAGTAGTGTTTTGTTGTATTCATCTGCATAATTTCAAACCATTAATTTTATTGTGGTTTATTTTATAGCCCATGTTTAAATTAACAGAATCCATATACCCTGTTTGGAATCTGAAGCAACATAGTGTCAGAATATTAAGAATACACTTAGATATATGTATGTTGCAAATATTAATCTTCTCTATTCAACAAGGTCATTTTTTCTTTTATATTATGTGAAGTTTGTTTTATAAACAACTTTCGAAACTACATATAATTGTTTTTCATTTTTTTTTTGTTAAATTTAAATTAGATTTTAAAAATTAAAATAATTAAATATTATCTTAAGTAATTAAGGTTTCTTTTTAAACATCTTTCATATGTATATATGTATATGTATATGTATATGTCTATATGTACATGTACATGTACATGTATATGTATATGTATGTATGTATATATGTATGTATCTATATATATGTTTGTATGTATATATATATATACATATATATGTATACATACATACATACATACATACATACATACATACATACATACATACATACATACATACATACATACATACATGGTGAGATCAACATGACATCATCAAATGATGATACATTCTCCTTCTTTCAAATAATGGTGATCATAGTATTATCTAAATCCTTCAACATAAAACTAACGCTCTAGTCTCTTCAAACCCCCCCCCCCATAAAATCTCCTTCAAAAGATCCCAAAATTTAGGGAAAACAAATACAAAAGGCCATCTAGACCAAGGGCTTTAACCCCATCCATAGAAAAAAAGGTCCACTTGACTTTGTCCAAACTATTGAGGCTTGAAGCATATAATTTTTTTCTTCAGGATCCAAATAAAGGATAACTTCCAAAATATCCCCAAAATCCCTTAACTCTATAATTCCATTTGTAGATAAAATATTTTCAAAGAAACTCACCACCTCATTATTGACATCTTCAGTATTAACCAACCAATCTCCTTCAATATTCTTAGTGGTGTGAATAATATTACATGACCTTCTTGCTTTGACTGAGTTATGAAAAGAGTTTGTGTTTTGGTCACCTTCTTTCAACCAACCCTCTCTCAACTTCTATCTCGATAAAATCTCCTCCCTAGCAAAAACCTCTAAATATTGAGAATTTAACATTTTTTCTTCAACAAAATCCACTTCTTTGATACCTTTATGTATAAATTTGTTTTCCAATTTTTCAATTTTTTTATCAAGACAAAGTTTCTCAACAAGGGTATCTTTGAAATGAGATTGAATACATTGTTTCAAAAATGATGTAATGTATTGAAGTCTTTTGAAAAAGATAAAAGCTTAATTACCTTCTTGAACTAGGGGTGTTCAACCACTACTATTTTATCTTGTCTTTGTACCTATTAGCTCAAAGCCACGTATTCTCAAATTTAGAAGGGAACCTTAATGAGATTGGATTTTCTCTGAAGGAAGAGGGAGATTGGATAATGATCTACACCCAAGTAGGGAAGGATCATTACCTCAAAAATCATAGGAAGATCATCCAACTTCCTTGGAAGAAATAAACAATCAAACTTTTCAACAATATTCAAGAAGCCTTTCCTCCTATTAGTCCATGTAAAA
Organism: Cryptomeria japonica; assembly: GCF_030272615.1. Lineage (NCBI taxonomy): Eukaryota > Viridiplantae > Streptophyta > Pinopsida > Cupressales > Cupressaceae > Cryptomeria > Cryptomeria japonica. Next base: position 465,534,754 of record NC_081406.1, on the reverse strand, counting down.
TCACCCTTGTTATATTTGACTTTTAGTAAACCACTATTAGTAACAAAATTATATTTGACCTCTAGAAAACCACTATTAACAACAAAATTCTGAAAATCTGTTTGGATCTTCCCAAAACATACCTCGCCTTCTCTCTTATCTACAACCTCAAGAGTTGCATTAAAATCCCTTCCAGAGATCAAAATTGAATTTCCATGATATTGAATAGTATTCGTTATATTTTGCCACAACTCTCTTTTTTTTATCAAAATAGTTGGACCATACACATTGAGGCAAATAAATCCCCCAATGAAGTCCTTTGAAACCATCTTGATCATCTATTAGTTCTTACATTGCTCAACCATCTTGACCCTAATAGTGATTAGATCCACAAAAACCCAAGGTCCCCCAAAGCCCATTCCGTCTCACTAAAGCACCCCTACCAAAATTTTAAACTTTTAACAAATTTATTCACCTCTAGAGAGTTAAGATACATTTAAGAATCATAATAACATTTAGTCTTGCTTGATCAAAATAACACTTGATTAGACACCTCTTGTTAAAGACATTGTAGCCCCTAACATTTGAATATAAGGTTATCATAGCTACCTAAGAAGGAAGATAATCCCTTCCCAAATCTTAGTTTTCTCTATCCTTTGGCACTATCTACAATTTCCAACTTCACCTTAACCACTTTGGGCCCCTTTCCTTTTTCTTGCCTACATTTACCTTGTTGGTTCTAGAGTAAGTCTAATTTATGATTCTTTTTTTCAAAATGCCTTCCTCATCCTTAAGCCCTAAAACATCCTCTTCCTTTGAAAGAAAAAGATCTAAAATACCTCTATCTCTTTCGCTTAGGGAATGATAACTTTGTGCATCCCCTAGATTGGGAAATTTTTTCTAGGGAAATTTGAATATCTGTGATAAGAATATCAAGACCAATCTCCCCCTCAGCTAACAAAAGTTTCTCCCTCCTTCATCACCATGAGTGAGAATTTTTTGAACTCTATGACATCCAACTTTCCAAAGTTGGATGCACTGTCTCAACTTTCAAGCAAATCCTTCCCTCGCTGAGATGAATGTTGACTAAGATATTCCTCCTCTACCAACCCCAAGTTTTCTACCCCCTAAGCCTTTGAAATTCATGTTGTACCAATCTCTATACTCGAACTAATCTCTATTCCCATGGTTTCCTTCTCTTGATATTTCTTCACTTTTTTCATACTATACTAATTGGTGTTTGAAAAGCCATCTTGATGAGCCCCTTTCGAATGATTTAGGATACCAAAACCTATGCTCTCTTTCAATATATCCTTTAACTCTTTCTCCAATTTTTCAATAGGGTGGAAACCATACACCTCTTCCTCCAAAGACACTAGATGGCAATTCTCTTTGCTTAAAGGGGGCTCTCCTTCCTCATCTCATGGTTGATAAATGTCAAACACTCTAACTACCATTAACTAATCAACACTGGCTAACTTGTTGAGAAGAAGGTCATCCTCCCAACCTTTTCCTTTTTTAAAAACCACACAATCCTTTGTTGGGTGCCATAAATATTTACACGCTTTGCAATTCTCAAAAATCTCTTCTACTTCTATATGTTGCCACCAAAGGTCTTTTTTGTCCCAATCTCTATATCCTTAGGTGAGGGAGGATGAGGTCTCCAAAGAATATAGATTCAAGCATACATCCTACAATCTTTATTTTCCAAAGCTTCATTTACCTTTAAGAATTTACTAATTATAATATCAATGATTTACAATGTTTCCATATCCTAATATTCTTGTGATAAATTATAAAGATGAACCCAAATAGGGATTTCATAAACAGTGGCTTTAGTTGGGTCAAAATTTGGGTACTAGTCTCTAATAAAAAAGCTCACCCCACCCATAAAAAAGGGTCATTGTTTAGGATCCACAACTTCTCCCTAACTTTCACAACTAACCAGATAAAAACCATTAGGAAGGGTTTCTAGAATAAAATTCTTACCCCATTGTTCACCACACTACTTGCACACCCTAGTGCACATAATCCATTCCACGAGGGCTTCACTAAAAAGGCAATATCATATCACGTGCATTCATATTGGGGCGTTTAATATCCCAAAAATGAGGGTGCAATATATTGCCCATTGGTGAAGATAGGGGGATTTTTAATTCGGGCTATGAAAAATGTAATATTTTGTGCAAATAAGAGGGCTTTTAATTCAAGTTGTGTATTGGAAGGGGGTGGAAAAAAAGGATTTTAGGGCAATTTTTTTGATAGGGGGATTCTTTAGTATGTCATGAACGTAGGTGATATAACACAGGTTCACTGAGTGAAGCCCCCTTTATCCATTTTCTGGCCCATTTCATGAAGAAATCCCTTTCTCAAAGCATTTTGACTACATATTGCTAGGCTTCATTTTCTATTTGAACTATAATCATTTTTTTGGGATCATTTCAACCTACACCTTCTCCCCTGATTTTGGCATGACCTTCTCTTTTGGTCACCCCATTTTATCTTGAAATTTCTTAAAACCTCCTTCAGGACAAGAAAAGATTTTAGTAAAGCTCAACAGATTTTGGATGTTTGGGGATGGTCCAAGAAAAATTGTTGTTTCCCCAAAATTGGCAATTGCCTTTCCTTTAGTTGATCCTCCCAAGAATTCTCATAAGGCCATTGAATAGGATTTTAAAAGCTTTGGTTCAAATATCTATCATGAAACTGTGCCAAACAACCATGTCTAAAGCCATGAAACTCTAACCTCCTCCCTCGCATCGCCATCCATGATGCTTTCCTACTATTTAACAAAATAAACAATCATGGAAGTTCTATTATGATAAGTATAATTAATCCCTCAACCTAACCCTAACTTAAAGCTATTTAATTTAACCCTAATTTAAATATAATCATAACTCTAATTAAACCCTATCTTAGCCATAACTACAATTATATCCCTTATTATACTCAAATCTTTAATCGAATTGTAATTGAACCATATCCCTAACCCAAATCGGAACCTAATTATGTACTATAATATCTAATTCAAGTACCATAATTAAAATTTATTATGTTTTTATTATTAATATATTTTCATTATTTTTATTTTTTTTAGAATATATTTTCATTGTTATTATGTTATGTTATATTATTATTATTTTATTCTATTATATCCTATTACTATTATGAGAATGAGAGTTAAAGGTATAGTTGAATTCATAAGGGATTATAATTCTAATAATAATATTATTAAGGATAGTGTTTTTTATGGGAGTTCCAATTGTATAAAGTTCATATAAATTTTATATTTATATTTATATTATTTATTTTTATATTATTTGTATTATATTTTATATTTTGTATTATATTAATTCTATTAGTATTATATGGTTATCATATTATTAATACTATATTTTTTATTATACTATTATAAGTTATTATATCGTTATGTTACATTATTTTTACTAATATAAATTACTTAATAATAATATCATAAAAATCCACCTCTTTTTTTATAATATAAATAATTATTAAATTACTTTAAACTTATTTAATACTACATTAAACAATAATGAGAGAGACACAAATATAAGAATACTAACATTAAATATAAAACCTATTAACAAAATTTACATCACCCAAATAAATAATTATTATATTTTTAATCATAATTATTAATATCAATATTTTAAATATATATTTATTTAAAATAAATAATATCTCTATATTTAAAAATATAAATAGCATTTTAGATATTACAAACCATAAATCATTCATTAAATTTAATATTTTAAATTGCTTATCCTATTACTTACATGTCTCAAGCCTATATTCATAATTTAGAATTGCCTTATTTTTTCTTTCCCAAGACTTATGGAAATGGAAAGGTTGGCAGTTGTGGGTCCTGCCACCTTAACAACTAACTTCAATGTGTCTATTAAATTTAACTTCAATGTCTCCTCGGAATAGGAAAACCAAAATTCAAACAAGGAACAAACAGAAGAAACAGGAAGTCAAGGTTATGGAGCTAGAGGAACAAGTGCAGAGAAAGAATCCAGAAGTCGACCAGAATTTGGAGGAGGAGACCACTAGGGAAGGTTTTGAAAAGAGGATCGATGGAAAAGTTGATAAAATCACTATTGGTGACATCTCCAATAAGGATCAGGATAATTCTAGTGAGAAATCACCCTCCTCAAATCCTCCTCCTGAGGGTTTGAAAGGTTTTGTGGACACCATTGATTGGCTAATTACCAGTTATAAGAAAATTGTGGAGGATAATAAGAAGCTTAACCACAGAGTCCAAATCCTGGAAACTATCAGTATTGGCAAAGTCAAATCTATGGTAGAATATGCTGAGGATTTAACTAAAACTACTTCCAGAGCCAAAGAGATTAGAGATTCCTTCAACCCCAGGTTCGAGCAAATGGAGAAGGACCTGACTGAGAGAAAAACTAATGATAATGGTATGGATCAAAGAATGGCAAAAACTGATAAAAAAGTCAACAAAATTGAAGAATGCCTTAAAATGATTAAAGAACAAAGCTTAAACATACTGGAGGCCTTAGCTGGTAATATAAAAATCCTCATCAGCAAACTGGAGGAGGAGAAGGACTCCTTGGAGATTGAACCTGACATTGAAGGCATGGGAGAAGTGCAAGGACCTAGAACAAGGACCAAAGGTAAAAAGAAGGAGAAGAAGCCAAAAAAGAACATGGAAGAACTCAAAGCTACTACGACAAACTATGACCAGCTGGTGAATAAGGTGACGAATCTCCTTAAGTCTTTTTAGTTGTGTTGTGCTTTCTTTGGTTTTTCTGCTTTGTCGTTCCTTTCTTTTGTTGTCCTTTTGGTTGACTAGCCTTTTTGCCAGTCATTTTGTAAGTTGTTCCTAGTAGGACTAGATGCTTATTGATCAACTTTTATATGCTCCTTTGTTAAAGGTTCCAGGTCCTTAAAACCTGTTCTTCTTATTAATTAGAACTTTAACTTCAATGAAATTCATCATGTCTATTAAAAATTGACAATACATATACAGATTTTAAAATATTTAGATAAACATATTCTAACAATGCTCTAATGATATTATCTACCTTTATCTTTTAAATATTTATTTATAACTCTTTAGCTCATATCATGTAAATATATAGAATGTCATTTGTAACTAATAAATATATTTTAAATGATTTATAACTAATAATACTCACAGACAAATTCTTTGTTTATCCCTCCCTATCCCTATCTCTCTATGTCTATCTTTATTTCTAACTACTCCCCCTCTATCTTTTTCTTCAAATATCTCCTCTCCCTCTCTATCTATGTCTCATTATCTACATATCTCTCTCTTATTTGCTCCATTCATTCCATCTCTCTCTCTCTCTCTCTCTCTCTCTCTCTCTCTCTCTCTCTCTCTCTCTCTCTCTCTCTCTCTCTCTCTCTCTCTCTCTCTCTCTCTCTCTCTTCACATCCTTTGACTACCCCACCCCCATCTCTCTCAACACTATTGACAGGAACTTGATGCATTGTATCCCTTGTTTCATAAATAAAACATAAACAAAATAATTTACATTTTCATAAAGAAAAGAATTTCCAACTTTACATAAATAAAAAAATTTGAACTTTTTATAACTATTTTAATTCAAGAGATGAAATGTATGAAGCATCATCTAAATGACATTACAGTAAAAAGGGACTTAATGCGTCAAGTTCCTACCAATAGTGTTAGAATATACATTTAGAGTTAGGATTAGGTAGAATTAGTAGTGTGTTGTTGTATTTGCTCATAATTTCAAACCATTATTTTATTGTGCTTTATTTTATAGCCTATGTTTAAATTAACACAATCCATATAACCTATTTGGAATATGAAGCAACATAGTGTTAGAATATAAAGAATACACTTAGATATATGTATGTTTCAAATATTTTAATCTTATCTATTCGGCAAGGTAATTTTTTCTTTTATATTATGTGAAGTTTGCTTTATAAACAATTTTCAAAACTACATATAATTATATTTCAAAAACGTTTTTGTTAAATTTAAATTAGATTTTAAAAATTAAAATAATTAAATATTATCTTAATTAAGGTTTCTTTATAAACATCTTTCAAATATGTGTGTGTGTGTGTATATAGATACATGTATGTATGTATGTATGTATGTATGTATGTATGTATGTATGTATGTATATGTATATATAAATGTGTGTGTGTGTGTCTATATATGTGTATGTATGTATGTATGTATGTATGCATGCATGCATGTATGTATGTATGTATGTATGTATGTATGTATGTATGTATGTATGTATGTATGTGTATATATATGTTGTCCTCATCAAGGCCGCCAACATCATTCTCTTGCAAAGCATGGTCCTCTTTAGCTTCAATGTCTTCCTTGCAACCTGAAAACTTAATGGATTCATATGAACATATGTTTGTTTCAATATGGGAGATTGAATCTCCAACAACCTTCTTAAAATCGCAGTCACTCTCTGGAAGAAAAAAAATTGACCCCCAAGATGGTCATATTTATCCATATTTAAGCTATCGTGACATTCCATTTCAGGTGTGCATTCCTCATCTATTTGTTATTCACAAATAATATTTATCTTTGGTTAACAATGTGTTTCTTCTTTAACTATGAACAGGGCATCACTACCAATCTGCATATTCTCATCACTTTCTTGTTCCATCTTTTCATTGTCAGCAAATTGATGTTCATTATTAAGTGCAATCTTAGACTTGAAACCTTCAATCATGTCAATCCATCCAATAATATAATCTAGACCAACTGGTTTCAACTCCTTTGGCCAATGAATAGCGTTAGGTTCATAAATTTGCAAGAATAAATCATTCCACGTTGAATCTTCAAGTGTGAAGCTTACGAGAATGCTTTGCAATTCCTTCCAAAACCTTGACAATAGTGCATGTGCTAATTTACCTCTAACCTTTTGATATTCATCTACACACTAACATATGCCACTGGATTCATAAGACTTGGACTACATTCATATGTGACTCAAGGTTGACAAAAATTCTCATAATATTGAGGAATATACATAGGCATAGCAGGGACATTCACATATTGAAAAGCATTATCAACACTTGACACATGTTGCTCTTGTGCATACACTACATTCTCATATGTTGGTACACTCTGAGACTCAAAGGGTTATCCATAGAATTCATTCTCATCATCGAACCAACTCAAGAATAGCCTTTGAAATCATGCAATCAAGATATACTTTGTGAGGGTAGACTTTCATACCAATCCTTCACACTATCTCTCAAAGAGCTCACAAAAAACTTCATGACAACATCTTCAGCATGAATCTAAAAATATTCAACAAACTCATTGAATGACTGTATGTGCTTGGTTGTTAACTCAGAATCACTTGCATGAAACAAGGGTACTTGATCTTTGAGCTCCATGGGAAAGGGATTTGGGTATCCCTGAATGTGTGAAATTTAAAGGTCTATATCTCTGAGGGATGAACATTGTACTAGATGGACCTTTCTCAAGTTGTTGATTATTCATTATGCCTAGATCAAAACTAGGACAATACATATTTCTTGACTTTACAACTCTTCATAAAAACAATTTGCAGTTGCAGTTTTACCATGACTTTTTCCTTTCAAACAAAGTCTTAAGCAAAGATGATACAATAATCACTGAAAATAGGACTTAAGGACTCTCTAAATGAACCTATGACAACATAACACACATCTTTCAACATAAAACATTGACTGAAAACTTAGCACAAAGAAGCATGAAAGTTGGAAACTAACTATTTTTCCCTTCTTACCAGTGTTGTAACACCAAATAAGGGTTCATTTTAGAACTTTATAAATTATGGTTTTCACAAAAACTTCAAAAGAAAATACTTGGAAAAGTTGCAGCAGTTGATGCCTTATTTCTTTGGCTAAAAAGATCTTCAAATCTAAGCTCTTCGATTTGTTCTTGAGGTTCTTGAATGTGAGAGTCACCACGTATTTGTCGAGGAATGTTCTTTTGAACAACTAAAAGTTATTCAAGGTCTTCTTTCATTCTATGTCTTCTTTTCTTCAGCAAAGGTACCTGAAACTTCTTCAAACACGCTTCTATAAGAGACCATCTAGGCTGAAAACCACTCAACATCTAAAACAAAAGTTTAGATTCTTCACTTTATTGAATCTTCCCATATGGATTTATGACTTTGATCCCCAGTAGAGTTACCAATCTGTTGGTTGCATCCTAGATGGGGAGGCCACTAGAATCTTTAGAATGATAAATTAATAATATTTTACTGGAGACTTAAGACATTTCATTATCTTATCCCCAACAAAGTCGCCAGTTTTTTGGTTCCCAAATCAACAGATCCCCAAACCCTAGAGATTTATCCACTTTCCAATCCATAGTTTTAAGGATGGATTTGGCCAATGAACGAGATTCAGTCACAAAATTGAAATCTCCAACACTTTTGGATCTGCAAGACTAAGGAAGGTAGACCTAAGTAATGCCAAAATAACTTATAGCTGCCAACACTTAAGGCATCACTGATTTTAGTAGATATCCCAATGTGTATATGCCAAGGAAAGTGCATGAAACTGAGATTTGGCTACAATCCTAGCTTGTCAACTACCACTAAACACTTGGGATAAGTTTTCTACTCTACACCTACTCCTATGAACTGAAATAAAAGAGACTTGGAGATAAAATGATTATGAAAATCTAAAAATAAACACATAACCAGTGCCTTCATCTAGTGGGAAGAAGAGTCTACTCTCAATATGCAACCTTACACCCAAATTGTTTGAATTGTAATTAGTAAAATCTAAGTATTAATGCCTTACATCAACACCCATTAGCTTAGTTTTTCTTGCAATAATACTTAATGATCTTGCATGTAAAAGACATTACGCAACATCCTACTCAAGCATTTTAATCTCTTCCTTAAAGAGAAGTAAAAATAGAATGAACACCAGACTTGCTGGGACAAACCAAACAATCCTTGATTATCTATTTCATAAATAAATCCAATACATGTTGGAGACAATAGTAAAGAAACCAATATTCATTAATTGCATCTATGATTGCAACTATTCATGACATAAAGCATATAAAAACTAAAAACAAAACTCTAACTATCATTTAGCCCTACACAATGCATTACATTGCTCACTTCAGAGCACAAATTCTAGAGCCTCTAACTCCTAAACTTGTTACTAGCTAAAACTACTCTAAAAACCAAGCATGAGAAAAGAAAGAGAAATGAGACGCACAATAAAACCCTATAGAAACCCTAGGATCCATCCTCTTAGCTCATACATTTTCAGGAATTTAAAATTCTTGCTTCAAAATCTACACTTCTTCCTATTGAATTTTGCAAATTCAAAATTCTGCACTTTTCCCCTTGGTTGTCTTGCACCTTCTCCTTGAGATTGCTATAGATTTCCTTGAAAATTTAAAAAATATATCACTTAGGTAGCTTTTTTAATTTCAAAATCTACACTTTGTCCTAAACCTTCCATTAATAGCATGTTATCCTCTTTGGCTCAGTTCACTTTCCCTTTGGATTGGAAATGGCAAAAGTCCATCTTTGGCTAAAGATGCTCAATAATTTCTCACATGTGACCCCTTTTGGAAATAAAATTGCAGTTTAATAAAAATACCCCAATGTGCAATGATTTAAAACCTAAGTGAAAAATAACCATTTCACACAAAATGAATTGGCCCCCTTGGTCGAACAAACTTCTTCACTATGAATCATAGTTCTTCAAAATAATCCCTCATGCACCCGGTCATAGCCAATTTCCCTTTATATCTCAAATATATGCTTCTATATACTTTTTATGCTTTATAAATAATAATAAAACTTTCCCTCAAAATACACAACACACTTTCACTTACAATTGCACCATTAAGTGGAAAGTCATTTCTCCCTTGGTGAAAGCATTTTACCCTTAAGTAAACCTTTGAAGACATTTCACCTGTGATGAAAAGCATTTACTATCATGCTCATTTCCTCTTTCAGTGGAGCACTTCCCATAATTACCACATGGTAATTGAATACTTCTCCCTGTGAAACAAATCTCACCACCATTGAAATATTATTCTCATACACAAACAATGAAAGATACAAAGATAGTATTTGACCCCCATTGGTGAAAATGCTTTCCTCTACCTGTTCATAACACCCAAGACATTCAACAACTGCCATCTATGTAATACTCTGCCCTATTGTAACACATTTTGTCAATTTGTCATCTCATATAGTTCCACTTGTTGTGCATTTAGGGTAAAACAATATTTATTTTTTATGGAAAACTAAGGTAGTCTCATCTTCTGAAAATAATCATCCACATATGACATAATATCCCCAAAATATAATTTTGTACTTCTCCAAAATGTTAGCAATGACCTTGTTCTGCATACATAATCTACGCTGGAGCATCATGTGCCATTATTGTTTCCATATTTCTCATCTGTAGGCTATTTATTGTACATTATATCTGAGCCTAAATTTTTTGAAAAAGAATTCAAATTGTTGCATATAGTGGAAATATAAAAGAGCACTTTTACTATTCCTGCCAATGTCACCCCTTGCAACATGTGTCTTATTTGATGATGACAACATCGACATGAGTGCCCCTTTGCCAAAGTTCGATGCTTGGAAGCATTCTACATGAAACAATAAGCCCCCAAATTTTTTGTGTTTCCCCTTCTTCAAGGTGAATGCCAATTGAGACAATGAGACCGACTGCTGAAGGGCCTACGTTTTCCGTCTCATGCTCATAGATGCATTTTATATATATACACATTATTGATTCTAATTCTATTTCTACATGAAATTCACCCGTTATTTGCCATTGACTCCAATATACGACATCCTCCCTTGAAATTTTCTCATGCCCTTTCATGTTAGCCTTCATTTGTTTTATATCGGGCACTTTCCCATCTTTTGGAAATATCATGGCGCACAATGTTTGAAAACCTTAGGTATGATGATCAGACACCTTTCAAAGCTAGGCAGGAGCTCACGACTTCACCTTAACAAACCTTTGTGGTCAATTTTTCCTTTGCAAATTGTCCAAAAAAACATTTGGACAGCTTATCACAGCAAGAACAAGTCCTACTATGTTAATAACCTGCAAACAATAAAAGGTATTCACAATAGCAATGCGCTCATCTGCATATGTGAATAATTCATATTTGATTTGGAGACTACTGGGAATGTGTAATATCACGTTGCCCATCTTTCTAAAATGCCTCTCTCTTACCTTCGAACCTTTTCGCGCTTACATCAAACAATGATCATGCAAATATTAACCATACCCAAACGACATGATCGCCTCCCATATTTCATTATTGCTAAATTCATAACCTGTGAACCAAGCTCAAGTAGCCATGTGCTCATTTAGATTGGGGATCCCATATTTTCAACATAGCCGAGCCGCTAGGTGTACTAATAAGAGCATGCAAAATGCAAAGATTTCTCATGGATCCAAACCCTGGCAACATGCTTCATTAATAAGAGGCAAAATCTTTAGCTATTTACCATCTATGAATTCTCAACACATATGAGTTGCTTTCTTATTTGCTCTGAGTACAATCTTGAGTGTTGCCCATACCTCCATACACAGAAAATAATGCATAGGACCATACAGATTGTTTGAGTCTTTAAACTGCGCACCTATCTTCTCATAAATTCCAATAACAATCCATAAAAGACACGATGCATGGAGGTGAAAAACTCACAACCTGCATTCTGAAAGGTCTGGATTTGCAGTTGGTCTTTGTGATGGCGTTGATTCGAAGAATCACTGGGCATGGAGGCCATTCACATAGCTCCAAATTGATATTTGATAATCATCCTCCACCCACTGAGCAGATAATGATTTCCATTTTATGAGATTATGGCGCGGGGGAAGGATCTCCGCTAAGTTCTCTGCTAAAGGGGATCCTCCACACAACTCTAAACTTCACCTTCAAATTATGTTGCCCTAATCTTGTTCTATCACGTTTTCATTTCTTTGACTTGCGTTTGTTTCTTAGTTTCTGTCAAGCTTATCCCGCATGGTGTCTTGGGCCGCCTCTTCTACCACGTGAGATAAGAAGATCACTGCCATTGCTCTGCATACCCACTTAGCCCACATGGTGCTTGAGATACTCTATTGTGGGTTGCGGGATAGCACAGAGAGGTTTGCCCCTCCATCCAAACCTTACCTTGTGCAGTATATTAAGTCACTCAGTATTTGCCCCAAACTTACCCTACATGACCATCTCAACTACCTTGCTTGTCACGTGGGTAACAATCTTTTCAAGGTGTATAACAATCTCTCAAGAGTATTTTACATGACATTTCACTGGTGCAAGAAAGATGAAAATGGAATAATGGCATCTTTTCAAGGTGTATAACAATCTCTCAAGAGTATTTTACATGACATTTCACTGGTGCAAAAATATGAGCTCACAAACTGAGCTACTCAGGCTTGTTTGTACAAGGCAATTATGAATGCATTTAACAAAATTTTGAACCTAGGTCTTCAAAATTTGACCAATATTTTGAAGTCCCAACACATACCTCATTTTTGAAAAAAAAAAAAAAAAAAGATATAATAGCATATTTCCAAAAAACACAATTTTCAAAAATCAAAGAGAAATCTCATAAATATCCAAGATGATATCACCATTTTAAAAAATTAGGAGGATATTCTGCAAGTAATAATTAAAAAAGAAGATATTATCCTCATATGAGAATATAATTGGAAAATTAAATAAATAAAGATATTTATTTAATTTAGATGACATACTTAGCTAATTGAATAATTCAAATAAATTATTCAACTATAAGGTATTAGAAATGAATTTTTTTAATTAAATAATTAAAATCATTTAATAAAGGTGATGAATCAAAATTAATTAAATTATTTAATATTATTTAGTTATTATTAAAAAGGGAAATGTTTGATTAAATGATGAAAGATTTAAAGAAGAAGAATTAGTAAGAAGAGGCTTAATTAATTAAAGAATTAATTAAACCTAAAAGGGCAATTAGTCAACCTGATGCAAGACCTTAATTAGGTAAAATTAAGTCAATTTTGGTCAAAATAGGTGAATTTGGAAAGAATTGGGAAGTTTTAGACAAAAAATGGAAAGATTTGAGCAAAGATTGGAAAATTAGGTCATATTGGATAAAACCAAGCAATAATAGGTAAATTGGGTCAAAGCGGGTCATGGGGTTAAAGAAGAGGTCAAAATGGAACCTCAAAATAATAATAGGGAAGAAATGAAGCCAACATGACTGAAAATGGAAAGCTAGAGGTAGTATAGGTCAAAAATTAACATCACTAAATTGAGAGGGTAATGATCTGACACAAAGGGGACAAGTTGAGGATAAATTAAATGTCAAACTTGAAATAGGAAGAAAATGGAAGGATCTGGACATGAAATGGAAAAGGCTGAATGGGAGGACTGAATCAAGAATGATTTTTTTAGTGGCTAATACTAGCTAATTGGCTATTTTTTAAAATTTGGAAATCAAAATTTGGCTAATAAGTTTTACTTTTAAGGAGACCCGATTCACCACATTTTTACAAATTTTTATTTTAGCATTATTTAAATCGCCAAAGAAAATAAAATATAACTCAAAGATTCGCCAAAATATTCAATACATGATTGGATCAGATTCGCCAATATTTTATAATTTGTTGTAGAAATCTAAATTAATTCGCCAATAATATATCATAATTATTAGTTACTTTAGGATTATATCAACAATCTTTAGTTGCCACAATTGATTTAAAATATAATATAATGACCTTCATTGTATTCCATGAGGTAAATTGTACTTACAAGTTGTAATGCTTGTTGGTATTGAAATTATTTTTGAATTGTTGACCTCAATGAAAATCAATGGTCTAAAAAGAATTTTTTGCCCCATGAGTATTACAAATTGTTGGTACATTTTATCTCATGAAATGCAAAGAGGGCTATTAGATTATTTTAAATTAATGGTAGAAACTAAATAAAGTAGAGTCTACCCCTTAAACTCATTAATGATTTCCACCTTCAGGCCTTTACTTTTCTATAAAAAAATATTTTTTTAAATCAAAAGATTTGCAATATTAATCAATGCATACTCTTATTATTTTATAAGATTCACCAATATTTTCTACTAATAAAATTTGATATAAAAAAAAATTGCCAGTAAAATTAATTATTTTCTTTAAAAACAGAAAAGATTCGCCAATAAAAATATTATTTTCTAGAAATAAAATTAAATATTCATCAAGATGTTATACCTTTTTTTGAGAGGGGGTTTCTTAAAGTTAGCACTAGCCGAATGAGGAGCAAAAAACCCTAATCGGGACAAAATTAGGCAAAATGACATTGCAAAAGCAACAAGGGAAAGATCTAACGCAAGGGGGTTGAATTTAAGGGTAAAATGAAACCACAAACCTAAAATGGGAAGGAAATGAAATTATTTGGATAGGAAATGTAAAGAGGGCAATAGGATAGGTTTGTGCGAATAATGAAGATTATACGCGTGATTAGGTTAAAAATGGAGAATTGGAGGTGATATCGATTTTTATCGCCTACAATTAGAATAACCACAACCATTGGTGCTAGCACTTGCACTCATAGTATCACTCTTATTCTCACTAGATGATAAATGCAACAAGGTGTTAAAAGGTAGCATCCAAGGTGATATGCCTTGCCTCATATCCCACTTCTTTGTCCCCTTCCTTTTAGTTACTTTGTGTGACAATAGACACAAGTTGGAATGCAGATACACTAAGTCCTTTACCATTTGTAAGTACACTCTGTTACACTTTACTAAGTGGTTGAATGAGCATGTGCTCCAACTCCTCTTTGATGAAAATGAACTAGCTATTTATTAAATCTAAATTAGAGAATTGGAGTTGTAAATTCAGAATTTTAAATTCTCAAGTTGTAAACAAAAATATCATAGAATGAACTTGCAATAAAATTTTGATCTCAAAAGCTTATAGGTGTTGACTGTTTGGACATGGAAGTGCCACCACCAATGAGCATCAACCTTGAACTTGTTACGGAGCACATCAATACAATAGTTATTGAAGTGTACAAAATCCATCAATTCAAGTCCAATTATATCCCACATCTTGTACCCTTGGTTGACGTCTTCAAGATTCTTCTATTTTGCACTTTTGATGGCTTTTTTCTCAATCATTGAGTTGGTGCAATCAAATATATCTAGCAAACAAGGCCAATCCATGTCTTCTTAACAAATCATACTCAATATGAGTTAGGTGAAACTAAGGAAATATTTGGGCACCAAGTATCATCTACTTGTAGTGATAGATTACCTCGATATGGACCTATTTTAGCTATAACCATTTTAAATAATGTCTCTTCAACCTTCATAAATCATTTGGCGGTCATTATGTTGGAGGAAAAATAAGCCTTGGCAACCTATTCAATGGAAATCAAAATTAATAAACTAAAAAATAAAGATTCTTAAATTCTGAAATAAGAAAACATAAAAGTAATTTTTTTAAAAAATCAGTAAAATGAAACATAAATTATAAATATTAAAATTTTAAATATATAATAAATCTAAGTGATTCACTTACTTTCAACAACTCCAATGTTAAGAATGTTCTATATACGCCCTGTGAGATATATAGTGCTTGATGATGAACATTTGAATGTTATCAACCTCATTGTACACATCATGTTTAATTCAATTAATTTAAGTATGTTTTTGGCAGCATAAGGTTAAGAGAGTGGAACGTAAAAGGTGTCCAAAACATATCAATGACTTGATCAGACATTTTGAGGCCCTAGTTTCTCAAAGGATTGACAATAATATTAACAGTAGTTGCACCACCCTTCACCTCCACCATCACAATCCATTTTCTTCAAAATATAATGCCCTATGAAGGGAGGAATTTTACCCCTGCCAATTTCTTTTGGTTAAAATTAGCAAAAATGATTGAAGGCATTGGAGGCCTGTCTTAAACATCACACACTATTTATATGTGGTAACTATGGGCAACGGCCATTCCTGTTCAATTCATGTTAATTTCAAATCCAAACTTTTTCCACTTAAAAGTCCGGTGAATGCATATGATCGCATAATACAAGACATATGCGATATTGAGCGCATTGACACCCATCAGAATCGGATCATAAGGGAAGGCGATTAGTTATAGTTGGAAATACTCTGGCTTTTCCACATCTTCTAATTAGTTTGGGATAAGTGGCATTCATACTCAGTTTTAATGGGTGCTTCACTTTTTTTCTCATCTGTGTTATGCATTTGCCATGATTTTTGAGATTCATGCCTCAACTTCTTCTTCAACAAAAAAAACACTAAGCAAGCAATTGGCCTAAAATGTGGTCTCACTGAATACTATGATTGCAGGATAAGAAAAAAATATGTTACACACTTTCAAACAATTACGCAGGTGTAAGGCCAAACTCTAAAACCTTTTCTAGCATCCTCCTAGACTGTGCCAAAACCAGAGCTTTGGAACATGGTATGAACATCCATTACATGTAAACAATGGAGGAATTTTGTCAGATGTTGTAGCTGCAACTGACCTGGCACAAAAGGGTAAGAATAGACAACGTACATAAACTATTTGACAGAATGTCATAATTATAGGATATGCAAAACTTGAAAACATAGATAAGGAAGCTGAACTCTTTGACATAATGCCTCAAAAAAAATTGTTTTGAGCCTCTTGATTGCAAGATATTAACAAAATGGATATGTTGAAGAGGTTGTATAAACTTGCAACCAAATTCTAAATGCAGACTCTACTACCTTTACTAGCATCTTCCTTGCCTGTACCAAATGGGGGCTTCAGAATAGGGTATAAACATCTTTAAAATCATTAAGGATAAAATAATTTTATCAAATGTAGTTGAGGAATAAAATGATATCTAAGTTTATATGGAGTTGAGAAAGGTTTAGATTTAATGGTATATAGGAAGGGTGAAATAATTATTGTGTATTATACACATGATTTGTAATGTTATTAAATTGTCATAATTTATTTTTAAGCTATATTTTTAATTTAAAGTTGGATTTTGTTTATTCATATTCATAAAGTATTTCTACTATTTCTCGTATCATTATTTATTATCATCTTATGACAACTATATATTTATGGTGTGATTTTTCTTTCCACTACCATTCCATTCTTTCTTACCTCACGCTCTCTTTAGACATCCTCTATTCTTCCAATGCTTCTTATATCACTACTAGTTGAACTTTTAGTGATCCTTTTATAAACTAGTCAAGTAGTTTAATCAACTTAAGAAGAAGGTGGATACTATGCATGTATCTTTGACTCTATTGCATATAATCCTCCACATTGCACATCTTTTGCATTCGAAGTTGTTAAACACTGATTGCCAATTGGATTTATTGTAGCTATATTTGAACTATATTATGAGAATGTTGGTCACAAAGTTCACCCAAGTTTTCAATGATACATGCTAGATATTGCATATGAATATAAAATATTACCTAAATTATTTCCATGAACTCTAAGGGCTATGCCCTTGAATAATTCTAATCTTTAACTCCTATTTATATCCGTTATATTGGCAAGTTAGCCCCCACTCTCATACAACACTTATGTATCAATATGGGCTTATAAACAACTAACTAATTTAACTAAATGGTCCTAGAGACATAGTGAGTCTACTAATAACTATGAAATTAGCTTCAAATATTCATGTGGTATAATTTGTGTGCTCATGTAAAAATAATTGAACTTTAACTCTTTGAATCTAATGATTGGAATTGTGGGGCCTCACCTAGCTCCTCGAACCCTTCAAATTTTCAACAATAATATATTTTAAAAAAGGAAATGACAAGAAAGAAAATAAATATAGTTCCAATCAAATGTCTACAACATCAAATTTTATCATTCAAACATTAAGGGAATAGGAAATTTGCAAATCTTAGAAAACCATTCGATAATGTTCTTCAAACCTTCTTAATATTTTTTGTCAACCTTAATTCTATATGTGTATGGTGAAAAGTTGATAATGGAACAACAATATTGAAAGACTAAATGAATTCAACCACAAAACCCTAGCCTAACAATAACAAAGATTCACCATAACATATGAAGATTACCCGAGACAATGCAAATCAACAAAATCAAAAAGATTATACCATCATATGTCAACTAGGGTTTGAATCTTCATTCTTCCTATCTCCATTGATCTTGGTTGATATATTTTCTCTCAGATTTTAGGTGTTCTTAAGAGCTCAACAAAGAACGGAAATGTGGTTGATAGTTTGATAGCAAAAAGGCTTGATTGCATAAGATCGATTAGAATGCTCATTAGTTAATTCGAATGATTAGGGTTCATAATGAAATAAGCATCCTCTTATATAGAAGATGCTATAAAAAATGGACGGATAAGATTAAGAGGTGTAAAGATAAATGGTCGGATACGATTAGAGGGTAGGTAGAGGAAATAATAAAATGATAAAGGGGGTAGGTAGTGTAGGAATTAAGAGATGAATGACATTTTTCATGGGTAGAAAAGGATAATGAATTAATTAAATAAATAAAGATTTATTTAATTAGTAGAAGAAATGGGATCAATTAGATAAATAAGTATTTATTTAATTTGGGAAAATGACAATTTAAATAAATAAAAGTATTTATTTAAATGAGGAAATACTTAGAAAAGGATTAATTAATTAATTAATTAATTAACGATTTATTTAATTAATAGAAGAATTAGGCTTAAATAATTAAATAAATAAAAAATATTTATTTAATTAACCAAGACAATTTTAGGTATCTACATCTTGCCCCTCTTTGAGACAATGTAGCTTGTCGTGTTGACTCAAAGAAGATAAGATAAACTGATACAAAGTTGCCCCATTATGGGAATGATATTCCCCCTCGAGAGATTGCATGAAAATGTTTGAAAAGATCACAAACAATCTCTCGATAAGAAAGAAAGGCTAGAAAGGACTAACAAGATAGGATAGAGTGACAGAGTCACGGGATAAAGAAGACTGACTTGGGAGACTAGGGATAGGGTAGTCTATAAGATAGACCATGAGGGAAAACATCCTCATTGTCATTTACACACCTAAGAGATTAGAGTGCAGAGAGAGCAGAGAGAAGTCAACAGCGATGACATTGGTACATTGATTCGACCGTGTTCACCAATATGAGAGACCAACATATGCAAGAGAGCTGGTGAGCACCACAAAACCTCCTTTTATGTTGGTATATTAATTGTTATCATAAATGCATGCTAAGTAGGGCTATAAAATGCCAAGTGGAGGGAAAAAAAGTTAAGGTGTGTTTGTGTTGGTGCCAAGCACATCTGGGAAGGATAGGCGTGTCTGTGTCTAGTTTAAATGCATCTATGATTTCAAAGGCATTTGTGCCACATGCGAGCGTGTCTATATTGAGAAGGCACACTTATGAAAGATAGAGACACGTCTGTGTGTTTCAGGTGTGTATGTGCAGGGAAGGTACATTTGTGTAAGTTTAAAGCATGTTTACACCTTCAAGGTCAAATCGATAGTTATGTGATAAACATACATTGTCGATTGGATAAGTTGCTGAGAAGATACACTCAAATAGGTCCTCTAGGGAAGACTAGGATAATAGATAGGGCTAGGATTGAAAATTGTGTGATAAAACATACGTTGTCAATCAGGAAACTACTCGAGAAGATACACTCAAGCAGAGGCCCTAAGATAGGATAGAGTGAGGCACTTTGTGATGAACAGGGTGTACCAAATAAATTGAAAATTATGTGATAAAACATACATTGTCAATTGGATTGGGCTGACATTGACAATTCTATCATAAAACATATGTTGTCAATTGGATAAGATACTCAAGAGGATGCACTCAAGTAGGCACCCTAAAAGATAAGATAAAAGTAACACTTTGTGATGAACCAAGAGTACTACTAGAATAGAGTTTTGTATGATAAATATAAGTACTAGGATAAAAAAGTAGCACTTTGTGATGAACAGGGAGTACTACTAGGATTGACATATTTGATTTGATTGGCTGCAAGAGGACCTACTGATGCTCGAGTCATGGGAGAGATATCCTTTGATTGAGGGATTACGACCAGAGTTGACAGTGGAGGATAGAGTCGTAGTTGAGGCCATGAGATTCCAATATATTATGTATATGCCCGAGTTTCAAGCAAACATGGGTTTGTTGACTACATTAACCAAGAGATGGCACTCAAAGACATGCATGTTTCATTTTCTGATGGGTGAGATGACAATCACTTTAGAGGATATGTATAAGATACTACGGATACCGATCGATGGGGAGTTGGTTCCCTATGATCGAGAGGGAGATAGGAAGGCATTGAGATGAGTGTTCTAGGATCTAGGAATAGAAATGAGGGCACGACATGTTGCCTAGGATATAATGATAGTTGATGAATACTAAGAGGGGGGGTGAATTAGTATGCCAAAAATCTATGTCCTTAAACACTTATGCAGTCTAACAGACAGACCAGTTATCACACATGCAAACCAAAATGCGAATAAAGCATTCACCCACAAAAGCAATACAACCATAACACAAGATATTTGACGTGAAAACCCAACTGGGATAAACCACGGTGAGATGGAACTCACAACTCACTATCTGCAGAATAGAAACCAGACCGGTTAAGGTCTTACAATGTTTTTCACCAGAACAGATCCTGTTAGGAATCTCAATCTCTGTTAGGAGATAAGTCCGATTAAAGACTACCTTGTTAGAGGATTTTAGATTCATAGAAGTTAACCACCTTGTTAGAGGATTTTACAAAGGCTTTGAGGCCTACTCAGTTAAGGGCTACAGACTTGTCAAAGATGTGAGTAATCAACAAGTGTTTGACCTATCTTATAGCACAAACTGCTTGATTAGATCTAGTATAGATCACTACTAATGCACTCCAGCATTACTTCAGTCTTATCTATCTCTTTCTGTCTACAACTAGATCTTCTCAAATAAGATTTCTCTTACAACAACTCAACAATCACCTTAAACCCTAGCCACAACATAAACCCTTTCAGCAACAGTTTCAACAACTCAAAACCCTAGACATGATGTCTTTTTAAAGGAATCTAATTTCATGTTGGCCCAATAGGATTACATTACAATTTCCTAGGTTCAATGAATCTAGACATACTCAGTAACATGACATAAAAAGCACCATCAATGTGTCGGCACCGTCAATCAATCGGTGGGTTGGTAACTCATCACAAAATGCCGGTTGGTAACTCATCACAAAGTATTACCAGTTCATACCAAATACCGGTTGCCAGTTTGACAAAAATGAAGACTGGTAAGAATGTGTTGTGCCTCTTTGCACCCTTGTACCGGTTGAGATCTACGAACCACTTGGGGTCATCATGCTACTTTAGACCAGGAAACACATTCTGCAAAATCATTAGTCTAAAGACTAGAATACAACATACCAGTTGGAGCAAATACCGATTGAGCTCTAGCTCATACATACAAAGGAGATCTCAATACAAGTGTGTGTCCATCAATGACAATCACAACATAAACATCAAAAATGCCAACAATCTCCCTCTTTGGCATTGATGGCAACACTTAGGAAAATAAAATTTTGACATCTAAATGTTTTTCAACAAAAACTTGCCATAAACAAAATTGTTCCCCCTAAGCATATACGCTATCCCTTAATCAACACAATGTATAGCAATTTTGCATACAGAGCATAATCATTGAGACATCAGAGCATATAGCATATATCAAAACATATATCAAAATTTTGAAAACAGATGCTTCTCCCTATTTGTCTTCAAAATAGATAGAGTACTTCTCCCCCTATATTAGAAGATCAAAATTTTAAAACCAAAATCAGATACTTCTCTCCCTTTGCTGACAATGACAAAGTACCACTGAACAACCGTATTTCCATTTGATATAAATAAAAATTTAATGACAACAATGAATAATATTTGTCAAAAACCGATTTATAGTCCTGCAAAAATTGTTTCATGGATAGAGACCAGGACTCAAGTAAAGAGGTGGCCACTTCTTTTTCTGTTCGCATTTGGTATACCTGTTCCTCCATGGCATCAACTGTGCTCAGCTCCTACGTGACTATCAAGGCATCCAGGTTCAGATAACACTTCTAAAGAATTTGCAGACGTGGAAGTAAAACCAGTTGTAGGTCCTACAAATCTTTAGATCGTGTACTGATCTCTTGCTCTATTTTGGTTGACTAGGTCTGGAACCGGTGAACGGTTTTACCATATGTTGCAAAGGAATCATAAGGTGTCTTAAATGTGCCCAAGTAGGACTGTAAGTCTGTTTGAAGTTGTTGCTTCTTAGCTAGCACATTGTCGCAAAACAGATGAGGTTGATAGATTTTGCTTAGTAGCAAGTTTCCCTCATCCAAGGCATTCCTTATGTCCTTTTGGTCTTTCAGTAGTTCAGTCCTAAGCTCATTCATCTTTTTCACCAGAGCAATGTTAAGAGCCTTTTGATGCTCTTTATTGACATTTGCCTCAGCTGCTTCTTCCAGGCTCTGCACCTGATCATCCAATATAGTACATAGTAGTTTGAGTTATGCTAGTGATGATTCAGTGTCAGGATGATTGGTACCGGGGACTAAACTGGTAAGGGTGTCTACAGCCGCCTGAATTATGTCCTGTTCCTTTTTCCTGCAAATGATCTCAAGGCGCTCTTGAGCAACCTTGATGCTTTGCATAAGCTCCGACTCACTTGCAGATTGGAGATCGATAGGACTGGAGATATCAGCCAATTTGGCTTGACTCCCAGTTTCCTTCAGAGTCTCCATCTGAGTGCTCTCCATTGCTTTTGTTGCCTTGTCTACTTCTTCCTTCTTCCTTTTCTCTGCTTCTTTCTTTTGTTCCTTGTCTTCTTCTTTCCTCTTTTCCTCTTCTTTCTATTTTTCTTCCTTCTTCTTCTTTTCTTCTTCTTCCATCTTTTTCTTCTCTTCCTCTTCCTTCTTCTTCTTTTCTTCCTCTTCCTTCTTCTTCTTCTCTTCCTCTTCCTTCTTCTTTTTTTCTTCCTCTTCCTTCTTCTTCTTTTCTTCCTCTTCTTTCTTCCTCTTCTTTTCCTTACCCTCTTCTTCTTTCTTCTTCCTTTCCTCTTCTTGCTTCTTCTCTTCTTCATCTTTTTGTTTCTCCTCTTCCTCTTTTCTCTTCTATTCCTCTTTTCTCTTTTTCTCATCTTCATCCCTCTTCTTCTTCTCTTCTTGTTCTTGAGTCGCTTCCTGTTTGTCCTTAGCTTGCTCACCACCCTGTTTGACTTGTTGCCCTTGTTCTATTCCCTCAAAAGGTATGTCCTGAGTGACATCATCTACATCCAGGGCATCGACATCAATAGTGTCGATTGGTTCCTCAACCAGGTTTCCTTCCTCATCAAAGACTTCATCCGGTTTGGAAACAGCCGGTTCTTTTTCCGCTTGGAGGTTAGCCATTTTTGCTTTGTGAGAGTTGATAGCATAATCCATATGCTGATGAGTATCTTTTTCAACATCATCAATTCTCCCCTCCAACAACCAGAGTCTTCTTCTCCTTGTGAAGAAGAGACCTTTATTTTGGTCCAACACATCAAACAATTCTGAATTTGAGAGGTTGGGAAAGTATTGTGCAAAGAATTTCTCCCTAATTTCCTGTTCCTTTTCAATGGTAATGGGCCATTTATTATCTAATGCTTTAAATAAAGAATCCGGTGTCTGAGATTTAATCTCTGATGGCGACCGATCATTTTTACACACATAAATGATGATTTCCTGTAATACTTCTTCCTTTTCCTCATCACTAAAATCATCATAATAATCTACTAAATCATTAAGCAATTTTCTCCTAATATTCTTAACTGTCCTTCAAAAATGTGTCAAAGGTTTGTATGAGGAGATGTCAATATTTACGAGTGCGGATGGTGCAGGTTCATTCTTCTTCATTTTCTTTATCTGTCTGGCCTTCTTTGCCTTTTCATCAAACTCAGTCTCTTCAGAGTCCAGTTCATTTGTCTTTGTCTTCCTTTTTCTTTCAAAGACTTTTGCCATTGTCTCCTCCGGTTTCTTCTTTGCCGGTGACCGCTTGGTCACTCTTGGAGTTGCAATGGTAGCTGGTGCCGATGCTGCAGGCACTACTTTGGCTTTCTTTGTAGTTCTTTTCCTTTCTTAACCAATGGTTCTTCAACCGGTGCAATCCTCTCCAAGTAGGTTCCAGTCCTTTTAGCCTTTGGATCAAGAGGTGAGGCAATAAGGGTTGAGGCATACCCTTCGAGCATATCATACATAACTTCATAGCCCATTGGCTCTACTTCCCCCATTCTAGGCTCAATAGCCTCCATTAAACATTTGTCCACCTGAATGGTGAAACAGATGTCATCTTCATATTTCTTAACTATATCACCTGATATCCTTACCATTTGACTCATCTTTCTTCTGAACTCATCAAAATATTTTTTCAGTACTTCAAGGTAACCGGTTCCAATGGCTTTTATGCTTTCCTTGATCTGCTTGGTTACCGGTTGGTCAAGAGACCACTAGACATCTCCTACTCTAGGAAAGTAGCCTTGGAAATAGAATAACAACCCTATCAGTAGTTGTCCAAACTTAAACCTCAGTGCATTGTCCTGTTTGATCACCTTTAGATTCAATAGGAGTTGCCTCTCCATACTGGTGCATAAGTCAAAAGATGCATCCTCTTTAATCATCCGGTAAGCGACATTTACCGCTGCAGCAGATACAAAATTAATCCTACTGGCTGAAAACATTTTGTAGCCTATCACCATGCCAGCGTATTTCACTAGATCATTCTTGATAGGATTAACTATCATACCCCATGAGTCACTTGTTGAACTGGTGAGCTTGGCCATTTTGGTTTTGCTTACCATTCTTAGGGCTAGCACTTCCCCTATGTTGCAAAAATCGGTGACTGCATGAATTGCCTGAGGTGTGATATCATGTGTCCTCTCTAGGTACATCTTGTCACCATGGACTTTGCTCAAAATGATCTTGATGTGATCCTCCATTAAATCTTCTAGAAAGTATATTGCATTATGGAGTTTCTTCTTCTCTAGGATACTAAACTCCGGTTTGATCTTTTTGTCCTTGCCGCAAAATAAACCTAACTGGGTCTTCTATTTTGTAATCAATATAATAAGAAATTCCTTCTTCAACTATGACTCCAGCCAGAATTTGTGATAAGGCATTATATTTGGACTTCCTCTGAATAAAACTTTCCGACTCAATGGATGTAGTAGAACTAGTATGAGATGCGGAAACCATTGTTGAGTATTTTCAAGAACACAAAAAATACCTTTACAACACAAATTTAGGGCTTCCTGATTCTGCTTCACTCCACTCTCCGTCGGTTACCGAATCACCGCTTTGTGTTCTCCACGACCGTTTGCAAACTGGATTTGAATCTCCTTCAAGATTTATCAATTTCTTGAAATCTTAGCTCAAATCACCTTTTCTTCGCTCTGCACTTGAAAACTTTTCCTCACTCAAAAACAAATAGTGAGAAATGATTTGAAATATTCTTTTATACATGTCTCTCACCTATCGCCATTAATGCTCCTCTATTAGGGCGAAAACCCTAATTTGTCTCCTTTACCATTTCCAGTCTTCTACCAAGCGACAGGTATCATGTACCGGTTAAGGTCTTTTACTGGTGTAATCAGGGGTTCACAATCATTTGATCATTTTCTCCCCCTAAGCTTCTTTGGAGCTTAGTTTATAGATTCCGATATTTCCACACTAGGTGCAGAAACTGGTTCCTCTTCCAACATTGTTGGTTTCTTCCTCCAAGTTTTGTTCATGTCTACTTGAACTTTTTCAACATCAACTTCTCCTTTTTGAGTGACCAGTATATCATTAGATATACTCTTTCTGCTTCTGTAGAATCTTGCAATGTGACCCGGTTTGTTGTAGTGATAGCAAACCAATCCAGGTGCTCTCCAAGGTCCATTGTTCATATTTCCATTCTTCCTTCTGCATGTAGCCACAGTGTGTCCATGTCCATGACAAATCCAACAATTTTCTCTCCATCTGGTTGCCGATTGATAACCATTGTTGCTTGACTGATAATTGTAGGCATCAAACCAGTTAGGGTTCCGGTTTACAAAAGATTTTGGACTAGCTCCTTGGGTCCTTTGAGGATATCTTCCGGTATTGTTCATGACAAACCTGCATTCAGATGCTCTATGCCCAAACTTGTAGCATGCATAACAATGACCATTGAACTTATTGGATCTAGGTACATTGTTGATAAAATATGGAAAATTATTTTAGGCTTTGCTCCTACATACATTGGCAGTGTGTCCTTCTTTAAGATAGTTAAAGCAAATAGGTTTGAATTTTTGCTTACCTTTTCCTTTGAGTGTCGGTTGCTTTTTTGATGCTTCAACATTTGGTCCTGAGGATTATCCTTCCTCATGTCTAGAGAAATCAAGACCATTGGTATTCTTTGCCGGTCTAGATGACTCAAGCTTTTGCTCTAGCTTGACAGTACTTTTGCCAAGCTTATGAAGTATTTCCTTTGACTCAGAGAGTTCTTTGGAAATAGCAGTATTTGTCTCCATTAGACTTGCATTTTCAGAGTTGGCTATGTTCAGTTCACCTTGCATGTCTTCCTTTTCCATCCTGCTCTCATGAAGGTGAGTAGTTAGTGCACTAATCTCTTGTTTCAACTTGGAGATCTCATGATCTTTGTCCTTTACTTGATCTTCATCTTTCCTATAGTTTTCAAGCTCTTGACTAAACCAGATAGTTAGTCCTTCTAACTCCTTTCTCAAATTGGAGTTTGAATCATTCAACTTATTCACTTCTGCAATCATGGCTTCCATATTAGCTTCATCTTCAGAACTACTTTCAAATAGCTCCATCAGCTTTTCTGCATGTTCTCTCCTTTTTGCTTGAGATGCCTTGTATTTGAGCATAAGATCATCATAGGCTTGCTCAGACTTAGTGAGACATTGAGTAAGTTCCCTCAAAGTGTATTCCCCCATATCTCTTTCCAAGTGGTTAAACTTCTAGAAAGGTTGGCTCTGATACCAATTGATGAATACTAAGAGGGGGGGTGAATTTATGCCAAAAATCTCTATCCTTAAACACTTACACAGTCTGAAGATAAACAGGTAAAACAGTCTAACAGACAGACCGGTTATCACACATGCAAACCAAAATGCGAATAAAGCATTCACCCACAAAAGCAATACAACCATAACACAAGATATTTGACATGGAAACCCAACTGGGAAAAACCATGGTGAGATGGAACTCACAAGTCACTATCTGCAGAATAGAAACTAGACTGGTTAAGGTCAGACCGGTTAAGGTCTTACAATGTTCTTCACTAGAACAGATCCTATTAGGAATCTCAATCTCTGTTAGGAGATAAGTCTGATTAAAGACTACCTTGTTAGAGGATTTTAGATTCACAGAAGTGAACCACCTTGTTAGAGGATTTTACAAAGGCTTTGAGGCCTACTTGGTTAAGGGCTATAGACTTGTCAAAGATGTGAGTAATCAACAAGTGTTTGATCTATCTTATAGCACAAACTGCTTGATTAGATCCAGTATAGTTCACTGCTAATGTACTCTAGCATTACTTTAGTCTTATCTATATCTTTCTGTTTACAACTCGATTTTCTAAGATAAGATCGCTCTTACAACAACTCAACAATCACCTTAAACCCTAGCCACAACATAAACCCTTTCAGCAATAGTTTCAACAACTCAAAACCCTAGACATGATGTCCTTTTAAAGGAATCTAATTTCATGTCGGTCCAATAGGATTACATTACAATTTCCTAGGTTCAATGAATCTAGACATACTCAGTAACACGACACAAAAAGTACCGTCAGTGTGTCGACATCATCAATCAATCGGTGGGTTGGTAACTCATCACAAAATGTCAGATGGTAACTCATCACAGAGTATTACCAGTTCATACAAAATACCGCTTGCCGGTTTGACAAAAATGAAGACTGGTAAGAATGTGTTGTGCCACTTTTCTCCCTTGTACTAGTTGAGATCTACAAACCACTTGGGGTCGTCATGCCGCTTTAGACCGGGAAACACATTCTACAAAATCATTAGTCTAAAGACTAGAATACAACATACTGGTTGGAACAAATATCGGTTGAGCTCTAGCTCATACATACAAAGGGGATCTCAGTACAAGTGTGTGTCCATCAATGACAATTACAACATAAACATCAAAAATGCCAACAATAGCTATAGGATTGGCTCTACCGGTGTTGCTCGCAAAAGTTATCAGTGGGTTTTTCTATATGGACAGGGTGACATGAGGGTTGGTTGTGGGATGGGGAAGGACTCTAGAGACATTGGTGACTGAGCACACTAGTTTTGCATGGGGGTCATGTCTACTGTCACACTTGTGTTATAAGCTGCATCAGTTTGTGTATCACGGATCACTGGGATTGGGGTGTGGAGTGACATTATTGCAGGTATGGGCATATGAGCATCTTCTGGTTACACAAATGATACACTTTATAGGCAGGGGACATGGGCACAGTTATGTACATTTGTATGATATGATTACTTCCTAGCCACGGAGTGGGAGGCTAGAGTATTGGCGCTAAGTGATAGATGAGATAGACAATGTAGTATGGAGGCCTTATCAAGATTATGACGAGGGGGAGGATGACGTAGTCGATTTGCCATATGTGTTTCGGATTAGGTATCTAATCGGGAGGACACCATATATCATTGAGTGACAATTGATAGACAGAGTATGCAGACAGTTCAATAGGAGACATTGGATGCCACATGGCTCAGGGATGTATGCACGGACAGTGAGAGATTAGCCACATTTAGGTCCGTTATTGTCTTATGATCAGGTAGTGCCACAAATGCAAGATGATCCCATGCCTTGGGTTATTTTGGCAGATATGGAGGATGCAGGGATGGATGTCGAGTACAACGCATATTAGGTAGATCATCCATTTCAATGACAGATCTAGGAGAGCTAACAGAGGGTGATGGTGGGGATGGTGGAGATGATAGCGAGGATGGTAAAAGTAGAGGTAGATGATGGAGGTGAGGTGCAGTAGGAGAGAGGATGGTAGTTCAAATGATAGATGGAGGAGAGGAGAGATAGGCGCATGTAGTCATAGGTAGAGGTGTACTGCATTTCCAGGTCCCAACAACGTAGGTTCCAGGATAGGGACAGGGATAGGGACAACCATAGAGACAAGGTGAGGAGGAAGGAGAGGAGGAGGATGAGCTACTATCCCTGAGAGAGATCTACCAAGGACAGGAAAATGAGATTCAGGATCTAGAGAGGGATGTGGCTAGGCTTAGGATACAATTGTGGGACACTGAGAAAGGGAGGGATCTAGCTATCCGATGCTACACGGAGGTTGAGGAGGCATTAAGGGTAGGTAGGCGAGAAACAGAGGATACTGGGGCCAGATATGCCTATGTTCTACAAGCATGGGAGGACATAGCCTATGATTTAAAAAATATTTATTTATTTGTATAATCCTTCCTTTTCACCCCTTTCCATCCATTATAAATTAGCTCCTAAATCCTAAGTCTAGTGATGGGTGTGGAACTAAGAGTATCACACATTTCGAGGAGTACAATTTCTCCTAGTTTTCTTTAGTCTATCTACTCACAATCTAGAATAAAGCAACACTTACATCAAAGATTAGCAATAAAGTTTCATCTTCTTCATAATAAAGTATCAATTTTATGGATTAAGTTAGTTTTAGATGAGATGTAAACAACAACAATGGGCTTCAACAAATCAAATCTTTAAGTAGACTCAAACAACATTATGGTTCAGTTCTATCTATCCTTTTGTTGAAAGTAAACATTATGACCAAAACTAAATAGACTTATGAAAGTGACAAGAGACACTAAAATTGAGGACTACAGTGGATGTTGGTGTTGAGTCTTGGTTTTCTTTTTATTTTATCTTTTGGTGACATGTCTTTTGGCTTTTTCGGGATGTCTTTGACCAGAGATTCTATCTCTAGGATGTCTTTTACTAGAAAGGCGAGGATAGGATATGTTCACCTATTGTTTTGTTGTTTGTGGATTGTCTCTTAGTAATGTTGTGACTTGTCCAGGGATATTAGGACACTCTAAGTATAGTATAAACTAGGACATTCCTTGTTTGTGACTGTCTGATCTCCATGCAAATGGGTACAATGATTTTCTTGGTCAAACCTATGCCTCGATTGTCATAACCTTTTTTCCATAATAAAGCTCAATGATGATAAAGCACAAGAATCTCTTTCACTTCCATATCTTCTATATTCCATCACCCTTTCATGATTGACCTCCATCATCCTTCCTGACTCTATGTAGCCTACTATCTTATGACTGAGTATAATGACACACCAAAAATATCTTCATTTCATGTAGATTGCACCTGCATTATCACATATTAGCTTTTCATACATACATATATATATATCACAATCACATTGCATCTTGCATACATCATTAGTTAGTATCTGCATTCTCATATACAACATAAAATGCCAGAATAATAACACAACACATGTTAGCACATTTTACATTCTCATCATGTAAATAGTTATTTGCATTATCATATTCATCTGTATTTCATACATTCACATTTTCATAACATATAAAACATAAAAGAATGTAAAAATATTGAATTTCATCATGTATATGTTACTACATTCCTATCGTAAACATCATAGATACATGTATCTCATAAGCATCCATACATCATAGAATCATAAATTGCATTAACACATAGATACATACATCACATAGAAGCAACATCACATAGGTACATATACATCTAGTTGCCACAAGAATGAATCATCTCATATTAATATCTCAAAAACCATAAGTTTCATGATACAATGATGTCAAAATCATATAGCTTCAATCACTCGAAAGTGTCTGCATCATCATACAAAAATGATACAAAAAAATAATACTTTGGGAGCCATCTAAGGCTATGATGAACTCCCTCCCTTGGAGCCAACCGACCTTGACGAAGTTTGAGCCCTCGAAGTCCCCGCTCTAGAATCATCTCTCCTTCCCCCTCTATCTATTGGTGGTGGAGGACCCATGACCCCACCATTAGACGCATGACTCCTATCTCTCCCTCTAGTGGTTGTTGTAGCCCTTGATGGTATCTGGAAGCTCCTAGTCCGCTGATCAAGAGGCACAATTCCATAATACAAGTCTCTCTAGTAGGCTATCTCCTCCCCTGCTCATAGAACATAGGAATATCTAGCCTCAATGTCCTCTACTACTTGCCTACCTGCCCTCAATGCCTCCTCATCCTTCATGTAGCATTGAATAGCTTGATCTGTCTCTTGCTCAATGTCCCTCAGCTGACACCTGAGCCTAGCCACATCCCTCTCTAGATCCTAAATCTCATTTGCCTGTCCTTGGTAGATCTTTCTCGAGGATAGTAGCTCATCCTCCTCCTCTCCTCTCTCCTCACTTTATCCCTTTCTCTATCCTTGTCTGGGAACCTGCATTGTTGGTGCCTATAACAGCAGCCCACCTCTACCTCTGACTACATGTGCATATCTCTCCTCTCTCCATCTCTCTTCTGAACTACCCTCCTCTCTGCTACTGCACCTCACCTTTTTCATCTGCCTCTATCTCCACCATCCCATGAAAGATATATTCACCACATCCTAGGTCTTTAATATTGAACTTTTTTTTTGATGTTTGTTTGTTTGGATGTAGAAGCTTTCAACGATTTAGGATCAACTTATGTTGAAGATGGAACAACTTATCGATTGACTGGGATTGTTATTTCTAATCTTGCTCATAGGTTATTGCAATATATGAACAGATTCAGATCACATTTGATGATCACTTCAAATCTATTGTATGGGAACTTGATACATCGATGATATATTGAGGGAATAACTCTTATTTCATGAATCCATGGGCATCCCAAGAGTATATTGTATGTGAGATCTAGATCAAGGACTTGACAAACCACATCCTTTGTGAATGACCTTACTCTGATAGGTAAGGTGACTATGCCATTGGATGAATGCTCTTCATCATCATATGATTTTATGGTTATTGCATGTGTAGAATTCATAGCTTTTTTAGAATATCCCAATTGTTTAATAGTGCTCAATGTACAAATGTTTAGACCTGCTCCTCCATCTATAAGACTCATTTGAGGTAGTTTTTATAGATAAAGGCTTCAATATGTAAAGGTGCATTATGAGGCTAGGTTACGGAAGCATCATCAGCTTATGTAAATGTAAGGTTATGCGGAATGGAAAGGTATCCCACCATGACTAGAAATTGGTCCACGTTCAGATCAGTGGGTACAAAATTTTCTCTTAGGACTTTGGCAAGTATGGTTTTATGTGAAGCAGAGATATGCAATAGTTCTAGGATTGAGATAAGTGCGGGTGTCTTCCCTAACTGTTCTACTAGGTTGTACTCAGGTTTGGCCACTGAGGAAGTGGTGGTTTTAGCTAGAGCACCTTATAGGGTGACCTTACCATGATGAATTGTGACATTACATTCAAATTTAGATTTAGAAGAAGTTCCAATGCCTTTTAGGATAACTTTGTTTCTTTGGGTAGAACTCTCAAGCGTTTTGTCCTTTATGATAATAGTAGAAACATACTTGTCCATTGAAATGTGGTTAACGATTGGATCGTAGTCATAGGACATTTTGTTATAGTTGGCTTGATTATCTGTGGCTTTGGATTTTCTCTTGTCATGTTTAGGGAATGGTTCCTTAAACATCTTATGTTCTTGATTGGATGTATGTCCATCAATCACAATGTCACCTTTATCAATAAGATCTTTAATAATGTTCTTCAAGTGATGGCAATTTCTTTTTTATGTCCCTTGCTCTTGTGATATTCGCAATACTCATCGTCATTCTACCAATTTGGTTTGACTTTTGGTTCATATGGAGAATTGTCTATAATTATTATTAGCTTGTTTTCTACTAGCTTCCTAAAAGCCGACTCAAGTGGTTCTCCCAATGGGGTGTATTTCCTTCATGGTTTTGAAGTTTCTTGAGTATTTACTTGGTTTTTTATAGAAGAACTTGGTCCTGAAAGAGTGATTTTTGGTCTCACTATGTTAGAATCTAAAACGCCATCATTTACTATGTTCTTGTTATTATTCCAAAATCGTGGCTTATCCTTTCCTTTCAAATCTTTTTTATTTTCTTTGAATATATTGATGATACCTTTCTCAATTAAGACCTTCTTTGTTTTGATTAAGTAAAAGCGGGTATTTGAAAGGTATCCGAACCTTGTACAAACCAGGAAAACAAATCAGCTATAAAAAGTGTCTGATCAATTCAAAAAGACAAAATGAGCCCATCGACAGGGATCAGCTAACATAACATAACATAAAATACATAGAATACATAGCAAAAGGAAAGCACATAGACAACAAAAAGACAGAAGCCAGGACACCAACTGAAATCTAAATACTATTCATAATTTCCTCAGCGTGAACAACCATTTGTTTCATGTTGTTCGCTAAGGTCTTCAGTTCCTCAAGCTCACGACCTATGATGTTGCCCTTAATCTTCATGTTGGCTCTGGTCCTCCTTTCATGACCCTTCTTGTCCAGCTGCTCTTTATCACCATCCTTCTCGGCTTTATTCTCGAACCTTTTGATAAGGATGTTCATGTTGTCCACTGACAATTTGAGGATTTGGAAATTTTGGCCAGCAATCTTCTTGATGTTGTGTTCCAACCTATCAATTTTGTTGTCGAAATCATTCATTTTGATTTCCATTTTCTTTCTATCTCCCATATCATTGACCTTTTTTTCCGTAGCTATGATTTTTCCAACCATACATTCAATAGCCTGAGTATCTATTTTCAAACTACTGATATCCTTCACCATGGTCGTAATGGTCTCACAGAAGGCCTTAATAGTATCATTGTCACCACTGCCACTTTTATCCCCTTTATCCTCCTTATGCAGACTTGTGGTATTCACTGCCTCTATATTGTCCATAACCGGGTTGCCCTCCCCATCTTTATCCTGACTCTCAACCTTCTTGTTTTCTTCAGTCTCCTCCTCAATATCAACCAGAATATGGTTGATATCAGAATTATTACCCTTTTTAGTATTCTTTCTCTGAGCCTTTTTTCCAGTAGCTTTCCATTTCTTTTTTTTAACAATTTTTTTCTCAAAGGAGTCGGTTTCAGAATCCGACATATGTGATTCCACAATAATCCTTCTCTTCTTGGCCCTATTCCTCCCTTTTTTGCTAGTTTCTTCCAATTCTCCCTTGGTCTCCGATTCAAAGTTAAAACCGCTAGCTTCACTCTCTATTGTCACATCTCTTGCATTTTTGCCCTTAATAGGCTTTTCAATGCACTTCCCCTTGAGCATTTTATAAACTAGGACCATGAGCCCCTGATGGAGGGCATGATCACCCTTAGGGTCCTTCTAGATCTCCTTTATAGTATGATCCATTGAGCATGCAAGGTAATAGGGAAGGCTAACCTTTTCCCCATGACGGAAATGGTTGAGTAAAACGAATTGATGCCCGTAGGCTCTGGTAAAACTACCATCGAAGGTAATGTATTCAATAGAAGGAAATAAGACAAACCTCCATGGCCTGCAAATTCTCTTTGGGGTATGGTAGGAGTTGTCAATTTTAATCATCTTTCTCCTCTCTTCATCCGTAACAGGAAACTTGTCTACTACTTTATCTGATATGCCTCTGTCCCTGTAAAATTTCATTCCCTCGGTCGTCATCCTCGTGGTCTTAGCAATGACCTCCTCATCAATATTCATCATCTAGGATCTGATAAGAATTTTGTCATTTTTTGAGTTCTTGATGAAATAGCAAGTGATTGTGGGATCTTTCCCACTTAGCCATTCCATGAAAACATTCAGACCCCCCTGTCTACCCCAACTATAATGATAATAATAATACCTCTAATTGAAATCTCAATCCGAAGTTTGGACATTCATATGGTAGAGTTTACTATTTTCATGGTTGGTGTTTAATTAGTTATCAATCCAATAATTTAAAACTTGAAATGGGTCTGCAATATATATGCACTAAGCTCCTTAAATGATTATTTTGCATTACTGCAGTGACTAACATTATGCAAAAATGAAAGGAAGGAATGGAAATCATAAAAGCCTATATGAAAGCTTCACAAAACACTACTGAAATGATCTAATGAAAATAATAGAAATCACACCGTTCTGTCTTGGCTGTAGCAACAGTCAACGGATCTATTTCCAGTGGCTGCAGGAACAATCTAGTCATGAACTTCTACTACAACTAAGTAAAAACTAACTTCAATGACCATAAACATAGGATCACTCACCAAGTGGGCCCCCATGGATGAGTGCAATCAAACTCCCAGCAAAGTAATATTAATAGATCAGAACAACATATTCTTATTCATTTATTCCTAAAAATGATTACATATTCTAAAAGAGAAAAATTTAGAATGCTTGACAGAACTCTGCTCAATTCCTTTCCATCTTGTCTAACTCTAAGAAAGAAGGAAGAGCTTGATATAAAGAAAAGATCAACTACAATGGACAACTCAAGTTACGCCCAGAAGAAGAGGCGGATAATTGTCAGATGAAGGAGATAACCGAGAGATTGGATGCAGGAACCGTGGATCTGAAACCAAACCATAGTCTTTACACGCCAAAGCGATATTTTGTGAATTCAATA
Source organism: Cryptomeria japonica (assembly GCF_030272615.1). Lineage (NCBI taxonomy): Eukaryota > Viridiplantae > Streptophyta > Pinopsida > Cupressales > Cupressaceae > Cryptomeria > Cryptomeria japonica. Next base: position 465,499,119 of record NC_081406.1, on the reverse strand, counting down.
TGCACTAGAGTTAAACACCCATGGTGAAGTATAACTACTCCGATTATGCCATACATTGTGCTTGCTTGAATCCCCTTTAGTTTGACCTCCAGTTATCTGAACGTGATTCTGCAGTCCTTAGGTGCGAAAGAAAATTATCCACCGCAGCATCAATTATTATCTAGACTAAAACAAAAAATAACATACAAGGACATGCATATGTATCTTACTTAATTAATACATTCATTAACTCACATATGACATTATCCTAAATAATCCGCATATCACAAGGACAAATCATTTGGCTGCAGGAATAAATTGGCATGGCTACAGGAATTAACTGACAAAGTTCAAACATGATTTCTTAAGTTTAGTTTTAAAGCATGGATTACATATAGTATATTCACAATACTTTACTGTCACAATGCAACCCAAAAGATACCAAACAACCTAAGAGTCATGATAAAAAACATGTCAAAGCATTGACTTATCATGCCCCCCAACTTTAAGGGTTTGCTGCTCTTGCAGCAAAAGAAAATTTTCTGATTTTTGCTGAAACTCTGAAATCACCAACAGTGTCCTATCTGGTTCCCTTGGAAGGCAAATTCCAATAAAATCCTTTCATTTTCTCCAACCTGGACCATCTAGTTGTTCCTTCTACAATTGCATCATAATTCTATTTTGTTGGTTGGCATGCCAAAAGTGGCCACATAAGGATCAGAGGCTGAAAGATTAATGGCGACCAGTTATTGGATTTCTCCCTGCCTAGCTATATGTATCTTGAGGCTCTTTGTATGGCTGCATGAAAATTCTGTAATGAGTAAGGTTCTCCCAGTTTTAAATGATCTGGTAGATGATTCTAGTGTTGAGTTATCCCTTCTAGTGTAGTTGTCCCGTGGGTCTGAACTAAATGCTCATATGCTTGATAGACTTCCTCTCTCATTGGAATTACTATCTTACTAACATCATCTCTTATTAGCAACTTTTTTCAATCATAATACAGAACCCTGGGTGCTTCTGATTCCCTCCTTAATGGCAATGGACAATCAAGTTCTAATTTTTCAAACTCCCTGGCTTGTGGTCCTATGATCATCTCATTTTGGATCCATGACATTAAAGCTCTGAGATGGATATACCCAATATACAATAAAGGATTTCATTCTCTGTCTTGGGGTACAACATAGTTATGTAAATATAATTCACATAACAAATTCCTTACAGCATGTGGAGAGGTTTGGTAAGCATGATAGAATTCCTTAGGTGTTTCCAAGGATGGATTAAGGTCCCTAACAATGCGGTTTAGTCTGAAATTCAGATACTGCTCTTTAAAATGTACTGCATAAATTCTTGGGGGTGCCCTACACTGCATCATCTCAAGAACTATACCATAAATCTCTTCTCCCTGAGCTTCTAATTCTTTAATTCTATTATCTTTCTTTTCAATCTCTTTTTGTTGCTTATTAATTATCCCCTGCAACCTATCCTTCTCTATTTCCCATTGCCTAAAAAATGTTAAAGTAATTGATAAACTAGTTAGGGATGAAGGAGGTCTAATAGGTCCTATCTTAGATCGTGGGATTTCTTCAATAAACTCCTCATTTTGAGTTGACATATCTCCCACATTTTCTTTAGGTTGCTATAGAACATCATCAACAATCTCTTCACATTGCAATGCCACTGAAGCAAGATTTGCTAGCTTATCCATTACAACTTCTTCATGAATTTCTTCTTCTACAGGGTTTTCTTGAATTTCCTCTTTCATAGGCTTTTCTTGCATTTCTTTCTCTGCAGCATCTTCTTCTTCCAAAGTTTCTACTACAATAACCTCTGATGGATTACTCACAGGTTGCATCTTCTGTGTCCTCCTTCTTGTTCTCCTTACATACACCTTTGAAATAGATGCAAGCATTTTTGTTTTTACTCGACGCCTCTTGGCTACAGGGGGAATATGCACTTCTTGTGGCCGGATAACAAATTCTTCATCTAATTTATCCTTTTCCAATTCTTTTCCTTTCCTTTGCAAAACAAGTGAATCTCTTTGAAGAGAAGTAGAGGGTTGTTCTTCGATTGACTCTACTTCAATATTTCCTTCCATAATAATTGTGGCTCCTTTAGCAACCAGCAAACCCTCATCTTCACCAGAAAGATCTTCTACTACAATCTCTTCTTGAGCTGGCGGATTATTCGCAATAGGGGCTTCATCAACCCTAAATTGCAGAATATCCTCAAACACTCCCCATTCCATTTGTGAAACATCTCTCAGGGACCGTTGTACAAGCAACTTAACCAGTCCATGATGGCTAACAGAGCGATTTCCATATTTTCTAGTCTCCTTAGCACTTATAGAAATGAGATGATACAAGAAATTTGGGACATTAACTCGTCGGCCATGACGTAGATGACTAAGTAAATTAAAATGAGGTGAATGCAGATTTGAATACCGTCCTTCACATGCAATATATTTCATAACATACAGAGCTACCTAAGGCCAATATACTGGTAAAGAAACCCTTCTAGTCCCTTCTTTGTCAACCATTAAGGGTATGTCAGTGGAAATTGTGAACTCTGCCCTAGCACTCCTTGCATCTTTTGATTCAGGAAAGAGTTCTCCTTCCTGCAGCAACCCTGTGACCTCTGCAATTCATTGCTCCATGGCAATTACCCTCAACCCTTTAACTATAGCTTCTGCTTCATCAAATGAATGCATAAATTCCACAGTTATTTCATCACTGTAATCCCTGATTTTCAAGAAATAATTCAGCTAGCCGTGGTTTCAGAAATAATGCTCACAAACAACATCCTACAGTAACTCTTCATGGACCATTGGCTCATGGTAAATTAGATCACCACCCATCTTTTACTATGGTACTTCCACAACTTCACCAAAATGTTTGACAATTTCACAAAAAACTAAAATCTACATATCTTAATTTTGGAAGCAGACCTTATTATTCACTTGCGTGAAATAATAATCATCATAAGTAATGCCAGTTGGGAAATCAATTCGAGATATCAAAAAAAATAATAATAAATCTTATTGGAAAAAGGACCATAAAGTACCCCCCCCCCAACTTAACCTACCACGTGTCCACATAGGTTGACGAGATTTTGGGTTTGGAGCGGATTTAAATAGGATAAAAATCATAATGAACTAATAAATGCATAATTAAAATAAAGTACAATATACACGTACCTGCAATTAGGTGAAAATGATGGCGAAATAAAATGAAGTGACAGGTAATAAAGTGGAATGGAATGTAGTGGATGGAACTTAATGTATAGAGAACAATATTCCCATGGAAATATTTTATTATGATACGGTGAATAAGTTCACTGCAGAGGCTGCAGGAACATCACCTTTATCAACATGCTCAAGTGCAACAGGAAGCTCATGAATTGATACCGAATCATTGGCAGTTGCTACAGGAACCTTGCCATTTGTTGTAGGAACTTTTATTTCACTTTGGAGAGCAAACTACTACAGGAACTCTTCTCTAGTAGCTGGTTTGTGATAAAGTCATAGTCACTATCCATTCACTAAGAGTTTAAATCAAACAGGATCTATTGTGGACAACCAGACTGCTCCATTTTGAAAAACTTCTTCTACCTCATAAGGACCTAACCACCTTGTTTAGAGTTTTCCCATAGCATCTTTATATCTGAAATCATACAGGAGTGCCCAATCACCAACTTTGAATTTTTTTTCTCTGATATATTTATCATGCCATCTTGCTCATTGGTTTTGAATCAATTATGTCTGTTGAATAGCTATCTTCCTCCATTCATCAAGAGTATTTAACTACTGAATGCATTCCTTCTATGCTTCAGACAATGTCATATTCAGTTGTAGAGTTGTTCTCAAGGTTTTATGCTCAAATTCAGTAGGCATCATTGCTATTTTGCCATAAACCATCTCAAAAGGTGTAAATCCAATTGGTGTTTTCCATGTTGTTCTATATGCCCAAATTGCCTCTGAAAGTCGATGAGACCAATGTTTCTTGTGGATAGACACTATTTTTGTAAGAATAGTCTCAAGCTCTCTATTGGTAACTTCTATTTGTCCATTAGACTGTGGATGATATGGAGTAGATTTCCTGTGTCTTGTATTGTATTCATTGACCAAAGCTTTTATCAATGTTGATGTAAATTGAGGTTCCTGATCTGAGACAATTTCCCTTGGTACTCCATACCTTGTAAATATTTCTTCATAGACAAACTCAACCACCTTATTATCTCTTGCATGTTGCATAGCTCTAGCTTCTACCCATTTTGTCACATAGTCTGTACATACCAAGATATAAGATTTGCCATTAGAAGGTGGCTCAATGGGGCCAACAAAATCTAATCCCCACTTGTCAAATGGTGTAACAAATATTTGAGGATATAGTGGCATCTCATCAGATTTTGTAGGTCTGCCCATTCGCTGACATCTGTCATATTTCCTTGTGTCCTGAGCTGCATCCTTGTGTAATGTAGGCCAATAGTATCCAGTATTGAGTATTTTCAATGATGTCATTTTGGCAGCAAAATGACCTCCACATGGCTCATCATGACATGCATGTAGGATGTCATATGTTTCATCTTCTCCGACACATCTTTGCATGACTTGGTTAGGTCCAGTATAAAATTGACAATCAGCAATCCATGAAAAGTTAAAACTTTTTTCAACTAGCAACCTTCTTTCCTTAGGAGAAAAAGAAATTGACATTTTAGCTGCAGCTAAATAGTTGGCAATATCAGCATACCATGGAGTATGAGCCTGTATGAGAAACAAATGCTCATCTGGAAAAGTGTCATTTATCATTGTAGAATCTTCCTGCAATTAAAGACGTGAAAGATAATCTGCAACAACATTAGACTTCCCTAGCTTATCAACAATTGTGATATCAAATTCCTGCATCAATAATAACCAACGAGCCAGTCTTCCAGTGATTGATGGCTTATTCATGAGATATCTAATTACAGTATGATCTGTATGCAAAAATATGGGATACCTTGTAATATAGTGACTAAACTTGTTAAGGGCCTATATGATAGCTAGCATTTCCTTTTCAGTAACTATATAATTCAATTCAGGTCCTTGCAAATTCTTGCTGATATAATATATTGCATTTTCCAACTTGTCAACTTTTTGTCCCAGCACTGCTCCTACGGTATAATCAGATGCATCAGTATGGATTTGGAATGGTAGAGACCAATTAGGTCCTTTTCAAACTAGTGCTTGAGTCAAAGCATGCTTAAGCTTTAAAAAAGCTTCATTGCATGCTGAGGTCCATTTAAATTTTGCATCTTTAGTAAGTAGTGAATATAAGGGACTTGCAATTTTGCTGAAATCTTTGATAAACCTTCTGTAGTATCCAGCATGGCCAAGAAAACTTCTCACATCTTGCTACTTCACAGAGTCATTAATATGCTGAATAACCTCAACCTTTGCTCGATCCACTTGTATGCCATGTACAAATATATGATGACTAGGGACTATTCCTTCTTCTATCATAATGAAACACTTCTCACTGTTTAGAGACAAGTTGTAGTCTTCACACCGCTGCAAAACTTTCTTCAAATTACTTAATGCTTAATCAAATTCAAAGCCATAAGTTGTAAAGTCATCCATGTAAATTTCCATAATATCTTGAGAAATATCAGAAAAAATACTGATCACTGCCCTTTAAAAAGTGGCTGGAGCATTACACAACCCAAAGGGAAGAACAAAATATGCATAAGTGCCCCATGGGCAAGTAAATGTTGTTTTCTCCTGATCCTCAGGAGCTATTTGTATATGATTATAGCCATTAAATCCATCTAGGAATGAAAAATATCTCTTACCAGCAAGAGAATCCAATACCTGATCCACAAATGGTAGTGGAAAATGATCATTCCTTGTGGCTAAGTTCAAGGCTCTATAATCAACACATACTCTCCATTTGCCTCCCTTTTTAGGAACTATCACCAAAGGTGATACCCATTGACTGTTAGAGATAGGATAGATAAACCTAGCTTTCAACAATTTCTACAATTCTTCTTTAACTATCTCCTTCAAGGTAGGGTTGACTCTTCTTTGAGGTTGTCTGAGGGGGCAATGCTCATCCTTTATGTAAATGCGATGAGTACAAACTGTTGGATCAATTCCATTCATATTCTTGTAATCCCATGCAAAAGCATTTCTATGGAGTTTCAGCAAGTCTACTAGGCTATCCTTTTGAGTGTCTACAATATTCTTATTGATGTTCAAATATTTATTCCATTCCACCTCTATCTTGATAGTAAGATCAATCTGATTTATATCAGAAAAATGAGAATAAGACAATTCCTACGGCAACAAGGTATGCAAGATATCAGTGGCCGTAGGAAAGTCCAAACCTGCAATATTCAGAACCAATTCCTGCAATTATTGGTCTTCTATTAATTCATTTATCAAGACCTTATAAAGAATTGATTCTTCATCATATAACTGCATGAGTGGCACTCAATTAATCATCATAAGGTGATTAATAAAGTCAATTTCTTCATATTCCTTGCCCAAAATAGGCCAAACTGCCTATTGCTGCTCAAGTTGAGGTTGTGCTGGGGAATACAAGGCTAATATTTTTGTGGAACTATAATCTGAAATAGTCATGTCCCCTGATCTACACCCAATATATGCATCAGTTGTGGCAAACCATGGTCTTCCCAAAATGAATGGATATCCCCCCAATGTTGCTTTTGGAGATAAAATCATAAAGTCTGCAGGATATTCCCAAGAATCTAGAATAACTACTATATCTTCTATTATACCATCAGGTCCTACTGTAGAGCCATCAGCAAGTTGGAGAATTGTGGGTGTAGCCCTTAAACTATCTATCTCTATATGTTTCATTACTTCCCTTGTCATTACATTAATGGCTACCCCTAGATAAACTAAAACATTTTTTATTTGACTGCCATTAATGACTATACTCACAACAGGACTACCTAGATCAGAATACTTTGGAATAGCAATTTTTCCTAACATAATATCAACCAATTGACCCATAACATGAACTATTTGTGGATCCTTTTTCTTTCTGCCAGGTTTCTTTAGGCATGCTTCTCTCAATGCCTTACCATATATTGGGACATCCTTTATTGCTTGCAACAATGGAATTTTAACACAAATGTGCTTCAGTTGATCAAGAATATCAAAGCTTTGCTGTTGTTCAGTGGAAACTTATTTGTCTTTCAATCTATGGGGAAATGGTGGTAATATTTGATTCTGAGGTATTACATCTTTAGGATCAGAGATTGGTTGCTCTTCTTGTACTTTAGTAATAATCGGATGAGAGGGATTAGGTAGAGTTGTCCCAGATTGAAGGTGAATATCATCTAGTGATAAAGAATAGGTTGGGTATTGATTAGCATCAGCTGAATAACCTTGTTGTTGTTGCTGAGATTTGATATTTGGATTAGGCAATGGTTGAGTAGGCAGCTGCGTTGTCTTAGGAGGTGCAGTTGTAGCTACAGGAGGAGGCATTAAAGTAGGAGGTTGTGGCTGCTGAGCAGGGGGATGATATCTAGAAGATTGGGATGACCATGATGGGTTTCCCGTCCATTGAGAGGTAGGTTGTCAATTCCCTTGAAACTGGTTCCCTAACCCTGAGGTGGATACTAGTTTCCCTGTGGCTGCTGCCACTAGGGGATTTGATTAGAAAATTGTTGTCCTTGGCCTTGTGATCCATACCAATGTGGATAGTTACCAAAATTTTGAGAATACTGTGGTTGCCATTGGTTATTTGGTGCATAAGAATTACCACTATAACTAGAAAAAGAAAGTGGATCAGGTGGCATACATTGCCTTTGAAAATTTGGTCTTCTTTGAGCAACATAGAAGACTTGTTCATCCTCACCTTGAATTGGTTTGAAATTAGGTACCTCAACATTCGCAACCATCTTACATCTGCAATCTTTCTTTTGCTTCTTACAACGAGGACAGAATTCTGCAAGAAATGCATCAGCTTCCTCATGCTTCTTCTTAGTTGCCAATGTATCCAACTAAGTAGCCATATTGTTTATAATGTCCTCCTTGAAATCTTTTAATAGATGGCTAAGTTCCAATCTAGAAACTCTAGTTCTAGATGATGATAATGGTGCCCCTGGCTCAAATCTTCTATTCTTCTTAGAAGTAGATCTGGAATACTTCTTGCAAATTTTTCCTATCTCAGCCCAAGTAGATTATGTAATGTCACCTCCTCCCATGAGATCTAAGGAATCGGTGCATTCATCACTGATACCCCTCAAGAATATCAATTTGAGGGAATCTTCATTCAGAGTACTATGCTTGGACTTCTTGACACTAAACAAAAACCTTTCCAGATAATCCTCAAGGCTCTCATCTTCAGTTTGTGTCATTCTAAAGATATCATCCCCATGACGATCAGTGCCTCTACAATAATCTTTATATTTTGCAAGAAACAACTGTTTCATCTCATCCCATGTGTTGATTGTGCTACTACCCAAGTTCATAAACCATCTCAAGGATGACTCCTTCAAAGTGGCTGGAAAAATTTTGAGTCTATGGGCATATGTAGTATAGTCAAAACTCCTACAAAGAACATCAAACTCAAACAGAAATGTATCCGGATCCTCTGTCACCAACCCATAGAATTTAGGAAGTGAAGATGTTGGAATGTTCTTGAGGTTAGCATTATCATGTTGGTCAGAGATGGGAAACTCAAATGTTGGACCAGGTGGTGGTGGTGGATTATTCCCAACAGGAGGTGGGTTCCCTTGCATTGGACTTGCGGGGGTTGTTACTATAGGAAATTCTTCTTCTTGTAGACCAAAAAGGAACTGAAGACTACCTTTTGGAAATTCAGACTTGGGGTGATTCAAATTCTGTGGGACTTGATACAATACAGCAAAAGGGTTTATATCTAGAAAATTATCTTCTGCATGAGTAGTATGAGTGGGCATAAATCTACCTCTGGCATCTCTTCTTCTATTATGCAAGCAGATTCATGAAATTTCAAACAATTAACTAGAAACTAAAATAATCATAAAAGGTTCTTAGCTTGACACAATCCCCAGCAACGACGCCAAAAATATCTACCCCAACTATAATGATAATAATAATACCTCTAATTGAAATCTCAATCCGAAGTTTGGACATTCATATGGTAGAGTTTACTATTTTCATGGCCGGTGTTCATTTAGTTATCAATCCAAGAACGTAAAACTTGAAATGGGTCTGCAATATATATGCACTAAGCTCCTTAAAAGATTATTCTGCATTACTGAAGTTACTAACATTATGCAGAAAGGAAAGGGAGGAATGGAAATCATAAAAGGCTACATGAAAGCTTCACAAAACACTACTGAAATGATCTAATGAAAATAACAGAAATCACACCGTTCTGTCTTGGTTGCAGGAACAGTTAACGGATCTATTTCCAGTGGCCGCAAGAACAATCCATTCATTAACTTCTACTGCAACTAAGTAAAAACTAACTTCAATGATCATAAACATAGGATCACTCACCAAGTGGGCCCCCTTGGATGAGTGATATCAAACTCCCAACAAAGTACTATTAACAGATCAGAACAACATATTCTTATTCATTTCTTCCTAAAACTGATTACATATTCTAAAAGAGAAAAATTTAGAATGCTTGACAAAACTTTGCTCAATTCCTTTCCATCCTATTTAACTCTAAGAAAGAAGGAAGAGCTTATTATAAAGAAAAGATCAACTACAATGGACAACTCAAGTTATGCCTAGAAGAAGAGGTGGATAATTGTCAGATGAAGGAGATAACTGAGACCTTGACTGCAGGAACCGTGGATTTGAAACCAAACCACAGTCTTTGCACACCAAAGTGATATATTGTGAATTCAATATGCACCAGAGTTAAACTCCCATGGTGAAGTATGACTACTCTTATTATGCCATACATTGCGCTTGCTCAAATCCCCTTCAGTTTGACCTCCATTCATCTAAACGTGATTCTCCAGTCCTTAGGCACAAAAAAAAATCATCCACCGCAGCATCAATTATTATCTGCACTAAAACAAAAAATAACATACAAGGACATGCATATGTATCTTACTTAATTAATACATTCATTAACTCATATATGACATTATCCTAAATAATCCACATATCACAGGGACAAATCATTTGGCTGCAGGAATAAATTGGCATGGCTACAGGAATTAACCGACAAAGTTCAAACATGATTTCTTAAGTTTAGTTTTAAAGCATAGATTACATATAGTATATTCACAATACTTTACTATCACAATGCAACCCAAAAGATACCAAAAAACCTAAGAGTCATGATAAAAAACATGTCGAAGCATCGACTTATCACCTCCTGCTGAAGGATATCCCAGAATTCTTTGTTCTTTCTCCAATCAAAGCAGGAAGTAGGTTCAAATCTTTTCTTGTTACCTCCCATTTTTCCGGCACCTTCCTTGCAATTCCTTCTCTCAATTTGATATCCTCTCCTCTGGTTTCTATGGTTATTCTATAATAGCACCCAGAATCTGTGCCAAATAATAATGATAAGGCACCTATATAAATGCTCATTATCTTCGAGAAAACCCTGCATCGAAAAAGGTGGAAAGGTCATTAAAATAATGATTAAAAGTACCACATTGCCTTGTTTGGCTCTGGTCATGATTGAGCAAGGATTTCATTTCACTTGCAATCTCCATTTCACCATAACTAGTAATGATGTCTCTCATTTAGCAAGCCACGTTGGCTGCCCAGTCAGTGCAAGAGTTGGCCTCCCTATACACATGTGTAAAAACACACATTTCAAATTCTTCGCTGATTTTCCTAGTTGCTTTAATAGCATTGCTAATTGACCAAGAAGGAGGGAATTTCATATTTAAGTAATTGATTATGTTTAAGGAGTCTCCTTCAAACCAAAATTTAGTGCATTTGGCTTCCTTGGCAAAGTTCATCCCATGGTAAGCGGCCATGGCTTTGGCAACATGATTAGTCTGATTTCCTATGGGAATACATTTTATGATTTTGCATATTCCCCATTCATCCCTTAGGACCACGCCACATCCCGCAACACCCAGGTTACCCTTTGAGGCCCCATCAAAATTGATTTTCATCCATCCCCTGGGCGGGCTGATCCATATCACTTCCTCTCTAGGGTTGCTCTGAAAGCACTCTTGAACCTTCAATCTGCACTTTTTGTAGATAAATTGATCATCCTTATCATGAGGAGTATCCATACTGCCTATGATATTCATATTTTCCACTATACTTCTTATTTTTTCAAACATAATTTTAGCCTTAGTAGTCTTTTCTTAGAAAACTCTATCATTTCTCTCTTTCCATATACCCCAACACATGTGAGGTAAAGCAATTTTCCATAATAAGGTAGTGGTTTTGTTTTTTGAAGGATGATGCCATGAATTGAAAATCTCCTGAATTGAGTTGGGGAAACCTGAACTAACTTTGAAGTGATCCAGACAACTTCCCCAAACATCAACAGAGAAAGGGCAATGAAAGAGTATATAGTTTATAGTCTCCTCATTCTGCTTACAAAGAATATAGAAACTAGGCATGCTAAAACCTCTTTTTATGATATTCTCAATAGTAAGAATTTTATCTTGAATGGCTATCCAGAAGAAAATGTCTATCTTAGGTGTGAGGCCTTTCACCCATGCTTTAGCCCAGCATGGACTTTCCATGTTGTAGAACTATTGATGATACATAGAGGCAGTTGTAAAAGAACCACTAGCTATGAGTTTCCAAATTAAATTGTCTTCTTCTTCAATCTTCGCCATAGAGTTCATGACTGGTCCACCTGAGACAAGTCCTTCCACTATCCATCTTTCCAGTAATCCTCCACCTTGGTTTCAAACCTTTCCTTGCATTGATTCTGAAATTTGTTCCACTCAGAATTTTCATTCAAAGGGGTCTCCAGAAGCCAAGGGTCTTCCCAGAATCTAATAAGATTCCCTTTTCCCAATTTCCATTTTGTACCTTTGGCAATTAAGTCTCTTGTCCTAGATACATTTTTGCATATGTTGGATCCAATTGGGATAATCTCTGCCTTGAGGAAGCTTTGAAGGTTCAGACATTGACTTTTATATTTGTTATCCCATATCGTCTTCCACTCTCCTTGATTTCTATAACCTCTCCAAATCTGCTTGGCCATAAGGTAATTATCCATGTCTCTTATTCCTCTAAGGCCAAAACCTCCTTTCTTTATAGGCTTGCAGACCTTCTCGAAAGCAATCAAGTTCATTCTCTTCTTCTCCTCAACCCATGTCCATAAAAAGGATCTCTGAATCTTTTCAATGGCCTCAACATACTTATCAGGAATCCTAAATAGATTGATAGCATAGAGAGGAATACTTTGAAGAGTGGACCTCAGCAATTCAACCTTACCTGCTTGACTAAGAAGAGCACCCTTCCATCCAGATAGCTTTTTGTGGAATTTATCCACCAAGGATCCCCAAAAGGTATCTGGAGGATCATGGCATAAGGGGAGCCCCAAGTAAGTGATAGTTCTGATAATTAATATAAGTACAGATCTAATAGCCAACAAGAAGAGAGGGGGGGTGAATCATACAAATTTAATCATCCATTAAAACATCAGATTCAACCTCGGTAATGTATATATTAGTCATATAACCAAAAACTGTCAAACATGCAAACTCATAAGCATATGAACAATATAAACCTCATAACACCAGATTTAACATTGAAACCCAAATAGGGAAAAACCACTGTGGGATTTTGGACCCACTAAGAAATATACTCTTCTAGAGTATGCTCGGTTAAAAGCAAATCCTGTTAAAGATTACAAACACATTGCTAGATGTGACCCGGTTAAGGGATTTCCCTCAGATCTGTTAGGATCTTCACTTTGTTAGAAGTGACCTTGTCAAAGGATTTCTAACACTCAACAAGAATGTCACCTTGCTAGAGGATCTACATATAAGACTGTTAAGTCCACTCGGTTAAGAGATTTTCTGTCACTTTCACAAAATAACAGTAATAAAAATCTATCTGCAACTTCACATCTAAAATGCTAAAGAAGATTCCTATTTGTTCAATACAATATAGACATAGATCTAATCTTGTCTATCTGTTGGGCATCTATACTCTATTATTCTAACAGGCCTTCAAGCTTTTATGCTCAGTAATCACTATGTAGCATCCCTGTGCATACACTTGCCCGCATACATTGTTTATCAACAGTTTCCTATTTATAAACAATCTTCTAACAACTTAATCTCCTTGATCACATTTCCCATGATCAATCATAGCCAGATCTTAAATCTTGTCTAGGTTCAATGTATTCTTTGATCTGAAAACGTTTCACCCCACCTTGGAACTTGCATATTTGCCTTGGAACTTGTGTTAGGGTGTTGCGGTTCAATCCGAGCTGTAGATCTTCATACTGATCTTTCTTTACCATAGATTCTTTAACAATCTTCATACATAGCTCATCAGCTTCCTTCATTAAATATCAAATGTAAACATTTAATGCATTCTATTATAGCTTGGTTGCAACTCGGTGAATACTAAACTTTACTCGGTAGACATTCTGCCTTCATTAACCGATAGCGATAACCTTAGGGTTTACCGACTAGCTTCCTTAGGGTTTACCGACTAGGTTCTTTGCCTGATAACATAGTATAGTATTAACCTTTACATTTTACAATATATGTATGATGTTAAAACAATCTAAAACATCATGATCTCATCATTGTCTGACTCGGTAGTAGTTGCCCATTGAATAACTTATCCTCTTATTCATCATATTCTTCCCTGTGTCTTTCACCGACTTCTTTATAATCTTCATATCACACTTCTCAAGATATGGCAACATCATACTGAATTAGAAAATCAATTTCTTGACATCAATGACAAAATAATAATATCAAGATAGTAAAACATCTTTAATCAATTATGTCCATAATCATCAACAACCTTCTCAATATCCATATTGAAATGTCAACAATCTTTCATTGTCTGTTATAATGTAATATTGCCAACAATCTCCCCCTTTGGCATTGATGGTGAAACCAATTGATTTGACCTTTAAAATATTTGGATTGTTGTGATTGTGAAATGCTTGAAATGCTCTCCCCCATACATTAAACTTCTCTTCTATTTTCAATCTTTATTTCAATCTGTAGTCTTCTTTCAGTCTTCTCCCATATATTAGTCTTCTCCCCCCTTTGGTAGGTATTCTCCCCCATTTGTAGATCTTCTCTCATACATTGGTCTTCTCCTCCTTTGAAAACAATGCCAAAAAAAAAGAAAAGAACTAAAACATAATTTTTTCTGTAAGAAGTTATTTCCTGCTGTTGTGTATCAACTGAGTCTTGGTTAGAGCATTTGTGTTCAATTCCTGTTCCCTGTATCATTCTCTGTAATATTCCAGTATTACTTCCAGTACACTTTTATAAAACATTCTAAAGTGTATAACTCCAGCATCAACTCCCCAAAATATTTTCAATCGAGTCATCGGATTGATGTTGTTGTTCACCAAAAATGATAACCTAAGTATACTTGCAATCCTTCTATGAAATGGCCAATTTCAGTCTATGAAGCACATCAGGGCTTGGACAACATAACATAGGACCTTAATTAATCCTCTTGCACTTCAAGTTCTACTAGACCTAGGGGGGACACCCTTTTGATGCACTGAATCAAACTTATTCACTCACTATGACAGCATCAATGAAGCAGATAGAGCATTCCACAAACTCATCACATTTAGAAACACACTATAGATTGGCTAGATCTATATAAACCACAAATGAAAAAGAGCTTGGAATGAAAGAGAACAACCCCTAAACATAAAGGGAAATAGATTTTCTTTTAAAATTGTTGTTCTGAGACCATTCCCAAATCTGTCAAAGACTAGTGCCTTGTTCATTGGGCAACAAAGTCACAGACATAACTACAAATATAAATCATAGATGCAAGTTTATTTTCCTTAAACAAGATATTCATGCATCAATACCTATTATTAATGCACTATTTGATTCATTCACAAATTTATCAAATCTGGATACATATTTCATCATTTATGACTGCCTACAGAATTTAAAACCTTCACTGAAGGATACCTATCAACAACCACAACAATCTCCTTGAAATTGACTAATTTCATCCTCCTTGAGGATTCAATTTATGATAATGAAATACATACCTAGAGACAATATTGTGTGGAATTTACTTATGCCTAACACAAGCAAGACCTGCAACTAAAACCACATTTACAACACTGCATTGAAATCTCTATACCTTGAAACCAAAAAGAAGCATTTACAAACTTGGGTAAAGATCTTCAGAAAATGGAAGCCATGAAAACTAAAGCCACTCTCACAGAATTCTAGAACCCATACAAATGAGAAGAATTGGGAATAAGAAGGAGAGGGAACCAAATCAAATTTTCAACTGAATTGCCAAGTGTCTCCTCTCTAACTGAATTTCATTCTCGACCAAACTGCTCCCAAAATATCTGATCTTTGCCAAAATTAACTCCATAATTGGATTCCTCATTCCGAGAGCTTTCCGAAAACATATAACACTTTATATTTTGGCCAAATTTGAGCCCTGGGCGAATTAATTCCCCATTTGTGCACATCATTTAAATTTTTCATTTATTTGATATAGTTTGCACTATGTAATTTACTGATTTTAAATTTGATTTTTTCTCTGATTGTGCCCTGATGCTTTGCCATGTGATGGCCATGTGTCCTCTTTCTTGTCGTCCACCTAGGTGCCATGTCATCATGACCTCACCGAGACCTGCCTACTGGACCACTGACTGGACCTGCCACTTGTGCACCACCTGGCTTTTGCCATTTCGCAGGGCTTATCCAGCGTGCATCTTCACTCCACGAAATTGCACAGGCCATCGATCTACTCCGAACTTGCTCGACCTTTACCATGCTGCATTTTCACCTTTTTCACCATTTCGCGTTTCGCTGTTTCATAGGGCTTAACTAGCGAGCAACTTTGGCCTGCAAAACCGCGCAGATCGTCTGATCAGTTGGAACGTGCATGATCTTTACCCTTTTTGCTATTCCGTAGGGTGTAACTCGCATGCATCTTCGGCCCGTGAAATCACATGCTTCGTCGGATCATCTCGGACTTGCTCACTAGTTAAGCCGACCCTTCTCTGCAAAATTCACCTATTTGCTTTGGGAAGCGTGCCTATGTCGGGTCCACTTCATCGCCGCTCAGTCACCTCCTCCATCACCTCAGGATCTGTGCCCACATGTGGGCCCACCTTGGGCGTCCATAGGCACCATCCATCAAAAGCCCAGATGGCTTTGACACTATGGATCTGTTTGTTTTTGTTTATAAACATTAAAAAGTACCACTTCCCATTGAATGTGGGATAAAAGACTTGCCCAGAAAGTGCATCTTACTTGAAATTTTTACATGGAGGGAGGACTAACTCTCTTCTTTGGCACCTTGCTTGGGGTTTTAATGGAGATTGCCTTATACACACACTGCAGAAGATCACGTGAAGGGAGGAGAAGACAACATTCCACATTAGCCACGTTGCATTACTTGGAGTTTCATAAAAAAAATGCAAACCCCATACTGGCTGACAATTTCCACTTCTTTTAAAATCTCTCCACCATTCACTGGCTTCCACGAAAGGAGGAAGTTGCTACTGTGAGTATGTTTTGCATTCTGGTAAAGCTTCAATGCCTTCTACCAGCAGGGAGGAAAGAATGCTAGCAAGGGTGATGGGGTTTTTGAATGCTGAAGTTACAAAACTGTTGTTGTATCCCCTTTTACCCATACCACACCACATGCTGGGCACTTTGCATTTGATTGTTGTTTATTAAAACAAAACGCCCATTCCACAAATTAAATGGAGGATACCAACATTCTATTTTTGCTTAATGGTTTCTATGGCTTTTTCACCAGCCACCACGCCCAGCTTAGATTTCTTCTGCAACCCTTCTCCAATCCCCATGTGGACTCTTGGGAGGATTCTGCAAACCATTTCAACTACCATGTGAGACTTGGAGGTCTGGATTTTTACATTGCCTTGGTTTCAATACTGCCCATACACCCACGTGAGGGAGGAGATTTCATTTGTTTTGGTTGCTTGTTGTTTGCACTCATTTAAGAGCTCAATGCTGGATCCTTCAAACACCACATTTCCTATTGTTCCCTATCCACCATGTAGGGGACATTGGCACTCACCATAGCACTCCAACTCCAAAACACCACGCCCAACAAGTATTCTAGCCCCCCCCCTCTTCACCATGTGAACTATCATTTTGCATTTGCCATTGAATTTGGTTGTGTGTTGTTTGCTGCTGCATTTCATCAAAACTCCAACGCTGCTCTTTTACCATCCTCCATGTCATGCAGGGGGGAGAGAAGAAGTCATTTGCTGACCATTGCATTTGCTTGAAGGTATTTGTTGGTTTCCATTACCCTGCAAATTTTATTCACTGAAACGTAGCAGAGATTGTCATGATGGACTATCTTTGTGTGCCTTTATCAAAATAATGAAAACTCTTCTTTACCACATTCATTTTAAGTATTTCTTTCAATGCAAGACTAACCTCCTCTTCATTTTCATATGTGCATGCCCAATCAATAATATATATTGGTAAATTTAACATCTCTCTGAAATATTTGAGGTTTGCCACCAGAGTGCAAGAAGCACACTCATCAATCCATAAAAAACAAGCAAACTGAAATCACCTCTCACCATCCCATTGGCGAATTGCAGTCGAGCCCTAAAGTGGGTCCGACTAAAAAAAATTTTTTTTTCATACAATCAACCTCTGAAATGATTCATGGACCTCAAACATACCTCTGGAAATGATCGCCATCATTTTCGGATTATTAATCTGCATTCTACGACTTTCAGGCACTTGCACCACGTTTTCACATTTAATCGCGAAGACATATTTTTCAAACCTATCAAAACACCTTTCTGGAGTGTGCCGTCTGACAGGTATGTACTATGATATGCAAGCATAAAATCTACCAAACGGTTTCTCAATATGAGTCCCGAGCGAAGAGATATTAATTGACAAAAATGACAAACTGGCTTTGTGGACACTGTGGACCTGATGAAGTCAATGTCCTGGCAACACATGACGCCTTTCTCAAAAATATCAAATGACCTCCGTAGCCCCTCAAATTTTAAACATAGGTACCTTGAAGTACATATTAAAACTTGCAATTCTCAGTTCGATCACCAGGCTAATAGGATGCGAACGGCGTGCTCACAAAAATGGCTACATTAACTGATACGACACTAAAAGTACGGAAGACTGAAAATGATGGCCAAATGAACCCTTTTGAAAACCGATCAAACAGATTGAGATAGGCTTGAAATTTGAAATGTAGCTCATCATTTATACCAATAATAACCTAGAACAAACATTATGGCATGATTCTTACTGAGACAACTTTTACAGTTGTGCGAAACAGGGCTCCGACTAGCTGTCGAAACAGGGACTAGTCAAACCACACAAACTGCAAATGTATTCGTTAGAACTTGAAATTTTGTAGGCTGACTCACATTTATGCATAGAATTGAATCCAATTTGAATTTCTCCATGATGATCAATAGGGAAAAAGATGTAATCGCTCAAAGTAGGCTACTCAATAAAATCTGCATTTGTGCCTAAAATGCACTTCCAGCTCGCCCCTCAAAATGGGTACCTCATAAACTTATCCAAACTGAATTTTGAAATTTGCAACACACTTTATAGGCCAAATGAAAGGTATGGGACATGAATCCTGAGCCTTACCCTCTGAAAATCAACCGGCTCCATTTACCCCCTTTCTAATTAAGTCATTCAAACTGACTCATTTAGGTACTTTTCTGACATGCAGAGCAAAATTTTGAAATGGGCCTATAAAATCGACTCAATTTTAAATAGTCCCAATAGATGATTTCACCGAACTCGATCAGTGAGTAGAAGATAGGGGTAGGAACCCTTACTTCTGAGATATTTAAAAGTGTCCTTTGGTAGTGGCTTATTGAAGATATCTGCAATTTGCTCCTTTGTGATAACATATTCCAACACCACTTTCTTCTCTTGAGCTTCTTCTCTAAGATAATGATATTTGATAGATATGTGCTTTTTCTTAGAGTGCATAACTAGATTCTTTGAAATATTAATGGCACTAGTATTGTCACAGAATATAGTTACTGGCTCGGTAACTTTCTCATTTATACCTTCGAACAGTTGTTTGATCCATGCAATGTTGGTGCAATTTAGTGCTGCAGCAACATATTCAACTTCGGCTATTGACTGAGAAACACATCCTTGTTTCTTGCTAAGACAACTCACTAGTCTTTCTCCTAAGAAGAAAGCTCCTCCACTTGTGCTTTTCCTGTCATCAATGTTGCCTGCCCAATCAGCATCAGTATAAACTTTTAAATCAAAATCATTTCCTTTCTGATATACTAAGCCATAATCTTCAGTGCCTTTTAAGTATCTAAAAATTCTTTTGATTGTCGTCATGTGTGTTTCCTTAGGATCAATAGAGAATCTTGCAACAATACCTACTGCATGTGCTATATCTAGCCTGCTGTTTACAACATATTGCAACTTTCCAATCATAGATCGGTAAAGTGTCTCATCAATAGATGCAGATTCATCATTCTTTGATAGTTTACAATTTGTAGTCATAGGAGTACTTACTGGTTTTGAATCCTCCATTCCAAATTTCTTCAAGATTTCCTTTATGTACTTGGATTGAGTAATGAAAATCTCATTTTTCATTTGCAGTATCTGTAAACCTATAAAATACTTTATCTCACTGATTAATGGCATCTCAAATTCTTTGCTCATTTCATTTCCAAAGTTCTTGCATAAAGAGTCATTTCCACAAAATATAATATCATCAACAAATATGGCTGAGATTAGTATTCCATTTTCATCATTCTTCATGTACATGTTGTTGTTCTCACTTGTCCTTATAAAACCAATCTTAATCAAATAAGAGTGCAATCTCTCATACCATGCTCTAGGTGCTTGTTTCAGACCGTATAAAGCTTTGTTCAATTTGCATACCTGATCTTTATCATTGTCTTCAACAAATCCTTTAGGTTGTTCAATGAAAACTTCTTCTTCTAATATTCCATTCAGAAATGCAGATTTGACATTCATTTGATATACCTTTATAAAAGTCTCACCATAATCAATTCCTTCTTCTTGGGCATAACCTTTGCAAACTAGTCTTGCTTTGTTCTGAATGACCTCCCCTTTTTCATTTAGCTTGTTTCTGAAGATCCACTTTGTACTGATTACATTTTTGTCCTTCGGTCTTGGGACCAGTGTCCATGTGTCATTCTTCTTGATTTGATCAATCTCTTCTGTCATAGCATTTATCCAATCTTTACTGTTAAATGCCTCTTTCACTATTCTTGGTTCAAATTCAGATATCAAACATGTGTTATGTCTTAGTTTGTTCCTTGTCATCACTAGATCATCCTTATCTCTTATAATCTGACTTGGTGCATGATGTCTTTTGACATACTTGGCTAATATAGGCTCGGTAGGCTCTGTATGATCTTCTTTATCACTCGGTAACTGGATATTTTCTTCATTTTCTTCAACAGTTTTCTCGGTAGGACTTCTCGGTTGCACATAGACAAATTCATCATAGTCTTCTAGTTCTTTGGAATTTCGTTCATCATTTCTTTTTGCAAATTCATCAAATTTCACATTTTCACTTTCTACTATTTTGTTAGATGATTTTATCAGACATTTAAATGCTTTGCTTCTAGAAGAATATCCTAGAAATGTTCCTTCTTCACTTTTCTGATCAAACTTTCCATTTCTATCATCTTTATGAACATAGCATTTACTTCCAAAGATTTTAAAATAGCTTACATTAGGTTTCTTGCCATACCAGATTTCATAAGGTGTCTTCAGAGTACCTTTCTTCAATTGAACTTGGTTCAAGGTGTAAACAGATGTGCTTATTGCTTCTCTCCAAAATGTTTGTGGAACTTTCTTCTCAATCATCAGTGTTCTAGCACAATCCACAATAGATTTGTTTCTTCTTTCAGCTATTCCATTCTGCTATGGAGTTCTCGGTGCAAAGACTTGTCTTTTAATACCATGATCATTGCAGAACAAGTTGAACTCATCAGATGTGAACTCTCCTCCTTTGTCTGATCTAAGACATTTTAGTTGTCTTCCTGTTTCATTTTCAACTCTAGCCTTGAACCATTTAAACATTTGAAAAGCTTCTGATTTTTCTTTTAGAAACATTACTGACATCATCCTTGAATATTCATCCACAAATAATATGAAATACTTATCACCATAATAACTCTAAAATTTCATAGGACCACAAAGATCAGTGTGCACAAGATCTAAAATTCCCTTAGAAGTGTAGGACTTACTTGTAAAGCTAGATCTTGTCATCTTACCCATCTGGCATCCTCGGCACATAACATTCTCCGATTTTTCAAGACTCTGTAGACCTCTTACTCGGTGCTTCTTACTTATTTTGATCAGATTATAAAAATTAACATGACAAAACCTTTTATGCCATAACCAAGTATCATCAATCTTTGCATACAAACACTTATTATGAGTTGAGTCAAGGTGAAATGTAATACCTTTTGTTTGTGTCCCGGTAGCAGCTAACTTTCCATTCTTCTCATGAACTTTGACAATTCCTTTCTGAAATTCTATTCGGTAACCTGTGTTGTTTAGCAGTGCTACACTCAACAAATTGTATTTCAAACCTTCAACCCAATAAACATCATTGCATCTTGCATTATCAAGAATTATTATAGATCCTTTACCTCTTACCGAACATGGTGCATCATTACCAAATCTAGCATAGCCTCCATCATAATCTTCTAACATAACAAACTTGTGTTTATCTCCTGTCATATGATGTGAGCATCAACTATCTATAATCCAAGAATCATTAGTGTTGATGTGAGATATTAGGGTTTTTTCTACATACCTTTCTTCACCTAATCCATCCTTGATAGCCACATAAACAACTTCCTCTGTATCAGTCTTATTTGATTTATCATCGTCAGATTCCTCGTCAGCTATTAAGCATGTCTTTCTATCTCTTCTTCTGAAGTCTTGGTGTCCTCTGTAATGGTTATCTTTATGTCTGTCATCTCAGTAATCTCTCTTTTTAGTGAAATCTTTGTCAGGATAGCTAGAAGCCATATGTCCAATCTTATCACAATTGAAACATTTCAAAGGTAGTTTTCCTTTATACTTACCTTTGCTTCTCGGTAACCTTTTGGCCAATAGTGCTTCAAGCTCTTCTTGCTTTCTGATTTCTTCATATAGTTTGTGTACTTCTTCCATGTTCTTCTGAAATATTTCACTTGCTCCACTATGATCTCCTTCAGAGTACTTATACTTTCTTTCATTGTAATCATTAGATTCATTCAGATGAAAAGAACTAAATGCAGATTCAACTTTATTTACCGATGACCCACTATTATCAAAATTACTTAACTCAAATGCATGTAGCTTACCAATAGTAGCATCCAAGGAAACTAGCATATTAGGTACAGACCTCAATTCATTGATTGCAGAGACTTGGATTGCATAGGCAGGTAGAAGGGTTCTTAACAACTTACTTGTTACATCCTTTTCTTCAATAGTTCCTCCTGCTTCTTTAATTTGATTTACAATCTCCTTTAGTCTTGTATTGTACTGGGTTATGTTCTCACCTTCATTCATCCTCATAGATTCAATTTGTCCTCTTAGATTCAATTTGTCCTCTTAGACTATCTACTTTTGCTCTTTGAACATGTTCATCTCCTCCATATACATATATAAGCTTAGTCCACATTGCCTTTGCATCAGTACATCTTTCTAGATCATTAAACTCTGAATCGGTCAATGCAGATGTTATTTAAATCATTGCTTGAATATGTTCTTGCTTCACCTTTATCTCTTCCATAGTCACTGGATAGGTTCTCAGTGCAACAAAATCATTCTCCAGATAGTATGTATCATATTCTCCAACTCCTGATAGATGTAGCTTCATCCTTTTCTGCCATGTAGAGAAACTTGACTTGTTCAGCTTCTGTGCATCCCTCTTATACATCTTTGGATCTTTAACTCAAGTACCTTTAAACTTTCCTTTCGGAGTCCAAAGCTCTGATACCAATTGATAGTTCTGATACTTAATATAAATACAGATCCAATAGCCAACAAGATGAGGGGGGGGGGGTGTGAATCATACAAACTTAATCATCCATTAAAACATCAGATTCAACCTCGGTAACATATATATCAGTCATATAACCAGAAACTGTCAAACATGCAAACTCAAAAGCATATGAACAATATAAACCTCATAACACTAGATTTAACATGGAAACCCAAATAGGGAAAAACCAATGTGGGATTTCAAACCCACTAAAAAATATACTCTTCTAGAGTATGCTCAGTTAAAAGCAAATCCTGTTAAAGATTACAAACACATTGCTAGATGTCACCCAGTTAAGGGATTTCCCTCCGATCTGTTAGGATCTTCACTTTGTTAGAAGTGACCTTGTCAAAGGATTTCAAACACTCAATAAGAATGTCACCTTGCTAGAGGATTTACATATAAGACTGTTATGTCCACTCGATTAAGAGATTTTCTGTCACTTTCACAAAATAACAGTAATAAAAATCTATCTGCAACTTCACATCTAAAATGCTAAAGCAGATTCCTATTTGTTTAATACAATCTAGACACAGAACTAATCTTGTTTATCTATTGGGCATCTATACTCTATTATTCTAACAGGTCCTCAAGCTTCTGTGGTCGGTAATCACTATGTAGCATCCTTGTGCATACACTTGCCCACATACATTGTTTATCAATAGTTTCCTATTTAATAACAATCTTTTAACCGTTTAATCTCCTTGATCACATTTCCCATGATCAATCATAGCCATTAGATCTTCAATCTTGTCCAGGTTCAATGTATTCTTCGATCTGAAAACGTTTTACCCCACCTTGGAACTTGCATATTTGCCTTGGAACTTGTGTTAGGGTATTGTGCTTCAATTTGAGCTGTAGATCTTCATGTCAATCTTTCTTTACCATAGATTCTTTAACAATCTTCATACATGGCTTACAAATCATTGAATTTGCTCTAGCTCATCAGCTTCCTTCATTAAATATCACATGTAAACATTTAATGCATTCTGTTATAGCTCGGTTGTAACTCTGTGAATACAAAACTTTACTTGGTAGACATTCTGCCTTCATTAACTGATAGCAATAACCTTAGGGTTTACCAACTAGGTTCCTCAGGGTTTACCGACTAGGTTCTTTACCTGATAACATAGTATAGTATTAACAATTACATTTTATAACATATGTATGATGTTAAAACAATCTAAAACATCATGATCTCATCATTGTCTGACTTGGTAGTAGTTACCCACCGAATAACTTATCCCCTTATTCATCATATTCTTTCCTATGTCTTTTACCGACTTCTTTATAATCTTCATATCACACTTCTCAAGATATGGCAGCATCATACTAAATTAGAAAATCAATCTCTTGACATCAATGACAAAATAATAATATCAAGATAGTAAAACATCTTTAATCGGTTATGTCCATAATCATCAACAACCTTCTCAATATCCTTATTGAAATGTCAACAATCTTTCATTGTCTGTTATAATGTAATATTGCCAGTAGTAAGAAGCAGTCAAACTACCAATTTGACCACCCGAAATATTACTAATTTTAATCCTCCTCTCCGGGGTATTGATAAAATAAAAAAATCTTTTAGACCAGTTTATAAGTTGACTAGTGGTATTTCCATAGTTATCCAAAGCCTTTTTTAATCTTCTATAATCCTTCACTGTATCTTTCCCCATTATTATAGAATCATCAACAAACTGTTGATGGGAACATATTTGATCCGCCGAAGAAGGATTCAAACCACAAAACTCCCTTTTCTCAACCAGCATTCCAATACATCTCCCCAGACATTCTGCCATAATGATAAAGATAACTGGGGATAGAGGGTCCCCCTATTTGAGACCTCTAGAAGCTTTAAAGAAAGGAGAGGGAGATCCATTCATTAAAACAAAGAAAGAAGCTGAAGAGACAAGTTGCCTGATAAGGCTAACACTTTTGGGGCTGAAGCCAAAAGAAGATAGAACATCCATCATAAAATTCCAATCCACTCTATCATAAGCTTTAGAGAGATCAAGCTTAAGAAAAAAACCTTCTTTTTTAGAGAAACAGAAAGAGTGGATATTTTCATGGACAACGATGATTGATTCCAAAATTTGTCTACCCAGGACAAAGCCACTTTGCTGAGGCGAAATGATGGAGGGGGGCAACATAAGAATTCTAGAGGTTAGAACCTTGGAGATAATCTTATAGAGAGAGTTGCATAGACTAATAGGTCTAAAAAGATCCATTGAGTCAGCCCCCATCTTTTTGGGTATAAGACCAATAAAGGTACCATTAACTTCTTTCAACATTTTTCTAGCACCAAAAACTTCTTTCACAACTCTAGTAACATCATCTCCAATAATATGCTAGTACATTTTGAAGAAGAACATGGGAAAGCCATTTGGACTTGGGGCCTTGTTACCCTCAAAGGAGTTTACAGCTATCTGAATTTCATCATGGGAAGGGATGGTAGTCAGGTGAGCATTCTGATCATCCCCTAAAATGGTAGGAATACTGTCTAGGAGGTCCCTTTGGGCTTGTATATCCAAATTCTGATCCTTAGCAAGTAAATTGGAGAAAAAATCCATAGCAGCCTTGCTCATGGAATCATCATCTACTACACATCTGACATTCATTTTAATATGAACAATTCTATTAATGGCCTTATTTCTCAAGGTGGACATATGGAATTATTTAGTATTCTTGTCCCCCTCCTTCAACCAAACATTTCTCGATCTTTGTTTCCAGTAGGTTTCCTCTTTAACTATAATATCATGATATCTCATAAGAATAGCATCTTTAGTGTCTCTAGACGTATTAGTATAACCATTGTTTTGTATCTCATCCTGGATTTCCTTGATCTCTAAGAGGATTGTAGCTTTTGAGGTAAAGATATTCCCAAAGCATTCCTTATTTTACTTCTTAACATTATCTTTAACAATCTTTAGCTTTTTGACCACTTTGTACATGGTGTTTCCTTCAATATAGACCTGCCACGAGTCCTTAATCTTACTTTCTAGATCCGTGTGTCTAGTCCACATTTTTTTAAATCTATAATGGAATTGTCTCCTTCTATTCTTTACTTCAGCCATGAAGGTTACAGGGTAATAATCTGATCCTACCCTTATATGAGAAGATAAAGAGCAGTCATGAAGGTTAAACCAATCTAAGGAAAGGAGAGCTCTATCAAGTCTAACCTGAATCGAATTTTCACCACTTCTTCTGTTAGTCCAAGTGTATATGAATCCTTGCAGCTCCATGTCATGAATGGCATTATTGTTTATGAAATCCATCAAGTATAATCTACTGTACAGATTAGCTTGACTCCCTCCCTTTTTCTCATTTTCCTTCAAGGGTGTATTGAAATCTCCCATGATTAACCAACTATCCTCAGCAAACCTACTTCTCAACCCAGTAATATTTCTCCACATCTCACTTCTCCCAGTCTTAGTGTTAGGTGCGTATAAATTAGTTAGGACCCAAGTAATGCAATTCTTGAGGTGCTTAAATCTTATGCAAGCTAGGTTGTTGTCCTGAATCAGCACCTCACCTTCTACATTGTTTTTATTCCAGAAGGTAACAATTCCTCTCGATGCACCTTTTGAACTACCTCCGCTGACTCCTCCATTTTTGAACATATTCAGACTTTCAACTTTATCTTTTGTCATCTTAGTTTCTTGAATCAAAAAAATATTAGGATTTTTATCTCTAATCATACTTTTAACTAAATCATATTTGTGAGGGTTGTTCAGTCCCCGAATATTCCAGGAGATGATTTTCATGGGTTTTTGGAAATACCTGCCTCAAAGATGGTTCTTTGGGTACCATCTGCTATATTCCTGATTGTTTCCATTGATCTTTTCTTGGCATTTGAATGTCTTCTTGGAGAAGTGTGTTGCGGTCCCACATCCCCAAGCTCGCTCTTGGTGTTTCTAGTCAGCATACTATTGATTAGGTTATTATTATTCTTTTTTTTTTGCTTATTCTTACTTTTGTCCTTTGTTGCTTCTTCATCCTCCTGCTTTGTTTCATTCTTCCCTAGTGCCTTTTTGATGTCTTCCTCATCTCCCCATTTTGGATCTTGTTCCTCCGAAAAGGCCAGCTTTACTTTTGTTGCGGTAGCTAATGAGATTTCTAATAGCCCTTAGCCTAGGATGTTATCAGGTTGAGCTTCCTCAAGCCAGTCTAATTCTTTATCTGGATCATGAGATCTTGCAACAAGGTTAAAGTTATCTCCTTCCTCTTTGATATCTAAGGGCTTTTGATCTACTTTACTCTCACTTTTATCTAAGACTAACTCTGTCTTGTCCTCTTCCAGATCCTCTTGTTGAATGTTGTCTCTTTCTTTATGCTCTGAGTCCTTATCACTTGGTTCCAACATCTGAATCTTTAGTGTTGGCATTATAATAGACAAAGGAAGATTGTTGGCATTTCAATAAGGATATTGAGAAGGTTGTTGATGATTATGGATATAACTGATTAAGGATGTTTATTATCTTAATATTATTATTTTGTCATTGATGTCAAGAAATTGATTTTATAATTCAATATGATGTTGCCATGTCTTAAGAAGTATGATTTGATGAGTATAAAGATGTCGGTAAAAAACACAGAAAGAATGTGATGAATAAGGGGAGGAATAATTTATTCAATGGGCAACTATTACCAAGTTAGACAATGATGAGATCATGATGTTTTGATTGTTTTGATATCCTACATATGTTGTTGATTGTAGGGTTGATACTATACTATGTTACCAAGCAAAGAACCTAGTTAGTAAACCCTCAAGAACCTAGTCGGTAAACCCTAAGGAACCTAGTCTGTAAACCCTATGGAACCTAGTTGGTAAACCCTAAGGTTATCGCTATCGATTAATGAAGGCAAAATGTCTACCTAGTGAAGTTTAGTATTTACCGAGTTGCAACCGAGTAATAACAGAATGCATTGAATGAATAAAAGCATGATTTAATGAAGAAAGCTGATGAGATGGTTATGATTAAATGATTGGTATGCCGTGAATGAAGTTTGTTAAAGAATCTATGGCAAAGGAAAATTGGTAGGAAGATCTATAGCTCAGATTGAACTGCAATACCCTACCACAAGTTCCAAGAAATGTATGCAAGTTCCAAGGCGGAGTAAAACATTTTCAAATCGAAGGATACATTGAACCTAGTCAAGTTTGAAGATCTAATGGCTATGATTGATCATGGGAAATGTGATCAAGGAGATTAAGCGGTTGGCAAATTGCTTATAAATAATGAACTGTTGATAAACAATGTATGTGGGCAAGTGTATGCACAAGGATGCTACATAGTGATTACTGAGCACAGAAGCTTGAAGACCTGTTTTGAATAACAGAGTATAGAGCCTAGCAGATGGACAAGATAAGTCCTATTGTATTGAGAAAATAAGAATCTACTTTAGAATTTTAGATGTGAAGTTGCAGATAGATTTTTATTACTGTTATTTTGTAAAGTGACAAAAAATCTATTAGGAGTTGGATAATATGTTGTATATTATATGGAGAATGATTTCATTACACCGAGCACCTATCCATTGACAATGGAAGAGATAAAGGCAAAGCAAGAACATATCCAAGCAATGATTGAAATAACTTCTGCATTGACCAGCTCAGAGTTTAATGATCTAGAAGGCTGCAATGATGCAAAGGCAATGTGGGACAAGCTCATATCTATGTATGGCGGTGATGAACATGTTCAAAGAGCAAAAGTGGATAGTCTAAGAGGAAAACTTGAATCTATGAGGATGAATGAAGGTGAGAACATAACCTAGTACAGTACAAGACTAAAGGAGATTGTCAATCAAATCAAAGGAGTAGGTGGAACTATTGAAGAAAAGGATATAACAAGTAAGTTGTTAAGAACCCTTATACTAGCTTATGCAATCCAAGTCTTTGCAATCAATGAATTGAGGTCTTTACCCAAAATGCCAGTTTCTTTGGATGCTACTATTGGTAAGCTACATGCATTTGAGTTAAGTAATTTTGATAAGAGTGGGTCTTTGGTAAATAAAGTTGAATATGCATTTAGTTCTTTTCATATTGGTGAATCTGATGATTACAATGATAGAATGAGTAAGTACACTAAAGGGGATCACAGTGGAGCAAGTGGAAGATTTCGCAAGAACATGGAAGAAGTACATAAACTGTATGAGGAAGTCAGAAAGCAAGAAGAATTTGAAGCACTATTAGCCAGAAGGTTACCGAGAGGCAAAGGTAAGTATAAAGGAAAACTACCTTTGAAATGTTTCAATTGTGATAAGATAGGACATATGGCTTCTAACTGCCCTGACAAAGAATCTACTAAAAGGAGAGATCACCGAGATGACAAACAGAAAGATAATCATTATAGAGGACATCGAGATTTCAGGAGAAGAGATAGAAAGTCATGCCTAATAGCTGATGAGGAATCCAATGATGATAAATCAGATGAAACTGATCCAGAGGAAGTAGTTTATGTGGCTATCAAAGATGGATTGGATGAAGAAAGGTATGAAGAAAAATCCGTAATATCTCACATTAATACTAATGATTCTTGGATCATAGATAGTGGATGTTCACATCACATGATAGGTGGTAAACACAAGTTTGTTATGTTAGAAGATTATGATGGAGGCTATGTAAGATTTGGTAATGATGCACCATGTCTGATAAAAGGTAAAGGATCTATAACACTTCTTGACAATGCAAAATGCAATGATGTTTATTGGGTTGAAGGTTTGAAATACAATTTTTTGAGTGTAGCACAACTAAACAACACAGGTTACCGAATAGAATTTCACAAAGGAATTGTCAAAGTTCATGACAAGCATGGAAAGTTAGCTACTACCGGGACAAAAACAAAAAGTAACACATTTCACCTTGACTCAACTCAGAACAATTGTTTGTATGCAAAGATAGATGATACCTGGTTATGGCATAAAAGGTTTTGTCATGTAAATTTTGATAATCTGATAAAAAAAAGTAAGAAGCACCGAGTAAGAGGTCTATCGAGTTTGGAAAAACCTGAGAATGCTATGTGTCAAGGATGCCAGATGGGTAAAATGACAAGATCAAGCTTTACAAGTAAGTCCTACACTTCTAAGGGAATTTTAGATCTTGTGCACACTGATCTTTGTGGTCCTATGAAAGTTCAAAGTTACTATGGTGATAAATATTTCATATTATTTGTGGATGATTACTGAAGGATGATGTCAGTTATGTTTTTAAAAGAAAAATCAGAAGCTTTTCAAATGTTTAAATGGTACAAGGAAAGAGTTGAAAATGAAATAGGAAGACAACTAAAATGTATTAGATCAGACAGAGGAGGAGAGTTCACATCTGATGAGTTCAACTTATTCTGCAATGATCATGGTATAAAAAGACAAGTCTCTGCACTGAGAACTCCACAACAAAATGGAATTGTTGAGAGAAGAAATAGATCTATTATAGATTGTGCTAGAACCTTGATGATTGAAAAGAAAGTGTCACAAACATTTTGGAGAGAAGCAATAAGCACAACAGTTTACACCCTGAATCGAGTACAACTGAAGAAAGGATCTTTGAAGACACCATATGAAATCTGGTATGACAAGAAACCTAATGTAAGTTATTTTAAAATCTTTGGAAGTAGATGCTATGTTCACAAAGATGATAGAAATGGAACTATGCTATGTTCACATTATTGATACTATACTATGTTACTGAGCAAAGAAACTAGTCAGTAAACCCTAAAGAACCTAGTCAGTAAACCGTAAGGAACCTAGTCGGTAAACCCTAAGGTTATCGCTATCGGTTAATGAAGGCAAAATGTCTACCAAGTGAAGTTTAGTATTTACCAAGTTGCAACCGAGTAATAACAGAATGCATTGAATGAATAAAAGTATTATTTAATGAAGGAAGCTGATGAGATGGTTATGATTAAATGATTCGTATGTTGTGAATGAAGTTTGTTAAAGAATCTATGGCAAAGGAAAATTGGCAGGAAGATCTACAGCTCAGATTGAACTGCAATAACCTAGCACAAGTTCCAAGAAATGTATGCAAGTTCCAAGGCGGGGTAAAACATTTTCAGATCGAAGGATACATTGAACCTAGTCATGTTTGAAGATCTGATGGCTATGATTGATCATGGGAAATGTGATCAAGGAGATTAAGCGGTTGGCAAATTGCTTATAAATAATGAACTGTTGATAAACAATGTATGCGGGCAAGTGTATGCACATGGATGCTACATAGTGATTACCGAGCACAGAAGCTTGAAGACCTATTCTGAATAACAGAGTATAGAGCCCAGTAGATGGACAAGATAAGTCCTATTGTATTGAGAAAATAAGAATCTGCTTTAGCATTTTAGATGTGAAGTTGCATATAGATTTTTATTACTGTTATTTTGTAAAGTGATAGAGAATCTCTTAACCGAGCAGACTTAACAGTCTTATTTGTAAAACCCTCTAGCAAGGTGACATTCTGATTGAGTGTTTGAAATCCTTTAACAAGGTCACTTCTAACAAGGTGAAGATCCTAACAGATCTGAGGGAAATCCCTTAACCGGGTCACACTTAGCAATGTGTTTGTAATCTTTAACATGATTTGCTTTTAACCGAGCATACTCTAGAAGAGTATATTTCTTAGTGGGTCTGAAATCCCACAGTGGTTTTTCCCTATTTGGGTTTCAACATTAAATCTGGTGTTATGATTTTTATGATGTTTATATGCTTTTGAGTTTGTATGTTTAGCTATTTTGGTTATATTACTGAAGTATATGTTACCGAGGTTGAATCTCTTGTTTTTATGGAGGATTAAGTTTGTATGATTCACCCCCCCCCTCTCATCTTATTATCTTGGCATCTGTACTTAATATTAATTATCAGAACTATCATTAGTTCATTCCCCACTTCACTGGTGATTTCTTCCTCCACCCATCCAATCTAAGATTGTTTCTCCTGATCCGGTTCATTGGACTCCAAGGCTTTTAGAGGCTTATCCACTTTTTTTCAAACCTTAGTTTGGAGGTAGGGTTTACCCTCGATACTTGGACATTTTTTAGCCCAATGTCCAACTTTTTTACAATGAAAAAAAGCAAAGGGGATAGTTTCAAAAACAATATTCTGCTTCCACTTCCCCAGTTTAGATTATATCTCTATTTCTTCTGGCATATTCGGGTCAGGTCCAACTCCAACACAAATCCTAGCATAAATCAGCCTTCTTCTTGATGTCGTGATCTGGTCAATAGTGATAAGCTCCCCAAAGGTATTGGCTATTCTTGCAAAAACACCTTCCTCCCAGAATTCCATTGGAAGCCCAAGGAGCTTGACCCACATCGGGACTTAGATCAATAAATTCTTCCCTTTTGCCACTTTAGGGTGCCACTTGTGGATGTACATGATGTATTTGCATATTGCCCAAGACCCACTATAGAGAATGTTTCTTCTATCCTCATCGCAAGAAAAAGAAAAGGATAGATAGCCTTTGTTCATTGCTACCACCTCAACCTAACCTTTCAAGATCCACTTTCTTTTGACAAATCCACAAACTATTTCTATATTAGGTCTAGACCCAAAAAAATTACCGATCAATGTATTTTCCATTCTAGCAATATTTTGGTCTATGATTTGATCTGGAACAATGATAGAAAACTTGCCCTTAGACACATTCGAGGTGTTTTTAATAGGAGGCGATGAGGACTTACCTTTAGGTTTAACCCCGAACATAGAGGTCCACTTACGTGTCTGTCCATTCAAATTGGGTCCCCCCTTAACATCCGTTGATGAAAGATGCTTTTCTAGATGATCTTTCCCCTCCACCATGTTCTTCGAACCCCTAGTTGCTTGATGTCCTTGGTCTCCTTCTGAGTTGTCATCTTCTATTTTTGAAGTTTGAACCTACCCTTTCCTGCTCTCATCTGCTAGCCTCTTTTCACATGGTGTTGGTCCTTCCCCTGGGTCCCCCAAATCTAAGGGATCATTGGGATCCTTAGTATCTGAACCCCCTCCATCTGCAGGAATCTCTGAGTCATCTACCTCATGTTGTCCTGACGCCGATCTAGAACTCCTGCTCAAATTAAGACGTTCTTTTTTGCTAAGCCTCTCTCAATGAATTCCTTAAAAGTGGACAAACAAGCTTTCCTCAAGTCATAACCAATTTATCTGTTGACATTATGTGTAAACATCTCTACCACTTGTTTTTGTGGACTTTTGCAAGAGCATCTGCTGGCTAAATTCCTCTATCTTTGAAAGAATGATGAAAATGACTCCCCATCTTTATGTTTGGTATTGCACAAAGTGGAAAGTGATATATTTGTCTCTATGTTATATGATAAATGTTGGATAAATGCCTCTGCTAAGTCACCCCATGACTTAATTCCAAGTGGAAGTTGGTAGAACCATTCCATAGCTTGTTCACCTAAGCTTTGTGGAAACAATATCATCAAGTATGTTTCTTCTACTGGTTTTGGTGTATTGATGTCCTCCATATTCTTTTGTAAGTCCTTGATCTATTGTTCCAAATTGTTTTTAGGTTGATATTGACTTCTTGGACCATATCCCATGCTTGAGCCACCACGTGGAGGATGAGGATATTGCATGTATAAATCATATTGATCATAAACATGCTCATATGTAGGGGGTCTATAATGATGATGTGTGTAGGGACCTTCTAATATAGGGCCATAATGAGGATTGGAATGTTTGTTTATACCATGTTCTATAGGCATATCATGAGTTTGCTTTTGTGTATTGCCCCCAAATTTGACACGGGGTTTTCTTGTGTCCAAATTTTGCGCTGCCTCTGGGTATCCAAGTGCTTTTCATGTTCACCTATTGTTTTGTTGTCTGTGGTTTGTCTCTTAGTAATGCTGTGACCTGTCCAAGGA
The DNA here is from genome assembly GCF_030272615.1 of Cryptomeria japonica. Classification (NCBI taxonomy): domain Eukaryota; kingdom Viridiplantae; phylum Streptophyta; class Pinopsida; order Cupressales; family Cupressaceae; genus Cryptomeria; species Cryptomeria japonica. The sequence continues at coordinate 465,465,135 of NC_081406.1, read as the reverse complement.
TATGATGACACTGTGAGTCTAGTATGAACTGGGGCATTCCTTGTTTGCAAGTATGTTTGTTCACCTAAGCTTTATGGAAACAATCTCATCAAGTATGCTTCTTCTGTTGGTTTTGGTGTATTGATGTCCTCCATCTTCTTTTGTAAGTCCTTGATCTGTTGTTCCAAATTTTTTTTGGGTCGACATTGACTTCTTGAACCATATCCCATGCCTGAGCCACCATGTGGAGGATGAGGATAATGCATGTATGAATGGTATTGATCATAAACACGTTCATATGGATGGGGTCTATAATGATGATGTGTGTAGGGACCTTCTGATATAGGGCCATAGCAAGGATTGGAATGTATGTTTATATCATGTTCTATAGGCATATAATGAGTTTGCTTCTATGTATTGCCCCTAAATTTGAACGAGGTTTTCTTGTGTCCAAATTTTGAGCATGCCTCTAGGTATCTAAGTGCTTTTGATGTTCACCTATTGTTTTGTTTTTTGTGGATTGTCTCTTAGTAATTCTATGACATGTCTAAGGATATGAGGACACAGTGAGTCTAGTATGAACTGGGGCATTCCTTGGTTGCAACTCTCTGATCTCCATACAAACAGGTACAATGACTTTCTGGGTCAAACCTATATTTGGATTGTCATAACCTATTTTCCATAATAAATCTCAATGATGATAAAGCACAAGAATCTCTATCCTATTCTAGAGCCTCTGCTTGAGTGTATCTTCTGGAGTAGTTTCTTGATTGGCAACGTATGTCCTATCGTAGAATTGTTCCCAACCCTATTTGTTATCCTTGTCTTCCCTAGAGGACCTATTTGAGTGTATCCTCTCAACAGCTTATCGAATCAACATCATATGTTTATCACAGAACTGTTGATTTGACCTTGAAGACGTAAACACGCTTTCAACATACACAAATGTACCTTCCCTACACACACACACCTAAAACACACAGACGTGACTCTATCTTGCATAAGCGCACCTTCTCAATATAGACACACTTGCATCTGGCACAAACATCTTTGAAATCATAGATGCGTTTAAACTAGAAACAGACGCACCTATCCTTCCCAAACGTGCCTGGCACCAACATACGCACCTTAAAGTTTTTTTCCCCCTGCTTGAAATTTTCTATCCCTACCTAACATGCATTTATGACAACAATTAATACACCAAAGTACAAGGAGGTTTTTTGGTACTCACTGGCTCTCCTACATTTGCTGGCCTCTAATATCGGCGAACACGGTTGAATCTGTGCACCAATGTCATCTTTCCTGACTTCTCTTCTCTTTACTCTCTCTGCATTTTGATCTCTTAGGCATGTGGATGCCAATGGGGATGTTTTCCCTCGTAGTCTATCTTATAGGCTACCCTATCCCTAGTGTCTTGTGTTAGTCTTCTTTATCTCGTGACTATGTCACTCTATCCTATCTTGTCAGTCCTTTCTAGCCTTTCTTTATTATCAAGAGATTGTCTGCGATCTTTTCAAACATATTCATCCAATCTCTCAAGGTGGCATATCATTCTCGTCATGGGGCAACTTTGTATCAGTTTATCATATCTTCTTTTAGCCAACGTGACAAGATACATTGTCTCAAAGAGGGGCAAAATGAAGACACCTAAAATTGTCATGTCTTATTAAATAAATATTTTTATTTATTTAATTATTTTATCCTAAGTCTTATATTAATTAAATAAATATTTATTTAATTAATTAATTCATTAATCCTCTTCTAAGCCTTTTTCCTAAATTAAATAAATATTTTATTTATTTAATTGATCCCACTTCCTCTATTAAATAAATAAATATTTAATTAATTCATTAGACTTTTCTACCCATGACACATGGCATTCATCTCTTAATTCCTACACTAACTACCCCCTTTATTATTTAATTATTTCTTCTACCTGCCCTTTAATCCTAGCCGACCATTTATCTTTACACCTCTTAATATTATCCCTCCAATTCCTATAGTGTCATCTATATAGGAGGATACTCCCCTCCATTATCAACCCTAATCATTATATTCATCTATGGAGCATTCTGATCAATCTTATGCGATCAAGCTATCAACCACATTTCCATTCTTTGTTGAGCTCTTGTGCACACATAAAATCTAAGAGAAAATATATCAAGCAAGATTAATGGAGATAGGAAGAATGGAGATTCAAACCCTAGTGGACATGTGATGGTATAATCTTTTTTATTTTATTGGTTTGCATTGTCTTAGATAATCTTCATATGTTATGGTGGATATTTTTTGTTGTTAGGCTAGGGTTTTGTGGTTGAATTCATTTATTATTTCACTATTATTGTTTCCATTATCCACTTTTCACCATACCTATTTTGCACGACCATTGGAGGGAGAGATAGGAGATAGGCATCGAGTGGTGGGTTCATGGGTCCTCCACCACCACTAGATAGAGGGGGCATGAGAGATGATTCTAGCGCGGTGATTTCCAAGGCTCAGACTTCGTCGAGGTCAGTTGGCTTCGAGGGAGGGAGTTTATCATAGTCTTAAATGGATCCCTAAGTATTAGTTTTTGTACCATTTTTGTATGATGATGTAAATACCTTCGAGTGATTGTAGCCATATGATTTTGACATCATTGAATCATGACACTTATGATTTTTTAGATATATATATGAGATGATTCATCCTTTCGATAGCTATATGCATATGTACCTATGTGATGTTGCTTCTATGTGATGCATGTTTGTATGTGTTAATAAAATTTATGATTCTATGATGTATGAATGCGTATAAGATACATGTATCTATGATGTTTAATTATGATAGGAATGCAGATATATATACATGATGAAATGCAATATTTTTTGTTCTTTTATGTTTTATATGTTATACAAATATGAATGTATGAAATGCAGATGAATATGATAATGCGAATAATTATTTACATGATGAGAATATAAAATGTGCTAACATGTGTTGTGTTATTATTTTGGCATTTTATGTTTTATATGAGAATGCATATACTAACTAATGGTATATGCAAAACACAGAGCGATTGTGATATCTATATGTATGTATGAAACACTAATATGTGGTAATGCAGGTGCAATCTACATGAAATGCAAATAGTTTTGGCATGTCATTTTTCCCAGTCATGTGATAACGGGCTACATGAAATCTGGAAGGATGATGGAGGTCAATCACGAAAGGGGGATGGAAGATAGAAGATATGGAAGTGAAAAATATTCTTGTGCTTTATCATCATTGATCTTTATTATGGCAAATAGGTTATGACAATCGAGGTATAGGTTCGACCCAGAAATTCATTGTACCCATTTGCATGGAGATCAAATAGTCACAAACAAGGAATGCCCCAGTTCATACTAGACTCATAGTGTCCTCATATCCTTGGACAAGTCATACATTACTAAGAGACAATCCACAGATAACAAAACAATAGGTGAACATATCCCATCCTCACCTTTCTAGTCAAAGACATCCTGGAGATAGAGCCTCTAGTCAGAGACATCCCAAAAAAGCTAAAAGACATGTGACCAAAAGATAAAGTCAAAAGAAAACCAAGACTTGACACCAACATCCACTGCAGTCCTCAAGTTTAGTGTCTCTTGTCACTTGTATAAGTCTATTTTATTTTGGTCACAATGTTTACTTTCATTAAAAGGATAAATAGTACTAAACCATAATGTTGTCTGAGTCTGTTGAAAGATTTGATTTGTTGAAGCCTATTGCTACTATTTACATCTCATCTGAAACTAATCAAAATGGAGAAGACAAAACTTTATTGCAGATCCATGATGTAAGTGTTTATTTATTGTGGATTGGGTGTAGATAGACTAAAGAAAACTGGAAGAAACTCCACTCCTCGGAATGTGTGATGCTCTTAGTTCCACACCCATCACTAGACTTAGGATTTGCCCTAGCCACAAATAGTAGCTGATTTATTATGGATGAAAAGGGGTGAAAATGAATTATTATTATGAATGGCTAACCAATCTAAGGTAGATCAATAACAAGCCATGATGGGAATGGGTAAGTTTATTATGTATGGATAGGGGTGAAAAGAATGGATTATTACGAATGGCTAACCAATCTTAGGTAGATCAATAACAAGTCATGATGGGAATGGGTAAGTTTATTATGGATGGATAGGTTGTGAGTGTATGCAAAGTGAAGGGATGTGATTCAATCCTAAAGGAGGGAGGAGCAATGTCTCTACACATGGTATCAATAACCCGGTTTTCACCATGGTACTTGCCCAGGGCGCCACCGAAGTGGTTTTCACTGTTGGACGAATTTATTTCTTTATTTTGTTTGGATTTTTTTTTGTGTCACAAGGCACCTGTTTGCTAGGTTTTCACCAAGTAACGATTTTTTATTTTTTATGATTTTTTTGTATTTTTGATCATTTTTTAATTTTTTTTGTATTTTTGATATTTTTTTTTTTTTTTTGTATTGTTGATATTTTTTTAATTTTTTTTGTATTGTTGATGTTTTTGGTTTTTTTTGTATCTTTGAATTGGGATACTCTGAAGAGCTATGTGTAAAACTTGTGAAGATGCATGTTGTTGATATGCACCTAATCCGTAGACTATTGTGATGACATAATGACCAAGACAATTGGCTTCAAATTTTCCTTTCTTCTCTCGGTACTATTCATTTCTTGGATTCTACTTGAGAACTAAGTCACCTACCTCAAATGTGTGATGCTTTACCTTATGATTGTAACTGCATTGTTCCTTAACTGAATGATGTGTAGCTCGAGTGACTATCTTCTTTTATAAAGTAACTGAGAGAATTACTAGCGTGTGGACTACACACGCCCATATGTGTGTCACCTAAAGAATTTTGGGCATCACTGACAACAAATTCCTTTGAGGAAGTTCCATTAAAGGTCTATTGACATGATGTATTGCCAAAAGGGAATGGATGTGTGGAGAAAGTGGATGAGTTATGAAGGCTTATGATTGCGAAAAGAAGTGAAAGTAGGATGGCATGATGGAGACTTAGGATCAACAAGTATTCTTTTTGACTTGAAATTGTAGAAATTTCGCCCCCAGTTATTTTGATATTAGAGGAGATCATCTCTTCCTCTTTTTCTTTCATAGGATTTTTATCCTTGAAGTTGATTTTTGTAGAGTCCAATAGCTTTTGATTTTGATTTGGACTAGAGGAATTTCCTTTATTTTTGAATTTTAGATTTTTCTTTTCATAACTTCATTTTTGATCCCCAATGAGTAAGGGCTTTTGTGATTGTTGTTGATCCAACACTGGGAGATAAGTGGAAATGGAATGAATATATGAAATGGTAAAGCTATGTGAGTTATCAAGAGGGATGACAATACACTCAATAGACTCCTTGTTGGAACCAGTCTTAGGACTATTGATATCAAGAGCTTCTTGCACCACTAGAGGAGATTTGCATTCAGACTTAGTAGTCACAATGCTAGATGGCTCACACCCAATTCCTTGGCATTGCAAATTGTTTGTAGGTTTTTCATGTAGACCAAATACCCTAGGAAACAATGGGAGTTGATCAACATGAAAGATATACTCACCACATCCCATATCTTTAATCTTGAACGTTTCTTTGAGCTCTGTTTGTTTGGATGTTGAAGCTATCAAGGATTCTGGATCCACATATGTTGATGAAGGAATAGCCTCTCGATTGACTGGTATTGTTATTTCTAATCTATGTCACAAGTTTTGCAAGTTGTTGCAATATATGAACATATTCAGGTCGGCTTTGACGATCACTTCAACTCCATTGTATGGGAATTTGATACATTAATAATATGTTGAGGGAACGACTCTCATTTTGTGAATCCATGGGCATCCCAAGATTGTATTGTATGTGAGATCTAGATCAAGGACTTGACAAACCACATCCTTAGTTACTAGCCCAACTCTGAGAGACAAAGTGACTATGCCTTTAGATGAATGCTTTTCATCATCTTATGCCTTGATGGTAATTTTGTTTGTAGCATTCACAACTTTATCTGAGTATTCCAATTGTGTTATTGTGTTCAAAGTATATATATTGAGACCAAATCCCCCATCTATCAGAACTTGTTTGATGCATGTTTTATAGATAAAGGCTTCAATATGTAGAGGTGCATTATAAGGCTAGGTTATGGATGCCTCATCAGATTCCGTAAATGTGAGGGTATGTAGAACGAAAAGGTATCCCACCATGGCATGAAATTGGTCCATGTTCAGATCAGTGGGTACATAAGTTTCTCCTAGGACTTTGTCAAGTATGGCTTTATGTGAAGGAGAGATACGTAATAGTTCGAGGATTGAGATAAGTGTGGGTGTCTTCCCAAACTGTTCTACTAGGTTGTACTCAGGTTTGGCCGAAGACAAAGTGGTGGTTTTAGCTGGAGCACCTTGTAGGGTGACCTTACCTCGATGAGTTGTTACATTACATTCAGAGGTGGATTCGGAAGAAGGTACAATTACTTTTAGGACAACTTTGGTTCTTTGGGTAGAACTTCTAGGCATTTTGTCCTTTACGATAATAGTAGAAACATGGTTGTCCATTGAAATGTAGTTAACAATTGAATCATAGTCATAGGATAGTTTGGTATAGTTGGCTTGATTATATGTGGCTTTGGCTTTTCCCTTGTCATGTTTAGGGAATGGTTCCTTAAACATTTCATGTTCTTGATTAGATATATGTCCATTAATCTCAATGTCACCACTATGAATAAGATCCTTTATAATGTTCTTCAAGCGATGGCAATTTCCTATTTTATGTCCCTTTCTCTTGTGATATTCATAGTACTCATTGTCATTCCACCAATTTGGTTTGAATTTTGGTTCATATAGAGGATTGTCTGGAATTTTTGTTAGCTTGTTTGCTACTAGATTCCTAAGAGCTAACTCAAGTGGTTCACCCAAAGGGGTGTATTTCCTTCATGGTTTTGAAGTTCCTTGTGTATTTACTTGGTTGTTTGTAGAAGAACTTGGTCCTAAAAGAGTGGTTTTTGGTCTCACCATGTTAGCATCAACAACGCCATCATTTATTGTGTTCTTTTTCTTGTTCCAAAATCATGGCTTGTATTTTCCTTTAAAATCTTCTTTATTTTTTAAAAATATCTTGATGATACCTTTCTCAATTAAGACCTTCTCAGTTGCTAAGCCTCTCTCAACGACTTCCTTAAAAGTGGACAAACAAGCTTTCCTCAAGTCATAACCACTTTCTCTGTTGACATTTTGTGTAAACATCTCTACCAATTGTTTTTGTGGAATTTCACAAGAGCATTTTCTGGCTAAATTCCTCCATCTTTGTAAGAATGATGAAAAGGACTCCACAACTTTGTGTTTGGTATTACAAAAAGTGGCAACTGATATATCTATCTCTATGTTATATGAGCAATGTTGGATAAATGCCTCTACTAAGTCACCCCATGACTTAATTCTAGGTGGAAGTTAGGAGAACCATTCCATAGATTGTTCACATAAGCTTTGTGGAAACAATCTCATCAAGTATGTTTCTTCTGCTCCTACCTCAATGCAAGCTGTGAAAAATTGTCTTATATGTGCCTAGGGTCCCCTTTGCATCTGTAATTTTCAAAGTTTGGTGTTACAAAATGTGTAGGAAATGTAAGCATTGGAATTTTTCTATCAAATGGATAGGGACATATATCTCTCATTGTGTAAGCTGGTTTTGGTGTATTGATGTCCTCCATCTTCTTTTGTAAGTCCTTGATCTGTTGTTCCAAATTGTTTTTGGGTGGAGTCTAAATTCTTGGACCATATCCCATGCCTGATCCACTAGGTGGAGGAGGAGGATAATGCGTGTATGGATGGTATTGATTGTAAACATGTTCATATGGAGGGGGTCTATAATGATAATGAATGTAGGGACGACCCGATATAGGGTCATAAGGCATATCATGATTTTTCTCTTGTGTATTGCCCCCAAATTTGACATGTGGTTTTCTTGTATCCAAATTTTGAGTATTCCTCTGGGTATCCAAGGTCTTTGTGTTTTGTCCTTAGTATTGGTGTGTGGTTGGATTTATTTATCCACATAAGATTTCCATAAGGGTCTGCGTAGATGAAATTGTTCATGAGATGTTCTTTCTTGAGTATCATAAGCTTGATCATGTGTATTTGAAATCTCGGATTTTTAAAATAAGGATGATGGTGACTCAGGCACGAGACATGATATTCTACTACCTCGACTATTAGGTCTCCTTTGATCCATGTTGACTTAATTTTCTTGAGTAGGTCAATTTTCTATTATTTGGGACATGCCAAAATCGTGAGGTATCTTAGCTCCACTTTGTGCCATCACTTGTAGGAAATATTATCTCTCTTCTCATGATTTCTTGTATCATCTTGTTGAAATGAGGATCCATGATTGCATCTTCCACCTCTGCTGAGTGTACTGAAGTGTTATCCATATTGTCATCTTGTGCATCATGATTGTTTGTATTATCCGTGTTCTCAATATTCTAAATGTTTCTATAGATGTCCATGTTAGGTAATGTGGTATGGTTAGAACTGAAAAAGATATGATTGTCATACTCATAGCCACTCATATTTGCAGAGTCTTGAGCCTCTTTAGCTTCCATTCTAGATTTTTGGGAATGGGTTTCAACCATGAACTAGGTCTTGACCAAGATGTGTGAGACTAGATGAAAATTGAAATAGTATGGAAGACCAAGAGTTGGATGGAATGTAAATGAATCTGAGGTGTATTTGCTATGTCAAAGTGTAAGACCAAGTATGTATGTAGTAGAGTAGGTGTGAATTCCAAAGAGATGATAGATCTCTTGATGAAGTAAGTTTACCTTGACTCCAAGTAAGACCAAATGAGACCCAAAGGTGATAAACCTTGATGAGGGACCACTTAGCAAAATGTTGTTGTATGTACTGTAATGAAAAAGTAAGATGGGGACAAGCAAGTGACCTTTTGACTCAAGTTTAGAAAAATGTGAATGCAATTCAAGGTGTAAAGCAATGATGAACTCTGTGAGACCCAAAAATAGGTTGAATGGTAGATGAAAACTTGGAGAAATAACCTAGGAATCTCAAGAATTTTGAAACTGATTGCTCTTGTTCATTGGATTGTAATTTTTCCCAATATTGAACACAGGTGTGCATGCATCCTTCACACACACGGTTATTAAAGACAAACTTGAGTAGATATTGTATAAGCACAATTCTGAGAATCTTGTGAATATATAGTTTGCATGATGACACGAACGTGTTGCTGTCCTACACAGGTGTGGTTAAAGTACACATGTATTTCTATCAGACACAGATGCATTTATAAAGCCCGATTGCAAATTTTCCAATTTTTGAAGTTGTTGTTGTGACCAAATCTGAATATTTGACCATTTTTTCATGACAAGAGGACACAATGTTGATGAGGACTCTATGTTTGCAAGTGTTTAGACTCAAAATGAGTCAAAAGAAAGTGTGTTGTTTGATGTAAAAATGTTTTGCATACACTTGAAGAGACAAAAGACACAATATTTTGATGGTTGGCCTTGAATGTTTGAATGTTTAAAAGAAGACAAGCATAATTCTTATGGTTGGCCAGGACAATAGTTGTTGATCCCACATGGGGTTTACCTCGAGGATACTTAGGTTCTTGACCCCAGTAGCTCCACCCTTGACACTCACTTCTCTGAGGCAGCCAAGCACTAGTCCCCATGAAAACTCCTCATGGCGAACTTTGTACCTCTACTAAGAACCGTATGTGTGTGGGCCACTCCAGAGGTCCGACCTCCTATCCCAGCAACTAGAAGGATTTTGGCTTTCTAAAACAAAAAGGTGTCAGTAAGGGCATCTTCTTGTGTGGCCATACATGTGACACTTTCAACTTTGTAATTACAGAAGGCTCCCAGCCTGTAGGGGTTATGCCCTAATATTGATCAAATAAATTTGATCAAACGGGTTTATGGGGAGACATAGTATCAGTGTGGACTAATCAACACATGTTACCCATGGATTTCACCATGGATACAGTTCTATATAGTGGTTCAAAAGATGGGGTATTGTGTCACTACCACTTGGGTCATTGCCTCCTCACTAGTAGTCCTAGTGACCACGTGGGGAGGCAAACCCTCTAAAGATTAAACACAAAGAGCCTATTGCTCAAGACATAAAAGACATTGGTTCAATTTTAGTGCACCAATTGAAGTGTTTGCTAATCTATGAAAACAAAGCACATAATGAAAATCAAAATCAAACCCATGCCAAGGCCCTACAACAAATATTTGTTAGTAATTTGGGTTGTTTCAAATAATTACCCCTTCCTGGAAGCAAACAAGTTAGGTTTATTTTAACAAAATCCCAAAACACTTTGTGAAAAATAGGGGCCTTTGATTCATGATTTGCTTCCAAAAACAAATTGCACCACTTCATTAGTTGGATCACAAGATATTAGCTTAAATGAACCAAATCTAAAACCCTAAATGCAAGACAAAATGACAAAATAGAAACCCTAAGTGAGGAACTGAAAAATGCAGAGAATGCAAGCACTATTAAACCAATCACAAACTTGATTTAAACTCATAGACGCCCCTGAATACTGCATAAACGTGATTGAAATGAAAAACTGCAATCTAGAAAATAAAAATGTTGTCAAGAATACAAACACGATTTTGGAATGCGTGGACGTGATTTAAACTCACAGACACCCCTAAAGACTGCATAGACATGACTGAAATGAAAACCTGTGATCTATAAACTAAAAATGTTGTCGGGAACACAGATGGGATTTTGGAATGTGCAGACGTGACAAAAAAACAAAAAACATGATTTTAGAGGGTGCAAATGCAAAAAGTTTAAATGTCATCGGAAAATGTCAGATCTGGAAGTTCAAAAACACAAAATATGCAACAAAAGATGTTAAATGCAAAAGGGACAAGAGTCCCACTGGGCGTGCCAAAATGTGTATGGTGAAAACTGGATAATGGAACAACAATATTGAAAGACTAAATGAATCCAACCACAAAACCCTAGACTAACAACAACAAAGATCCACCATAACATATGAAGATTACTTAAGACAATGAAAATCAACAAAATAAAAAAGATTATACCATCACATGTCAACTACGGTTTGAGTCTTCATTCTTCTTATCTCCATTGATCTTTCTTGATATATTTGCTCTCAGATTTTATGTATGCACAAGAGCTCAACAAAAAATGAAAATGTGGTTGATAGTTTGATTGCAAAAAGGCTTGATTGCATAAGATTGATTAAAATGCTCATTAGCTGATTTGAATGATTAGGGTTCATAATGAAAGAAGCATCCTCTTATATAGAAGACACTGTAAGAAATGGAGGGATACGATTAAGAGGTGTAAAGATAAATGGTTAGCTAGGATTAGAGGGTAGGTAGAGGAAATAATAAAATGATAAAGGGGGTAGGTAGTGTAGTAATTAAGAGATGAGTGACATGTGTCATGGATAGAAAAGGCTAATGAATTAATTAAATAAATAAAGATTTATTTAATTAGTAGAGGAAATGGGATCAATTAAATAAATAAGTATTTATTTAATTTAGGAAAAGGAAAATTTAAATAAATAAAAGTATTTATATAAATGAGGAAAGGCTTAGAAGAGGATTAATGAATTCGTTAAATAAATAAAAAATTATTTAATTAAATAGGACAATTTTAAGTGTCTACACTATTAATGTAGTGGATTCCTCTTAAGGATTATTTGATTGTTATAATGAATAATCCCTCTACAAATTTCATAGAGTTAATTTACACCATACATACACTTGTGTGGTTTTGAAGCATAAAATTGTAAGTCTCATTGATAATATAATATAATTCATATGAATTGTATGAATCATGAGGGAAATTGTTAGGTTGCACCACTAGAATGAAATTGAAAAAGATATGCTAACAGTATTTCATTACATGCACAATCTAAAAATATTGAACACTAATATGTATTCAAACATACAACTAATTATGTGATGTATACACTTATGGATATAGATCCTATGGATACAACTTGCATGTTTGTTCCTTTTTCCCATACTTCTACAAAAAAACATTGATGACTATTATTCATAAAATTTCACCTCCTCATGTACCTTTATTTATTTCATTTTACAAGGAGATCCTAAACCACAATTACTATGGTTATTATTTTCTCCATAGTCAATGTTGGCATTTTCATGAAGATTGCATTAATGATATGTTATGTTGTCATTGATATCAATTAACCGGTAATGTTATTATTGTAATGATGTTTTGTAATAGGTAGGAAGAGCTAAGTGAAGGAATTGTAACTGGTAGGAAAGTTTGTGGAGTGAATTGGTATTGCTAAGTATTGAAGGGTGGAACCGGTAAACCCTACCTATTATTTTGATAAACCCTAACCAATTAAGTTTGGTGAATTGGTTATATTGGTTTATGACTTGATGACGAGCGGTGATGATTATGACACATATGCATATTGTATGAAGAGAGTTTCAAAGTGATTTTGGCATGTTGAGGTAACATTTTTTTTGTATTGGGAATGAGCAAGTATATTGCATATAATGCAAAGCGGGTGATGAGTTACAGAGTTCGATGAAGCAGTGATCAAGGACTAGTCGAGGCTTTCTTGAATGATGTGTAGAGATTGTTATGTAATCCAATAGTCATACTTAAACCTACTTGTTTGTAATCTCTATGAGAATTAAGTTTTTGTTGTGTTACCAACCTAGTTGATTTGTTTATAAGGTCGATGATTTATTTAGTTTGAGTGTGTTGGCAAAGTTGAATTGAATGTGTGGTTGCCGAACCAGATGATGTATCTACAGTTTGAGTAAAGGAAGATAGTAGCATGAAAAGGATTTGAACAAGCAAGTGAAGTGTTATTCAAATAGATCAGAAAACTCCTATTATTTTTTAAAAATTATAGCAGTTAAATCCCCTAACCGGGTAAGCTCTAACAAGCTTGGTGTTATTCAAATCCTATAACAAGGTGATCCATTATCTTGGATTCTAAATCCTTTACAAAGGTTACTCCTTAAAAGGTATTTCTTCTAACAAAGCATTATAGTCAATCTCTTAACCGAGTGGTTCCTAAAAGGATCAGTTCTTAACAGGACCTTTTGTAAAGCTTTAACAGGCTTGGCTCCTAACAAGGCAAACTTCAGAAGAGTTCAAAATTTCTTGTGAGTTCCATCTCACCATGGTTTTTCCCATTTGGGTTTCCACGTCAAAAATATTGTGTCAAGTGGTGAATGTTTTTGTGGTTATGTTTCTATGGTTGATTTTCTTAACTACTTATTCCACTTTGATAAGTCATGATAACCGACAACAATATGAAATGAAGTTTTACTTATGTCAGTAAAAGTATTTGAATGGTTATAAGTTTCAAGTTGATTATTGTTATCTGTTGTAACAGTCAACCAGTTTAGTTTGACAGTTTTTATCTTGACAGAGATATTGCATTGATAGTTCTAAGTTTACTTTGAGAGATTGATTTTGAGATTGGTGAAGTTTTATCAGTTTTTCTATCTACTGATTCACCCCCCCCCCCTCATTAGTTGACTAAATCCTTGTTCTTTCATAATACCATCAATTGGTATCAGAGCCAGGTTCTTAGGTCCTCTAAGGTCTAATCCTAACAACTTGAGGTAAAGATCTTGTAAATCATGATGAAGAAGGAAGGTCTAAAGTTTAATAGAGAGAAGTACAAGATATGGAGTGATAGAATGAAAATTTATATCAAGTGTCTTGGAAATCAATACTGGGAGCATATTAATACTCAATATGTTGCACCTACTGGAATTATGACTGATGATCAGAAGGAAGAGCAACAAGAAAACAATCAAGCACTAGAGGATATTATAAGTTCTTTATCTGATACTGAATATGTTGATGTTCATGTTGGTATTATGGATGTGTTGCATTGGTTTTGTCATTGATGTCAACACTTGTCAACACTTATCCTTGTGGAGATCTTTGGTTATGTTCACCGACATGTTGAGTGACTTATATACAGTCACCGGTATCTGGTTAACCTACAAGTTATATTGTTCACTAGCACTAAGGATGATCTATTATCATCTGGAGATTACTTGGTTATGTCAAAGACATTGTTTGGACACTTGGTTTTGGTGATTTGATTATTGGTAAAATTGATTTTGCATATTTGTTGTTACCGGCAAATAGGTCTAGGTTATGGACCGACAAGCATTATCTATTCCAGATCAACACGACACGTTATGGAGATGATTTGTTACTATTGTAAATGTATTGAACTGACATGATGCATCACATATTGATTCATTTGTAATTGATTTTATTGTAATATCTTAGTGAGTCGACCTACACATCTAGTCTTAGGTTTTGGTATATATGTAAGATCTCAGTCATGAGATTATGTAGAGGAGTAAGGAAAAGGATTGTAATAAGATATATGTGAATATAAGTAGAGCTATACACACAGACATCATTTGAAGATTTAAGGAAGGTATGAGGAAGACAAACAAAGCTTAACTGGTACTGAATCTAGCATATGAAGATGTTATTTTGAGCAGTACATTATGATTGGATTTAACCATCTAATTGTAGTCAGTGTGACTCCCATTTTGTGATTGAGCAATGAGATCTAGACAGTTGGCCTTTCTGCATGTGCAGACCCCATTTGTACACACTTACTATCTGTAGTAGTATCATCTGATTGTGTGTAAGGTTTCCCACCATGGTTTTTCCCCTTACAGGGTTTCCATGTACAAATAATTGTTTTATGTGTTATGTATGTTATTTGTCTTTCTGTTTCATGAATTAAACTTTACCGGTACTATTATTAACTGCTAAACTATCTACCGGCATTAAGTTTGGTTAAGTTATATTTGGGTTGAAATTAATAGACAACTGATTCACCCCCCCCCCTCTCAGTTGCCTCTAGGTCCTAATAGTTCATGGTCTGGAGACTATACGTGAGGTATGGAAGAAACTTGAAGAGATTTATAGCGATAATGAACATGTGAAGATTGCCAAGGAAGGAGTCTAAGAGGGAATTTTGATGACATACGGATGGCGGAAGGTGAGAATATCCAACAGTATGGTCAGAGGATAAAAGAGATAGTTGGTGAGATCAAGGGTGTTGGTGGTAAAATGGATGATGCCACAGTAGGTAGTAAGGTATTGAGAACCCTGCTACCAGTCTATGCTATCTGAGTTGCAGCCATTTAGGAGTTGAAATCTATTGACAAACCCAAGGTAGCCCTTGATTCCATCATTGGTAAACTTACTGCTTTTGAATTAAATGGTTATGATGGTAGTGTTCAGAAATCTGAATCACCATTTAAAGCTTTTGTTTCTAACCCATCTATGAGAAAAAGTAGAGATGTCAGTCACAGTTATGAATCTAGATCCAGCAAAGAAGCCAATGATGAAGATAATTTATTTTATATTGAATCTTTGTTGGCCAAGAGGTTGCCTAGAGGAACCGGTAAATATAGAGGTAAATTACCTTTGAAATGTTTTGCATGCAACAAGATTGGAGACATAGATGCTGATTGTCCCAATGGTGATAATGAGCACAAGCGAGACAACTTCAAGAAGTACAAGGGAAAAGGAAAAAGAGATTGTCTTATTGTAGTTGATGGTGGTATCATTGATGAGGAATCTGATGGTGATGCCAATGAAGACATTGTGTTTGTAGCCATTAAAGAATTATTTGATCAAAAATCTTTAGTTTCACGCATGGATAATTTTGATGATTGGATCATTGATAGCGGTTGTTCACATCATATGACCGGTGATCAGAGCAAATTTCTTTCTTTGAAGGAATTTGATGGTGGAGTTGTAAGATTTGGTAATAACTCACCCTGCATGATTAAAGGTAAGGGAACTATTTCTATTAATGGAAAGAGCAGTGCAGATGATGTCTATTAGGTTGAAGGTCTAAAGCACAATCTGTTCAATGTTTCCCAACTCAATGGCAGAGGATATCCATTGGAGTTTAAATATGGTATGTGCAAAATCTATGATAGCAAAGGTTAACTGATTGCAACCGAAAAGAAAACTAAAGGTAACCTATTTCACCTAAATCCTAAAGTTAGCAACTGTTTAATTGCTAAAATAGATGAAAGTTGGCTCTGGCATAGGAGATTTTGTCATTTGAATTTTGATAACATTGTTAAAGTGAGTAAGTCAAATTCAATGAGAGGTTTGCCTCAATTGGACAAACCGGTTAATGCTCTATCTAAGGAATGTTAATTAGGAAAGATGACATCCTCAACTTTCAAGAGCAAGTCTTTTTCAGTAGAGCAACTGTTAGATTTGGTTCATAAAGACCTATGTGGACCAATAAGGACTAAAAGTATTCAAGGTGATAGATATTTTATGATCTTCACTGGTGATTGCTCAAGGATGATGTGGGTCACATTCTTGAAGGATAAAATAGAGGCATTTGGTAAATTCAAGGCATTCAGGGCCTTAGCTAAAAAGGAGAGTGGAAAGAAGATAAAGTGTCTGAGGACAACTCAAGGCGGAGAATTCACTTCTTAGGAATTCACTAGATATTGTGAAGAGAATGGTATCAAACGACAGCTTTCTGTACCGAGGACACCACAATAGAATGTTATTGTACAGAGAAACAACCAGTCAGTTGTTGAAGCTGCTAGGACGATGTTGATACAAGGAGGTGTAGCGAAAATTTTTTAGAGAGAAGCTATCAGCACAACTGTCTACACTATGAACAAGATTTTGGTAAAAAGAGGTAAGGACAAGACTCCTTATGAATATTGGTATGGTAGATCACCTAATGTTGATTATTTTTAGATATTTGGTAGAAAATTTTTTATTAAGAGAGGTGACTATATTAGCAAGTTTGAGGCTAAAAGTGATGAAGGTATATTTCTTGTTTATTCCACCAAGAGTAAGGCCTACAAGTGTTTTAACAACTAGACAGAAAGAATCATTGAGAGTGTTGACGTTTGAGTGGATGAGTATCCTGAAGTCTCAGGAGAAACCAATGTAGAGAAAAAGGATGAAGACCCTTTCATTTTGTTTTTGGAACCAGAAACTGTGAAACCTTAAATTGGTAAAGCAAATTTTGATGTACCAGTTCAACCAAAACAGGTAGACTCAGAAGAAGATGATGATAATGAAGATGAACCCGAAGATAATGATCATCTTATTCCAAGGTATGTGAGACTCAATAACAATCCTAAAAAAATTATTGGAGATAAGGATGTTGGAGTGCAAACCAGAAGAAGAATCATAGAAAATTCCTGCATGATCTCCACTATTGAGCCTAAATTGCTAAGGAAGCATTTGGTGATGATTATTGGGTTAAAGCTATGGAGAAGGAGCTTGAACAAATTGAGAAGAACAACACATGGACTCTAGTACCTCGGTCGGTAAATAAAAATTTAATAGGTACTAAGTGGGTTTTCATGAACATGTTCAACGAAGATGGTGTTGTAGTTCGCGACAAAGCTAGATTGTTTTGCAAAGGTTATGCACAAGAAGAAGGAGAAGATTATGGTGAGACTTTTGTACTAGTGGCCAAACTAGAAGGTGTCAAAACTTTACTAGCTTTTGCAGCTCATAAAGAATTCAAAGTATACTATATGGATGTAAAGTCAACATTTTTGAATGGAATATTAGAAGAGGAAGTATACATTGAGCAGCCAGATAGTTATGCTTTAACAAACAAGAAGGACATGGTATTTAATTTGCACAAGGCACTATATGGATTGAAAATAGCACCAAGAACATGGTATGAAAGGCTTCATTCACACCTAATGAAG
Source organism: Cryptomeria japonica (assembly GCF_030272615.1). NCBI lineage: Eukaryota > Viridiplantae > Streptophyta > Pinopsida > Cupressales > Cupressaceae > Cryptomeria > Cryptomeria japonica. The sequence continues at coordinate 465,447,391 of NC_081406.1, read as the reverse complement.
ATAGGATTTCATAGAATCAATGAAGATAGCAAAATATATCTTAAATCTGAAGGAGATAAAATATTGGTTAGTGAAGTGTTTATAGATGATATCATATTTGGAGGAAATGATGACATGAGCAATAACTTTGCAAAATGAAATGAAAACTAAGTTTGAAATATCTCTAGTGGGAGATAAAAAAAATTCATAGGTTTGCAAATACAACAAATGAAGAGTGGTATTTTCATCACACAGTATAAGTATGTGAAAGAGGTATTAAAGACATTTTGTATGAGTGTCTATAAACCAATTGGGACACCAATGGTTACAGGTTGTAAATTGTCTAAGGAAGATGAGGCCACATCTATTGATGAGAAAGAGCACATGTCAATGATTGGAAAATTGCACTATGTTGTTCATAGGAGAGTGGATATAGCTCATGCAGTTGGTCTAGTTGCAAGATTTTAGAAGAATCTGAAGGAAACACATTTGATAGAAACTAACAAAATTTTTAGATATTTGAAAGGTATTGTTGACTATGGATTATGCTATCCATATGGAGGAAACTTTGATTTGAAGGTGTACACAAATGCAGATTGGGTAGGTAATGTTGATGACCAGAAAAGAACAATCGGTGGAGCATTCTTTCTTGGAGGAAGACTTGTTTCATGGAGTAGTAAAAGGAAGAGTTGTATCTCACAATCTATTGTTGAAACTTAGTATGTTGCAGCTTATATGAATTGTACCCAGGCTATCTAGATGAAATACATTTTGGAAGGTTTCAAGATGAAGTTTAGAAAACCTATAAAGATCTTATGTGACAATACTAGTGTCATAAATATTTCAAAGAACCCTATCTTGCATGCACGAACCAAGCACACTGAATTGAAGTATCATTTTTTGAGGGAAAAAGTGCAAAGTAAAGATGTGATCTTAGAGAATGTTTCTACCAAGGAGAAACTTCCAGATATCTTTACTAAACATCTTCCTAAGACTACTTTTGAGTATCTTAGAAGTTAGTTAGGGGTTGTACCCCTTCATGAGTTAAATTGAGCATGATGTAGATTACATCAGTCCTAGAGCTACTTGCAGAATTTTACAGCAAGATTGGTGTAGAAGTGGAGTTATTCCATGGGAGGAGAATCAAGTTGTAGGTTGTTGATGCTGTACAATGAAGTTTTACATTGCCTGTTTTACATTTTATTTGGCATTGTTGTCAAAGGAGGAGAAGAACTATGTGATTATTGTGAGTAGAATTGTATGATGTACAACCAGCTAGTAGCTGAAGACAAATTGAAGACAAGATGAAGACAAAGAGAGTACAATGGTAAATTCTAAACCAGGATTCCTATTCACAATCACAACAATCAATGGTATTGATATTTGTATTGCCATCAATGCCAAAGGGGGAGATTGTTGGAATTTGCATGAAGATTGCATTAATAGTATGTTATTGATGTCAATTAAGTGGTAATGTTATTATTGTAATGATGTTTTGTAATAGGTAGGAAGAGCTAAGTGAAGGAACTGTAATCGGTAGGAAAGTTTTTGGAGTGAGCCGATATTGCTAAGTATTGGAGGGTTGAATCGGTAAACCATAACTGTTGTTTTGATAAACCCTAACCAATTAAGTTTGGCGAATTGGTTATATTGGTTTATGATTTGATGACGAGCGTTAATGATTATAACACGTATGCATATTGTATGAAGAGAGTTTCAAAGTGATTTTGGTGCATTGAGGTAACATTTTTTTGTCTTGGGAATGAGCAAGTATATTGCATATAATGCAAAGTGCATGATGAGTTACTAAGTTCGATGAAGCAGTGATCAAGGAGCGATTGAGGCTTTCTTGAATGATGTGTAGAGATTGTTATGTAATCCAATGGTCATACTTGAACCGAATTTTTTGTAATCTCTATGAGAATTAAGTTTTTGCTATGTTACCGACCTAGTTGATTTGTTTATAAGGTTGATGAGTTGTTTAGTTTGAGCGTGTTGGAAAAGTTGGATTGAATGTGTGGTTGCCAAACTAGATGATGTATCTGCAGTTTGAGTAAAGGCGGATAGGAGCATGAAAAGGATCTGAACAAGTAAATGAAGTGCTATTCAAACATATCAATAAACTCTTGTTGTTTTCTAACAATTACAACAGTTAAATCCCCTAACCGGGTAAGCTATAACAAGCTTTGTGTTATTCAAATCCTCTAACAAGGTGCTTTATTAGTTTGGATTCTAATACCTTTACAAATGTTACTCCTCACAGGGTATTGCTTCTAACAAGGCATTATGGTCAATCTCTTGACCAGGTGGTTCCTAACAGGATCAATTCTTAACAAGAGTTTTTGTAGAGCTTTAATAGGCTTGGCTCCTAACAAGGCGAACTTCAGAAGAGTTCAAAATTTCTTGTGAGTTCCATCTCACCATGTTTTTTTCCATTTGGGTTTCCACGTCAAAAATATTGTGTCAAGTGGTGAATTTTTTTTGGGATATGTTTCTATGGTTGATTTTCTTAACTACTTATTCCACTTTGATAAGTTGTGATAACCGACAGCAATATGAAATAAAGTTTTACTTATGTCAATAAAAGTATTTGAATGGTTATAAGTTTCAAGTTGATTACTGTTATTTGTTGTAACAGTCAACCGGTTTATTTTGACAGTTTTTATCTTGATAGAGATATTGCATTGATAGTTCTAAGTTTACTTTGAGAGATTGATTTTGAGATTGGTGAAGTTCTATCAGTTTTTCTATCTAGTGATTCACTCCCCCCCCCACTCTCAGTAGTTGACCGAATCCTTGTTCTTTCATCATACCATCAGTCAACAATGTGAAGGTATTCACATTAATCCAGGCAATTAATATAGCATATGCATAGAATAATTTGATATAATTAAAAAATTAATATCAAACAAATATAAAACTATTTATGTGTTTGTCTAAACATAGCCAATGGGGTTCTTGTGGACACTTTAGAGAGTTTTGTATTTCCTCTTGAGATGGGGTTTAAGGAGATAGGTGAAGTTTTCCATATCGTGTTCCATTGGCTAGATTTTGTAGTTTACTTGGAAGACCTTTGTTACAATAGTAATTGTGATACCCTCTCTGATACATCAATGTCTAGATTATGTTTTCCAATAGAATATTATAGTAGTGATGAGAGATACATATATACTACTTTAAACTTGAAAATTATGTTGTCACTTGAACAAAGAAATTTATAAGATTGCAAAGGAAACAAACATCAAATAGAAAATTTGTATGAAACCAAAGAAAAAATTCATTAGTTAAATCTTTTTTGTGATAATTACAATATTTTTAAGATATTCCAAATGATTAAAATGATCATGATTACAATTTAGAGTCAAGTCACTTCACACTTGAAAATTATGTTGGACACTCTTAGTGACATTTGTTATGATTATAAGAGTAAGGAACATTAAATAGAATTTTCTTATGAACACAAATATAGAATTTATTAATTATACCAAAGGAATATATCAAAAGAACCAAAAAAAAGGGTAAAAAGCGAAAAAATAGTAGTAGACAATAATAATTCATTCCTCCATATATGAAAACATGGAAGATTCCATATTTATGCTCCAAAGAAAAATAAGGAAGCAAATTTCACCAATCTCGATACCACCTTATTTGAAGATGCTAATTTCAAATGGGTTCCAAAGAAAAATCAAAATATTAAGAAAGAATAAGTGGAGCCTAGTCCACAAGTAAAATATTAACATAAAAAACAGTCAATCTACTATTTTGCATACATCAAGCACATTAAACAACAATATATCATGATTAAATTGAAAATATTAAAAATGTTTGTAAAGGTACAAGATGAGAATAATCTAAAATATGATGACCCATCTAACATTATTAGTTGAGATTTGAAGCTTTTATGCTCCTTTCTTTGGTAATTAAAGATACGGATAAGGGCCTTCTCTTACTCTATTAATAATTAGATAGAATTTAAATAAAATATCACATTGATTATAGGCATGATTGAGACAATACATATTTTCTATAACCAAAAAGGATGTAGGACAAGGTAGTGAGAAAACCCAAGATAAAAAGATAAAAACGAAAACAAAACAAAAAGATAAAATGATTGAGAAAGCAAGTCACACTAGAGTCATTAGAAAATAGAAGCATTAAAAACTATGGTTGAGGGAGATATAAAAAGAATCTTATATGTTCCATAGGGGACTATCTATATATAAGATTTCATTAGGAGTAAGTGTATGAAAATGGGGGGCCAAATGGGGCTCTTAAGTGGCCACTTTTTTCTTTTAAAAAAAGAAAGACTTATAAAATTGAAAATGTATGAAAATAAGAGTTATAATGCGCCAAATTTATTTTCTAAACTACAATTTAAAAAAAAAATGGTGAGAAAAAGGGGGGCCACAAAAAGTGGTCATGTTTTTTCAAAAACCATAAAATACATTTCTGTAAGGATCATGATGGGACAAACTAGGCCTCTAAGTGACAATAAAAAAAAAAAGTTCAACAATTTCATATAAAAAATTGAACAAGTTATTGTACTGTCGTAAATTGTATACCTTTACAATTTGACACTAGGTTTGGAGCCACTTTGGTATTTTTTCAAGTAATTTATGCCTAATTCAACTTAGTTTTACGATTGTTTCTTTAAAACTGATGCATTACCCTATTCACAACCTTTTTCATGGCTCATTTTTCTAGGAATAGAGTGGGGTGCCCTTGTCCAAACAAATTAGACTCAAAATTCAAAAGATGAATGCTGACTTTGCAAATTGTGGGAATTTACTTACCTTTATTAACGTTACCTGAAAATTAAATTTGAAAAGGTTTAAAAGCTACATATAAACACAACTCTCTCTCTCTCTCTCTCTCTCTCTCTCTCTCTCTCTCTCTCTCTCTCTCTCTCTCTCTCTCTCTCTCTCTCTCTCTCTTTCTCTCTCTCTCTCATTTCAAAATCTAAGTCTCTAAAACCAAGTTCAACCAAGCATAATCAAGCAATTCAAGTTCAAGTATGCATTCAAGGAGAAAAGCATTCAAGCATACAACTTTGTTACAAAAATCATGTTCGACTACATTGTGTTTCTCCCTGATGAAATCATGCACTAACATGTTGTGTGATATTTCATGCCAAGGGTTTCATATTTGGGGTAACATTTGTCAATTCAATATTTTCATTATTATTTTGCCTCTATCCCCCTAGAACATGCACTCTTCTTAGGATGTTATGCCCCTATGATGATATTTATCTTATAAAAGTTCCTTTTTGTTATTTTCTATAATTTTATAATATAAATTTAGCAAAGAGAATGGTGGCCATTGCTCTTGCTTTGATCTAATGGCTTGCATATTTGTAATCATTATCAAATCACGTGAATTAGTCATCTAATCTTCACTTGATGATATAGTTCATGCAACTCCTAATCAAGCCCATGAAATGTCTCAAGGCCCTCAAGCACCATTGGATGACCCCCATTTTTATTCTCCCAATTATTCTTATGGTAGCCATTATTACATAAAATTACCAAATTGCATTAACTTGCAACCTATAAGGATTGTTTGAAATTTCCCTCCAAGTGATGTGCCAAAAAATTACTCCAAGGATTGTTTTAAATCTTGTGCTCATGTGTTTGTTGTGTTTTGTGCTTTCATGATTTATTATTGCAGTAATTTTATATAGTTGTGACTTGAACTTTAATTTAAGATTAGAAATTATCTAAAATTTTAGGTCTAGACTAATTCCCCCCCCCACTTCTACCCTTCCCCCCCTCCACTCTCATTCCTGTGGTGTGTTCAACAAGGAGATGGTATGAGAACAATGCTTTTCAATAACTCAAATAACAATGAATAGACATTTATAGATAAAATATATACATATCCAATCTTGACTATATGAATATTTAGCTTCAACTCCTATTGTAAGTACAATGCAAGACCTTGAATATATACACAAAATTAATACTTATTAAATTTTATAATGAGATATTGAATAGTTTCTTAGGCTCAAAAAGGCATTATAAAATAATTTAGTGGCTAGAACCCGAATTTTATTACCAATGTAGTAAGCTCCAACATTAAAAGTTATAAACTTTATCTAATGCCCTAAAGACACAACATTCATTGCTAATCTTAAAAATGTTATAGTTAATATTGGTTAGATCATCTAATGACATCCAAAATTAATTATTGATCTTGTTTGATTGTCATCTATCACTCATGCACAACTATCATGTGGACATTACATTGACTATAATCATTTGTGCTCTATCTTTTTGCTATTATGTGCAGACAATGTGGTTTTATCAATCATGAAGAACTCGTGGCACTATTTATCCCATTGCATGATCTTACCTCTTCCACACAAAATCTAAAGCTTACTTACAAAACTTCATAAATTGTAGAATTTTACTTTCCAAAAGCATGCCCTTACACCAATAGGAAAATGAACATCACTATATCAAGTGCCTAATATTGCAAATGTATGCCAATTGAAGTTTTGTACTAGAATGTACCTTTAAGTGTTAGCTTGATAATGGATTATAATTGATATAAGAAAGTTAACTTTAGATTGATTTATGATGTGATTGAATGACATGCATATGCAAATAAAGAGAAGAATTTTTTCAATGTTCTATCAAAACATTCTTGAATAATGTGAAAATGTCTTAGGATGAAATTTTAAAATATGTACACACTCGATATATCAAATTAAAATTTGGCATTCATATAAGTGAGTAATGGTTGGATCTGAGAATTATTAGATTTGAAATATGAAAATTTGTATTTTTTTTTTTTGATCGATAAAAGGTCGAGGCCAAAGAATTTTATTAATTTTTAAAAAATAGATAGAATTACATTTACACCTCCATTCGGTGTGGGCATTGGTAGGAAAGAATGGAGGGAAGAAAACCTCCGATCTAGCCCAGATCCCTCAAGGATCAGAAAAAATTAAGAATGTGATACAAAATGGAGATACAAGATCACAAAGGGAACTTGTCCAAAATAATGAAGATTGTCTGTAGAAATCCTCTATATAATTTTATTGATGATGAATAACCTATTCAAGTAAGAAATAACATGATTCTAAACAAGAAAATAAAATATACTATTTTAATCAACTAAATTTTAAATTAATAAATACATAAAAGTAATCAAATCATATGCTAAAATGATACAAACAAAGCATTGAAATAAAATACTATAAAACTATATAAATATCACTCTACACATATATAAAACAAGATAACCTGTATAGTAATATCCCACAATTATAATGTTGAATGAACTTAGAATAATTGTGAATACAAAACCACACATTTATTGTAAAGGTCAATAATATTCCTACTTTGACAAAACAAGTAATTTTCTATTGAAATATCTTACCTGAATGATAAAAGTTATTGTCTACGAAAATTTCTTATCTGAATAATGAAAGTATGATCTAATTTGGGTTCATTTTTTTTTTTTCATTTAAATTTTTGGGTTTACTTTTACGAATGCATGTTTAATAATATCCCTATTTTTATACCAAGGGTGTTGATCACCTTGAATATTTATCTATGATAAAGAGAGAATACATGATCAAGTGATGGGACTATTAAGGTATGTTCTTGGGTAGTACCCCATAATCAAGAAGTTATATGGTCAAATCCAATAGTTGTAATCATTAGTTGCTTATAATTTTGATTTTAGTAGTTTTTATACTTTGTGTGTTGTGCTAAAGCACATTAGACAATAAAAAGGGTATATTTTTATTAGTACCCTAGGTATTTCATGGTAGAAAGAAGAACTAACAAATAATTAACCATGATGCCTCATTATGTTTTAAAGCCACTCATTAATGGAGACTGGACATACATTGTCACTCTTGTGGTCACTATTGATATCATAGTAGATTTATAAATACCAAATAATGGCTATTATACGAGTGGAGAATGATAGCTATTGACTTTTTAGGTGTTTCAACTATCAACTTATGCTTGGCCCCATTAGAGATGTTGTAGGTCTCTATATACTTAAACAAAAGTCTAATTAATTCAATAGATAAGGTCATGTAGAAGGAATTTGATTAGCATGTATAGAACATACTATTTATAATAGCCAACTCTCTATAATGTATGAAAAATACAAGGCATAAAACGAATTCAATAGTTGATAAGAATTTGATCTAGAGTAGATTTGTTGGCCACATCTATGCAAAAATGGTATTAAGATTTGAGACTAATACTAATAGGCCCTAGAGATTGTTACGTGGTCATTTGGTAGAGAATTTAAAAATGTGTGATCTTTATAATCTTGTATAAAATTTCATATTATTTGGTTTACAAGCTATCAATGTTATGTTTAATAGCTAGATAATACGGACCCTTTGTTGAGTTTGGATCTATAGTGCTCACATGTAATTAAGTTATATTTTATCTTCAAAGAAATTCCTAGTATTTTAATATTCACTCATGAACATTAATACATCAAAGTAAAACAATTGACTTGGATATGAACATATTGTTTCATAATTTAGGACTAAGGTAAGATATTAATCACTGATGCATAGGAATTAAAATTTTAAGGAACACATCAAAACTTTATTATTAAGAGACAAAGCTTAATTCATGTTTAGGTTTAAAGACCTTCATCATAAGCTTAGTTTTAAGAATATATTAGACCTTTTTAATATTTATCCCCATTGGCCTCATGTTTGAAGATGTTATGCCCCTATAATGACATTTTATCTATTTTTTTTATATTATAGACTCTGACTTCACACCTACCATTTAATTTGGGTTGCATGTTTCTAAAGCCTTTTCAACAAATCCATTTTGTTAATCCCCTACAATCAAGGGGTTGAGAAATTATTTCTTTGAGGCAATCTATCAAATAATTCACATTCCTTTTCTACGCTTACACTTTTTTGTATACACAGACCCAGAAGGGCATTTTCAACTACATGTAACAAAATTAATGTAAAGACGTAAATCGAGCTAACTTCAAATAATAGCCGAAATACTCTTTATTCTTAAATAAACTCATAAATCAATTAATAAATCTATTTCATTCCATTTTTCCATCCATAGCTTCATTTGATCATTCTATTTAGATCGTAATAAACACGAAATTTCTATAAAAGATAAATATTCTTTATTCAAAAAAATTGATGAAAGTAGTATTTCGATCATACAATACTTACGCATTTCAAGTTGTCGCAAGTTCAATAATGAAATAATACAAATTAAAGGGTGAGATGCCTCCGTTGATCTACAACCCAAGCTATTGCCAATGCAATCCTTAGCATGAAGACGAGAACAAGATTCAGGGGCTTTTTCTGCCCAACCTTGAAGCTTACGCTTCCCCGGAATTCTTGGTCAATCAAGAATACCCGATCCTACACGAATTGCTTAGCAAAAGAAATTTGAAAGGAAAGATGGAATCTGGTGCATGCCTAGATGATACAAGCATTTTCATTTTTCTAACTCTTTTAAGAAACAAGCATTCATTATCAATCTAGGATATGGTAGAGAGGATAAAATAAAATAATTCCATTATTTCAATGGTTAATTCAATTTGATTACTCGACCGAGCATAATGCCATGCACAACAAAAATAGATAGTTGGAAAAGCAACTATTCTCTCTATAATCCACATTCGGCACCCGTCTTGGAAGGTAACTTTCCACAAACACAAGCCTATCTAGCTTTGTTCACATAATCTAGAATAAATTCATACAGAAGACAATCTTTCACGTTTCAATTCTAGCTTCCTATTTCTTGCAAGATAAAATACTATGCTAAGAAGACAATCTTTCATTTGAATAGAAATTGATAGAGGAAATCTTTTATTACAATCAATCCTATCTGACAGGAAACAATATTTTACGGATAATCAAATATACATTTAAAAGAAAACATTCTTTTCCTTCTATATTTCAAGCAATTTTAAAGACAAGATAAAAAATATTAAGAAGGTGTATCACATGTATGTATATTACATATAAATTGAATAAAATGAGTACACATTCTTTTATTCAATTATCAAAACATAGCATAATCATTAACATGCATTCCATTTCTTATGGTTTAGAATTCTAAGTTTATCTCATCTAAACTCTCTCTATCTTTCCAAGTGTCGTGGTTTATTTACCACTTTTCTCAAAACATCATATTTAGTTTAATACTAATATGTGACTTTTCATGATTTAAAACTTAACACACCGACTTCACTAATTTACCATATCGACAATCTAATATGATACAAGTTCATAAATGCCTATCTATAAGGCTTTTTAAATGAGACACTCGATAACCATCTTTACTTTTCATGCAAAATTCCAAGTGTAAGTCTTTCCTTGTGATATCAAAATAACTTCATTATTTAATAAGTCGTTATCCTATTATTTCATCTTCTTCATGGTTCAATCTCAAAGTTTCTCTCTCTATCCTCTTACTTAATTTCTAGAGGATTGGGTGATCTATGAGAGTTTCACTAAGTTTATCAACAAACTTAAGAAAGTATTTCACTATTGTATCTATATTTAAATAAACTTAATTTTTGAGCAATTAACAATGATTCCTTTCATGATTCTATCTCTTCCATTAGAATATTGCATAAGTCAAAAACTAGATCATCCTTTAAAGAATATCTAAAGCAACCTATGATACAATTCCTATCACTCTTTAGCATTTTCCATGCATCTTCATAGTTATTTAATCATATGTACCTCATAATACATTTCTCTATAAGGCTATTCAAAAGAGAGTTCACACAATTTTGTTCTAATCATGGCTTGTCTCAATCAAACTTTATTCTAATAAATAATTATATATAACTTCATGACTCACTCACTATCCTTGCATAATGACCAAAGAATTAAGGTAGATCCTACCTCCTTATGCTCTTGTTACTAGCTTGAGGTGATGAACTTGCTTCCCTCTTCACATTTGCCTACTCTCTTTCAAGATGGTTCACAAACTCTTTGTTGCTCTCCATCTATAGATTCTTCTACTAACTCCATCCTTCCTATCATTCTTTTCTATCTCTTTTATTTCTAAACTTTACTCTAAAATTCGACTCTAAATCTGAGATGATTACGACTTGATCGTAAAACACATCTAAACCTCTACTACTTTTCTCTTCTTCCTTCCATTCTCTAATCCTTAGTTGCATCTCTTCCTTTTTCCTCTTCCATCTCCCTCCCCCTCTCTTCCAACTCAATTGTCTATATATAGTGTTGTTGTCTACCTTCCTTTCCTACTTTTGGGCTATCTCTCCTAGAGGTGGATTGATTCTAAGTGACACCACTCATGATCTAATTGTATCATAACAATCCTAATCGTATTTGAACACCTATCTGTTCACCATGTAAAGTTATCCATTATCTCCTTCTTTACACCAACTGCACATGTCGTTGTAAAATGTTTCTAAGTACTCATGATGCCAAGTCGACTATGACTTAGTAGTAATTGCAGCAACCAACTCTTCTCATTCAAATTCAATGAGTTTGACATCTTTTCAAATACATCATGTTTGCAAGGTCCGATCATCTTAAACTCTACGTGTTTGTTTCCATGCATAGTCGTTACCAACCCAACAACTACCTTCTCTTAAGTCGATGTTTTCTCTGAGTCGCCATTAATACTGATCCTTTTCTAAGTAATTTCCAAGTCTTTGTGGCTTTTACTTCCTGCCAAGTGGACTAGTATCGACATGCAAGGTTTAGCTAAATTAACTTCTTACTATTCACATTGATTAAGGTAGACATTGGAGGATTTACGTGGGCTGGTAACTCACGTTACCATTAATGCATGCCACATGTTTTGGCAGATTGCAACATGGATAATCTTTTATTGAATTAAAAAGGAGTGGTTGGTGTTAATATTGTTTAAAATTTGCAAACTGTTGTCTAAGTCCCTTTTTGCCATGTTAACTCCTTCTATAATACGCATGCCTTGCATTTATCCTACATCTTGGTGTCACTTTCTACATAGTCGGTGTTTGTTGCAACGTGGAGTAGGTCTTAGTATTTGGGAGAGGTTTCTTGCAACGTGGTGGAGTTTTAATTTAAATGGGAGGAGGGGTGGTCGGTGGTAATACCGACCCCTCCCTTTAATTAAGGGGGGTGGTCGATAGTAATATCGACCACCCTTGTTATTGTTTATTATTATTTTTTTAAACAACTAACCTGCCACTATTGTTGTTTGCTATTATTTTTTTATAATTTGTTTTACTTTTACTTCTAGTTCTTTTTATATTATATATATATATATGTAATATTAAATTTGATAGCATGTTCATTAATAAACCCTTTTTCTATAATTAAATATATATATCGGATTTTCATTAAATAATTTAATTTCATTAATCTATTTACATATACAATAGTTACATACATATCTACAAGTTCGTGATCGCATTATTATTAGAATTCATATACACATATAATTTATATATATATTGAATCTCGAATGAATACGTATATAATTGGATATTTATAACTATATAGATATACATGTATATGGTTAAATTAAATTCTCATATACATATATATTTTATACTATTGTCCAATTTACAAAAGTAAACTCATAAGTAAATTTTTTTCATACATTTATACATATCTAAAGAGAACATAAAACCTAGGGTTGATATTCCTTTTCGAATCATCTACACATTTTATCTCTTTTAACAATAAAGCATAATATTTCACAATCACTCACACAACTTAGATTTAATTCAAACACTACTCACATCATGCAATTAATGCACTGTATGTATAAACATTTAAATCAATCTACTTCTCATTCCAAATTCATCATTTCAATTTGAACAAACACTCAAATAAGGTCATTTAAATCATCCATATTTTCAAGATGCAAATATAAATCCTAATGTGGTGTGAGAGAGATTCCATCTATCCTAAAAAAATACAAGAGCTAAGGCAACTCTACCTGAACCCTATTCTCGCCTTCATCATTGTTCACCTGTTCCTGCATTCACTTTGCACTCAATCGCTCATTAGCAATGACGATCCCAATTTACAATAAAAATTATTACTGATCATTCAATTGTATTTAAATCATATCAGTACATTCGATATCCTATCTTATTTCATTAACAGTTCTATTTCATTTCAATTTCATTTGAAAAATAAACATTATTTTCTTAATTAAATAATTATGGAAAAATAGGGTTCGTGACAATTAATCCTATGTAGTTTGTCTTGTGATGGATGTTAATTCCTTTCTCCAATGCTCCCACTTGCCTTTTGAAATATGGAATTGTCACACTGATATCTAGTGAATGGACATTTTTTTATAATTTTTTGTTACATAATTTTTTTTAGTTAATTTTTGAAGATAGAGTAATTGTAATTTGGACAGATGCATATTTTGTAATGCATAACTCTTTTTTTATGCATTTGAATTAGCTTCTTCTTTTTTTGTTGAAATGAGGATATCAATACCTAGGGAAAATATATTTTTGTACAATTTTAATTTTCTATTTTTCAAATTCTCCACATGTGTGAAACACATCCTTAATTTTCGATGAAAAACCTAAATTCATAAGAAATAAAAAATAAATATATTAAAAATTATACTATTTGGAAAGCTTATAATAAGGACTAAATACTTTTAAATGAATTCGTTTGACCCCCAAAACCTAATGTAAAGGTGGGTTTTAATCAACATTTTGATAGTTGCGAAGGAGACTCCATTGCGGGTATGATTTAGAAGTAGAGAGACTCTATCCAAGAAATTTTGATCTAAGAGCCTTTGATCTAACTCTCCTCAATTAATTACTTCAAATGGGACCTCTTCTAGCTTAAATCACTATATTTTCTTAAAAAATGTATGATTTCAACAAAAATCAAGATGTATGAAAAAGTGTAACCAAGTATTGTGGGGTCACCCCATTGTGAATTTATGTCTGTGTGATAATTTCCTTTGTGTACACGTCACTATTTTATGTGAATGTGGCATAGAAACCTGCAATTGCATTACCAATTAAAGCAAATTTAGTGAAGATTCCATGAATGCAACACATAAAACTTGCAACTTGAAAGATTTAAAAACCCACATAATAGATTTAATTAATGCATGATTTCACATCAGGTTCATCAAATGTAACGAATGTAAAATGTGAAACATGTAATAGATCAAATGAGAAACCACAAACTCAAATCAACTACTAAATTCTCAATCGCGATCAATGTAAGAGTAAAATATAAAAATCAATAACAAAGTAAACCCAATGTGAAATTCATGAAAGAGACTTCCATTGCGCTCCTTCTTTTTGTGTTGTATGTGATGGCTCTCAAAATCATCAAACTTTTCCTACAACATGATAACAAAAAAATTTGAAGACTATGATTATTGATGAATGATAATTAGGTTTTCTTTTATAGATTTCATGATATTGATCAACAATTCACATTAAAATAGCAATGGAATTATCAATGGTTGAGGATTGTTGAGACAATTTGATTGAGAGTTGATTTCTCATGTGAGTCAGACTGACTGATTAGCCAATTGGCTTGATTGATGTATTGGGATAGATGACTAGGCTATTATCTAAATTGATTGGGAGTGAGGTAGATTAATTGGCTTGATCAAAAAAAGGTGATTATGAGTTGAAGTGGAAGTTAGTGGTAGTTAATTGGAGGGAATAATTAGCCATTTTAAACATATGTTGTAGGAGAAATAATTAAAATAAATATTTTATCTATTTTGGAAGAAATTGATTTTTGAAATGGGATGGACAATTAAATAAATCGGTAAATTAAATAAGTTGGAATAATTGTTTGATTGTGAGAAATTGATAGGAAGAGATATTTAATTATAGATTATTTAATTAAATGGGATGAGGGGGTTAATTAAATAATAAAAATATCCAATTAATATTACAATAAAATAAGATGATTAAATAATTAAAAATTATTTAATTATTAGAAGAGAGGGAATTTTAATTTTTAAATTTAGAATAGGAAAATAAAGCTGGATGAATTATATATTTTTTAAATTATTTAATTAGTTAAGAGGAAAAATTAGTAAAAGTGGCATTCACGGGCGTTAAGGCAATTCTAGATGTCTACACATATATGTGAAAACATGAATTGTAAAAATTAGGCTGACATGAGTAAGATATTCTTGAATTGATTCAAGTACAATACAATGTCCACCATCATTGATTAGGATACATGCTACTTAATTATAAAAATAATGTACACCGTGTAGCTTCTATGAATACAAAGGAAACCTTTGACAATATTGAAAATACCATGGGATGGACCATCTTGCCTCTTTCAATTTTTTATATATCACCAATCTCTTCCACAAAACTTATATATGCGTCATTTATTAATTGAGACTAGCAAAACCTCATGCCTTTAAAAACATTTCAAGATAATGAGATAATTATCAAATTCTTGGAACTCTGCAATGGTATTAAAATGAGAGATCATATAAAATAATTTGAAATCAATCTTGATACCACTATCTATTTTGGGGAAGAGGAAGAGTTCCTTAGTCATACTTTTTTTAAAAAAATCCCCTAGAGAAACCCTTTCTAATGTGCTATCAAACATAGAAAAGATGAAAATAAAGATTTGTTTAGTGATGAAAAATTCTTAGAGGCCTTATTACATGAGGAATCCAATCTTCCCCTAGCACTTCCACAATGGAAATATCACTTAGCAATCTTGATTGAAAATAAAAATGACATAAATTTGTTGGTATTTTGATGATGTTTAGTTGTGATTGTCATTGATGGACACACACTTATTTTATGTATGATTTAATCTCCACCGGTAATATGTGTTGTATTGTTCACACCGATATTATATGTCATTGAATGAATAGTCTTTGTTTGTAGAAGACTATCGATGTTTTGCTGAAAATGATTTCCAGTCAAAGCATGATTGAAGACCTCAAGTGGTATGAAGACCTCAAGCGGAACAAGGACCCCTAGCGGCAGTCAATATTTTTTATCAAAACACTATGTTCCAGTTTACCAGTCTTTGTTTATTGGTATATTGTGCTTAAGAAGTAAAATGGTAGAGTGTGATGAGTTATCATCCATTGACACTTTGGCGGTGCTTCTATGTCGTGTTACCAAATGTGTCTAGATGCTTTGAACCTAGGAAATTGTAATCCAATCTTATTGGCCTGACATGAAATCACCTTCCTATTTAAGGACATCATGTCTAGGGTTTTTATAGGAATGAAAGTATGTGTGTATGTATGTTGAAGAAGTGGAGTTGTTATAGAAGCATCGTGTGATAGAGATTGAACATGAAAAGGATAGAAGACTGAAGTAATGTTCCAATGGATTAACAAAGAGATGTCAAGGATCTAATCAAGCATTATATGGTATTGTCTAGATCATTCATTTGTGGATTACTAATCTCTTCGACAAGTCTGAAATCCTTAACCAGGTAGGCCCAGTCAAGCCTTTTGTAAATCCTCTAACAAGGTGGTTCACAGTTGTGAATCTGAAATCCTTTAACAAGGTAGTCTTTAACAAGACTTATCTCCTAACAGAGATCTGGATTCCTAACAAGATCTATTTTGATGAAGAAAATTGTAAGGCCTTAACCGGTCTGACCTTAACCGATCTGACCTTAACCGGTCTAACCTTAACTGGTCTGGTTACTATTCTGCAGATAGTTGACTTGTGAGTTTTACTCATCGTGGTTTTTCCCATTTAAGTTTCCACGTCAAAATATCTTGTGTTTTGGTGATTGTGCTTATGTGGGTGAATTCTCTATTTGCTATTTGGCTTGTTTGTGTTTTAATCGGTTTATTGTTTAAACTACTATCCTGGTCTGCAGTAAAATTGCTTAAGAGTTTTGTTAAATGTTTGGGCATAGTAATTCACAACCCCCCCCACCCCCGCCCCCCCCCCCCCGCCCCGCGACCTCTTAGTATTCATAAAAATTTGGGGATAAAAAATAATCTATATATTTACATCTTAAAATCCTCCAAAAGAACACAAAGTGTCATCAACTTTGTAAAGCACATTTCATATATTTTTATTGGTCCTATGCTAACATGTTTGGATTGGACCCTTCTATTTTGGTTCACCTCCATGCATGGTTTTTTTAATGCTAAGTTTCAATTAAGGAAAACTACATTAGATGCATCCAAAAATTGCCCTACTAGTCAAAGTAGAACTACAAAAACTTTTAAATGTTAACTTCATACTCCCAATTGACTATCTTGAATGGATATCCATTATAATTCATGTCAAAAAAGATAAAAGGAATATGCATATGTATATCCTTCAAATATGTTATTGCATCTTGCCCAAAAGATGATTTTCATCCTTCCAACATTGGCATAATTATTGGTCGCGTAGCTAGTTATAAAATGCTATCACTTGTGGATAGTTTTTTGAGTTGTAATCATATTTGAATTGTTATTATAGACCAACACAAAATTTCTTTCATAATTCCCTTGATGTATCTTTTTCTATCAAGTGACACCTTTAGATGAATAAATGTGGGAGCTACTTATCAGAGGGCAATGATAGTTACATTTCATGACATGCTCCATAGAAATTGTGGAAGTTTATTTAGACGATATTTCAAATGGGAAAATAGAAAATAAGAGAATACCACTCATGTCGTTGAATTTATATTTGAATCCTTATATATATATATATATATATATATATATATAT
The DNA here is from genome assembly GCF_030272615.1 of Cryptomeria japonica. Taxonomy (NCBI): domain Eukaryota; kingdom Viridiplantae; phylum Streptophyta; class Pinopsida; order Cupressales; family Cupressaceae; genus Cryptomeria; species Cryptomeria japonica. The sequence goes on along the minus strand of NC_081406.1, from coordinate 465,429,745 downwards.
ATATATATATATATATATATATATATATATATATATATATATATATATATATATATATATATATATATATATATATATATATATATATATATATATATATATATATATATATATATATATATATATATATATATGTATATGTATATGCCTTAATTCCAAGAAATGTATTTTTGGTATAACATCAAAAAAACTCTTGATCTTTATTATATCTCAATGATATATAGATTTTTATATTTCTAAGTTTGCAACTATCATGGATATGCCACCCCTTTAAAATTTTAAAATAATATAATTGACTTCAAGGAAAGCTACTAGCCATATGAAGATTAATAGCACAACTTTTTACAAATGTCAACCATTTCCCCACCTTCTCAAGAAAAATGGCGGGTTTCAATGGAATGAATCCTACTGAGAATATTTTGATCATATCAAAGACTATATTGCATCACCAATGGTTCTTATGTCTCCTATTAAAATAATCACATACTTCTACATATCAACTATATTAGTCTCCTTGGGCGCACTCTTAGCACAAAATGATAAACAAGATTGTGAGAAAACAATCTATTATCAATCAAATACTCATGAAAAATGAGCTTTCCTATATTTCTATGGAACGGTAATGTTTAGTAGTCTTTTTTGTACACAAAAATTGTGACATTACATGCTTAGTCACCAAGCAAATCTCATTTATTAATTGGATCCATTCAAATGCCTCTTATTAAAAAATTCTCTTACAATTAATATGGCTAAGAGGGTAACATTGTTAGGTGAATTTGACAGTAAGTTTTAAAATAAAAAAGAAATTAAAGCATAGGTTTCTATGGATCAATTATTTAAGGCACCTCTTATAGATAATCATCCATTCGTTATAGATAATCTTGATGAATCTATCTTTACTATTGAAGAGACCTCTATATAGAAGTTATGTCTCGATTGTTCTTGTACTAGTCATGGAGCAAGCATTTGAATCTTGTTTATACTCAAGGAAATTCCATGTTGAAAGCATTTAGATTTAGCTTTCCGTGTGCAAACCATCTTGTTGAATATGAAGCTTTTCTTGTTGGTCTTAATATAACAATTCAATGGAATATCCAACACATCCTTGTTTATGGTTATTCTAAACTAGTAGTAAAAAAGGTTAATGATGAATATCAAACAAAATATGGTGAATTGATCACCTACAAATACATGGAAAATAGTTTCAAGAATAATTTCTTGCAGATCTAGTTGATGATACTATAGCCATAATTGAATGTGTCTTGGATATGCCATAGAATAGTCGACATTCTAAGTTCTTGTTGAGAAATTATTAATACCCACACAATGTCCCTAATTTTGAACTTATATGACAATTTATTGGTCCTTATTCACCCTAGTATCATGATATTTATGCTTACCACCATGGTCAAACTTCATCACCTAACCTTTCACATAAATAACACAAAACTTTCCTCCAATGTACACCATACTTCACTATCCTTGGTGATATTTTATATCAAAGAGGCTTTGATAGTTTGTTACTAAGGTACTTAAATATGGCATAGGCCAATTTCTTTGATAGATTGTTACTAAGACTACAACTTGTTTACACCATATGAAATAGTTTATGGGATAAAATATTTCCTTCCAATTGAGTTTGAACACAATACAGTAAGGTAAAAACTTTAATTCATTATGGACTTATTAGCAGCCCAAAAAAAGAGAATGATGCAACTTAATGCTCTTGATTTTATCTTAAGAGAAACCTTCCATCATATTGAGATAGTGAAAAAATATTAAATTAAGTGGAAAGACCTCTTTATCAAGACAAACATGTTGCAAAAGGGTGAATGGACTCTCCTTTATGACCCACAATATAAGGATCATAAGATCAAGATGCAAACAAGGTGGTTAGGACCATATTAGGTTGATGAAGTATATCTAAATGGTGCGATTCATTTATCCACCATTGAACCAATCTATTTTTTTTGGCTGGTCAATGTTCACTAATTAAAGATGTACTGAAGGCATTAAACAGAGTTTTTTTAATCAAGAAGTTCAAATCACAAACCACAAACATCAAACATGCAGCATTTCAAAAAGATCTTAAATTTTTCACAGCTGTGATTTTTAATATTATTACTCTCATCTTAATAAAATTCTTTCAATATTGCATTGTAATTTGTTTGGAACATTTTTGGTCATACTAATTCCAATAGTAGTAGAATGCCTAGTTGCTTACACAACCATTAGTCTTGTGTAGTCACAAGTCGAGTGTGCTGACGTTTTTTTCCAAAATTGCACCCATTAAAACCTAAAGCTTTGCGATTGCTTATTCTTGATTTTAAATGTTAGTTTGGCCAACGAACAAAACTCAATCCAAAGGTTGACACCTTTTGCTCTTTAGGCTCTGCTAGACCTAAAAGTATGCCTTATCAAAAATGATATATTATTTAGCAACAACAAGCAGATATAAAATAATATGCAAGATTTTCTCAAACTGACAGTATTCTTGACTATCTCACTTCTTAAATCAAAGAACATGAAGAATCCTAAGCTAACAAAGCAAAGAACATAACTGAAAATAAAGTGTTCAAATGATTCATCTTTGAATTCCAATGAATGCTTAGATCTTTGAACAAATAACTACTCAGATCAGTGCGTCATCCGGACAACAAAGTCAAATACCAAACCATGCAGAGACTCATCATGACACTACAAATTCACATCCAAGGGGCGCCTTTGTATTATTACATTATAGAAACACTCCCACCAATAGACACTTTCTGCAATTCTTCCGAGAAATCCAAAGATGAACATACATTACTCCATATTCCATTTAGACCAGATTAATCCATTCCTTGAATGAAGACAGTAAATGGAAAATGCAACTCAGAAAGACTAAGAAGACCAATATCAATGTCCTTGACATATCAATTTGAAAGCAATACACACTCATATATGGAGACAATAACAAAAAATCAATTTATTCGACCTGAAAGAGAACAATATCATGAAGAAATATGTTTACAAAGTGAGCATATTCTCACTGAAACCTGTGTATTACCAAGATTTCCTGTGCATATATCACAGTATTAATGATATCTTCTCTTATTTCCCCTGTAGCAGGATTAAGGTCTTCACTGCAAAATTCACTCCTTTAAATTTCTCTGACTGTGAGATAGCAGTCTGGAAACCGTCGTTCGCGACGGGGAAAACACGAAACGAAGTTCTCCCGTCGCGTTTCTGGTAACATAGCAGTTCATAGGACATTCCGTTACAAAACTCTCTTTAAAAATTTCTTTCATCGGATGAGAAGTCCTTCAAAAATTAAAAAATCATAGTTTTGTCCACATCTTTCAATGATATCACCCCTCGACAAATTAGAGCCCCAAAAACACTTCATAGGACATTCGGTTACAAAACTATCTATGAAAATTTCTTTCATCAGATGAGAAGTCCTTCAAGAATTTAATCATAAATTAGAGCATCTGCTAAGGATATCACCGTTCGACAAATTAGAGCATAAAGTCTTTCAAGTTCTGCCAAGTGATTGCTTATTGGCACTTTGGAAGAGGATTTGCGTTCCGGTTGATTCATTATTTCTTCTTGATTATTTGCCTCACATTGCTGCACACCTTTAAATGCCTCATGTGTCACACTACCATGAAGGCATTTTGTTTTTAGAGTATTCTGCCTAGGAGTATCAATCTTCATGGGTTGTGATCTGTCCTCAGCAAATGGATCAGAGTCCCTAGCCACAACTTTACCTGTAGAAAAAACACATTCTGAGAATTTCAATACAATTGTGCTTCTAATTCTAAATATCAAAAATAAAAAAGGATTACAAGTGGCATGGTGCAAAGCATAATTCCACCTTGATCAGGATCACTATTCTGCTTTGAGCGCTTCAAGACCTCATAACTTTGAGATACATTCATATCAGGCTGAACGTTGCATAAGCATTCACTTGCTCTTGTAATATGAACTGGTTGAGCAACAGGATTCGAAGGAAAATTTGTAGTTGAATCCTCTGACAAACGAGTTGGCCCACCCTAAGCAGCAATTTTATCACAAAAGGCAACTAGTGCAGGATCCATTTGGGAAAGCATTCCAAGAATCTGATTATGCGTAAGACAAGGATTAGCAAAGTGAACAATAAATGCTTACTACTTGACATAAAACATTTGAACTTCGATTACTGTATGTCTCTATTATTAGCATATTTAACCATACCGCATCCCTTAGTGCATATGCTCTGCTGACAATTCGAGCTCCATTGTAGTCATCACCATTATATGCCTGTTATGCAAAACTAATGATAGTTATTATCAGGAATGAATGGAAAACAAATTTTTATTCAACCCCATAAAGCTGATAGGATCATAGGCATGTCTAATCATGCTTACTTTTGCATTGGCTGGAATTAGCTCCACATCTTGCAGGAATGCTGAGCATGTCAAGTAACGTCAATTATCTACTCGCTGTAGTAAAGTAGTGATATCCATTGGATTTTGAACTATTGCATAATAGTCAGGAGCGTCTTCATCCATGACAGGGTAATGGAAGACACTGAACCGTTTTTCATATAGAAGTCTGCACATTGTATGTGGATACATATAAGCACTCAATATTAATTTTCACTTGGTAAACACATCCTCAACAAATGAATCAAATAATGATTGATGCATCACTACAAAACCTGCTGCAGACATCCCGAAAACACATTCAGAGTCGTCGAATAGCATGCTCTTCAACTTCTACCTTGGCACGTAGCTCAGTTTCACTTGGTCCTCTTGCTGCTTTTGGTACCTTTGGAAGTTCAGGATTAGAAACATTCTTTTTAGGAGTAATTACTACTTGTTGATCAGGGATAGTAAGAACAACATCAACCAGTTGCGAGATGAATCTACACCTGTCATCTGAACTTGGTTTCTCTACTTGGTAACTGCACATAAAGCAAAGAATGTAATCCATTCAGGATTTTACCTTCTATTATACTAAACCAAAATAAAATTTGCAATGCATTCAAGGTGTACCAGATACCATCGAATTCATGTACACTCAATTAAATGACAAATTCAATCTATACAGAGTCAGAAGCTAATGATGTACCTGGTACTCAATGCTATACAGAAAAGGATTCACATGCCTTAGCATAATCTTGAACAAACTAAGCAGAAAAAATACAAAAACTAAGACAATGATGTCCTTGATACATACATATAGCAACGACCAAACAAGGATGCAGCTTCTCCATCCAATTCATCAGAGTGTATAGAGGAGGTTGCAAGAAGTAATAAAGGAAGGTCTGATGGCAATTCTTCCAGTATAGATAGTAGAACAACTCTTAGCTGATCATGGGCCTATGAAGCTCAGTGAAACAAACAAAATCAGATATATAGTCATTTTAGGAAGCTCTAGCAATAAAAACAAGGAGATTTCAAATATATCACAAGAAATTCCAAAGGCGTAGAGCTTTAAGAGTATAAGTGTACTAATGTAGTGATATACACACCGTCTCCCACCAAAGTTGAAGTTGAGGCAGATACAAGATAGAAGGAGTAGTCCTCCTTGCTTCTCCCACAATGTGTACTAGTGCTTCCTCAGGCGTCCGTGCACTTGGGTCAGACAAAAGTGATGGAAGCCCAAAACAATGCACAGGGAACCTCTCTAATTTGTGTAAAACTGCAGGGCCAATGTGATCCTAGCAAGAAAAGTAGAAATATAGCATCATTCAGAAATGTAGCTAGATTAGAAGCCAACCAATTCAAAATTTTTAAAAAATAGAATCATGTTATAGATGTGTAAACATCTATGAAAGCAATTTCAAACCATACCAAGCCAACACCCTCCTTCCCACAAAGTAGAAGTCTTGGTCTGTAAACAAATGGAATGGACAAACCATAGGAAATCCAAGTAACTTGGCAAGATGGCGAGAACTGTCATTCAACGAATCTTTTTTATCACCGTTGGCCACTACATAGAAGATGTCAGAAATATAATCACTGATTATTTTTAGATGTCCTCGTAAGCATGGAGCTATTACTGGGGACAATGGCCTTGACTGTACTGTTGCACCTCTATGGGCAATAGGAGTAATAGTAGACATGGCTTCCAACAAATCATGCTTCTCTACTTTCACAGAATCCAAATCTATGACAAACTTATCATCACTAGTGTATATTTGAGGATATTTCTCACGGAAAGCATTAATTGCAGCTTCTATGCACAAAGATTGTAAATCAACACCACAATACCCCATACAAGCTGCTGCTAATTCCATTCTTAATTCCTCTGATAAAGGATTCTTCCACTTTCTTGTGTGGATCTTTAATATCTCAGCTCGTGCTTTACAATCAGGTAAGGAAAATACAAATTCACGATCAAACCGACTAGGCCGGCGAAGAGCTCCATCAATAGCATCAATCCTATTTATTGCTCCAATAAGCACTACTTGACCTCTAGAGTCTAGACCATCCATTAGAGCAAGAAGCGTAGATACAATAGAATTGTGAATTTGTTCTTGTTTACTAGACCTCACTGGGGCAAGACCATCTATTTCATCAAAAAATATTATGGATGGTTGGTTCCTTTGTGCTTCTTCAAATAGTAATTTTAGTTGCCGCTCAGCTTCCCCAACCCACTTGCTGAGCACATCAGTTCCCTTTCACATGTAAAAGTTTACTTTCTGTCCTGCCTTGGAAGCTGCACATGCTAAAGCCCTTGCAATCAATGTTTTTCTAGTTCCCGTAGGACCACACAATAAGACTCCCCTTGGAGGACAGATGTGATAATTTGCAAAGAAATCAAGATAGAGAAGAGGGGAAAAAACCATTTCTTTCAATGCATCAATGTGGTCAGAAAGCCCTCCAATATCATCAAAACTCACTGTTTCATCAACCTGCAAGGCTTGAATGTCAGCTCCACCTTTTGAACTAGGCTCAGCAGGTTGTGCACCTACACCTCCATAACCAAACGTATCACCTTGGTGTCCCCATCCAGATGCTGTAACTTTCAAACCCCATGCAGTTGCGTTATGCATGTCAAGTCCTCCACAAACCCATTGCTGACCAAAGTTTGTATTTCCCACATGCATCCATGATGATTAACCAACAGGACCCTGATCCATCTCATCCACAAGAAGAGAATCATCTGAATCATCAACTCTTTGTGCACAACGATGTTTTTCTGCCCTAGAGCCACCTCGTCTTGCATCACGTGCATTTTTTATTCCCATTCCTTTATGCAGTACTTTACATGGTGGAAACTGCAGTCGTTACTTTTCTTCTTTTTCAAGAGAAAACCTCCTCGCCTCAGTGCGATTTCGGAGAGCATGTCGTCTCCTTCCTTGTTGTTCTTTACCCTCCTCACCCTCTTCCTCAACTTCATCTTCCTCTCCTTTAGCCCCCGCCTCCCCTTTATTTCTATCATGTTCCTCCTCTGTGCATTCCTGGTCTTCAGAATCTTGAGAAGAATGTTGGATAGTTGACTTTCGAGGCCGAAGTCCCTCTCACCGTGGCAAAGATATAGTATCTCTTGTCCTCTTCTCTTGCATTGGACTGGACTGCTCATCCTGGCTAGGGTTATTCTCAACTTTAATAGTAGCTGGCCAATAAGTTTGTCTCTGCAACCATTGATACCCAAACTTATAATATTATGCAACAAACTATTGGGCAAGAGAAGTTATATCTTCACAAAAACCAAAAACAATGGAGATTGGAGAAAATCCTACCATCAGATCTGCATCCTTTGTGTCTATGTTATCTGTTTCATAATCCTCTAAATTGATAGAATTTGTCCTGTTTCTTGTAGAACAAGGTGGAGTGGACGTATGTGACTGCCAGTATAAGCAACTTCAGCATACAAATTTAATCATGAAAGATGCCTACATATTTGACAACATAACAAGTACAAATTTCTTGGAAAGAGTAGCTGAGAACTCTATCAGTTACCTGCACGTTCATGCTCTTTGTTTGATTCGAAGGACCAGCAGTTTTATGCACTTGAGAAAAGAAATCAAAATAATTTAGAGGCTTTTACAAGAGAAATGAGAAATCCACAATGATCTACATAAAAAAGCATAGAATGACGGATGTAATGTAATAAACAAAAGTCTCAAGTATCCATGACTCAAAAAGCACAGATCAATGAGAAGAGAAGAAATTTTTCAAAGTAAAAATGATTTATTATTTAAATCAGCATAAATATTCATCTCTGCTAAGTGAAATGCTGAAGAACACTAGCATATTGAAACAAAGAAGAAAATAGACTCAATTTAAAACTTACATAAACAAATTATAGAGCTTTAGTATGGTAGTTGTAACCTAACACCTTAATTGTGAGATTATCATGCTGACTATGCCTTATAGAATGGGACCCTTAGAAATTTGTTCACTGAATATTGTTGTTTTGTATGGTAGTTTTAGCCTAACACCATTTCTCGAGAGATGATCAAATGCTATAACATTTGTAAAGGGGTTTGATATCGTGGTAGATGATTATGTTCAGTCACGCTTGGTACAAATTTTGAACATAACAATTTGTGATAAGCAGTTTGTGAAATGATAAATACTGTTTTTGAGTATCACTTCTGATTGCAGGAGTTATTGTAAGGAAACCACAAATGATGATTTTACCCTATCATTACATACTGTTCATGAGAGGAATACATATATGAGATATGTCTAAATTTATTGATTTATAATTTGTTGGATGAATATGTCTGAATCCCCAATTAGAGGGATAAATTTCTCAAAATGTAGAGGTTGTATTAATTCGAGAATGTGCAAGATGTTTGATCTAGATGACAACATGAGAAGTCAATAATAATAACTTGGCTTAATCTTAACATCCATAAAGAGTATGTATTAATATTGGAAAATGTTTAGTCAATGAGAAATTTCAGTGGGCAGTGTGAATGTCACTGACATCATCGTTACCAAATTGAGGTGGGTAATGAATAAGATCTCAATTAATTAAGTCTGGTATCACTCCTTCGTGTCGTATAGTCTGTAACCATATAGATTGTTATGATTGGATATTGACGTATTGGTAAACTTAGGTGGTAGATTGGTATTAAATATATCATGAATAAATTGAACATGGCTAATATTATCTTTGTCTGACTGCATTCTCAACATGTTTCCTTTCTCCTCTTATGACGATTTATAGGCAAAATCTCTATACTCATCAAGTTCTTATATTATCACCTCATGGTTTGAGCAATTGTACTCTTACACATTCTTCCTTCCTATATTCCACTTACACATTCTTCCATCCTATAGATTTTCATAGTATCATCATGTTTCAGTAATCCCTATGTTGTCCTTCCCATGTTATTAGGAGTATGAAACCCATGTTTGCGAAAAGAAGGGCCCAGGTGATTTAAAACAATCACCCCATTTATAAGTACTTATAAAGCATACTCATGGAATAACTAAGCATATTCAATCACGTTGAAACATGTAAGATAAGGGGAAATCATTCAAAACAAAAAGAATTCATGCTGAAAGTACATGAAACAATTGCATAAGATACAAAGCACGTCCATGGATGAACACATGGGAGGCAATACACATAGAGGCGGAAGCATACATGAGAAAGGTATACAAAAACACTTTATGAATGAATCCAATACATCAAGTATGAAGCATACGGATGAATACATAAGGCATGAGTCATACACACGAATACACGTAAGGTGTAAAGTACAAAGTATACAAATGAATTACATAAGGCAAGAAGCATCCATGCAAAACATAGAATATACACATAAGGCACGAATACATGTAAAGCATGAAGTGTATGCATGAATTATACACATGAATTCACTTAAGGCATGAAGTGTATGCATGAATTATACACATGAATTCACTTAAGGCATGAAGAAAGTATACATAAGTACCATAAGACATGAAGTGCACACAAGCATGAAATAATGGATACATGTAAGCCAAGAAGCAACATACATGACTATATGCAAGGCATGAAGTAATGCACGCAAGGCATGAACGAGCTATGTAAAGCATGAACCATACATATGAATACATGCAAGACATGAATCACACATGTAAACCATGAAGTAATACATAAATACACAAAAGGTACAAGCATATATGAGAAAGGTACTTGTGGAGTGGACATGTTGAAGACACATTGATCATGAAGCATACAAGAGAGAGGTATTCATGGAATAGACATCTGAAAACATCTCATTCATGAAGTAACACAAATACACATAAGATATAAAACACATATGCTAGACACATGATAGACATGGTGCAAGCACAAGGTATACATGAGGAAAGTGTACATATAAAACACCCATGGAGTAGGCATGCTCAAAACACATAAGAAACACGTAAGACACGAAGCAGTTAAAGGCACACTCATAAGAATGCAATGTTTGCCTAACCAATTCAATTTTTTATTTATTTGAGAAGAGACTGGAAGAATTAGTCCTAACTGAGTAGTTGTTTTGTCCAACAGGCTGGCAGAATCATGCTCTGATACCACTGTAATGTCCCCTAATTAGTTACACTTTAAGTTAATCTAAATTTGGCCAAATCTATAAATAGGTAATTGTGTTTTATAGGTGTACCTTTGTATACTGTTTTCCTGCAACAAAATTAGAGAACATATATGAAATAATACTTAAACTAAAAAATGAACTATATTAAATGATATCAAATTTGCTATATTAATGGTTGTTAGAATTATAATTGTGGGATATAATCTAAGTTATTGGTTCAGGTTCGAAGAACCTGGTACACCGGTACGGCAAAATTTTGAAAAGGGGTTTGGGTTCGTTAGTACAAAAACATGTAAATTATATATATATATATATATGCAGTGCCCCTCGTAGGGTCCCGGGGCAGCGCCCAAGGCGTGCTCCCTATCGCTGTAGAGGGCAGGGTCGAGGGGTTGTTCCCCCACTGCCAACACCAAATTACAACCTTCAAATCCACACAGAACTCCATGGCGTGCATCAATTTTCTGCTTTTTTAAGATGTCAAGAACAAGGCCAAAGAAGTCAAAATTCTGATCAAGGTGCATTCTCCCAAATGGGAATTGTGATTTCTGACTTGTTCTTTCATAAATACTTGTGCTTCTCTCTTGGTTGTAAGATGTATAGGTGTGTGGCTTGAGACATAGGGTCATTTTAATTTTTTATGTGGTGGATTTCAAAAAAAAAATTTGGCAAAAAAAAAAATCCATTTTTGGATTGTCAGACCCCTGGGTTCATCTTGGGTCCTCTTGGGTTCAACCCTGGGTTGTCTTGGGTTCTCCCTAGTTTGAACCAGGCCTATGAACCACACATATTGTCTGAACCACAGGTGAACAAGACCCAAACCCCGAACTAGGACCGTACTGGGCCAGTACCAAGGGTCTAGGGGGCCGAACCCAGTAACTCAGGATATAATCATATTATTATATTTCCTAAATGAGATCAGATTATTATATAAAGTTAGTTTGTAAGTTAGTTACTAATCAATTCCTTTAGTCCATTAGTTGGATAGGGTGTCCTAGAAACCATCCGTCCTAGGCCCAAGGGTAGAATACCATATCCCCCTTGGCTCCATATGGTAGGTGTTAGGCATCCATCATGGAGTGGCGTACCCAGCAAGGTGTTCTATCACTGTTCCCCCTCATCACAACTGCCTTCTTTCTTAAGCCCAAGAGAAGATGCTTCACCCGTCTTGGCTCCATGTGGCAGGTGTTAGGCATCCACTATGGAGTGGCATACTTAAGAGAGTCCATCATTTACAATGAACCTTTTGTGATATTCCAATGAAGTCATATTTTTCATTCATTTGAACTAATTATGATAATTAATTTGTACTTGACATAGTTATTATATTTCATCATATTATATTGCCTTAGTGTCTTATATCAAATTGTTAACAGTTATTTTTGTTAGTATTACTTTAAATCAGAATTATTCATTAATTGTTATTGTTGTATTTTATGTTATTAGCATGGTACAATATTATAGCAACTTATACAAACTGAATTTGATTGCCTTATTCGTTCTGAATTCATTAACAGATATATATGTGTGTGTCTTATGTCTAATAGTGTTCTCATGTATAATCATTTTAATGCTATTTTAATAATTATACATTATTTGCTTCTGAACTTTATATCATATTAATTCCATTAATTTAATTAAGACCATATAAAATTATATATATATAATATCAGCTATTATATTCCATTACAGGCCCTCTTCTCTTTTATTATCCTTGCTGGCAGTTTACATTTCTCTATCCTTGCTGGTAGATCTGACTTTCTTGTTCCCCTCCTGTATTCTCCCTATTCCCATTTGCACAAGGGGGTATTTATCCTACCTCCCCATGTGGTGAAGAGCCACAATGGTCTCCTAATAGGCAGCACCCCCCTTTTTGAATAGTTGATGTCCCTCTATTTCTGATGGCTCTTTTCAAGAAGAGCATCGCTTCATATAAAACCCAATTTGGTACTATTCAAACCACCCTTTAAAGAATGGTTATTAGGCCTTGGTAAATATAGAGGTTAATTGGTTAACAGAAATAATATAAATTTTAATACAAATCACCATTATAATATAATGTGTATTGCTAATATAATAAAATCATTCAATAAAAAATGTAAATTGATAATATAATATTATTTATTGTTAATATAATAACATCATTCAATATAAAATGTAAATTGATAATATATAATATTATTTTAATGTTATTATGATATAATATAATTTTGATATGTTTTTAACATATAATTTTATATGGCAAAAACTATATTAATTATTTCTACTATAAATGTGGGGACATGACAGTCTTCCCTTCCCCAGATTGCTTTTCCTCAAGCAATTTCAAATTAGGGTGATCACAATGGTAGTGCTCAAGATGACTCTACTCTGATATTACTACATGTTGTAGGTTTGAATTAAGGCATATATGCTTTTACCTTGAGTGTGAGTTATAACCAATAGTGGGAAATTTGCATGATTTAACTAAAGACAAACCTGCTCTCTTCTAGAGGAAAGGATCAAGGCCATCCAATTGTGTTTGCAAAAACTGGTTAGTTGGCAATATGACGATTTGAAAAATGACCTTAATTGTGAGATTATCATGCTACCTATGCCTTATAGAATGGGGCCCTTAGAAATTTGTTCACTGAATATTGTTGTTTTGTATGGTAGTTGTAGCCTAACACCATTGCTCGAGATATGATAAAATGCAATAACATTTGTAAAGGGGTTTGATATCATGGAAGATGATTATGTTCAGTCACGCGAGGTACAAATTTTGAACATAACAATTTGTGATAAGCAGTTTGCGAAATGATAAATACTATTTTTGAGTATCACTTCTGATTGCAGGAGTTATTGTAAGGAAACCACAAATGATGATTTTACTCTATCATTACATACTGTTCATGAGAGGAATACACATATGAGATATGTCTAAATTTATTGATTTATAATTTGTTGGATGAATATGTCTGAATCCCCAATTAGAGGGATAAATTTCCCAAAATGTAGAGGTTGTATTAATTAGAGAATGTGCAAGATGTTTGATCTAGATGACAATATGAAAAGTTAATAATAATAACTTGGCTTAATCTTAACATCCATAAAGAGTATGTATTAATATTGGAAAATGTTTAGTCAATGAGAAATTTTAGTGGGCAGAGTGAATGTCACTAACATCATAGTTACCAAATAGAGGTGGGTAATGAATAAGATCTCAATTAATTAAGTCTGGTATCACTCCTTCATGTCGTATAGTCCGTAACCATATAGATTGTTATGATTGGATATTGACGTATTGGTAACTTCGGTGGTAGATTGGTATTAAATATATCATGAATAAATTGAACATGGCTAATATTATCTTTGTCTGACTACATTCTCAACATGTTTTCTTTCTCCTCTTATGATGATTTATGGGCAAAATCTCTATACTCATCAAGTTCTTATATTATCACCTCATGGTTTGAGCAATTGTACTCTTACACATTCTTCCTTCCTATATTACTCTTACACATTCTTCCATCCTATAGATATTCATAGTATCGTCCTATTTCAGTAATCCCTATGTTGTCCTTCCCATGTTATTAGGAGTATGAAACCCATGTTGTAATGCCCCGCCAGGAAACCCCTAAGGGTTTAAGTTAAAAACACTTGAATAGAGTGTAAATATTTTTTTAAAAAAAAATAATAATTAAGAGCGTTAATGAAAAGTTACAACATTAAGATAATTTGGAGTTATCTAAAAACTTAGATAACACAGCGGAAGACTAAACGATCCTAAGGAGTTTCCCAACGCGATTACATAACCTTACACCTAACTCAACTTGCGTCAAATGATCCATTAATCTAGATATCCTAATTGTGAGGTAATGCATAAGACATGATTATATATATGTTCAATGATTTGATATCTTATAATTTTAGGAAGTGTTCATTTACTTTGGGTGGTTAGGAGGCCATCGTGAGGTTATTTACTCAATGCACAATAACACCTAATTAATTTAAGAGGCCTTCCTTAAGGTTCAATGCAATTAATATAACGAAGTTCATTCTTTGGTTTTTAAGATAATCACCCACAACTGATATCTTTCTTTATAATTAAAAGTATGGCTAATAAGATGAGATTCGTTCATTCAGGATTAAACTTCCATTAATAGAATGAGGTTCCCTCATTAAAGTTAAAGCATCACCAACTAGAAAGTCGTAGTTCTTTTAAGGAGGGTAAAATGTAATTAGTCATAGGGTTCATTCATTGGAGTTTTAATAATGCTAATAGATGGACTAAATTCATTAAGATGAAAATGTATTAAGAACACATGAGTTATTCCTTTAAATTAAAATATAGTTAGCAAGATGATATTCAACATTATAGGATTAAAATACAAGTTCATAGTGACATTCTTTCTTTAGGATTAGAATATAACCATCTTATTGCATGTCACTCCTTTTAGTTAAATGAAGTTAATATGAGAGAGATACTTTTACTAAGATTTAATGTATAAACAACTAATTGAATCCTTCCCTTTTCAGTTCTTTTTCTTTAGCAATCATAAAGAATTTCATTTATTTGGGTTATAATTATGGAAGGCTAGTTGAGTACATCCTTTGTATAAAATTAATCTGATAAAGATTATTTTTTAAGATTAAAACATAAACAACTAGGTAAATTCATCTGATAAAGCGAAATATAATTAACATGGCGATACTCATTTACTAAGGTAAGAAGGTAAATACCCATATGAGGTTCATCCTTTTTAAATTTCAATCTAAGAATAATAACATCAATTCTAACTTTGTTTACCATTCACATTCGTTCATTTTACATGTAATGCCCCGCCAAGAAACCCCGAAGGGATACGCCAAAACACAAGAATAGAGGGCAATAATTTTATTTTTTTTAAAGATACACCACATAAGATACAACAAGATATCAAAGATTCAGAATTACATAGCGGAAGACATCAACTAACACCTAAAGAGTTTCTCAACGAGATTACTTAACTTCCACAATTCACTTAACTCACACAATTAGTCCAATAAGCTAATTATCGTAATAACGAGATAATTCTTAATCAGGATAATTTCTTTCAGAAGATGGAAAAATAATTCACAAGCAAAGATTCGTCCATTAAGATCTATTCATAATCTTCATTCAAGCTTTTCATTTAAAATTACCAGCCATACATCTAATATTCTAACACACTAGAATTTCATCATAAACATATGAGATCTTTTCAAGCATACTTAATTTCCTTAACAACAACTGAATATATTCCATTACTCTAAGTTATATTCTTTCATATTCCAATATATTGCATTTTAAAAGACGATTGCATACATGCATCTACGATAAATCTCATCTAAACCACTTATGCATTCGATCAAAATGGCATTCAAGAAAGAACCGCATATAACCATTTAAAGTTAATTCCATCTTATCCACTTATGCATTCTAACGTAAGCAAATCATACATGATAAAGCTGAATAAAGGAACATAAGAGAATAACATCACATAACACCATAATGATCTCGGAGTTCACCCCTAAAGGGCTACATCTCCAGGTCTGCTCAACTGCAAGACCCCTCAGATAAATAATAAAGTTAAGAATACATGAGGTTACACCTTTACAATCTGGCCATCAAGGCAAATTATAAACAATATACAAACGACCACATCGGTCAAATAATACATAAACGATCCTTGAAAAGGAAAGGATCTAGCTGAACATAATCAAAGCTAAAACAAAGGTCCAGAAGAGCATCCATAAGATTGAGTCTTCACCACCCAAGGTCTAACATGAAAACGATACTCACAAGGGCATACACAAAAGGACGACCCACAAAGGTACTCCTAACAAGACAAAATGACAACACACTAGCGAACGTAGGGACAAGTGTCATCACACAACCTGGTACGGTTACCATGGTAGGTCTTCATAGGTCCCGGCCCCATACATTGGGTTACCCTGGCAACCTAATCTGAGCCTCCGGCCCATCCAAGCCTCATGTGGACCCACACATCCTCTCGTGAAGACAAGGATGATGGTTTGCCATTTCAGGCCTTCTCACAACATGTCGAGTCTGTGTTAGCACTCGTCCCATGTGTGAGGCACAATTATCTTACTTAGATATTACATTCTAATCTACTGATAGGTTATCACTTATTAGACTCACTTTCGATGGGTTACCCAGCAGCCACTTTGGGCGTGGCCCCCAATAGAAAGCCACTTTCCCATACGACACTAGACTACACTCAGATGAACTCAAACCCAAGGAATACACATGGTCCAACGAACGGAGTTCAAGAAGGAGGGACCAACCATCTGGTCAAACATGACTCATCATTTGACACCCACACAAAGGATATGACCAAATACGACACTACCACAAAACAACAGTCCACACGGAACCGAGGACTGAAACAGGTACCCCAAATCATTCCATACGACAGGGTCCTAACAAACAAAGCATGACTTGCCATTTCATAATCAAAAGTGAAAACATAAATTAAACTTGCATAGGTAACATTCAACAGATACAATCTTTCTGAATTGATCCAAACATTAAAGTCGATCAAGTTTTCTACATGATCTATGTTTCCAAAATACACTAGCAGGAAAACATCATTACAAGGTGAATACAAAATCACAATTTGCAATCGTACCATTGTCTATTTCTCAAACAGAGGGAAAATATAAGTTAACCATTCATTTTACCAAATGAGAACATCAGTAACGAAACAATTTTCCTAAATGGTACTTAATTAAATTTCCAAAGGCATATTGTTTAAATTCCTAATGTCCAATGGTTAAATATTCATTTCTAACATCTCCAGATGGCTTAAAACATTAAAATCTTCAAACAATATATATTCGTGAATAAAGTATGTTTTAACTCAAAAAGGTTCTCCAATATAACAATATTTCATCCTTCCAAAATACACACAATTAAAATTAAATCTTGCATAATAATCTAACAAAAAAAATCATCAGCATATATATATTTATGCCACATTACTCATAATTAAAAACTTAATTAAAAATTTCCATTAAATAATATTAAAAAATATTATATATTTTTTTTTTGAATAAAAAAAAAATATACATAAAAAAAAACATTTTTAAAAACTAATTTAACAAAAACCATTTAATATGGGGGGGGCGGTGAAGGCCGGGCCCACCTCCCAACGCGGGGGTTGGGCGAGCCAAACCCCAGCCGCAGAGAACCTTGGCGGCGGCGCCACTGCGATGCACGCAGGTTCCACGGTGCCTTGCGGCCGCCGCGGCCCCTGCGGCCATCGCAGTGAGCCGTAGCCACTGCGAGCGGAACAAGGTGCGGGGGAGGGGCGGAGGAGGTGGGTGGAGCTCCCCTCCCCGCCCTCCAAACCCCAACCAATGAAACTCTATATTTTTTTTCGCACAGGTCGATAAAAATATATATATTTTTTAAATTTAATGCATAGTCCGAAACTCCAAAAAAAAAAAAACGCCAAAACGAGTTGTTGTAAATTTCGATTTAATACAAGTTCAGGTTAAAAAGAAATATGCTTTGGTATTATCTCATTTTTGATGGGTATTCATTTCTTCATACACAAATGGGTTTCAACACCCAAGATAGATTGAGGAATATCAAGCTCCCAATAAATTTATTTTTATTTAAAAAAAACCAGACATGGCAAAAAGAACCATTTAACACAATGATTTAACTATGTAATTTTCTTGAAGAACACAAGCTAAAAGCATGGTTCTAAACCCACAATTCCAAATTTCAATCTGATAACAATTTTAAAAAGATTGGATTTTGACAACAAGCAATTTTATTCACCCAACAGACCATTTCCATAACAACAAGGGAGGAAAGAAGGTAATTCCTACCTCCATACGCATTCCTGGAAGAACTTGAAGGAGAGCCCAATCCTACAAGATCCAGAAGAACTCCTTCCTTCCAAAACCCCCAAAACTTTTTTTTTTTTTTCATCCAACCAAAAAAATTTCTCCAACAAAAGAATTTTACAAAAACATCCATCCCCAAAATTTCCCAAAATTTAGGTTATATGGAAGAGTTGACCAAAATTCCATTTTTGGAATTAAAATTTTTATTTAAAAATAATTCTCAAAATTAATTCTTTTCTAACTATAACAACAATTAAATTGCTTTCCAATTAAAAATTGATTTTTCTCATTTAATTCAATTAACCCTTTCTAATTTCAAAAGCCAACAGAATACAATTAAATCTATGGCAATTAAATACAAAACTTTCTTTTTCAATAGCATAAACAAAATGCATTTAATATTCAAAATCAACTATTTAATTGAACTTGCTCCCAATTTAAATCGAGAAATTCAAATCAACGATAATTCACATAAAGAAATCTTGATTAATTTAGTCCATTAATCTTTAATGCACGAACACATATTTAATCAAATTAAATACTTAAGTACTAATTAATCAATTTAACCATACACACCAAGCACGCAAACCGAGAAGGTCAACCAAACAGACGACTCGCAAACCCGAACAAAAAGGGATTACCGACGGCGACTGATGATGCTCACTTGAGCACGGCTAAGGTCAACTAGGGTCTTACGACCACCTAATCCAACTCTAAGGATTAAAGAGGTACACTCAAACCTGCAAATCGAGGTGAAGACGAACCTCGCACTCATGCGGCGTTGTACCTAAAATCTCCTGCAACCAAGAGTCATACATGCATACATATATAAACTTAATGAAAGCGTTAGCCCGATATTAATACCATGAAATAGGAACACTAAACAACTTGCATACAACTAGTGTGAAAATCACATCAACAACTATGCATTAAATCAAACATCTGACTATAATCATTATATTAAAATTAACTAACCAAGATTAAACCAAGATTAGAAATTGATTGGGGCAGGGGTACTACATTACATGCTTAATAACAAGATAATCCAATGATGTAACCCAGCAAGATTCTTTCCACTATTACTACTTTTAATTCACATTATAAAAATACTTTTCCCATAATCTTAATTACAATCTTTTATGAACCTGATTACTACATTTGTCAAGATGAATAATTTTATGCACTTTGATTTAAATTCATTAAATTCACACCATACACTTATACAAGATATCCGCCATACATGATAACTTAAAGCATGAAACAAAGGAAGCTAAAACATCGCATAACACAGATATGATCTCGGAGACACCCCTAAAGGGCTACATCTCTGGGTCTGCTCAACTGCAAGACCCCTTTGGCATTATATCATTAGGATTACATAATTTATAAGTCTTTTACATCTTTGCCACTTAGGCGAACACAACCAATATACAAATGACCACTTGACCCACACATCCTAAATGATTTCCACGTAGAGGCAGAACCAACTGAGCATACTAAAAAGGCAATACAGGATTCATTGCCCAATGGTACTCTATTTAGAGGCCTAAGACTTAAGAGGTGCCCCACTTTCAACAACAGTTTCCAGACAAATACATCAAGGTTTGCCATTACTTTAGCAAAGCAAATACAGAACTTATACTCACAGACTTTCCAATTCGATACGTTACCAAACTCCCATCCATTCTTCTAGCATATCAAGGAAGTAATAATAAAATATACGAAGGTAATTTAGATTCATATTTTCATACTCTCCTATACTTTAGTTTTCATTTCTAAAATTTCCGAAAGATCTTAATTAATCAAATCGAAAGACATTTTTTTTTTTTTTAAGGAATAAAAACATCTTATTAAATTATATTTCATAGCGTTAACAATAGTGTTATATTTCAAAGGCTTCAAATAAAGGCATTATTCGATCTCCTTACCAAAGATTACCTTTCCTATTAAAATGAGTACCAAATTTAAACGTTCGTTGATATAAATTTAATAACCGAAGATCAATAAATTATAATTAATTCACAACTTGAAATGAAGTATGCAATCTCCATTATATATATATATATTTTTATATATTTTAGCCACTAAAATCTAAATTTATATAACATAGATCTTCTACAAATTCATTATAAACTCCCCCTTTTTTTTTCTTTCTCTACAAATACCCCATGGCATTTTCCTTTTTTTTTTTTTTTTTATAAACAATAATATTATAATATATATTTTTTTTTGTTTTAAAAAAAAATGTATATAAAAAAAAACATAAAACAATTTCCATATGTTATTATGGAACCCTACCTATGGGCCCCACCTCCCATCTCGGGAGTGGGTGGAACCCACACGCGGGTCCCTGCGGCCCACAGCATGGACGCAGATCCCTGCGAAACCACACTGTGGTCGCAGGTTCCCTGCGGCCCACAGCATGGACGCAGGTCCTTGCGAGCCACACTGTGGTCGCAGGTCTCCCTGTGGCCCACAGTGTGGACGTCGGGTTCCTTGCTGCCCACGTTGTGGACACAGGTCCCTGCGGCCCACAATGTGGTCGCAGGTAGACTGCGAGCTATGGCGGCGCCGCGGGGAAGGGGACGGGTTGAGCTTTGGCTCCCCCCCCCGAAACCCTAACTTTTCCCCTTTTTTTTTTTGTTTAATTCTTTTTTGTAAGCAATTTTTTTTTTAATACAGCCTAGCCCGACTCAAGCTGATTTTTTTTTTCTTTTAAAATCACATAATAAAATAGCTAAAATGACATAAAATCCCCATTGACCATTTATCACAGACCCATCCATTTTCCAGATTTTACCCAAAACTTCATTATGGGAAAAATATTTCCTCATCAAGTTTAAAACCACAAAATCTATTAGAACAAAGACTTGATCCTAGAACAACCAAGCTTAAAAGAAAGCTGAAACTAAACCTCAAAACATTCGTGGGTAATACCATTTTTTTGTATTCAACAAATAAATAAAGGAGTAGATTCGAATCCTACCTTATAACGCATTCCGATCAAGAATTTTGATGAAGAGATCCACCTGCAACTCCAAGCCAATCTCCCATTTTCCAAATTTTCCCCCCATCTCCATTTTTTTTCCAAAACAAGCTCTCAAGAAAGAACCCCCAAAAATATTCCAAAACTAGGTTAAAATGAGAAACCCTATTTTTGCCCTAATTTTCAATTTCAAATTTAAGCATTTATTTATTTTTATTTTTGAAAATAAAAGGAACATGAAAGTGGAAATCATTATTTTCCACTACTCAACAAATCTAACTTGTTTTATTCTAATTAAAATTTACATGCTTCTATTTCTTATTTAATTCTAATTTTCCTCTCTCTAAGTATCAATTTAGGCCTACATTTATATTTTGAACTGTTAACAAGGGTGAGGTATTTAAATTAATTTAAATTTCAAAAATCAATCGTTTATACTATATCAATTTTGCAAGTAAAAAGAATAATAATTTTCTTTTAAATAATAAAATTTATCCTTTCTATTCCAAAATGCGAAAATGATGAATTTATTTCTATTTCCCAAATGACTTTAATTCTTTCCTTTCTAAAACGCATAACTCATTAAATTCGTTATTATTAAAATTAACTATTAAATTGACTCGCTATAACATAATAAAGCGACCTTTTTAAATAAATAACTAATCTAATGAAAGAGTCCTATTTATTCTAATTTCTCAACTATAAATGTGTAAATGAGCACATTAATCCAAGTTAAATACCTTAAGCTTGCTACAATACTAATTAAAGCAATTTCTTTAAATTAACGATTAATCGTATAAAAGAAAACTACCTATTTTAAATTTCTAAATTACTAATGCGTACATCTACTCATTAAATAGAGTTAAATACTTAGGATTACAAACTCCACTTACCCTGTGCATGGAACACAAATCGAGGAAGTCCACCAAATCACACGACATGCAACCCAAATGAAACGAAAGCCCCATGAACCACACATGATGCTCACCTGACCATGGCTAAGGCAAGACGAGAGTTTTCTGACCACCAAATCCGAATTCTAAGGATGAAGGAGGTATACTCAACCCTGCAAATCCCAAAGAAGATGAACCTCGCCCTAGGCGGTGTTGTACCTGCAATCTCCTGCACCCATGAATTCATGCAAGCATGCATATACATATACATATTCAATGAGGGCGTTAGCTCGAGATTTATCAAAAGAGTTAGGAAACAATTACATTTACACAAGAATCGATGCAAGAGCACAATAATAAGTATGCACAATTATTTATATTATCTAAACTACACATTGCATCATGGTTAACCTACCATTCAAGAATGCCACATAGGAAGTCAACCAAGGTCAAACGATTTTTACAAGTCCGACTAGGGTAGGGGCATTACACATGTTTGCGAAAAGAAGGGCCTAGATGATTTAAAAAACTCACCCCATTTATAAGTACTCATAAAGCATACTCATGGAATAACTAAGCATATTCAATCACGTTGAAACATGTAAGATAAGGGGAATTCGTTCAAAACAAAAAGAATTCATGCTGAAAGTACATGAAATAATTGCATAAGATACAAAGCATATCCATGGATGAACACATGGGTGGCAATACACATAGAGGTGGAAGCATACATGAGAAAGGTATACAAAAAGACTTTATGAATGAATCCAATACATCAAGTATGAAGCATACAGATGAATACATAAGGCATGAGTTATACGCACGAATACACGTAAGGTGTAAAGTACAAAGTATACAAATGAATTACATAAGGCAAGAAACATCCATGCAAAACATAGAATATACACATAAGGCACGAATACATGTAAAGCATGAAGTTTACACATGAAGTATACACATGAATTCACTTAACGCATGAAGCAAGTATACATAAGTACCATAAGACATGAAGTGCACACAGGCATGAAATATAATCCAAGAAATTATAATAATGTCCACCATTAACAAAGAATTTGGTTTACACTTATATGATTTATTTCTTCATTTGGCTACAAACACTACATTGTTATTGACATGTTTTTACAATGAGTGTTCATTAACTATGATATCAACTGAAGCTGTTAATACTTAAGAATATAACAACAAATGCCCCTAGAGTAGGGGATTATTCTACCCTATGTAAAGCTGAAAAAATGTTATATATCTTCCAAACTTCAAGTTCATGGACAATCAGATAACTTCATAGACATCTAAAAAGAAAATTAGGAGGACAACTCCTATACTAAATCACCACCAAACAAGATATCAGGTTTTTAAGATCACCACCAAATAGGACACTATTTTGATGTATGAGAGTACACTCATGCAAGAATTCAACTAGATGATTTGTTTTTTCCATTTACCTTATGTTGCTTTGAACTATAAAACCCTACCCACTCCAAATTTATAAATAAGACCTCAGTTATATTCAATAACAAAACCTAAGCCATTGCAAAAATTAAAACCATCAACGGAACTGTAGCGTACAAGTTGGAGCAATCACCAGAAGGAAAGTGTTCAATTCTTGTGGGTTTAGGTCCTCATTGATAAACCCAAGCGAATTGAAAATTGGATACAACCAGAATTATACATCCTCTTGAAAGAGGGGAAAAAAAAAATAGAAGGGGTTTTCGCATACACTAAAACATCATCTAAATCTAAGTTGCAAATACATAAGATTGGATACAACCAGAATTATACATCCTCGTGAAAGAGGGGAAAAAAAAAATAGAAGGGGTTTTCGCATACACTAAAACATCATCTAAATCTAGGTTGCAAATACATAAGAATGATAAATCATGAACCCATACAAATAGGATAATAGGAAAAAGCTTATGACACAAGGAAACATCCTCTAGCAAAAGAAAGTTTTTTCATTCTAAACTGTGTGCATTTTTGCATACAATAAAAATATGAGGAGAAATATGGTGGCAAACCGGGGCAAACTAAAACATTGCACACAAGGAGTGAAACAACATCTTAGGAACACAACCAATTATTTCTCTGCACGTCACTTGTTGGATTTTCCAGCTGTGATAAAAACAGAGATGCATTGTAAGAGATTGACTTACACTTAAATAAGCCACATTGCGTAGATTAGGTATGGGCTGCAGCATTTCAGCGAGGCAGGACGTCGATACAAGGCACCTTTTCTTGAGCTTGGAAATATGCTCATACTTATGCTTGTCATGATACATCTGCAGGCTGTGGTGGAGATTCTGCCTCCTACGCAGGGCTCTCTTTTGCAAATTCTTCTTCTCCTTCTGTTTCTGTTTCTTTGACTCTCCACTGTGTTTTGTGGGCAAAGGGGAGGTTGACGCTTTTCCATCCATAGCTCATAAAAAACAAAGCAGCTACAGACAGTGATCTGCAGATAGCGACTCTTTCTTCTTCTTTGTTTTTTTGTTGTTAAGACATAATTCCCTGGATTTGTCCCTACAATACATTTCTTCTCTCAGGAGTATTTCTGCTAGTTCCGCTTTAAGGGAATTCTCTTCATGGAATTCTTCATTCATCATCCCCTTCTCTATCACTAGATTATTAATCCTATTTAGTTCCTCTTCCACTCTGATTTTTTCAGCAAAGATGTTCTTGAAGGAAGCCACATTCCATATTTTGATCTTGTTTTTGAGATATTTTAACTTTTGAACAAAACAAAAACTAGGAGTGCCTTTAATATCTTTACATTCTTTCCACCATTTTTCCATGTTTTCTTCAAAGTTTGAATCTCTCCACCACATGCTTAAGAACTTGAAGTTTCCTTTCACCTTCATCAATGGTATTGTGCAAGTTAACTGAATCGGGTAATGGTCCGAAAGTGTTATGGGCTAGATTTTTTATTCTAGATCAAAACTACCTCTTATCCAAAATGAACCAACAAATATTCTATCGAATCTCTCAGAAATTCTGCAAAAGTTTGCCCTCCTATTGGTCCAAGTGAAATTTCTAGTTTTAGGAAAAACATCAAAAAGGTTATTATTTTCTACAAAATCTTTGAAATCTTCCATCACTCGGGTATTCATTCTTAAACCTCCACATTTTTCATCATTGTTGAGGATTGCATTAAAATCTCCTGCTACAATTGTTTTCTCTGGATCGAAGATTCTGATCTGATCTGTAATTTCTTTCCAAACCCTTTTCTTTTCCTCTGTCTGTGTCGGTCCATAAACATTGATTAGGGAGAATTCCAAATCTTATTGCAATCTTCTTGCTTTACAGTGCATCCAATTATCTTGCTTATTAATCAATTCTACTGTCACTTTATCTGGATTCCATAGAGTCGCCAGTCCACCCATGGAGCCTTTTGCCTCTTGAAAGACACTATCCCACATCCTACTTAAAGATTTGAAAAAGAAAGCTTTTTCTTCATTAAGCTTGGTCTCTTGCAACATGATGATGTCTCCTGAAATTGTTTGAAAAGCCCTCTTGACCAAGCATTTTTTGTCAGGGGCCAATAGACCCCTGACATTCCATGTTGTTATTTTCATTGATTTCCAAGGGAGACTCCTCCTCCCTTGGTTTTCTTTATGTAATCCAGCACACCAATAATACCCTTCTCTTTGGCTCTATCCTCTCTCTTCTGTTTATTACTTCTTCTGCCCCTTATAGTGTATTAGCGATTTTTATCTACCATTTGAAAATTATTTAATTTTATTGGCTAATATTTTGTTATTTATGGAAAACTAAATATTTTATTGGCAATTTCATAAATTCATTGCCATTTTCGTTATCTATTAATAGCCATTGTTCGTTATCTAATTAATGCAACATCGCGTCGAGTTTGAACTCTACACGCTGTACATATACAAGTTTAGATTATTTTATTTACTTGAGAATAATCACATTTAGAATATTATATATTTTGTATAATATTATTGTATACATTATATAAATTGTTATAGGTATTTTCAATAGTCTTGAGAAAATCTAAAATGATATCAGTTTTAAAGCTATTTCATTTATTAAAATTTATTTTATTTTATTTCAAACTATTATATTTACTATTATTTTATAAAATATAAAAAAACATATTTTATTAAAAGAAATTAATTTTCCTTAAGATCTGTTAATAATTTTTTTTATATTTAATAAATTTTAATTATTAAATAATAGATTCATTTTTTAAAATTTTATTTTAATTTATTTTCAATATTTTTAATTAATTATTTAATTTAAAAAATTATATTTATACAATTATCTAATAATATTAGTGTAGACACCTAAAAATATCTCATTAATTCTACACTAATTATTCATCTATTTAATTAAGTAATTATTTAATTATTTGATTAAGTTAAATATTTATTCTAATTAGAACATTTAACATTTTTAATTATCGAATTCTTATCATTTCATCATTTAATCAATTAACCCTATCTCAATTATTAATTAAATATCAATTATTTAATTAATTGCAAAAATTTCCTTAGTTAAATAATCGTTATGATTTAATTAATTCAATTTCCTATGATTAAATAATTTCATTTCAATTAATTAATTAATTAGTTCTTCCAATCTCAAAATTATAATTCTAATTAATTCCATCTAATTTCATGTCATTTTCCACTAATTCGAATTTCACTTCATTTCAATTAATTTCATTTCTTCCAAATTTATTTTTCACCAAATCTGAATTTCAGTTAATTTCATGTGCATTTTAGCATTCGAAAGTCCAAAGTTAAATCCAAATTGAAAATGAAAATCAAATTCAATTTTAAATCCGTACAACACATGATAAAATCTGAACTGATTGATCAAATATGTTATCTAATTAGTTAACGTAGCTAACTCATCAATCACCCTTTTTAACTCTCAATCACCTTTTTTGAATGATCAATTAATCTACTTATCTCTCCAATCAATTCAGGCATCTGATTCATCAACTCAGTCAACTAGCTAGTCTATTCAGTCTACTAGTTAATCAATTGAGTTGACTCCTCAATCAATTCTATTAACAGATCAATCTAATGAGTTAACAGATCAATCAATTTTAGTTGTCTATCAATCAACACTTGAGTTCAAATTATCACCTTCTTTGTGTTGAAAATATATAAATTCAAGCTCTTTTTCTCAATTCAAGCTAGAATCAGAGTCTTCAAAGTTATTGTCCATCTTATGCAGGAAATCAGTGCAATACCTGAGAGCCACCTACACCAACAATTATGAAGAAGAACAATGGAAGCATAGGTGGAGAATATGGAGTTTTAATTTAGTTTAATCTTTCTATTTCTATCATTTATTTCATTATATAGTGTTTAAAATTAATTTAATTAGTTAAGGATTTTGTGATTCATCCTTTTAGTCTAATTAGCTTGGATTTGATGATTTCATACATGAGAAAAATTGGTGAACTTGACGTGAATCAGATCTAACCTTCCTCTGTTGTTTTAATTGGTCTTGCAAATAGGTGCGTGCACAGAAAACCAGAATCCACAATTGATCAAACAGAAATTTGCAATTGCAAATATTTATCCGCAATTGCCATCAAAATCCATTGCAATTGATAGTAAAATCCACTGCAATTGCTCAAAAAAGGGGAAAATTAATTGTTTATTTGTTGTTTCTTAATTAGTTGATCTTGCACACCTAACCCATAAAAATATTTCAATTCTGAGAATTTTTTATTTTTTGCATAAAATGTGTCTAATCCAATGGTAGGAAAGGTAACCTTCGAAATCTCAAGCGCAAGGAGGGAAAGACAAGATAGGATAGAACAAAGAGCATACCAAAGACTCCTAAAAGAAGATAGAGAGCTTTGAGAAATTGAAGAAAAAGAAGCAATCACCCAATATCATAAAAGCATCCATTGATTCATTGCCAAATACAAATTTTATGATGACATTAATGTGATGGCTCGTGTGATTTTGGATAAAATCATTACAAAATCAAATTTCTATCTTCTATCTTTTGTTGTTGTTTATTTAAAAATAGATAAAAAATTTCTTTTGCATTTAACTGATGAGTAATTAACCTAGTATTGCTACACAATAGCTCAGATATCAATTTGCAATTTCTATCATAGTAATTCGCAATTGCTATTATAGGTTTTTTGCATTCTATCTCTATTTAGTTCTAGTTTTTATCAAGATTGCTCTCTATTTGTGAAAATATATAGATTTTTAATTGAGAAAATTAGGCTGGATAGCCCACCATATGTCTACTAATGTTATTTTCTCTACAAGGTTAGAGTCGAAAAATTCTTTTGGTGTTGTTAAAAAGAACAATACAATTTTCATCATTGCTATGATGGTTAAAATGAACCCCATGCCTTTTTGGAGTAACATCTCTAATGTTTAGAAAACATTGCAATGAAGGTTTAAAAGGAATCATTGTTCTTCCTATCTTCAAGGTGATAGGTCTATTCTCTCCCCTTTTTTGGGTAATCAAAAAGTCATACCCACCTTTTTCATGGTTTATTTCATTTACTACATTAGGATAACACCTTTAGAAGGCTCGCCTCCCAAGTATCCCATAAGGCCAAGTGAGAGGGAATGACCTAAGTGGCAACGGCTAAAGCCAAGTAATCCAAGCCATTCTAAATAAATGTTTATGTGATAAAAATCATATGCGATGAGTGTTACATGTTGTCACAACAACATTATGCCTCCCTCAGTGCCTATACGGTACGTTAAAATCTGTAGAGTGTAACTTCTACAAACTGGGAGACCTCCCTCAACAGAGTGTAAAACAATGCTGATTGTGACCACTCGAATGAAACTCTTTCTAAACACAATAGAAATTAGAAGCCCAACTATGTCATTAACTAGACACTTGGATTATCATAGTGCAAGGGTGGGGAACAATTTCCCCCCAAGACACTCACCATATATCTCCTAGGATAACAGGCCAATGGAGGAGCAATCTTCTTTGGTCTAATTTCCTAAAAAAGGTAAAAAAATGGGCGCACCCTAGGGTGTGACAGGGTTGTTTGAGCTAATGGAGTATCAAGATGTGGTTTGTGGTAATACTTGTGAGCTTTTAACTATTAGGAGAGTTTTCTTGATGTTCTATCGATTGACCAATTACAATGAAAACAAAATGGGGTTTTGAAAAAGACTCCAACATTCATGAGAATTTGAAAAAGTTCTTTAAACAAGTATTATTTCTGTGTTATTATTCTTTGTGATGTGTCTATTGTGTCCTTTGCTACATTTCACCAAATTCAAACATTTTAGAAAATACCAAAAACAAAGTGGAACCTCAACCAGGTTTAGTCAAAACATCAACAAGATCAAGTCCCTCAACAAAGTCAAGTGTCAACATCAACACCACCATCAAACCAAAACTTTTGCAAAATTCAAAGATAAAAAACATGTCTTTCTCAAGTGATCTTAAGTCGTAGACATCTAGTT
The DNA here is from genome assembly GCF_030272615.1 of Cryptomeria japonica. Taxonomy (NCBI): domain Eukaryota; kingdom Viridiplantae; phylum Streptophyta; class Pinopsida; order Cupressales; family Cupressaceae; genus Cryptomeria; species Cryptomeria japonica. The sequence continues at coordinate 465,400,018 of NC_081406.1, read as the reverse complement.
AATGTATAAGTCCTTTAGTGTCATCATACTGCACAAAGTTTTTGCACAAGTCCTCACATCACAAAAAGAGTAGTCTTCAATCAAGTTGCATCCACTCATATAGAATTAAGTATTGCAATAGAGTCTAAGAAACATACCTCAATACATGGGTCTGAAAGTAGATGACAAATTTCCATTTGAGCAACCCGATCTTGAGCCAAACAATGACCAATTAGGAATAATTGATAGTTTGGACGACCTTGCTTGGAAAATAAAAGTTGATCGTGCTCAATATGATATAGTTGAGACCATCATAGATAATGAGATCTAGAAATCTATTCATCTTGATGAAAAATTGAGTAAAAAGATTTTTTAAAAAAAAGGCATCTCAAAAGGAAGCCATCAGACAATTGGCTGAAAAGACTATAGCAGAGTTTCTAAATTCAAGTTAGATTCCTTAAAACAAAGTGTCAATCATTCCTACGTTTTCCATATAGTTTGCATTATAATCTTTAGCATATGGGCCTAAAAGGAGATGAGAAATTCCCATTTGAGCAACCCAATCTAGGGTCAAACAACGTTCAATTAGAAATAATTGATGGTTTAAATTTTCTTGCTGAAAAATTGATAGTTTATCAAGACCAATACGACATAGTCCAAGCTATCATAGATGAGGAAGTTTGAAAGTCAATACAAATTGACATAAACCTCAAAAATCAAATCAAAGAAGAGGAAGATTTTGAAGCATTTCAGCAATACACTGAAGATCTTGTGTTTGAATTCTGAAATCCTTGATAGCAAGTCTTCACTCATAGATTGCATTGTCTGCATTTTAGTCTTTAGAAAGTCTTAGAAGCATACCTGGTTACATTTAGTTGAGTCTTGCATTCGCATTTTAGAGAGTCTTAAAGAGTCAAGATCATGTTGAAATAACATTCATGTCATTAGCATGTGCTCAAAAGACAAAACATCAGATGGAACCTAATAATGACCCTTCGGTTAACCCAACATGGAATATGAACTTGTCCACAAATCAACAAACACTGGGTTGGAGACCCACAAACTTATCAACAAACATAAACATGATGCCCTCCATTGATGAAATACAACATAATCTAACTAAAAAAGAATTGGAAGCAACCCAACAAGATCTTGCAACACTCTCATCAATAAAGATAGAGAAAAATATCTTGCACGATTAGTCCAAAATGGGGCCAAATTACCTCTAGGAGTGAACATTTCAGCTATATTGCCGCCAGGTGTGACATTGCATTAATTTTGTTCCTTGAGTACCTACTATTACATAGACTCAAGCAACACTTGCAACATCAACCTACGATGTATCTCAAAATACTCAAGCAACTACAACTTCAACACCATCAGCAGTTGCATTGCCAAGTACTAATGTTAAGTCTCAAACAATGTCTAGTGTAACAATGCAAGCTAAAATAGCTCAAAACCCTTCTTCAACAAGTATAACCCAACCTTCAGTTTTAGGTGGATCTACCTACAATGGCTAAAATGTGAATCAAGGGATAACAAGATCAACTCAGTCGAATGTCAATACACAATTTGCATACTTTACACAACCTAGTGGGAATTATGATACACAACTACATGGTCAATCTACATTTCGGAAAGCTCAAGTTACTCCAATATTGTTCCTTTTGTGAGAAATACTCATCAAGTCAGTACACCATTGATGCAAACATAGATCTTGACTCAACAAATGGAGAATCTTCAGAAACAGATGACCAGTATGCAAACAGTTAATGATAAAAGGAGCTATACAATGGAGGACCTTTGTCCATATCCTTTTGACAAAAAGTTATACATGTCACCTTTTCCCATGCATTTTGAAACTGCAAGTTTCGACAAATATAGAGGGAAAGATGATCCTTGAGATCATGTTAGTGAATTCTTCATGATATGTATCGAGGTAGCCCATGATGATACATACTTAATGAGGCTATTTTCCAAAAGTCTTGGAGGAACAACATTAGAATGGTTTTCACACCTCCCACCTAAGATTGCTTCGTGGGGTGAACTGGTTGAGTTATTCATATCAAAATTTGCATTCAATATAGATATTCTAGTTACCTTGATATATTTATGTGCAACAAAGAAAAAGAAAGTAGAAACATTTACTACATTCTTGCAAAGCTGGAGAGGTTTATATTGCAGATGTCTTATTTACATCCCTGAAGTTGAGAAAGTAGACATGGGTATGAAAGTAGATGACGAATTTCCATTTGAGCCTGATCTTGGGCCAAACAATGACCAATTAGGAATAATTGATAGTTTGGACGACCTTGCTTGGAAACCTGCATGCAAGAAACCTGTCATAGAGAAAGAGAGAGAACGAATACAAGGGTTTTGGCTCTGACAAAGTGAAAGGATTTATTATCAGAGAAAAATGAATCAAGAATATGACAATAATACAAGAGATCAATCCTTATAAAGGAGATCAACACCGAAAGGAAAACCTAACCCTAAGGTGAGAGCATTTAATAATTAAATATTAATTATTAAATGACTAATGTATGCATAAAGAAAAATCTTAAGAGGAGAGTAAAGTTAATTAATTACTTTACTCTAACACCCCCGCTTAAGATGAGCTACAATGCAGCTACAAACAATGCAGAAGAAAGCAAAGGAACTACAAAGCAAAAGATGGTCCTGGCAACAAGGCCTGATCAGGTACCCTAATACAAGAAAATCTCTATAAAGCAGAGTAAAGGAGAAAACCCAGTGGGAAAAAACTCCTCTCCAAAAAGAGATACAGAAACATGCTAAAAAGAAAACATGAAGGAAGGAAGGCCTCACTGAGACCCCCCAAGGACAACTTCCTTCACCCCAAGCATGGAGCGCAACTGAAGATAGTGCGGAGATGCCAAAGGTTTAGTGAAGATGTCTGCAACTTGCTCCTCTGTAGGAATATACTCCAAGATGAGAGAACCATCCTGAATCAACTGCTTGATGAAGTGCATGTGGATTTCAATGTGCTTTGTCTGCTGATGCTCCACTAGGTTGCAAGAAATGTGAATGGCACTCTGATTGTCACACCAAAGAAGAGTGGGACAATCTAGAGGAAACCCAAACTTTGTCATCAACTGCCGAAGCCATAAAACCTCCTGATTGGCTAACACTGCTGCACGGTACTCAGCCTCTATAGGTGATAATGCAATAGCAGACTGCTTCTTGCAAGACCATGTAATAGGACCAGAACCAAGGCAAAAAATGAAGCCAGAAGTAGACTTTCGATCATTGACATCACCAGCCCAATCAGAGTCAGTGAAGCCAATGGTGTGAGGGGAGCCTGAAGTGTAGTGAATGCCATAATGTGTGGTGCCCCGAATGTACCTCAAAAGATGTTTGGCTGCTTGCCAATGGCTCTCATGAGGATCATGGGAGAACCGAGAGACAAGGCCAATCGCAAAGGAAAGATCAGGACGAGAATGTGTCAAGTACAACAAACTGCCAACCAACTGCCTGTATAAAGTGGGGTCTACTGAAGGAGTAGAGCAAGTGGAAGACAAAACAACACCTGACTGAAATGGAGTTGGGGCAGACTTGCAATCAAGCATGCCAAATCGCTGAAGCATATCAAGATCATAATTCTCCTGAAATATGGAAATCCCATCCGAAGACTGAATAACCTGGAGACCTAGAAAGAAGTGCAAGAGACCAAGATCTGTCATCTCAAACTGCTCCATCAAAGCTCTCTGAACACTCTGAATCATGGAGGATGAGCTACCTGTAAGAATGAGACAATCTACATATAGCACAAGAATCAAAATATCACCCTCCTTATGCTGAATATATACTGTGTGATCGGAATGATAGCGTGTGAAATGAGAGGAAAGCAGGAAAGAGTCCATCTTCTCATACCAAGCCCTAGGGGCTTGTTTGAGACCATACAATGAACGACAAAGTCTGCAAACCAAAGAAGTGTCCTGCACAAATCCCTGAGGCTGGTCCATATAGATCTCCTCATGTAGGTCTCCATGCAAGAAGGCACTCTTCACATCCATCTGAAACACTGTCCATCCCTGAGAAGCTGCAAGTGAAAGTACCAGGCATATAGAATTCATCTTGGCGATAGGAGCAAAGGTCTCAGAGTAGTCAATACCCTCTACCTGAGAAAACCCCTTCACAACAAGGCGGGCCTTATACTTATCAATAGAACCATCTACAACATACTTGGTACGATACACCCACTTGCACTGAACCAACTTTCTTCCCTTAGGAAGAGGACAAAGATCCCAAGTATGATTCTTCATCAAAGAAGAATACTCCTCATCCATGGCCCTATCCCACTCAAGGTGTCTTGTCGCCTCTGAAAACTTTTGAGGATCATCTGAAATGGCATGACTCAAAAGACTAGAACCAGATGTCTGAGCATGAGTGCAACGAGTATCTGAAGGATCACCTGCCAAAGAAACAGCTGCATCAACAGTATCATGGGCCCACTTCGGCAAAGATGGAGCAATTGGTGGTGGTGGAGAAGGTGGATCATCATCTACATCATCCTCAAGAGATAAGTAATCCTTCAGAGATGAAGAGGAAGGAGTAGGCAATGAGGGAGAAGCTGGGGATGGAGAATCCATCTGAGGACAACACTCATCAAACTAGACATCCCACCAAAATAGGACCTCTCTGGAATCAGGATCAAACAACCTGTATGCCTTAACATCCTCATAGTAGCCAACAAATATGAGTGGTTGGCTCTTCCTCTCCATGGCATTCCGTTGAGCATCAGGAATAAATGCCCAAGCCTCACTACCAAAAACTCAAAATGTAGAAACATCAGGCTTGACATGGGTCCAAGCCTCCTCAGGAGTCATATGTCGCAATTCCTTATGAGGCATCCGATTCTGAATATAATTGGCACAATTGACTGCCTCAGCCCAAAATGAAGAACTCATAGCTCGTGATTGTATGATACAATTTGCCATCTCCTGTAAGGTTCTGTTCTTTCTCTCAGCAACACCATTCTGCTGAGGGGTGTAAGGAACTGTAAACTGATGCTGTAAACCATGCTCAGTGCAAAAATCTCTGAAAGCCTGATTTACATACTCCCCCCCATTATTTGTGCATATCCTCCTGATAGAAAGTCTAGATTGCTTCTCCACAAATGTCTTAAAAATCCTGAAGGAGTCAAAGACATCCAACTTGTACTTAAGAAAGTACACCCATGTATGTTTGGAGAAGTCATCAATAAAAGTGAGCACATAACAGGCCCCTGAAAAGGAAGGATTCGGAAAGGACATAAGATCTCTATGTATCAACTCTAGGGCTGCCCTAGCACAAGAGGCTTGACCCTTAGGAAAAGGATCTCGATGATGTTTGCCAAGAACACAACCACAACATACACCATCCATACAAGAAATCTATGGAAGCCCAATCACAAGTGCCTATGTACTCATCTGCTGTAGATATCTATAATTGACATGGCCAAAACGCTCATGCCAAAGCCTGCTCACTCAATCTGCATGTGCTATAAGAGAGGAACCAATAGTGTGTGAACTCTCAAAGCCATCAAAACTATATAAGTGAGATGCAGAATCCACACTCCCAGTAGCCACAACCAAGTCAGGATCATGAAGATCTTGAATAACCACATCATGAGGTGAGAACTCAACTGTTTTACCAGAGCCAGAGTGGCAAATCTGATAAACGGATAGAAGGTTTGTCGAAATGTCAGGAACCAAAAGCACATCCTTAGGACAACCATCATCCAATGAAACAGTACTGAAACCCTGAATGGAAAGTTGTGTTGAGTCACCAACTACAATATGTCTAGTGCTTGTAGGAGCAAGAGAGGTGACTAAATCCTCTGTGTGTGTCATATGGTGAGAGGCACCAGAATCTAAAATCCAAGTGGATGCTGAGGACAATGCTTGTGCAGAAAGAGCATGACCTTTCCCTATGGGCTGTGAAGGAGGCTGAGGTGCACTGATATTATGCTGCTGCATGGCTTCCTCCAAAGCCTCTAAACGTTTCCAACACCTGGAAACGGGATGTCCTTCCTTGCCACAAAAACTGCAAGGATCACCAGATTTCTTCTTAGTCTTGGAGGAAGACTCACCAGACTTTGAAGATTTGCCCTGTTTAGAATTGGACTGTGGTTTTGAATCAAAATTAGGTTGTGGCTTGGAGGGCTTCTCACTAGCCTCTGAATCTTTCTTACGCTTCGGTTTCTGCTTCTGTTTTCCTTTGGAGGACTGGGCTACCAATGCTTGGTTCTGTGAACCTAAAAGTGAATCCAACTGCTTAAGCTTAGCTTGCTCACGAGTCAGACGATCACAAAAGACCTCAAAAGAAGGCATGACATGTTGAGCACCCAAGGCATCCATGGTGGAATAGAAGGTCGAAGAGAAGATCTAAAATGTACCCCGAAGCTTGGAGAGGATCAGGAAAATGCACTCTGTATCAGTCTTAGTCTTACCACAACCCTACAAGATAGATCTTTGTTATTTGAACTTCATCAGAAAGTCCTCAATAGAGGGAAATGAATCAGGTACGAAGGAAGTTAACTCTGCCTCAAGCTGCAAAGCTCTGAACTCGTTGACAATACCAAACAGTCCTTCAAACTTGGTCCAAATGGCTCGAGGAGTGAGACAACCCTCAATATGAAATTAGAGACTGTCGAAAATGTGTAAAACCATCAATCCCATAGCCTGATCCATATTGTTCCTGTGCTGCATAACCTCAAAGGGACATGTCAACTGAGGTTGAATCTCATCCAAATAGGACCATAACCCTCTGGACTAGAGAAGAGTCATCATGCAACCCTTCCAAGTGTGGTAATTATGCGGTGTGAGAGATTCAATAGGTCTATCTGCCATCCTGTGAACTGTGCCTCAACTACTCTGAATTTTTTTGAGTTATTATTAAGTGGTCTTTCAGAACTAGATAGAAGATGCAGAAGGGGTTTGATTGTTTTGTTTAGTGTTTGTAGATTTTGGTTTTCTGATGTAAATAACAGAAAGCAAGAAAAAACAAACACCCCCCCACAATGCAAAAAACTAATCCCCAGTACAAACTGAAAGCCGGATAATGATAGAAAGTAGTAACGGGTTGAGACAAAATATTGAGCACCTAAAGAATTTACTAATGAAATAGACAATAGATCTGGAAAGAGCATAGAACCACCTTTCTGACGCCTATTCGCTTTCGAAAAATGGAGCAAAAACGAGCAAGTTATGCCCCTCGGAGTGCAAAAAGGCTCATCGGATTTTGACTGCAAAAAAATGCAATCAAATTGGAGAAATAGGAAAAAATTCCTACACCATTAGAACGGTCTCAGAGTCAACTTTCCAACGCCTATTCATTTTTGAAAAACGGAGATCGGACGCCCAAGTTATGCTCGATTTTGTAAAAAAGCTCCAAAAAAGCCCAAATAGGCCCTTATAGCCCTCAAGGGCTTAAAAAAAGGAAGCCCCTAGTCTGCTGGGCAACCAGGAGCTGACGTGGGGACTGGCGGTGCGGGGGCGGTGTAGGGGTGGCGTTGCTAGATCCGATGGATGGTGGGCGGCGAGCGAGCGGCGAGTGGGCAGCGCGTGGGCGGCACGTGGTGGCTGCCTGGTCGCGGCCGGTGGTTACCGCCAGCGGCGGTGGCCGAGCGGTGGCCGCTGGGCTGCGCACCAGCGGAGCGTGCTCCAAATGGGCTATGCCCGTGATTATCAAAAATATGCCATTTTTTTATTTTTTATTTTTTTTTTATTTTTTCGCCTCGTGCTGCGTGCCCTAGGGCCGTACGGCCTTGGGGCATAAAATTTTTTTGCCTTCTGGAGCAACTGTGTCCAAATCGGATGAATTTTATATGAAAATAGGGGTTTTTGGGTGCTACGAGCTCAACGGTGAGGTCTGTTTGGGCTTAAAGTGCACCGAAAAAAAATACCCCCTATTCCAAAATAAAAACAGAAGACAAACATAGCTCTGATGCAACCAAAACCTAGATCTCAAAATCTTTCAAAAGTCTGAACAAGCTGCAGCAGATCTAGCTCTGATACCATGTAGGATTTGACAAATACAAATCCACAAAACCCAAAGAAGCCTGCATGCAAGAAACCTATCACAGAGAAAGAGAGAGAACGAATACAAGGGTTTTGGCTCTGACAAAGTGAAAAGATTTATTATCAGAGAAAAATGAATCTAGAATATGAAAATAATACAAGAGATCAATCCTTATAAAGGAGATCAACACCGAAAGGAAAACCTAACCCTAAGGTGAGAGCATTTAATAATTAAATATTAATTATTAAATGACTAATGTATGCATAAAGAGAAATCTTAAGAGGAGAGTAAAGTTAATTAATTACTTTACTCTAACAATTGAGACCATCATAGATAATGAGATTATAAAATAAAAAAAGGCATCTCAAAAGGAAGCCATCAGACAATTGGCTGAAAACACTATAGCAAAGTTTCTAAATCCTCGTTAGATTCCTTAAAACAAAGTGTCAATCATTCCTAGGTTTTCCATATAGTTTGCATTATAATCTTTAGCATATGGGTCTAAAAGGAGATGAAAAATTCCCATTTGAGCAACCCAATCTTGGGTCAAACAATGTTCAACTAGAAATAATTGATGGTTTAAATATTCTTGCTAAAGAATTGATAGTTTATCAAGACCGATACGACATAGTCCAAGCTGTCATAGATGAGGAAGTTTGAAAGTCAATACAAATTGACATAGACCTCAAAAATCAAATCAAAGAAGAGGAAGATTTTGAAGCATTTCAGCAATACGCTGAAGATCTTGTGTTTGAATTCTGAAATCGTTGATAGCAAGTCTTCACTCATAGATTGCATTGTCTGCATTTTAGTCTTTAGAAAGTCTTAGAAGCATACCTGGTTACATTTAGTTGAGTCTTGCATTCGCATTTTAGAGAGTCTTAAAGAGTCAAGATCATGTTGAAATAACATTCATGTCATTAGCATGTGCTCAAAAGGCAAAACATCAGATGGAACCTAATAATGACCCTTCGGTTAACCCAACATGGAATATGAACTTGTCCACAAATCAACAAACACCGGGTTGTAGACCCGCAAACTTATCAACAAACATAAACATGATGCCCTCCATTGATGAAATACAACATAATCTAACTAAAAAAAAATTGGAAGCAGCCCAAGAAGATCTTGCAATGCTCTCATCAATAATGATAGAGACAAATATCTCGCACGATTAGTCCAAAATGGGGCCAAATTACCTCCAGGAGTGAACATTTCGGCTATATTGCCGCTAGGTGACATTGCATTAATTTTGTTCCTTGAGTACCTACTATTACATAGACTCAAGCAACACTTGCAACATCAACCTAGGGTGTATCTCAAAATACTCAAGCAAATACAACTTCAACACCATCAACAGTTGCATTGGCAAGTACTAATGTTAAATCTCAAACAATGCCTAGTGTAACAATGCAAGCTAAAATAGCTCAAAACCCTTCTTCAACAAGTATAACCCAACCTTCAGTTTCAGGTGGATCTACCTACAGTGGCTAAAATTTGAATCAAGGGATAACAAGATCAACTCAGTCGAATGTCAATACACAATTTTCATACTTTACACAACCTAGTGGGAATTATGGTACACAACTACATGGTCAATCTACATTTCGGAAAGCTCAAGTTACTCCATTATTGTTCCTTTTGTGAGAAATACTCATCAAGTTAGTACACCATTGATGCAAACATAGATCCTGACTCAACAAATGGAGAATCTTCAGAAACAGATGACCAGTATGCAAATAGTCAATGATAAAAGGAGCTATACAATGGAGGAGCTTTGTTCATATCCTTTTGACAAAAATTTATACATGCCACCTTTTCCCATGCATTTTGAAACTCCAAGTTTTGACAAATATAGAGGGAAAGGTGATCCTTGAGATCATGTCAGTGAATTCTTCATGATATGTATCAAGGTAGCCCATGATGATACATACTTAATGAGGCTATTTTGCAAAAGTCTTGGAGGGACAACATTAGAATGGTTTTCACACCTCCCACCTAAGATTGCTTCATGGGGTGAACTGGTTGAGTTATTCATATCAAAATTTGCATTCAATACAGATATTCCAGTTACCTTGATAGATTTATGTGCAACAAAGAAAAAGAAAGGAGAAACCTTTACTACATTCTTGCAAAGCTGGAGAGGTTTATACTATAGATGTCTTAGTCATATCCCTGAAGTTGAGAAAGTAGACATTTTCAATGAAAATCATGTACCTCCAATTAAGTATCCATTACAAATGCAATGCCTAAACAATTTTAAAGACATCACGGGAAAAGGCATCAAATGTGAAAGAGGCATATTAGAGCAAGGGATAATGAAACACCACAAAGATAGTGGGCCAAACACAAGTACAAACAATAAAAGACCAAAATTTTGGTCTAGGAACAAGAATGTCACAAATGATGGAGTTGTTGATGCATATGTTGTAAATAGAGCTCAACCAATAGTATCTCTATAAGGACCAGTTGATCTTTCTAGTAAGAATCTAACTCAGATAAACAACACCAATGCACTACAATCAAGCAATCCAAGACCACCAAGGGTAGGCGCACCCAGAAGAAGATTTACACCCCTTGGTGAACCTATTGAATTAACACTCAAAAAATTGATAAAGAGTAATTCCATAACTTTACCAAAAGTCAGACCTTATGAACTAGGTCCATTTTGATGAATAATGATGAACAACAGATACCCTTACTAGTACTGAGAGAGGGGGGGGGGGTGAATCAATATAGTCAAAGACTTTCTAACAATCTTTTCAAGATAAAAAAACACTAACCGGTTGTCTTCATTACTGAACTTAACCGTGGAAATACCGGTTAAACACAGTAAGACTTCAGACAACATAGACCAGAATGGGAAAAACCACGGTGGGAATGAATATCCACAAGCTTGTTTTTAAACTCTTTTGAAGCTTGCTTTGTTAGGAGCCTAGTCCAGTTAAAGACTTTACAATAAGGTTCTGCTAGGAACCAATCCTGTTAAAGATTACTTGGTTAAGGGATGGCTATATACCCTGTTAAAGGTTACCTTGGTAGAGGATTTGAAGAACTTAATGAATCTTGAGTAACCTGGTTAGAGGATTTGCAGTAAGCCTACTAAAGCTACCCAACAAAGGGATTTTCCTTCTGTTGAAATGGTTAGAAGACAACAGGTAAAGCTTTGATCTGATAACAACCCTATATGCTAAGGCAGATCCTTTTCAGTTCCTATACTTCTGCAATCACACTCTGTAGTTTTCTCTTACTGGTCTGTCAAGTATCTCATCACTCGGATACACACACAACATTAGCCAACAACTTACAATAACAAACATCATCGACCTTATAGACAACAATTAGGTCGGTAGCATAAACCCTAAACCCTAAGCATTTTAGGTTTACAATACAAGCGGTCCAATCCTAACCGTCCAAACACTTTGCATAGAGCAATATAATTTCAAACAGATCACAAGACAATCTGCATTTTCCATTCTTCACCACAAATAGAAATCAGTACCTCATCACGCTTTCTTCTCATACCACTAAGAAGAATGTTCATTCCTGAGGTAGACATTTAATGCAGTTGATCTTCTCATGCAAGATCCTCAAGGAAATCCTTCACATGCACAAAGCTGACGTGGCATCACAATATCATCTTCATCTCTTAGCTAACTTAACTCAAAATGTCATTAGTTGCATCACACAAGCGAGATTGCCAAACTAAAAACCCTAGAACTGAGATTACCAACCGGTAGTCACACTCAGTGAAACCTCGACACCGGTTCACTACATTTCTTCATACTGGTTCACCAACTTCTTCCAATCTGCATACCGATTCACTTACACTTATTGACATCAATGACAACATACATTATCATCATATCATCATGTCGATTCATCAAATGCCAACAATCTCCCCCTTTGGCATTGATGGCAATACTCAGTGTAGCATTGCAACTATAGACATCATAGACTAGTGTATTCTGCATCATCAGATATCTTCTCCCCCTTTGACAACAATGCCAAAGTGGAGGCACAAGCTTCCATTCTCCACTATGCTACTCCCCCTATTGAGTAGCATCCTTCAACACATCAATCTTGAAAGATTTGACACTGTAGTACCTGACTGATGTGTGTCACACAACTTTAGTTGACTTCATGAAGGGGCATAACCCCTAATTCACCTCTCAAATAGGTAAATGTAGTCTTTGGTAAGGGCTTAGTGAATATATCTGATAGTTGCTCCTTACTGGAAACATGTTCTAGTACAAGCTCCTTATTCTGAACCTTTTCTCTCAAGAAGTGATACTTAAGCTCAATGTGCTTATTTCTAGCATGCAATACCAGATTCTTAGAAATATTTATTGCACTTGTGTTGTCACAAAATATATTCACCGGTTCAGATACAGGTACTTTGAAACCTTCCAATACATGTTTCATCTAGATTGCTTGAGTGCAGTTCATAAATGCTACCACATATTCTGCTTCAGCTATAGACTGAGAAATACAGCTCTACTTCTTACTCGTCCACGAGACTAGTCTTCCACCAAGAAAGAATGCTCCACCAGTTGTTCTCTTTCGGTTATTCACATTACCTACCCAATCGGCATCGGTATATACTTTGAGGTTAAAGTTGCCATTATATGGATACCACAATCCAAAGTCAACTGTTCCTTTTAGATATCTAAGAATCCGCTTGACAGCTACCAATTGGGATTCTCTTGGACTTTTTTGAAAATGAGCTACTATGCCCACTGCATGAGCAATATCTGGTCTGTTGTGCACCACATAGTGTAGCCTACCAATCATTGATCGGTACTCCTTCTCATTCACCAACACTGAATCATCTTCCTTAGTCAGTTTACAGTTGGTCACCATCAGTGTACCAATCGGTTTTCTCTCCTCCATGCCAAATGTTTTCAATACCTCTTTGACATACTTGGACTGGGTAATAAAGATACCCTCTTTCATTTGCTGAATCTGTAAACCAATGAAGAACTTTATCTCTCCAATCAGAGACATCTCAAACTCTTTCTTCATTCCATCTGCAAAAGCATAACTCATTTTATCATCTCCTCTAAAGATTATGTCATCTACAAATACTTCAGAGATCAAAGTCTGATCACCTTCAAATTTTAGATAGATGTTGCTATCCTCACTTGTTCTCTGAAATCCAATCTTCACAAGATGAGAGTGTAACCATTCATACCATGCCCTAGGTGCTTGTTTTAATCCATAAAAGGCTTTGTGTAATCTACACACCATGTTACTATCTTTTGATAAGGCAAACCCTTCTGGTTGCTCAATATATACTTCCTCTTCTAGGATTCCATTGAAAAACGTAGACTTCACATCGATCTGATAAACCTTAAATCCCTTAAATGCTGCAAACGCAAGTAGCATTCAGACACCTTCCAGTCTAGCCACATGAGCAAAGGTTTCTCCATAGTCTTCTCCCTCTTCCTGAGCATATCCTTTGCATACAAGTCTTTCCTTGTTCCTCACAACTATGCCTTCTTCATTTAGCTTATTCTTGAAGACCCATTTGGTACCTATGACATTCTTGTGTTCTGGTTGGGTACCAAGGACCATGTTGCATTCTTTTCTATTTGGTCTAGCTCCTCTTCCATTGCTTTAATCCAGTCTTCATATGTAAGTGCTTCTTTGGAAGTCTTGGGCTCTAATTCGGAAATCATGCAAGAGTTTTCTTTCACCTTTCTTCTTGTGAGTATCCCTGCATCTTTATCTCCTATGATTTGCTTCAGATCATATGCAATTTTACATACCTAGGAATGACTCTAGCTTGTGCTGCTAGTTTTTCTTCTTCTTCTTCACTTACCTCTTCTTCTTCTCCTACTGCAACTTCTAGCAATATAGGAACACCGAGATCTTTACTTGTTTCTTTCTTAACCGGTTCCTAGAAGGCTATACGTGGTTCATCTTCCACTTCTTCCCTGCAGGTTTCCTTAGGTTTTTCAGGGGATTCATCAACCCTGACATTGATACTCTCAACAATTTTCCATGTTTTATTGTTGTAGCACTTGAGAGCTTTGCTCTTAGTGGAATATCCCAGAAATATTCCTTCATCACTTTTAGCATCAAATTTGCTCAGATGCTCACCTCTCTTGATATAACACTTACTACCAAACACTTTAAAATAACTCATAGTGGGAGTTTTCTTAGTCCAATACTCATAAGGGATTTTAACTCTACCTTTCTTGATGAGTACCTGGTTCATAGTATAGACTATAGTGCTCACCGCTTCTCTCCAAAAAGTGTGAGCAACCTTTCCTTGGATCAACACTGTTCTAGCCGCTTCAATTACAGTCCTGTTATTCCTTTCTGCTATGCCATTTTGTTGTGGTGTCCTTGGGGCAAACAACTACCTCTTGATACCGCTATCTTCATAGTACTTATTGAATTCATCAGAAGTGAATTCACCTCCTTTATCAGTTCTTAGGCATTTTATCTTTTGACCACTTTCCTTCTCTGCTAATGCTCTAAAGGCTTTTAACTTTCCAAATGCCTCAAACTTGTCTTTCAAGAATGTGACCCACATCATTCTTGAGCAGTCATCAGTAAGAATCACGAAATACCTATCTCCCTGAATACTTCTAGTTTTCATAGAACCACACAAATCAGTATGCACAAGATCAAGTAAGTTTTCTACTGAAAAAGACTTACCTTTGAAAGTTGAGGAAGACATCTTCCCAAGTTGACATTCTCTACACAAAGAATTATCTGGTTTGTTCGGCAAAGGCAATCCTCTTACTACCTTGATCTTACTAGCCTTTACAATATTATCAAAGTTCATATGACAAAGTCTCCTATGCCATATCCAACTGTCATCAAACTTCGCCATCAGGCACCGACTTATCTTGGCATTCAACTGAAACAGGTTACCTCTGGTCTACTTACCGATGGCAATAAGTTCACCACTTTTACCATTTATACTGCTGACTCCACCTTTGAACTCTAGAATGATTCCTTTATCATTTAGCTAAGTAACACTCAATAGGCTATGCTCAAGACCTTCTACCTAGTAGACATCATCTACACTGCTTTTTCCAGTCAGTGCGATGGATCCTTTACCTTTCACCAAACATGGTGCATCATTGCCAAATCTGACAACACCTCCATCATATTCTTCTAGAGACAAAAACTTTCTCCTATCACCAGTCATGTGGTGAGAACAACCACTATCAATTATCCACTCATTAGAGTTGTCAATGCAAGAGACAAGTTCTTTCTTGTCAGACACTTCTTCCTTTACAGCTACAAATACCATGTCTTCATTTTCTTCATCCTCAAATTCTTCATCAGTAATACCTTCATCCACTGCAACAAGACAATTTCTTATATTTCCTCCTTTATACTTTCTAAACCTATCTAGTTTATCCTTATTCTCATTGTTAGGTCAGTTAACAGCTATATGTCCTATCTTATTGCAGGAAAAACATTTTAAAGGAAGCTTACCTCTATATTTTCCAGTACCTTTTGGAAGTCTCTTGGCAAGAAGAGCTTCAAACTCAATTAGAATTTCTTCATCATCCATACCTCTTCTTTGCATGGATTCATAACTGGTACTTGCTTCTTTTCCTTTTCTGGTTGGTGCAACATATTCTCTAAAAGATGACTTAGTCTTTTGAACACTGCCATCATATCTATTCAGCTCATATGCAGTTAACTTTGCAATGATAGAGTGTAAGGATACCTTGGGTTTGTCAATAGACCTTAGTTCCTGAATAGTAGCAACTCTGATTGCATGGACCGGTAACAATGATCTCAAGACTTTACTGACAATGGTGGCATCATCAATTGTTCCACCAATTTTCTTGATATCTCCAACAAAAGTCTTGATTCTTATGCCATATTGTTGAATGGTCTCACCTTCAACCATCCTCATGTCTTCAAATTTTCTTCTAAGGCTCTCTTCCTTAGATTGTCTAACATGCTCATCACTGCCATAAATAGTTTCCAATGTGTCCCATACATCTTTAGGAATGTCCTTATCTTGTACATCAATGAACTCAATATCAGACAAAATGCTAATAAGGGCTTCCATGACTTTCCCATTTTCTTGAATCTCTCTTTTTTTATCATCAGTTAAAGTGCTAGTGGGAATTACATAGACATTTTCAACATAGCTCCAGTGTTGAGCACCCAAATTCTTGATATAGATCTTCATTCTATCCTTCCATATTTTGAAGTTATCTCTATTAAACTTATGACCTTCCCTCTTCATCATTAAGGTGGGATATTTTACCTCAAGTGGTTAAGCTTATATCACCGAGGACTTGGAGTTGCTCTAATACCAATTGATGAATAATGATGAACAACATATTCCCTAACTGGTACTGAGAGGGGGGGATGTGAATCAGTATAGTCAAATACTTTCTAACAATCATTTCAAGCTAAAACAACACTAACTGGTTGTCTTCATTACTGAACTTAACCATGGCAATATCGGTTAAACACAGTACGACTTCAGACAACATAGATCAGTAAGTCTGAACACTTCAAATACATTTAATACTTGATAACTACTTTACCCATAAACATATGCATGTGGTGTGTCACCAATACCATAACCATTAGCTCTGCATGCATAATCACTTAAATAAAGAACACTTAATCATCACATGAAAAATGCACAACACATGACACAAAAAATTTTCACATGGAAACCCAAATGGGAAAAACCACGGTGGGGATGAATACCCACAAGCTTGTTTCTGAACTCTTTTGAAGCTCGCTCTGTTAGGAGCCTAGTCCGGTTAAAAACTTTACAATAAAGTTTTTCTACGAACCGATCCTATTAAAGATCACCCAGTTAAGGGATGGCTATATACCCTGTTAAAGGTTGAAACCCTATTAAAAGTTACCTTGCTAGAGGATTTGAAGAACTCAATGAATCTTGAGTCACTTGGTTAGAGGATTTACTGTAAGCCTATTAAAGCTACCCGGCAAAGGGATTTTCCTTTTGTTTAAATGGTTAGAATACAATAGGTAAAGCTTTGATATGATAAAAACACTATATTGTAAGGAAGATCCTTTTCAGTTCCTCTACTTCTGCAATCACACTCTGCGGTTTTCTCTTACTGGTCTAGCAAGTATCTCATTGCTTGGATACACACACAACATTTGCCAACAACTTACAATAACAAACATCATTGACCTTATAGACAATAATTAGGTCAGTAGCAAAAAACCCTAAACCCTAAGCATTTTAGGTTTACAATACAAGAGGTCCAATCCTAACTGTCCAAACACTTTGCATAGAGCAATACAATTTCAAACATATCACAAGACAATATGCATTGTCTAATCTTCACTGCACATAGAAATCAGTAACTCATCACACTTTCTTCTCATACCACTAAGAAGAATGTTCATTCCCGAGGTAGACATTTAATGTAGTCGATCTTCTCATGCAAGATCCTCAAGGAAATCCTTCATGTGCACAAAGATGATGTGGCATCACAATCTCATCTTCATCTCTTAGCTAACTTAACACAAAATGTCATCGGTTGCATCGCACAAGTGAGATTTCCAAACTGGAAACCCTATAACTGAGACTACCAACAGATAGTCACACTTAGTGAAACCCCGACACTGGTTCACTATATTTCTTCATATCGGTTCGCCAACTTCTTCCAATCTACATACTGGTTCACTTACACTTATTGACATCAATGACAACATACATTATCATAATACAATGATTTATGTGAATACCACCGCAATAAAGGTCATAATACAACAAGTTGCTACAAACTAGAGAACCTCATACATGATCTCATTGATCAAGGCGACATTACTATGGATTCTAGTAAGACACCAAACACAGATCATACCATCTTCAAAGATCAAAGGAAAGGCTTCTAGTTCCAATGCACAAAACAATAATGCCAATTATACTAATGTTGCATTTTATTATGCCATAAACGCACTTAGTGCAGTATATGACATAGTGGTTGTCACCACTAGAAGATCAAAGGTCACATTGCAAGGGGTAACTTCAAATCCCCCTTCAACAAATAGCATTTACAATATGGTGGATCAGTTGAAGTGAAATCTATCTCAAATTTTATTATTTGAGTTACTGCGCATCTCACCAGCTCATAAGGCAGTCGTTGACAAAGCATTACAAGATTCAGTTGTTGCTAGAGATATTAACAAGAACACATTCCATTCCATGGTTGGAAACTTGGCAACTTCAAAGGTCGCATTCACTGAGAAGGATGTACCTACATATTGACCCATGCATAATGATCCCTTACACTTGAAAGCTTTGATTGACCAAAAGAAAGTTCAAAGAGTATTTATAGATGGTGGAGCTAGCCTTAACATACACACATTGCATTTGATTAAATCTTTAGGATATTCTGAACATTATATTGATTTTACTAAGAGAATCAGTATCAATGCTTATGATGATGAGGAACACCCTTCTAAGGGTGTAGTGACTTTGCCAATACAAATAGTACTAGTCACAACAGACATCACCTTTCAAGTCCTAAACAAAGAATTGGGGTACAATATTCTATTAGGTCGTTAATGGATACATGCCATGCAGGAAGTACCTTCAACTTTTTACCAATGTGTGAAGTTCCCATACAATGGCATTGAGATCACCGTTCATGGCGACCCAAACCCTTTTCAACACTGCAATTATTTAAGGGCAAGCATAGACAATCAAGTACCAAACAATCAAACATCTCCACTTCACTTACAATTGGAATTGTTGAAAGTCACAAAAATAGAAAAAAGTACACCTACCACATATTCTTTACAAATTAAGGAAGTTGGTTATGGGTAATATTCCATTTCAAGTACCTTGAATGGCAGACAATCGTCCCTTTTTCCTAGGTCTTTTGGGAAGCCTCTGAACATAGTGATGAAGCAAGATAAAGGAAAAGAGATAGTGAAGTACTCAGATTCATACTCTTTCATTAGATGGGGAGACTTACAAGAAGAATCTCTAAAGGGAGATTTTAATTAGTGGATATATAGAGAAGAAGACAACATGACAATACCCAGGTTACCTCTACACCAATATGGCAAAAGTTTCATGATGCTACAAAAACATGGGCACGATGGTACCACATGATTGGGATTAAAGAAGCAAGGCAGATTAGAACCTGTTTTACCATATGAAAACCCAAATAATCAAGCTTCGGAATATAAACATGTACCAAAGATAATAGAGGCAAGGCAACATACACTAGATATACTGAACAAGCCTAGGATACCCTCAAAATACATACCTCATAATTTATTAACAATATGAGTATTTCCCTCTTCATCTCAAAGAAGTAGGAGAGCACCAACATATCCTAGTATGGAATCAGATGGTGACGATATGAGGCAACTTCTACAAGAAACTAACACAAAATCATCTAGCAATATAGTACCAAACCCATCTGAACAAGCAAATATGGTAATAGATATTGCCGTGCGTGTGAAGTAGGGTAGCTGCAGCTGCAAAACAAACACTCCATAGATCATTACAAGCATGGCTAGCAGATTCAAATAAAAAAAAAGATAAACCATGACAAAGAGACCTATCGCCTCCTAAGAGATGCGAGTATGGATTTGCTCTCAGATTTGGATAAGCAATCCCAGTGACTTGACTACACGTAGATGAAGGATTTGAAATGATGATGATATGAAAGCTAGATGAGACTGATTATGATAGATTGATCCAAGAGTATAATTAAGCTAATGATATGCATGATTAAACTATGATGTTGATGCAATTAAGCTAGAAAATCATCAAATTAAACTAGATCTAAGATGAAATTGCCTATAATAACAGTGCTCAAATGATATTCTAGAATGGATATGCCTATAGTAACAATGCCTAAATTAATATGAGATGGGATCCTTTGTGCTCCAAAGTGGGGGATATTTATAAGTGTAGATGGAGGAAATGGATTGAATACAAGATTCAATCTTCCAACATCCAACAATGAAGTACCTGCAAAACACACACATGCCAATGCAAATATCTAAGCTAAAACACAAAATGCATGCAACAAAAATCCACTCCATTGCACTCCTATTCCCCAAGATTTTACATTTAATATATATTTTCTCTTAGAAGCACTTATGCAAAAAGCTATGAGGAAATCAAGATTTGAGAATGCAAAGATAGTGGATAAGATGTTAAGATAATGGGATGCAAATTGACATAAGTTCGATGCATAAAGATGAGATTCCCAAATAAGAGAGGGGGCCTTGTTTAAATAAATTTTCTCCTGGCGATTTCATGTTGTTAGATGAATATGGGATAATGCAAGATGAGTGGTATAGGGAAGATGAGTGGTAAATGGGAAATGGTAAGTGGTAGGAGGAGATATTTAAGGGTTTTATTAAATAAATAGAGAAATGTGTATAACTTGAATGCATGAAGGTATATGCATGAATATGATATAATATTTTATTTAATAAATTTAATGGATAAATGATAAGATATTAATAATAATATAATAAAAGATGAAATTATGAATAATGAATTACAGAGAAATAATAATGTAATAATAAGGACTCGGCCGATGTTCAGAGAAATTTAAAATTAAATGAGGAAAAATTAATGGAAATTTTTATGTGTCTACATTTTGCCCCTCTTTGAGATAATGCAGCTTGTCACATTGTTTCAAAGAAAATGATCAACTGATATATGCCCCAGAGGTGTCCTTGTAAGGATAATGATTGATTAGCTATGCCCCCTCGAGAGATTGATCGAACATAATGATGGAGATTGATCTCTCAATAGATCGGGAGAGAGAATATTGGATGATTGATATTGCACAAGTGATTAGATTGAGATGTACATTTAATAGAAATGCATAGTTGATGAGGCGTAACTGAACAATTGATGGAAATGAATAGTATAGTCGAATTGATAAGCTGATTAAGCTGATTGAGCTAATTAAGTTGATAGGGATTGATGCTAGCGCAAGATAAGGTGATCCAATGATTGATTGATTGATCCAGGGCATTGAGATTGCAAGAAGCAAGGTGGTTGATAAAGAGATTAAAGATTCAAAGACATTGCATCAATTAGATAAAGTGTTTGATTTACCACACTAGAATAAGAAGAATGAAGAAGATGATAAAAGAAATGATGAAAAAGATAGATGAGAAGGAGGATGAGAAGAGAAAAGTAATGATCATGAGAATGATGAGAAAGAGGATATAAAAGTGATGAGAATTCTTGTGCTTTTTAAGTGCTTGTATCATCATCGATCTTATTATAGCAAAAGGCAAAAAATCATTTGGATATCAATTAGACCCAAATGAATCAGTCACACCAATTATGAGAAAGAAAATATATCAAATAGTAAAGGAATGCCTCAGTGTGTATCAGAGCAATATGTCCTTGATGATCTTAAGCGATCATGCCCTAAGACGTGTCATCATATTCCTAAGGAATATCCCGCAAGCAGCAAACAAGTGAACATGCCCCATCCTCACCTTTATAGTCAATGACATTCTGGAGATAAAATCTCTAGTCAGAGACATCTTGGAAAAGCTAAAAGTTATGTCACCAAAAAAGAAAATTAGAAACAATCAAGAGAAAATAGGCAAACAAGCAAACAATATGTTTCATGCTGAATGTTTTTTTTGTTCACAGTTAATGTGTTTAGTTTTCATATGTCAATCAGATGTTTTTATATTTGCTCAATCATAATCTTGTCATGTCATGAATTCGTTGAAGTGCAAAACTCCATGCTTGTTGTAATGCCCCGCCAAGAAACCCCGAAGGGATAAAGCCATAACACAAGAATAGAGTGCAATAATTTTATTTTTTTTAAAGTTACACAACATTAAGATACAACAAGATATCAAAGATTCAGATTACATAGCGGAAGACATCAAATACCACCTAAAGAGTTTCCCAATGTGATTACTTAATTATACAATCAACTTAACTCACATAATTAATCCAATAAGTTGATTATCATATAGTGAGAGAATTCCTAAACAAGGATAATTTCTTTCAGATAGATGAAAATTTAAATCACGTGCTAATGTTTATCCATTATGATTCATTCATACCTTACATTCAAGATTTTCATTAAAATATAAGCCATGCATCTAATATTATAACACACTAGAATTGCATGATAAACATATGAGATCTTTCATGCACACTTAATTTCCTTAATAATGATTGAATATAATCCATTATCCTAAGCTACATTCTTTCATATTCCAATTTACTGCATTCAAGAAAGGACTGCATCTAAGCATTTAAAGTTAATTCCATCTTATCCACTTATGCATTCTAACATAAGCTATTCATACATGATAACACTAAACATGAAACATAAGGACAAAAGAATCACATAACAACAAGATGATCTCAGAGTTCACCCCTAATGGGCTACATCTCTGGGTCTACTCAACTAGAAGACCCCTCTGATAATTAATAAAGTTACAAATACATGAGGTTCTCATAATTTACAATCCTACCATCAAGGTGAAACATAATCAATATACAAATGACCACATCGGTCAATAAATACATAAATGATCCCTGAAAAGGAAAAGATCCAGCTGAACATAATCAAAGCTAATACAAGGTCCATAAGAGCATCCACAAAACTAAGTCATCACCACCCAAGGTTTAACATGAAACCAGGTACTCACAAGGGCATAAGCAACAGGAGGACTCCACAAAAGTGCTCCTATCAAGATGATACATCAACACACACTAGCGAATGTAGAGACAAGTGTCATCACACAACTTGGTATGGCTACCTTGGTAGGTCTTCATAGGTTTTGTCCCCATACACTAGGTTACCCTGGCAACCTAATCCGAACCTCCAGCCCATCCAAGCCTCATGTGGATCCACACATCCTATCGTGAAGACAAGGATGATGGTTTGCCATTTCAGGCTTTCTCACGGCATGTCAAGTCTATGTTAGCACTCGTCTCATGTGTATGGCACAATTATCTTACTTAGAGATTACATTCTAATCTACTGTTAGGTTATAACTTATTAGACTCACTTTCGATGGGTTACCCAACAACCACTTTGGGAACGGCCCCCAATCGAAAGCCACTTCCCATACGACACAAGACTATACTCAAGCGACCTCAAAATCCAAGGAATACACATTGTCAGACGAACGGAGTTCAAAAAGGAGGGAACATCCATTTGGTCAATAACGCCTCAAAAGAGGCACTCATAAACGGTATATGACCAAATATGACACCACCACAAAACTACAGTCAAACTCGAGACTGAGGACTAAAATAGGTACCCAAATCAACCATACAACAGGGTTCAATCAAACAAAGCAACGCTTGCCATTACTGAAGCAAAAGTGAATACAAAAATTAAACTTGCATAGGCAATAACAAGAGGATACAATCTTTCTCCAAATTAATTTAGACATTACATGTCGATCAAGTTTTCTAAATGATCTAAGATAGATTGTAGTTATCCACCTCCTCTAGGTATAGGTTCTTGGTTTTCTAACACTCTAAGATTCATTGCATCGAACACACATAATAAGCCATAATGAGTTCTTAAACCAAGTTCACATAAATATAATCAGACAACCATTAACCAATTAAATAAGATATTTAATCTTCAATTAGAACATCATTGACATACTAGTTAAAAATAAATCCTACAAATTTTGTCTTTTCTAGAACCAATTTATACTATATAGATCAAGGAAATATACATATTTAAGGAAGCCAAATAAAGAAAATACATTCCCAAATTAACAAATTGTTTCCTTGAGCATATAAAGAAAATTACTAAAATTAACTTTTAATTAATGAATATATTTATTAATCCACAATTAATTAAATATAACAAATTAATAATTAATAGCGGAATTAACAAATTAAGTATTTATTTAAAAAAATATGCATTAATAATAAAATAAAATTTTGAAAATTAATTAATGTATATTGCCTCTCATACAATTAATTAATTACAGCTAATCGTAATTTATTAACTAATTGCCCTATTTAAGCTTTATTAAAACTTAATTTAAAAAACATATTAATAATAATAAATTATTATTATATATATATTTTTATTTATATAAAAGAATATATAAAAAAAAACATTTCTTTTTAACAAAAATATTATCTAAATATATTTTTTTTAAATAATAAAAAAAAAACATTTTAATTTGCAAGAATACAAAAAATACGGGGGAGGGTAACCACGTGGACCCCCACATGGGCCCCCCCTTGGGAGCTCATGCTTCCCTTGGGAAAGCGCTGCTTCCCAATGTGAGCACGCAGCCCCCATGGGAGCGTTGTTGTTCCCAAAGGGAGCACGCAGGCCCCATGGGAAGCACTATTGTTCCCAAAGGGACACGCAGCACCCCCTTTCCACGAGGTCAGGGGGGGTTTACCCAATATAATATTTATTTTATTTTATTTTTTTAATTTTATTTTTAAAAATAAATTACTGTCTAACCATAGTAAAAATAAATAAATAAATAGTCTCACAGAGACTTAAAACCAATTCCTAGCAACATGGTTTTTATTTTTTTTGTTTTTGTTTTATAAAAAGTTTTCCAAAAGACAAACCCTCATTTTTTTAAACAGTCTCATTGTGAGACATAAAATGAAAATTTCCAGCAAGAAGAGGTTTCCAAAATTGGAAGGATTTGTTGGAATAACCAACCAAATAAATAATCTTTTGGGCATAAGGAAGCTCATTTTTCATACCATAAACAAGCAATCAGCCAATCTTAACCAATATCAACTAACTCCACAATGATTCATAACCTTGAGGCAATCAATGGAGAAATTAAAACCAAATAGCATGAAGAACATCCAATGCCCATTTTTTTAAAATTTAAACAATAACTAATTGATAACCAGAATTCCTACCTCAATAAGCATTCTTGGAAAGGATCTGATGAAGAGCCCCAACTTGCAGCTCAAGGAATCCTTCTCCTTCGAAAATCCCCAAATCTTTCATCCAAGATATTTTCCAAAAAAAAAAAAAATTCTCCAAAAACATTCAATCCGCCATATTTTCCAAAAGTCTAGGTTATATGGAAAAGTTTGACCAAAAATCCCATTTTTTGATTTAAAATTTTTATTTAAAATAAATCACAAAAATCTTTATTTTCCAACTATATCAATAAATTAAATTGCTTTTCAATTCAAAATTGATTTTCTCAATTAATTCAATTGAACCTTTCTATTTCCAAAATGCCAAGAAGATGAAATTAATTCTATTTCAATTAAAATTAAATCTTTCTTTTCTTAGTCATAAACATAATACATTTAATATTTAAATTTAACAATTTAATTGAACTTGCTCCCAATTTAAATTGAGAAATCCAAATTAACGATAAATCACCTAGAGAAATCCTGTTTAATTTAGTCCATTAATCTTTACTGCACAAACACATATTTAATCAAATTAAATACTAGGGACTAAATTACTCAATTTAACCATACACAGCAAACACACAAACCAAGAATGTCAACCAAATAGATGATTCGTAAACCCAAACAAAAGGGAATACCGATGATGACTGACGATCCTCACTTGAGCACGACTATGCTCAACTAGGGTCTTACGACCACCTAATCCAACTCTAAGGATTAAAGAGGTACACTCAAACCTGCAAATCCAGGTGAGGACGAATCTCGCACTCATGCGGCGTTGTACCTGAAATCTCCTACAACCAAGAGTCATACATGCATACATATATAAACTTAATGAAAGTGTTAGCCCGATATAATAACATGAAATAGGAACACTAAACAACTTGCATACAACTGGTGCGGAAACCACATTAAGAGATATGCACTAAATCAACACATCTGACTATAATCATTATATTATGATAAAATAATCAAGATTAAACCGAGATTATAAATTGATTAGGGCAGGGGTACTACATTCTCTCCCCCTAGGTTCCGACTTACGCTTGGAAGTTGTAAGGCTAGATGGAGAACATGTCGCACGCATAAGCCCTGAAACTCATTCAACAAATATCAAATTGCACATAGGAATCTTTCCATAAATAAATGAAATATTATTGCTAAATCCTTTACGAATGCCATTACTCATTGGCAAGATACATCTAAATCCATACATTTCTTATAACATTCTATGAATTATCCACAATCATAGCAAAGAAATAAGAATCTTCTCCCTTTCATTACAGCAAATTAATGCATTACAAAAAGGTAGACAACAATTACCATACTCATCTATCAATCATGACATGAAAACATGCCATCATGATCAATTTCTTTTACCAATCCATCATTTTCATAAAACTTTATCGCAAAGAACTAGCTTCAAAATTCAATTTCTACAACCAAGTTAAACTTTCATGAAATAAGAGCAACATAAATAACTCAATTGTTTACACTTGCCAGGCATAAGAAGCCTTCCAATGACTATGTCCCATAACATAGCGACAAGTTAGCACAATTTACTCCATGATACACATAATAACCATCCACATAACTAGAATGCACAACTCAAAAGGCCACATGTGAGCAAGTCTAATGCTCGGTCAAAGATAACATGCACGATCAACATCTCTATGCCTGATCTCAGAACAACAATATGATCATAAATATCCAATATCTCACTCAAAGGCTCGATGGTGTTAGGCACACCATAGCGGTGCTACCTTCCATACAAGATCTTCATGAACATCCCTTGTTGAGTAAGGTGGTTAGCCTCCAAGAGATAGTCACCATACATAGGTAGGTAGTGGATCCTAGCTGCATCACAGCCTCACATACCCCCATCCTCAAGGTTCCTTATTTCCACTTCGTCGTACACACTCTACCAAGTTCATATCATACATCCTTGGAGAGGAATTTCACATTTCAACACAAGACCAGCATACGAAAATAATCAGGATAAACTAGTTTAGCCACAAAAGTACAGATGAATAAAGATAATAAATCATCAATTCCAATAGTAAGGCAATAAAATAATCCATAATTACAACACCAAATCAAAAGTGTAAAAGATCACAAGATCATGGCTAAACCTTCAAAGTCAAAGTAAAATAAATTGCTAGTCCCCAAAGAAATATAAAGAATATTACAACTGCACATAACACCACTATGTGACTAGTGTCTAGCCACCAATGAGGAAGGAAGGAACAATCGTCTAGCTATTGCAGCAACTCTTCATGTGGTGCGATATAGTCACACTACCCACATGGCATGGCGGTGTGCACCTCAACATCACCCCGCATCACGTCGTCATGTGGCATGGCAATACCCCAAGCGGAGAAGACAAGCAATGGACGTATCCCGCATGGTAGTGTACCTCACAGAAAAAAAAGCACATGCAGGTCACATCCTGCATAGCGACAGATCTAATAGGATACTCATCGTAAGTTATAGGTATACCTAACTAAGGTCCACCCATAAGCCCACCAACACATACTAACTGGCAGGTCATGTGCATAAACCTACCTTTCATAAAGACAAGGCAAAGGATCCTCCAAAATACACCATCACTATGCTCAAGAAATGCCATCAAAATGCTCAAATAAAGGAAAGGAATAGGCTGCCACACATAAACCTATAAATAGATTCATCAAAAGGGAAAGTATTGAGTACACCTTTGATATAGTTTTATAGTATAACTATATCATTCCTCGAAACAGAGAAGCAAAAGTCACTTCGCGCCAACATTACTCGTATGCCAATCCATACTATTCAAGGAATGGTGACTTCTAATACTACCCCTTAACATACTGAGTTACCCACAACTTGAGGTTTGGTACTGAGTAGGGAAACAAATAAGCAACATCACATAAATAGTATGGTTTCCCATACTCATAAGCAACATATCCTCCATGGTTGATTACTTCACCAATCCATGGGCACATATAATAAGTACTGGTTTCTTACAATATACACGAGTACACCAGTACTGGTTTAGTCACATTTACGGGGAGTACTTTTCAGTACGCTAACATCTATTCAAGGAATATTTTAATTATGCTCCCCACATGAGTAACTGAATCAAGTTTATTCTAGAAACAAGTACTGAAATTATTAACAATTCACAATTACATAAGGAAATAACATCATTCCTATATATTTCTTGAATCTCACTAAGCATTCAAAACCACATTACTAACTATGAAAATTCTTTTCCAAAAAGGACTTCCATCTTTCAATATGAAGCCAAAATGCAACAGTACAATTTCACATGCATTATAAACATTCTATTTAAATCAATGCATTCTTTAATACCATTTCTAAAAAATCTTATAATCTAGGCAAAGAGAAGGGAAAGAGAGTTTGATAATCAAACTATTTCCTACAAAGACACAAGATCAACAAGGTCACACTACAATATAAAATTGCTCACTATAAGCCTATCATTTTAATTGTATGGTTTTCATTTTGTTACCATTTTAGAAGAGTATTAATCGAACTAACATGATATTTCCAATTATTATGGTTGCAACAAAATATTCTAGTTTTCCAAACAACAGAGATTAAAATAGGTAATCTTATCGATGATGCAAGGTCTCTTGAGAACACTCAGTACTATAATACAATATAGACACATGTCATAATTTGCAACCTATCATTGAAAATCAAATTACGGTCAAAAGGTAAGTGAGGAGCTATCACCAAAATAATACATATTAATACATGCACATCAAACAAGCTTGCCATTCGCACTTTTTAAACATAATAAGGTAATTACATATATCCAAAAGCAAGTTCAATGGAGCATTGCTAAAATAGATCCTCGGTTCAACTAGTTTGATGTAACACATAAAACAATCTTTCGCAGAACACATTAATATATTCTTGAAGCTACTATAACATGCTCCCTTTAATACTTCTTTTTACAAACAAAGCAGTTTCCCATAACAAATATCCGCATATTAATGCACATTACATAAGATAGAATTTAATTATGTTACTCCTACATTACACATGGAGAATTCTTTAATGTAAACATATAGTTTTCTCCCAACAACCAATATTAACTTTCAACCCAAAGACCTTTTATTATCTAAACACATAAATGTCATAGGGTTCACACAAGGGTTCAAGAAGTCACAACCTTTCTTTTGCAAAAAGGAAAACTCAAATCTAAGATAATTACACATACCCAAAATATTTTAATTTGCATGAAGAGGGAGAGAGAGGAGGAAGGGCTATAACCATTCTATTTGCTCTGAAATAAAAATTTAATATCTACCATACAAGTCCTTCAAGTGGACAACACTAAGCTAGATCATACTCTTAAACAAGCATAGTTCGCACTTTCAGATTCAAGACAAGCATGAACCAACCCAAATGGATTTTTCTAAAGAGCACAACAATTAATAAGGAAGGTACATACGACTCTCTTTCAAAATATGAGTAATCGTAGACCAAGATATCAATAAGCACATATAATCATTCAAAACACCAACATCAAGAAGGTGAGAACAAGGTATGAACACACACGTTACAAACAAGTTAAGGTCTGCTCAATCACTCACATACACAAGGGAGGCAAGCATGCACGTAAGGTCAATACACCTCACAACAACCAAGGGCACAATGAAACCAGAGATCCCAGTGTTTGTAACATGGGCTCTGATACCAAATGTAATGCTCCGTGAGGAAACCCCGAAGGGATAAAGCCATAACACAAGAATAGAGTGCAATAATTTTTTTTTTTTAAAGTTACACAACATTAAGATACAACAAGATATCAAAGATTCAGATTACATAGCGGAAGACATCAACTACCACCTAAAGAGTTTCCCAACATGATTACTTAATTATACAATTAACTTAACTCACACAATTAATCCAATAAGCTGATTATCTTATAACGAGAGAATTCCTAAACAAGGATAATTTCTTTCAGATAGATGAAAATATAAATCACATGCTAATGTTTATCCATTATGATTCATTCATACCTTACATTCAAGCTTTTCATTAAAATATAAGCCCTAACACACTAGAATTTTCATCATAAACATATGAGATCTTTCATGCACACTTAATTTCCTTAATAACGATTGAATATAATCCATTATCCTAAGCTACATTATTTCATATTCCAATTTACAGCATTCAAGAAAGGACTGCATATAAGCATTTAAAGTTAATTCCATCTTATCCACTTATGCATTCTAACATAAGCTATTCATACATGATAACACTAAACATGAAACATAAGGACAAAAGCATCACATAACAAGAAGATGATCTTAGAGTTCACCCTTAAAGGGCTACATCTCCGGGTCTGCTCAACTGCAAGACCCCTCTGATAATTAATAAAGTTACGAATACATGAGGTTATCATAATTTACAATCTTGCCTTCAAGGAGAAATATAATCAATATACAAATGACCACATCGGTCAATAAATACATAAACGATCCCTGAAAAGGAAAGGATCCAGCTGAACATAATCGAAGCTAATACAAGGTCCATAAGAGCATCCACAAAACTGAGTCATCAACACCCAAGGTCTAACATGAAACTAGGTACTCACAAGGGCGTAATCAATAGGACGACTTGGCAAAATTGCTCCTATCAAGACCATACATCAACACACACTAGCGAACGTAGAGACAAGTGTCATCACACAACCTGGTATGGATACCCTGGTAGGTCTTCATAGGTTTCGGCCCCATACACTAGGTTACCTTGGCAACCTAATCTGAACCTCCAACCCATCCAAGCCTCATGTGGACCCACACATCCTTTCGTGAAGACAATGATGATGGTTTGCCATTTCAGGCCTTCTCACAACATGTCAAGTCTTTGTTAGCAGTCATCTCATATGTGAGGCACAATTATCTTACTTAGAGATTATATTCTAATCTACTGTTAGGTTATCACTTATTAGACTCACTTTCGATGGGTTACCCAGCAACCACTTTGGGCACGGCCCCCAATCGAAAGCCACTTCCGATACGGCACAATACTATACTCAAGAAACCTCAGAAACCAAGGAATACACATGGTCAGAAGAACGGAGTTCAAAAAGGAGGGAACATCCATTTGGTCAATCATGACTCAAAAGAGACACTCACAAAAGGGATATGACCAAATACGACACCACCGCAAAACTACAATCAAACTCGAGACCGAGGACTGAAACAGGTATCCAAATCAACCATACGACAGGGTCCAATCAAACAAAGCAAGGCTTGCCATTACTGAAGAAAAAGTGAATACAGAAATTAAACTCACATAGGCATTAAACAAAGGATACAATCTTTCTCCAAATTAATTTAGACATTAAATGTCGATCAAGTTTTCTAAATGATCTAAGACAAATTATAGTTATATACCTCCTCTAGGTATAGGTTGTTCTTGGTTTCCTAACTCTCTAAGGTTCTTTGGATCGAACACACATAATAAGCCATAATGAGTTCTTAAACCAAGTTCACATGAATATAATCAGACAACCATTAACCAATTTAATCTTCAATTAAAACATCATTGATATACTAGTTCAAAATAAATCCTACAAATTTGTCTTTTCCAGAACCAATTTATATTATATAGATCAAGGAAATATACATATTTAAGGAAGCCAAATAAAGAAAATCCATTCCCAGATTAACAGATTGTTTTCTTGAGCACATAAAGAAAATTACTAAAATTAACTATTAATTAATGAATATATTTATTAATCCACGATTAATTAAATATAACAAGTTGTAGACACCTAAAAATGGTCAACGCTTGCGGGATCATACTTTAAGATTTGCGCATTGCCTCATTTTAGGTTTTTGCATCGCATTAACATTTCTCCTATGTCACGCACTTGGTTTTTATCATTTGCGAGCATCGAGTCATTCTTCTACATTCTTCATTCGTCTCGCTCTCAAATTTGGTCTTGTTGACAACACTATCCAGTTATGATTTTGATCGATTTTATCCTATCACATCAATGTGCATGCTCATTTGTCATCATTTTGGACATCATCAATCCTAATTAGGGTTTTTTCCTGTTATCAATCTTATCATCTAGCGATCGATTTGTCATCGATCGTTGTTATGTTCGATCTTGTCATTTTGTGATCGAATTGTCATCGATCGTTGTTTGTCTCAATTATGTCAATTGGGATCAATTAGTCATTGTTCCTCGTCAATTGGCGCATTTATCAATCAAATCATTTATCACATTGGTCCTTTGTTAATCCGAATCATGATTGAGTCAATTATCTTTCATCAAGACCTAATTGTCATCCTTGCATTGCTAATTCATCTTCTAGGGTTTTATGAGTTATTCATTTAATCTTGTTTGTCATTTCTATCTCTAGGTTAAATAAATTATTTATTTATCCTAGGTCTTCGAGTCACAATTAAATATTTATTTAATTGGGTAATTATTCCTCTTTTTGTGAATTAATTAATAAATGACAAATTATTAATTAATTTACCGAATTTCACATCATTCCTAATTTCCTAAATTCCTCAATTTCTAAATTCCCTCTTTGTGAATTAATTAATAAATGAAAAATTATTAATTAATTCACTAAATTCCTAATTTCCTCATTTTCTAATTTCCTAATTCCTATTTTCCAATTTTCTAAGTTTCCTAATTTCTAATTCAATTTCCTCCTATTTTTGTAAATTAATTAATGAATGAGAAATTATTAATTAATTTACCTAATTTTCATCAATTTCCTAATTTCCAAGTCATTATTTCCAACTTAATTTTCTAATTTCTCCTAAATTCCTAAATGTCTATTTCTATTTCAAAATCTTGTCATAAATCCTTGCATAGCAATTTGTCATAAATTGTCATAACTTGTCGTAAATCCTTGCATAGCAATTTGTCATACACATGTCATAATTTTGCTATTCTTGATTTGAATTTCCATTCGAATCATTATCATGCTAATTTGGTCTTTTTCTCCAATTTCTCTATAAATTGGATGAATTTCTTCAATCAATCCCCTAATCAGATTATCAAATTTCTAATCACTTTGTCAAATCACGATTTGAGTACTCTTGTGCCAATGTCAATCTTGCTTTCACATTAGGTTTATGCACTTGAAGGTGAGATCCACAACAAAACTATTTGGAGAAGAAAGAAGAACAATGGAGCCACATGAAGGAAGCATTTAGATCTACATTTGGTTTGCATAATCTTTAGTTTTGAATGTTTAATTTTCATGTCTCTATTGAGTGTGTTAGGATTGATCATGGCAATTTGCTTTCGTGATTGAGCTAATGATTAATGTTTATATTGCTTTGATGATTTCTGATTTCCTAGCTACACAAATTAATAATTAATAGTGGAATTAAAAAATTAAGTATTTAATTACAAAAATATGCATTAATAATAAAATACAATTTTGAAAGTTAATTAATGTATATTGCCTCTCATACAATTAATTAATTACAACTAATTGTAATTTATTAATTAATTGCCATATTTAAGCTTTATTAAAACTTAATTTAGAAAACATATTAATAATAATAAATTATTATTATATATATATATATTTTTATTTATATAAAAAAATATATTAAAAAAAATATTTCTTTTTAACAAAAATATTATATAAATATATTTTTTTTTAAATAATAAAAAAAAATATTAAAAAAAAACATTTTAATTTGCAAGAATACAAAACATATGGGGGAGGGTACCCACGTGGACCCCCATGTGTGCCACCACCTTGGGAGCTCACACTTCCCTTGGGAAAGCGTTGCTTCCCAATGGGAGAACACAACTCCCATGGGAGCGTTGTTGTTCCCAAAGGGAGCACGCAGCCCCCACGGGAAGTGTTGTTGTTCCCAAAGGGACACGTAGCACCCCCTTTCCATGAGCTGGGGGGGGTTTACCCAATATAAAATTTATTTTATTTTATTTTTTTAATTATATTTTTAAAAATAAATTACTGTCTAAACACAGTAAAAAATAAAAAATAAACAGTCTCATAGAGACTTAAAACCAATTCCCAACAACTTGGTTTTTTTTTTTTAATTATTTTTTAAAATTTTTTTTTAAAGTTTTCCAAAAGACAAACCCTCATTTTTTTAAACAGTCTCATTTTGAGACTTAAAATGAAAATTTCCAGCAAGAAGAGGTTTCCAAAATTGGAAAGATTTGTTGGAATAACCAACCAAATAAATAATCTTTTGGGCATAAGGAAGCTCATTTTTCATACAAGAAACAAGCAATCAGCCAATCTTAACCAATATCAACTAATTCCACAATGATTCATAACCTTGAGGCAATCAACGAAGAAATTAAAACCAAATAGCATGAAGAACATCCAATGCCCATTTTTTTAAAATTTAAACAATAACTAATTGATAACCAGAATTCCTACCTCAATAAGCATTCCTGGAAAGGATTTGAGGAAGAGCCCCAACCTGCAGCTCAAGGAATCCTTCTCCTTTCAAAATTCCCAAATCTTTCATCCAAGATATTTTCCAAAAAAAATATTTTTTTCTCCAAAAAAAATTCAATCCCCCATATTTTCAAAAAGTCTAGGTTATATGGAAAAGTTTGACCAAAAATCCCATTTTTGGATTTAAAAATTGTTATTTAAAATAAATCACAAAAATCTTTATTTTCCAACTATATCAATAAATTAAATTGCTTTTCAATTCAAAATTGATTTTCTCAATTAATTCAATTTAACCTTTCTATTTCCAAAATGCCAAGAAGATAAAATTAATTCTATTTCAATTAAAATTAAATCTTTCTTTTCTTAGGAATAAACATAATACATTTAATATTTTAATTTAACCATTTAATTGAACTTGCTCCCAATTTAAATCGAGCAATTCAAATTAATGATAAATCACATAAAGAAATCCTGTTTAATTTAATCCATTAATCTTTAATGCACAAACACATATTTAATCAAATTAAATACTAGGGACTAAATTACTTAATTTAACCATACACACCAAACATGCAAACCAAGAAGGTCAATCAGACAAATGGCTCGCAAACCCAAACAAAAGGGAATACCAACAACGACTGACGATGCTCACTTGAGCACGACTATGGTCAACTAGGGTCTTACGACCACCTAATCCAACTCTAAGGATTAAAGAGGTACACTCAAACCTACAAATCGAGGTGAAGACGAACCTCGCACTCATGTGGCGTTGTACCTAAAATCTCCTGCAACCAAGAGTCATACATGCATAAATATATAAACTTAATGAAAGTGTTAGCCCGATATAATAACATGAAATAGGGACAGTAAACAACTTGCATACATTTGTTGTGAAAACCACATTAACAGATATGCACTAAATCAACACATTTGACTATAATCATTATATTATGATAAACTAACCAAGATTATGTTGGTATTTTGGTATGGTTTTGTCATTGATGTCAACACCTACTAAATACACCTACTTTGGAGATCCAGCAACATTCATCAGCAAATAGTAAACTATGCAATAGTTACCGGTATATGATTAACCGGTAAGATATAATGTTCACCAGTACTTGGAATGACATGGAAGACACTTGGTAATGTCCAAGACATCATGTGGACACTTTATTTTTAAGTAATAATCATTGGTATATTTTGATTTCAATATTTGCTTTTACCGGCAAATAGGTCCAGGTTATCTAGGGTTACACCAGCAGGTTTATCTTTTCCAGATCAACATGGCATGCTATGGAGATGATTTATTATTGTTGTAAATGCATTAAGCCAACATGTTTAATCAGTTATTGCATCGGATATTATATTATTTGTAAAATATTTTTATTGTAATATCTTGTAGAGCTGACCTACTAAAATTGGTCTTAGGGTATGGTATAAATGTAAGATCTTATTCGTAAGATCAAGTGTGGAATGCAAAAAGAATTGTGAGAAGGTATATGCGAGATTAAGCAGAGCTATACATGAAAACATCATTTGAAGGTGAAGTTAGGTTTTTGTGGAAGCATATCAGCATTACACCGGTACTGAATCCAACATATGAAGATGCGATTTTGTGCAGTACATTCTTATTGGATTTAACCATCCAACTGTAGTCAGTGTGACTCCCATTTGTGATTGAGTAGTGAGCTCTAGGCTGTTGGCCTTTTTGCATGTACAAACCCCTCTTGTACACTTACTATCTGTAGTAGTATCATCTGATTGTGGGTAAGGTTTCCCACCGTGGTTTTTCCCTTACAGGGTTTCCACATACAAATATTGGTGTCATGTGTTGTGGATGACTTTGTGCTTATGTTTCATGCATTAATTCTTACCGGTATAGCAATTTACTGTTAACACTGTCTACCGGCATACTTAACTAATTTACCAATATTAAGCATTAAGTTGGTTAATAAGTTTTTGTTTTGAATTTATTAGACAACTAATTCACCCCCCCCCTCTCAGTTGTCTCTGAGACCTACAATTGGTATCAGAGCCTAGTCCTCTTTTTGTAGAAGTTTAACAACTTGAGGAGATCTAATGTCTACTAATTATTTCAGAAAGGATAGTCCTAAACTTGATGGAACCAACTATGGGACATGGAAAATCAGAATGGAGACACATCTGAATTGCATTGGTAAAGACATCTAGGAAGATGCTAAGAATGGTTATACTGCTACTGTAGTTCATATGACTGCTCCCACTACTTTAGCTAAAGATGAAGAAAATGATTGCAAAGCAAGAGAAGCACTCTTGAGCACATTATCAAATCAACAAATCATAGGATTATCAGATAGGTCCACTGCAAAAGCTATTTGAGATCATTTGGAAACACTGAATGAAGGGGATTCCACAATCAAAATTACAAAACTTGAAAGCTTCCGAGTCAGGTATGAACATCTGAAAATGGAAGAAGATGAAAGGATTTCTACTTTTATGGAAAGAGTAAATGAAATTGTTTTCGGTATCAAATGTTGTGGAGGAACCTTGAGTGAAGATGAGATTGTTTCAAAAATCTTAAGAGGTTTGCCACCAGCATATAAAATGAAGGTTACTGCTATAAATGAGTTGAGAACAATACCTAATACATCAGTAACTAGGGATAGATTGATTGGAAAACTTTCAGCTTTTGAAATTAAGGAATTTGGTCCTGTTACTACTATAAAAACTGATTTGGCCTTCAAAGCATCAACATCATCTGCTCCATCCTTTGACAAATCAGACTGGAGAGCCTTTTATGCAAGAGAACTTGAAGAAACCAGGAAGGAGAATGAAGAGCTTGAAGAACTTGAAGCACTATTTGTAAGAAAAATGCCAAAAGGCCCAATTGGAATTAAGTATGAAGGTAAAGCACCCTTTAAATGTTTTAATTGCAATAAGATTGGTCATATGGCTTCAAGATGCCCTGATAGACATGCTAGACTAAGAGAAGAAGCTAGAAGAACATACAAACCTAATCCTAAATATCAGAGATACAGATTTAAGAAAAACAAAGATAAATCTTGTTACACTGCTAATGAAGGTGTGATTGATGATTCTGATGAGGATCCAATAGACAATGGATGGGTCTTTGTTGCTATAACAGAAGATCAACCAGTACCTATTGCTCAACCGGTATAACAAGCCCTAGCAATTAAAGTTGAATCAAAGGATGAATGGATTATTGACTCAGGATGCTCACATCACATGACTGGAGACAAAGGTAAATTATTGAACTTTCAAGAATACAATGGAGGTTTAGTAAGATTTGGAGATGACAAAGCCTATTCAATCAAAGGTAAGGGTTCAATATCTCTTGATGGTAAACATAACACTTACAATGTCTACTATGTTGAAGGATTAAAAAATAATCTTTTAAGTGTTGGTCAATTAGTTGAGAAAGGTTTTCAGTTACAATTTAAAAATGGAAAATGCAAAATCATGAATAGAACTGGTTTGGAAATTGCAACTGGTAATCAGACTAGAGGTAATATCTTTCATTTGAATAACAGTGAAAAGGCATGCTTAATTGCACATATAGATGAAAGTTGGCTATGGCATAAAAGACTATGTCATGTAAATTTTGATTGCATGGTAAAAATCAGTACTTCTAAGGTAGTTAGAGATCTACCTAAAATTGTGAAACCTCATAATACAATTTGCAAGGAATGTCAATTTGGGAAACAAGTTAGAGCTAGTTTCAAAAGTATTCTAGAAAAATCCAATAATGCCCTTGATTTAATTCACACTGATTTATGTGGTCCAGCTAGAACTAAAAGCTTACAAGGTAATAGATATTTCATGCTAATTATTGATGATTATTCTAGAATGTGTTGGGTTACCTTTCTCAAAGAAAAATCAGAAGCACTTGGGAAGCTCAAACTATTCAAAGCAATGGTTGAAAATGAAACCGGTAAGAAAATTAAATGTTTAAGATCAGATCAAGGAGGAGAATTCACTTCTAAAGATTTTAATACATTCTGTGAAGTAAATGGAATCAAAAGACAGTTATCAGCACCTCGGACACCACAACAGAATGGAGTTGTTGAAAGAAAAAATAGAACTATTTTGGATGTAGCAAGAAGTATGTTATCAGAAGCAAATCTACCACATGTGTACTGGAGAGAGGTAGTAAGCACTACTATCTATACATTCAACAAAGTTCACATCAAAGGTGAAACCAGTAAGACCCCTCATGAACTATGGTTTGGTAATACTCCTACTCTTAAGTATTTCAAAATTTTTGGAAGTAAATGTTATATTAGAAGAGATGAGTATATTGGCAAGTTTGATCCTAGAAGTGATGAAGGAATATTTCTTGGTTATTCATCTAAGAGTAAAGCATATAGATGTTTTAATAAAAGATTATAGAAAATTGTTGAGAGTACAAATGTAAAGATTGATGAACAATTCAGAGGAACTTCAAGGTATATAAACTCTGAATTGGGAATAGAAATTATGACAAATGGACCTACATTAAATCCACTAGTACAGAATGATGATCCAGTTACTCTGGTATCATCAGAGGATTCCACAATAATTGAAGAACAACAACAGAATAAGACACCCTAGTATGTAAGACTGAATCACTCTGAAGATCAGATAATTGGAAGCAAACTTAA
Organism: Cryptomeria japonica; assembly: GCF_030272615.1. Taxonomy (NCBI): domain Eukaryota; kingdom Viridiplantae; phylum Streptophyta; class Pinopsida; order Cupressales; family Cupressaceae; genus Cryptomeria; species Cryptomeria japonica. The sequence continues at coordinate 465,361,055 of NC_081406.1, read as the reverse complement.
AGGAGTCATGACAAGAGGAAGATTGGCAAATGAAGAGGTATGTCTTATTTCTCAAATTGAACCATTATCTATGAATGAGGCATGTGAAGATAAATTTTGGATTAAAGCTATGGAAGAAGAATTAGGACAAATTGAGAAAAATAATACTTGGACATTAGTTCCCTGGCCTAAAAATAAAAATGTAATTTGAACCAAATGGGTATTTAGAAACAAACTCAATGAAGATGGTAAGGTTGTCAGAAATAAAGCAGGACTAGTGTGTAAGGGATATTCTTAGAAAGAAGGAGTTGATTACAATGAAACCTTTGCACTGGTAGCCAGAATTGAGGCAGTTAGATTATTCTTGGCTTTTGCAGCTCACGAGGATTACAAAGTTTATCAAATGGATATTAAATGTGCATTTTTTAATTGAGATCTTGAAGAGGAAGTCTATATTGAACAACCTGATGGATTTTCCTTGATAGATGACAATGATACAGTTTGCAAATTAAGAAAAGCCTTGTATGGATTAAAACAAGCTCCAAGAGCTTGGTATGCAAGATTGGATAAGTATCTTTTAAAAATTGGTTTTACTAAAGGAAATGTAGATAGCAATTTATATTACAAAGTAACTAATGATGACATCTTGATTATTGAAGTATTTGTTGATGATATAATCTTTGGAGGAGAAGACGAATTATGCAAAGAATTTTCTCTTGAAATGTAGCATGAATTTGAAATGTCTATGATCGGAGAAATAAAATTCTTTTTAGGATTGCAGATTTTATAGACTAATAAAGGCATATTTTTGAGTCAATCTAAGTACTTGAAAGAACTACTTAAGAAATTTGGGATGGAGAACTCTAAACCGATAAGAACACCTATGACTACAAATGACAAATTATCTCAAAGGGATGAATCTACACCTGTTAATCCAACTAGATACAAATCTATGATAGGAGGTTTACTATTTTTGACACAAACTAGACCTGATAATATGAATGCAGTATGTATAGTTTCTAGATTTCAGAGTAATCCTAGGGAAAATCATGAATCAGCAGTAAAAAGAATTTTCCGGTACTTACAAGGCACAACAAATCTTGGATTATGTTATCCTAAAGATGAAAATTTTGATCTATATGCATACATAGATGCAAATTGGGCAAGAGATGTGGATGATAGAAAAAGCACCATTGGAGGAGCGTTCTTTCTTGGAATGAGATTAGTTTCTTGGTTAAGTAAGAAACAAAGTTGTACATCTTTATCAGCAGTAGAATCAGAATATGTTGTAGTAGCAACAAACTATACATAGGTACTTTGGCTTAAGCAAATGTTGAAAGACATAAAGGTAAAATGCAAGGAGCCTATTACTATATATTGTGATAACACTACAGCAATTGATATATCTAAGAATCCAGTCTTACATTCTAAAACAAAACATGTTTCTATCAAACTGAATTTTCTAAGGGAAAAAGTTGAAGAAAAGGAGATAAAACTGGTTTATGTGAATACTAAAGAATAACTTGCAGATATTTTCACAAAACCTTTGCCTAAGGAAACTTTTGAGTATCTCAAAGATCAGCTCGGAGTCATACCTCCACCGGTAGAGACTTAGATAGTTGATGATTTTCATCAATCGACAGATCTTTTATTCCGGTATTTGATGAGGAAGCTACTTCTCAAGGGGACTAGTTGGTATTTTTGTATGGACTTAAATTTTGTAGCTTTGGCATTTGATGTCAAAGGGGAAGAGATATATGGAAAAACACATTATCAATTGAGGAGAGATATCTATGGTGAAAATTGGTATAGGATAACATCAAATTGCTTCTAGGGGGAGAGATTGTCACCTTGAGGAGATTGTTGCTTTTACACTTGGCATTTCTGTTTTGGCACTTTGATGGTTTTTCCATCTTGCATTGCCATCAATGCCAAAGGGGGAGATTGTTGGTATTTTGGTATGGTTTTGTCATTGATGTCAACACCTACTAAATACACCTACTTTGGATATCCAACAACCGGCAAACAGTAAACTGTGCAACAGTTACCAGTATATGATTAACCGGCAGGATATAATGTTCACCGGTACCTGGAATGGCATGGAAGACACTTGGTAATGTCAAAGACATCATGTGGACACTTTATTTTGAAGTAATAATCATTGGTATATTCTTATTTTCATATTTGCTTTTACCGACAAATAGGTCCAGGTTATCTAGGGTTACATTGGCAGGTTTATCTTTTCCAAATCAGCATGGCACGCTATGGAGATGATTTATTATTGTTGTAAATGCATTAAGCCGACATGTTTAATCAGTTATTGCATTGGATATTATATTATTCATAAAATGTTTTTATTGTAATATCTTGTAGAGCCGACCTACTAAAATTGGTCTTAGGGTATGGTATAAATGTAAGATCTTATTCATAAGATCAAGTGTGGAATGCGAAAAGAATTGTGAGAAGGTATATGTGAGATTAAGAAGAGCTATACACAAAGACATCATTTGAAGGTGAAGTTAGGTTTTTGTGGAAGCATATCAGCATTACACCAGTACTGAATCCAGCATATGAAGATGCGATTTTGTGCAGTACATTCTTATTGGATTTAACCATCCAACTATAGTCAGTGTGACTCCCATTTGTGATTGAACAGTGAGCTCTAGGCTATTTTCCTTTCTGCATGTGCAAACCCCTCTTGTACACTTACTATCTATAGTAGTATCATCCGATTGTGGGTAAGGTTTCCCACTGTGGTTTCTCCCTTATAGGGTTTCCACGTACAAATATTGGTGTCATGTGTTGTGGATGACTTTGTGCTTATGTTTCATGCATTAATTCTTATCGGTATAGCAATTTACTGTTAACACTGTCTACCGACATACTTAACTGATTTACTAGTATTAAGCATTAAGTTGGTTAATAAGTTTTTGGTTTGAATTTATTAGACATCTGATTCACCCCCCCCCCCTCTCTTAGTTGTCTCCGGGACCTCCAAATTAAACGGAGATTATAAATTGATTAGGGTAGGGGTACTACACTTGTCTTAAGTGTTCGTGTCTTCACAATGTTTATTACATATTTTTAGATGTTTATGGTTTTTTTAGGCTTTTTATGAATGTTTTAATTTTTAGGCTTTTTTCAAGATATTTTATGGTTTTTTTTAGGACATTTTATGATTTTTATGACTTTTTCAAGACATTTTATGATTTTTAAGATTTTTCCATGACATTTTATGATTTTTAAGATCTTTTTCAAGACATTTTATGATTTTTTAGTCAGAAGGATATTTTGGTATATACAAGGGACACTTGATTATAGACTACGGTATCCCAAGAAAGGGGATTTTATCTTGCATGCTTACATTGATGCTAATTTGGTAGGCTACATTGATGACTGTAAGAGAACAAGTGGTGGTGCATTCCTCCTAGGTAATCGGTTGGTCATGGCATAGTAAGAAGCAGGATTCAGTTTCTCTATCTACTACTGAGGCATAATATATTGTTGTTGCCACATGCTATTCTCAAGTGCTATGGATGAAGAAGACCCTCAAGGATATTCAGGTAGAGATGTCTGACCCTATTTCCATCCAGTGTGACAATTTTCGTGTGATTAACATATCAAAGAATCTGGTTATGCACTCAAGGACAAAGCATATTTCCATCAAATATCATTTTCCCAGAGAGGTGATAGATCTATGAAGTCAAGGTAGAGTATGTCCCTATAGGTAAACAAGTGGTTGATATCTTCACCAAGCCTCTACCACTAAAGAGTTTTGAGTATCTGAGACACAAGTTAGGAGTGGTATCACCTATTTCATGCACTTAAATGTGTATGAATATCTATGGTTCATGGGGAGTTCAATGTAAAATCTCCTATCTCTTGGACCATATGTTGGACATAGGGGGAGATCAAGTGATTATGCTACAGTATTGACATGCTTGAGCTTTTGGGTAGTACTCATTGGTCTTCATTTGAAAGTTCCTTCAATCTCTATTCAATTTTTACTTTGATAAAAATCACAATTGGACCATCGGGTGAAAGGAACACTAGACAGGTGTATTGGAAGAACAAATTGCAAAAGAAGGAAATTATTGTAGGAATACCCATGAGAATTTCATGATCAGGAGAATCTACTTTCCCAATTGGTAGCACTCATAGTACAATCACATTTGACTCTTATGAACAATTGATCTCTGTTGGTGTCTCTATCCTCCATCTTATATGTTGTTGGTTTAGTGGATAGAAATCAAACGGGGAGAATACATAGTATAACCAGTGGAGAATGAATTAGATGGAAGGATACCTCGACCCTTTGTCATTGTTGTCAAAGGGGGAGAATGGTCCAATGGGTAGGGTGAAGGAATAGAGTGTGTTGACATCAATGCCAAATAAGGAGATTGTTGGTATTGTGTTGTCATTGATGTCAACCGGTATGGGATTATAACTGACAAGTAAGTATTGGATGTTTGAAAACAATGAATCCAAGAACACTGAGAGGGGGCAGTGAATCGATGTTCTGCTGGTAATATAAGATTTTACCTTATTACAACATACACATATAACATGAAGTAAATAAACAAGCCACATGAATGAAAATCATAACACATAGAATTTATACATGGAAAACCTGAAAGAGGAAAAACCATGGTGGGATTTATGACCCACAATCTCAATTCACTAGCCATGTGAAATATATTGCATAGTATGGGGGCCTGCACATGCAGGAAGGCACACTGCCTAGAACACACTACTCAACACAAAAAAAGTCTCACTAACTACAAGCTTATGTTGAGATAAAACAAGAATGGTGAGCTCACAAAATGCATCTGCTATGCCAAAAAGAGTTTCAGTTATAGCTCTTTTCTATACCAGTTCTTAAACCCTTTTACCGATATCTCATTTTCTCCAAGAATGCTTTGCAAACCATCTACTGATCATTGCATGATATTGCTTTCACATACAAATGATCTATATACATGTCCTTAGCACCAAACTATTTTTCTTCCTTGTCCTACACACTCTTCTATGTCACAATGACCTAATAAACTGACTTATATACCCTTTACAAACAATATGCCTTATGTCAGATTACAATACATTACAAAAGATATTCAATGCCAGCCCTATACAACAATTATAAAATGATTAAATAATTCTTTTTAGATCCCAGACTGATGTCAGCTTCACATAAGTGTTGGATGTTAGTGTCAGTGCTGGTTATGACCTTGATTACTCCAATGTCGCTATTTGCCGATGTATGCCTCCAATACTAGTGTATGCCTTCTACAAAATCTTGTTGCCTTCAATGACCGCATATGAATCCAATGAGTATCAATTGACAATATTGGAAATCGGTTTGAAATGACAATTGGTAGGTATGTTACCAGTATGAAGATGCAATAAGGAGATCCACCGGTGAGCATGTATGGATATGAAGAAGAAAAACCAACATAGTGAATGATTGTTGGATCACATGAAGTATGGACACAAAACCAGAAGAATTCCAAGTCAATATGATTTATCAGTAGGGTATATGAGCCGGTAAAAAACTAGTCATGTGTCTTGGTTAGTGAATGAACTGAAATCAACATAGAAGATTGGGTTGAGTTGGATGGTGTCTGAGGATGACACGTAGGTTCCATGTGGCAGGCATGCAGTGGTAGGAAAACCGTCTATTGATGTGATAGGTGATGAGCAGGTCAACTTTAAATAAAGAACCCGTGAATCACAGGTCAAGAAGAAGTGTGGCTTGAGGCAGATCGAGATGTAGAAGGTTTTTGGTGAGATAAATCAAGTAGGACAATTCGATATTTGTGCTCGATGGTCGAAGGAAATACCTAAGGCATTAATGGTGAATGATAAAGAAAGGCTGGAAAAACAAGTTGCAAGTTGCTAAAGATAGAAAGCCCGTATAGATGTCATCAAAAATGGTGGTGGTGTTTGATCTAATGCAAATCATCAATCAAGGAGAGGAGATCTCATTAGATTTAATATAGACATAGTCGATGGAGAAAAAACCATAACATGCCTAGCTTGAATCCAGGTGTTGATGGGAATAATCAAGTATAAATATGTAGACTAAAGACTTAAGATGATGATGCTTGATGCCGACAAAAATAGAGTAACTAAGAGAGCAGAGAGTGGTCACAGAGAAGATCAAAATCATCTGAGTCTTGGATTTTTTGACAAAGAGGTAGAACCGGTAGAAGGTTTATTAGAGGTTTTATCGACAAGGTTAGAGCAATCGGCAAGCTGCCAAATAGAACTACAATTGTTTAAACTAACAAGGGGGATTCAGGAAGAAATTTGCAGAAGGTGAAGGAGATAAGAGAGTGTACCAGTGAAGGCTATGCAAGATAAAATATGGGCAGGAAAAGGTATAAACAAAGAACAGAGAACCGATAGAGAACTGAGAAAGGGAGAACCGATTGAGAAGAGTTAAACTGGTGAAGTTTTTCATTGTAAAAGTTACAAAACTCATTTGTAACAAGATTAAAACTATTGTATTAATCTGATCTTTAGTACATCACTAATTTGGAGCTCAATGCAAGGGTTGGTTCTCCTTGGGTTGGTGCCCTAAACTTTGTAATCAGTGCTTATTGTGAGGTTGTATCGGAGCAGTAGTCTCCAACAACATTTCTCGCTTAGGGTTTTCCCACATTGGGTTTTCCTCATATATCTAGTGTTATGTATTGAGATCTTTGTGTGTTTTCATTTGATCTCTTTCCTTAGCTCACTGGTATATCCTCCTTGTGCCTGATTTTCTAACTGGTACCAAAAGTTTGGTTTAAAAGGTTTAGAATATTGGGAACCACTGATTCGCCCCCCTCCCAATGGTACATTGTGTTCAACAATTTTTTCTTCATTGCCAATAAACTTTCTTCTCTTTGTCTTTAATCAAAGTTCTTCCAGAGCTCCTTTTCTTATCTCCATCAGTTTCACTATAGGGACATTTTGTAGCAAAGTGTCATATTTTACCATAGTTGAAGCATTTGAGTGGCAACTTTCCTTTATACTTACCAGATCCTCTCTTGATATTTCTAACAAAGTTTACTACCTCTACATCCGAGTCTTCACTAGATCCTTTATGAGAAACCTCTTCTTTTCCCTTTTTGATGGATTTGAAAGCAACTTCTTTTCTTGAAGATCCTTCTCTAGTTGTCCTCATCTCATAAGCAATTAAGGAGCCAAATAACTCATCCATTGTGAAGGTTTTTTAGATCCTTGGCTTCATATATAGCAGAAACCTTAGTATCATACTTAGATGTGAGTGATCTAAGTAGCTTTTTGATAGTAACTTCATCAACAACCTCTTCTCCAAGTTCCCTAATGGTGCTCATAGTTTCATCTACCCTATAAAGATAATCTGCAATCTTTTCTTCATCTTTCATCTTCAAGCCTTCAAGATGACCTCTTAGTGATTGTAGCTTGGCCTCCTTGACTTTCGCATCTCCTTCAAATAATCTCTGATATTTATCCCAAGTCTCCTTGGTAGATGATTAGTGCATAACCATAACAAACTCATTATCTGATAGTCTACTAAGAATAACATGTTTAGCCTTTGCATTGTTCTCATACTCCTTCTTATAGTCCAAGTTAGTGGGAGGAACACTAGGGACAATATACACATTCTTTATAGACATACAAATATCAAATCCTAGAGAGGACATATATGTTTCCATTATTCTACACCAAAAAACATAGTTGGTTCAATCAAACATGGGAGCTTTAGAAGAGGAGGAGAACTCATTTCTTGCCATTGTGTTCTAACACCAGAATTTACCCAAGATAGAGAAAACTTATATGATCGAGAACCTAGGCTCTGATACTAATTTTTGAACACAATGTACCACTGAGAGGGGGGTCAATCAGTGGTTCCCAATATTATAAACCTTTTAAATCTAAATCTTGGTACTGGTTAGCAAATCAAACACAAGGAGGATATAATGGTGAGATAAGGAAAGTGATCAAATGCAAAGACACAAGGAAACACAACACATAACATCGGATATACGAGAAAAACCCAATGTGGGAAAAACCTCGGTGACAAATTCTATTGGATTCTACTGCTCCAATCCAGCCTCACCATAAACACGGTTACAATATTTAGGGAACCAACCCAAGGAGCACCAACCCCTGCACCGAGCTCCAACTCAGTGATCACAATGATCATAAACAATACAATAGTTATAGTCTTGTTACAAATAAGTTTTGTAACACTTGCAATCCAAATATGTCACCAATTTAATTCTTCTCTACCAATTCTCCTCTGCTCAGTTCTCTACTAGTTCGCTATCCTCTATTTATATCCTTTTCGCCCTCATTCTGTCTTGCATGACCTGCACTGGTACACTCTCTTTTCTCCTTCACCTTCAACAACTTTCTTCCTAAATCTCCCTTCCCGGTTCACACAAATTTTATCCTTTTTGGTATCTTGTCGGTTGCTCTAATCTTATCGGTAAAACCTCTAATAAACCCTCTTACCAGTTCTACTTTTCTTTCAGTCAACTCCAACACTTATATGCTTTTGATCTTCTCTTTAATCACTCTTTTCTCTCTCAATTACTTTGTCTTTTCCAACATCTAGCATCATCTTCTTTCATTTTTGGTCTGCATATTTGTACTTGGCTTTCTCGCCAAGACTAGAGTTCAAACGATGGCGTGCTAGGGATTTTCTCCAACAAATCAATCCGTATCAAATCTGATCGGATCTCATCTCTTCAATTGATGATCTATAGTAGATCAAACATCAGTGCTATTTTTCTTATGACATCTATACACACTTTCTATATTTAGCAACCTGCAACTTATTTTTTGACTTTGCTATGTCAATCACCATTAATGCCTAAGTTGCTTCCTTCAACCAACGAGAATGAAGATTGGATTGTTTTGCTTGGTTTACATAAAAAATATTCTACATCTTGATCTTCCTTGAGCGGCACATATTTTGTCATTGACCATTGGCTTACAAGTTCCTTATTTAAAGATGACCTGCTCATCACCTACCACGTTGATGGACACTTCACCGACCTCTGGATGCTTGCCACTTGGTATCCACCTGTCATCCTTGTTGGCATCCACCTCTATTTAGTCCACTGAGTTGGTTTAGATTCATTCACCAACCAAGAAATATTATGAGTGCTTGCTCACCGGTTCACTAACCATGTCGGTACATGTCACCTTACCGGTTATCCTTCATGCCTTCTTTCCTCTATTATGTTGGTGGTTCAACTTGACTTTTCATCAGACACACCAATTCTTCCACTAAGTCTATTTACCAGTGATATTACACTTGCCTTCATACTGGTATTATCCTTGAGTAAAATATGTCATTAATGCACATCCTTATAATCATGCGTATGGTGGATTACACTCTTCTCTGTTGTATTATGCTTTCTTACCGGTGGTTATGTTGAGTTACCAGTGAACATCCATGCTGGTAACATCTCCTTCTTGCATCTTGCATTCACCTTGCATACCGGTAACCAGCCATATTGGTGACATGCTATACATACCGATTGACATCAATGAAAATACAATGCCAACAATGAGCTCTAGGCTCTTGGCCTGATTGCAAGTGTAATCCCCATTGTAATTATTTCACATACTTGTGAGAAAATTGATTCACCCCCCTCTCAGTTTTCTACCAATATAATTTCATTCCAACAATTGGTATCAGAGCAAGGTTATCTCTGTAAAATCTTTACTGGTTGAGGAGATTTGATGGCATTAGCATCAAGTTCTACATTCAACCCCTATCAGAAGGAGAGTCCTAGATTTGATGGTACAAATTATAAAATATGGAAGGAGTGAATGAAGATTCATTTGAGATGTATTCGAAATGGAGTTTGGGAGACAATGGAGAAATGGTATATACCTCAGGATCCTGATTCTAGAACACCAACATCTGTTGATGAACAGAAGAGATGGAAATGATGTTAGAGAAAAATAATCATTGTTGAGTGCCCTATCTGATGAAAAGCTATTGAATGTCATAGAGTTGGAGAATGCAAAGTAGATTTGGTTTAAGCTTGAAAATATTTATGAAGGTGACCAAGCGGTAAAGATTGCAAAACTTGAAGGTGTCTAGGTGAGATATGAAACTTTGAAGATGAAGGAAGATGAGAAGATTAGTTCTTTCATGGATAGAATAAATGAAATTGTCATGGGAATCAAATGTTGTGGTGGATTAGTTAGTAAGGATGAGGTTGTGTCAAAGATTTTGAGAGTTCTACCTTTGGCTTACAAGATGATGGTTGTCGTAATTAATGAACTCCAAACAATGTCAAGTTCCCCTTTTACTAGAGATACATTACTTGGGAAATTGACTGCTTTTGAGCTTGAGGAACTTGGAGTTTGAAGTGCTACTAAAACTGAAACTGCATTTAAAGCATTTGCCTCCAGTAAGTAGAAGATAGATTGGAAGGAGTTGTATGCTAAATATTTGGAGGACATTGAAAGAGAAGAGCAAGAACTTGAAGAGTTGGAAGCCCTGATTGCTAGAAGAATTCCTAAGGGACCAGATGGAAGTAAGTATGAAGGAAAAGTCCCTTTTTAATGTTTTTCATGCAATAATATTGTTCATTTTTCTTCTAGATGTCCTGAAAGAGCTGCTAGGAATTATGAAAGATTTGTGAGGAGTTATAAGCCTAATCCGAAATATCAGACTAGACCTAGACTTAGAAGGAATAAGGATAAATCATGTTATTATGTTGGTTATGATGATTTTGGCATTACTAATGATGACAATGATGAACCTATAAGTGAAACCAATAATGGAAGCTCTAGTAAAGATTGAGTCTTTATTGTTATCAAGGATGATTCTCTTGACCTTGTCATTGAACCAACTCATATTGACGAGAAGGCTTTAGCTGCTAAAATTCAAGAAAATGATGAATGGGTTATAGATAGTGGCTGCTCAGATCACATGACCGGTGACAAGAGAAATTTTTTAACACTACAAAAATTTGATGTAGAACTAGTCAGATTTGGAGACAACAAGGCATGTAGGACGAAAGGAAAAGGAACAATATCATTAGATGGTAAGACTAATACTAATAATTTTTACTATGTTGAAGGCTTAAAGAAAAGCCTTTTAAGTGTAGGTTAGATGGTGGATAGAGGATTTTATTTGTAATTCAAGGATGGAAAATGCAAGATCATCAATAGATCTGGATTGGAAATTGCTTCTGGAACCTAGACCAAAGGAAAAATCCTTCATTCAACCTCCGATGAGAAGGCTTGTTTGATTTCTTTGATTGATGAAAGTTGGTTTGGCATAAGAGGATATGTCGTGTAAATTTTGATTGCATTGTGAAGATCAGTTCAACATAGGATGTCATAGATTTTCCCAAGATTGTTAAACCTCTTAATCCTATATGTAGAGAATGTCAAATGGGTAAGCGAGTTAGAACTTCTTTCAGAAGAATACATGATAAATCAAATGAAATTCTTGATCTTATTCATACTGATCTGTGTGGACCGACGAGGACTAAATTTTTTCAATGTGATAGATATTTATGTTAATGATGACTATTCTAGAATGATGTGGGTTGCATTTTTAAAAGAAAAATCAGAAGTGCTTGAAAAATTTAAAGTCTTCAAAGCTATTATTGAGACTGAGACATGACTGAAGATAAAGTGTTTAAGATCAGATCAAGGAGGTGAGTTTACATCTAGTGAGTTTAACAACTTTTTTGGAAATAACGAAATCAAAAGACAACTTTCTGCACCTAGAACTCCTCAATAGAATGGATTAGTGGAAAGAAAGAATATAACCATATTGGATACTGCAAGGACAATGATGATTGAAGCTAAATTGCCTGATATCTATTGGATGGAAACTATCAATACTAAGGTATACACTTTCAATAGAGTACACATAAAAGGTGATACTGGTAAGACTCCTTATGAATTATAGTTTGGTCATACTCCTACTATTAGATATTTCAGAAATTTTGGAAGTAAATGCTACATTAGAAGAGATGACGCATTAGGAAAATTTGATCCTAGAAGAGATGAAGAAATATTTTCTAGTTATTCTACTAAGAGTAAAACATATAGATATAACAAAATATTGAATAGGAGAATGGAGAGCATAAATGTTAAGGTGTATGAGGAAGACAGTAATCAGATCAAATTATACAACTATGGACCAGAAGATGAATTTATCAAACCATAACTGATAATGAAAGAATCTATCCAAAGCATTGAACCAGTGACTCGAACAACATCAGAAAATTCAACAATGACTATTGAACAATAGAAAGAGTTAGTAATTCAAGAAAATTCAAAGACTCCCAAGTATGTGAAACTAAATCATTATGAAGATTAGATCATTGGAGATTAAAGGAAAGGTGTGATGACTAGAAGAAGGTTAGTTGCTGAAGAGGTATGTTTAATTTATCAAATTGAACTAGAATTATTTATTGAAGCAAGTAAAGATGAAAATTGGATGAAAGCAATGGAAAAATAATTAGATAAGATAGAAAAGAATAAGACATGGGAATTAGTTCCCAGACCTAAAGATAAGAATATTATTGAAACTAAATGGGTTTTCAAGAACCAATTAAATGAGGAAGGTCAGATTGTAAGAAACAAGTCTATATTGGTTTGAAAAGGTTATTTACAGGAAGAAGGAGTTGATTACTTATATTTTGGTTGCAATAATTGAAGCGGTAAGACTATTTCTTGCCTATGTTGCACACAAGAACTACAAAGTATATCAAATGGATGTCAAATGTGCATTTATAAATGAGGATCTTGAGGAGGAAGTCTAAATTGAGAAACCTGATGGATTTTCTTTATTAGAAGATAAGGACATGGTTTGCAGGTAATGCTGATGGTAACCTATGTTATAAAATTGATCATCATGACATATTAATTATTGAAGTCTTTGTTGATGATATCTTTTTTGGAGGTGAACAAAGTCTATGTATGAAATTTGTTGATGATATGAAGAATGAATTTGAAATGTCTATGATTGGTGAGATGATTTTTTTCTTATGTTTGTAGATTACTCAGATTGATAAAGGTATTTTCATTTGTCAAACTAAGTATGTGAAGGAATTTCTTAAGAAATTTGGACTTGAGAATTCTAAACCTGACAGTACTCCTACGATAATCGGTTGCAAATTGTCAAAGGATGATGAATCTCCTAAACTAAATCCAAGTAGACACAAATCAATGATTGTTGGATTGTTGTACTTAGCTTAGACTAGACCTTATATAATGAATGTTGTTTGTATTGCTTCCAGATTTCAATCAGGTCCTAGAGGAACCCATGATATTGTCGTTAAGAGGATATTTAGATATTTGGCAGGTACAAAAAACTTTGGGTTATGGTATCCAAAGAATGATGATTTCAGACTATGTGCCTATACAGACTCTGATTGGGTAGGAGATGTGGATGACCAGAAGAGCACTCCTAGTGGTGCATTCTTTCTTGAAAAAAAGTTGGTTTCATGGATTAGTAAGAAATAATCATGCACTTCATTATGTACTGCTGAAGCGAAATATGTAGCTACTACAACCAATTGTACTGAGATTTTATGGATGAAACAAATGTTGAAAGATATAAGGGTAAGTTATGATGAGCCTATTGTTATTCACTATGATAATACTACTTCTATTGATATGTCAAAGAATCTGGTATTTCCTTCTAAATAGAAACACATTTCTATAAGGTATAATTTCTTGAAAGAAAAGGTTGAAGCAAAGAATGCACTTTCTCTAATTCCCTTCTCCATAAATCTTCTCAATCTGCTAACAAGTTCACCAAAGAAACAATCAAACTCTCTTTTGTGTTTTTGTTGCTCTCCAAATGTGCTCATGAAAATGCAAGGTGAGAAATGAAACTTTAAAATAGCTTTTTATTCAACTGCATTTAATGCAATACCAATTGAACTTACCCTAATCACTATTCAACCCTAAAACTTGTTACCAGCTCACATGACACATTAAAATATATCAGTTTGATCAAAAAATCATATCATAACAACATAATGCATCAAAGTATGCAGATTTTACTTACCGCACACCATTTAGGGGGTTTGGAAATGGATCTGATAATCCACTCCATGTAAGCTACATACATAGCTTAGTTTACCAGTGAGGGATTCTCCACACTAGGTAAATAATTGTAGTCCTTTGATGGTTTCTCCTCACTTTTCTTCCCTCGTATCTTATTCATCTCTCTTATGGTTTCTTCCACATCTACCTTCTTCTTTCCTTTCTGGTCAATGAATAGATTAACCGGTTGGTTCATTCTATCTTTACAAAACTTTCCAAGGTGTCCCAGTTTGTGAAAATGGAACCATGCCCTTCCAGATGCTCTCCAGGGTCCAGCATTGCCTCTAACAGTTCTTCTTTGGCAGTTCATAGCAATATGACCATAGTTGTGACAGATTGAACATGTCACATTCCATCCATTCTCCATTTCATAAGGACTAGACCGGTTCACATAAGGTCTCTGCCAATTAACTAGGGTTTCTTCGATCTGTAATATCTTTGCCATTCACCATTAGACCTCAGATTCATGTAAGATCTCTGATTGATCACTCTTGACCTGCACTCAACATCTCTATGCCCTACTTGTTGCAACTGAAGCAATATCCATCAAAAGTAATAGGCTTATAACCTTGACATGCATTAGGTCTATATCCATCAAAAGCACTTGATCTACTTCTACAAACATTAGAAGTATGACCTACTTTATGATAGTTAAAACATACTGGTTTGTAGGTTCTCTTATCGGTGATATTCTTGGTCTTTGGTGTTGATTTGGCTTCATGCATGTTGTCCTTGGTAATAGATGACTCTTTTTGTTCAAAGGTTGTGTATCTGAAGCCATGTGTATCTCCATTATTCCTTTGTGTATGAATCTTCTCATCAAGCATAATAGTGCTCTTGTTGAATTTAGCTAGTAACTCATTAGCATCAGCCAACTCCTTGGTAAGCTCCTCATTCTTCTTTGTAAGACTTTCTTTAAGACACATAGCCATGTCTAGATCAGCTTGTGTCTCCTCTTTTTCTTCTTTTTCCTCATGAAGATGTGCAAGCAGGTTACTAATCTCTCGGTTCATCTTAACGATCTTATGCTCCTGATCTCTTAATTTGTCTTCATCTGTTTTCCTGGCCTCCAACTCTTGGCTCATCCTTATGGTAAGGGCTTCCAACTCTATCCTCACATTTGAATTTTTATCATTCATCTTTTCCACCTCATTATCCAAGGCATCAATGTTTGCTTCCTCAGATGAACTATTTTCATTGAGTTCCAACAACTACTCAGCCAACTCTTTTCTCTTAGTTAATGAATCTTTGTACTTGACCTTTAGTTCATTATAGGCTTCTTCATATTCTGCAAGTCTATTTAAAATCTCTCTATAACTCATTGAACCTTCACCCATGTTATCCTTAAATATCCTTCCCAAGCGGTTAAGCCTTAAGGGAATTAGGCTCTGATACCAATTGATAAACTTATAAGGCACTAAGAGGGGGGGGTGAATCAGTGCAAGAAAAAACTTAATAAATTTGATAACAAGTTTCACCAATCTGAAAAAATCAATATCCATGTAAGAAATATAACCACAAAATAAAATATCCAACAAAGCATGCAAACCCTAACACAATGATTTTTCATGTGGAAACCCAAATGGGAAAAACCATGGTGGGAATTAGTACCCTCAAGGATCAACTATCTATAGAATAGAGATCTGACCAGTTAAGGTCATACAACACCCTGTTAGGGGTGACACCTAGTTAAGAGTACTTTATCCTAGTTAAGAGCTATTATAATAAGGCCTATTAGGACCCAACCCTATTAGGAGCTACCTTGCTAGAGGATTTACAAAAAATAAGCTAATGTGTCATCTTGTTAGAGGATTTTAACCTTTGGACATGTTAGGATCCTACTGCACCATGTTAGGAGTGACCTTGTGAGAGGATTTTCTTGCTGCAACTATTAAGGAACAACAAGTTTGACTGATCTATTGTTAGCATCTCTATACCTGATTAGATCCACTTCTACTTAACTTCTATCATCGACTAAACATCAAAACCTAACTCCTTATTCCACCACATGATCAAATTCTCAGTCTTGATCCATGAAATCTTACAACTTTCATCTTCTTATAAAGACTCTGTTAAGTCGGCTAAGAACCTTGGAACAATTCCATAGGTTCATTGAATCTAGTCACCTTACTCATTTTTCCGCTCATTACACTTTACTTATATCATCCAACAAATCATAAATAAAAAATATAATACAAACTCTACTGGTAACCAATCAAAGTAACTCTTCTTTACCAGTTCTCTGTTCTTCCTACCTATGACTGTTCTTCCGATCATAACTTGCTCAATACTCTCAATCTGCTGATGCGGTTCCAATCAAAGACTCCATGCCAATGTCATAAAAATATGTTCCAAACCGCAACATCTAACTATTCTCCAATCTTCCATACTAGTTGCTTGATCATTTCTTTATTCTTGTTTACTGGTTTAATGACAACTTAGCAGTTTTGTTGTCTGAAAGATTCCACTATCGGTTAAGCTATACTGGTTGGTCTAATAGACTTAGATAACTAAGAAAACATGGTTTCCATCAATGACAACACAAATAAATTAATCAATCGACCTATTACAACTCTATTATCATCATCAAGCCAACACAATTTTCCTAATTCTTTTATTTGTGAAAGTTATAGGTGATTGTTCTTTTCTTTGCATGAATATTTATCTAATTAAGTCTATTCAAGAAGTAGAACAATCAAGTTTTAAAGAATTTTGTACAAAGTAACCTAACTTGGTTTTGAGATATATTTTAAAATGTCCAAATGGGTGTTTGAAACCATGTTTACATTTTTTATTTCATGCCTGCATTGAAAATTATGGCCAGAAAACCCAATTTATTATCTTAATTAGGTCTAGTGAAGAAATAGGACAATCAATTTTTGGATCCCTTCATGCCAAAGTAACCCCTATCTATTTAAATATATGTTGTAAAATTATAAAAAGGGTATCCTAAATGGTGATCATATTTTTGATTTGTGACCTAGTTGGGAAATTATGCTAGAAAAACCCTGTTTGTTTTCCTACAAGGCCTAGTGTCAAATTATGAAGAAAATCACTTTATTTGAAGTGTTAGGATTTTGGAAAAGTGGTATTTGAGCTGGTTAACCACCCTAATTTTAATTAGTGATGAGTACCTTAATTTCTCTTACAAATATATATGCAATGCATTTATGACCTCAATGTTTTTTTCTTGGAGTTTTGAATTGAAGGCAAAGGATATAGTGAAATGGTTGGTGGATAGCTGCCTCGTAGAGGAGTGCTGTGGGGATTTTTAGATTCTTATGGCCATTCCATTTGAAGGGAAGGGGTTTGTCTTCTAGGTGGTATGTGGTTACAGGTGAGTGAATTCATGCTCCCCTTCACCCATTCCTTATTTTGAGTGCAAACAATAATAAGGAGGTCTTAAGGGCCTCAATACAAGTTGGCATAGTGGGTGTGAAGGATTATTTGAAGGAAATGGAGGCAAGGAGAATATAGTGGGAGCTAGAGAAATGGGGTCCTTAGATAAGTTCTCAGCTCCTGCTTATGTTGCTTCCTTCTCATGGCACAAACAGGCCAGGTCGATGGGCTCTATGAAGAAGTCGAGTAGAACATTATGGATTGGTTTCCCTACTAAGAATTGTTAGGATTTAGGTTCATGTAAATTGGTGCTCAAAGGGTGTCTCCATGCACAAAAGGTAAGGAAATTGTGATAGTAAATTAAGTTTTTTTATTATAGTATATACACCATGTTTCATTTTGTCTTCTAAAAGTGGCTCACTGCAAGTCTGAATGTATATGTTTTGTAACTGTTTAGGCTAGATATCATGGGGTGATATAATGGAAAAATTCCTGATGGATGGGGGTGCTTTTGTCCTAGGTACATTAGATTGTTTTTGATGGACTATTTGGGGAGATTTTTAGACTCAATTTTTCTCCCTCAATGATTATGTAATTATTTATCACTATTAATATATTAGACTCTTTAAACCAATCAAAACTAAAAAGAGAATCATACATAGTCATGTGTTGTAGCTAGCTCCAACATTGGTCCACTAAGGCCTACTCAAATCATATCAATATGTTTACATTACATCATCCTCCATATGGAGTGTTCTTAATACATAGTTTTCCAATTATTACAATGATCAAATCATATTACATTTACTTAAAAAACCAACAATGTAGAAAGAGGAAGAACAAGTAACCATAAGGGTGAATAAGCTCTTCAAGGTGCTTGTGAATATGTCCACCAGTCACCAATGGTAATTTGTTCAATTCCACCCGACCTTGTGGTGTTAGAAAAAAGGCAACAAACTTAGAGGGGGGGGTGAATTAGTTTGCACAAAAACTTTACTCAACTTAATCACAAATTGAGATTTGATAATTAACAGTTAAAGTACAAATCAACACCATATCAATAACACACATAATACCAAGATTTTTTACGTGGAAAACTCAGTTAAGGGAAAAACCACAGTGGAAAATTACCCACAATGAGATAGTACCCTATTAGGAGTAAATAAAATATTACAATGGGGAATGCACATGCATTTAGGGACACTGCCTATAGCTCATTGCTCAAACCATGTAACCTGAGAAGGGCTACAACCTTGAGGAAGACTAACTATCTTACAAAAACATTTGGATTACATTTGAAGGATCATGAACTGATGAAATAGCATCTTCTCATGCTTGGTTATAGTTCTAGTTAAGAACATTGAATGATCTTCTTTGCCAAACTTCTTCACACTTCCAAAAGATCAAAACACTTGCTTGCACTTTTATTTGATGACACACATTCAGATACACTCATAGATAAATTTATTACATGACTAATATATTTATTTATACAAGTCATCAACCTATATTCCAAGGTCATCTCAACACTCATCACAAATTACAAGAGCACACTACATCATAATATGCAGACCAAAACAATGTCAACTAAGACATAGTCTGGACCCAAATAAACTCCTAGATCATACAACACCTCAAATAATTAAGCCATGAACATCCGCAACACACTACAATCATCATGAATATCGCATTAATCAAACAAAACCACCAGATCAAGAAAATGATCAATAAAGTTCACAATGATCAATACAGACCATCAACATGAATAGAAAACAATCTAAAAACATCCATAAGCAATGTGAATTACCACAATAACAACTGCAACATCACCACTTACTATAATATTCATCATCATTATATTGAACCTCAAGAACACGCATTAAACAGACTGAAAAACTGAAAGATTCACTTGTGGATATCCAAATTATGAACCATCTAAATTGAGCACACATATGAACGTCCCAAATACGCAAACCAATATATTGCAATTCCAGAGCAATATAGAGAAGAATCTAGAACATTGAACACCACAAACAACTAAAAAACTAACCTCAATACCGGATCTCATAACTCGATCAAATCATCATGTAGACCACTAAAAAATTTAACTGAATCAACTAGAGATACCTATCTCAAAACCCATTAAACTACAACAACTCATATGCAGCACACTGGCCAAACCAACTCATTTAATCTGCCTACAACACTGGAATACATAGAGGAATATATTGACATTAATGACCAAACATTGTTCCAGCAAACTTTTCAACAATATCCAACATGTGGTACCCTCAAGTCCACCCCCTATTTTGATGGAGATAGTCACACGGCCCAAACACTCAAGCAAGTCAACTACTCAATCATGAAGTCACAATAGGGTCTCTAATCAATCTCTAAAAGGGCTATATGATAAGGAGATAAATGGTGAATTATCAAGTGTAGCTCCAATAACTCACAAAAAGTTTAGGTAATCCTCTTGTGTAGACAAGGAGCCCACTAACATCATCCATCCATGGACGGTCTCATTCCTCCAACTTATCCCAAGCCCTCACAAGAATTTCAACATAAGGGAAACATATGCATACTAATGCTACACAATGCACCATCTCATGTTATTTAAATCATAAGTCCCACAATAAGGTCCACCTCGCAACTGTCTTCATGAACTAGGCCCTAGGCACATCAGGCTCATTATGAACACGAGAACTCAAATGCACACACATGTGCAACCTAAGGCTTCAATCAGAATAAGTTTCCATTAAGCGCATAGTATACATTTTCTTTTACTCATAACATAAACTATTGGTTAGAAGCACTCAAGGAGGCATGGTTCAAGTATCAAATACGACACCTCAATGTAGCAATGATCTTGATAGTCAAAGCCACTTTGGATAACATATAAGAACAATGCATAGATACCTATTACAGTCAACATAACAATAACAATATCATAAATAATCTCTCAAAATACATAACAATGCATTCGGTCTCACAACCAAGGAGAAATTGTAGGGTCTCAAAATAAGGAAACGATCATAAATTCATGCTAAAATCATCTTAGGTTAAATGATTCCAAATAGTGACTACCAGCCAAAATAGATCAAAGGCACCACATTGGTGATCAATAGAACCACTTTGGGCTTCAATTGTTACATTTTGGGTTTCCATGGAACCATATTTGATCAATTAGACCACTCTACATAGCAGATGCATACCTACATGTCAAAAGCACCAATTTGGGTTAGAACTAGGGGTTTGACTCTAAGAGACTATCTAGGGCATCAATTTTACAATTGGGGTTAGAACTAGGCTAAATTTGGCTCCCACTCATTTGATAAATACCTCTAAGAAACAAAAAATTGAAATAAAAAGTCCCTACGATGAATCATGAAAAATTGGGAATCAAAATCCCCCAAAACACCCATTTTCTCAATCAGACAATGCACACATTAAAATCCAATGAATAAGAACAACCTCATTTGAGGAAGAGGGTGATAATTCAAATAAAAAAAATCTTAAGCATGGGAAAATAATTTCAAGTAGGGAAGTCAATCAAAGAATAAGAACTCCTACCTCAGGCTTGAGAAGAAACTTCAAATGCAAAGAGGAAGGCCTACACTCTACAAAGCTCCTCAAATTCAAACAACATGTCAAGCTCCAGAAATTTAATCCTTCCAATCCAATTCCCATAAAATTCTACCCACAAAGAATCAAACTCTTTGCATTTTCATACACTCCTCACAAGGTTTGAGAGCAAAAACAAGAGAAAAGACTAAGTGTTTTTCAATGAATTCCAAAACAACATTATATGTTCAGTTTATGGTGGAATATAAAATAATAAAAAATTCAAATTTAAATTCACAAGATCAATAAACTCCTAGAATTCCCCTGAAATAAAATCACTTAAATCACTTTAAATTGAATTTTCATAAAATAGCATGTCCATTAAAATATTGCAGTATTGCACTAAAGATGAAATATCAATAATATTCATACTATAATAGCAATAATGGATGACTAATTGACTATGCACAGACACTCTTCACTGGTCATTTACTATAAGCATAAGGGTAACTAGTCATCACCTCAATGGCGACCCAGAGGTCTAATCATGAGAATTAGGGATGAATCATCCTAATTAGAAATGATGGGTTAGGCTAGGTAATAATGTTTGGCCATTTTGCTATCTCCTATAACCATCATTGGGGAATATAGGCACACTTAGACCCATGAAGCCTAGTGGAGTCAATGTTGTGTACTTGCATGGATCAGAATATACAAAAACTTGTGCATACTGATGGTATGACGAAATAATAAGTATCTGGTAGAATACTGAGAGGGGGGGGGGGGTTGAAACAGTATATTGAAAAACTAATACAAAGTTCCCAAACTTAAATTCAATCACACAAAGTAAACATATCTTAGTCAAGATCAATATTCATAAGAATAATTGACATCAACCGGTTTGACTGTTGTGACAACTTAACAGTAAACAACTTCAATCTTGTAAACATCAACAATGCTTAATCATAACTCAACATATTCATTTCTCAATTCTTCTAGTTATCATGCCTTATCAGAAGTTAATCAAATCAACAAATAAAATCATAACCACAAAAAAATTCACCACTTGATACAAATGTTTATACATGGAAAACCTAAATAGGTAAAAACTATGGTGAGATGAGACTCACAAGGATAGCTATCTAAACTCTTCTGAAGTTTGCCTTGTTAGGAGCCAATCCTGTTAAAGGTTTACAATAAGTCCTGTTAAGAACTAATTCCGGTTAGGAATTACCCAATTAAGATATTTACAAATATGCATTGATGAAAGCCACAATACCCTGTTAGGAGTAATCTTGTTGGAGGATTTAAGAATCCAAGCTAATGTACCACCTTGTTAGAGCTTGCCCAGTTAAGGGATTTCACTTCTGCTATAATTGTTAGAAAACAATAGGTTTTCTTGATCTGTCTGAATAACACTACATTTTCTTGATCAAATCCTTTTAAGCTTCAATCTGCCTTCACTCAAAGTGCAGATCCATTCACTGGTTAGGCAACTACACATTCAACAGGTTTCTGCCAATCTTTCCAACAACATTAGAAACAACTTCATCGACCTTAATACAAATCAATTAGGTTGGTAACACAACAAAACCTAATTCTCATCATTGAGATTACAAACAAGTCAATACAATCTTGACCATTAGAAATCATGACAATCTCTTCACATTCTTCAAGAAAATTACAACTACTCTATGATCACCGCTTCATCAGAGTTTGTAACTCATCACGCGTTGTACATTAGATGCAATCCACTTTTCTCCTTCTGTAGACAATAAACAAATGTGCCAAAACAATTTGAACTTATCCTCATACAATGATCACACATATCTCCATCATTATTGCTCATCATAATAAACCAACAAACTTGATCGGTTAAGGTTTAACAACTGATAGGTTTTACCGGTTACAATGCATAGAAAGGTTTAACCTGTTACACCAGTTTACCAGTTCAACTCAGAAACTTACCATACCGCTTCACATCTTCCACAAAGCACTTCTAACCGATTAGTAGCCAATATAAAAAACAACAATATCAACAATAACATGAATACCATTACCGGTTCAATGGACATCAATGACAACATATCATTAATGTAATCTCTATGCAAAATGCCAACAAACTCAAAATGCGAACACATACATATCCACATAATACAATATAGTAAAAACATCATTAACCATTCTCCAATCAAGATCACATCATAACATTCTAAGTAACCTCATAAAACATCTAAACATTACATCATTATAAAATTTGTTGCCCAAAGACACTGTATAGATCATCTGATCTTTTCATTGATGGCAAACAAAGTCAAATATTGTATCTACAATGTGTGATCTGATGCTACTGAAAGTCAGAATGAAGATTTGGTTAAGTTTGGTGAAGTTAGAATAGTGGATCTAGAAGTTTACAGTGTTGTGGTTGGTGTTTCATTTCAGTTGAAGATATTGTGTTGTGGAGCTAGAGGAAGGTTGTTATATGTTTGGAGCACCTTATTCTAGAATCTTAGCCTCTAGTGTTGATTCTTGACTGAGCTAGAAGATCCGGTATACAGGTTTTTAGGATGAATAGTGTTGTATGAAAGTTTTGGTTAGTTGATCATTGTGTGGAATCAGTAGAGTAATTTTGGTGTTCAAGGATTTTTAGCAAACATTCGGGAAGCATGTGGGTAATTCTTTTTGGTCTCCATATGCATTGGAGCTAGGATTGAGCCAACTATGTATGCATGTTTCAATATTTTGATAATGTTCTTTTAGGCAATATGTAGAAGACTTAATTTCATGGTGCAGATATAAAAGACTAGTGGATATGACCATTTTTTATATCAGTGTGTGCGTGAAAAGTGTTTGTGATCTATTGTGCACATTTTCACATGTGCAATTGAAGGAATTATGCTCTGGAATAAAGTAAAATAGTGGAACAAAGTGACTAGAGAATAAGTGTTTTGTGCTTAACTGGAAATGTACGTTGGCATTTTTAGATGCTATTTTTCAGTTCAAGCATTCCAATTATCTTTTTTTAAAGATTTTGTAAGGCAGTGAGCCTTCTGAGGTTAATTCCCTTATTTCTTTTGTGTAGTGAGCTCTAGACAGTGTGCCTGAGTGCATGTGCATTTCCATTGCAATATTTATATACTTATATAGAGTATACTTATATTGTGGGTCTCATCCCCATTGTGGTTTTTCCCTTAACTTGGTTTTCCATGTACAAATTTGGTATTATGGCATTGTTGTTGTTTTCTTTGTGTTTCTACATCTTTCTTTTGTTCATTTGCATTAAGTGGTTGAAAGGACAAGTTAATAAGTTTAAAAATTGCAAAACACTGATTCAGTCCCCCCCTTAGTGTTCCTTGATTCCAACAAAAGCATCACCAAATAATCACATTTTAATCAGTATAATCAAAACATTCTCCTACTGTTATCCAAACATCAACATATACCTATAAATAACTAAAGTGTTAAAATCATTGGAAGAAAATTTTAATATCACATGCATTATCATATATTTGAATGTTTTGATATCACCCCTTTCTATCTAAGTATCCATTGAAACATAACCATAATACTTTCAGATAATTAACTGAATTTATAACATCATGATCATAGTGATTACTAGATCTAACATATATTTTTGTCTACATTGATTAACATTTCAATATAAATAATACTTACTACATTTGTATCTAAGCATAGGTTCAACATCATGATACCTTCTTAACCGTGTTATAGTTAGAGAGGCATTACACCCCATAATTCCATACATAAATAATCCTTCTAATATCATTGTTGCTAGCATAACATTTCTAAAACACTTTGCAAGAGCACCAACACTCCCCTCACTCTTTACTTCTTTATTCAAGAGGAGGGAGAAATAACTCCCAACTTCTTTTAGAGATGCTCAAAAGTATCATGAGAAAGGGTTTTTTGTAAAAATATCTAGAATTTGTTAATGTTAAGATAACAAGAGAACAACTGAGAGGGGGGGGTGAATCAGTTGTTAATAGATTATGTGAATTAAAGCACTTAAAACCTTATATACCAGTATAACCGATTAAGCATTAAAGCATAAATAAAAACCAGAGAATCAATACCATGCAACAATAACACATAACACCATAATTTATACATGCAAAACCTGGAAAGGGAAAAACCATAGTGGGAAACCCAACCCACAGTTAGATGATACTTCTGCAATAAGTATATGATTACAATAGGGGCCTGCACATGTAGGAAGGGACACTTCCTAGAGCACATTGCTCATTACAATGGAGTCTCACTAACTACAAAGATTTCAACCACCTCAAGATATTTGGACTACAATCTAGAGAGAAGAATTTCTGGTGATAGCCTCAAACATGCTAGATTACATTTTTGGTTAAGCTCAATACTAGAGGTATAAAACCTCTTACATAAACCCAACTCGATCACCTATGATCGACCAAATCCTCTACACAAATTATCATTACATTATTCACTTATTTCCTATATGATCTACAATGAAATCTTACATATATTTATACTAACCCAGAACCTAAACAATTAGGTCAGCCAGACAAATGATAGTTCAATAGATCCATTACATAATCTTGAAAAAAATCATAAATCATGTTGGAATAAGGATAAACAAATATCATCCAATTAATAAAACATCCTGGAAGCCCATAAGAGGATCCACCAACATGTTACATGCAAACTGATCCATAACCTAGATAGCACTGGACCTAAATTAGATGCACGCATGTCAAAGAAATGACACCAATCAAATGAAGCACGACCACAATCACCATCAACATTCTGAATCCCTTCTAGAAGCTATACCAACACCACTTATGCATTACATCAAAGATCTTCAATAAATCTCTATCGATGAAACCCTTACTGGACCAATAAAGAAAGCTTACTAGAACATAAGATCGCATCCGATCATCAAAACAATACCAACTAACTGAAACATACTTCAGAAGCATATGAACCATCCGTACAAACTTATTCCATCAACCAAATCATACCAATGACAATCAACTGATTATCTTTCCAATCCAATCCTTCTACCAGAAGTTAGTAAACAACCATAACAACAAGTGTTGACATCAATGACAAAACATCAATGCAACACATAATCAATTCCATTATATGACCAACAATCTCCCCCTTTGGCATTGATGGCAACACTAGATGTGAAAAACATCTAAGTGCCAAGAAAATGCCAAACAAGTCTCCCCCAATGGAAGATCACCAACGATCTCCTATAAAATATGTTAGGATTCCCAAAGATACTGAGAGGGGTGAGGGCTGATTCAACAATGGCTACCCTTCTAGCTTCTAGTCTTCTATACAAATTATTGGGTATTTCATCAACAATTTCCATTAAAAATTTCTTGTATATATCCAAGTGTAAAATTACACTATTTTCTATGCTTTCTTTGTCATCAATGGAAAGTGTGTTGTACAGTTTGCTAAAGTTTTTCAACTTTCCATCTTCTGTTATTTTACTAAGGAGTTTATCCAGTGGAGCAATATCTTGTTTTACCTTCTTCTTCTTCTTCTTCTTCTTCTTCTTAGGAGTTAACTTCTTAACTAGAGGCTCATTGCCTGTTGCTTATGTCTTGTTTTTCTAGGAGTGGGTGAGGGTACCTGTGAGGGCTTTCTTTTCCTTTCTACCCTTTGGAATACCTCTAGCATATCACTCTCAGAGGAAGTTGTAACTGGTGAAAGATGAGTTTCCAGTTGAAGTCCTTCCAACTCACTTTCTTTGATACCAATTGTTAGGATTCCCAAAGATACTGAGAGGGAGGGTGAATCAATATCTGACCGGTAAAATAATTTTCTTAACTTATAACATGAAAAGCATATTAAAACTATGTACCGATAAACCAAAAATAATGCAACAAATAAGAACAACAACCACAATATGAAAAGCACACCATAACATAATATTTTAATGAGGAAACCTAGTGTGGGAAAAACCTCGGTGGGATTTGTGACCCACAATATTCACTTACTCGCCAATAAGAGACTATTACTGTTTACAATAGGGGCCTGCACATGCAGGAAGGCCAAGTGCCTAGAGCTCATTGCTCAATTATAAAAGAAGTCACACTGACTTAAAAAATTGGATTATACAAATCCAATGTCTTGTACTGCTTCAGATCAGTATCTGCTATGCTAGATTCAGTACTGCTTTAAGCTCTGCAATATACATAATCCCTTATCCAATAATTTGCATATTAGGTCTGCTATATTCCTTTCATACATGATCTTATAAATATATGAGTCACATTACAATCTGTCGTGTCGGTGTACAAAAGATTTTACAATTAATTACAAAATACATCTATACAAAATTCTTGTCAGCCAGGGTGCCAGTAATCTTCTTTTTTGTGTCGGTGATCTATATGTCGGTGTAGAGTCTACCGGTGCTGGTGACTATGTCTTCTTGCCACTATCACATGATTGTAAGGTTTCCCTCAATGACAATACCTTCAATCACCTACAATTTCTCATTGGAGTGTGCATTTTCCAACAAAATAATATAACAGTGAAGCTCTAAACCAAATTTGAAACAAAAGATCAAATACCACCAAAATCCTCCTAAGGAGTGCAATCAATAAATAACAATAATTTTTCACATATATTTCTCTCCATTTGACAACACTGCCAAAGAATCAAACAAAATAAAAAAACTCTACATCTCGAGGTTGACTACCCTCCCTGAGTAGTAGAATTATTTTATCAATCCAGAACAAAGGATAGCTCTGATAATGCATACCAAAATGATGCACATATATATCATTTAAGTCTCTACCAGAGGGGTAGAAACCCCCAATCTATTTCTCAAATACTCAAATGATTCCCGAGACAAAGGTTTAGTGAATATGTTTGCTATCTTCTCTTTAGTGTTCACATAAACTAATTTGACTTCTTTTGCTTCCACCTTTTCCTTCAAAATTCTATACCTGATTGATATGTTCTTATTCTTGGAGTGAAATATTGGATTATTTGATATGTCAATAATTGCAGAGTTACCACAATGGATAACTACCAGATCATTACAACTCACTTGTATATCCTTCAACTTCTGCTTCATCCATAGAGATTGAGTACAATTGGTTGTGGCTGCAACATATTCAGCTTCAATAGTAGATAAAGAAATGCATGACTCCTTCTTGTTGATCCATGAGGCACACTTCTTCCCAAGGAAGAATGCTCCACCGGATGTTCTCTTCTGGTCATCAACATCACCTGCACATAAAGTAAAGTCATCCTCTTTAGGGTACCATAAACCATATTCAATTGTTCTTTGCAAATAACGAAATATCCGTTTTGTTTCACTTTCATGATTCTCTTGGATTAATTTGAAATCTTGATACAATTTTGATTGCATTCATTATATCTGGTCTAGTCTGAGTTAAATATAGCAAACCACCAATCATGGATTTATATCTTGTAGAATTTACTAAAGGGGATACATACTTAATTGATAATTTTTCACTTGTAACCATAGGAGTACTAACCGGTTTTAGAATTTTCCATACCAAACTTCTTCAACAATTCCTTGAGATACTTAGTTTGACAGATAAAGATACCTTTGTTAGTCTGAGCAATCTTCAAACCTAGAAAAAATCTTATCTCTCTAGTCATAAACATTTCAAATTCACTCTGCATATTATCAGAAAATTTCATGCACAATTTTTCTTCACCTCCAAAATTGATATCATCAACAAATAGTTCAATAATCAAAATATCATAATTAGTGATCTTATAATATAGGTTACTATCAGCATTACCTTTTATAAAATCAAGCTTCAAAGGATACTTATCCAACCTTGCATACCAAGCTCTAGGAGCTTGTTTTAATCCATATAGGGCTTTCCTTAATCTGCAAACAATATTTCTGTCATTTATCAATAAAAATCCATTAGGTTGCTCAATAAACAATTCCTCTTCAGGTTATCCATTTAGGAATGCACACTTAACATCCATTGATAGACCTTGTAGTTCTTATAGGCTACATAAGCAAGAAATAGTCTAAAAACTTCAATTGTAGCTACAGGTGCAAAATTTTCACCATAATCAATTCCTTCCTTCTAAGAATATCCTTTGCAAAATAAATCTAGCCTTGTTTCTTACAACTTGTCCATTCTCATTCTGTTTATTTCTAAAAATCTGTTTTGATCCAATAACATTCTTATTTTTAGGTTGGAGAACTAAATTCAAAGTATTGTCTTTTCTACATGATCTAATTTATCTTCCATATATTTCATCCAACATTCATATTTACAAGCTTCAATTACTGATGTAGGTTCAATCTGATAAATGAAACATACCTCTTGATTTGCCAATATTCTCCTTGTCATAACTCCCATGTTTTTGTCTCCAATGATCTGATTTTCCAAATGGTTTAGCCTTGCATACCTTGGTGTTTTCTAATTTTCAGGCTCTCTATGCTTCTCTTCAGTTATAGTTGATTTTTTTGATGATGTTGGTATTAGATAGTTCATATAACCGGAAGACAAATGAAAGGGGGGGGGGGTGAATCAGTTATCATATATTACCTAAGGCATTATCAATTCAAAACCACAGTACCAGAATAGCAGTTCATCCAATTAAGCATAAATAATAATCATAGAATAAAATCCATCCACACAACACCAATATTTGTACATGGAAAACCTGGTAAAGGGAAAAACCACAGTGGGAAGCCTACCCACAATTAGATAGTACTTTTATAGTAAGTATGTGAATTTACAATGAAGGGTCTTGCACTTGCAGGAAGGCCAACATCCTAGAGCATGCACTTCTCATCAAAAAAAGGAGTCTCACTTAATACATACAAATCTAGACTACAATCCGGAAAAGTGTTGAACTTAAAAAGAGAGCATCTCCTATGCCTGAGTATAGTTCTGGTCAAGCTCAATACCGGAAGACTAAATCCTCTTACACATCCAATTAGATCTCCATTGATCGACCAACTCCTCTGTCTAAATGACATTACAATATTCGCATATTACATTCCTTGAACATGACCTCTTACAAAAACCATGATGATCTACAATGAGATCTTACATCTTATTTATACAAACCCTCGACCATAAACAATCAAGTGAGCTACCAGACAATAAACCAATTACATCATTAAAAGCCATGTTGGCCTTAGACTAAAACAAAAGACATCCTGGAAATACAACAATAGTTCCTCCACATGTTACATTAATGTCGGTCCATAACCTAGATCAACCAGGACCAAGTATAGGCCCACACTCTTCAACAATGATCTCCAAACGCTGTCTCGAACAAGATTACCAACAACATCCTGAAACTCTACCAGAAGCTACACCACCGCTACTTATTCAATTCATCAAAGATCTCCACCAAAAGATCTGCCAGTGAAACCCTCGCCGGAACCAGAAACCAATCTTCTGTGTAAGTAGGATAGCATCCAATCAGCAGATCGAAGCCAACTGACCAAATATGAGTATAACCATTATGAACAAGCCAATTCCATCACCAAATTATACCAGAGCTAACCAGATCATGTTGGATCCAAGTTAACCAAAAACCACTCAACCTACCTGGACTAGAACGGTGCTAGTAAAGCATCCAAATAGCTAGTGTTGACATCAATGACAAAACATAAACAATTCCACCAAAAGACCAACAATCTCTGCCTTTGGAATTGATGGCAACACTAGATGTGAAAAAAATCTAAGTACCAAGAAATTCCAAACAAGTCTCCCCCTATGGAAGACAACCAACAATCTCCTGCATATAGATCTGAATATCAATGTCTCTCCCCCCATGAATAATATCTCTACAAAGTTTTCACTTAATTTTTCACATCGCTATCTCTCCCCCTATGATTTTATTTTTTCTTTCTTTATCTTTTTCACATCAATATCTCTCCTCGTTTGACATGAATGCCACAAATCTGACAGAAAGATCAAAGAAAAAAAGTTAGCCTATGAATCTCAAAGCTAACTGCTCCCTCTGAGCAGTAGCATCCCACATCAGTGATGGAATGAATAGTGTTTCTAATAATGCATACCATACTGATGCCAAACCACATCAATCAAGTCTCTATCAGAGGGGCAGAAACCCCCAATCTATCTCTCAGGTACTCAAAAGATTCCTTAGATAAAGGTTTAGTGAAAAAAACTGCAATTTGTTCTTTAGTGTTCACATAAACCAGTTTAACTTCATTTGCTTCCACCTTATCCTTTAAAAAGTTATAGTTGATAGATATATCAATAGAAGAAGAGTTATCACAATGAATAACTACCAGTGCATCACAATCCACCTTTATATCCTTCAACTTTTGCTTCATCCATAAAAACTTGTGTACGATTAGTAGTAGCAACAACATACTCAACTCAAGCAGTAGATAAAGAAGTATATGACTATTTCTTGTTGATCCATGAAAACAACTTCTTTCCAAGAAAGAAAGTTCCACCAGAAGCACTTTTCTAGTCATCAATGTCTCCAGCCCTGTCAGCATATGCATATGCACATCAAGTGAAGTTATCATTCTTAGGATACCACAAACCATATTGTGATGTACTTTGCAAGTATCTAAAAATCTTTTTTACCGCCATCTCATGATTTTCTCTAGGACCGCTCTGAAATCTTGAAACAATACAAACAACATTCATAATGTCAGGTCTAGTCTGAGTTAAATAAAGTAGACCTCCAATCATAGATTTGTATCTTGTAGGATTTATCAGCACAGAAACCTATTTCTTTGTCAATTTCTCACTTGTAACTATAGGTGTACTTAATGGTTTAGAATCTCCCATACCAAATTTCTTCAACAATTCCTTAACATATTTAGTTTTATAGATAAAAATACCTTTGTCAGTCTGAGTAATCTGCAAACCTAAGAAAAATTTCATCTCACCAATCATAGACATCTCAAATTCTTTCTCCATGTTCTTAGAAAATTCTATGCATGATTTATCTTCACCTCCAAAAATAATGTCATCAACAAATACTTCAACAATCAGTATATCATCATTAGTGATTTTATAATATAAATTACTATCAGCATTGCCCTTAGTAATTGATTTAAAGAAGGAATGGTGTAATTTCTAGGAATGATGATAATTATCCAAAAGAGATTGAAAATTAAAATTAGGGTGTCCTGAAAAATCTGTTAATTTTATAAATTCAAAGTTGTTGAATTGAAATTTTTTAATTTAAAATTAGGGTTGTTCTTAATTAACCACTTAATTTTAAACTATATCTTGATAATTGAATGTTGAAAGTGGAGATTATTTTTAATGTTAGAGGGAACCAAATTCGACAAAATCAACCAATTTTCTAGAGTTGAGCAGTAAAACATAGTCTAACAGTCTCCCAAAATTTCAGGAAAAAAGCCAGGGATTGTGCGTAAGTTATGCACGATCCCTTCAACTCTTTTTGAATTTTTTAGGTATGATACATACAATGATTTTATTACTAATTCCAAAAAATTAAGTCATTTTATGATCTATAGATAGGTGAATTTAAGTTCAGAATGTTGAAATAGGACCTAATTAGGGTTTTGTGAAATATGATGAATTGAAAGAAAATTTTGAAGAATACCAGACCTAATGGATAGGGCCAACTTGGAAAATGTTTAGAGGACTAAAAATTAATGAGTTTGATTGAAATTTTCACAAACTCCAATTTAATTTAAAAATTAGGGTTTTAGATCCTAACCAATTGATTTTGAAATTTTGCCAAAAGGAGGGAATTGAAATTTTGAATATTTTTAGTAAGAAGACAAATCTGAAAATAATGATAAATCTAAAAAATTGAATTAAGATCCAAATTTTGCACAAGTTCAATTTCAAATCTAGATTTTTTGTAAATTGCAAGGAAATCAAACATGCAATTTTGATTTTTTTTCGACCTTAGGAGGTTTAAAAAATGATAGAATCAACCAAATCTTTCGATTTAAGCAATAAAATACAGTCAAATCCAACTCCCAAATTTCAGAATAAATGTCAAGGACTGTGCGTAAATTATGCACGGTCTAAAAAACATTTTTTGAAATTTTCAGAGATGAAAGATATTGTGATTCTACTATGAATTCCAAAAAATTGTTTGGTTTGGAGATGTTTAGATAGATCAAATAAGCAGTCAAAGGTCGAAATAGGAGATCCCCTAAAATTTAAGGTTTTACTGTTTAACCACTTAATTTTTATAATAAAAAGATTGATTTTAATTGCAAATTTGAAATAGAAATCAGATCTGAAACAAACAATAAAAATTATATACTTCACACGCTTAATTTCCTCAAAATGAAAAATTAGGGTTTTTATGCAATTAACCTCTAAATTTCGCAAAAGATCAAACTCAGAAATGAAATTTTAAAGTTCACATTGCAATTATTCAGATCTAACAAATAAGAAATCAAAATTAAGATATAGGACGTCGAGTTCACCAAAATGTAAAGTGGAAAATTGAACACTAGTGATTCCCCACCTAGGAGAGAGAAAGGAAATCACTAGGATGATTTTCATTTGGGAGATACTTTACATTCAAAAGAGGGGTTGAATTCACTAGATCCAAACCCTAGAGTGAATAAGGATCTGAATACTAAGTGAATTTCAAGGGTGCAATGCAATTTATCCTCTTTTGTAAGTAGAAGAGTTGACTTGTTGACTATGCAGAAAATGAAGACAAAATGGGTGAAATAAGGAGCTACCGATTCAAGATCACACTGTAACTTTGGATCTGAGGTATTTAGACTTATACAGATCTTCCCTATAAATTTAGAGAAAATTCATCTGTACCGTGGGTAAGTTATGCACAGTCCTTCAAAAAATCCGGGAGATGAAAAGGGTTTTTCCATCTATGCAAATGAATCCTAAATTTACAATTACAGTCATGCACCTGCAACTTGTGTTGGTATTTTAGATATGTTGATATGGTTTTTTCATTGATGTAAACACTTATCAACTCTAGTCAAGCCTACTAGCACTTGGAGATTTGGGAATGTTCACCGGCAAGCAAGTGACTTTATGCACAGTCACTGGTATCTTATTCATCGGCAGTATATATTATTCAAAGGCACTTGAAATGACATGGAAAACACTTGGTTATGTCGAAGACATTATTTGGACAATTTTTCTTGGAGTTTTGTTCATTGGTATATTTGTGTTTTCATATTTGTTGTTACTAGCAAATAGGTCCAGGATAAAGACCGACGGGCCTATCTATTCCAGATAAGCAAGACACGCTATGGAGATGATTTATTATTGTTGTAAATGCATTAAGATGACATGTTGAATCAGATATTGCATTAGTTATTGATTTAATTGTAAATTGTTTTATTGTAATATCTTTTGTAAAGTCGACCTATACATTTTGGTCCTAGGTTTTGGTATATATGTAAGATCTTATTTGTAAGATCGATATGCGATTGGGAAAAATATTTGTATAAAGGTATATACGAGAATAAGAAGAGCAATACACGTAGACATCATTATTGGATTTAACCATCCAATTGTAGTCAACGTGACTCCCATTTGTGTTTGAGCAGTGAGCTCTAGGCGGTTGGCTTTTCTGCATGTGTAGACCCCCTATCGTATACACATACTATATGTAGTAGTATCATCTGATTGTGGGTAAGGTTTCCCACCATGGTTTTTCCCCTTATCGGGTTTCCATGTACAAATATTGGTGTTATGTGTTGTGGATGATATTGTCTTTTTGTTTCATGCATTAATCTTTACCGGTACTGCAATTAATTGATAAACTGTCTACCGACATTAAGTTTGGTTTATCGGTATTAAGCATTAAGTTTGGTTAAGTTATTTTGGTTTGAATTTATTTGACAACTGATTCACTCCCCCCCCTCTCAGTTGCCTCTGGGACCTAATAATTGGTATCAGAGCTTAGTCCTCTTTTTGTCGAAGTTTAACAGCTTGAGGAGATCTAATGTCTTCTAACTATTTCAGGAAGGACACTCCCAAACTTGATGGAACTAACTATGGCAAATGGAAGATCAGGATGGAGACACATCTAAATTGCATTGGAAAGGACATCTGGGAAGTTACAAAGAATGGCTATACTACTCCTATTCATGGTCAACCTAATCCACCTAACTTGGCTAAAGATGAGGAAAATTATTGCAAAGCAAGAGAAGCACTTTTGAGCGCATTATCAGATCAGCAAATCATGGGATTATCAGATAGATCTACTGCTAAACCTATTTGGGACCATTTGGAAACATTGAATGAAGGATATTCCATAGTCAAAATTGCAAAACTTGAGAGCTTCCAGGTCAAGTATGAAAATCTGAAAATGGAAGAAGATGAAAGAATTTCTGCTTCTATGGAAAAAGTTAATGAATTTGTTTTAGGTATTAAATGTTGTGGAGGAACCTTAAGTGAAGATGAAATTGTTTCAAAAGTTTAAAGAGGATTGCCATTGGCATACAAAATGAAAGTTACTATTATAAATGAGTTAAGAACAATGCCTAATACATCAGTAACTAGAGATACATTGATTGAAAAACTTTCATCTTTTGAAATTGAGGAATTTGGTCATGTTTCTACTATAAAGAAAGATTTAGCTTTTAAGGCATCAACTTCATCTGCATCATCATCATTTTACAAGTCTGATTGGAAAGCTTTTTATTCAAGAGAACATGAAGAAAGTAGGAGAGAAAATGAGTAACTTGAAGAACTTGAAGCACTATTTGCAAGGAAAATTCCTAAAGGTCCAGTTGGAAGTAAGTATGAACGTAAAGCACCCTTTAAATGTTTTAACTATAATAAGATTGGTCATATGGCTTCAAGATGCCCTAATAGACATGTAAGATTAAAAGAAGAAGCTAGAAGAACATAAAAGCCTAACCCTAAATATCAGAGATATATATTTTAGAAGAATAAAGACAAGTCTTGTTATCTTGCTGATGAAGGAGTCACTGATGATTCTAATGAGGATCCGATAGACAATGGATGGGTCTTTGTTGCTATAATAGAAGATCAATTGACACCTACTATTCAATCGGTACAGCAGGCCCTGGCAGCAAAAGTTGAGGTTAAGGATGAATGGATCATTGATTCAAGATGTTCACATCATATGACTGGTGATAAAAGTAAATTCTTGACTTTTCAGGAATATAATGGAGGTCTGGTAAGATTTGGAGATGATAAAGATCAAAGGTAAAGGTACTATATCTCTTGATGATAAGCATAATACTGACAATGTTTACTATGTTGAAGGTTTAAAGCATAATCTTTTGATTGTTGGTCAATTAGTTGAAAAAGGATTTCAGTTACAATTAAAAGAATGGGAAATGCAAAATTATGAACAAAACTAGTTTGGAAATTGCAATCGGTAATCAAACTAGAGGTAATATCTTGCATTTGAATAATAATAAAAAAACATGCTTGATTGCACATATTGATGAAAGTTGGCTATGGCATAAGAGACTTTGTCATGTAAATTTTGATTGCATTGTGAAAATCAGTACAACTAAAGCAGTTAGAGACTTACCTTAAATTGTTAAGCCTCAGAATCCGGTATGAAAGGAATTTCAATTTGGAAAACAAGTTAGAGCATCTTTTAAAAGTATTCCAGAAAAATCCAATAGTGCTCTTGAATTAATTCATACTGACTTATGTGGTCTAGCTAGAACTAAAATCTTACAAGGTGATAGATATTTCATGCTAATCATTGATGACTATTCTAGAATGTGTTGGGTTACTTTTCTCAGAGAAAAATCAGAAGCACTTGGGAAATTCAAGCTATTCAAGGTGATGGTAGAAAATGAAACCGGTAAGAAAATCAAATGTCTGAGATCAGATCAAGGAGGTGAATTTACATCTAAGGAATTTAATACATTTTGTGAAGTAAATGGAATCAGAAGACAATTATCAACACCCCAGACACCCCAACAGAATGGAGTTGTAGAAAGGAAAAATAGAACTATCTTGGATGCAGCTAGAAGTATGTTATCAGAAGAAAATCTACCACATGTATATTGGAGAGAGGTAGTAAGCACATCAGTCTACACATTCAACAAAGTTCACATCAAAGCTGAAACTAGTAAGACCCCTAATGAACTATGGTTTAGCATTACTCCTACTCTTAAATATTTCAGAATATTTGGAATTAAATGCTATATTAGAACAGATGAGTATATTGGAAAATTTGATCCTAGAAGTGATGAAGGAATATTTCTTAGTTACAGAAAAATGCTGAGAGTACAAATGTGAAAATTGGTGAACAATTTAGAGGAACTTCAAGGTATATAGACTCTAAACCGGCAACATAGATACTAAGAAATGAACACACACCAGTACAGAATGAAGATCCAGTTACACCGGTATCATCTAAAAATTCCACTGTAACTGAAGAACAACAACAAACAAAGACACCCCAATATGTAAGGTTGAATCATTTTGAAGATCAGATAATTGGGAACAAGTATCAAGGAGTTATGACAAGAGGAAGACTGGCAAATGAAGAGGTATGTCTTATTTCTCAAATTGAACTAGTATCGGGATGTGAAGATAAACACTGGATTAAAGCTATGGAAGAAGAACTAAAAAAAAATTGAGAAGAATAACACATGGACATTATTTTCCCAACCTAAAGACAAAAATGTAATTGGAACAAAATGGGTATTCAGAAACAAACTCAATGAATATGGTAAGGTAATCAGAAATAAAGAAAAACTAGTATGTAAGGGATATTCACAGAAAGAAGGAATTGATTACAATGAAAGCTTTGCACCAGTAGCCAAAATTGAGGTAGTCAGATTATTCTTGGCTTTTGTAGCACACAAGAAATACAAAGTATATCAAATGGATATTAAATGTGCATTTCTGAATGGAGATCTTGAAGAAGTTTACATTGAGAAACCTAATCGATTTTCCTTGACAGATAACAAAGATATGGTTTGTAGGTTAAGGAAAGCTTTGTATGGGTTGAAGCAAGCTCCAAGAGTTTGGTATGCTAGATTGGATAAATATCTTTTGAAGATTGGTTTTTCTAAAGGTAATGTTGATAGCAAATTATACTATAAAGTGACTAATGATGACATCTTGGTTATAGAAGGTTTTTGTTGATGATATAATCTTTGGAGGAGAAGATGGTTTGTGTAAAGACATTTCTATTGAAATTCAGCAAGAATTTGAAATGTCTATGATTGGAGAGATAAAATTCTTTTTAGGATTACAGATTTCACAGACTGATTAAGGTATATTCTTGAGTCAATCTAAGTACTTAAAGGAGTTACTAAGGAAATTTGGGAGAGAAAACTGTAAACTGGTAACCACACCTATGACTACAACTGATAAATTATCACTAAGGGATGAATCTACACCTATTAATTTGACTAGGTACAAATCTATGATAGGGGGTCTATTGTATTTGACACAAACAAGACCTGATATTATGAATGCAGTATGTATTGTTTCAAGATTTCAAAGTAATCCCAAAGAAAATCATGAATCAACAGTAAAAAGGATTTTCTGGTACTTACAAGGCACTACAAATATTTGCCTATGGTATCCTAGAGGTGAAAAATTTGAATTATGTGCATACACAGATGCAAATTGGGCAGGAGATGTAGATGATAGAAAAAGCACCACCGGTGGAGCATTTTTTCTTGGAAGCATATTAATTTCTTGGTTGAGTAAGAAACAAAGTTGCACATCTTTGTCAACAGCAGAATCAGAATATGTTGTAGCAGCAACTAACTATACACAGGTATTATGGTTTAAACAAATGTTGAAGGACATAAAGGTAAAATGGAAAGAACCTATAACTATCTATTTTGATAATACAATAGCAATTGATATATCTAAGAATCCGGTACTACATTCTAAACCTAAACATGTCTATATCAAACTGAATTTTCTAAAAGAGAATGTTGAAGCAAAAGAAGTAAAACTGGTTTATGTGAATACTAAAGAGTAGATTATAGATATTTTCACTAAGTTTTTGCCTAAGGAGACTTTTGAATATCTTAGAGAATAGCTTGGGGCCATACCCCCACCGGTAGAAACTTAGACAGTTGATGTTTGTCATCAACCAATAGAACTAACAGGGAAATCTTGTACTCCGGTTTTGATGAGGAGAGCTACTTCTCAGGGGGAGTAGTTGGTATACTAAATAAGTTGGTATTTTGTATTTGAACCTAGTTTTTGTAT
Organism: Cryptomeria japonica; assembly: GCF_030272615.1. Taxonomy (NCBI): domain Eukaryota; kingdom Viridiplantae; phylum Streptophyta; class Pinopsida; order Cupressales; family Cupressaceae; genus Cryptomeria; species Cryptomeria japonica. Next base: position 465,321,945 of record NC_081406.1, on the reverse strand, counting down.
TGCTTTGGAATTTGATGTCAAAGGGGGAGAGATTGATATGGAAAATCACATGTCACTCCTAGGGGCAGAGACTTTATCTCTTGGGTATTTTCGGAGAGATTGATTACTCTCTAAATTTTGATCTCTGGTTTTGTTCTTTTTTTTGGCATTTCTGTTTTGGCACTTTGATGGTTTTTCCATCCTGTGTTGGCATCAATGCCAAAGGGGGAGATTGTTGGTATTTTGGATATGTTGATATGGTTTTGTCATTGATGTCAACACTTATCAACTCTAGTCAAGCCTACTGGCACTTGGAGATTTGGCAATGTTCACCGACAAGCAAGTGACTTTATGCACAGTCACTGGTATCTTATTCACTAGCAGGATATATTATTCACCGACACTTGAAATGATATGGAAAACACTTGGTTATATCAAAGACATCATTTTGATAGTTTGTCTTGGATATTTGTTCATTGGTATATTCGTGTTTCCATATTTGTTGTTACCGGCAAATAGGTCGAGGATAAACACCAGCAGGCCTATCTATTCCAGATCAGCACGGCACGCTATGGAGATGATTTATTATTGTTGTAAATGCATTAAGCCGACATGTTGAATTGGATATTGCATTGGTTATTGATTTAATCATAAATTGTTTTATTGTAATATCTTTTGTAAAGCCGACCTATACATTTTGGTCATAGGTTTTGGTATATATGTAAGATCTTATTTGCAAGATCGATATGCAATTGGGAAAAATATTTGTATTAAGGTATATGTGAGAATAAGCAGAGCAATACATGCAAACATCATATGAAGGTTGAAGGAAGGTTTTTGTGAACACATATCAGAACTACACCGATACTGAATCTAGCATATGAAGATACTATTTTAAGTAGTACATCATTATTCGATTTAACCATCCAATTATAGTTAGTGTGACTCCCATTTGTGTTTGAGTAGTGAGCTCTAGGCGGTTAGCCTTTCTGCATGTGCAGACCCCCTATTGTATACACATACTATCTGCAGTAGTATCATCTAATTGTGGGTAATGTTTCCCACCATGGTTTTTCCCCTTATAGGTTTTCCACGTACAAATATTGGTGTTATTTTTTGTGGATGATATTGTCTTTCTATTTCATGCATTAATATTTACCGGTACTACAATTAACTGATAAACAGTCTACCGACATTAAGTTTTGTTTATTGGTATTAAGAATTAAGTTTGGTTAAGTTGTTTTGGTTTGAATTTATTTGACAACCAATTCATCCCCCGCCCTCTTAGTTGCCTCCAGGACCTAACAACTTGCACATAGAAAAGAAGGGAAGAAGGGTTGTGGATAGGGGTTTGCCTTAGTCAAACCTCGGTTGAGGAATTTGTTGGCCATTTAGAGGAATTGATTATGTGTTGCATTGATGTTTTCTCATTGATGTCAACACTAGTTGTTTTAGATGCTTTATCGACACCCTTCTGGTCCCGGTAGGTTTGGATCCGGTATGGTTTGGTTATGGAATTGGCTTATTCATGATATTAATGTTCATAATCAGTCAGTTAGTTTTGCTCTGGTGATCAAATGCTATCCTATTTACCCAGAATTTTGATTTGTTGTTTCGGCGAGGGTTTCACCGACAAATCTTTTAATGAAGATCTTTGATGATATGCATAAGTGGTGTTGGTGCAGCCTTTCGTATGGATTAAGGATGTTGATGGTGATCATGTTTGAGACTTGGTGGATGGAGATCATTTCTTTAGCATGTGGACATATATTGGGTCCCAGTTTATCTAGGTTATGGACTGGCTTAATGTAACGTGTGGATTGGACCTCTCGATGTATTTTCAGGATGTCTTTTGTGTTGGATATTATTTGTTTGGTCTAAGGCTGACATGTGTTGTAATTATGTAATTGGTTTATTGTCTGGTGGCTGACCTAATTGTTTATGGTCAAGGGTTTGTATATATATGATGTAAGATATCATTTTAGTTCACATATGGGAATGGGATTAGCAGATTATCTATGTGAATAATGTAATATCATTCAGGCAAAGGATTTGGTTGATTATTGGAGATCAAGTTGGGTTTATGTAAGAGGATTTAGTCCTTTGGTATTGAGCTTAACCGGAACTATACTCAGGCATAGGAGATGATATCATTGCAGTTCATTCATTATTTCGGATTGTAGTTTGGATTTCTATGTAGTCAGTGAGACTCCTTTTGTGATGAGTAGTGCACTCTAGGTTGTTGGTCTTCCTGCAAGTGCAGGCCCCTCAATTGTAATTCACATACTTATTGTAGAAGTATTATCTGACTGTGGGTAAGATTCCCACCATGGTTTTTGCCTTTATCAGGTTTTCCACATATAAATCTTGGTGTCATGTGGATGGTATCTATTCTCTTATTATTGTTTATGCTTAATTGGTTTAACTGATATTCCGGTATTTTCCTAAGGCATTTCGGTATTAAAGATTTAATTGCTAAATGTTCTGGTAATTTATGACAATTGATTCAACCCCCTCTAGGTTGTTTTCCGGTTATTTGAGCTATCTAACAATTGGTGTCAGAGCTTTTCTCCTCTCTATAGAAAGCCTAACCACTTGAGGAAGATCCTATGGCGGCTAACAGTTCAAGTTCATCTAGGTCATCTGGAGTTATCTTTTAGAGAGATATTCCTAGGCTTGATGGAAATAATTACACAGTATGGAAGATTCAGATGGAGACTCATCTGAGATGTCTTCGTAAGGATATTTGGGAGATCACGCCAAATGGTGTTACACCTCATAATCTAGCATCTAGAAATCCTCCTCTGGAAAACTTGGATAAGGAGCTTGAGAATGATTGTAGAGCAACAAAATCCCTCTTGTGTGCACTTTTTGATCAACAAATAATGGGATTAACTAACAAATCATCTAGAAGGGATATATGGGATAAGTTGGAGACTCTTATGTTAAAATTGTAAAACTTGATGGTTACTTGGTGAGATATGAGAACCTAAAGATGGAAGAAGATGAAAAGATTACTACTTTCAAGGAAAGGGTAAATGAGATTGTTATGGGAATTCAATGTTGTGGTGGAACTCTGAGTGAAGATGAAATTGTTTCTAAAGTTCTAAGAGCCCTATCACCGACTTACAAGATGAAGGCTACTACAATTAATGAGTTGAGGACAATGGCTAATACATCTGTCAATAGAGATACTTTGGTTGGGAAATTATCTTCTTTTGAGCTTGAATAATTTGGACCTTCTGGAGATATGAAGTCTGAACCTTCTTTTCATGCATCTACATCATCAACCGACAAGCAAGATTGGAAAGCTTCGTATGCAAAAGAATTAAATGATATGAAGAGAGAAGACAAAGAGTTTGACAAACTTGAAGCCATATTTTCTAGAAGGGTACCTAAAGGACCGACAGGAAGTAAGTATGAAGGAAAAAACCTTTTAAATGTTTTGCATGTAATAAGATAGGTCATTTTGCATCTAGATGTCCTAAAAGGAATTCAAGTATAAGTACAAGCAAAACAAACACAAATCATGCTACATAGTGGATGAGGAAGGCATTTCCGATTCTGATGATGAACCGACAAAAGATTTTGCTAGTAGTTTCAGCAATGGAAAGGAATGGGTGTTCCTGGCTATCAAGGAAGATGTTTTGACATTGGAAGAGAATGTACCAGAAGAGAAGGCACTTGCTACTAAAATTGAAGACAAGGATGAATGGGTAATTGATAGTGGTTGTTCACATCATATAATTGGAGATAAAGGGAATTTTCTATCTTTGCAAGAATTTGATGGTGGTCTGGTTAGATTTGGAAATGACAAAGCATGTATGATCAAAGCAAAAGGAACTATATCATTGGATGGTAAGAACAATACTAATAATTTTTATTATATTGAAGGTTTAAGGCATAATATTTTGAGTGTAGGACAATTGGTGGATAAAGGATTTCAATTACAGTTCAAGGATGGAAAATGCAAAATCATTAGCAGATCTAGTTTCGAGATTGCAATAGGCACACAGACAAAAGGTAATATATTTCATTTGAATTCCAATGAGAAGACATGTTCGATTGCATAGATTGATAAAAGTTGGCTATGGCATAAGAGGCTATTTCATGTGAATTTTTATTGCATTGTGAAGAACAGTTCTACTAAGGCAGTTAGAGATATACCTAAGATTGTGAAGCCCTATAATCTGGTATGTATAGAATGTCAAATGGGTAAACAGGTCAGAACCTCTTTTAGGAGTATACAAGATAAATCTAATGATGTTCTTGATCTTATTCATACTGATTTGTGTGGCTTTGCTAGAGTTAAAAATTTTCAAGGTGATAGATATTTCATGCTAATCATTGATGATTATTATAGAATGATGTGGGTTGCTTTTATAAGGGAGAAATCTGAGGCATTTGAAAAGTTTAAAATCTTTAAGGCTAAAGTGGAAACTGAGATAGGATTGAAGATTAAATGTTTGAGGTCAGATCATGGTGGAGAATTCACATCTGGTGAGTTTAATAACTTTAGTGAGAAGCATGGCATAAGGAGACAATTTTCTACTCCCCGGACACCTCGGCAAAATGGAGTTGTGGAAAGAAAGAATGAAACTATCTTGGATGCAGCTAGGACAATGATGATGGAAGCTAGTCTACCTCATATCTAATGGAGAGAAGTTGTGAGCATGATGATTTATACATTCAACAAAGTACATATCAAAGGAGAAACCAGTAAGACACCTTATGAATTATGGTTTGGCAATACACCTACAGTTAAGTATTTCACAATATTTGGTAGTAAACGTTATATTAGGAGAGATGATATCATAGGCAAACTTAATCCTAGATGTGATGAAGGCATATTTCTTGGTTATTATAATGAAAGAAAGGCATATAGATGTTTTAACAAAAGATTTCAGAGAATTATGGAGAGTGCTAATGTCAAGGTGGATGAGATGAATAGAGGTCAAATCAGAGTTTATGAGAAGGAACTGATGGTGGAAATGATTATATCTGAATTAGTAGCATCTTTACCAGAATAGAGTGTTGAACCAGTTACTTCGACAGTATCAGAAAATTCTACAGTAACTGAAGAACTAGGAAGAGGAACAGAGAGTTAGAATACTCCTAGGTATGTGAGATTGAATCATTTAGACGATCATATTATTGGGGATAAAAACCATGGAGTAATGACAAGAAGAATATTGGCAACTAATGAGGTATATTTAATTTCTCAAGTTGAACCTGTATCAGTAATTGAGGCATGTAAAGATGAATATTGGTCAAAAGCCATGAAAGAAAAATTAGATCAGATTGAGAAGAATAACACATGGACTTTAGTTCCTCGGCCTAAAAATAAGAATGTTATTGGAACTAAATGGGTTTTAGAAATAAATTGAATGAGGATGGTCAAGTTGTAAGGAGTAAGAACAGATTGGTTTGTAAAGGATATTCCTAGAAGGAAGGAATTGATTATGGTGAGAATTTTGCACCTCTAGCTAGGATTGAAGTTGTAAGATTATTTCTTGCCTATGTTTCCCATAAGAACAACAAGGTTTATCAGATGGATGTTAAGTGTGCAGTTTTTTAATGAGGATCTTGATGAGGAAGTTTATATTAAGCAACCTGATGGTTTTTCACTATCAGATGATACAAAAATGGTTTGCAGGTTAAAAAATGCTTTATATCGATTAAAACAGGCACTCAGAGCTTGGCAAGGTTGGATAAATATCTTTTGAAGCTTGGTTTTACTAAAGGTAATGCTGACAGTAATTTATATTATAATATCACGAATGATGATATACTGATTATTGAACTATTTGTTGATGAGATTATTTTGGAGGTGAAGATAAGTTGTGTAAGGAATTTGCTAACAATATGAAGAAAGAATTTAAGATGTCTATGATTGGGGAAATGAAATTTTTCGTAGGTTTGCAACTTACTCAGATTGACAAAGGTATTTTCATCTATCAAACTAAGTATGTTAGGGAATTATTGAATAAATTTGGTATGGGAGATTCTAAACTGGTAAGTACTCCTATGGTTACAAGTGAGAAATTGATAGGGAAAGATGTTTCTGCACCAGTAAATCCTACAAGATACAAATCTATGATTGGAGGTCTTCTTTATTTGACTCAGACTAGGCCTGACATAATGAATGTTATTTGTATTATATCAAGATTTCAGAGTGATCCTAGAGAAAATCATGAGAGTGAGGTGAAAAGGATTTTTAGATACTTACAAGGTACATCAGAATATGGTTTGTGGTACCCTAAGGATGATGACTTTACTTTATGTGCAAATACCAATGTTGATTGGGCTGGAGATGTTGATGACTGGAAAAGTACATCTGGTGGAGCTTTCTTTCTTGGAAACAAGTTGGTTTCATGGATTAGCAAGAAATAATCATGTACTTCTTTATCTACTACTGAAGCTAAGTATGTTGTTGCTGCTACGTACTATGTGGGGCCCTACCCCAACTCATCCTGACATTTTTTGTTATTTTCATATTGAGACTATTATGGATGCTTTATTTTATGCATTATGGATTTAGAACCTATATGATTCCATGATTTGGATCACATTGACATATATTGATGCTTCATTTTATGCATTATGATTATGAAACTTTATATGTTGCTAGAATAGAATTATTTTGAACTGATGTATGTCATTATTAGATTTGCAGGACTTCATTTTGATGATAGAAATAGGATGCTTATTATATGAATGGTTCAATTTTGAGGAGTATGATAATTGCTTATGTGGAATCAAATTTAAATGAATGGGATATTGAATTATTATTGTCAAATGTATGAGTGTTAGATGTGCAATGAAATCCATGTGTTTAATTATATATATAATTGTGATTATTTGAAATTACTAATGTTATAATTGAGATGTGCAGGAAAATTATCCATGTGACCATGGAAATAATATGGAGAACCAAACCTAGACCAATGTACATTTGTTAAGCCAGGGGTTGTCTATTTGGAGAGACAATACCCCATATGTATTGTATTTTATTTGTAAAAGTAAATGATGCATGTGTGTTAATTTGATTTTATTTATTTGTGTAAACCTATAAGAGACAAATTCCATGTGTGATTTTTATATTGTATTTTATTGTGTCACTTGACACATGTGCTGATTAGTGTCATTAATTTTGACTTGTCTCTTGGAGGGAGTTTTGTTTCTACCAAAGCCATTCAAAGACAAGAGTGTGGTCCCAAATTTGCCTTGGGTAGGGAGTCTTGGGAGTGGTTAACTCAGGTTTGACCCGTAGGTTAACTTTAGTTGGGTTTCTAAGGGGTCAAATGGACTCCTAGGGTCAGTTTTGGGGCTTTTCCAAAGGTCCAAAGGGTAGACCTATGGGTTAGGGGTATTTTTAAACATGTGGCTACTCCCATGTGACTGTTTAGTCACCTCAAAAAGTGGTTTTCCCAAGGTGAGCGAAAATTCAACTTAGAAGGTTCCTCCTAGGATAGACAACCTTCCCTTTTGATGTCAAACTCTCTTCCCCATCCTCTCTCACCTTTTCCCTTTTCAGTTTTAGCAACATGTAAGAGGTTGGCAAGAGCAACCAATGAGAACTCTCACCTTACCCAAGGGGTTGCGAAGTGTGAGAGAGGCCTTCTTAGGCAAGGATTAGGGACTCAGTGAGTAATCACCCACTCTCCATTGTTGGAGATTATGCATTTTTTTTTTAAAAGAGTTGTAGGATATAATTCTTGTGGAAGTGTTGGTGAAGAGTTTGTGTGGATTTGGGTTGCTCATCCCCAACTAAGTCTAACATACCTATTGGCAGATTAAGGTTGGTTTTACTTCCTTTTAATTATGTTGTTTATGTTGTTTTGAAAGAAAGGAATGCTTGTATGAGGAGATGTGTATATGTAAATTGTTTTGTAGGAGAAAAGTGTAAATTTTTCCGTTCCTTGTTCTTTGTTTATGTGTTCTTGTTTTGGGAGTGTCCAAGGCCTCCTACTCTTGGGAGAGTAGGATGGTCTTGGGCTGGAAGAAGTATGACAACCTTGGATGAGAGGCTCTCCTTATGGAGAGTTATCTAAATGATGTCCTTTGTGACCCTTGCTGCATAGCCTTGTGTATGCATTTGGGGGTCATAAGGGGAGAAAATATGGCTTTTATGCCTTTGGGGGGCATAAGGGAGTGGAGATGAATTTGTTGTATTTTGTTTTTCCATGAGGTGGCTTGAGTTGTATTATGCTTGCAATCTCCCCAATGGTATTTGGTCCACTTCCACCCATGGAAAGTTCATCACAAGTTGTGGTGAGAGTGTAGCTTGCGATGGGAAAATGCATGTTGAGTGTTTGCCCTTTGTTTGTTGTGTTGTTTGTTTGGTTGTGACCCATCTAGTGCTTGGTTCTCCAAGCTCAGGGGTGGCTTCTGGTAAGCCTAGGTTGGGAGGTGAGCTCTCCATGGTCAAGTTGTGTTTTTATTGTAGGTTGCATGGGATGGGAAGAAAAGATGAAGAGATTTGTTGCTATTTTAAGTTGTAGAAAAGTTTAAATTAAAAAAAAAAGTATTTATTTGTAGCATAATAAAAGAGCCACTGCTGTATTGATTTTTCCAAAAGAAAAGAAGTGCATGTATTTATTCATAGTCCTATGGAAGGGAAAGTTCTAGTTGGGGTTTCAAACCCATTTGTAATAATATTTACCTTGTATTTTAATTTGCTTAAAGAAATGTATTTCTTCTATTTGGTTAAGTTTTGCAAAAGGAAGATGAAATATATGAGTTGTATTAAAATCCTCATTTACAAAAAAAAAAAAAGTTGTTGCATTTATATTTATTCTGCAAATAAAGGCTCATTTTATTCCTTATGCAAGATAGAAATGGTATATGAAGGCTCCTACATTAGATTCTGGTTTTATTTATGCTGCTGCAATTAAATTAAATCTATCATTTATTCTTTCATTTAATGCAAAAAATAAATCCTATAGTAGTAGCTTATTTTATTAAAAAAAAGAGGGATTAGCATATAATTCTACTTTTATTTTGTTTACCAGAAAATATTATATTTAAGCTTGCTGTTAGAATGCAATGTAGATATTAGTTTCAGAATACTTAAAACAGGAAAAAAAAAAATGAATATAAAACATATATTTTCCAGCCTTATAAAAAAAAGGATATTTCCCCTTTAACATACTACAAGTAATATTAAAAAAATTTCTGTATGTATTTTAAAGTTAAAAAGAAAACTCATAAGAATGCCTAAATGAGTTATAAAAAGAAAGAGCAATATATATATTGATAAATATCTTTTATTCATTTAAATGTCTTATTCTGAAGTCTACATATTTCAATATATATATATATATATATATATACATTTTAAAGAAATAGAAATTTTAACAATAAAAAAAAAAAACTTATAAAAAAAAAATTTGCAAGAAAAAGGGGTTCTCCAAGAGGGCTAAACCACTGTGTAAGTACATAGTGGCCGACGTGGCTTGGGCCACCACTGTGGTTTCCCACAGTCGATGGCACGGGGACTGCCACTGTGGGCAACCACAGTGGTAAGGCACCCGGTTGCCACTGTGTTTACCCACAGTGGATGGTGCTCGGCCCGCCACTGTGGGGAAACACAGTGGCATCCGAGAATACCTCCGCCTGACACCCTTTGCACAGTGCTCCCTCCGCCCGCCATTCACCATACTCACCGCTCGGTTCCCTCCGCCCCACCCCTTTGGCTCCTCCGAGAAATGGAACCCAGGCCGCCACTCCCACACCTGTACACACAAAATAGGAATATCACACACATGCCCTAACCCTAATTTCAAGTTAGAGCAAAATACAAATAGGAATAAAAGAAAAGAATATGTGAGGTAAAAAGAAAAAAATAAAAAGGAAAGAGAATAGGGTTAGCTCATGAACCCTCTTGGGTTCTTTTAAAAGTAAATAAAGAAAAAGAACTCCATTAATCCTTGTATATATATATATATATACAAGTGTGTGTGTGTGTGTGTGTGAATATATTTTTACATTCCCTCACACTTGTTTAGATATATAAATATATATATATGTCTTATCTACACACACACACACATATATATATATATATATATATATGTAATTAAATTCTATATTTATATGGAATCAAAAAGTTATTTGTAAATTAATTAATGCACTTTTAATTATTATATGAATTTAGAAGCATTTTAATAAGAAGATTTTAAAACTCTTAGGGAGGATAAATCCTTGGGGGAAATAAAATGATATATGTAGGGTCAAGTTGGCCCCTTTTAAATTTTAAATTATAAGGTATTTTAATTTATGGAAATTTTATTTAATAGGTTTATTTAATCTAAGAGCTAGGGCAAATTAATTTAGACCCTAGGCAAATAAAGGACTACATGAGAATTATTAATATTCCCTATCAATTAATATTGAGATTATTTGCTAAGTGAGTTTAATTATTTATTAATGGAAGATAATATTAATTCGGTTGAAGAATTATAACCCCGCTTTCTTAGATGGTTTTTCGCCAAATTGGTGTAGTTATTGAAATCACTCAAAACATAGTTAAGACTAAACTAGTTTTGCATTATTTTAATTAGGTTAGTTGTATTAGGTTAAGTATTTTTAAAAAATAAAATAAAAATAAATTTATTCCGTTTGTGCCCAAAAGTTTGGGCATGACATTTTGGTATCAGAGCAAGATTTCCAACACTAGGAACCTTTCTCCATTACATTTCGCTATAATTATTTAATTAATTAAATTATATTTATTTTTATTACATTTATTTTTAATTAGTTAAAATATTTCTCCAAAAATATTTATTTATTTCATTTTATTTTATTTTCTTAAAAATGATGCCTCCAACTACGCGACAAGTTTGCAAACGTGGTAGAGGCCCTAGGCATGAACACATGGCATGCGAAGAGGTCAATAGGGAGGAATCGGTTCCAGGAGTGAACCCAGAAGCTCCTTCCGAACAACAAGCTGACCCGAACTGAGACATCTTGGTAGCTCTACAGAACCTGATTGGCATAGTTCAGGATAGGCTTCCAGCAGTAGATCATAATGTTGAGAACTAGGACTCAGGGAGCCGTAGAATAGTAGAACGGGAATGGAGTAGGAGTCCACCTCCTAATCCCGTAGAGAGTTAGGCTAGGCATGAGCCCAAGTCCATTCACCTACAAGCACCACCTCCAGTCATAGCACCAGTGTATTATGAGAGGGCATGTCGAGATCCAGAGGATCTAATCAGAGAGGTTATGCGTCTTCAACCACCATCTTTTGGGGGATCTACCGACGGGGTAGAAGCAGAGGCATGGCTTTTGAGACTAGATAGGTGCTTTGCATTGCACTCTTATGAGAGCAATCTAAAAGCATGTGTAGCGGTCCACCTATTGCGAGGAACAACCTCCATATGGTGGAGACAGGAAGAATATAAGTGTGGCTTAGTGATAGATACTCTCACTTGGGAGATTTTCACAGAGAGATTCAAGGAGAGGTACTTATCAGAGCATTACAGACAGCATAGGGTGGATGAGTTCCATGACCTCCAGCAGAAGGGTCTTTTAGTGACCCAGTACGAGAACAAGTTCTTTGAACTCTTACCATACGTAGACTACCTAAAAGATGAGAAGCTTCTCGTCAACTGATTTATCATAGGGTTGAATTCCGGCATAGCAGGACCAGTGAGGATGGCCACTCCAGGGAGCCTTCGGGTTGCTGTGGAGAAGGCTTTGATAGTAGAGGAGATTCAAGTCAGACCTCAGGACTCGAGGGATCGGTTCCAGAACTGTAACCCTACACCACAGACTTACGGGTTCAGAAACCCCATTGGAAGGGTAACAACAGAGACACATCAGGGTTCTCCAAACCCCCTCCTCCATAGCAGTCACAGCAAAACCAGAGGCAAAGGCCTCCATAGAGTCAGTAGGGCATGAAGCCCCAGTAGTGGCAATCACAGGGTCAGAGGCGAGATCAGAGATCTCAGGCTCCTTACACACCTCCAGCGAGGGCTCAACAATCCTCTAGGGGTGGGTATAGTGGCTCTAGCAAGACAAGGGGATAATCTTTCTCCAGACCACAGGGAGTGCAGTTTCAGGCACATGGGGCTTGCTTCACATGTGGAGCCATGGGACACATGGCAAGAGAGTGTCCTCAGGGTCAGATGGCAGAAAATTAGAGGATGGCAGCATCAGAGCCGATAGTTGGGGATATGGGCAAGTCCCATAGGGTCTTCGCAGCGGTTGACAACCACTAGGTAGAGCATCAGGCCACGGTTATTGAGGTTGCAGGTATGATCAGAGGTAGCAGTGTATCTATATTATTTGATTCAGGAGCTACTAACTCTTTTATATCTCCACTGGTTGTGGAGCGTTGCAGGCTAGTGGCAATTAGACAAGAGGTCAGTTCGAAAGTGGAATTAGCTTCAGGGGCTAGAGTGTCAATGGAATCAAAGGTTAGGGGATGTCAGGTTCAGATTGGTAATAACACCACCTTAGTAGACCTTAGAGTTACACCACTCAGATCATATGGCATCGTACTTGGCATGGACTGGCTTTATGCCCATAGAGCCAAGATGGATTGTCACCTGAAAAGGATCGAGTGTGAAGATGATCATGGTTCTCCCATAGTAATCACTGGAATTTAGAGACCCGTGTCTCTTTGTATGATCTCCGCTATGTAGCTTAAGCGGAGCATGCAAAAGGGATGGTAGTTATTTGCCATCTTTGCCTAAGGAATCATTTGAGTACTTCAAAGATAGATTGGGAGTTTATGCCCCTCTGGTTGAGACTTGATCGATGCTTTTTGGCATTAGTCTGGTATGCATTATCAAAGATATTTTTCATTTCGGCATTGATGTGGGGATGTTGCTGCTCAGGGGGAGTAATTATCTTTATGATTCAATGGTTTATGTTTTTGCTTTGATATTTTTGTCAGTTTTTTGGCATTGATGTCAAAGGGAGAGAAATACTAATGTGAAAAAGAAAAACTTAAGGAGTTGTATATATTAGGGGGAGAGATATATGTGTAATTTAGAGATTTACAAGATATCATTCACAACAAGAGTTTGGTCTTTGTTTCATAACTTCATTTCTATATCTTTATGTCGGAGATTGTTGGCTATCTTCCACTGGGGGGAACTTGTTTGGCACTTCTTGGTACTTAGATGTTTTTCACATCTAGTGTTTCCATCAATTGCAAAGGGTGAGATTGTTAAAAATTTGGAGGAATGGATTATGTGTTGCATTAATGTTTTGTCATTGATGTCAACACTAGCTGTTTTGGTTTTGGATGCTTTAGTGACACCCTTTTGGTCCCGGTAGGTTGAGTAGTTTCTGGTTGGTTTGGAACCAACATGATTTTGTATACTCCGGTATGGTTTGGTTATGGAATTGGCTTATTCATGATACTCATGTTCATATTTCAGTCAGTTGATTTTGGTCTGGTGATCTAATGCTATCTTGTTTGCTTGAAAGCTTGATTTGTTGTTCCGACGATGGTTTCACTGGCAGAGCTTTTAGTGAAGATCTTTTATGATATTCATAAGTGGTGTTGGTGCAGCTTCTAGTATAGATTCAAGATGCTAATGGTGATCATGTTTGAGACTTGGTGGATGGAGATAATCTCTTTAGCATGTAGACCTATATTGGGTCCCAGTTGATCTAGGTTATGGATCGGCAATGTAACGTGTGTATTGGACCTCTCGATGTGTTTTCGGGATGTCTTATGTGTTGGATATTATTTGTTTGTTCTAAAGCTGACATGTTTTATAATTATGTAATTGGTTTATTGTTTAGTGGCTGACCTGATTGTTTATGGTCAAGCGTTTGTATCTATATGATGTAAGATCTCATTGTAGATCACATATGTGAATGGGATTAGGAGATTATCTATCAGGATGTCTTATGTGTTGGATATTATTTGTTTGGTCTAAGGCCGACATGTTTTGTAATTATGTAATTGGTTTATTGTCTAGTGGTCGACCTGATTGTTTATGGTCGAGGGTTTGTATATATATGATGTAAGGTCTCATTGTAGATCACATATGAGAATGGGATTAGGAGATTATATGTCTGAGTAATGTAATATCATTTAGGTAGAGGATTTGGTGAATCATTGGAGATCAACTTGGGTTTATGTAAGAGGATTTAGTCCTCTGGTATTGAGCTTAACTGTAACTGTACTCAGGCATAGGAGATTCTATCATGATAGATTATTCATTATTCCAGATTGTAGTCTGGATTTCTATGTAGTCAGTGAGACTCCTTTTATGATGAGCAGTGTGCTCTAGGTTGTTGGCATTCCTGCAAGTGCTCTGCAAGTGCAGGCCCCTAAATTGTAATTCACATACTTACTATAGAAGTATAATCTGACTGTGGGTAGGCTTCCCACAGTAGTTTTTCCCTTTACCAGGTTTTCCATGTATAAATCTAGGTGTCATGTGGATGGTATTTATTCTCTTATTATTGTTTATGTTGGAAACCAATAACACTGAGAGGGGGGGTGAATCAATGTTATACCAAAATAGTAGATTTTAGCCTTAACAAAATATTCATACACCAACCGGTATACCGGTATAAACAAAATTGAAAGAAGTAAAGAAACCAATAAGCCAAACACATAAATGAGAATCATAACACATAGATTTATACATGGAAAACCTCGAAGAGGAAAAACTATGAGATTTTGCCAAGATCAAGGGCTCAATGAAAAATACAATAGAGAGACAAAATAGATGATAGAAATAAACTATATTCTATCAAGATGAAAATACTAATCAACTGGATCATCACGCATTACATACAATGAATATGAGCCTTCTTATATAGGCAAGGCTATATGGATATGTGAGAACACAAACATGACATGTGGTTGAATAAGAAACAAGGATAGGTAGGAAATAGATGTGGGTAGGTAGGAGAAACAATATAATATTCCACATGAGGTGGATCACCAACCGAAGGTGAAATGTAACAACAAGATAAGACCACAAAAGGTGGAAATTCTCCTACACACACTATCCCAATGTGGTACAAACACCCAAGTGTCTCATACCCAAACTACTATGAAATAAATTTCCTAACTAAACTTAAGTAAGGTGTAATAATATCCAAGATAAATAATTATTTACACCAACACCCCCCCTTAAGTGCAACTTAGGGGAATGTACTTAAGTCTACAATGCAACTAAGTAATACAAGATGGCTCCCGACTACTAGGCCATGTTAGGTACCTATGTACAAATGCAAATGCATGAAAACCAATGCAATGAAATCTCTCACAAAGCGAGGAAAGAGAGAAAACCCAATGGGAAAAATACCCTCCCACAAAAGAGAGATGAAAACTACATACAAAGCACTCTCATAGAAGTATGTGAAGGACAAAACCCCATGTGAGGAAAAAGTCCCCCCCATATGAGAGAAGAAGAAGAGAGACTGGGAATCCCCACCTCAATGTGGAATCTGCACCAATGATAGAAGCTTGATGATTAATGAAGAAAATGTTCCATGAACATCGAACCACGTTCCTCCCCTTAGGAAGAAACAAAACCAAAGGTGTATCCATGAAGTCTCCCCAATCATTAAAGGAAGATGTATGAAAAATACTCATGATGAAAGGAATATCTGAAAATTGCTCAAGTTTCCCCATGTCGATGTTGAAAGTTACCGCCTCCAAATGTGGTAAACTGCACCACACTGCTGAAAAAGGCACTCCAAGATCTAGTGGAGAAGAATGTAGAACAATATCCAAAGAATCGCATGTCTCCTCCAACTACTGGACAAAAGTATCCACAATCATGTCAACCTCTAAAGATTGATCATGTAGAGAATGCACAAGAGGGTCAAAGTGATCCCTCGCAATAATCAAAGAAGGATCATCTTAATCAAAGAGAAGATGAATGTCATCAATGATGTCTCCCAAATCTGCAATGTAGGACTCTACAAACAAACATTCAATGTCTGTCAAGTAGGCATCCCAATCAACTGAAGTTGGAAGACATGGAATATATTGTTGCACTGAATCACAAGAAGGCAAAATTGTCGCACTAGCTGCTTCATCAGGTGCAATAGGTGGTGTGATATCAATAGAAGGAGATGAAAGGAAAGGCTCAAGAATGGGGTCACATGTGAGAATCCCGAAGTTCAAGTGCCCAATGTTCTCCTCAAAATCTCAATCAACAACATAGGAAGAATCAACCTCATCAATAGGACCAAAATGTGAAAATGAGTACAACCGAGATGCATGATCAATCACCCCAGTCGCAATGATGGCTCCACTCTCCAAGTCTCTAATGATAACTGAATCAGGTGTGAACTCCATAGTTTTCCTAGTTGCCCCATGTGTGATTTGATAGATTGAAATAAGATTGTTTGTCAAGTGGGGTACACACAACACATCATTGAAGGAGTTATACCCAATGGTAATAGATTCTTTCCCAATCACATCCATGTATGTATGATTGCCTATAAAAATTTGCGACATGTGGCAAGGCTCAAATGTAGAAAACATAGACTGTGAAGATGCCATATGATGAGAAGAACCTGAATCTAGAAACCATCTCCCTGAATCATGAGTTGTAGTAGCACAAAGAGCTTGTCCCTTTCCTTTATCTGTCCCAAAAGAGTGATCCTTTCCTTTATCCTTATCCTTGGAAGAAGAAGCCGACATAGACATTCTGGAAGGTAGGTTGATTTTGTTCTTCTCAAGAAGATTCTTCAACTCATCAATATCCTTCTTACAACAATGATGTTCATCATGTCCTAACTTCTTGCAATATCCACAAAAAAGATTGTCCTTATATGATTTCCTCTTAGGTGAGAATGGTGAATCACCTTATTATGGAGAGGAAGAATGTGCTCCATCTTGATGTGGTTTTGACTTAGGTTGCTTTTGATTCTTGCCTTTTCCTTGATTGCTTTGATTCCCTTTGTTAGCCAGCAAAGCTTGTGACTTTGAAGATTTGAGAATCCCCATCTTATTCAACTTATATTTCTCAAGTATCAACATCTCCGTGAATGAATCAAATGAGGGAGAAGTGTATGAGGAACCTTGAGCTAACCTATGGGTGTGAAAGCTAGATACAAAGGCTGCATACTCTGAAGGAAGCTTGTCCAACAAGTTATAAACCAATTGAGCATCCTTTTTGTCAATTCCACAATCCTTTGCTTTGCTCTTAGCTCATTTGCTTTTGTGACATACTCTTGGATTGTATCAAAATCCTTGGGATCCAAAGTTGTGAGTTCACTATCAAGCTTGTAGCCCTTAATCTCATCAACTTGACCATATAATTTCTGAAAAATATCCCAAGCCTCTTTAATTGTGGTACACTTATCAATGTGAAAAATGAGGTCATCTGATACATACTTTCTAAGAGTTCCAAGTGTCATAGCATTCTTAGTAAGCCATTCAATTTGAGCATTAAGATCAGATGGTGTTGTAATAGTTCCATTTACATAATGAATGAGTCCTTTTTCCATTAGTTTACTCCATGCCTTAATCTTCCATGATGCATAATTATGAGGAGTTAAAAGTGGAAATTTAGGAGAACCCATAGCACCAAAATGAAAAAAACATAAGATAGAGAGAGGCACAATCACACAAGGAACCCCCCCAAATTCACTCAATCAAGAAACACCCCCCCCCCAAAAAAAATGGTGATTTGGCACTTTATACTTAGTGCATATACAATGGGCCACGTGCAAGACAAGGAAAAGTGGACTTCTAATTTCAATTTACAACTTCTCAAAATGAGATCTAAGAGACCTCAACATGTACTGCTAGTGATCTAAAATAAGATCCAAGTGAAATACAAGTACCAAATAGGCCAAAAATGACCAAATACTGAAAGTACAATTTCTACTCAAATTAACTACAAACAAATGGCAGATTATGAAAGTAGACAAAAAATTATGCACCTTTAAAAAAATGGCACCTGGAAAGGAGGTTGTATGACCCCAAACGAAGCCTCTGAAGTTGCAAAATCGGGGATTAGACAGGTACAGTGATGAAGATCTACAATTTCTGAAAAATCCATCCATCAAAATTAGAAAATTCTTCCACTACTACGCTGAGCACAAAATTATAGCCCATTTCAAAAAAAATTGCACCAAAAAAGGAGCAAAAATGAGCAAGATATGGCCTTCCAAAGTTGAATTGCAAAACTGAAAAGCTCAATGAGAGGGGGTTTAAAAATTTCAAAATAATGCTAATGTCAGCAAATGACGGGCTTAAATTTGACGCTCGTCTTACCATCAAAAAAACTTTGCCTCCATGGCTATGTTGATGCATGTACTATACAGAAAATATGTCGTGGCGAGCTTTGAATGGGTCATACATGATGATGTGGCAAATCTATTGACTAGGTTGACCGTACGCTTACGTTGCAAAGGGGCTTGACTGCTGAGGTGGTGATGGTCGAAGGGCCGGCACAAGGTCTGTCGACGGTAGGGCCGAGCAGCCGACGAACGGTGGTTGTTGTCTATCGGCAGGCGGTGCTGAGGGTGGGTTTGAGCAGCGGCACTGGATCAAAGGGCCACCGGGGAAGGTGAGGTCACTGATAGGGGAGCCGCTAGTCGTTGGGGCTAGAGCAGAAGCCTAAAGGACTGTGGGGACTGCTGGGACTGGGAGGAGATACGACCATCGGAGGAGCACAAATGGTACGGTGGCAGTGGCAGTACAGACAGTGGGGGCACAAAGTTGTAGAAAAACCCTATGGTACGAAGATCACGAAGGGGGGGTCTGCAGATCCCCCAAAAGATTTTTTTTTATTTTTGTCAAAAACTCTTTTACAGCCTTTTTTCGAAAATTTTTCAAATTTTTCTTGTGGAAATGAAAAAACATTTTGCAGAAAAAAATAAATTTTTTTAAATTTCGAAATCCGTATGACTATAGCAAAAATAGGCAAAAAAAATTTCTCACCAAATATAGTCGACTTTATAGTAAAAATTTATGGAAACGACATCCCAGACTCAACCGTGATGTCTAAATCATTGTATGATGCCCCCAAAAAATGAAGATCCCCAAATCCAAAAATTGAAGCCTCCACAATGTCTCCAAAAGACTAATCAATGAAGCCCTATAGGCTCTGATACCATGTGAGATTTTGCCAAGATCAAGGGCTCAATGAAAAATACAATAGAGAGAAAAAATAGATGATAGAAATAAACTATATTCTATCAAGATGGAAATATTGATCAATTGGATCATCAAGCATTACATACAATGAATATGAGCCTGCTTATATAGGCAAGGCTATATGGATATGTGAGCACACAAACATGACATGTGGCTCAATAAAAATCAAATGTAGGTAGAAAATAAGTGTGGGTAGGTAGGAGAAACAATATAATATTCCACATGAGGTGGATCACCCACCGAAGGTGGAATGTAACAACACGATAAGACCACAAAAGGTGAAAATTATCCTACACCCACTATCCCAATGTGGCACAAACACCCAAGTGTCTCATACCCAAACTACTATGAAATGCATTTCCTAAGTAAACTTAAGTAAGGTGTAATAATATCCAAGATGAATAGTTATTTACACCAACAAAAACCATGGTGGGATTTGTGACCTACAATATCAATCCACTGGCCATATGAAGAGATATTATAATATATGAGGAGCCTGCACTTGCAGGAAGACTTACAACCTAGAGCACACTGCTCAATCACAATAGGAGCTTTACTCACTACATAGAATTCTAGACAACAATCTAGAGAAGTGTGAACTGCTAAGATAGCATCTTCTATGCCAGAATCTAGTTTCAGTTTAAGCTCTGTCTATTCTAGTTGAAACCCTAAACCCCTTTACCGGAATAACCCTTACAATAAATTCCTCAAATACATAATCTCTCTGAATGATTTCACATAACTAAGCTATATACCGTATACAACATGTATGCCTTATGTCAGCTTACAAAGATATATACAATATCAGATTACATGTCGACGAGATAATATAAATGTATAAACATTAAAACAAATTGCCCATGCCATATCCAAGATGTGTCATCCTCCAATACCGATAACCTTTACTATACCATGTCGGTACGCATTGCCGATGACCAAAGAAATCTTATGTCGTGTTGGTGCCGGTGTAGAATCTGTGAAGTGCCTGCTGGTACACCATATAAAGCCGAAACACAAAATCATGTTGCCATCAATGACAACATAGTGAAACCAACCAATAGAGTTTCAATTGCCAACAATTTAAGATTAATTGGTTTAACTGATATTCCAGTAATTGGCCTAAGCATTCTAGTATTAATGTTTTGGGTTCTAGTATTAAAGTTTTAATTGCTAAATGTTTTGGTAATCTATGACAACTAATTTACTCCCCCCTCTCAATTGTATTCCGGTTATTTGAACTGTCTAACAGAATTGATCTTGAAAGAAAGTAATTGCAAATTCTTAAATGCAAATAATGAAAATGTATACCTTATAGGTCTACAATTTGTTGATGATGGTTGCTTTGCTTCTTGAATGTAATCACAAGTGTTGCATGAAATGGCATATAACATAAAAAAACCCTAACACACACATGCTTGCAAATGAATGTTGTAATGTTGCTCCAATGGATGAATGAAGAAGACACATGAAGAAGAAGACTTGATGGATGCTTGAACACTTGAATGCTTGATGATGATAATGGAGACCTTTCGCTTGTTTTCCCAATTTTCTCTTATGCAAATGAGAGGACTAGATCCCCTTTTATACTTGCCTTGGAGGTTTAATTATCCCTTCACCAAAGGACGACATAGAGGGGGAATTTAATTCCTAAAAGATAATTTATGTCCAAGGGTCAGATGGAACCATTTTGGGGCCACACAAAGAGGGAGGACAAGGGCACCATGCCCCTATCCTAAGGGGATTGGTGCGCCACTCAATGGTCATGCCCATTTTCAAGGCCTGAAACAAGGTCTAAACAAGTTGTAAAGTGTGGAAATGAGGCCCAATTCCATTTTGGAGGCATAGATAGATCCCAATCAAGTGTGGGAGATGATATCACCAAGGTAAGGGACCTAAAATGCGGTCAAAATTTCAAGGGTGCAATTTTATGATGCTACAATGTGGAAACCCAAGATTGGAAAAACTATTGTGAGAATAGTGGTTTGGATCTACTACCCAAATCTAGCCATACAAAATAATGAATCACTTGCAATGATTGAATAGGCACCAACCTATGGGAGAAGCCAATACCCTAATGTACTTGTGAGAACGAACCCACTAGAGACACCAATCTCATATGCCTAAATATGATGAAGAGTTCAGAAACTAGGATTTCAATCTCAACAATATGAATGAAATGAATTTAGTACCTTCAACATCAATACTCAACTTGCATTTGAACTTCACACATACATTAGGATGATACACACATCATTCTCGAATTCACATTATATGAACTTGTCACCTTAGAAATGCACTTACAACTATACACTAGAAATGAATTTATATGTGTTACATCTATAATTACATTTGTAAGTCGACCTAATACATACTAAATATTTTTTAGGTCGTATGCACAAAAATTTCTCTACCAAACATGTAGTAGGCTAGTTCCAATTATCTCACGTGTTGCTCGAAACAAAGAAACATGCTACACACTTCACAAGGTGGCTTAATCTTGTCCCAAAGGTTGTTTATGTACAATCTTTGGCAAACACCTATGCAATATATCATTGTAAGTTGGCTTCATCTAATGTATAATAAGTTTGGCCCCAAAATATCATACACAATTCCACACAAGGGAAGACAACTTGCAGATATTGTTGAGGATCTCTCTAGTCTCAAAAATATCCAACCTTAATCTTCAACAACACAAGAATCAAATTTCTTTAAAATCATTCCAAAACATGAACTAGGTCAACTAGTAACACAACAAAAAAATGATAAAATAAGAATTATGTTTCATTTCATCACAACAATAGAAAATCTACACAATGATAAAACATGCAAAGACATACTCTCCATTTAAACCATGTGAGAGAACTCGTAAGCATGAGAAAATATGAAATACAAGTTTCCAGACTAGGCTCACTATCTAGATAACATACTTCAATCACTCCAAATTAAACTTCTCGAACACTTTCTCAACATGAGTAGATGCACATAGATGATATTATATACATATCTCAACTGATCCTAGAATCAATTAAATGTACTATTCTAACTCAAAATTCTCTAACATGACATGACAGTAAGATATTTTTTTCGACCTTCTAGATGCCACTAATGTAAGAAACATGCATGTTTAATGTTGGAAAAATAGTTAGCACTCTCCTCGAGATTCGTGACAAGGGACTAACGACCTCTCGTGCGATCCATATCTCTATAGTTTGTATGGGCCATTGAGAGATCAATATTTTGACACAATAGAAAAATGGGCCAACGAATGGTATCAGAGTGTTGGGTCATGAGTTCGAATCCCCTCGAGTAATGTTGAGGGGCGAATTGTTGGAAAAATGGTCAACGCTCCCCTCGAGATTCATGACAAGGCACTAACTACCTCCTGTGCGATCCATATCTCTATAGTTTGTATCGAGTGTTGACAGATCGGTCTTTTGAAGCAATGACAAACTGGGCCAATAGTTTAATACTCAAATCATAACAATTTTCCAACAATCTGTCTCAAAGACAATCATCATTTTGACATCAATGATAACATATGTCCAAAAATATTCCATTTTGTTGATTTCTCTCTCTTTGACATCAATGGAAAAGACCAATTGCTATTAATTTCTCCATTGTCCTATTCTCAAAAATATTATCTTCCAAAAATACTCCCCATGTAATGCCTCACCAAGGAACCCTAAAGGACAAGAGAAAACACACTAGAAATACATGTTTTTTAAAAGTAATTAAGTGAGTACATACACACAAACTAAGCTCACATATCAAGATAAGATGAAAATTCATCAACAACTACATAATGCGGAAGACTAAATATTTAATAACCCCATCTATGCTATCTAAATCACTCTAATTTAAGACAAGATACCTCTAAGGGTTCCAAGATGTCATTACCTACAATGCAACCCAAATAGATGTCAACACAAGATGACACTGGGAGATGATTAAATCAATCTCCAAGTCTACACTAGACAGTCTATGTTCATTTTAATGCACCAATTGAAGTGTTCCTATGATAACATATTAATATAGAGACAAGTGAGAAGCATACATAATCGTGTGTGGTAGTTAGTTTCAACATCATTCCACTAAAGCCTACTCTAATCATATCAATATGTTTACATTAAATTGTCCTCCATATAAAGTGTTTTTAATATATGGTTTTCCAATTATTACAATGATTAAATCAAATTATATTTACTTATACAACCAAAAATGCAGAAAGAGGAAGAACAAGTAATTGGAAAGGTGAAGAAGCTCTTCAAGGTTCTCACAAACATGTCCATTAGTCCCCAATGGTGATGTGAAATGCCACCTGACCATGTGGTAAGCTTAGGTCCACCCCTTGTGCTCATGGAGATAGTCACAAGGACCAAACACTCAAGCAAGTCAACAATAGACAATAGGCTAATCATTCACACCATAAATAGAGAATATACACCACAACATAGCATATGAGTAAGAAATGCACTATCCATGATAAGAATGATACTCAATCATGAGGTCACAATAGGGTCTCTATTCAATATCTATTAGGGATAGATGATAAGGAGATCAATGGAAAAGTATCAAGCGTATCTCCAACAACTCAAACAGAGTTTAGGAGATCCTCTCATGTAGATGAGGAGTCCACTAACATTGACAATCCATGGATGGTCCCATTCCTCCAACTTATCCCAAGCACTCACAAGCACTTAGGAATTAGCGAAAACTACACATACTAATGCTTCACAATCCATCATCTCATGTTATTTCAATAATAAGTCCCACAATAAGGTCCACCTCTCAATTGTCTCCATGAACTAAAACCCTTGGTACATCAGACTCATTATGAACAAAAGAGCTATGCACACAATCCTAAACAGGGTGAAAAGCCAAATAAATGTATACAATGGTTAGTAAATAAAATGGAGTACTAAAAAAATATAATCAAAACCATTATACCTTGACATTACCTTCTCCTTCGGATTGAGCAAATGATGAAGTGGAAATACACCCAAGTGCTCCACTTGATTGGATATGCTCATTTGATTGAATGTGGTATCTCTCCAATGCATAATAAATTGGATGGATTGATATGATAAGTGGGTGATTGCAAAGATGGATGAAGGATGTGGGTAATAACTAAAATTAACTATAGTATGGATGCACAAGATGGAATTCAAAAGCTAGATGAGCAACATAAGATTACTTGAAAATGAGATGAGAAATGAAGGGGAGGAGACCCCAATTTATAAATTTGAAGATGGTTGAGATTGAAAGTAGATCAAGGGTGGAGATTGAAACAAGGTGGGGACATGGATTGGAGGGACATGGTGTGGAGACCAAGGGATTTTCCATAAAGGCATTTCTTATCTCCACACTCCACAATGTACATGGGGAAGACATAAAAGAATTAAAAATTCCTGGGGGGAGGACAAGGGAATTTAAAATTCCCAAATAATGAGATGTATGGGGAAAGAAATGAGAAAAGGAATTAAAAATTCCTTGGGAAGATGAGAGTACATGGGAGAATGAGAAATTTTCAAATCCTTGAAATGACCAAAGTTGGTGCATTTAAGGTTGGGGGTTGAGAGGGGACAAGCCATTTATGGAAATTGGTTGACTTTGTGGCTAATCATGAGGATTAGCCACTATAAAATTATTAGAGAGGGTGATTAGGAAAATTAATAAGGGATTAGAAGACAAGTGGGGAAGTAGGAGGACTTGACAAGAGAAGAGAGAATGAGTGGAGGAATTAAAAACTAGGAAATAATGCTAAGTGAGCTTCTATAAGAATTAATTAGGATAAGTGAGGATTAGAGGTAATTAGTTTGTAGGAGTCACATGACTAGTTAATTAGTTTAATTAAAGGGAATTTAGAAGAATTAATTAATTTTGAGGACTTTAGAAGAATAGGGAATAATTGATTTATTTAATAAATCAATTATTGGACTATAGTGACATAATTAATTAAATTAGATTTAATTAATACTGAGAAGAATAAAGGATAACATAATTAAGTTGATTAACTATTAGGAAGGATAAATTAATTAAATATTTAATTTATTTTAGATGTCTACATTTTGCCCCTCTTTTACGCAGTGGCAAAATTGGCAATGGGTAAAAGAAAAGAAAAGGGTGCCCCAACATGAAGACGCGGGTGGTATATGCCCCCTTGAGAATTGGGAAATTATCGAAAAATGAAGAAAATGAGCAAAGTAGAAGAGAAGGCGAGAAAGGAAAAGAAAAAATGAGAGAAAATGAGGAAGATGGAAGAAGTATGAGTAAACGGGGCCATGCGGGGCACTACATAAGCCACACAAGGCCCAAGGAAGGGTCATTGTCACATATACATTTACAAGACTTGGAGAGCATAGAGGCTTCTAGGAGAAAGATGGACCACATCCCACACCATGAGCACCGCGCAAAGAGGGTTAGACGACATGAGCGACCGACCGAGTATGGCCCATAGGTATGTACCCAAACCTAACTTTTTGATTTAGTAGGTAGGGCATGTATTAGGGTATTAAATGAGATTAGCAAGTGGGTAGGGCAGAGACATTGATCGTCATTTCAACATATCCGCATAGGGATCGACATTTTTGTTGGTGGTTAATGCCTACGTAGGCATTGAAGAGGGGTTGGAAGGGGAACACCACCTGCATGGCTGAATTAACATCCATGCAGATGCCAGTCTGCAGCAAGGGGAGTGAATGGGGGTGGAGACTACATTTCAATGTCTCTGCATGTGGCATGACGCATGCGCCATGGGTTTGATGTCTTCATTGGGGGGATCGGCATTTCCATTGGGGAGGATAGGGAGAGGAAAACGGGGGATGGGGAAAGACTCAAAGGGGCTCAATGGGGTGCACACATGCCCCATAGAAGGGATAGGATATAAATAAGGTAGAATAGACTATAACAGGACAAAATAAATAGGCTAATGAGGTGAATTACTTGGTTGTAGGAGAAGGCACGACCGCTCACATCATGAGAGCACTGGCCTTTGACGATGAGGCTATATAGACGACTAAGGGCAAATGTGAGGGAGATTCTAAGCACAGTAGGCATGAGATTTGTGGGGAGATGGTTGTGGATCAGAGCGCATACTGCAATGATGACAACACACATAGAGTGTTGGGACAAGCAGACATGCATGTTCCATCTATCGATTGGGGTGGCAACGATCATATTATTAGATGTCTGGAGGATCTTGAATATCCCCATCAGAGGCATAGTCCTTAAGTATAGACTAGATGGGGGGGAATACTACCTACGCCAGGTGTGTGAGTATGATGCGTTGTCAATGGAGGGTACATAGATGCACCTTGGGGGGCGATGCAGATACAACATATCCCTTGTTTGGTATTATTTATATGCGGATTGTTCAGTGGATGGATTATGCCAAACCTTAACAGGCATGGATTTTCCATTGGTTGGGCTCATTGCATGTACTATATAGTGGAAGACTGCGCGACCTATACATGGGAAGTAGTGATTCTTGGTCAGCTATTTTATGAAATTCATTTTTGTGTATATTGAGGTTATAGGATCCTTGACACAGGGATCACACTGCTAAACGTATAGGCTTGGGAGCATAATTCAGTGACGAGGCCAATGGGAGTTTAGGATAGGAGGATCCAGGATGCACATGTGCATACACTTATTGGTGGGAGGCCCACAGACCAGTGTGGCTGAATATACCTAGGGTCTTGGAGAGGGATGAACTACGACCCTTAGTTGACAAGGTAGGGAA
Organism: Cryptomeria japonica; assembly: GCF_030272615.1. Taxonomy (NCBI): domain Eukaryota; kingdom Viridiplantae; phylum Streptophyta; class Pinopsida; order Cupressales; family Cupressaceae; genus Cryptomeria; species Cryptomeria japonica. Next base: position 465,295,123 of record NC_081406.1, on the reverse strand, counting down.
TAGAGACATGTTCTGCAAAGGAGGGGAAAACAAGTACCTCAAGTGGGGGGGACCACTATAGGTTCAACCACCAGAAACACAAATTGGTGGGATGAGGATAGAGGAGGAAGGAGGGGAGGATGGGTCGGAGCCCATGAATATACGAGAGATAAAGGTACACGATGATGAGGGCAGACAATCCTAGTAGGTAGAGGGATAGGTGTCATTGCAGGCATGTTGGGTCTCTTAGATAGAGTATAACATGCTAGTCTAGGAGAGGGAGTAGAGGTTGGAGGAGGAACTACGAGGGAGGGATGTCACGAGGGAGAGGTCTCAGAGATTTGAGGGGGAGCTGGGGATTAAGAGGGCTTGAGCCGATAACATGCAGGTGGAGGTGGACCGACTGAGGAGGGAGGTCAATGCTCTAAGAGAGGATCTCTAGACTACCATGATGAACAAGGACAACATGTAGAGGAACAAGGAAAAGACAAGGAAACTCCTAGAGAAGGCGAGGAGAAGAGAGACCATCTCACAAAAAATGGCAAAGTTAGAGAATAATGTTGGAGCTAGCAAGTCTCATACAAGTGTTTGTTGATGTCATTGCGGGACAATAATGTGCAAAGAGATTAGCTTGTGAGGCTTAGTACTATAGGGATTTGTACTATCAGGTCATGATAGGAGACCAGTAAGCACCTTTGTACACAGAGAGCACCCAGTCTCATAAGACATAGACCTGTCATTCAAGCGATTCTATAGGGATGAGGGCACCACGACCTCCAGGTGGGCCCTCAAGTTCAACAACAGGGGCGAATGATTGAGAGAGCACATGCTATTGATTTAGATGTATGTGACACAACATTTTTTACCCTTTGGGAATTATATCATTGTACTCTGATTTGACACATTCATATTTTAGAGATATATATATATATATATATATGAGATGTGATTTTGGCAATGTATACATGTATATGGACTTTATTATGGACTCTCATGGACTTTGATTATTGTTTAACTTTGCGATAGATGATGATTTTATGATATGATGATGCACATGATCTGACCTATTTATGATGCAATATGTATGATCATAAAATGTATGTATGCATGTGTTATTTATGATGTCGTTAACATGTTTGTGGATGCAGGATGCATGTGTTTGATGTATGCCTATATGATATGCCATTTTTTAATTTTTTCATGATAATGCTTATGTTATGGTGTAATGCAGATGAGTATGATATGTATATATGTGATATGTAATTATGTGATAAATTAAAATGAGATATAATAAATGCTTCTAACAATGAAATGCACCTAAAATGATAAGGGAATGAATGGATCTATAATGTATGTTATAACTAAATGGTATGCAACTAAATGAATGCAAAATGCACTAATGTTCTATGTAATGCAATGAAAACCATTATTTAACCACTAAAAACATAACAAACCAAAATAGTGTGGTCGATTCATGACTTACATGACCATTCGTGTAGAAAATTAATGTTTGAATGGGATCCTATTTCATGCATCTAAAATGCAAATAAAGATGCAATTATCTAACAAGGTAATGATATTATTTTTAAATGTTTTAAATTGAATGGTGTGATTATTAATGATTGCAACACTACATGAGATACTAATGTTTGAATGGGATTTTATTAAACTTACATTAGTATTTATAATGTATTGAACCTAAATGTAATGTACCTAAAATGCAATTGCAAATGATATGATAATGTCGCTATATAAAACATGATGCATTGCATCCATTGTTTCATAAAGAAAGCATAAAAAAAAAAATTTACATTTTCATAAAGAAAAGAATTTCCAGCTTTACATAAATAAAAAAATTTGAATTTTTTCTAACTATTTTAATTCAAGAGATGGAATGTATGAAGCATCATCTGAATGACATTACAGAAACAAGAGACTCAATGCGTCAAGTTCCTACCAATAGTGTTATAATATGTATTTAGAGTTATGATTAGGTAGAATTAGTACTGTTTTGTTGTATTCGTCCGCATAATTTTAAACCATTAATTTTATTATGGTTTATTTTATAGCCCATAACACAATCCATATAACCTATTTGGAATCTGAAGCAACATAGTGTCGGAATATTAAGATTACACTTAGATATATGTATGTTGCAAACATTAATCTTCTCTATTCAACAAGGTCATTTTTTCTTTTATATTATGTGAAGTTTGTTTTATAAACAACTTTCAAAACTACATATAATTGTTTTTCAATTTTTTTTTGTTAAATTTAATTAGATTTTAAAAATTAAAATAATTAAATATTATCTTAAGTAATTAAGGTTTCTTTTTAAACATCTTTCATATGTATATGTATATGTATATGTATATGTCTATATGTACATGCACATGTACATGTATATGTCTATATGTACATGCACATGTACATGTATATGTCTATATTTACATGCACATGTACATGTATATGTATATGTATATGTATATGTATATGTATATGTATATGTATATGTCTATATGTACATGTACATGTACATGTATATGTATATGTATGTATGTATATATGTATGTATCTATATATATGTTTGTATGTATATATATACATATATATGTATATATGTATATATGTATACATACATACATACATAGATACATGGTGAGATCAACATGACATCATCAAATGATGATACATTCTCCTTATTTAAAATAATGGTGATCATAGTATTATCGAAATCCTTCAACATAAAACTAATGCTCTAGACTCTTCAAACCCCCCCCCCCCCAAAAAAAAAATCTCCTTCAAAAGATCCCAAAATTTACGGAAAACAAAGACAAAAAGCCATCTAGACCAAGGGCTTTATCCCCATCCATAGAAAAAAGGGTCCACTTGACTTTCTCCAAACTATTGAGGCTTGAAGCATAGAATTTTTTTCTTCAGGATACAAATAAAGGATAACTTCCAAAATATCCCCAAAATCCCTTAACTCTATAATTCTATTTGTAGATAAAATATTTTTAAAGAAACTCACCACCTCATTATTGACATCTTCAGTATTAACCAACCAATCTCCTTCAATATTCTTAGTGGTGTGAATAATATTACATGACCTTCTTGCTTTCATTGAGTTATGAAAAGAATTTGTGTTTTGCTCACCTTCTTTCAACCAACGCTCTCTCAACTTCTATCTCCAAAAAATCTCCTCCCTAGCAAAAACCTCTAAATATTGAGAATTTAACATTTTTTCTTCAACAAAATCCACTTCTTTGATACCTTTATGTATAAATTTGTTTTACAATTTTTCAACTTTTTTATGAAGACAAAGTTTCTCAACAAGGGTATATTTGAAATGAGATCAAATACATTGTTTCAAACATGATGTAATGCATTGAAGTCTTTTGAAAAAGATAAAAGCTTAATTACCTTCTTGAACAGGGGTGTTCAACCACTACTATTTTATCTTGTCTTTGTACCTATTAGCTCAAAGCCATGTATTCTCAAATTTTGAAGGGAACCTTAATGAGATTGGATTTTCTCTGAAGGAAGAGCGAGATTGGATAATGATCTAAACCTAAGTAGGGAAGGATGATTACCTCAAAAATCATAGGAAGATCAGCTAACTTCCTTGGAAGAAATAAACAATCAAACTTTTCAACAATATTCAGGAAGCCTTTCCTCCTATTAGTCCATGTAAAATCACCCTTGTTATATTTGACTTTTAGTAAACCACTATTAGTAACAAAATTATATTTGACCTCTAAAAAACCACTATTAGCAACAAAATTCTGAAAATCTGTTTGGATCTTCCCAAAACATACCTCGCCTTCTCTCTTATCTACAACCTCAAGAGTTGCATTGAAATCCCTTCCAAAGATCAAAATTGAATTTCCATGATATTGAATAGTATTCGTTATATTCTGCCACAACTCTCTTTTTTTTATCAAAATGGTTGGACCATACACATTGAGGCAAATAAATCCCCCAATGAAGTCCTTTGAAACCATCTTGATCATCTATTAGTTCTTACATTGCTCAACCATCTCGACCCTAATAGTGATTAGATCCACAAAAACCCAAGGCCCCCCAAAGCCCATTCGTCTCACTAAAGCACCCCTACCAAAATTTTAAACTTTTAACAAATTTATTCACCTCTAGAGAGTTAAGATACATTTTAGAATCATAACAACATTTAGTCTTGTTTGATCAAAATAACACTTGATTAGACACCTCTTGTTAAAGACATTGTAGCCCCTAGAATTCCAAGATAAGGTTATCATAGCTACCTAAGAAGGAAGATAATCCCTTCCCAAATCTTAGTTTTCTCTATCCTTTTTCTTGCCTACATTTACCTTGTTGGTTCTAGAGTAAGTCTAATTTATGATTCTTTTTTTCAAAATTCCTTCCTCATCCTTAAGCCCTAAAACATCCTCTTCTTTTGAAAGAAAAAGATCTAAAATACCTCTATCCCTTTCGCTTAGGGAATGATAACTTTGCGCATCCCCTAGATTGAGAAATTTTCTCTAGGGAAATTTGAATATCTATGATAAAAATATCAAGACCAATCTCCCGCTCAGCTTACTAAAATTTCTCCCTTCTTCATCACCATGAGTGAGAATTTTTCCAACTCTAAGACATCCAAATTTTCCAAAGTTGGATCCACTGTCTCAACTTTCAAGCAAATCCTTCCCTCGCTGAGATGAATGTTGACTGAGATATTCCTCCTCTACCAACCCCAAGTTTTCCACCCCCTAAGCCTTTGAAATTTGTGTTGTACCAATCTCTGTACTCAAACTAATCTCTATTCCCATGGTTTCTTTCTCTTGATATTTCTTCACTTTTTTCATACTATACTAATTGGTGTTTGACAAGCCATCTTGATGAGCCCCTTTTGAATGATTTAGGATACCAAAACCTATGCTCTCTTTCAATATATCCTTTAACTCTTTCTCCAATTTTTTAATAGGGTGGAAGCCATGGACCTCTTCCTCCAGAGAAACTAGATGGCAATTCTCTTTGGTTAAAGGGGGCTCTCCTTCCTCATCTCATGGTTGATAAATGTCAAACACTCTAACTACCATTACCTAATCAACATTGGCTAACTTGCTGAGAAGAAGGTCATCCTCCCAACCTTTTACTTTTTTAAAAACCACACAATCCTTTGTTGGGTGCCATTAATATTTACACGCTTTGCAATTCTCAACAATCTCTTCTACTTCTATATGTTGCCACCAAAGGTCTTTCTGTCCCAATCTCTATATCCTTAGGTGAGGGAGGATGTGGTCTCCAAAGAATATAGATTCAAGGATACATCCTACAATCTTGATTTTCGAAAGCTTCATTTACCTTTAAGAATTTACCAATTCTATTATCAATGATTTACAATGTTTCCATATCCTAATATTGTTGCGATAAATTATAAAGATGAACCCAAATAGGGATTTGATAAACAGTGGCTTTGGTTGGGTCAGAATTAGGGTACTAGTCTCTAATAAAAAAGCTCACCCCACCCATAAAAAAGGGTCATTGTTTAGGATCCACAACTTCTCCCTGCCTTTCACAACTAACCATTAGGAAGGGTTTCTAGAATAAAATTCCTACCCCATTGTTCATCACACTACTTGCACACCCTAGTGCACATAATCCATTCCACGAGGGCTTCACTAAAAAGGCAGTATCATATCACGTGCATTCATATTGGGGGGTTTAATATCCCAAAAATGAGGGTGCAATATATTGCCCATTGGTGAAAATAGGGGGGTTTTTAATTCGGGCTATGAAAAATGTAATATTTTGTGCAAATAAGAGGGCTTTTAATTCAGGTTCTGTATTAGGAGGGGGTGGAAAAAAAGGATTTTAGGGCAATTTTTTTGATAGGGGGATTCTTTAGTATGTCATGAACGTAGGTGATATAACAAAGTTTCACTGAGTGAAGCCCCCTTTATCCATTTTCTGGCCCATTTCATGAAGAAATCCCTTTCTCAAAGCATTTTGACTACATATTGTCGGGCTTCATTTCCTATTTGAACTATAATCATTTTTTTGGGATCATTTCAACATACACCTTCTCCCCTGATTTTGGCATGACCTTCTCTTTTGGTCACCCCATTTTATCTTGAAATTTCTTAAAACCTCCTTCAGGACAAGAAAAGATTTTAGCAAAGCCCAACAGATTTTGGATGTTTGGGGATGGTCCAAGAAAAATTGTTGTTTCCCCAAAATTGGCAATTGTCTTTCCTTTAGTTGATCCTCCCAAGAATTCTCACAAGGCCATTGAATAGGATTTTGAAATCTTTGGTTCAAATATCTATCATGAAACTGTGCAAAACAACCATGTCTAAAGCCATGAAACTCTAACCTCCTCCCTCGCATCGCCATCCATGATGCTTTCCTACTATTTAACAAAATAAACAATCATGGAAGTTCTCTTATGATAAGTATAATTAATCCCTCAACCTAACCCTAACTTAAAGCTATTTAATTTAAACCTAATTTAAATATAATCATAATGCTAATTAAACCCTATCTTAGCCATAACTACAATTATATCCCTTATTATACTCAAATCATTAATCGAATTGTAATTGAACCATATCCCTAACCCAAATCAAAACCTAATTATGTACTATAATATCTAATTCAAGTACCATAATTAAAATTTATTATGTTTTTATTATTAATATATTTTCATTGTTTTTATTTATTTTGGAATATATTTTTATTGTTATTATGTTATGTTATATTATTATTATTTTATTCTATTATATCCTATTATTATTATGAGAATGAGAGCTAAAGGTATAGTTGAATTCATAAGGGATTATAATTCTAATAATAATATTATTAAGGATAGTGTTTTTTATGGGAGTTACAATTGTATAAAGTTCATATAAATTTTATATTTACATTTATATTATTTATTTTTATATTATTTGTATTATATTTTATATTTTTTATTATATTAATGCTATTAGTATTATATGGTTATCATATTATTAATACTATATTTTTTATTATACTATTATATGTTATTATATCGCTATGTTACATCATTTTTAGTAATATAAATTACTTAATAATAATATCATAAAAATCCACCCCTTTTTTTATAATATAAATAATTATTAAATTACTTTAAACTTATTTAATACTACATTAAACAATAATGAGAGAGACACAAACATAAGAATACTAACATTAAATATAAAACCTATTAACAAAATTTAATTTGCCCGAATAAATAATTATTATATTTTTTATCATAATTATTAATATCAATATTTTAAATATATATTTATTTAAAATAAATAATATCTCTATATTTAAAAATATAAATAGCATTTTAGAAATAATATAACTTTTCTCACTAATATAAATAGCATTTTAGATATTACAAACCATAAATCATTCATTAAATTTTATATTTTAAATTGCTTATCCTATTCCTTACATGTCTCGAGCCTATATTCATAATTCAGAACTACCTTATTTTTTCTTTCCCAACAATTATGGAAAAGGAAAGGTTGGCAGTTGTGGGTCCCGTGACCTTAACAACTAACTTCAATGTGTCTATTAACTTTAACTTGAATGTCTCCTCGGAATAGGAAAACCAAAATTCAGACAAGGAACAAATAGAAGAAACAGGAAGTCAAGGTTATGGAGCTAGAGGAACAAGTGCAGAGAAAGAATCTGGAAGTCGACCAGAATTTGGAGGAGGAGACCACTGGGGAAGGTTTTGAATGGAGGATCAATGGAAAAGTTGATAAAATCACTGTTGGTGACATCTCCAATAAGGATCAGGATAATTCTAGTGAGAAATCACCCTCCTCAAATCCTCCTCCTGAGTGTTTGAAAGGTTTTGTGGACACCATTGATTGGCTAATTACCAGTTACAAGAAAATTGTGGAGGATAATAAGAAGCTTAACCACAGAGTCCAAATCTTGGAAACTATTAGTATTGGCGGAGGCAAATCTATGGTAGAATATGTTGAGGATTTGACTAAAACTACTTCCAGAGCCAAAGAGATCAAAGATTCCTTCAACCCCAGGTTCGAGCAAATGGAGAAAGACCTGACTAAGAGAAAAACTAACGATAATGGTATGGATCAAAGAATGGTGGAAACTAATAAAAAAGTCAACAAAATTGAAGAATGCCTTAAAATCATTACAGAACAAAGCTTAAACATACTGGAGGCCTTAGCTGGTAATACAAAAATCCTCATCAGCAAACTGGAGGAGGAGAAGGACTCCCTGGAGATTGAACTTGACATTGAAGGCACGGGAGAAATGCAAGGACCTAGAACAAGGACCAGAGGTAAAAAGAAGGAGAAGAAGCCAAACAAGAACATGGAAGAACTCAAAGCTACTGTGGCAAACTATGAACAGCTCGTGAATAAGGTGACAGATCTCCTTAAGTCTTTTTAGTTGTGTTGTGCTTTCTTTGGTTTTTTTGCTTTGTTGTTCCTTTCTTTTGTTGTCCTTTCGGTTGACTGGCCTTTTTGCCAATCATTTGGTAAGTTGTTCCTAGTAGGACTGGATGCTTATTGATGAACTTTTATATGCTCCTTTGTTAAAAGTTTTGGGTCCTTAAAACCTATTCTTCTTATTAATCAAAACTTTAACTTCAATGAAATTTATTATGTCTATAAAAAATTGAGAATACATATACGGATTTTAAAATATTCAGATAAACATATTATAACAATGCTCTAATGATATTATCTACCTTTATCTTTTAAATATTTATTTATAACTCTTTAGCTCATATCATGTAAATATATAGAATGTCATTTGTAACTAATAAATATATTTTAAATGATTTTATAACTAATAATACTCATAGACAAATTCTTTGTTTATCCCTCCCTATCCCCATCTCTCTATGTCTATCTTTATTTCTAACTACTCCCCCTCTATCTTTTTCTTCAAATATCTCCTCTCCCTCTCTATCTATGTCTCATTATCTACATATCTCTCTCTTATTTGCTCCATTGATTCCATCTCTCTCTCTCTCTCTCTCTCTCTCTCTCTCTTCACATCCTTTGACTACCCCACCCCCCTCTCTCTCAACACTATTGACAAGAACTTGATGCATTGTGTCCCTTGTTTCATATATAAAACATAAACAAAATAATTTACATTTTCATAAAGAAAAGAATTTCCAACTTTACATAAATAAAAAAATTTGAATTTTTTCTAACTATTTTAATTCAAGAGATGAAATGTATGAAGCATCATCTAAATGACATAACAGAAACAAGGGACTCAATGCATCAAGTTCCTACCAATAGTGTTAGAATATACATTTAGAGTTACGATTAGGTAGAATTAGTAGTGTGTTGTTGTATTCGCACATAATTTCAAACCATTGGTTTTATTGTGCTTTATTCTATAGCCTATATTTAAATTAACACAATCCATATAACCTATTTGGAATATGAAGCAACATAGTGTTAGAATATTAAGAATACACTTAGATATATGTATGTTTCAAATATTAATCTTATCTATTCGGCAAGGTCATTTTTTCTTTTATATTATGTGAAGTTTGCTTTATAAACAATTTTCAAAACTACATATAATTATTTTTCGAAAATGTTTTTGTTAAATTTAAATTAGATTTTAAAAATTAAAATAATTAAATATTATCTTAATTAAGGTTTCTTTATAAACATCTTTCAAATATGTGTGTGTGTGTGGGTATAGATACATGTATGTATGTATGTATATATGTATGTATGTATGTATGTATGTATGTATGTATATGTATATGTATATATAAATGTGTGTGTGTGTGTTTCTATATATGTGTGTGTGTTTGTATGTATGTATGTATGTATGTATGTATACATGTATGTATGTATGTATGTATGTATGTATGTATGTATGTATGTATGTATGTATGCATGTATGTATTTATATATGTATATGTATATATATGTTGTCCTCATCAAGGCCACCAGCATCATTCTCTTGCAAAGCATGGTCCTCCTTAGCTTCAATGTCTTCCTTGCAACCTGAAAACTCAATGGATTCGTATCAACATATGTTTGTTTCAATATGGGAGATTGAATCTCCAACAACCTTCTTAAAATCGCAATGACTCTCTAGAAGAAAAAAAATGGACCCCCAAGATGGTCATATTTATCCATATTTAGGCTATCGTGACATTCCATTTCAGGTGTGCATTCCTCATCTATCTGTTATTCACAAATAATATTTATCTCTGGTTAACAATGTGTTTCTTCTTTAACTATGAACAGGGCATCACTACCAATCTGCATATTCTTATCACTTTCTTGTTCCGTCTTTTCATTGTCAACAAATTGATGTTCATTATTAAGTGCAATCTTAGACTTGAAACCTTCAATCATGTCAATCCATCCAATAATATGATCTAGACCAACTGGTTTCAACTCCTTTGGCCAATGAATAGCACTAGGTTCATAAATTTGCAAGAATAAATCATTCCATGTTGAATCTTCAAGTGTGAAGCTTACGAGAATGCTTTGCAATTCCTTCCAAAACCTTGACAATAGTGCATGTGCTAATTTACCTCTAACCTTTTGATATTGATCTACACACTAACATATGCCACTGGATTCATAAGACTTGGACTACATTCATATGTGACTCAAGGTTGACAAAAATTCTCATAATATTGAGGAATATACATAGGCATAGCAGGGACATTCACATATTGAAAAGCATTATCAACAGTTGACACATGTTGCTCTTGTGCATACACTACATTCTCATATGTTGGTACATTCTGAGACTCAAAGGGTTATCCATAGAATTCATTGTCATCATCGAACCAACTTAAGAATAGCCTTTGAAATCATGCCATGAAGATTAACTTTGGGAGGGTAGACTTTCATACCAATCCTTCACACTATCTCTCAAAGAGCTCACAAAAAGCTTCATGACAACATCTTTAGCATGAATCTAAAAATATTCAACAAACTCATTGAATGACTATATGTGCTTGGTTGTTCACTCAGAATCACTTGCATGAAAAAAGGGTACTTGATCTTTGAGCTCCATGGGAAAGGGATTTGGGTATCCCTAAATGTGTGAAATCTAAAGGTCTATATCTCTCAGGGATGAACATCGTTCTAGATGGACTTTTCTCAAGTTGTTGATTATTCATTATGCCTAGATCAAAACTAGGGCAATACATATTTCTTGACTTTACAACTCTTCATTAAAACAATTTGCAGTTGTAGTTTTACCATGACTCTTTCCTTTCAAACAAAGTCTTAAGCAAACATGATACAATAATCACTGAAAATTGGACTTAAGGACTCTCTAAATGAACCTATGACAACATAACACACATCTTTCAACATAAAACATTGACTGAAACTTAGCACAAAGAAGCATGAAAGTTGGAAACTAACTATTTTTCCCTTCTTACCAGTGTTGTAACACCAAATAAGGGTTCATTTTAGAACTTTATATATTGTGGTTTTCACAAAAACTTCAAAAGAAAATACTTGGAAAAGTTGCAGCAGTTGATGCCTTATTTCTTTGGCTGAAAAGATCTTCAAATCTAAGCTCTTCGATTTGTTCTTGAGGTTCTTGAATGTGAGAGTCACCACCTATTTGTCGAGGAATGTTCTTTTGAACAACTGAAAGTTATTCAAGGTCTTCTTTCATTCTATGTCTTCTTTTCTTCAACAAAGCTACCTGAAACTTCTTCAAACACGCACCTATAAGAGACCATCCAGGCTGAAAACCACTCAACATCTAAAACAAAAGTTTGATTCTTCACTTTGCTGACTCTTCCCATATGGATTTATGACTTTGATCCCCAATAGAGTTACCAGTATGTTGGTTGCATCTCAGATGGAGAGGCCACTAGAATCTTTAGAATGATAAATTAATAATATTTTATTGGAGACTTAAGACATTTCATTATCTTATCCCTAACAGAGTCGCCAATTTTTTGGTTCCCAAATCAACAGATCCTAAAACCCTAGAGATTTATCCACTTTCCCATCCATAGGTTTAAGGATGGATTTGGCCAATGAACGAGATTCAGTCACAAAATTGAAATCTCCAACACTTTTGGATCTGCAAGACCAAGGAAGGTAGACCTAAGCAATTCCGAAATAACTTATAGCTACCAACACTCAAGGCATCACTGATTTCAGTAGATATCCCAATGTGTATATGCCAAGGAAAGTGCATGAAACTGAGATTTGGCTACAATCTTGGCTTGTCAACTACCACTCAACACTTGGGATAAGTTTTCTACTCTACACCTACTCCTATGAACTGAAAATAAAAGAGACTTGGAGATAAAACATCATTTGATTATGAAAATCTAAAAATAAACACATAACCAGTGCCTACATCTAGTGGGAAGCAAAGTCTACTCTCAATATGCAACCTTACACCCAAATTGTTTGAATTGTAATTAGTAAAATCTAAGTATTAATGCCTTACATCAACACCCATTAGCTTAGTTTTTCTTGCAATAATACTTAATGATCCTGCATGTAAAAGACATTACGCAACATCCTACTCAAGCATTTTAATCTCTTCCTTAAAGAGAAGCAAAAATACTCTGCCCTATTGTAACACATTTTGTCAATTTGTCATCTCATATAGTTCCACTTGTTGTACATTTAGGGTAAAACAATATTTATTTTTTATGGAAAACTAAGGTAGTCTCACCTTCTCAAAATAATCATCCACATATGACATAATATCCCCAAAATATAATTTTGTACTTCTCCACAATGTTGGTAATGACCTTGTTTTGCATACATAATCTACACCATCTGTAGGCTATTTATTGTACATTATATCTGAGCCTAAATTTTTTGAAAAATAATTCAAATTGTTGCATATAGTGGAAATATAAAAGAGCACTTTTACTATTCCTGCCAATGTCACCCCTTGCAACATGTGTCTTATTTGATGATGACAACATCGACATGAGTGCCCCTTTGCCAAAATTCGATGCTTGGAAGCATTCTACATGAAACAATAAGCCCCTAAATGTTTTGTGTTTCCCCTTCTTCAAGGTGAATGCCAATTGAGACAATGAGACCGACTGCTGAAGGGCCTACGTTTTCCGTCTCATGCTCATAGATGCATTTTCTATATATACACATTATTGATTTTAATTCTATTTCTACATGAAATTCACCCGTTATTTGCCATTGACTCCAATATACGACATCCTCCCTTGAAATTTTCTCATGCCCTTTCATGTTAGCCTTCATTTGTTTTATATCGGGCACTTTCCCATCTTTTGGAACTATCATGGGGCACAATGTTTGAAAACCTTAGGTATAATGATCAGACACCTTTCAAAGCTAGGCAGGAGCTCACGACTTCACCTTAACAAACCTTTGTGGTGAATTTTTCCTTTGCAAATTGTCCAAAAAAACATTTGGACAGCTTATCACAGCAAGAACAAGTCCTACTGTGTTAATAACCTGCAAACAATAAAAGGTATGCACAATAGCAATGCGCTCATCTGCATATGTGAATAATTCATATTTGATTTGGAAACTACTGGGAATGTGTAATATCACGTTGCCCATCTTTCTAAAATGCCTCTCTCTTACCTTCGAACCTCTTCGCGCTTACATCAAACAATGCTCATGCAAATATTAACCATACCCAAACGACATGATCGCCTCCCATATTTCATTATTGGTAAATTCATAACCTGTGAACCAATCTCAAGTAGCCATGTGCTCATTATCTCCCATATTTTCAACATAGCCGAGCCACTAGGTGTCTGGGACCGGGGAAATAAAACAAATAAGAGAATGCAAAATGCAAAGATTTCTCATGGATCCAAACCCTGGCAACATGCTTCATTAATAAGAGGCAAAATCTTTAGCTATTTACCATCTATGAATTCTCAACACATATGAGTTGCTTTCTTATTTGCTCTGAGTACAATCTTGAGTGTTGCCCATATCTCCATACACAGAAAATAATGCATAGGACCATACAGATTTTTTGAGTCTTTAAACTGCGCACCTATCTTCTCATAAATTCCAATTACAATCCATAAAAGACACGATGCATGGAGGTGAAAAACTCACAACCTGCATTTCGAAAGGTCTGGATTTGCAGTTAGTCTCTGTGATGGCGTTGATTCGAAGAATCACTGGGCATGGAGGCCATTCACATAGCTCCAAATTGATATTTGATAATCATCCTCCACCCACTGAGCAGATAATGATTTCCATTTTATGAGATTATGGCGCGGGGGAAGGATCTCCGCTAAGTTCTCTGCTAAAGGGGATGACTCCCTGCAACAATGGCGGCTGTGGGAGCATTTTTTTTTTTACACAACTCTAAACTTCACCTTCAAATTATGTTGCCCTAATCTTGTTCTATCCCGTTTTCATTTCTTTGACTTGCGTTTGTTTCTTAGTTTCTGTCAAGCTTATCCCGCATGGTGTCTTGGGCCGCCTCTTCTACCACGTGAGATAAGAAGATCACTGCCATTGCTCTGCATACCCACTTAGCCCACATGGTGCTTGAGATACTCTATTGTGGGTTGCGGGATAGCACAGAGAGGTTTGCCCCTCCATCCAAACCTCTCAACTACCTTGCTTGTCACGTGGGGTAATCAAAAGAATTCCTCTGCGTTGCATCGTTTTACCGTGAGTGATGTCTTTCGATGCTCTGGGTGCTACGCAGGGTAGATGAGAGTCCTTCTCCTAACGCCCATCCCTTATCGCACATGGTTCTTTACTCGCTTTGATACTAGTACGGGATAATAAAAAATTAATGCTTATTATCTCGCAATATTAATTCATATTACATGTTGCGGGATAATAAACTTGTAAAAAGTTTCAATTATTTTTCTCCAATGATGCCTCCAAAGAAAGGGCCCACCACCATTCACGATGGATGCTTCGTCAGTTGTTGGATGATTGAACATATTGGAACCTTATTATATATTTTTACTTTTAACAAATCATTGAAACATGTATGTTAATCATTGATCTCATTTCTCGTATAAATTTTTTAACAATATTCTAGTAAAATTATATATTTTTACTTTTATCAAATCATTGAAACATGTATATTCATCATTGATCTCATTTCTCGTATAAAATTCTTAACAATATTCTAGTAAACCATTTAATAATGATTAAATATATCATTTTCAATGATTTGAATAATCTTGCTTGTTTTGCCACTCAAATTAAACTGCACAAGTGATTTAATTTATTTTGTTTGTGTCTTTATTTGAACCAATACCATATACAACATTATTTAAATTGGAATGATTTAAATAATATATTTTCTTAATGAACTTTATTCTGTGTCTTTGGGCTTCATCAACTGTCGGGCCCTAGGTGGGTCTGACTAAGAATTTTTTTTATTTTTGGGCAATTGAACCTGGAGAAATTCTCTAAAACACTAAGTGGATGCATCCGGGATGTGAGAAATTGAATAAGTGGTCATCAAACTTGGCTTTTTGCAACTTTGAAATTTTGTTGAAAACACCTGAGTAGCCCCTGGAATCAACTTCAAAAATTGATCAAAACACCTGATTAGGGTCTCCACACTGGCACACTGATTGAATGTAATACAAATAATCCAGGGAATCAGATGTATCATCAAAATGACAACTAAGGAAAAATATATTAACCTTCAAAGTCGCCTACTCAGGTTTATCTAAAGCTAAACTTGATAAATCAACTTGAGTACCATCAAAAACCTAAGTTGTAAGAATATCAAATTTTTCATCTCATGAGCTACCACTTGGCACGCTAGTACGTCAAGTTACCATGAATAGGCGGGGATGAGGGTTTGACCTGATTAGGTCACATGTGAAAAATATTAACCTTCAATGTTGCCTCTAAAAAATCGAGCATGCTAATCATGGAACCCTGAAAAAATTCATTTGGAATGGGCTCTGAAAAATTGATCAAACGAGGAGTTGGGGGACTATAAACTGGGAAAATGGAAAATAATTTTATAGATAGTCATAGGGTACAACCACTTTGAAAATCAAGTGAACTAGGTGTGAAATAAAAATTCACAAAGAAGGCTCCCGACTGCCGTTTGACACAATCTAGTTTGCAAAACTAAACTTTTTGCAATTGGAATCAACTTGGAAATCCTGTCAAACAGTTCATGGGGCTTCAATAAATAGTACACAATCACAAGAAAATATTAGTCTAGCATGGTGATCATTTGACACGAATATACAACTGCTCAAAGTGAGTTACTCAGAAATGTGCAAAAGGTGCAAACAACAACCCTAACCTCAAGACCTTTAAAGGAGACTTCACAAACACATCAAATCTAGTCCAGGAAAGATGAAAATGGAATAATGGCATCTTTTCAAGGTGTATAACAATCTTTTAAGAGGATTTTACATGACTTTTCACTGGTGCAAAAATATGAGCTCACAAATTGAGCTACTCAAGCCTGTTCTACAAGGCAATTATGAATGCATTTAACAAAATTTTGAACCTGGGTCTTCAAAATTTGACCATTATTTTGAAGTCCCAACACATACCTCATTTTTGAAAAAAAAAAAGAAGATATAATGACATATTTCCAAAAAACACAATTTTCAAAAATCAAAGAGAAATCTCATAAATATCCAAGATGATATCACCATTTTAAAAAATTAGGAGGATATTTTGCAAGTAATAATTAAAAAAGAAGATATTATCCTCGTATGAGAATATAATTGGAAAATTAAATAAATAAATATTTTTATTTAATTTTGATGACATACTTAGCTAATTGAATAATTCAAATAAATTATTCAACTATAAGGCATTAGAAGTGAAATTTTTTAATTAGATTATTAAAATCATTTAATAAAGGCGGTGAATCAGAATTAATTAAATTATTTAATATTTTTTAGTTATTATTAAGAAGGGAGATGTTTGATTAAATGATGAAAGATTTAAAGAAGAAGAATTAGTAAGAAGAGACTTAATTAATTAAAGAATTAATTAAACCTAAAAGCGCAATTAGTCAACCTGATGCTCAAAGACCTTAATTCGGTAAAATTAAGTCAATTTTGGTCAAAATAGGTGAATTTAGAAAGAATTGAGAAGTTTCAGAAAAAAAATGGAAATATTTGAGCAAAGATTGGAAAATTAGGTCATATTGGATAAAACCGAGCAGTAATAGGTAAATTGGGTCAAAGCAGTTCATCGGACGGAGAAGGAATGAATGCGACACTATGGGGTTAAAGAAGAGGTCAAAATGGAACCTCAAAACAATAATAGGGAAGAAATGAAGCCAACATGACTGAAAATGGAAAGCGAGAGGGATTATAAGTCAAAAATCTAGGGTTTCTGTTTGCTTTGTTAAATCCAGGGTTTCTGTCTGCTCTATTAAATCCAAGGTTTCTGTCTGCTTTGTTAAATCTAGGGTTTCTGTTTGCTTTGTTAAATTCTTTTCTTTTTCCATATCTTCTTTATCTCGAGTCCATTTTCCTCCAAACTTCACCAGATTCTCCGCATTGCCATTTTCCACATTTCCTTCCTTGGAGGCCTTATCCAAAAAATTCACTTTTTGAAGCCCAAAATCTCATATTTCTCTATTTTTAGGTTTTGTCATAACTCCTTCCCCTTTTATCCAATCACCTCCAAATTTAACTCATATTATCCATCTCCAACTTTTGCTTCTTTGTCCCTCTTGGACAAATTTTTCCATTCCTTCATCTCTCCTCCAAAATCCCCATTTTTCGCTTGCCTATCCCTTGGAAAGTGGCAAAAACCTAGTCAAACCCCATTTACCCATCAAAGTTTTCTTCAAATCCACATTTGTCATTAGTAAAAAAAAATTTATTTATATTTTTCTATTCATTCCCAAAAAATAAAAAAAAAATAATATTTTTGTCATTTTGTTGTTTTTTGCAGGACGCTTGTTGAAGACTCTATTTTTCCAAACTACTAATCAAGTTGTTTTGCAGGACGCTTTTTGAAGACTCCATTTTTCAAACTACTAATCAAGTGGTTTTGTAGGTTGCCTAGTTGATTCAACCAAATATTGTGCATTTATTTAAATTAGGCACCTAGATATTAATTAAAATGTAATGAACCATTGTCTTATGTGTCTTTAAGAAAAGCGTAAAGGTAGGAAAGTATTCTCTCGTCTTACTAGACGATCAGAAATCCAGACCCTCCAACCTTTTCTTGTTTGATTGTGTGTTTACCTCTAGTGGGCCTGCCCTCCCAACTTGCTCTTTGAGAAGGTAAGAGGGGAACAACCCAAGTGAGTACACCCAGACCTGGGGTTCCCAACTCACTATAGTAAATAGGCCATTGACTATGAAAGGGTTAATGGTTGGGGCTATATGAGAGTTCACTCTCACTTTGGGTGCATAGTAGGATCCTAGAGATCTGAATCACGCTTGCGTGACTACTAAGTTCTTGGTGCTTCGTTGGGCTATAGGCCTCAATTGTGCTTGTGCAACTTCGAAGGGTAGCTCCTAATGGGAAGACTTACTAAACACCTTGTTCATAGTGGCCAAAAACCTTCTAGTCATTGGTGTAGGAGGTCGGACCTCTGAAGCGGCCCATATTCTTATGACCCTTAGTAGAGACACAAAGTTCGCCATAAGGAGTTTTCATGGGAATTGATGCTTGGCTGCCTCAAGAAGTGAGTGTCGTGGAGGGGAGCCAGTGGGGTCAAGCATCTAAGTGTCTACTCTAGGTAAGCATAGATGGGAAACCAATTGGGATTCAATGACTATTGTCCTTGCTAGCCTTAAGAATGTTGTATATGAGCATGAGTGTCTTTGATATATTATGCATTTGATCACTGTGTTTGCTTTGTTTGATACATACTTGCCAAGAGTAGACTAAAAACACATCACTATCCCCAAACACTTTGCAAAAACATTTGTCAAGACACAAACAATTGTCCAAGTCATTACCCACACAAAGTCCAAAATTGTGTCAAAACTCTGTCTGTCCCATTTTTCATAAGCCTAAGAGAGAAGCTAAGTGTAGACACTTAAAAATAATTATTTTAATTATTTTCAATTCCTCACATAATTAATTATGTTAATTAAAACTCTTCACAATATTAATTAAATATAATTAATATTGTCACTATATCATATGATTGATTTATTTAATAAATCAATCCCTTTCTTTATTCTTCTAAAAAATCAAATCATCACAAATCTTCCTCTTAGCTAATTAATTTCAATTAATTAGTTAACCTACATGATTCCTACAAATCATCTTCTTAATTCATCATTAACCTAATAAATTCTTCTAGAAACTCCTTAAACTCACTTAACATTATTCTTCTAATTTTTTATTCCCTCCACTCATTCTCTCTCCTAGTAAAATTCTCCTACAAATATAAATCCCACCTAACATTTCCTCTAATCCCCCTCCTAATGAGTCATTAATGGCTAATCATCATGATTAGCCACAAAGTCAACTCTTTGTCCTTTCATCCAGCCACTAGCTTTAAATGCTCTTTTTCTAGATGAATGTAAGATTTTTGAAATCTCACATTCCTCTAGGCATTTCCCTCTCCCAAGGAATTTTTAATTCCTTTTTATCTTCTAATCCCCATAATATCCATTTTTGGAGAATTTTTAATTCCTCGAATGCATCTTGTAGAGTGTGGAGATACGAAATGCCTTTAAGGCATATTTCTTGGTCTCCACACCCTCTCTTGGGCCTTGTGTGAGCTCACAAGTAAATCTTAGCCCTTTATCTCGAGTTCATCCTAGCCATCCATTTTCCTCTCCTCTTCCTATAAAATATGGTTCCATCCCTTCATTCAAAACATCTCGAAATCTAGTAAGTTTATGCTGCCCTTTTGAGCCTAGGAAATCATCTTGGCAACTTGATCATCTCATTTTTATCATTTTTCAAATCCATTCCATTTGTGCACAACATTGGAGAGCCATCCACATCCATCAATCAAAGGAGCACATCAAGTGGAGCATTATCAAGGGGCGCCTTCACTTCATCAAGCTCAATCCGAAGGAGAAGGTAAAATAGCAAGGTGAAATGGTCTTTTAATGATATTTTAGCATTCTGCATGTTTATTTCGTTATGTTTTGATCAGTTTACCTTTCAAATCTGTTTTCCACTCTTCACTAAGAGTCCGTCATCTCCATCAACATTCAATTTTTTCTTTTGAAACACCAACTATCATCCAAATCAGGGTGGTCATATCCCTTCATAAAACTTGACATTCAAATCGATCCTCCATTAAGTCGTATTCATGTCAAAGACAACCTAGTTATCAAGTTTCTTCTAAACCATCACTACCATACCTTCTTCATCAATCATCCTCAAATTTCTTAAATCCTTTCATCCTCAATTTTCTTAAATCCTTTCATCACAAATTTCTCAAATCCTTTCATCCTCAATTTTCTTAAATCCTTTCATCACAAATTTCTCAGGTCCTTTCATCACAAATTTCTTAAATCCTTTCATCACAAATTTCTCAAGTCTTTTCATCCTCAAAATTCTTAAATACTTTCATCACAAATTTCTTAAGTCCTTTCATCCTCAAATTTCTAAAATCCTTTCATCACAAATTTGTTAAGTCTTTTCATCCTCAAATTTCTTAAATCCTTTCATCACACATTTCTTAAGTCCTTTCATCACATTTTTCCTATGTCTTTTCATCACAAATATTGTGTATGGTCTCAACTCGATCCCAAAGGAAAAAGATGGCTGAACAACAATATGGCATGCCGGACATTGATGTCCTATATGAAGATCCCACACAAGATCATACACAAAGTGTGCAACCTAGTGATCAAGATCAAAGTCAAAATATTGACATGGTTAACCAAGATGAACTTTGTCCGGAAGTGCAAACTTTCCTAGCGGATTCTTATAACCAAGAGATGATGGAAAAGTTTATTAAACACAATCCTACTGCACTTTGAAAACTCTGCTTGAACATGGAGCTCAACTTCCACCTGAATTTAATAGATCCGCTCTCACCCAACAACCACAAGGAAACCTCGCTCCCACACAAAGTGCTGCACCTACTATTCAAACTCAATCAATTGCAGCCCCATCAATCATCCAAGCTCAATCAATGCCACTCGCGGTACCTCCCACTGTGGTCTCCATCCCACCTTCTTCCTCTTTACCATCTATACCACTATCAAATCCGATCTCATCCATTCTCCAACAAACTTCAATACCACCTCCTTCTATTCAACCACAAATTTCTATTCCACAAACTTCCCTTCCTCCCAACAATGTCACATATTTTATCTGGGCCATATTCAATCCTGTCACAATAGTTGGCGGACTACAACCAACTGTCTCTCAAACCCCAGTGACATCGGTCATCACATCTCACATTCCCACCTCATCATATCAATATATTGGTGGTGGTGCACCTTCTTTGGTTCATCCAATTCTTGGGGCAAATACAATTCATCAATATCAAAGTCCACAACAAGACCTCATCAAGGAAATTCAAGACATGAAGAATATCATTGAGGACATGAAACAAAAGACTAATAGAAGAAAAACTTACTCATTCGAAGATTTTTGCCCTTGTCCTTACGATCCCTCTATATCAATTGCACCATATCCCCCAGGATTTGAGATTCCTAAATTCACCAAGTATGAAGGCAAAGGAGACCCCCACGATCATGTTTGAGAATTCCACATCTTGTGCCAAGAAGTCTCCTATAGTGACCTTTATCTTCACAGACTCTTTCCCAAGAGTCTCACGGGAGACGCCCTGGCATCGTTCTCATCTCTACCATGAGGTTCCATTGTCTCTTTTCTAGACTTGGCAGAAAAATTTGTGGCCCACTATGCATACAACATGGGTAATGATGTTTCTATGATGGACCTATGTAATACAAAACAAAGGCCCGAAGAAACCTTCGCCAATTTCCTACAAAGATGGCGACATCTTATCAAGAAATTCCAATGAGACATGCCAGAACAACATCAAATTGAATTATTCCAAAAGAACTTGGTGCCTAAACTTTCAAGACCTTTAATATCTCAATGTATCAAATCCTTCCAAAAATTGAAAGATAAGGGCCTCGCCCTCGAACGTGTCTTGTTGGAGGAAGGAGCCTTGGAACATTACTAGAAATCAACACAAAGTTCTTCCTCTTATTATAACGACAAGCCAAAATCTTGGTCCAAAAATAAAAATGTGGTCAATGATGGCATAACTGATGCAAAGTGAGTCCAAACTGTGGCTGGTCCCCCAAAATCCACCACCAACAATCATCAATTCAACAACCAAAATCAATCCAAAAAACCTCACAACAATGTCTCAATCCAGGGATGACCACCCCGATCGAATAAAAGGACTCCAAGAGATTTCACTCCTTTGGCTGAGCCTATTGAAGTGGTGTTTCAAAAACGTGTCCAAGCAGGTGTAGTGGTTTTTCCAATCACTCGCCCATTTGACCCCAATCAACCTAAACCAAGATGGTATAATGAAAATGAGTATTGTGAATACCATCGTATCAGGGGACATGATACATGAAAGTGTATGAAACTGAAGACCTACATACAAGATCTCATTGATAGAGGTAAGATTGAAGTAGCAAATGCAAAACCTGGTAATAACAATGACAAACTCAAAATGTACCAGGAACCCTTCTTGAATCATGATAAAGGAAAAGGCTCATCATCTAACGCAATGGGTTATGACTATGCTAATCACATAACTGGTTTTGATCTTTTAGTAGGACGCATTAAACCTACAGACAATCATGTCAATGTCATAACCATCCAGGGAGTCAATTCTCCTTCTTCCCAAAGCAAACCAAATCCTGCTAGGTTAGTCATTCAGGGTGCCATGCCTTCCACCTCCCATTTCCAGAATGATTGCAATGCAACTACACACCGAGGTAAAGTCACCATCCAAGGAGTCCCTCCCCCACCAAACCACCCACCCATGTCTTCCAACTGCTGATATGACCGCCTTGATCAACTTGGGAAGACACCCATGTAGATCTTCATTTTGGAACTTCTCAAGACCTCCCCGGTCCATAAAGAAATTTTGGAACAAGCCCTTCTCCAATCATGCATTCTAGATAACATCAACGCCACCCAATTCCAAGCCCTCATTGGAAACCTTGCTTCCCAGCAACACATTGTATTTAAGTCCAAAGATGCTCCCGCAGATGAAGACCATAACAAACCTTTGTACATCAAAGCTCTCATCCACAAGCACAAGGTCAAACATATCCTGATAGACAGTGGATCCGGGCTTAATTTGTGTACATACAAATTAATAAAACAATTGGGGCTTTCTGTGGATCTGATAGACACATTAGGAAGGATCACAATAAAGGCATATGATGATGTAGAAAGAATTTCAAAGGGCATGATCACCTTACCTCTTCAAGTGGGCCCCATTTGCCAGGTACTAGATCTTGATTTCCCCTACAACATTCTTCTCAGGAGGCCATGGATTCATTCCTTGCAGGTCATACCCTCCACCTATCACCAATGCATCAAATTCCCCTATAATGGAAGAGTGATCACTATCAAAGGTGATCCCCAACCTTTTCAATATTGCAAACTATTAGAGGGGAAGCATCAGTATCATTGCCCACTAAATAGACCCTCGCCAATGCCTCCACCTAACACATCAAATGTTGCCTCCACATCATCCCAACTAGATAATCAAATCAAGATCTTCGACAATGGCTATGGAGAATACAAATTGGAGGATGTCTTATTAATAGGCAACCTCCCTCTCTCTCCTAAGTCAATTGGCAAACCAAAAGACATAAAAAAGGACCCAACACTAGTCATGCAATGCCAAAACACTACCTTCCAGCAATGGGGCCCACTTGATAACAAGAGCCTTGAAGCAGATATCTCTTCATGGCTGTACCGGGAAGAAGATGAAGATCCAACAAGAATATCCACAGAAATGTACCCAAAAGCATCTGCCATACTTGAAAAAATGGGTTACAAAGGACACAGCTTAGGACCAAAGGATAAAGGAAGAAAAACACCCATAAATCCTATCTCCTACAGATATAATAGAGGCTTGGGGTACAACCCGGTGCCTAAGATTACTATTGCTGGTGCCCCTTCTAGTCCTTCTTTGGATATCGAAAGCGCTGACGAAGAGGAATTCCACGAAATGCCTTATGAATATGAGAAAGATATCTTCTTGGACGCTTACATCAATAACATCACCCGCGTAACCCCTCCCACTTCACATGAGCTACATCTTGTCCATCCTGAACTCATTGATTGGGGCCAACAAGCCAAACCCACTTTAGATATCTGCACCGACGATAATGCTCTCATTGCTCTCCTAACAACGCAAAATATGGAAGATTGTAGTTGAATCGATGGTATTCAACTACACGAAAAGGGATACTTTGGTAGTCAAGTCAATGCCCTTAGCCACAAAAAAGATAATAAAAGAAAAAGATATGATTCCCCAGGTGAAAACCTCCCTGAGGTGCCTTTGGATGAACAAGAAATAAAAACAAAAGGCATATCTGAAAGTGAAAACCTGGAAAAGGCACTTGACGATGAGGGATTTGACTTCCCTACCATTGGTTACCTTCCACAAGACAAATCAAAATTGTTGATAGAAGAAACAGACAGCATCAACATGGGCACCGAGGTCATTCCAAAAAATGTGCTCATTGCCAAATCCCTCATAGAAATCGAGAAACAAGACTTCATCAACTTCCTGATAGAGGTAAAAATCAATTTTGCATGGTCCTATTCCAATATGCTAGGGTTGGACCTTGGCCTGGTGGTTCACAATCTTGTTGTCTGCCCAGATGCAAAACCTGTAAAACAAAAATTGTGCAAAATGCACCCACATATTGCACTCCTGGTCAAGGCGAAACTCCAAAAGTTGTTAGACGTAGAATTTATCAAACCAATAGATTATGCTGAATGGGTCTCCAACATTGTACCTGTCAGCAAACCTGCTGGGGGCATCCGCATCTGCACAGATTTTCGAGATCTAAATATAGCTTGTCCTAAAGATGATTTGCTGCTCCCCAATATAGACATAATTGTGGACCTTACAACAGGACATGAAATGTTATCGCTAATGGATGCATTTTTTGGATAGAACCAAATCAGGATAGCAGATGAGGATCAACATAAAATTACATTCACAACACCATGGGGTACCTTCTATTACCGGGCCATGCCTTTTGGCCTTAAAAATGCTGGAGCTACGTATTAACAGGCAATGAAAACAATTTTTCATGACCTCTTGCACAAAATTATGGAGGACTACATGGATGATCTTCTAGGAAAATCCAAGACAAGACAAGAACACATCACCATTCCAAAATAGATCTTCGAAAGATTGAAAAAATCCAAACAACGGCTGAATCAAAAAAAGTGTGTTTGGCATCACATTGGGAAAACTACTGGGATTCATTATTTCCCGTACAGGAATTAAGGTTGATCCCGCAAAGGTAAAAGCTATTATGGAAATGCCTCCGCCAAAAACTTTCAGACAACTGCACAGTCTCCAGGGAAAACTCCAATCTGTTAGGCATTTCACAACTAGCAGACAAGTGCCATCCATTTGCACACCTATTGCATAAAGACATAAAATTTAAATGAGATTGCCTATGTCAAAAGGCCTTTGAGAAATTAAAAGAATATTTAGCATCACCTCCCGTATTGATGCCTCCTACTCCTGGGAAACCCCTTATTTTGTATATATGTGCTACTGCAGTGGCATTGGGGGCATTATTGGCGCAAACAGATGATCAAGGGAAGGAACACGCCATTTACTACATCAGTCGGATGTTCGTAGGATATGAACTCAATTACACCCCCATTGAAAGAGCATGTTTGGCATTAGTGTTCAGCACACAGAAACTACGACACTATATGCTAAATAATAAGACCAAATTAATTGCTAAAATTGATCCACTTAAATATCTCTTGTCCAAAGCTGCTCTCATTAGTAGAACTGCCAAATGGGTCATGCTCTTAAGTGAGTTTGACATTGAATATGTGGACAGAAAAGCAATCAAGGGACAAGTCATTACAGATCAGTTGGTTGAAGCTCCACTTCCAGGCGACCATCCTCTTCTCACAAAATTACCAGATGAGTTCATTATGACTGTTACCACATCCTCCACATGGAACTTGTATTTTGATGGCTCCTAAACTAAAAATGGATCAGAGGCAGGAATATTATTTGTCACACCTCAAGGAGATGGCATCCCCAAATCATACAAGATAGCCTTTGCATGTACCAATAACATAGCAGAATACGAAGCCCTCATCACAGGTTTATGCTTGGCTATCCACTAGAAAATAAAGGAATTACAAGTCTATGGCGATTCCCAACTCATCATAAAACAAGTCAATGATGAATACCAGACAAAAGATGATAAACTCCTTCCCTACCATACCATGGTTGAAGATCTTAAGCAATATTTCACGGCAATCAAGTTTGATCAAATCCCATGGACAAACAACATGGCTGTAGATGTAATGGCCACCATTGGCTCCCTCCTTCAAATGCCAGCACACAATCAGAAGTGTGAGTTCTTGGTCGAGCAATTGTTTATACCGACATACAACCTACCAAAGTCTGAAATGGTGTGTGTTCTTGTTGGTCCCGAGTCCCCTTGGTACCAAGAAACCTTCGCTTTCCTCAAAGACAACACCATTCCCCCACACCTCACCAAAACCCAACAACAAACCTTCATCCACTGATGTGCCCGTTACACCATCCTTGTAGACACCTTGTTCAAAAGGCATTTTGATGATTCCCTCCTAAGGTGTTTAGATAAACAAGAAGCAGAATGGGCATTACGCGAATTACACGAGGGTATCTGTGGGGCACACTCAAGTGGACTCACGTTGGCTAAAAAACTTTTGAGAACAGGATACTATTGGCCTAAAATGAAAGAAGGTGCATACAATTATGTGAAGAAATGCATCCCTTGGCAGCAACATGGCGACAAGATTAATGCACCATCACAAGAATTGCAGCCATTCATTACACCATGGCCCTTCTCGCTGTGGGGGCTCTATCTCATTGGAAAAATCCACCCTTCATCTTCCAACAAACATAAACTCATTATCACTGCCACCGAATACTTCACCAAGTGGGTAGAGGCTATCCCTCTTACTTTCACCACCTGCAAGCAAATATCCAAATTCATCCTGAACTACCTAATATGCCGATATGGTATCCCAAAATTTATCATCATAGATAATGGTAAACAATTTAAGAGCCAGGATGTCAAAGAACTCTGCCAAAAATTCAACATCCAACACCACTTCTCCACTCCATATTACCCCCAAGGCAATGGCCAAGCTGAGGCTTCTAATAAAACCCTAATAAAAATCCTCAAAAAGATAGTCAATGAAGCGGGTCGTGATTGGCACCTCCAAATTCATCCTTCATTGTGGGCCTACCGCACCTCCATCCACATCCCCACAAGTGCCACTCCGTATTCCCTAGTATTTGGCTCCAAAGCCATCCTTCCCCTTGAGATCGAGATCCTATCTCTAAGGGTATCACTGCAAAACATCCTACCAGAGGAAGAATATAGAATTGCCCGCTTACAAGAGCTAGAATTGTTAGATGAAAGGCGCCTCAAGGCCTTGAATCATCTCTAGGTATATCAAAATTGTCTATGCATGACTTATCATAAAAAATTCAAAACCTGAGAATTCCAAGTTGGTGATCTTGTCCTGATGTAAAATCAGAAAAATCTACAAGAAAGAGAAAAGAAAGGCAAGTTTGAGCCTAATTGGCTTGGACCATATGTAATCATAGTGAAATATGGATCAGGAGCTTATCAATTGGCTACTCCTAAAGGCTAACCTTTGGATGATCCAATGAATATCATGCACCTCAAAAGATTTTATGCTTAGTCCTCAGAAAGTCTTAAATGGTCAAAAAAAAAAAAAAAAATAAAGAATTTTTTTTTTAAAAATCAGAAAAAGAAAGAAAAACAATTCGTCCATTAGTGAAAACCACTGGGTGGCACTATGGACAAGTACCTTAGTGAAAACCTCTGTGCAGACACCAAGGTAAATAACCGGATCCACTGTCTATCATGTCGATACTACAAATCATCTCCCATCCAGACCACCCATGCGCAACATTCCTTCTTTTCCACCTCCCAATAAAACATGTGTATGATGATGAGTCTTCACCCGACTCATGAACAAGGAATGTCCCATTGAAACTGAGATTTTATGCCTCTATGTGTAAGCTTCAAGAAGTCTTGAGAAACAATCCCAAGTCCATCCTAGTTCTACTCTTGGCAACAGGTATCATGTGGTTGCAAGGAAGAGACCTGTTAGATTTTGTTAGATCTTTTCATATAGGCTTGCATCTTTTGCCCTATGACTACCACTATTTACAACTGCCTGGGTTCTTCCATATGTAGGTACATTATGATAGGTGCATACTGGGGCATATTTCATAGTATGGCATGTTTTGGATCCTTCTTGTATAAATCGACGGCCTGGTACTAGTGTTTATCAACACTTACCTTCTCGTGTACAAGAGGTATTGGTGTGTTTGAGGGTTTCCTTGCACGAACCCACAATTTTGTATTAGTGTTTCTTAACACTTGCATTGTTGTGTGCAAGAAATTCCCGTTTGTCTACAAAGTAATTCCATGCCCTGTGTTTCTCATGGCATCCTGATTTCTATAATCAATGGTGCAAGTCACTCAGGGCAACATCAAACTAGGTTGGCTCTCCACATTTGTTGTGCACAAAATCTCACCATCATTCCATCAAATCCTAAACTCAATAATCCCATGGAGTTCTCAATCGCATCTCTTATTCTTCTTTCGAAATACCTCATGACTACTTCATATATCTTCCTCATTTATCCCTTCCACCCTAATTTTTCTTCCTCTATGTTTTTTTTTCCTCACATAATCAATTCTGATTCTGATTCTGATTCATGTCTTATACAGGATGTATCCTTCCTGAAACTAGATGCTTTGATCATGTCTTATACAGGATGAATCCTTCCTGAAACTAGACGTTGTGATCTGATCATGTCTTATATAGGATGAATCCTTCCTGAAACCAGATGTTGTGATCTGATCATGTCTTATACAGGATGAATCCTATTGAAATGTGGCAACTGATCAGCAAAGTACTGTACACTCAGCACGTATCCTCGCCATTTTTTGTTGATGAAAACCGACATTGTAATTAAACCCTAAAAAAGGCTGACTTTGTTTTGTTGCCCTAAAAACGCATGTTATAAGCGGCTGTGATGCTTAAGGCATTGTAAGGTTGATGTACTATTTTTGCTGGATAATAAGAAAGATTGGATGACTGTGTATGGTGGACGTAACCCATTCTAGGTGAACCACGTTAAATCTCTGTGTTATCTATGTCCTATTTTATTTCTTTATCTTTAGTATTTAAATCTGCATATAATTGTTAGTTCATATTTGCTTCAGATCTGCTTGAAACCCTAACGATTGGTATCAGAGCGAGGTTTTCTGTAAATTGGCAGGACTTTCAGATTTGAGTGGGAGCAATGGAGGATTCCAAATTCAAGGTCGAAAAGTTTAACGGCCGGAATTATCAGTTATGGAAAATGCAGATGGAGGATTACCTATATCAAAAGGATTTGTGGCGGCCATTGGAAGGAAAGGCAAAGAAACCGACCACAATATCAGATGAAGAGTGGGACATTTTAGATAGAAAGGCACTGGGATCCATTCGATTGTGCCTTACGGCGTCTGTAGCATTCAATATAACAGAAGCAAAAACAACTGTAGATTTGATGGCAACATTGGCTAAGCTGTATGAGAAACCCTCGGCTTCGAATAAGGTATTTTTTATGAAGCGTTTGTTTAATTTGAAAATGAGTGAGGGAGGATCTATAGCGGAGCACTTAAATGAATTTAATACAATTACCAGTCAATTGTCTTCGGTAAAAATTACCTTTGCAGAAGAGGTTAGGGCTCTCTTGATTTTATGTTCTTTGCCAGAAAGCTGGAATAGCTTGGTTATGGCTGTAAGTAACTCTGTCTCTGGTAAAAATACTTTGGTATTTGATGATATTGTTGGTGTTATCCTAAGCGAGGAAATGCGAAGGAAAAGCACAGGTGAGACTCCAACATCATCGGGTACTGTTTTGAATGTGGAGAATAGAGGAAGATCAAAGGAAAGAGGAAAAGGCCCTGGGAATGAGAAGTCATGAGGGAAGTCAAAGAAAGGACGCTCTCAATCTAGAGGAAAGAAAGATTGCTGGTACTGCGGAAAGCCTGGTCATCTAAAGAAAGATTGTTGGTCTCGGAAAAACAAAGAAGGAGACAAAAATGAAAATGATAGTAAGGAAGCTAATATTGCAAGTAATACTTTACAAGATGCTTTAATCTTATGTTTGGATAATGTTAATGATTCCTGGGTAATAGATTTTGGGGCTTCATTTCATGCTACACCCCATAGAAAATATTTTCTAGATTATGTTCAAGGTGATTTTGGACAAGTATATTTGGGTGATGATGAGCCCTGTCAAATTGTTGGAAAAGGAAAGATAAAGATCAAGTTGTAGAATGGTAATGACTGGTTTCTGCAGGAGGTAAGACATGTTCCTAATTTAAGAAGAAATTTAATTTCTGTAGGGCAACTAGGTAGTGAAGGTTGCATAGTTACCTTCTCAGATAGTATGTGGAAGGTCACTAAAGGATCATTAGTAGTAGCTAAAGGTGTGAAGGTAGGCACATTATATCTGTGTACTGGTAATACTTACTCTACCTTAGCTGCTACAGATAAAGTTACTGCAGGGACAACAACAATAAATGTTGCAAGAACAGATTCGATAATGTGGCACCATAGGCTTGGGCACATGAGTGAGAAAGGGATGAAAATCCTTCACTCCAAAAATCTATTGCCAAGACTAAAGAAGATTGATTTAGAGTTCTGTGAAAATTGTGTTTATGGTAAACAGAAAAGAGTCAGATTTCTCAAGGTTGGGAAAGAGAAGAAGAGTGAGAAGTTAGAGCTTGTACATTCAGATGTATGGGGACCGGCTCAGGTATCATCTCTTGGCGGCTCTTGTTATTATGTTATTTTTATTGATGACTCAACCAAAAAAACATGGGTATATTTCCTAAAACAAAAATTAGATGTTTTTGAAACTTTTAAGAAATGGAAAGCTTTGGTTGAGAATGAGACAGGAAAAAAGTTGAAGTGTCTCAGATCGGATAATGGAGGTGAGTATTGCAGCAAAGCATTTGAAGATTACTATTCCTTAAATGGGATTCGAAAGCAGAAGACAGTTCCAAGAACTCCACAGGAAAATGGTGTGTCAGAGAGAATGAATAGGACCATCATGGAATGTGCGAGGAGCATGAGATTGCATGCTGGATTGCCCTTACATTTTTGGGCAGATGCTGTACATACTGCTGTCTATTTGATAAATAGAGGACCTTCAACCCCTTTGGATGGTGGTATTCCAGAGGAGGCATGAACTGGTAAAAAGGTAAATTATTCTTTTCTAAAAACTTTTGGTTGCGAAGCTTTTGTCCATGTTGATAAAGAAAACAGAACCAAGCTTGATGCTAAATCTCAGAAATATACCTTCATTGGATATGGGATAGATGAATATGGCTATCGGTTATGGGATTTTGAAAATAAGAAAATAATTAGAAGTAGAGATGTTATATTCAATGAGAAGGTTATGTATAAAGAATAGATGCAGGAAAAGAAGCATGAACAGGACAAATAAGAGTATGTGGTGTTGGATGAGATTCCTGAAAATGAAATGCCACAGGTACCTGATGCTCAGCAACAACAGATTGTCCCACAAACTCCTGCAAGTGTTAGATGTTCTACGAGGACAAGTAGACCCCCTGAAAGATTTTCTCCTTCTTTGTATTCTATTTTATTAACAGATTCTGGTGAACCAGAAGAATATGAAGAAGCAATGCAGGTGGATGCCAAACAACAGTGGCAGCTAGGCATGAAAGAGGAGATGGACTCCCTGATGAAAAATAAGACTTGGGACTTAGTTCCTTTACTTGCAGAAAAAAGAGCCTTGCCTAACAAATGGGTTTATCGACTGAAGGAGGAGGAAGGAGGTCAGAAAAGATATAAGGCCAGACTTGTGGTAAAAGGTTTTGCACAGAAAAAGGGTATAGATTATGATGAAATATTTTCTCCAGTTGTAAAAATGACTTCAATTAGAACTGTACTTAGTCTTGTGGCTGTAGATGATTTACATCTTGAACAATTAGATGTCAAAATAGCTTTTCTCCATGGAGATTTGGAGGAGGAAATTTACATGTTGCAACCACAAGGATATGAGGTCAAAGGTAAGGAGAACTTGGTGTGCAGGTTGAAGAAAAGTCTGTATGGCCTAAAGCAAGCACCCCGACAATGGTATTTAAAATTTGATAGTTTCATGGCTGAACACAGTTATCATAGATGTCATTCTGATCATTGTGTATATTTTAAGAGATTTGATAATGGCAGTTATATTATCCTGTTGCTTTATGTTGATGACATGCTTGTTGCTGGGTCTAACATGCAACATATAAATGATCTTAAACAGAAATTAGCCAGGTCATTTGCTATGAAGGATTTGGGTGCAGCTAAGCAAATTCTTGGTATGAGGATTACACGGGACAGGAAAAATAGAACCTTGAATTTGTCCCAAAGTGAGTATATAAAGAAGGTGTTGAAAAGATTTAACATGCAGGATGCAAAAGCAGTTAGTACACCTTTGGCTAGTCATTTCAAATTGACTAAGGAGATGTGCCCAAAGGCACAGGAAGAGGTTAATAAAATGTCTAACATCCTGTATTCATCAGCTGTTGGCAGTCATATGTATGCAATGGTATGCACAAGGCCAGATATTGCACATGCAGTGGGAGTTGTGAGCAGGTTTATGAGTAATCCGGGTATGGAACATTGGAATGCTGTGAAATGGATTCTTCGGTATTTGAAAGGAACTACTATGAAGGCATTATGTTTCAAAGGATCTAATTCTTCTCTAAGTGGATTTGTTGACTCTGATCTGGCGGGTGATATTGATTCATGAAGGAGTACTATAGGGTATGTTTTTACTATAGGGGGGACTGCAGTCAGTTGGATTTCTAGGTTGCAAAAGGTTGTTGCACTTTCAACCACTGAAGCTAAGTATGTTGCTGCTACAGAAGCCAGCAAAGAGATGATTTGGTTGCAATGTTTTCTGAAGGAATTGGGTCAGACATAAGAGGATAGCCCATTGTATACTGATAGCCAGAGTGCCATTCATCTTGCGAAGAACTCTGCTTTTCATTCAAGGACAAAGCACATTCAGCTTAGGTACCACTTCATCCGGAATATTTTGGAGGAGGGTCAGTTATGGCTTGAGAAGATTCACACAAGTGAGAATCCTGCCGATATGTTCACAAAGGCAGTTCCACAGGAGAAGCTGATTTCTTCATCAGTTTTTGTTGGTCTTCTTGATTGATAATTGTGGAATTTATACCAGTCAAGTCCTAGTGTTTTATCCAGCGGATGTTGCATGTACAGTGGTGTTGTGTAGTATCAGTCTCCAAGTGGGAGATTGTTGAAATGTGGCAACTGATCAACAAAGTACTATACACTCAGCATGTATCCTCACCATTTTTTGTTGATGAAAACCGACATTGTAACAAAACCCTAAAAAAGGCTGACTTTGTTTTGTTGCCCTAAAAACGCATGTTATAAGTGGCTGGGATGCTTAAGGAATTGTAAGGTTGATGTACTATTTTTGCTGGATAATAAGAAAGATTGGACGACTGTGTATGGTGGACGTAACCCATTCTGGGTGAACCACGTTAAATCTCTGTGTTATCTGTGTCCTATTTTATTTCTT
This sequence comes from Cryptomeria japonica, assembly GCF_030272615.1. Taxonomy (NCBI): domain Eukaryota; kingdom Viridiplantae; phylum Streptophyta; class Pinopsida; order Cupressales; family Cupressaceae; genus Cryptomeria; species Cryptomeria japonica. The sequence continues at coordinate 465,261,361 of NC_081406.1, read as the reverse complement.
TATCTTTAGTATTTAAATCTGCATATAATTGTTAGTTCATATTTTCTTCGGATCTACTTGAAACCCTAACAAATCCTTCCTAAAACCAGACGTTGTGATTAGTCATGTCTTATGCAGGATGTAGCCTTCCTGAAACCAGTCACTCCGATCATGTCTTATACAGGATGAATCCTTCTTGAAACCAGACATGGTGATCAATCATGTCTTATACAGGATGAATCCTTCCTGAAACCAGATGTTGTGATCTGATCATGTCTTATACAGGATGAATCCTTCCTGAAACTAGACATTGTGATCAGTCATGTCTTATACAGGGTGTAGCCTTCCTGAAACCAGACACTCCGATCATGTCTTATACAAGATGAATGCTTCCTAAAACTATATGTTATTATCAATCATGTCTTATATAGGATGAATCCTTTATGAAACCAGACGTTGTGATCTGATCATGTCTTATACAGGATGAATCCTTCTTGAAACTAGACATTGTGATCGATCATGTCTTATACAGGATGAATCCTTCCTGAAACTAGACATTGTGATCTGATCATGTCTTATACAGGATGAATCCTTCCTGAAACCAGACGTTGTGATCAGTCATGTCTTATACAGGATGTATCCTTCCTGAAACCAAACACTCTGATCATGTCTTATACAGGATGAATCCTTCCTGAAACCAGATATTGTGATCATTCATGTCTTATACAGGATGAATCCTTCCTGAAACCAGACACTTTGATCATCTTTGTCTTATACAGGATGAATTCTTCTTGAAACCAGACGAATCTAGATCTTATCAATCGAATCACATCAAATTTATTGGGATATCAATTTTGCAAAAACACCAAAGATCAAATACCTCAATTGATCTCCCGAGGGGGGCATCACCATACCATAATCTATCAATCAAGAGCTGGGGCATCCTATCAAACCAATATCAACATCAAAACAAGATTATTATTTGAATCAATGTGTCATCACACCTCACTTCAAAGAGGGGCAAAATGTAGACACTTAAAAATAATTGTTTTAATTATTTTTCATTTCTCGCGTAATTAATTAATTAATTATGTTAATTCAAATTCCTCTCAATATTAATTAAATATAATTAATATTGTCACTATAGCATATGATTTATTTATTTAATAAATCAATCCCTTTCTTTATTCTTCTAAAAAAATCAAATCCTCACAAATCTTCCTCTTAGCTAATAAATTTCAACTAATTAGTTAACCTACATGATTCCTACAAATCATCTTCTTAATTCATTCTTCTGGAAACTCCCTAAACTCACTTAACATTATTCTTCTAATTTTTTATTTCCTCCACTCATTCTCTCTCCTAGTTAGATTCTCCTACAAATATTAATCCCACCTAACATTTCCTCTAATCCCCCTCCTAATGAGTCATTAATGGTTAATCATCATGATTAGTCACAAAGTCAACTCTTTGTCCTTTTCATCCAGCCACTAGCTTTAAATGCTCTTTTCCCAGGTGAATGTAAGATTTTCGAAATCACACATTCCTCTAGGCATCCCCTCTCCCAGGGAATTTTTAATTCCTTTTTATTCCTCCAATCCCCATGATATCCTTTTTTGGAGAATTTTTAATTCCTCCAATGCATCTTGTGGAGTCTGGAGATACAAAATGCCTTTAAGGCATATTTCTTGGTCTCCATGCCCTCTTTTGGACCTTGTGTGAGCTCACAAGTAAATCTTATCCCTTCATCTCAAATTCATCCTAGCCATTCATTTTCCTCTCCTCTTCCTATAAAATAGGGCTCCATCCCTTCATTCAAAACATCTTGAAATCCACTAAGTTTATGTTACCCTTTTGAGCCTAGGAAATCATCTTGGCAACTTGATCATCTCATCCTTATCATTTTTCAAATCCATTCCATTTGTGCACAACATTGGAGAACCATCCACATCTAGCAATCAAAGCAGCACATCAAGTGGAGCATTATCAAGGGGCACCTTCACTTCATCAAGCTCAATCCGAAGGAGAAGGTAAAATAGCAAGGTAAAATGGTCTTTTAATGATATTTTAGCATTCTGCATGTTTATTTCATTATGTTTTGATCATTTAACCTTCAAATCTATTTTCCCCTCTTCAGGAAATCCTGTCAAATACATCATGGGGCTTCAATAAATAGTACACAGTCACAAGAAAATCTTACTCTGGCGTGGCGATCATTTGACACGAATATACAACTGCTCAAAGTGAGTTACTCAGAAATGTGCAAAAGGTGCAAACAACAACCCTAACCTCAGGACCTTCAAAGGAGACTTCACAAACACATCAAATCTGGTCCAGGAAAGATGAAAATGGAATAATGGCATCTTTTCAAGGTGTATAACAATATTTTAAGACGATTTTATATGACTTTTCACTGGTGCAAAAATATGAGCTCACAAACTGAGCTACTCAGGCCTGTTCTACAAGGCAATTATGAATGCATTTAACAAAATTTTGAACCTGGGTCTTCAAAATTTGACCAATATTTTGAAGTCCCGACACATACCTCATTTTTGAAAAAAAAAAAAAGAAGATATAATGACATATTTCCAAAAAACACAATTTTCAAAAATCAAAGAGAAATCTCATAAATATCCAAGATGATATCACCATTTTAAAAAATTAGGATGATATTCTGCAAGTAATAATTAAAAAAGAAGATATTATCGTCGTATGAGAATATAATTGGGAAATTAAATAAATAAAGATATGTATTTAATTTTGATGACATACTTAGCTAATTGAATAATTCAAATAAATTATTCAACTATAAGGCATTAGAAATGAAATTTTTTAATTAAATAATTAAAATCATTTAATAAAGGCGATGAATCAAAATTAATTAAATTATTTAATATTATTTAGTTATTATTAAAAAGGGAGATGTTTGATTAAATGATGAAAGATTTAAAGAAGAAGAATTAGTAAGAAGAGGCTTAATTAATTAAAGAATTAATTAAACCTAAAAGGGCAATTAGTCAACCTGATGCTCAAAGACCTTAATTAGGTAAAATTAAGTCAATTTTGGTCAAAATAGGTGAATTTGGAAAGAATTGGGAAGTTTCAGACAAAAAATGGAAAGATTTGAGCAAAGATTGGAAAATTAGGTCATACTGGATAAAACCAAGCAATAATAGGTAAATTGGGTCAAAGCAGGTCATCGAACGAAGAAGGAATGAATGTGACATTATGGGGTTAAAGAAGAGGTCAAAATGGAACCTCAAAACAATAATAGGGAAGAAATGAAGCAAAGATGACTAAAAATGGAAAGCGAGAGGCAATATAGGTAAAAAATTAACATCACTAGATCAAGAGGGTAATGATCTGATGCAAAGGGGACAAGTTGAGGATAAATGAAATGTCAAACTTGAAATGGGAAGAAAATGGAAGGATCTGGACATGAAATCAAAAAGGCGAAATGGGAGGACCGAATCAGGAATGATTTTTTTATTGGCTAATATTAGCTAATTGGCTATTTTTTTAAATTTGGAAATCAAAATTTGGCTAATAAGTTTTATTTCTAAGGAGACCCGAATCACCACATTTTTACAAATTTTTATTTTAGCGTTACTTAAATCGCCAAAGAAAATAAATTTTAACTCAAAGATTCACCAAAATATTCAATACATGATTGGATCAGATTTGCCAATATTTTATAATTTGTTGTAGAAATCTAAATTAATTCACTAATAATATATCATAATTATTAGTTACTTTAGGATTATATCAACAATCTTTAGTTGCCACAATTCATTTAAAATATAATATAATGACCTTCATTGTATTCCATGAGGTAAATTGTACTTACAAGTTGTAATGCTTGTTGGTATTGAAATTATTTTTGAATTGTTGACCTTAATGAAAATCAATGGTATAAAAAGAATTTTTTGCCCCATGAGTATTACAAATTGTTGGTACATTTTATCTCACAAAATGCAAAGAGGGCTATTACATTATTTAAATTAATGGTAGAAACTAAATGAAGTAGAGTCTACCCCTTAAACTCATTAATGATTTCCACCTTCAGGCCTTTACTTTTCTATAAAAAACTATTTTTTTAAATGAAAAGATTTGCAATATTAATCAATGCATACTCTTACTATTTTATAAGATTCACCAATATTTTCTACTAATAAAATTTGATATAAAAAAAAATTGCCACTAAAATTAATTATTTTCTTTAAAAATAGAAAAGATTCGCCAATAAAAATATTATTTTCTAGAACTAAAATTAAATATTCGTCAAGATGTTATACATTTTTTTGAGAGGGGGTTTCTTAAAGTTAGCACTAGCCGAATGAGGAGCAAAAAACCCTAATTGGGACAAAATTAGGCAAAATGACATTGCAAAAGTGACAAGGGAAAGATCTAATGCAAGGGGGTTGAAGTTAAGGGTAAAACGAAACCGCAAACCTAAAATGGGAAGGAATTGAAATTATTTGGATAGGAAATGTAAAGGGGGAAATAGGATAGGTTTGTGCGAATAATGAAGATTATATGCGTGATTAGGTTAAAAATGGATAATTGCGGGTGATATCGATTTTTAGCGCCTACAATTAGAATAACCACAATCATTGGTGCTAGCACTTGCACTCATAGTATCACTCTTATGCTCACTAGATGATAAATGCAACAAGGTGTTAAAAGGTAGCATCCAAGGTGATATGCCTTGCCTCAATATCCCACTTCTTTGTCCCCTTCCTTTTAGTTACTTTGTGTGACAATAGACACAAGTTGCAATGCAGATACACTAAGTCCTTTACCATTTGTAAGTACACTCTATTACACTTTACTAAGTGGTTGAATGAGCATATGTTCCAATTCCTCTTTGATGCAAATGAACTATCTATTTATTAAAACTAAATTAGAGAATTGGAGTTGTAAATTCAGAATTTTAAACTCTCAAGTTGTAAACAAAAATATCATAGAATGAACTTGCAATAAAATTTTGATCTCAAAAGCTTATAGGTGTTGACTGTTTGGACATGGAAGTGCCACCACCAATGAGCATCAACCTTGAACTTGTTATGGAGCACATCAATACAATAGTCATTGAAGTGTACAAATTCCATCAATTCAAGTCCCATTATATCCCACATGTCAAGTCAATAGGGTCTATGAAGTACTATCTTGTACCCTTGGTTGACATCTTCAAGATTCTTCTATTTTGCACTTTTGATGGCTTTTTTCTCAGTCATTGAGTTGGTGCAATCAAATATATCTAGCAAACAAGGCCAATCCATGTCTTCTTAACAAATCATAATCAATATGAGTTAGGTGAAACTAAGGAAATATTCGGGCACCGAGTATCATCTACTTTTAGTGATAGATTATCTCAATATGGACCTATTTTAGCTATAACCATTTTAAATAATGTCTCTTCAACCTTCATAAATCATTTGACGGTCATTATGTTGGAGGAAAAATAAGCCTTGGCAACCTATTCAATGGAAATCAAAATTAATAAACTAAAAAATAAAGATTCTTAAATTCTGAAATAAGAAAACATAAAAGTAATTTTTTTTAAAAATCAGTAAAATGAAACATAAATTATAAATATTAAAATTTTCAATATATAATAAATCTAAATGATTCACTAACTTTCAACAACTCCAATATTAAGAATGTTCTACATATGCCCTGCGAGATATATAGTGCTTGATGATGAACATTGGAATGTTATCAAAATCATTGTACACATCATGTTTAATTCAATTAATTTAAGTATGTTTTTGGTAGCGTAAGGTTAAGAGAGTGGAACGTAAAAGGTGTCCAAAACATATCAATGACTTGAACAAACATTTTGAGGCCCTAGTTTCTCAAAGGATTCACAATAATATTAACAGTAGTTGCACCACCCTTCACCTCCACCATCACAATCCATTGTCTTGAAAATATAATGCCCTGTGAAGGGAGGAATTTTACCCCTGCCAATTGCTTTTGGTTAAAATTAGCAAAAATGATTGAAGGCATTGGAGGGATGTCTTAAACATCATAGACAATTTATATGTGATAACTATGGGCAACGGCCATTCCTATTCAATTCATGTTAATTTCAAATCCAAACTTTTTCCACTTACAAGTCCAGTGAATGCATATGATGGCATAATACAAGAAATTGGTTGCAAGGTATTTGAAGCGGCGATATTGAGCACATTGACACACATCAAAATCGGATCATAAGGGAAGGGGATTATTTATTGTTGGAAATACTCTGGCTTTTCCACATCCTCTAATTAGTTTGGGATATGTGGCATTCATACTCAGTTTTAATGGGTGCTTCACTTTTTTTCTCATTTGTGTTATGCATTTGCCATGATTTTTGAGATTCATGAATCAACTTCTTCTTCAACAAAAAATATTACCTAAATTATTTCCATGAACTCTAAGGACTATGCCCTTGAATAATTCTAATCTTTAGCTCTTATTTATATCCGTTATATTGGCAAGTTAGCCCCCACTCTCATACAACACTTATGTATCAATATGGGCTTATAAACAACTAATTAATTTAACTAAATGATCCTAGAGACATAGTGAGTCAACTAATAACTATGAAATTAGCTTCAAATATTCATGTGGTATAATTTGTGTGTTCACGTAAAAATAATTGAACTTTAACTCTTTGAATCTAATGATTGGAATTGTGGGGCCTCACCTAGTTCCTCGAACCCTTCAAAATGTCAACAATAATATATTTTAAAAAAGGAAATGACAACAAAGAATATAAATATAGTTCCAATCAAATGTCTACAACATCAAATTTTATCATTCAAACATTAAGGGAATATGAAATTTGCAAATCTTAGAAAACCATTCGATAATGTTCTTCAAACCTTCTTAATATTTTTTCTCAACCTTAATTCTATCTATGTATGGTGAAAAGTTGATAATGGAACAACAATATTGAAAGACTAAATGAATTCAACCACAAAACCCTAGCCTAACAATAACAAAGATTCACCATAACATATGAAGATTACCGAAGACAATGCAAATCAACAAAATCAAAAAGATTATACCATCACATGTCAACTAGAGTTTGAATCTTCATTCTTCCTATCTCCATTGATCTTGGTTGATATATTTTCTCTTAGATTTTAGGTGTTCTTAAGAGCTCAACAAAGAACAGAAATGTGGTTGATAGTTTGATAGCAAAAAGGCTTGATTGCATAAGATCGATTAGAATGCTCATTAGTTAATTCAAATGATTAGGGTTCATAATGAAAGAAGCATCCTCTTATATAGAAGACGCTATAAGAAATGGAGGGATAAGATTAAGAGGTGTAAAGATAAATGGTCGGCTAGGATTAGAGGGTGGGTAGAGGAAATAACAAAATGATAAAGGGGGTAGGTAGTGTAGGAATTAAGAGATGAATGACATCTGTCATGGGTAGAAAAGGATAATGAATTAATTAAATAAATAAAGATTTATTTAATTAGTAGAGGAAATGGGATCGATTAGATAAATAAGTATTTATTTAATTTGGGAAAAGGACAATTTAAATAAATAAAAGTATTTATTTAAATGAGGAAATACTTAGAAGAGGATTAATGAATTAATTAATTAATTAACGATTTATTTAATTAATAGAAGAATTAGGCTTAAATACTTAAAAAAATAAAAAATATTTATTTAATTAAACAAGACAATTTTAGGTATCTACATCTTGCCCCTCTTTGAGACAATGTAGCTTGTCGTGTTGACTCAAAGAAGACAAGATAAACTGAGACAAAGTTTCCCCATTATGGAAATGATATTCCCCCTTGAGAGATTGCATGAAAATGTTTGAAAAGATCGCAGACAATCTCTCGATAAGAAAGAAAGGCTAGAAAGGACTGACAAGATAGGATAGAGTGATAGAGTCACGGGATAAAGAAGACTGACTCGGGAGACTAGGGATAGGGTACTGTATAAGATAGACCATGAGGGAAAACATCCTCATTGTCATCCACACACCTAAGAGATCAGAGTGTAGAGAGAGCAGAGAGAAGTCAGCAGCGATGACATTGGTACATTGATTCGACCATGTTCACCGATATCAAAGACCAACATATGCAAGAGAGCTGGTGAGCACCACAAAACCTCCTTTTATGTTGGTATATTAGTTGTTATCATAAATGCATGTTAGGTAGGGATATAGAATGCCAAGTGGAGGGAAAAAAAGTTAAGGTGTGTTTGTGTTGGTGCCAAGCGCATCTAGGAAGGATAGGCGTTTTTGTGTCTAGTTTAAATGTGTCTATGATTTCAAAGACGTTTGTGCCACATGCGAGCGTGTCTATATTGAGAAGGCGCGCTTATGAAATATAGAGACACGTCTATGTGTTTTAGGCATGTATGTGCAAGGAAGGCACATTTGTGTAAGTTTAAAGCATGTTTACACCTTCAAGGTCAAATCGACAGTTATGTGATAAACATACATTGTCGATTGGATAAGCTGCTTAGAGGATACACTCAAATAGGTCCTCTAGAGAAGACTAGGACAGTAGATAGGGCTAGGATTGAAAATTGTGTGATAGAACATACGTTGTCAATCAGGAAACTACTCAAGAAGATACACTCAAGCAGAGGCCCTAAGATAGGATAGAGCGAGGCACTTTGTGATGAACAGGGTGTACCAAATAAATTGAAAATTATGTGATAAAACATATGTTGTCAATTGGATTGGGCTGAAATTAACAATTCTATGATAAAACATACGTTGTCAATTGGATACGATACTCAAGAGGATGCACTCAAGTAGGCACCCTAAAAGATAAGATAAAAGCAACACTTTGTGATGAACCGGGAGTACAACTAGGATAGAGTTCCGTAGAATAAATAAAAGCACTAGGATAAAAAAGTAGCACTTTGTGATGAATAGGGAGTACTACTAGGATTGACATAGTTTATTTGATTGGCTGCAAGAGGACCTACTAATGCTTGAGTCATGGGAGAGATATCCTTTGACTCAGGGATTATGACCAGAGTTGACAGTGAAGGATATAGTCATAGTTGAGGCCTTGAGATTGCAATATATTATGTATATGCCCAAGTTTCAAGCAAACATGGGTTTGTTGACTACATTAACTAAGAGATGGCACTCAGAGACATGCACATTTCATTTTCTGATGGGTGAGATGACAATCACTTTAGAGGATATGTATAAGATACTATGGATACTGATCGATGGGGAGTTGGTTCCCTATGATCGAGAGGGAGATAGGAAGGCATTGAGATGAGTGTTCTAGGATCCAAGACTAGAAATGAGGGCACGAAATGTAGCCTGGGATACAATGATAGCTGATGAATACTAAGAGGAGGGGGTGAACTAGTATGCCAAAAATATCTGTCCTTAAACACTTACACATTCTGAAGATAAATCGGTAAAACAGTCTAACAGACAGACCGATTATCACACATGCAAACCAAAATGCGAATAAAGCATTCACCCACAAAAGAAATACAACCATAACACAAGATATTTGACGTGGAAACCCAACTGGTATAAACCACGGTGAGATGGAACTCACAAGTCACTATCTGTAGAATAGAAACCAGACCAGTTAAGGTCTTACAATGTTCTTCACTAGAACAAATCCTGTTAGGAATCTCAATCTCTGTTAGGAGATAAGTCTGATTAAAGACTACCTTGTTAGAGGATTTTAGATTCACAGAAGCGAACCACCTTGTTAGAGGATTTTACAAAGGCGTTGAGGCCTACCCGGTTAAGGGCTACAAACTTATCAAAGATGTGAGTAATCAACAAGTATTTGATCTATCTTATGGCACAAACTGCTTGATTAGATCCAGTATAGTTCACTACTAATGCACTCTAGCATTACTTCAGTCTTCTCTATCTCTTTCTATTTACAACTCGATCTTCTTAGATAAGATCGCTCTTACAACAACTCAATAATCACCTTAAACCCTAGCCACAACATAAACCCTTTCAACAACAGTTTCAACAACTCAAAACCCTAGACATGATGTCCTTTTAAAGGAATCTGATTTCATGGCGGTTCAATGAATCTAGACATACTTAGTAACACGACACAAAAAGCACCGTCAGTGTGTCGGCACCGTCAATCAATCGGTGGGTTGGTAACTCATCACAAAATGCGGATTGGTAACTCATCACAGAGTATTACCGGTTCATACAAAATACCAGTTGCTGGTTTGACAAAAATGAAGACTGGTAAGAATGTGTTGTGTCACTTTTCTCCCTTGCACTGGTTGAGATCTACAAAGCACTTGGGGTCATCATGTCGCTTCAGACCGGGAAACACATTCTGCAAAATCATTAGTCTAAAGACTAGAATACAATGTACTGGTTGGAACAAATACCGGTTGAGCTCTAGCTCATACATACAAAGGGGATGTCAATACAAGTGTGTGTCCATCAATGATAATCACAACATAAACATCAAAAATGCCAACAATCTCCCCCTTTGGTATTGATGGCAACACTTAGGAAAATAAAATTTTGACATCTAAGTGTTTTTCCACAAAAACTTACCATAAACAAAAATGCTCCCCCTAAGCATATACGCTATCCCTTAATCAACACAATCTATAGCAATTTTGTATACAGAGCATAATCATTGAGACATCAGAGAATATATCATATATCAAAACATATATCAAAATTTCGAAAACAAATGCTTCTCCCTATTCGTATTCAAAATAGATAGAGTACTTCTCCCCCTATATCAGAATATCAAAATTTTAAAACCAAAAACAGATACTTCTCCCCCTTTGCCAACAATGACAAAGTACCACTGAACAACCCTAATTCCATTTGATATAAATAAAAAGTTTATGACAACAATGAATAATATTTGTCAAAAACCGATTTATAGTCCTGCAAAAATTGTTTCATGGATAGAGACCAGGACTCAAGTAAAGAGGTGGCTACTTCTTTTTCTGTTTGCATTTGGTATACCTGTTCCTCCATGGCATCAACTATGCTTAGCTCCTGCATGACTATCAAGGCATCCAAGTTCAGATAACACTTCTGAAGAATTTACAGATGTGGAAGTAAAACTAGTTGTAGTTCCTGCAAATCTCTAGATCGTGTACTGATCTCTTGCTCTATTTTGGCTGACTGGATCTGGAACCGGTGAACGATTTGCCCATATATTGCAAAGGAACCATAAGGTGTCTTAAATGTGCCCAAGTAGGACTATAAGTCCATTTGAAGCTATTGCTTCTTAGCTAGCACATCGTTGCAGAACAGATGAGGTTGACAGATTTTGCTTAGTAGCATGTTTCCCTCATCCAAGGCATTCTTTATGTCCTTTTGGTCTTACAGCAGTTTAGTCCTAAGCTCATTCATCTTTTTCACTAGAGAAATGTTAAGATCCTTTTGATGCTCTTTCTTGACATTTGCCTCAGCTGCTTCTTCCAAGCTCTGCACCCGATCATCCACTATAGTACATAGTAGTTTGAGTTGTGCTAGTGATGATTCAGTGTCAGGAAGATTGGTACCAGGGATTAAACTGGTAAGGGTGTCTACAGCCACCTGAATTATGTCCTATTCCTTTTTCTTGCGAATGATCTTAAGCCGCTCTTGAGCAACCTTGATGCTTTGCATAAGCTCCAACTCACTTGCAGATTGGAGATCGATAGGACTGGAGATATCAGTCGGTTTGTCTTGAATCCAAGTTTCCTTCAGAGTCTCCATCTAAGTTCTCTCCATTTCTTTTGTTGCCTTGTCTGCTACTGCCTTCTTCCTTTTCTCTACTTCTTTCTTTTGTTCCTTGTCTTCTTCTTTCCTCTTTTCCTCTTCTTTCTCTTTTTATTCCTTCTTCTTCTTTTCTTCTTCTTCCATCTTTTTCTTCTCTTCCTCTTCCTTCTTCTTCTTTTCTTCCTCTTCCTTCTTCTTCTTTTCTTCCTCTTCCTTATTCTCTTCATCTTCCTTCTTCTTTTCTTCCTCTTCCTTCTTCTCCTTTTCTTCATCTTCTTTCTTCCTCTTCTCTTCCTTATCCTCTTCTTCTTTCTTCTTCCTTTCCTCTTCTTGCTTCTTCTCTTCTTTATCTTTTCGTTTCTGCTCTTCCTCTTTTCTCTTCTCTTCCACTTTTCTCTTTTTCTCATCTTCATCCCTCTTCTTCTTCTCTTCCTATTCTTGAGATGCTTCTTGTTTGTCCTTAGCTTTCTCACCACCCTGTTCAGCTTGTTGCCCCTGTTCTGTTCCCTCAGAAGGTATGTCCTAAGTGACATCATCTACATCTAGGGCATCGACATCAATAGTGTCAATTTGTTCTTCAACCAGGTTTCCTTCCTCATCAAAGACTTCATCCGGTTTGGAAATAGCCGGTTCTTTTTCCGCTTGGAGGTTGGCCATTTTTGCTTTATGAGAGTTGATAGCATAATCCATATGCTGATGAGTATCTTTTTCAACATCATCAATTCTCCCCTCCAACAACTAGAGTCTTCTTCTCCTTGTGAAGAAGAGACCTTTATTTTGGTCCAACACATCAAACAATTTTGAATCTGAGAGGTCGAGAAAGTACTGTGCAAAGACTTTCTCCCTAATCTCCTGTTCCTTTTCAATGGCAATGCGCCATTTATTATCTAATGCTTTAAATAAAGATTCTGGTGTCTAAGATTTAATCTCTGATGGCGACCAGTCATTTTTACATAAATAAATGATGATTTCCTATAATACTTCCTCCTTTTCCTCATCACTAAAATCAACATAATAATCTACTAAATCATGAAGCAATTTTCTCCTAATATTCTTAACTGTCCTTTGAAAATGTGTCAAAGGTTTGTATGAGGAGATGTCAATATTTACTGGTGCGGATGCTGCTGGTTCATTCTTCTTCATTTTCTTTGTCTGTCTGGCCTTCTTTGGCTTTTCATCAGACTTGGTCTCTTCAGAGTCCAGTTCATTTTTCTTCATCTTTCTTTTTCTTTCAAAGACTTTTGTCATTGTCTCCTCTAGTTTCTTCTTTTTCGGTGACCACTTGGTCACTCTTGGAGTTGCAGTGGTAGCTGGTGTTGATGTTGCAGGCACTGCTTTGGCTTTCTTTGCTGCCAGTTCTTTTCCTTTCTTAACCGATGGTTCTTCAGCCGATGCAATCCTCTCCAAGTAGGTTCCAGTCCTTTTAGCCTTTGGATCAAGAAGCGAGGTAATAAGGGTTGAGGCATACCCTTCGAGCATATAATACATAACTTCATAGCCCATTGGCTCTACTTCCTCCATTCTAGGCTCAATAGCCTCCATTAAACATTTGTCCACTTGAATGGTGAAACAGATGTCATCTTCATATTTCTTAACTATATCACTTGATATCCTTACCATTTGACTCATCTTTCTTCTGATCTCATCAAAATATTTGTTCAGTACTTCAGGGTAACCGATTTTGATGGCTTGTCTGCTTTCCTTGATCTTCTTGGTTATCGGTTGGTTAGGAGACCACTAGACATCTCCTACTCCAGGAAAGTAGCCTTGGAAATAGAAGAACAACCCTATCAGTAGTTGTCCAGACTTAAACCTCAGTGCATTGTCCCGTTTGATCACCTTTAGATTCAACAGGAGTTGCCTCTGCATACCGGTGCATAAGTCAAAAGATGCATCCTCTTTAATCATCTAGTAAGCGGCATTTACTGTTGCAGCAGATACAGAATTAATCCTGCTGGCTGAAAAAATTCTGTAGCCTATCAACATGCAGGCATATTTCATGAGATCATCCTTGATAGGATTAAGTGTCATACCCCGTGAGTCACTTGTTGAACCGGTGAGCTTGGTCATTTTAGTTTTGCTTACCATTCTTAGGGTTGGCATTTCCCCTATGTTGCAAAAATCGGTGACTGCACGAATTGCCTGAGACATGATATCATGCATCTTCTCTAGGTACATCTTGTCACCATGGACTCTGCTCAAAATGATCCTGATGTGATCCTCCGTAAAATCTTCTAGAAAGTATACTGCATTATGGAGTTTCTTCTTCTCTAGGATACTAAACTCTGGTTTGATCTTTTTGTCCTTGCTGCAAAATAAACCTAATTGGGTGTGAATAGCTAAAGACCCTAGGTCTTCTATTTTCCAATCAATATAATTAGAAATTCCTTCTTCAACTATGTCTCTAGCCGGAACTTGTGATAAGGCATTATATTTGGATTTCCTCTGAATAAAACTTTCTGACTCAATGGATGTACTAGAACTGGTATGAGATGTGGAAGCCATTGTTGAGTATTTTCAAGAACATGAAAAATACCTTTACAATGCAAATTTAGGGCTTCCTGATTCTACTTCACTCCACTCTCTGTCGGTTACTGAATCATCGCTTTGTGTTCTCCATGACCGCTTGCAAACTGGATTTGAATCTCCTTCAAGATTTATCAATTTCTTGAAATCTTAGCTCAAATCGCCTTTTCTTTTCTCTGGACTTGAAAACTTTTCTTCGCTCGAAAACAGATAGTGAGAAATGATTTGAAATATTCTTTTATACATGTCTCTCACCTACTGCCGTTAATGCTCCTCTATTAGGGCGAAAACCCTAATTTGCCTCCTTTACCATTTCCGGTTTTCTACCAAGTGCCAGGTATCATGTACTGGTTAAGGTCTTTTACCAGTGTAATCGGGGGTTCACAATCATTTCACCATTTTCTCCCCCTAAGATTCTTTGGAGCTTAGTTTACCGGTTCCAATATTTCCACACTAGGTGCAGAAACCAGTTCCTCTTCCAACATTGTTGGTTTCTTCCTCCAGGTTTTGTTCATGTCCACTTGAAATTTTTCAACTTCAACTTCTCCTTTCTGAGTGACCGGTATATCATCAGATATACTCTTTCTACTTCTGCAAAATCTTGCAATGTGACCCGGTTTGTTGCAGTGATAGCAAACCAATCGAGGTGCTCCCTAAGGTCTATTGTTCATATTTCCATTCTTCCTTCTGCATGTAGCCGCAGTGTGTCCATGTCCATGAGAAATCCAACAATTTGCTCTCCATTCGGTTGCCGGTTGATAACCATTGTTGCTTGACTGATATTTGCAGGCATCGAACCAGTTAGGGTTCCAGTTTACAAAAGATTCTGCACTAGCTCCTTGGGTCCTCTGAGGATATCTTCCGGTATTGTTCATGATAGACCTGCATTCAGATGCTCTATGCCCAAACTTGTTTCATGCATAACAATGACTATTGAACTTATTGGATCTAGGTACATTGTTGATAAAATATGGAAAATTATTGTAGGCTTTGCTCCTACATACATTGGCAGTGTGTCCTTCTTTAAGATAGTTAAAGCAAACAGGTTTGAATTTTTGCTTACCTTTTCCTTTGAGTGTCGGTTGCTTCTTTGATGCTTCAGCATTTGTTCTTGAGGATTCTCCTTCCTCATGTCCAGAGAAACCAAGACCATTGGTATTCTTTGCCAGTCTAGATGACTCAAGCTTTTGCTCTAGCTTGACAGTACTTTTGCCAAACTTAGCAAGTATTTCCTTTGACTCAGAGAGTTCTTTGGAAATAGTAGCATTTGTCTCCATTAGACTTGCATTTTCAAAGATAGCTATGTTCAGTTCACCTTGCATGTCTTCCTTTTCCATCCTGCTCTCATGAAGGCGAGCAGTCAGTGCACTAATCTCTTGTTTCAACTTGGAGATCTCATGATCTCTGTCCTCTACTTGATCTTTAGCTTTCCTAAGGTTTTCAAGCTCTTGACTAAACTAGATAGTCAGTCCTTCCAACTACTTTCTCAGATTGGAGTTTGAATCATTCAGCTTATTCACTTCTGCAATCATGGCTTCCATATTAGCTTCATCTTCAGAACTACTTTCAAATAGCTCCATCAGCTTTTCTGCATGTTCTCTCCCTTTTGCTTGAGATGCCTTGTATTTGACCATAAGATCATCATAGGCTTGCTTAGACTAAGTGAGCCATTGAGTAATTTCCCTCAAAGTGTATTCCACCATATCTCTTTCCAAGTGGTTAAACCTATAGAAAGGGTGGCTTTGATACCAATTGATGAATACTAAGAGGGGGCTTGAATTAGTATGCCAAAAATCTCTCTCCTTAAACACTTACATAGTCTAAAGATAAACCGGTAAAACAGTCTAACAGACAGACTGGTTATCACACATGCAAACCAAAATGCGAATAAAGCATTCACCCACAAAAGCAATACAACCATAACACAAGATATTTGACATGGAAACCCAACTGGGAAAAACCATGGTGAGATGGAACTCACAAGTCACTATCTATAGAATAGAAACCAGACCGGTTAAGGTCAGACTGGTTAAGGTCTTACAATGTTCTTCACCAAAACAGATCCTGTTAGGAATCTCAATCTCTATTAGGAGATAAGTCCGATTAAAGACTACCTTGTAAGAGGATTTTAGATTCACAGAAGTGAACCACCTTGTTAGAGGATTTTACAAAGGCTTTGAGGCCTACCTGGTTAAGGGCTACAAACTTGTCAAAGATGTGAGTAATCAACAAGTGTTTGATCTATCTTATAGCACAAACTACTTGATTAGATCTAGTATAGTTCACTGCTAATGCACTCGAGCATTACTTCAGTCTTTTCTATCTCTTTCTATTTACAACTTGATCTTCTCAGATAAGATCGCTCTTACAACAACTCAACAATCACCTTAAACCCTAGCCACACCATAAACCCTTTCAGCAACAGTTTCAACAACTCAAAACCCTAGACATGATGTCCTTTTAAAGAAATCTAATTTCATGTCAGTCCAATAGGATTACATTACAATTTCCTAGGTTCAATGAATCTAGACATACTCAGTAACACGACACAAAAAGCACCATCAGTGTGTCGGCACTGTCAATCAATCAGTGGGTTGGTAACTCATCACAAAATGTCGGGTGGTAACGCATCATAGAGTATTACCGGTTCATACAAAATGCCAGTTGCCGGTTTGACAAAAATGAAGACTAGTAATAGTGTGTTGTGCCACTTTTCTCCCTTGTACCGGTTGATATCTACGAACCACTTGGGGTCATCATGCCGCTTCAGACTGGGAAACACATTCTGCAAAATCATTAGTCTAAAGACTAGAATACAACATACTGGTTGGAACAAATACCAGTTGAGCTCTAGCTCATACATACAAAGGGGATCTCAATACAAGTGTGTGTCCATCAATGACAGTCACAACATAAACATCAAAAATGCCAACAATAGCTACAAGGTTGGCTCTACTGGTGGTGCTCGCAAGAGTTATCAATGGGTTTTTCTATATGGATAGGGTGACACGATGGTTGGTTGTGGGATGGGGGAGGACTCTAGAGACATTGGTGACTGAGCACACCAGTTTTGCATGGGGGACATGTCTACTGTCACAATTGTGTTATAAGCTGCATTAGTTTGTGTATCACGGATCAGTGGGAGTGGGGTGTGGAGTGACATTATTGCAGGTATGGGCATATGAGCATCTTTTGGTTACACAAACGATACACTTTAGAGGCAGGGGACATGGGCAAAGTTATGTACATTTGTATGATATGATTACTTCCTAGCCACGGATTGGGAGGCTAGAGTATTGGTGCTAAGTGATCGATGAGATAGACAGTGTAGTATGGAGGCCTTACCAAGATTATGAGGAGTGGGAGGATGATGTAGTCAATCTTCCATATGTGTTTAGGATTAGGTATCTAATCGGGAGGACACCATATATCATTGAGTGACAATTGATAGACAGAGTATGCAGGCAGTTCAATAGGAGACTTTGGATGCCACATGGCTCAGGGATGTATGCATAGACAGTGAGAGATCAGCCACATTTAGGTCCGTTGTTGTCTTATGATCAGGTAGTACCACAAATACAAGATGGTCCCATGCCTTGGGTTATTTTGGCGGATGTGGAGGATGCAGGGATGGATGTTGAGTACAACACATATCAGGCAGATCATCCATTTCAATGGCTGATAGATCTAGGAGAGCTAATAGAGGGTGATGGTGGGGATGGTGGAGATGATAGTGAGGATGGTAAAATTAGAGGTAGATGATGGAGGTGAGGTGTAGTAGGAGAGAGGAGGGTAGTTCAGATGATAGATGGAGGAGAGGAGAGATAGGCGCATGTAGTCATAGGTAGAGGTGTACTGCCTTTCTAGGTGCCAACAACGTAGGTTCTAGGATAGGGATAGGGATAGGGACAACCATAGGGACAAGGTGAGGAGGGAGGAGAGGAGGAGGATGAGCTACTATCCCTGAGAGAGATCTGCCAGGGATAGGAAAATGAGATTCAGGATCTAAAGAGGGATGTGTCTAGGCTCAGGATACAACTGTGGGACACTGAGCAAGGGAGGGATCTAGCTATCTAGTGCTACAGGGAGGCTGAGGAGGCATTGAGGGCAGGTAGGTGAGAAACAAAGGATACTGGGGCCGGATATGCCTATGTTCTACGAGCATGGGAGGACATAGCCTATGATTTAAAAAATATTTATTTATTTGTATAATCCTTCCTTTTCACCCATTTCCATCCATTATAAATTATCTCCTAAATCCTAAGTCTAGTGATGGGTGTGGAACTAAGAGCATCACACATTTCAAGGAGTATAGTTTCTCCCAGTTTTCTTTAGTCTATTTGCTCACAATCGAGAATAAAGAAACACTTACATCAAAGATCAGCAATAAAGTTTCATCTTCTCCGTAATAAAGTATCAATTTTATGGATTAAGTCAGCTTTAGATGAGATGTAAACAACAACATTGGGCTTCAACAAATCAAATCTTTCAGTAGACTCAAACAACATTATGGTTTAGTTCTATCTATCCCTTTTTTGAAAGTAAACATTATGACCAAAATTAAATAGACTTATGCAGGTGACAAGAGACACTAAACTTGAGGACTACAATGGATGTTGGTGTCGAGTCTTGGTTTTCTTTTGATTTTATCTTTTGGTGACATGTCTTTTGGCTTTTTTGGGATGTCTCTGACCAGAGATTCTATCTCTAGGATGTCTTTTACTAGAAAGGTGAGGATAGGATATGTTCACCTATTGTTTTCTTGTTTGTGGATTTTCTCTTAGTAATGTTGTGACTTGTCCAGGGATATTAGGGCACTCTAAGTATAGTATGAACTAGGACATTCCTTGTTTGTGATTGTCTGATCTCCATGCAAATGGGTACAATGACTTTCTGGGTCGAACCTATGCCTCAATTGTCATAACCTATTAGCCATAATAAAGCTCAATGATGATAAAGCACAAGAAGCTCTTTCACTTCCATATCCTCTATCTTCCATCCCCCTTTCATGATTGACCTCCATCATTCTTCCTGACTCCATGTAGCCTACTATCACATGACTGAGTATAATGACATGCCAAAAATATCTTCATTTCCTGTAGATTGCACCTGCATTACCACATATTATCTTTTCATACATACATATATATATCACAATCACATTGCATCTTGCATATATCATTAATTAGTATCTGTATTCTCATATACAACATAAAATGCTAGAATAATAACACAACACATGTTAGCACACTTTACATTCTCATCATGTAAATAGTTATTTGCATTATCATATTCATCTGTATTTCATACATTCACATTTTCATAACATATAAAACATAAAAGAAAGTAAAAATATTCAATTTCATCAAGTATATATTACTGCATTCCTATCGTAAACATCATAGATACATGTATCTCATAAGCATCTATACATCATAGAATCATAAATTGCATTAACACATAGAAACATACATCACATAGAAGCAACATCACATAGGTACATATACATCTAGTTGCCGCAAGGATGAATCATCTCATATTAATATCTCAAAAAGCATAAGTTTCATGATACAATGATGTCAAAATCATATAGCTTCAATCACTCGAAAGTGTCTGCATCATCATACAAAAATGATACAAAAAACTAATACTTTGGGAGCCATCTAAGGCTATGATGAACTCCCTCCCTCAGAGCCAACCGACCTTAACGGAGTTTGAGCCTTGGAAGTCCCCGCTCTAGAATCATCTCTCCTTCCCCCTCTATCTATTGGTGGTGGAGGACCCATGACCCCACCATTAAATGCATGACTCCTATCTCTCCCTCTAGTGGTTGTTGTAGCCCGCGATGGTATCTGGAAGCTCCTAGTCCACTAATCAAGAGGAACAACTCCATAATACAAGTCTCTCTAGTAGCCTATCTCCTCCCCTGCTCATAGAACATAGGAATATCCAACCCCAATGTCCTCTGTTGCTCGCCTACCTACCCTCAATGCCTCCTCATCCTTCATGTAGCATTGAATAGCCTGATCTGTCTCTTGCTCAGTGTCCCTCACCTGACTCCCGAGCCTAGCCACATCCCTCTCTAGATCCTAAATCTCATTTGCCTATCCTTGGTAGATCTTTCTTGAGGATAGTAGCTCATCCTCCTCCTCTCCTCTCTCCTCACTTTATCCCTTTCTCTATCCTTGTCTGGGAACCTGTATTGTCGATGCCTGTAATGGCAGCCCACCTCTACCTCTGACTACATGTGCATGTCTCTCCTCTCTCCATCTCTCCTTTGAACTACCCTCCTCTCTACTACTGCACCTCACCTTTGTCATCTGCCTCTATCTCCACCATCCCATGAAAGATATATTCACCACATCCCAAGTCTTTAATCTTGAACTTTTCTTTGATCTCTATTTGTTTGGATGTAGAAGCTTTCAACGATTCGAGATCAATATATATTGAAGATGGAACAACTTATCGATTGATTGGGATTGTTATTTCTAATCTTGCTCCCAGGTTATTGCAATATATGAATGGATTCAGATCACATTTGTTGGTCACTTCAAATCTATTGTATGGGAACTTGATACATCGATGATATATTGAGGGAATAACTCTTATTTCATGAATCCATGGGCATCCCAAGAGTATATTGTATGTGAGATCTAGATCAAGGATTTGACAAACCACATCCTTCATGAATGACCTTACTCTAATAGGTAAGGTGACTATGCCATTGGATGAACGCTCTTCATCATCATATGATTTTATGGTTATTGCATGTGTAGAATTCATAGCTTTTTCAGAATATCCCAATTGTTTAATAGTGCTCAACGTACAAATGTTTAGACCTGCTCCTCCATCTATAAGACTAGTTTGAGGTAGTTTTTATAGATAAAGGCTTCAATATGTAAAGGTGCATTATGAGGCTAGGTTGTGGAAGCATCATCAGCTTATGTAAATGTAAGGTTATGCAGAATGGAAAGGTATCCCACCATGACTAGAAATTGGTCCACATTCAGATCAGTGGGTACAAAATTTTCTCTTAGGACTTTGTCAAGTATGGTTTTATGTGAAGAAGAGATACGCAATAGTTCTAGGATTGAGATAAGTGCAGGTGTCTTCCCTAACTGTTCTACTAGGTTGTACTCAGGTTTGGCCAATGAGGAAGTGGTGGTTTTAGCTGGAGTACCTTACAGGGTGACCTTACCATGACGATTTGTGACATTACATTCAAAGGTAGATTCAGAAGAAGTTCCAACGCCTTTTAGGATAACTTTGGTTCTTTGGGTAGAACTCTCAAGCATTTTGTCCCTTTATGATAATAGTAGAAACATACTTGTCCATTGAAATGTGGTTAACGATTGGATCATAGTCATAGGACATTTTGTTATAGTTGGCTTGATTATCTGTGGCTTTGGATTTTCCCTTGTCATGTTTAGGGAATGGTTCCTTAGACATCTTATGTTCTTGATTGGATGTATGTCCATCAGTCACAATGTCACCTTTATCAATAAGATCTTTAATAATGTTCTTCAAGTGATGGCAATTTCTTGTTTTATGTCCCTTGCTCTTGTGATATTCGCAATACTCATCGTCATTCTACCAATTTGGTTTGACTTTTGGTTCATATGGAGGATTGTCTAGAATTGTTATTAGCTTGTTTTCTACTAGCTTCCTAAAAGCTGACTCAAGTGGTTCTCCCAATGGGGTGTATTTCCTTCATGGTTTTGAAGTTTCTTGAGTATTTACTTGGCTGTTTATAGAAGAACTTGGTCCTGAAAGAGTGATTTTTGGTCTCACTGTGTTAGAATCTAAAACACCATCATTTACTGTGTTCTTGTTATTGTTCCAAAATCGTGGCTTATCATTTCCTTTCAAGTATTTTTTATTTTCTTTGAATATATTGATGATACCTTTCTCAATTAAGACCTTCTTTGTTTTGATTAAGTAAAAGCGAGTATTTGAAAGGTACCCAAACCTTGTACAAACTAGGAAAATAGATCAGCTATAAAAAGTGTTTGATCAATTCAAAAAGACAAAATGAGCCCATCGATAGGGATAAACTAACATGACATAACATTAAAAACCTCAAATAGATAGCGAAAGGAAAGCACATAGACAACAAAAAGATAGAAGCCAAGACACCAACTGGAATCTAAATACTATTCATAATTTTCTCAGCGTGAACAACCATTTGTTTCATGTTGTTCGCTGAGGTCTTCAGTTCCTCCAGCTCATGACCTTTGATGTCGCCCTTAATCTTTGTGTTGTCTCTGGTCCTCCTTTCATGACCCTTCTTGTCTAGCTGCTCTTTATCACCATCCTTCTCGGCTTTGTTCTTGAACCTATTGATAAGGATGTTCATGTTGTCCACAGATGATTTGAGGATTTAGAAATTTTGGTCAGCAATCTTCTTGATGTTGTGTTCCAACCTGTCAATTCTGTTGTCGAAATCATTCATTTTGATTTCCATTTCCTTTCTATCTCCCATCTCATTGGCCCTTTTTTCCGTAGCTATGATTTTTCGAACCATACATTCAATAGCTTCCACATTATGCAGAATAGAAACTAATTCTTTAACATGTTCAGCCAAGGGCTTATCACCAACATAACTCTAGCAATAGCCTAAGTATCTATTTTCAAACTGCTGATATCCTTCACCATGGTCACGATGGTCTCACAGAAGGCCTTAACAGTATCATTGTCACCACTGCCACTTTTATCCCCTTTATCCTCCTTATGCAGACTTGTGGTATTCACTTCCTCTATATTGTCCATAATCGAGTTGCCCTCCCCATCTTTATCCTGACTCTCAACCTTCTTGTTTTCTTTAGTCTCCTCCTCAGAATCAACCAGAATATGGTTGATATCAGAATTATTACCCTTTTTAGTATTCTTTCTCTGATCTTATTTTCTAGTAGCTTTCCCTTTCTTTTTTTTAACAATTTTTTTCTTGAATGAGTCGGTTTCAGAATCCGACATATGTAATTCCACAATAATCCTTCTCTTCTTGGCCCTATTCCTCCATTTTTTTCTAGTTTCTTCTGATTCTCGCTCGGTCTCTGATTCAAAGTTAAAACCACTAGCTTCACTCTCCGTTGTCACATCTCTTGCATTTTTGCCCTTAATAGGCTTTTCAATGCACTTCCCCTTGAGCATTTTATAAACCAGGACCATGAGCCCCTGATGGAGGGAATGATCACCCTTAGGGTCCTTCTAGATCTCCTTTATAGTATGATCCATTGAGCATGCAAGGTAATAGGGAAGGCTAACCTTTTCCCCGTGATGGAAATGGTTGAGTAAAACAAAGTGATGCCCATAGGCTCTGGTAAACCTACCATCTAAGGTAATCTATTCAATAGAAGCGAATAAGACAAACATCCATGGCCTGAAAATTCTCTTTGGGGCATGGTAGGAGTTGTCGACTTTAATCATCTTTCTCCTCTCTTCATCCATAACAAGAAACTTGTCTGCTGCTTTATTTTATATGCCTTTGTCCCTATAAAATTCCATTCCCTCGGTCGTCATCCCCATGGCCTCGGCAATGACCTCGTCATCAACATTCATAATCTAGGATCTGATAAGAATTTTCTCATTTTTCTAGTTCTTGATGAAATAGCTAGTGATTGTGGGATCTTTCCCACTTAGTCATTCCGTGAAAACATTCAGACCCCCCTATCTACCCCAACTATAATGATAATAATAATACCTCTAATTGAAATCTCAATTCGAAGTTTGGACATTCATATGGTAGAGTTTACTATTTTCATGGCTGGTGTTCATTTAGTTATCAATCCAGGAACGTAAAACTTGAAATGGGTCTGCAATATATATGCACTAGGATCCTTAAATGATTATTCTACATTACTGTAGTGACTAAAATTATGCAAAAAGGAAAGGCAGGAATGGAAATCATAAAAGGCTACATGAAAGCTTCACAAAACACTACTGAAATGATCTAATGAAAATAACAGAAATCACACCATTCTGTCTTGGCTATAGGAACAGTCAACAGATCTATTTCCAATGGCTACAGGAACAATCCAGTCATGAACTTCTACTGCAACTAAGTAAAAACTAACTTCAATGATCATAAACATAGGATCACTCACCAAGTGGGCCCCCTTGCATGAGTGATATCAAACTCCCAACAAAGTACTATTAACAGATCAGAACAACATATTCTTATTCATTTCTTCCTGAAAATGATTACATATTCTAAAAGAGAAAAATTCATAATGCTTGACAAAACTCTACTCAATTCCTTTCCATCTTGTCTAACTCTAAGAAAGAAGGAAGAGCTTGTTATAAAGAAGAGATCAACTACAATGGACAAATCAAGTTACACCCAGAAGAAGAGGCGAATAATTGTCAGATGAAGGAGATAACTGAGAGATTGGCTGCAAGAACTGTGGATCTGAAACCGAACCACAGTCTTTGCATGCCAAAGCGATATTTTTGCAAATTCAATATGCACCAGAGTTAAACTCCCATAGTGAAGTATAACTACTCTGATTATGCCATACATTGCGCTTGCTCGAATCCCATTTAGTTTGACCTCCAGTTATCGAAACGTGATTCTCCAGTCCTTAGGCGTGAAAGAAATCATCCACCGCAACATCAATTATTATCTGCACTAAAACAAAAATTAACATACAAGGACATGCACATGTATGTTACTCAATTAATACATTCATTAACTCACATATGACATTATCCTAAATAATCCGCATATCACAGGGACAAATCATTTGGCTACAGGAATAAATTGGCATGGCTACAGGAATTAACCGACAAAGTTCAAACATGATTTCTTAAGTTCAGTTTTAAAGCATGGATTACATATAGTCAATTCACAATACTTTACTATCACAATGCAACCCAAAAGATACCAAGAAACCCAACTTAAAAAAAGCATGTCAAAGCATCGACTTATCATGCCCCCCAACTTTGAGGGTTTAATGCTCCTACAGCAAAAGGAAAATTTCTGATTTTTGCTGAAACTCTGAAATCACCAACAGTGTCCTATCTGGTTCCCTTGGAAGGCAAATTCCAATAAAATTCTTTCATTTTCTCCAACCTGGACCATCTAGTTGTTCCTTCTACAACTGCATCATAATTTTGTTTTGCTGGTTGGCATGCCAAAAGTGGCCACATAAGGATTGGAGGATGAAAGATTAATGGCAACCAGTTATTGGATTTCTCCCTGCCTAGTTGTATGTATCTGGAGGCTCTTTGTATGGTTGCATGAAAATTCTATAATTTGTAAGGTTCTCCCAGTTTTAAATGATCTGGTAGATGATTCCAACATTGAGTTATCCCTTCTAGTGCGGTTGTCCTATGGGTCTGAACCAAATGCTCATATGCTTGATAGACTTCCTCTCTCATTGGAAGTACTATCTTACTAACATCATCTCTTATTAGCAACTTTTTTCAATCATAATACAGAACCCTGGGTGCTTCTGATTCCCTCCTCAATGGCATTGCATAGTCAAGTTCGAATTTTTCAAACTCCCTGGCTTGTGGTCCTATGATCATCTCATTTTGGATCCATGACATTAAAGCTCTAAGATGGATATCCCCAATATACAATAAAGGATTCCATTCTCTGTCTTGGGGTACAACATAGTTATGTAAATATAATTCACATAACGAATTCCTTACAGCATGTGGAGAGGTTTGGTAAGCATGATAGAATTCCTCAGGTGTTTCCAAGGATGGATTAAGGTCCCTAACAATGATGTTTAGTCTGAAATTCAGATACTACTCTTTCAAATGTACTACATAAATTCTTGGGGGTGCCCTACACTGCATCATCTCGGGAACCGTACCATAAATCTCTTCTACCTTAGCTTCTAATTCTTTAATTCTATTATCTTTCTTTTCAATCTCTTTTTGTTGCTTATTAATTATCTCCTGCAACCTATCCTTCTCTATTTCCCATTGCCTAAAAAATGTTAAAGCAATTGATAAACTAGTTAGGGATGAAGGAGAACTAATAGGTCCTACCTTAGACTATGGGATTTCTTCAATAAACTCCTCATTCTGAGTTGACATATCTCCCACATTTTCTTCAGGTTGTTGTAGAACATCATCAATAGTCTCTTCACATTGCAATGCCACTGAAGCAAGATTCGCTAGCTTATCCATTACAACTTCTTCTTGAATTTCTTCTTCTGCAGGGTTTTCTTGAATTTCCTCTTCCATAGGCTTTTCTTCGATTTTCTTCTCTGCAGCATCTTCTTCTTCTAAAGTTTCTACTGCAATAACCTCTAATGGATTACTCATAGGTTGAGTCTTCTGTGTCCTCCTTCCTATTCTCCTTACATACACTTTTGAAACAGATGCAGGAGTTTTTGTTTTTTCTCGACGCCTCTTGGCTGCAGGAGGAATATGCACATCCTGCGGCTAGATATCAAATTCTTCATCTGATTCATCCTTTTCCAATTCTTTTCCTTCCCTTTGCAAAACTAGTGAATCTCTTTGAAGATAAGTAGAGGGTTGTTCTTCGATTGACTCTGCTTCAATATTTCCTTCCATAATAATTATGGCTCCTTCAGCAACCAGCAAACCCTCATCTTCACCAGAAAGATCTAATGCAACAATCTCTTCTTGAGTCGACGGATTATTCGCAATAGGGGCTTCATCAACCCTAAATTATAGAATATCCTCAAACACACCCCATTCCATTTATGAAACATCTCTCAGGGACCATTGTACAAGCAACTTAACCAGTCCATGATGGCTAACAGAGCGATTTCCATATTTTCTAGTCTCCTTAACACTTATAGAAATGAGATGATACAAGAAATTTGGGACATTGACTCATTGGCCATGACGAAGATGACTAAGTAACTTAAAATGAGGTGAACGCAGATTTGAATACTGTCCTTCACATGTAATATATTTCATAACATACAGAGCTACCTGAGGCCAATGTGCTGGTAAAGAAACCCTTCTAGTCCCTTGTATGTCCACCATTAAGGGTATGTCAGTGGAAATTGTGAACTCTGCCCTGGCACTCCTTACGTCTTTTGATTTAGGAAAGAGTTCTCCTTCCTGGAGCAACCCTGTGACCTCTGGAATTTGCTGCTCCATAGAAATTACCCTCAACCCTTTAACTATAGCTTCTCCTTCATCAAAGGAATGCATAAATTTCATAGCTATTTCATCACTGTAATCAATGATTTTAAAGAAATAATCCAGCCAGCCGTGGTTTTGGAAATAATGCTCATAGACAAAATCCTGCAGCAACCTTTCATGGACCATTGGCTCATGGAAAATTAGATCACCACCCATCTTTTACTATGATACTTCCGCAACTTCACCAAAATGTTTGACAGTTTCACAAAAAACTAAAATCTACATATCTTAATTTTGGCGGCAAACCTTATTATTCACTTGTGTGAAATAATAATCATCATAAGTAATGCCGGTTAGGAAATCAATTCGGGATATCAAAAAAACTGATAATAAATCTTATTGGAAAAAGGACCATAAAGTACCCCCCCCCAGCTTAACCTAGCACGTGTCCACATAGGCTGATGAGATTTTGGGTTTGGAGTGGATTTAAACATGATAAAAATCATAATGAACTAATAAATGCATAATTAAAATAAAGTACAATATACACATACCTACAATTGGGCGAAAATGATGGTGAAATGAAATGAAGTGACAGGTAAGAAAGTGGAATGGAATGTAGTGGATGGAACTTTATGTCCAGAGAACAATATTCCCATGGAAATATTTTATTATGATACGGTGAATAAGTTCACTGCAAAGGTTGTAGGAACATCACCTTTATCAACATGCTCAAGTGCAATAGGAAGCTCATGAATTGATACCGAATCATTGGCAGTTGCTGCAGGAACCTTGCCATTTGCTGCAAGAACTTTTATTTCACTTTGGAGAGTAAATTGCTACAGGAACTCTTCTCTAGTAGTTGGCTTGTGATAAAGTCATAGTCGGTGTCCATTCACTAAGAGTTTAAATCGAACATGATCTATTGTGGACAACTAGACTGCTCCATTCTGAAACATTTCTTCTACCTCATAAGGACCTAGCCACCTTGTTTGGAGTTTTCTCATAGCATCCTTATATCTGGAATCATATAGGAGTGCCCAATCACCAACTTTGAATTTCTTTTCTTTGATATATTTATCATGCCATCTTGCTCTTTGGTTTTGAAACAATTATGTCTGTTGAACAACTATCTTCCTCCATTCATCAAGAGCATTTAACTGCTAAATACATTCCTTCTGTGCTTCAGACAATGTCATATTTAGTTGTAGAGTTGTTCTCAAGGTTTTATGCTCAAATTCAATACGCATCATTGCTGTTTTTCCATAAACCATCTCAAAAGGTGTGAATCCAATTGGTGTTTTCCATGTTGTTCTATATGCCCAAATTGCCTCTGAAAGTCGATGACACCAATGTTTCTTGTGGATAGACACTATTTTTGTAAGAATAGCCTCAAGCTCTCTATTGGTAACTTCTACTTGTCCATTAGACTGTGGATGATATGGAGTAGATTTCTTGTGTCTTATATTGTATTCATTAACCAAAGCTTTTATCAATGTTGATGTAAATTGAGGTCCCTGATCTGAGACAATTTCCCTTGGTACTCCATACCTTGTAAATATTTCTTCATAGAGAAACTCAACCACCTTATTATCTCTTGCATGTTGCATAGCTCTAGCTTCTACCCATTTTCTCACATAGTCTGTACATACCAAGATATAAGATTTGCCATTAGAAGGTGGCTTAATGGGGCCAACAAAATCTAATCCCCACTTGTCAAATGGTGTAACAGATATTTGAGGATATAGTGGCATCTCATCAGATTTTGTAGGTCTACCCATTCGCTGACATCTATCACATTTCCTTGTGTCCTGAGTTGCATCCTTGTGTAATGTAGGCCAATAGTATCCGGTATTGAGTATTTTCAATGATGTCCTTTTGGCAGCAAAATGACCTCCACATGGCTCATTATGACATGCATATAGGATGTCATATGTTTCTGTAGACATCTAAAAATGGTCAATGCTTGCGGAGTCATAATTTAACATTGGTGCATTGACTTATTTTAGGGTTTTTTGCGTCACATTAACATTTCTTCTATCTTGCGCACTTGGTCTTTATCATTTGCGAGCATCGAGTCTCTCTTCTACATTTTTCATTTGTCTCGCTTTCCAATTTGGTCTTGTCAATAACAATCTTCAATCATGATTTTGGTCAATCTTATCTTGTCACATCAATGTGCGTGCTCATTTGTCATCATTTTGGACATCGTCAATCCTAATTAGGGTTTTTTTCTCTTTTCAATCTTGTCAACTTGCGATCGATTTGTCATCAATCGTTGTCATTTTCAATCTTGTCATTTTGCGATCAATTTGTCATCGATCGTCATCTTTCTCAATCATGTCAATTTGGATCAATTTGTCATTGTTCCTCGTCAATTGGTGCACTTATCAATCAAATCATTTATCAATTCAAAATCATGATCGAATCAACATCAAATCAATCTTACATCAAGACCTAATTGTCGTCCTTGCATTTCTAATTTATCTTCTAGGGTTTCATGATTTATTCATTTAACCTTGTTTGTCATTTTCTCTCCATTTCTCTTTAGGATAAATGATTTATTTATTTATCCTAAGTCTTCTTGTCACAATTAAATGTTTATTTAATTGGCTAATTAATTCCTCTTCTTTTTGTAAATTAATTAATGAATGAAAAATTATTAATTAATTTACCTAATTTGCATCAATTTCCTAAATTCCAAGTCATCATTTCTAACCTAATTTTTTAATTGTTTCTAATGTCTATTTCTATTTCAAAATCTTGTCATAAATCCTTGCATAGCAATTTGTCATAAATTGTCATAAATCGTCATAAATCCTTGCATAGCAATTTGTCATACACATGTCATAATTTTGCTATTCTTGATTTGAATTTCCATTTGAATCACTTTCATGCTAATCTGATCTTTTCTCCAATTTGTCTATAAATTGGATGAATTTCTTCAATCAAGACTACTACCTGGTCGAATCAATCACGCTTCAAGTATTCTTGCACTACAATCTTGTCTACTTGCTTTCATATCATGCTTATGCACTAGTAGGTGAGATCCACAAACAAAGATATTTGAAGGAGAAAGAAGGACAATGGAGCCACATGAAGGAGACATTCAAGTCTGCATTTGGTTTGCTTAGTTTTCAATCTTGAATGTCTTGTTTTCATGTCTTTATTGAGTGTGTTTAGGATTCATCATTGCATTTGAGCTTTCGTGATTGAGCTAGATTACTAATACTACTTGCTTTGATGATTTCTAGATTCCTAGCTATAGTTTCATCTTCTCTGACACATCTTCGCATGACTTGGTTAGGTCCAATATAAAATAGACAATCAACAATCCATGAAAAGTTAAAACTTTTTTCAACTAGCAACCTTCTTTCCTTAGGAGAAAAAGAAATTGACATTTTAGCTACAGCTAAATAGTTGGCAATATCAACATACCATGGAGTATGAGCCTATATGAGAAACAAATGCTCATCTGGAAAAGTGTCATCTATCATTGTAGAATCTTCCTGCAATTGAAGACATGAAAGATAATCTGCAACAACATTAGACTTCCCTAGCTTATCAACAACTATGATATCAAATTCCTGCATCAACAATAACCAGGGAGCCAGTCTTCTGGTGATTGATGGCTTATTCATGAGATATCTAATTGCAGTATGATCTATATGCACAAATATGGGATACCCTATAATATAGTGTCTAAACTTGTTAAGGGCATATATGACAGCTAGCATTTCCTTTTCAGTAACTGTATAATTCAATTCAGGTCCCTGCAAATTCTTGTTGATATAATATATTGCATTTTCCAACTTGTCAACTTTTTGTCCCAGCACTGCTCCTACGGCATAATCAGATGCATCAGTATGGATTTGGAATGGTAGAGACCAATGAGGTCCTTTTAGAACTAGTGCTTGAGTCAAAGCATGCTTAAGCTTTAAAAAAGCTTCATTGCATGCTTAGGTCCATTTAAATTCTGCATCTTTAGTAAGCAGTGAATATAAGGGACTTGCAATTTTGCTAAAATCTTTGATAAACATTTTGTAGTATCCAGCATGGCCAAGAAAACTTCTCACATCTTGCTACTTCACAGGGTCATTAATATGCTGAATAACCTCAATCTTTGTTGGATCCACTTGTATGCCATGTACAGATATATGATGACCAAGGACTATTCCTTCTTCCATCATAATGAAAGACTTCTCACTATTTAGAGACAAGTTGTAGTCTTCACACTGTGCAAAACTTTCTTCAAATTACCTAATGCTTGATCAAATTCAGAGCCATAAGTTGTAAAGTCATCCATTTAAATTTCCATAATATCTTGAGAAATATAAAAAAAAATACTGATCACTGCCCTTTGAAAAGTGGCTGGAGCATTACACAACCCAAAAGGAAGAACAAAATATGCATAAGTGCCCCATGGGCAAGTAAATGTTGTTTTCTCCTGATCCTCAGGAGCTATTTGTATTTGATTATAGCCACTAAATCCATCCAGGAATGAAAAATATCTCTTACTAGCAAGAGAATCCAATACCCGATCCACAAATGGCAGTGGAAAATGATCCTTCCTTGTGGCTAAGTTCAAGGCTCTATAATCAACACATACTCTCCATTTGCCTCCCTTTTTAGGAACTATCACCAAAGGTGATACCCATTGACTATCAGAGATAGGATAGATAAACCCATCTTTTAACAATTTCTGCAATTCTTCTTTAACTATCTCCTTCAAGGCAGGGTTGACTCTTGTTTGAGGTTATCTACGGGGGCAACACTCATCCTTTATGTAAATGCGATGAGTACAAACTACTGGATCAATTCCATTTATATCCTTGTAATCCCATGCAAAAGCATTTCTATGGAGTTTCAGCAAGTCTACTAGGCTATCCTTTTGAGTGTCTGCTATATTCTTATTGACGTTCAAATATTTATTCCATTCCACCTCTATCTTGATAGTAAGATCAATTTGATTTATATCAGAAAAATGAGAATAAGACAATTCCTGCGACAACAAGGTATGCAAGATATCAGTGGCTGCAGGAAAGTCCAAACCTGCAATATTCAGAACCAATTCCTACAATTCTTGGTCTTCTATTAATTCACTTATTAGGACCTTATAAAGAATTGATTCTTCATCATATAACTGCATGAGTGGCACTCAATTAATCATCATAAGGTGATTAATAGAGTCAATTTCTTTAGATTCCTCGCCCAAAATAGGCCAAACAGCCTACTGCTGCTCAAGCTAAGGTTGTGCTGGGGAATACAAGGCTAATGATTTTGTGGATCTGCCATCTGAAATAGTCATGCCTCCTAATCTACACCCAATATATGCATTAGTTGTGGCAAACCATGGTCTTCCCAAAATGACTGGATATCCCCCCAATATTGCTTTTGGAGATAAAATCATAAAGTCTGTAGGATATTCCCAGGAATCTAGAATAACTACTATATCTTCTATGATACTATCAGGTCTTACTGTAGAGCCATCAGCAAGTTGGAGAACTGTGGGTGTAGCCCTTAAACTATCTATCTCTAGATGTTTCATTACTTCCCTTGTCATTACATTAATGGCTGCCCTTAGATCAACTAAAACATTTTTTATTTGACTACAATTAATGACTATACTCACAATAGGACTACCTGGATCAGAATACTTTGGAATAGTAATTTTTTCTAGCATAATATTAGCCAATTGACCCATAACATGAACTGCTTGTAGAAACTTTCTCTTTCTGCCAGGTTTCTTTAGGCATGCTTCTCTCAATGCCTTACCGTATATTGGGACATCCTTTATTGCTTGCAACACTGGAATTTTAACACAAATGTGCTTTAGTTGATCAAGAATATCAAAGCTTTGCTTTTGTTCAGTGGAAACTTCTTTGTCTTTCAATCTATGGGGAAATGATGGTAATATTTGATTTTGAGGTATTACATCTTTAGGATCAGAGATTGGCTGCTCTTCTTATACCTTAGTAATAACTGGATAAGAGGGATTAGGTAATGTTTTCCCAGATCGAAGGTGAATATCATCTAGTGATAAAGAATAGGCTGGGTATTGATTAGTATTAGCTAAATAAGCTTGTTGTTGTTGCTAAGATTTGATATTTGAATTAGGCAACGGTTGAGTAGGTAGTTGCATTGTCTTAGGAGGTGCAGTTGTAGTTGCAGGAGGAGGCATTAAAGTAGGAGGTTGTGGCTGCTAAGCAGGGGACTGATATCTAGAAGATTAGGATGACCATGATGGGTTTCCCCTCCATTGAGAGGTAGGTTGCCAATTCCCTTGAAACTGGTTCCCTGAACCCTGAGGTGGATATCAGTTTCCCTGTGGCTGCTGCCACTAGGGGATTTGATTAGCAAATTGTTGTCCTTGGCCTTGTGATCCATACCAATGTGGATAGTTACCAAAATTTTGAGAATAATGTGGTTGCCATTGGTTATTTGGTGCCTAAGAATTACCACTATAACTAGAAAAAGAAAGTTGATCAGGTGGCATACCTTGTCTTTGAAAATTTGGTCTTCTTTGAGCAACATAGAAGACTTGTTCATCCTCACCTTAAATTGGTTTGAAATCAGGTACCTCAACATTTGCAACCATCTTACATCTGTAATCTTTCTTCCCCTGCTTACAATGAGGACATAATTCTGCAAGAAATGCATCAGCTTCCTCATGTTTCTTCTTAGCTGCCAATGTATCCAACTGAGTAGCCATATTGTTTATAATGTCCTCCTTGAAATCTTTTAACAGATGGCTAAGTTCCAATCTAGAAACTCCAATTCCAGATGATGATAATGGTGCCCCTGACTTAAATCTCCTATTCTTCTTGGAAGTAGAGCTAGAATACTTCTTGCAAATTTTTCCTATTTCAGGCCAAGTAGATTGTGTAATGTCACCTCCTCCCATGAGATCTAAGGAATCGGTGCATTCATCACTGATACCCCTCAAGAATATCAATTTGAGGGAATCTTCATTCAGAGTACTATGCTTGGACTTCTTGACACTAAACAAAAACCTTTCCAGATAATCCTCAAGGCTCTCATCTTTAGTTTGTGTCATTCTAAAGATATCATCCCCATGACAATCAATGCCTCTACAATAATCTTTATATTTTGCAAGAAACAACCATTTCATCTCATCCCATGTGTTGATTGTGCTACTACCCAAGCTCATAAACCATCTCAAGGATGACTCCTTCAAAGTGGCTGGAAAAATTTTGAGTCTATGGGCATATGTAATATAGTCAAAACTCCTACAAAGAACATCAAACTCAAACAGAAATGTATCCGGATCCTCTGTCACCAACCCATAGAATTTAGGAAGTGAAGATGCTAGAATGTTCTTGAGGTTAGCATTATCATATTGGTCAGAGATGGGAAACTCAAATGTTGGACTAGGTGGTGGTGGTGGATTATTCCCAACAGGAGGTGGGTTCCCCTGCATTGGACTTGTGGGGGTTGTTACTATAGGAAATTCTTCTTCTTGTAGACCAAAAAGGAACTGAAGACTACCTCCTAGAAATTTAGACTCGGGGTGATTCAAATTCTGTGGGACCTGATACAGTTCAGCAAAAGGGTTTATATCTAGAAAATTATCTTCTACATGAGTAGTATGAGTGGGCATAAATCTACCTCTGGCATCTCTTCTTCTATTATGCATGTAGATTCATGAAATTTAAAACAATTAACTAGAAACTAAAATAATCATAAAAGGTTCTTAGCTTGACACAATCCTTAGCAACGGCACCAAAAATGTCTACCCCAACTATAATGATAATAATAATACCTCTAATTGAAATCTCAATCCAAAGTTTGGACATTCATATGGTAGAGTTTACTATTTTCATGGCTGGTGTTCATTTAGTTATCAATCCAGGAACGTAAAACTTGAAATGGGTCTGCAATATATATGCACTAAGCTCCTTAAATGATTATTCTGCATTACTGTAGTGACTAACATTATGCAAAAAGGAAAGGCAGGAGTGGAAATCATAAAAGGCTACATGAAAGCTTCACAAAACACTACTGAAATGATCTAATGAAAATAACAAAAATCACACCGTTCTGTCTTGGCTGTAGGAATAGTCAACGGATCTATTTTCAGTGGCTGCAGGAACAATCCAGTCATTAACTTCTACTACAACTAAGTAAAAACTAACTTCAATGATCATAAACACAGGATCACTCACCAAGTGGGCCCCCTTGGATGAGTGATATCAAACTCCCAACAAAGTACTATTAACAGATCAAAACAACATATTCTTATTCATTTCTTCCTGAAAATGATTACATATTCTAAAAGAAAAAAATTCAGAATGCTTGACAAAACTCTGCTCAATTCCTTTCCATCCTGTCTAACTCTAAGGAAGAAGGAAGAGCTTATTATAAAGAAAAGATCAACTACAATGGACAACTCAAGTTACGCCCAGAAGAAGAGGCCGATAATTGTCAGATGAAGGAGATAACTGAGAGCTTGACTACAGGAACCATGGATCTAAAACTGAACCACAGTCTTTGCATGCCAAAGCGATATTTTGCAAATTCAATATGCACCAGAGTTAAACTCCCATGGTGAAGTATGACTGCTCCGATTATGCCATACATTGCACTTGGTCGAATCCCCTTCAGTTTGACCTCCAGTTATCTGAACGTGATTCTCCAGTCCTTAGGTGTGAAAGAAAATCATCCATCGCAGCATCAATTATTATCTGCACTAAAACAAAAACAACATACAAGGACATGCATATGTATCTTACTTAATTAATACATTCATTAACTCACATATGACATTATCCTAAATAATCCGCATATCATAGGGATAAATCATTTGGCTGCAAGAATAAATTGGCATGGCTGTAGGAATTAGCCGACAAAGTTCAAACATGATTTCTTAAGTTTAGTTTTAAAACATGGATTACATATAGTCAATTCACAATAATTTACTATCATAATGCAACCCAAAAGATACCAAAAAACCTAAGAGTCATGATAAAAAACATGTCAAAGCATCGACTTATCACCCCCTACTGAAGGATATCCCAGAATTCTTTGTTCTTTCTCCAATCAAAGCAGGAAGTAGGTTCAAATATTTTCTTATTACCTCCCATTTTTCCAGCACCTTCCTTCCAATTCCTTCTCTCAATTTGAT
Source organism: Cryptomeria japonica (assembly GCF_030272615.1). NCBI lineage: Eukaryota > Viridiplantae > Streptophyta > Pinopsida > Cupressales > Cupressaceae > Cryptomeria > Cryptomeria japonica. Next base: position 465,224,929 of record NC_081406.1, on the reverse strand, counting down.
AGCCTCTCCTCTAGTTTCTGTGGTTATTCTATAATAGTGCCCAGAATCTGTGCCAAATAATAATGATAAGGCACCTATATAAATGCTCATTATCTTTGAGAAAACCCTAGATCGAAAAAGGTGGAAAGGTCATTAAAAATGATGATTAAAAGTACCACATTGCCTTGTCTAGCTCTGGTCCTGATTGAGCAAGGATTTCATTTCACTTGCAATCTCCATTTCACCATAACTAGTAATGATGTCTCCCGTTTAGCAAGCCAGGTTGGCTGCCCAGTCAGCGTAGGAGTTGGCCTTCCTATACACGTGTAAAAACACACATTTCAAATTCTTCGCTGATTTTCCTAGTTGCTTTAATAGCATTACTAATTGACCAAGAAGGTGGGAATTTCATATTTAAGTAATTGATTATGTTTTAGGTGTCTCCTTCACACCAAAATTTAGTGCATTTGGCTTCCTTGGCAAGGATCATCCCATGGTAAGCCGCCATGGCTTCGACAACATGATTAGTATGATTTCCTATGGGAATACAATTTATGATTTTGCATATTCCCCATTCATCCCTTAGGACCACGCCACATCGTGCAACACCCAGGTTACCCTTTGAGGCCCCATCAAAATTGATTCTCATCCATCCCCTGGGTAGGCTGATCCATATCACTCCCTCTCTAGGGTTGCTCTGAAAGCACTCTTGAACCTTTAATCTCCACTTTTTGTAGATAAACTGATCATCCTTATCATGAGGAGTATCCATATTGCCTATGATATTCATATTTTCCACTATACTTCTTATTTTTCAAACACAATTTTAGCCTTAGTAGTCTTTTCTCTAAAAACTCTATCATTTATCTCTTTCCATATGCCCCAACACATGTGAGGTAAAGCAATTTTCCATAATAAGGTAGTGGTTTTGTTTTTTGAAGGATGATGCCATGAATTGAAAATCTCCTGAATTGAGTTGGGGAAGCCCAAACTGACTTTGAAGTGATGCAGACAACTTCCCCAAACATCAACAGAGAAAGGGAAATGAAAGAGCATATAGTTTATAGTCTCCAAATTCTGCTTACAAAGAATACAGAAACTAGGCATGCTAAAACCTCTTTTTCTGATATTCTCAATAGTAAGAATTTTATCTTGAAGGGCTATCCAGAAGAAAATGTCTATCTTAGGTGTGAGGCCTTTCACCCATGCTTTAGCCCAGCATGGACTTTCCATGTTGTAGAATTGTTGATGATACAGAGAGGCAGTTGTAAAAGAACCACTAGCTATGAGTTTCCAAATTAAATTGTCTTCTTCTTCAATCCTCACCATAGAGTTCATGACTGGTCCACCTAAGACAAGTCCTTCCACTGTCCATCTTTCTAGTAATCCTCCACCTTGGTATCAAATCTTTCCTTGCATTGATTCTGAAACTTGTTCCACTCAGAATTTTCATTCAAAGGGGTCTCCAGAAGCCAAGGGTCTTCCCAAAATCGGATAAGATTCCCTTTTCCCAATTTCCATTTTGTACCTTTGGCAATTAAGTCTCTTGTCCTAGATAATTTTTTCTATATGTTGGATCCAATTGGGATAATCTCCACCTTGAGGAAGCTTTGAAGGTTTGGACATTGACTTTAATATTTGTTATCCCATATCATTTTCCACTCTCCTTGATTTCTATAACCTCTCCAAATCTGCTTGGCCATAAGGTAATTATTTATGTCTCTTATTCTTCTAAGGCTTGGACCTCCTTTCTTTATAGGCTTGCAGACCTTATCCCAGGAAATCAAGTTCATTCTCTTCTTCTCCTCAACCCCTGTCCATAAAAAGGATCTCTGAATCTTTTCAATGGCCTCAGCATACTTATCGGTAATCCTAAATAGACTGATAGCATAGAGAGGAATACTTTGAAGAGTGGATCTCAGTAATTGAACCTTACCTACTTGACTAAGAAGAGCACACTTCCATCTAGATAGCTTTTTGTCGAATTTATCCACCAAGGCTCCCCAAAAGGTATCTGGAGGATCATGGCATAAGGGGAGCCCCAATTAAGTGATAGTTCTAATACTTAATATAAGTACAGATCCAATAGCCAACAAGATGAGGGGGGTGGGGGAGAATCATACAAACTTAATCATCCATTAAAACATCAGATTCAACCTCGGTAACATATATATCAGTCATATAAACAAAAAATGTCAAACATGCAAACTCAAAAGCATATGAACAATATAAACCTTATAACACCAGATTTAACACATTGCTAGATGTGACCTGGTTAAGGGATTTCCCTCAGATCTGTTAGGATCTTCACTTTGTTAGAAGTGACCTTATCAAAGGATTTCAAACACTCAATAAGAATGTCACCTTGCTAGAGGATTTACATATAAGACTGTTAAGTCCACTCGGTTAAGAGATTTTCTGTCACTTTCACAAAATAACAGTAATAAAAATCTATCTGCAACTTCACATCTAAAATGCTTAAGCAGATTCCTATTTGTTCAATACAATCTAGACATAGAAATAATCTTGTCTATCTGTTGGGCATCTATACTCTATTATTCTAATAGGTCTTCAAGCTTCTGTGCTCGATAATCACTATGTAGCATCCCTGTGCATACACTTGCCAACATACATTGTTTATCAACAGTTTCCTATTTATAAACAATCTTCTAACTGCTTAATCTCCTTGATCACATTTCCCATGATCAATTATAGCCATCAGATCTTCAATCCTGTCCAAGTTCAATGTATTCTTCGATCTAAAAATGTTTTACCCCACCTTGGAACTTGCATATTTGTCTTGGAACTTGTGTTAGGGTATTGTGGTTCAATCTAAGTTGTAGATCTTGATGCAGATCTTTCTTTACGATAGATTATTTAACAATCTTCATACACAGCTTACCAATCATTGAATTCACTCCAGCTCATCAGCTTCCTTCATTAAATATCACATGTAAACATTTAATGCATTCTGTTATAGCTCGGTTGTAACTCAGTGAATAATAAACTTTACTCGGTAGACATTCTGCCTTCATTAACCGATAGTGATAACCTTAGCGTTTATCGACTAGGTTCTTTGCCTAATAACATAGTATAGTATTAACCTTTACATTTTACAATATATGTATGATGTTAAAACAATCTAAAACATCATGATCTCATCATTGTCTGACTCAGTAGTAGTTGCCCATTGAATAACTTATCCCCTTATTCATCATATTCTTTCTTGTGTCTTTTATCGACTTCTTTATAATATTCATATCACACTTCTCAAGATATGGCAACATCATATTGAATTAGAAAATCAATTTCTTGACATCAATGACAAAATAATAATATCAAGATATTAAAACATCTTTAATCAGTTATGTCCATAATCATCAACAACCTTCTCAATATCCTTATTGAAATGTCAACAATCTTTCATTGTCTGTTATAATGTAATATTGCCAACAATCTCCCCCTTTGGCATTGATTGTAAAATCAATTGATTTGACCTTTAAAAGATTCAGATTGTTGTGATTCTGAAATGCTTGAAATGCTCTCCCCATACATTAAACTTCTCTTTTGTTTTCAATCTTTATTTCAATCTGTAGTCTTCTCTCAGTCTTCTCCCATATATTAGTCTTCTCCCCATTTGGTAGGTCTTCTCCCCCATTGGTAGGTCTTCTCTCATACATTGGTCTTCTCCCCCTTTGACAATAATGCCAAAAAAAAGAAAAGAACTAAAACATAATTTGTTTCTGTAAGAAGTTATTTCCTATTGTTGTGTATCAACTGAGTCTCAGTCAGAGCATTTGTCTTCAATTCCCGTTCCCTGTATCATTCTCTGTAATATTCCAGTACACTTTTAGAAAACATTGTAAAGAGTATAACTCCAACATCAACTCCCCAAAAGATTTTCAATAGAGTCATCGGATTGATGCTATTGTTCGCCAAAAGTGATAACCCAAGTATACCTACAATCCTTCTATGAAATGGCCAATTTTAGTCTTTGAAACACATCAAGGCTTGGAAAACATAACGTAGGACCCTAATTGATCCGCCTGCACTTCAGATTCTACTAGACCTAGGGGGTGACACCCTTTTGGTGCCCTGAATCAAACTTATTCACTCACCATGACAGCACCAATGAAGCAGATAGAGCATTCCACAAACTCATCCAATGTAGAAACACACTACAAATTGGATAGATCTATATAAACCACAAATGAAAAAGAGCTTGGAATGAAAGAACACAACCCCTAAACATAAAGGGAAATAGATTTTCTTTTAAAATTGTTGTCCTGAGACCATTCCCAAATCTGTCAAAGACCAATGCCTTGTTCATTGGGTAGCAGAGTCACAAACATAACTACAAATATAAATCATAGATGCAAGTTTATTTTCCTTAAACAAGATATTCAGGTATCAATACCTTATATTAATGCACTATTTGATTCATTCACAAGTTTATCAGATCTGGATACATATTTCATCATTTATGACTACCTACAGAATTTAAAACCTTCACTGAAGGATACCTATCAATAGCCACAACAATCTCCTTGAAATTGACTAATTTCATCATCCTTGAGGATTCAATTTATGATAATGAAATAAATACCTAGAGACCATACTATGTGGAATTTACTTATGCCTGCCACAAGCAAGACCTACAACTAAAACCACATTTACAACACTGCACTGAAATCTCTATACCCTGAAACCAAACAGAAGAATTTACAAACTTGGGTCAAGATCTTCATAAAATGGAAGCCATGAAAATTGGAGCCACTCTCACAGAATTTTGGAACCCTTAAAAATGAGAAGAATTGGGAATAAGAAGGAGAGGGAACCAAATCAAATCTGCAACTGAATTGCCAAGTGTCTCCTCTCTAGCTGAATTTCATTCTTGACCAAACTGCTCCCAAAATATCTGATCTTCACACAAATTAACTCCATAATCAAATTCCTCATTCCGAGAGCTTTCCGAAAACATATAACACTTTATATTTTGGCCAAAATTGAGCCCTGAGCGAATTAATTCCCCATTTGTGCACATCATTTAAATTTTTCATTTATTTGATATAGTTTGCACTATGTAATTTACTGATTTTAAATTTGATTTTTTCTCTAATTGTGCCTTGACGCTTTGTCATGTGATGGCCTCTGATTGGTCGATGGGGTCCATTGGGCGCCACCTGGGATGACACCTTGTCACTCTGCCACGTGTCTGCTTGCTTGTCATCCACCTAGGCGCCACCTCTGCACCACGTCATCACCACCTTACTAGGACCCACCTGTTGGACAGCTAACTGGACCTGCCACTTGTGCGCCACCAGGCTTTTGCCATTTCGCAAGGTTTATCCAGCATGCATCTTCACTCCATGAAACCGCGCAGGTTGTCAATCTGCTCCGAACTTGCTCGACCTTTACCATGCTGCATTTTCGCCTTTTTCGCCATTTTACGTTTTGCTGTTTCGCAGGGCTTAACTGGCGAGCAACTTCAGCCTACGAAACCATGCAGACCATCCGATCGGCTGGAACCTACATGATGCTTACCTTTTTTGCCATTTCCCAGCGTGTAACTCGCGTGCATCTTCGGCCTGCCAAATCACGTGCTTCGTTGGATCATCTTGGACTTGCTCACTAGTTAAGCCAAAACTTCTCTGCAAAATTCGCCCATTTGCCTCGGGAAGCATTCCTACATGGGGTCCACCTGGTCGCCGCTCAGTCACCTTTTTTGTCACCTTGGGATCCGCACCCACGCGTGGGCCCACCTTGGGCGCCCATAGGAACCGTCCATCAAAAGTCTAGATGGCTTTGACACTATGGATGTGTTTGTTTTTTGCTTATAAACATTAAAAAGTACCACTTCCTAGTGAATGTCGGATAAAAGACTTGCCCAGAAATGCATCTTGCTTGAAATTTTTACATGGAGGGAGGACTAACTCTCTTCTTTGGCACATTGCCTGGGGTTTTAATGGAGATTGCCTTTTACACACACTGTAGAAGATCATGTGAAGGGAGGAGAAGACAACATTCCACATTAGCCACATTGCATTACTTGGAGTTTCATAAAAAAAACGCAAACCCCATACTGGCTGACAATTTCCACTTCATTTAAAATCTCTCCACCCTCCATTGGCTTCCTTAAAAGGAGGAAGTTGCTGCTATGAGTATGTTTTGCATTCTGCTGAAGCTTCAATGCCTTCTACCAGCAGGGAGGAAAGAATGCTAGCAAGGGCGATGGGGTTTCTGAATGCTGAAGTTACAAAACTATTGTTGTATCCCCTTTTACCCATACCACACCACGTGCTGGGCACTTTGCATTTGATTGTTGTTTATTAAAACAAAACGCCCATTCCACAAATTACATGGAGGATACCAACATTCTATTTTTTCTTAATGGTTTCTATGGCTTTTTCACCGGCCACCACGCCCAACTTAGATTTCTTTTGCAACCGTTCTCCAATCCCCACGTGGACTACTCGGAGGATTTTGCAAACCATTTCAACTACCACATGAGACTTGGAGGTTTGCATTTTTACATTGCCTTGGCTTCAATACTACCCATACACCCACGTGAGGGAGGAGATTTCTTTTGTTTTGGTTGCTTGCTATTTGCACTCATTTAAGAGCTCAATGTTGGATCCTTCAAACACCACATTTCCTGTTGTTCCCTATCCACCATGTAGGGGACATTGGCACTCACCATAGTGTTGCAACTCCAAAACACCACGCCCAGCAAGTATTCTAGCAATTGCTTTAATTTTCAATCTACCCCCCCCCCCCTCTTCACCACGTGAACTGTCATTTTGCATTTGCCATTGAATTTGGTTGTGTGTTGTTTGTTGCTGCATTTCATCAAAACTCCAACGCTGCTCTTTTACCATCCTCCATGTCATGCAGGGGGGAGAGAAGAAGTCATTTGCTGACCATTGCATTTGCTTGAAGGTATTTGTTGGCTGCCATTACCCTACAAATTTTATTCACTGAAACATAGCAGAGATTGTCATGATGGACTATCTTTGTGTTCCTTTATCAAAATCATGAAAACTCTTATTTACCACATTCATTTTAAGCATTTCTTTCAATGCAAGACTAACCTCCTCTTCATTTTCATATGCGCATGCCCAATCAATAATATATATTGGTAAATTTAACATCTCTCTGAAATATTTGAGGTTTGCCACCAGAGTGCAAGAAACACACTCATCAATCCATAAAAAACAAGCAAACTGAAATCATCTCTCACCATCCCATTGGTGAATTGCACTCGAGCCAGGTCGGGCCCCAAAGTGGGTCTAACAAAAAAAAAATTCATTTTCATACAACTAACCTCTAAAATGCTTCACGGACCTCAAACATACCTCTGGAAACGATCGGCATCATTTTCGGATCATTAATCCGCATTCTACGACTTTCAAGCACTTGCGCCACGTTTTCGCATTTAATCACGAAGACGTATTTTTCAAACCTGTCAAAACATCTTTTTGGAGTTTGCCATCTGACAAGCTTGTACTTTGATATGCAAGCATGAAATATACCAAACGGTTTCTCAAGATGAGTCCCGAGCGAAGAGATATTAATCAACGAAAATGACAAACTGGCTTTGTCGACACTGCGGACCTGATGAAGTCAATGTCCTGGCAACACATGACGCCTTTCTCAAAAATATCAAACGACCTCCGTATGCCCTAAAATTTGAAACATAGGTACCTTGAAGCACATATTAAAACTTAGAATTCTCAGTTTGATCACCAGTCTAATAGTATGCAAACGACACACTCACAAAAAAGGCTACATTAACTGATATGACACTGAAAGTACGGAAGACTATAAATGATGGCCAAATGAACCCTTTTGAAAACCGATCAAACAGATTGACATAGGCTTGAAATTTGAAATTTTTCTCATCATTTATACCAGTAATAACTTGGAACAAACATTATGGCATGACGCTTACTGAGGCAACTTTTACACTTGTACGAAATAGGGCTCCAACTAGCTGTCGAAACAGGGACTAGTCAAACCACACATACTGCAAATGGATTCATTAGAACTTGAAAATTTGTAGGCTAACTCACATTTATGCATAGAATTGAATCCAATTTGAATTTCTCCATGATGATCAATAGGGCAAAAGATGTAATCTTTCAAAGTAGGCTACTCAATAAAATCTGCATTTGTGCCTAAAATGCACTTCCAGCTCACCCCTCAAAATGGGTACCTCATAAACTTATCCAAACTGAATTTTGAAAGTTGCAACACACTTTATAGGCCAAATGAAAGGTGTGGGACATGAATCCCGAGCCTTATCCTCTGAAAATCAACCAGCTCCATTTACCCCCTTTCTAACTAAGTCATTCAAACTAACTCATTTAGGTACTTTTCTGACATGCAGAGCAAAATTTTGAAATGGACCTATAAAATTGACTCAATTTTAAATAGTCCCAATAGATGCTTTCACCGAACTCAGTCAGTGAGTAGAAGACAAGGGTAGGACCCCTAACTTACTTTTGAGATATTCAAAAGTGTCCTTTGGTAGTGGCTTGGTGAAAATATCTGCAATTTGCTCCTTTGTGCTAACATATTCCAAACCCACTTTCTTCTCTTGAGCTTCTTCTCTAAGATAATGATATTTGATAGATATGTGCTTTGTCTTAGAGTGCATAATAGGATTCTTTGAAATATTAATGGCACTAGTATTGTCACAGAATTTAGTTACTAGCTCGGTAACTTTCTCATTTATACCTTCCAACAGTTGTTTGATACATGCAATGTTGGTACAATTTAGTGCTGCATCAACATATTCAGCTTTGGCTATTGACTAAGAAACACATCCTTGTTTCTTGCTAAGCCAACTCACTAGTCTTTCTCCTAAGAAGAAAGCTCCTCCACTTGTGGTTTTCCTGTCATCAATGTTGCCTGCCCAATCAGCATCAGTATAAACTTTTAAATCAAAATCATTTCCTTTCTGATATACTAAGCCATAATCTTCATTGCCTTTTAAGTATCTGAAAATTCTTTTGATTGTCATCATGTGTGTTTCCTTAGGATCAGCAGAGAATCTTGCAACAATAGCTACTACATGTGCTATATCAGGCCTGGTGTGAACAACATATTGCAACTTTCCAATCATAGATCACTAAAGTGTCTCATCAACAGATGCAGATTCATCATTCTTTGATAGTTTACAGTTGGTAGTCATAGGAGTACTTACTAGTTTTGAATCCTCCATTCCAAATTTCTTCAAGATTTCCTTTATGTTCTTGGATTGAGTAATGAAAATCTCATTTTTCATTTGTAGTATCTATAAACATATAAAATACTTTATCTCACCGATTAATGACATCTCAAATTCTTTGCTCATTTCATTTCCAAAGTTCTTGCATACAGACTCATTTCCACAAAATATAATATCATCAACAAATATGGCTGAGATCAGTATTCCATTTTCATCATTCTTCATGTACATGTTGTTGTTCTCACTTGTCCTTATAAAACCAATCTTAATCAAATAAGAGTGCAATCTCTCATACCATACTCTAGGTGCTTGTTTCAGACCATATAAAGCTTTGTTCAATTTACATACCTAATCTTTATCATTGTCTTCAACAAATCCTTTAGGTTGTTCAATGAAAACTTCTTCTTCTAATATTCCATTCATAAATACAGATTTGACATCCATTTGATATACCTTGAAGTTCTTGAAAGTAGCATATGCCAACAATGTTCTTACTCCTTCAAGTCTAGCAATGGGTGCAAAAGTCTCACCATAATCAATTCTTTCTTCTTGGGCATAACCTTTGCAAACTAGTCTTGCTTTGTTCCGAATGACCTCTCCTTTTTCATTTAGCTTGTTTTTGAAGATCCACTTTGTACCGATTACATTTTTGTCCTTTAGTCTTGGGACTAGCGTCCATGTGTCATTCTTCTTGATTTGATCAATCTCTTCTATCATATCATTTATCCAATCCTCACTATTAAATGCCTCTTTCACTATTCTCGGTTCAAATTTAGATATCAAACATGTGTTTTGTCTTAGTTTGTTCCTTGTCATCACTGGATCATCCTTATCTCCTGTAATCTGATTTGGTGCATGATGTATTCTGACATACTTGGCTAATACAAGCTCGATAGGCTTTGTATGATCTTCTTCATCACTCGGTAACTGGATATTTTCTTCATTTTCTTCAACAGTTTTCTCTGTAGGACTTCTCGGTTGCACATAGACAAATTCATCATAGTCTTCTGGTTCTTTGGAATTTCCTTCATCAATTTTCACATCTACACTTTCTACTATTTTGTTAGATGATTTGACTAGACATTTAAATGCTTTGCTTCTAGAAGAATATCCTAGAAATGTTCCTTCTTCACTTTTCTGATCAAACTTGCCATTTCTATCATCTTTATGAACATAGCATTTACTTCCAAAGATTTTAAAATAGCTTACATTAGGTTTCTTGCATACCAGATTTCATAAGGTGTCTTCAAAGTACCTTTCTTCAATTAAACTTGGTTGAAGGTGTAAACAGATGTGCTTATTGCTTCTCTCCAAAATGTTTGTGGAACTTTCTTCTCAATCATCAGTGTTCTAGCACAATCCATAATATATCTATTTCTTCTTTCAGCTATTCCATTCTGTTGTGGAGTTCTTGGTGCAAAGACTTGTCTTTTAATACCATGATCATTGCAGAACAAGTTGAACTCATCAGATGTGAACTCTCCTCCTCTGTCTGATCTAAGACATTTTAGTTGTCTTCCTATTTCATTTTCAACCCTAGCCTTGTACCATTTAAACATTTGAAAAGCTTCTAATTTTTCTTTTAGAAACATTACTGACATCATCCTTGAATATCCATCCACAAATAATATGAAATACTTATCACCATAATAACTCTGAACTTTCATAGGTCCACAAAGATCAGTGTGCACAAGATCTAAAATTCCCTTAGAAGTGTAGGACTTACTTGTAAAGTTAGATCTTGTCATCTTACCCATCTGGCATCCTCGGCACATAGCATTCTCAGGTTTTTCAAGACTCGGTAGACCTCTTACTCGGTGCTTCTTACTTATTTTGATCAGATTATCAAAATTAAAATGACAAAACCTTTTATGCCATAACCAGGTATCATCAATCTTTGCATACAAACACTTATTGTGAGTTGAGTCAAGGTGAAATGTATTACCTTTTGTTTGTGTCCCGGTAGCAGCTAACTTTCCATTCTTGTCATGAACTTTGACAATTCCTTTCTGAAATTCTATTCGGTAACCTGTGTTGCTTAGTTGTGCTACACTCAACAAATTGTATTTCAAACCTTCAACCCAATAAACATCATTGCATCTTGCATTATCAAGAAGTGTTATAGATCCTTTACCTCTTACCGGACATGGTGCATCATTACCAGATCTAACATAGCCTCCATCATAATCTTCTAACATAACAAACTTGTGTTTATCTCCTATCATATGATGTGAGCATCCACTATCTATAATCCAAGAATCATTAGTGTTTATGTGAGATATTAGGGCTTTTTCTTCATACCTTTCTTCATCCGATCCATCCTTGATAGCCACATAAATAACTTCCTCTATATCAATCTTATCCGATTTATCATCATCAGATCCCTCATTAGCTATTAAGCATGTCTTTCTATCTCTTCTTCCGAAGTCTCGGTGTCCTCTGTAATGGTTATCTTTTTGTCTGTCATCTCGGTAATCTCTCTTTTCAGTGAAATCTTTTTCAGGATAGTTAGAAGCCATATGTCCAATCTTATCACAATTGAAACATTTCAAAGGTAGTTTTCTTTTATACTTACCTTTGCCTCTCGCTAACCTTTTGGCCAATAGTGCTTCAAACTCTTCTTTCTTTCTAATTTCTTCATAGAGTTTGGGTACTTCTTCCATGTTCTTTTGAAATCTTTCACTTCCTCCACTGTGATCTCCTTCAGAGTACTTATACTTTCTTTCATTGTAATCATTAGATTCATTTAAATGAAAAGAACTAAATGCAGATTCAATTTTATTTACCGATGACCCACTCTTAACAAAATTACTTAACTCAAATGCATGTAGCTTACCAATAGTAGCATCCAAGGAAACTAGCATATTAGGTACAAACCTCAATTCATTGATTGCAAAGACTCAGATTGCATAGGCAGGTACAAGGGTTCTTAAAAACTTACTTGTTACATCCTTTTCTTCAATAGTTCCTCCTGCTCCTTTGATTTGATTTACAATCTCCTTTAGTATTGTATTGTACTGGGTTATGTTCTAACCTTCATTCATCCTCATAGATTCAAGTTGTCCTCTTAGACTATCTACTTTTGTTCTATGAACATGTTCATCTCCTCCATATACAGATATGAGCTTAGTCCACATTGCCTTTGCATCAGTACATCCTTCTAGATCATTAAACTTTGAATCAGTCAATGCAGATGTTATTTCAATCATTTCTTGAATATGTTCTTGCTTTGCCTTTATCTCTTCCATAGTCAATGGAAAGGTGCTCAGTGCAACAAAATCATTCTCCAAATAGTATATAGCATATTCTCCAGCTCCTAATAGATGTAGCTTCATCATTTTCTGTCATGTAGAGAAACTTGACTTGCTCAGCTTCGGTGCGTCCCTCTTATACATCTTTGGATCTTTAACTCAAGTGCCTTTAAACTTTCCTTTTGGAGTCCAAAGCTTTGATACCAATTGATAGTTTTGATACTTAATATAAGTACAGATCCAATAGCCAACAAGATGAGAGGGGGGGGTGAATCATACAAACTTAATCATCCATTAAAACATCAGATTCAACCTTGGTAACATATATATCAGTCATATAACCAAAAACTGTCAAACATGCAAACTCAAAAGCATATGAACAATATAAACCTCATAACAGCAGATTTAACATGGAAACCCAAATAGGGAAAGACCACTATGGGATTTCGGACCCACTAAGAAATATACTCTTCTAGAGTATGCTCAGTTAAAAGTAGATCCTGTTAAAGATTACAAACACATTGCTAGATGTGACCCGGTTAAGGGATTTCCCTCAGATCTGTTAGGATCTTCACTTTGTTAGAAGTGACCTTGTCAAAGGATTTCAAACACTCAATAAGAATGTCACCTTGCTAGAGGATTTACATATAAGACTGTTAAGTCCACTCGATTAAGATATTTTCTGCCACTTTCACAAAATAACAGTAATAAAAATCTATCTGCAACTTCACATCTAAAATGCTAAAGCAGATTCCTATTTTTTTAATACAATATTGACATAGAACTAATCTTGTCTATCTGTTGGGCATCTATACTCTGTTATTATAATAGGTCTTCAAGCTTATGTGCTCAGTAATCACTATGTAGCATCCTTGTGCATACACTTGCCCGCATACATTGTTTATCAACAGTTTCCTATTTATAAACAATCTTCTAACCACTTAATCTCCTTGATCACATTTCCCATGATCAATCATAGCCATCAGATCTTCAATCTTGTCTAGGCTCAATGTATTCTTCGATCTGAAAACATTTTACCCCACCTTGGAACTTGCATATTTGCCTTGGAACTTGTGTTAGGGTATTGCGGTTCAATCTGAGCTGTAGATCTTCATGCCGATCTTTCTTTACCATAGATTCTTTAACAATCTTCATACACGGCTTACAAATCATTGAATTCTCTCCAGCTCATTAGCTTCCTTCATTAAATATCACATGTAAACATTTAATGCATTCTGTTATAGCTCGGTTGTAACTCGGTGAATACTAAACTTTACTTGGTAGACATTCTGCCTTCATTAACTGATAGCGATAACCTTAGGGTTTACCGACTAGGTTCTTTGCCTGATAACATAGTATAGTATTATCCTTTACGTTTTACAACATATGTATGATGTTAAAACAATCTAAAACATCATGATCTCATCATTGTCTGACTCAATAGTAGTTGCTCATTGAATAACTTATCCCCTTATTCATCATATTCTTTCTTGTGTCTTTTACAGACTTCTTTATAATCTTCATATCACACTTCTCAAGATATGGCAACATCATACTGAATTAGAAAATCAATTTCTTGACATCAATGACAAAATAATAATATCAAGATAGTAAAACATCTTTAATCAGTTATGTCCATAATAATCAACAACCTTCTCAATATCCTTATTGAAATGTCAACAATCTTTCATTGTCTGTTATAATGTAATATTGCCAACAGTAAGAAGTAGTCAGACTACCAATTTGACCACCCAGAATATCACTAATTTTAATCATCCTCTCTGGGGTATTGATAAAATAAACAAATCTTTTAGACCAATTTATAAGTTGACTAGTGGCATTTCCATAGTTATCCAAAGCCCTTTTTAATCTTCTATAATCCTTCACTGTAGCTTTCCCCATTATTATAGAATCATCAACAAACTGTTGATGGGAACATATTTGATCCATCGAAGAAGGATTCAAACCACAAAACTCCCTTTTCTTAGCCATCTGTCCAATACATCTCCCCAGACATTTCGCCATAATGATAAAGATAACTGGGGATAGAGGGTTCCCCTGTTTGAGACCTCTAGAAGCTTTAATGAAAGGAGAGGAAGATCCATTCATTAAAACAGAGAAAGAAGCCAAAGAGACAAGTTGCCTAATAAGGCTAACACTTCTGGGGCTGAAGCCAAAAGTAGAGAGAACATCCACCATAAAATCCCAATCAACTCTATCATAAGCTTTAGAGAGATCAAGTTCAAAAAAAAAAAACTTCTTTTTTAGAGAAACAGAAAGAGTGGATATTTTCATGGATAGCGATGATTGAATCCAAAATTTGTCTACCCAGGACAAAGCCACTTTGCTGAGGCAAAATGATAGAGGGGAGCAACTTAATAATTCTAGAGGTTAGAACCTTGGAGATAATCTTATAGAGAGAGTTGCATAGACTAATAGGTCTAAAAAGATCCATTGAGTCAGCCCCCATCTTTTTGGGTATAAGACCAATAAAGGTACCATTAACTTCTTTCAACATTTTTCTAGCACCAAAAACTTCTTTCACAACTCTGGCAACATCATCTCCAATAATATGCTAGTACATTTTGAAGAAGAACATGGGAAAGCCATCTGGACCTGGGGCCTTATTACCCTCAAAGGAGTTTACAACTATATGAATTTCATCATGGGAAGGGATGGTAGTCAGGTGAGCATTATGATCATCCCCTAAAATGGTAGGAATACTATCCAAGAGGCCCCTATGGGCCTGTATATCCAAATTCTGATCCTTAGCAAGTAAATTGGAGAAAAAATCCATAGCAGCCTTGCTCATGGAATCATCATCTACTACACATCTGACATTCATTTTAATCTGAACAATTCTATTAATGGCCTTATGTCTCAAGGTGGACATATGGAATTATTTGGTATTCCTGTCCCCCTCCTTCAACTAGACATTTCTTGATCTTTGTTTGTAGTAGGTTTCCTCTTTAGCTATAATATCATGATATCTCATAAGAATAGCATCTTAAGTGTCTCTAGATGTATTAGTATAACCACTGTTTTGTATCTCATCCTGGATTTCCTTGAGCTCTAAGAGGATTGTAGCTTTTGAGGTAAAGATATTCCTAAAGCATTCCTTATTCCCCTTCTTAACATTATGTTTAACAATCTTCAGCTTTTTGACCACTTTGTACATGGTGTTTCCTTGAATACTGACCTGCCACGAGTCCTTAATCTTACTTTCCAGATCTGGGTGTGTAGTCCACATTTTTAAAAATCTATAAGGGAAATGTCTCCTTCTATTCTTTACTTCAGCCATGAAGGTTATAGGGTAATGATCTGATCCTGCCCTTATATGAGAAGATAAAGAGCAATCATGAAGGTTAAACCAATCTAAGGAAAGGAGAGCTCTATCAAGTCTAACCTGAATCAAATTTTCACCACTTCTTCTGTTAGTCCAAGTGTATTTGAATCCTTGCAGCTCCATATCGCGAATGGCATTATTGTTTATGAAATCCATCAAGTCTAATCTACTGTCCAAATTAGCTTGACTCCCTCCCTTTTTCTCATTTTCAATCAAGGGTGTATTGAAATCTCCCATGATTAACTAGTTGTCCTTAGCAAACCTACTTCTCAACCTAGTATTATTTCTCCACATCTCACTTCTCCTAGTCTTAGTGTTAGGTGTGTATAAATTAGTTAGGACCCAATTAGTTCAATTCTTGAGGTGCTTAAATCTTATGCAAGCCAGGTTGTTGTCCTGAATCAGCACCTCACCTTCTACATTGTTTTTGTTCCAGAAGGTAACAATTCCTCCCGATGCACCTTTTGAACTACCTCCACTGACTCCTCCAATTTTTGAACATATTTAGACTTTCAACTTTATCTTTTTCCATCTTAGTTTCTTGAATCAAAAAAATATCAGGATTTTTATCTCTAATCATACTTTTAACTAAATCATATTTGTGAGGGATGTTCAGTCCCCAAATATTCTAGGAGATGATTTTCATGGGTTTTTGGAAATACCTGCCTCAAAGATGGTTCTTTGGGTGCCATCTACTATATTCCTTCTTGTTTCCATTGATCTTTTCTTCACATTTTAATGTCTTCTTGGAGAAGTGTGCTGCACTCCCACATCCCCAAGCCTACTCCTGGTGTTTCTAGTCAGTGTACTATTGATTAGGTTATTGTTATTCTTTTTTTTTTGCTTATTCTTTATTTTGTACTCTGTTGCTTCTTCATCCTCCTGCTTTGTTTCATTCTTCCCCAGTTCCTTTTTGATGTCTTCCTCATCTCCCCATTTTGGATCTTATTCCTCTGAAAAGGTCAACTTTACTTTTGCTATGGTAGCTAATGAGATTTCTGATAGCCCTTGGCCCAGGATCTTATCAGGTTAAGCCTCCTGGAGCCAGTCTAATTCTTTATCTGGATCATGAGATCTTGCAACAAGGTTAAAGTTATCTCCTTCCTCTTTGTTATCTGAGGGCTTTTGATTTACTTTACTCTCACTTTTATCTAAGACTAACTCTGTCTTGTCCTCTTCCAGATCCTCTTGTTGAATGTTGTCTCTTTCTTTATGCTCTGAGTCCTTATCACTTGGTTCCAACATCTGAATCTTTAGTGTTGGCATTATAATAGACAAAGGGAGATTATTGGCATTTCAATAAGGATATTGAGAAGGTTGTTGATGATTATGGATATAACTGATTAAGGATGTTTATTGTCTTAATATTATTATTTTGTCATTGATGTCAAGAAATTGATTTTCTAATTAAGTATGATGTTGCCATATCTTAAGAAGTATGATTTCATAAGTATAAAGATGTTGGTAAAAGACATAGAAAGAATGTGATGAATAAGGGGAGGAATAAGTTATTCAATTGGAAACTATTACCGAGTTAGACAATGATGAGATCATGATGTTTTTATTGTTTTGATATCCTACATATGTCATTAATTGTAGGGTTGATACTATACTATGTTACCGAGCAAAGAACCTAGTAAATAAACCCTCAAGAACCTAGTCGGTAAACCCTAAGGAACCTAGTCAGTAAACCCTAAGGTTATAGCTATCGGTTAATGAAGGCAGAATGTCTACCGAGTGAAGTTTAGTATTTACCGAGTAATAATAGAATGCATTGAATGAATAAAAGCATGATTTAATGAAGGAAGTTGATGAGATGGTTATGATTAAATGATTGGTATGCCATGAATGAAGTTTGTTAAAGAATCTATGGCAAAGGAAAATTGGTAGGAAGATCTACAGCTCAAATTGAACTGCAATACCCTAGCACAAGTTCCAAGAAATGTATGCAAGTTCCAAGGAAGGGGTAAAATGTTTTCAGATCGAAGGATACATTGAACCTAGTCAAGTTTGAAGATCTGATGGCTATGATTGATCATGGGAAATGTGATCAAGGAGATTAAGTGGTTGGCAAATTGCTTATAAATAATGAACTGTTGATAAACATTGTATGCGGGCAAGTGTATGCATAGGGATGCTACATAGTGATTACCGAGCACAGAAGATTGAAGACCTATTTTGAATAATAGAGTATAGAGCCCAGCAGATGGACAAGATAAGTCCTATTGTATTGAGCAAATAAGAATCTGCTTTAGCATTTTAGATGTGAAGTTGCAAATAGATTTTTATTACCATTATTTTGTAAAGTGGTAGAAAATCTCTTAACCAAGTGGACTTAACAATCTTATTTGTAAAACCCTCTAGCAAGGTGACATTATGATTGAGTGTTTGAAATCCTTTAACAAGGTCACTTATAACAAGGTGAAGATCCTAACAGATCTGAGGGAACTCCCTTAACCGGGCCACATTTAGCAATGTGTTTGTAATCTTTAACAGGATTTGATTTTAACCAAGCATACTCTAGAAGAGTATATTTCTTAGTGGGTCTGAAATCCCATAGTGGTTTTTCCCTATTCGGGTTTCCATGTTAAATTTGGTGTTATGAGTTTTATGATGTTTATATGCTTTTGAGTTTGTATGTTTAGTAGTTTTGGTTATATTACTAGAGTATATGTTCTGATTGATTGAAAAAGAGGTTTTAAGGACCCAAAACAATTACAACATAGTTACATAGAAAGCTAAAAGAGTCCACATACAAAGCGATTGGTCAAAAAACCAGCGAACAGAAAAAATAGCTAAACAACAAAAAACAACAAAGAACCCAAGGAGACACTACCTAGTAATTTTCTTTAGTAGATCCTCTGCCTTAGTCACTAGCTCATCATAGGTCACCCCAACTGCTTTTAGCTCCTCCAAGTCCTTATTCACTTTCTTTTCCTTCCTCTTTCCACGGGTGCGGGTTTTGGGACCTTGGGCTTCCCCCGTTCCTTTTGCATCTAGGTCAATTTCTTGGGTTTCCTTTTCATCATCAAGCTTGCTAATGAGGGTATGGGTGTTGTTGGATGAGATTTTCAAAATGCTAAGACTCTGCTCCGCAATGTTCTTGAGGCACTCCTCTATCTTGTCCACTTTGGCAACTATATCCAGGAGCTTCTTTTCGCTAGTTTCCTCCAGGGTTTTTCTATCCTGTATCTCCTTTTCAATTTTCTCAAACCGGGGATTAAAGGCATCTCTGATGTCTTCCGCTTTGGCAATTGTGTTCTTCAAATCTTCAATATAATCGGCCATAGTGTTCCCCTCTCCAATGTTAATGATCTCTAGGATCATGACTCTGTTGTAGAGTTTTTTGTATTCATCTGCAGTATTCATATTCCCATCAATAAGCCATTCAATGGTTTTCATAAAACCCTTCAAGGCCTCGGGGTGAGGACCAGGAGAAGGAGTAACTTTACCAGGGGTTATCTGTTCATCTTTAGTGATATGGAGGGCATAAATAGTATCGGCGGCCCTAAGGGTCTCCTCCATAGTCTCCATCTCTAGGCTTTGTTTAGCTTCCAGGGTTCTTGTTTGCTTGTCCTCTTCCGGTTCCTTGCCAGTCTCCTCCAGATCTTTTCCAGTCTCCTTTGTTTTCTTTTGCTTCTTCCTAGGTTGGACTTTGTTCTTACTTTTTTCCTTCAGCACTCCCTTAGGGTTCTTCTTCTCCTTAGGGAAATCAGAGTTCTCTTCTTCCAAAGAAATACTAATCAAGGGTTTGCTTTGGGGTTTTTTGCTCTTAGAAGAAGAGGGTTTTGATTTCCTCTTCTTTCTCCTCTCATACTCTAATTCGTCTGAGCTTTCCTCATTATCAGTCGAGGAATCATTATCTGAATCCTCCTCCTCTAAGAAATCAGAATCAGACATATCTTCTTCCGAATCCACAAAGAGCTGCATTCGGTTGATTTTACTGGCCTTTAAATGATCATAAATGAGGACCATAAGTCCCTGGTGCATTGCAGTGTCACCTTGAGGATTTTCTTTATATGCTTTTAGGGATGCATTCATAGAATAGAGCAAGAAGTAAGGGAAATTCACCTTATCATTATGCCTAAAATGATTTAAGAGGACAAAGTGATATCCATATACTTTTGTAAACCTACCATCTAGAGTTATATACCTCATTAAAACAAAGAGAATTTACCGCCAGGGTTTTGCAAAAGCCCTAGGCGGGTAATAGGTTTTACTCAACTTTGCCAGTCTTTTCTTCTCTTTCTCTGTGACTGGGTACCTTTCAATGGCTTCCCTATTGACCGTCCTATCTCTGTAGAAGTTGTTGCCCTCCCTTTTGAGTCCCGTAGCTTTAGCAATTAACTCTTCATCAATTTCCACCAGTTGGTTGCCCATTTTAAGAATGCCCTTCTTCCAATTTTTGTAGAAGAAGCTGGTTATCTTTCCATCATGGCCATGGAGTCTCTCAATGAAGCTCAAAAGACCACCCTTCTACAAAATTTCCCACACCTCTTCTTTCTATTTCCACTCCTTACAACTTCCTAGCTCATATCTTCTCCTATTTCCGCCCATGGTGTCATTTCTCACAGTCAAGTTTAGGTTACAGAGTTGGTGAAACAAAAAGCTTTTCAAAGTTAAAACAAAAACCCAGAAAGCGTGCATAGCATTAGTGATTTGATAGGTTATAATGCACGTTCTACTAGCTTTGATTTTATAATGAGTAATTCCCTCATTATCGAAGTAACTCGAAGTGCTTACTTTAGTACATATCATAATTTCCCTGTCAATCAAGATTCTTTGGGGTACTTCGATATCTTTCATTTATTATGATTTGTCTTACATCTCTAGGAAGACCGCTCTCACCTGTCCACATGGTAATTGTCTCATTCTTCAACGCCACGTTTGTAGCCCAATCAGCAGAACAGTTGGCCTCCCGATATATATGGGATATGTGGCATTTTTTGAAGGTTCTGATGATGTCAATGGCAGAAAAAATTATATTGTGAATCAACCAAGATGGCTTAGAGGTCCCATTGAGACACTTAATAATATTATTGGAATCCCCTTCGATCTAGAGATGGGTACAGTTCCATTTTTTGGCTAGAATAATGCCTTGAAGGGCTGCCATAGCTTCCACCTTATGATTGGTTTGAATGCCAATAGGGACATCAATCATACCTTTACAAATGCCTCTATCATCTCTGAGAATAGCTCCACAGCCTGAAGGACCTGGATTTCCTTTGGCTGCTCCATCAAAATTGATTTTAAGCCAACCATGGGGAGGGGTTTGCCATTTAACTTCAAGTCTTTTATTGTAGCTGATATTATGCCCATCAGTGATCTTCATATTCCAGGCTCCTAAGATATTTAACTCTAAAGAGTTGTTTGAGTAACAAGAGACCTCCATAGTTCCCATATTTTCCTGGATAGACCTTTGAATTTTCTAAAAAACAATGTCTTGATTTAAGGACACATCCCTAAAAATTCAGTTGTTTCTTTCCTTCCAAAGTCCCCACAAAATGTGAGGAAGAGAGAGCTGCCACATACACCTCAAAATAGAGTTGGTCCAATGAATTTTCCAAGAAGAGAACAAATCTCTGATGTTACTAGGAAACACCCAAGCAAGACTAAAGCTTTTGAGGAAGCTTTCCCAAACTGAGGTTGAGAAAGAATAGTGGAGGGCAAGATGGTCCACTAACTCTTCCTCTTGAAAGCACAACACACACCTATTTGGAAGGGCAAAACCTCTACATTTAAGGTTGTCAACAGTAAGGATCTTATTCTGGAGGATAGTCCAGAAGAACATATTGATTTTAGGAGTGAGCCCTTTTAACCAAGCTTTAGACCAGAAAGGATTCATAGGAGGGGAGGGGGAGAGGATACAATACATCAAAGATACAGTAAAGGTACCTTTGGGGTTATATCTCCAGATCAGGGAATCCTCTTCTTTATTCACCCAAATAGCAGACAATTTGGTTTTGAGCTTGGAGAGGCTGGGGTGAATACTATCAGACAATTCTGCCAGTTGTTCCCATCCTAGTAATCTGCCACTAAGGTACCAAAAGAGCCAATACAAGAGGGGGCATGGGAAGCCCACTCATAGAAATCCATTAGGGGTTTGTCAAAAAGCCAAGGATCCTCCCAGAATCTAACTTTTCTGCCATTTCCAAGTTTCCATGTCACACCTTTAGCAATCACATCTTTACATTTAGAAACATGGTTCCAAATATGAGATCTATTTATACTAAGATCCAAATTAAGAAAAGACGATAAAGAAGAAGACAAAAGAGAATACTTACTTCTCCAAATTTTGCACCATTCAGAGTCAGAGTTAAACCATCTCCAAACTTGTTTTGACAAGAGAGCTTCATTTAAAGTGTGAATCCTCCTAAGCCCCAGACCACCTTTGCTTTTTGGCTTGTAGACCTGATCCCATGCCACCAAGGACATTCTTTGCTTTTCCTCAACCCCAGACCATAGGAATCTTCTTTTTATTTTCTCAATAGCTTTAGCATACTTGCCTTGAATTTTGAATAAGCTAAGAGCATAAATGGGGATACTTTGAAGAGTAGCCTTAAGAAGAAGGAGCTTACCAGCTTGACTTAAGAGAGCCCCTTTCTAGCCTGCAAGTTTTTTGTGAAATTTATCAACCAGCGAACTCCAATAGGAGTCAGGAGGAGTAATCCCCATGGGGAGACCAAGGTAGGTAGTAGGAAGGTCAACAATCTTACACTCTAGAATTCTGTTGATCCTTTGTTGTCTTCTCTCTGGGGTGTTAATGAAAAAGACATCACTTTTGGCCTAGTTAATAAGCTACCCCGTTGCAAAAGCATATTTACACAAGGTATTCTTCAAAACTTTAGCTTCTAAGATGTTTGATTCCCCCATAATAATTGTATCATCAACAAACTACTAGTGTGAACAAATAAGGTCAGTAGAAGAAGGTTGGAGACCCTTAAAGGATCCTATCTACACCAAATTTTCCATGGTCCATCCAAAGCATTCTGCCATAATAATGAAAAGGATGGGGGAGATAGGCTCTCCTTGCCTAAGACCTCTCGAAGCTTGGAAAAAGGTTGAAGGAGAACCATTGACAAGAACAACAAAGGACACAGTATTGGTAAGTTGGGAGAAAAGATCCACAACTCTTGGGGTAAACCCAAAGGAAGTGAGGACTTTTTGAAGAAGAGACCAGTCAACCCTATCATAGGCTTTGGAGAGATCGAGCTTAAGGATGAGACCCTACTTCTTCGCTTTAACAAGAGAGTGAATATTCTCATGAATAGTAATAATGGAATCGAGAATTTGTCTTCCAAGAACAAACCCATTCTGCTGGTGTTTAATTAAAGTCGGGAGAATAGACAAGAGTCTAGAGGTCAGAACCTTAGATATGATCTTGTAAAAGGAATTGCAGAGGCTAATAGGTCTGAACTTGTCCAGAGAACTAGCACCTTGAATCTTGGGGATAAGAGCAATAAAAGTACCATTTATTTCCTTCAAGACTTTTCTGGCCCCAAAGAATTCCTTAACCCCATTAGGAACATCAGTTCCGATAATGTCCCAAAATTCTTGAAAAAAGAGCATTGGGAAACCGTCAGGACTAGGAGCTTTGTTTCCATCAAAGGAGAAAACAACATTTTTAATTTCTAAAGTGGAAGGAATGGAAGAGAGAAATACATTATTTTGGTCATTAATGAGATGAGGAATGTTCTGAAGAAAAGAGGACTGAGCTTCAACATCCAAACTTTGATCCCTCAAAAGGAGGTCCGAGAAATACCTCTTAGTTTCATTCCTTATTTCATCTTCCTTGACCAACTCCTCATTGTCCACAACTAACTTGTTCATCCTGTTGGCAGCTTTATGTTTGATGGTTGACATATGGAAGAATCTTGTATTCCTATCTCCTTCCTTGAGCCACATGCATCTCGATCTTTGCTTCCAGAACATTTCCTCTTTAGTAATAATATCATGGTATTTCTTAAGAATCTCATTCTCCTCAGCAATAGAAAGAATACTGAAACCATCCTTTTGGATCTGGTTCTATATTTCTTTAAGGTTTTCCTGAATTTTACTCTTAGCCTCAAATATATTCCCAAAGTTGTTCTTATTCCAGATTCGGATGTTGTCCTTCACACTTTTGAGCTTCTTAACCACTTTGAACATTGTCATTCCCTCAACTTGGATACTCCAGCATTTTTGAATATATTTTTTAATATCAGGGTGAAGAGTCCACATTTTTTCAAATCTAAAGGGATAATTTTTTATTCTGTTGATCAAATCAGCATTAAAAGTAATTGGAAAGTGATTGGAACCAACTCGAACATGAGCAGATAAAGAACAGAAATACTGACTGTACAAATCATCAGAAATAAGAGTTCGGTCAAGGCGCACTTGAATAAGGTCATTACCATTTCTTCTATTTGTCCATGTGAAATTACAACCCTGTATCTCCAAATCATTAAGAGCTAGAGAATAAATAAAATCCATGAGGGCCATCCTACTTTCCAGCTAAGGCGGGCTGCCTCCAAATTTTTCCTCCTCTTTTAAGGGCATATTGAAATGCCCCATTACCATCCAACTTAGATTTTTGAAACTTTCCCTAGCCTGTTTTATCCTTTTCCAAAAAGAGTTTCTAGCCTTTAAGGTATTAGGAGCATAAATGTTTGTGAGAACCCATGAAAAACCATCTTTAAGATGCTCAAATTTAATACAAGAAAAATTACCTTCTTGAATAATGACCTGGCCTTTAACAGTGTTAAGATTCCAGATGGTTGCAATGCCTCAAGAAGCACCCTTAGAACTTCCCCCACTAATTTTACTATTTTTAAAAAACTTCAAAGATTCAACTTTTTCTCTACTCATTTTGGTTTCTTGAATAAGAAAAATGTCAGGATTGCTATCTCTTATCATATTCCTAATAATATCATGTTTATGGGGATTGTTTAGACCCCTTAAGTTCCAAGAGACTATCTTCATAGTTACTTACCAATTCCCAGCTCCTTGAGAGTTTTCTGAGTTCCATCTGCTATGTTCTTGCTAGCCTCCATGTCTCTAACTTTGTGATTAGAGGGTCGCCCTGGGGAAGAGGAGACATATCCCACATCAACTTGAGCTATTCTACTAGATTTCCTAATCAAGGATGTCAAGGGTGTTGTTGCTTTCTTACTCCTGTGTTAGGCTGCTTCCATTCCATTTCTGACATAGGAGCCACTTCCGGATTGGTTAGGGTTTTGGAAATTTCATCTTCATTACCCCATTTAGGAGTTCTAGACTTAGTTGAAATAATGTTTTCTATTCTTGAATGCTGATCCGAATCTGAAAGACTCAATCCCGAAATTGCACACTTTTGGGCTTCTTGTATTTCATAACTAGGTATGGCTATAGAAGAGTCTGTCCTTTCAACTTGTGGATTTGGGATCTCACCTTCCTCCGGTTGATAGTCTCTAGCTTCTACTGCCTTATTTTCATATGTGTCATCCACCACTTCATCTTTTTCTTTTGGAGGATCATTCTGATAAATCAAATCCCTTTTCTGTATAATTTTTATGGGGCTAGCTTTGGTTGTTTCATTCCTATCTGCCTCCTGAACCGTGGGACTTAAGATAGATTTTGAAGCTTCCTTCTGTTCCCCCAAAGGAGAAAAGCGATTTGAATTTTTTTCCTTATTTTCTATGTTTTTAACTTGCCACACCCTTTTCTCTGGCATATTCTGGCTTTCAATCCGAGGTTTTAACTGATTAGGCTCCGCCTTTTGCTTTTTTGGGCAAGATTTTGCCCAATGACCTACCTTTTTACAATGGAAACAAGCAAAAGGAATAGTTTCATATTCTATATGTTGCTTCCAGGTTCCTAGTTTTGAAACTAGATCAATCTATTCTGACATATCTGCCTCAGGGGCTACTCCAACATAGAACCTTGCATGGGTGAATCTTCTTTTTGAAGCAGTGACTAGGTCAATAGAGAGCAGCTCACCCAAAGAGCTTGCTATTCCAGAGAAGATGCTTTCTGCCCAATACTCGAGAGGCAATCTTGGGAGTTTTATCCAAACTAGAACCTGTTCCAGAATATAATCATTCATATTTAATTTCAGATGCCATTTTCTTAGGACCAGGGTTGTCCTTCCCACCATCCAAGGACTCCCGCACAAGATCTTAACCTTATCTTCTTCACATGAAAAAGAGAAAGATAGAAGACCTTTGGGTAGAGACGAGACCTCTACATCTCCTTTAAGTGCCCATTTTTGATTAACAAAGGCCCTAACAACTTCAATGTTTGGGCATGGACCCATAAATTTCCCTACCAAGGAGTTTGACATACTGTTGATATTATGGTCCAGAACCTAGTCAGGGATGGAGATAGAAAACTTACCACTAGAAGGGTCAGAAATGTTCTTAACAGGAGGAAGGGAGGATTTACTAGTTGGTCTAGATCCAAAAATGGAAGACCATTTTTTCCCCTCCCTCCTGTTATCCACAAAGTAAACTAGTGGCATAGACCCCCCATTGGACCCTACCCCTAGATGCGTAGAAGAATCCGCTGTCATGGCAAACAGAGTACCATCGGACTGTGAGTCAGCAACTGAAACTAGAAGGTCTGAGGGCTTGTCCTTATCATCAATAGGACCAGCACCATTGATCTGGCCGCTCTCACCATTGGAACCAGGGTTCCCACCTTGATGGAAATTTGAAATTTGAGCTCCCGCTCCTCCCGCTCCTCCCATTTTTTACTAAGTTGTCAGAACTTGGTATTACTGGAGTATATGTTACCAAGGTTGAATCTGTTGTTTTTATGGAAGATTAAGTTTGTATGATTCACCCCCCCTCTCATCTTATTAGCTTGGCATCTGTACTTAACATTAAGTATCAAAACTATCAATTGGTATCAAAGCTTTAGACTCCAGAAGAAAAATTTTAAAGGCACTTGAGGAAAAGATCTAAAGATGTATAAGAGGGATGCATCGAAGTTAAACAAGTCAAGTTTCTCTACATGGCAGAAAAGGATGAAGCTGCATCTATCAAGAGTTGGAGAATATGTTGTATATTATCTGGAGAATGACTTCATTACACCGAGAACCTATCCACTGACAATGGAAGAGATAAAGGCAAAGCAAGAACATATCCAAGCAATGATTGAAATAACATCTACATTGACCAACTCGGAGTTTAATGATCTAGAAGGCTGCAATGATGCAAAGGCAATGTGGGACAAGCTCATATCTGTGTATGGCGGTGATGAACATGTTCAAAGAGAAAAAGTGGACAGTCTAAGAGGAAAACTTGAATCTATGAGGATGAATGAAGGTGAGAACATAACCTAGTACAGTACAAGACTAAAGGAGATTGTCAGTCAAATCAAAGGAGCAAGTGGAACTATTGAAGAAAAGGATATAACAAGTGAGTTGTTAAGAACCCTTCTACCAGCTTATGCAATCCCAGTCTCTACAATCAATGAATTGAGGTATGTACCCAATATGCCAATTTCTTTGGATGCTACTATTGGTAAGCTACATGCATTTGAGTTAAGTAATTTTGATAATAGTGGGTCTTCGGTAAATAAAGTTGAATCTACATTTAGTTCTTTTCATATTGGTGAATTTGATGATTACAATGATAGAATGAGTAAGTACACTAAACGGGATCACAGTGGAGCAAGTGAAAGATTTCGCAAGAACATGGAAGAAGTACATAAACTATATGAGGAAATCAGAAAGCAAGAAGAATTTGAAGCACTATTGGCCAGAAAGTTACCGAGAGGCAAAGGTAAGTATAAAGGAAAACTACCTTTGAAATGTTTCAATTGTGATAAGATAGGACATATGGCTTCTAACTGTCTTGACAAAGAATCTACTGAAAAGAGAGATTACCGAGATGACAGACAGAAAGATAATCATTACAAAGGACACCGAGATTTCAGGAGAAGAGATAGAAAGTCATGCCTAATAGCTGATGAGGAATCCAATGATGATAAATCAGATGAAACTGATATAGAGGAAGTAGTTTATGTGGCTATCAAAGATGGATCAGATGAAGAAAGGTATGAAGAAAAAGCCCTAATATCTCACATTAATACTAATAATTCTTGGATCATAGATAGTGGATGTTCACATCACATGACAGGTGATAAACACAAGTTTGTTATGTTAGAAGATTATGATGGAGGCTACGTAAGATTTGGTAATGATACACCATGTCCGGTAAAAGGTAAAGGATCTATAACACTTCTTGACAATGCAAAATGCAATGATGTTTATTGGGTTGAAGGTTTGAAATACAATTTGTTGAGTGTAGCACAACTAAACAACATAGGTTACTGAATAGAATTTCAGAAGGAATTGCCAAAGTTCATGACAAGCATGGAAAGTTAGCTGCTACCAGGACACAAACAAAATGTAACACATTTCACCTTGACTCAACTCAGAAAAAGTGTTTGTATGCAAAGATAGATGATACCTGGTTATGGCATAAAAGGTTTTGTCATGTAAATTTTGATAATCTGATCAAAAGAAGCAAGAAGCACCAAGAAAGAGGTCTACCGAGTTTGGAAAAACCTGAGAATGCTATGTGTTGAGGATGCCAGATGGGTAAAATGACAAGTTCAAGCTTTACAAGTAAGTTCTACACTTCTAAGGGAATTTTAGATCTTGTGCACAGTGATCTTTGTGGTCCTATGAAAGTTCAAAGTTACTATGGTGATAAATATTTCATATTATTTGTGGATGATTACTCAAGGATGATGTCAGTTATGTTTTTAAAAGAAAAATCAGAATCTTTTCAAATGTTTAAACGGTACAAGGCAAGAGTTGAAAATGAAATAGGAAGAAAACTGAAATGTCTTAGATCAGATAGAGGAGGAGAGTTCACATTTGATGAGTTCAACTTATTCTGCAATGATCATGGTATAAAAAGACAAGTCTCTACATCGAGAACTCCACAACAAAATGGAATTGCTGAGAGAAGAAATAGATCTATTGTAGATTGTGCCAGAACCCTGATGATTGAAAAGAAAGTGTCACAAACATTTTGGAGAGAAGCAATAAGAACAACAGTTTACACCCTGAACTGAGTACAACTGAAGAAAGGAACTTTGAAGACACCATATGAAATCTGGTATGACAAGAAACCTAATGTAAGTTATTTTAAAATCTTTGGAAGTAGATGCTATGTTCACAAAGATGATAGAAATGGAAAGTTTGATCAGAAAAGTGAAGAAGGAACATTTCTAGGTTATTCTTCTAGAAGCAAAGCATTTAAATGTCTGATCAAATCATCTAACAAAATAGTAGAAAGTGTAAATGTGAAAATTGATGAATTTGTAGAAAGAAATGATGAAGTAAATTCCAAGGAACCAGAAGATTATGATGAATTTGTCTATGTTCAACTGACAAGTCTTACCGAGAAAACTGTTGAAGGAAATGAAGAGAATATTCAATTACCTAATGATGAAGAATATCATACAGAGCCTACCGAGCCTGTATTAGCCAAGTATGTCAGAAGACATCATACATCAAGTTAGATTATAGGAGATAAGAGTGATCCAGTGATGACAAGGAACAAACTGAGATAGAACACATGTCTGATATCTGAATTTCAGCCGAGGATAGTGAAAGAGGCATTTAATAGTGAAGATTGGATAAATGCTATGATAGAGGAGATTGATCAAATCAAGAAGATTGACACATGGACACTAGTCCCAAGACCAAAGGACAAAAATGTAATTGGTATAAAGTGGATTTCTAGAAACATGCTGAATGAAAAAGGTGAGGTCATTCAAAATAAAGCAAGACTAGTTTGCAAAGGTTATGCCCAAAAAGAAGGAATTGCTTATGGTGAGACTTTTGCATCTATGGCAAGACTTGAAGGAGTAAGAACATTGTTGGCATATGCTGCTTACAAGAATTTCAAGGTATATCAAATGGATGTGAAATCTGCATTTCTGAATGGTATATTAGAGGAAGAAGTTTTTATTGAACAACCTAAAGGATTTGTTGAAGACAAGAATAATGATCAGGTATGTAAATTGAACAAAGCTTTATGTGGTTTGAAACAAGCACCTAGAGCATGGTATGAAAGATTGCACTCCTATTTAATCAAGATTGGTTTTATAAGGACAAGTGAAAACAACAATATGTACATGAAGAATGATGAAAACGGAATACTGATCTCAACCATATTTGTTGATGATATTATCTTTTGTGGAAATGACTCTCTATGCAAGAAATTTGGAAATGAAATGAGCAAAGAATTTTAGATGTCATTAATCGGTGAGATAAAGTATTTTATAAGTTTACAAATACTACAAATGAAAAATGAGATTTTCATTACTCAATCCAAATACATAAAGGAAATCTTGAAGAAATTTGGAATGGAGGATTCAAAACCAGTAACTACTCCTATGACTACCAACTGTAAATTATCAAAGAATGATGAATCTGCATCTATTGATGAGACACTTTACCGATCCCTGATTGGAAAGCTACAATATGTTGTTCACTATAGGCCAGATATAGCACATGCAGTAGGTATAGTTACAAGATTCTTTGCAGATCCCAAGGAAACACATATGACAGCAATCAACAGAATTTTCAGATACTTGAAAGGCACTGAAGATTATGGCTTAGCATATCAGAAAGGAAATGTTTTTGATTTAAAAGTTTATACTGATGCTGATTGGGTAGGCAACATTGATGATAGGTAAAGCACAAGTGGAGGAGATTTCTTTTTAGGAGAAAGACTAGTGAGTTGGCTTACCAAGAAACAAGGATGTGTTTCACAGTCAACAGCAGAAGTTGAATATGTTGTTGCAGCATTGAATTGTACCAATATAGCATGGATCAAACAACTATTGGAAGGTATAAATGAGTAAGTTACCGAGCCAGTAACTATATTCTATGACAATACTAGTGCCATTAGCATTTCAAAGAATCCTATTATGCACTCTAAGACAAAGCACATCTCTATCAAATATCATTATCTTAGAGAAAAAGATCAAGAGAAGAAAGTGGTGTTGGAGTATGTTAGCACAAAGGAACAAATAGCAGATATCTTCACCAAGCCACTGCCAAGGGACACTTTTTAGTATCTCAATAGTAAGTTAGGGGTCCTACCCCTATCTTCCATTCACTAACCAAGTTCAGTGAAAGCATCAATTCGATGACTCTACAGAATATCTTTTAGGAGTTGATACTAATTTACACACTTTAGGATGTTTTCTAAATGTGTGCAGGAAACAATAACGGGGAACAGGAATTGAAGACAAAATGCTCTGACTGAGACTAAGTTGACACACAACAACAAGAAATCACTTCATACAGGAAGAAAATATGTTTTAGTTCTTTACTTTTTGGCATTGTTGTCAAAGGGGGAGAAGACTGAAGAAAAGGGGTGAAGACTAATGTATGGGGTAGAAGACTAATGACAGGGGGAGAGCATTTTAGAATATTAGAATAGCAATCTGAATCAATTAGGTCAAATCAATTGGTTTTTCCATCAATGCCAAAGGGGGAGATTGTTGGCATTTCAATAAGGATATTGAGAAGGTTGTTGATGATTATGGATATAACTGATTAAGGATGTTTACCATCTTAATATTATTATTTTTTCATTGATGTCAAGAAATTGATTTTCTAATTCAGTATGATGTTGCCATATCTTAAGAAGTATGATTTCATGAGTATAAAGATGTCGGTAAAAGACATAGAAAGAATGTGATGAATAAGGGGAGGAATAAGTTATTCAATGGGAAACTATTATCGAGTTAGACAATGATGAGATCATGATGTTTTGATCATTTTGATATCCTACATATGTTGTTGATTGTAAGGTTGATACTATACTATGTTACCAAGCAAAGAACCTAGTCGGTAAACCCTAAGGAACCTAGTCGGTAAACCCTAAGGTTATCGCTATCGGTTAATGAAGGCAGAATGTCTACCAAGTGAAGTTTAGTATTTACCGAGTTGCAACCGAGTAATAAAAGAATGCATTGAATGAATATAAGCATTATTTAATGAAGGAAGCTAATGAGATGGTTATGATTAAATGATTGGTATGCCATGAATGAAGTTTGTTAAAGAATCTATGGCAAAGGAAAATTGGCAGGAAGATCTACAACTCAGATTGAACTGCAATACCCTAGCACAAGTTCCAAGAAATGTATGCAAGTTCCAAGGCGGGGTAAAATGTTTTCAGATCGAAGGATACATTGAACCTAGTCATGTTTGAAGATCTGATGGCTATGATTGATCATGGGAAATGTGATCAAGGAGATTAAGCGGTTGGCAAATTGCTTATAAATAATGAACTGTTGATAAACAATGTATGCAGGCAAGTGTATGCACATGGATGCTACATAGTGATTACCGAGCATAGAAGCTTGAAGACCTGTTTTGAATAACAGAGTATAGAGCCCAGTAGATGGACAAGATAAGTCCTATTGTATTGAGCAAATAAGAATATGCTTTAGCATTTTAGATGTGAAGTTGCGGATAGATTTTTATTACTGTTATTTTGTAAAGTGACAGAAAATCTCTTAACCGAGTGGACTTAACAGTCTTATTTTTAAAACCCTCTAGCAAGGTGACATTCTGATTGAGTGTTTGAAATCCTTTAACAAGGTCACTTCTAACAAGGTGAACATCCTAACAAATCTGAGGGAAATCCCTTAACCAGGTCATATTTAGCAATGTGTTTGTAATCTTTAACACGATTTGCTTTTAACCGAGCATACTCTAGAGGAGTATATTTCTTAGTGGGTCCAAAATCCCATAGTGGTTTTTCCCTATTTGGGTTTCCACATTAAATTTGGTGTTATGAGTTTTATGATGTTTATATGCTTTTGAGTTTGTATGTTTAGTAGTTTTAGTTATATTACTGAAGTATATGTTACCGAGGTTGAATCTGTTGTTTTTATGGAAGATTAAGTTTGTATTATTCAGCCCCCCCCCTCTCATCTTATTAGCTTGGCATCTATACTTAACATTAAGTATCAAAACTATCATTTAGTTCATTCCCCACTTCACTGGTGAGTTCTTCCTCCACCCATCCAATTTGAGACTGTTTCTCCTGATCCGGGTCATTGGACTCCAAGGCTTTTATAGGCTTATCCAATTTTTTCCAAACCTTAGTTTGGAGGTAGGGTTTACCCTCGATACTTGGACATTTTTTAGCCCAATGTCCAACTTTTTTAAAATGAAAACAAGCAAAGGGGATAGTTTCAAAAACAATATTCTACTTCCACTTCCCCAGTTTAGATTATATCTCTATTTCTTCTGGCATATTCGTGTCAGGTCCAACTCCAACACAAATCGTAGCATAAATCAGCCTTCTTCTTGATGTCATGATTTGGTCAATAGCGATAAACTCCCCGAAGGTATTGGCTATTCCTGGAAAAACATCTTCCTCCCATAATTCCATTGGAAGCCTAGGGAGCTTGACCCACATTGGGACTTAGATCAATAAATTCTTCCCTTTTGCCACATTAGGGTGCCACTTGTGGATGTACATGATGTATTTGCCTATTTCCCAAGACCCACTGATTCTTCTATCCTCATCGCAAGAAAAAGAAAAGGATAGATAGCCTTTGTTCATTGCTACCACCTCAACCTAACCTTTCAAGAGCCACTTTCTTTTGACAAATCCATGAACTATTTCTATATTAGGTCTAGACCCAAAAAAATCCAAAAAAATTACCGATCAATGTATTTTCCATTCTAGCAATGTTTTGATCTATGATTTGATCTAGAACAATGATAGAAAACTTGCCCTTAGACACATTCGAGGTGTTTTTAATAGGAGGCGATGAGGACTTACCTTTAGGTTTAACCCCGAATATAGAGGTCCACTTATGTGTCTGTCCATTGAAATTGGGTCCCCCCTTAACATCCGTTGATGAAAGATCCTTTTCTAGATAATCTTTTCCCTCCACCGTGTTCTTCGAACCCCTAGTTGCTTGCTGTCCTTGGGGTCCTTCTGAGTTGCCGTCTTCTATTTTTGAAGTTTGAACCTGCCCTTTCCCACTCTCATCTGCTAGCCTCTCTTCACGTGGTGTTGGTCCTTCCCCTGGGTCCCCCAAATCTAAGGGATCATCGGGATCCTTAGTATCTGAACCCCCTCCATTTGCAGGAATCTCTGAGTCATCTGCCTCATGTTGTCCTAACACCGATCCAGAACTCCCACTCAAATTAAGATGTTCTTTTTTGCTAAGCCTCTCTCAATGAATTCCTTAAAAGTGGACAAACAAGCTTTCCTCAAGTCATAACCAATATATCTGTTGACATTATGTGTAAACATCTCTACCACTTGTTTTTGTGGACTTTTGCAAGAGCATCTACTGGCTAAATTCCTCTATCTTTGAAAGAATGATGAAAATGACTCCCCATATTTATGTTTGGTATTGCACAAAGTAGAAACTGATATATTTGTCTCTATGTTATATGATAAATGTTGGATAAATGCCTCTGCTAAGTCACCCCATGACTTAATTCCAAGTGGAAGTTGGTAGAACCATTCCATAGCTTGTTCACCTAAGCTTTGTGGAAACAATCTCATCAAGTATGTTTCTTCTGTTGGTTTTGGTGTATTAATGTCCTCCATATTCTTTTGTAAGTCCTTCATCTGTTGTTCCAAATTGTTTTTGGGTTGATATTAACTTCTTGGACCATATCCCATGCCTGAGCCACCACGTGGAGGATGAGGATATTGCATGTATGAATCGTATTGATCGTAAACATGCTCATATGGAGGGGGTCTATAATGATGATGTGTGTAGGGACCTTTTGATATAGAGCCATAATGAGAATTGGAATGTCTGTTTATACCATGTTCTATAGGCATATCATGAGTTTGCTTTTGTGTATTGCCCCCAAATTTGACATGGGGTTTTCTTGTGTCCAAATTTTGAGCATGCCTCTGGGTATCCAAGTGCTTTTCATGTTCACCTATTGTTTTGTTGTCTGTGGTTTGTCTCTTAGTAATGCTATGACCTATCCAAGGATATGAGGACACCATGAGTCTAGTATGAACTGGGGCATTCCTTGTTTGCAAGTATATTTGTTCACCTAAGATTTGTGGAAACAATATCATCAAGTATGCTTCTTCTATTGGTTTTGGTGTATTGATGTCCTCCATCTTCTTTTGTAAGTCCTTGATCTATTCTTCCAAAAATTTTTTGGGTCGACATTGACTTCTTGGACCATATCCCATGCCTGAGCCACCACATGGAGGATGAGGATAATGAATGTATGAATGGTATTGATCATAAACACATTCATATGGAGGGGGTCTATAATGATGATGTGTGTAGGGAACTTCTGATATAGGGCCATAACAAGGATTGGAATGTCTATTTATACCATGTTCTATAGGCATATCATGAGTTTGCTTCTATGTATTGCCCCTAAATTTGAACGAGGTTTTCTTGTGTCCAAATTTTGAGCATGCCTCTGGGTATCCAAGTGCTTTTGATGTTCACCTATCGTTTTGTTGTTTGTGGATTGTCTCTTAGTAATTCTATGACCTATCTAAGGATATGAGGACACAGTGAGTCTAGTATTAACTGGGGCATTCCTTGGTTGCAACTATCTGATCTCCATACAAACAGGTACAATGACTTTCTGGGTCAAACCTATATTTGGATTCTCATAACCTATTTTCCATAATAAATCTCAATGATGATAAAGCACGAGAATCTCTATCCTATTCTAGGGCCTCTGCTTGAGTGTATCTTCTTGAGTAGTTTCCTGATTGGCAACGTATGTCCTATCACAGAATTGTCAATCCCAACCCTATTTTTTATCCTTGTCTTCCCTAGAGGACCTATTTGAGTGTATCCTCTCAACAACTTATCCAATCAACATCATATGTTTATCACGGAACTATTGATTTGACCTTGAAGACGTAAACACACTTTAAACATACACAAATGTGCCTTCCCTGCACACACACACCTAAAACACACAGACATGACTCTATCTTGCATAAGCACACCTTGTCAATATAGACACGCTTGCATCTGGCACAAACATCTTTGAAATCATAGATGCATTTAAACTAGAAACAGACGCGCCTATCCTTCCCAAACGTGCCTGGCACCAACATATGCACCTTAAAGTTTTTTTCCCCCAACTTGAAATTTTCTATCCCTACCTAACATGCATTTATGCCAACAATTAATACACCAAAGTACAAGGAGGTTTTTTGGTACTCACTAGCTCTCCTGCATTTGCTAGCCTCTGATATCGGCAAACACGGTTGAATCTGTGCACCAATGTCATCTTTCCTGACTTCTCTTCTCTTTACTCTCTTTTCACTTTGATCTCTTAGGTATGTGGATGCCAATGAGGATGTTTTCCCTCGTAGTCTATCTTATAGGCTACCCTAGGCCTAGTCTCTTGCATTAGTCTTCTTTATCTCATGACTATGTCACTCTATCTTATCTTGTCAGTCCTTTCTAGCCTTTCTTTATTATCGAGAGATTGTCTGTGATCTTTTCAAACATATTCATCCAATCTCTCGAGGGGGCATATCATTCTCGTCATGGGGCAACTTTGTATTAGTTTATCATATCTTCTTTTAGCCAACATGACAAGATACATTGTCTCAAAGAGGGGCAAAATGAAGACACCTAAAATTGTCATGTCTTATTAAATAAATATTTTTATTTATTTAATTATTTTATCCTAAGTCTTATATTAATTAAATAAATATTTATTTAATTAATTAATTCATTAAATAAATATTTATTTAATTAATTCATTCATTAAATAAATATTTAATTAATTAATTAATTCATTAATCATCTTCTAAGCCTTTTTCCACATTTAAATAAATAATTTTATTTATTTAAATTATCTTTTTCCTAAATTAAATAAATATTTTATTTATTTAATTGATCCCACTTCCTCTATTAATTAAATAAATATTTATTTATTTATTTAATTCATTAGACTTTTCTACCCATGACATATGTCATTCATCTCTTAATTCCTACACTAACTACCCCCTTTATTATTTAATTATTTCTTCTACCTGCCCTTTAATCCTAGCCGACCATTTATCTTTACACCTCTTAATCTTATCCCTCCATTTCCTATAGTGTCATCTATATAAGAGGATACTCCCCTCCATTATCAACCCTAATCATTATATTCATCTAGGGAGCATTCTAATCAATCTTATGCAATCAAGCTATCAGCCACATTTCCATTCTTTGTTGAGCTCTTGTGCACACATAAAATCTAAGAGCAAATATATCAAGCAAGATTAATGGAGATAGGAAGAATGTAGATTCAAACCCTAGTGGACATGTGATGGTATAATCTTTTTTATTTTGTTGGTTTGAATTGTCTTAGATAATCTTCATATGTTATGGTGGATCTTTGTTGTTGTTAGGCTAGGGTTTTGTGGTTGAATTCATTTATTATTTCAATATTATTGTTTCCATTATCCACTTTTCACCATACACATTTTGCACAACCATTGGAGGGAGAGATAGGAGACAGGCATCGAGTGGTGGGGTCATGGGTCCTCCACCACCCACTAGATAGAGGGGCCATGAGAGATTATTCTGGGGTGGTGATTTCCAGGGCTCAGACTCCGTCGAGGTCGGTTGGCTCCGAGGGAGGGAGTTTATCATAGTCTTAAATGGATCCCTAAGTATCAGTTTTTGTACCATTTTTGTATGATGATGTAAATACCTTCGAGTGATTGTAGCCATATGATTTTGACATCATTGAATCATGACACTTATGATTTTTTAGATATATATATGAGATGATTCATCCTTTTGAGAGCTATATGCATATGCACCTATGTGATGTTGCTTCTATGTGATGCATGTTTGTATGTGTTAATAAAATTTATGATTCTATGATGTATGAATGCATATAAGATACATGTATCTACGATGTTTAATTATGATAGGAATGTAGATATATATATACATGATGAAATGCGATATTTTTGGTTCTTTTATGTTTTATATGTTATACAAATGTGAATGTATGAAATGTAGATAAATATGATAATGCAAATAATTATTTACATGATGAGAATATAAAATGTGCTCACATGTGTTGTGTTATTATTTTGGCATTTTATGTTTTATATGAGAATGCATATACTAACTAATGATATATGTAAAATGCACTGCGATTGTGATATCTATATGTATGTATGAAACACTAATATGTGGTAATGCAGGTGCAATCTACATGAAATGCAAAAAGTTTTGGCGTGTCATTTTACTCAGTCATGTGATAGCGGGCTACACGAAATCTGGAAGGATGATGGAGGTCAATCATGAAAGGGGGATGGAAGATAGAAGATATGGAAGTGAAAAATATTCTTATGCTTTATCATCATTCATCTTTATTATGGCAAATAGGTTATGACAATTGAGGTATAGGTTTGACCCAGAAAGTCATTGTACCCGTTTGCATGGAGATCAAATAGTCACAAACAAGGAATGCCCCAGTTCATACTAGACTCATAGTGTCCTCATATCCTTGGACAAGTCATACATTACTAAGAGACAATCCATAGACAACAAAAAAATAGGTGAACATATCCCATCCTCACCTTTCTAGTCAAAGACATCCTGGAGATAGAACCTCTAGTCAGAGACATCCCAAAAAAGCTAAAAGACATGTGACCAAAAGACAAAGTCAAAAGAGAACCAAGACTCAAGACCAACATCCACTACAGTCCTCAAGTTTAGTGTCTCTTGTCACTTGTATAAGTCTATTTGATTTTGGTCACAATGTTTACTTTCATAAAAGGGATAGATAGTACTAAACCATAATGTTGTCTGAGTCTGTTGAAAGATTTGATTTGTTGAAGCCCATTGCTGCTATTTACATCTCATCTGAGATTGATCAAAATGGACAAGACAAAACTTTATTGCAGATCCGTGATGTAAGTGTTTATCTATTATGGATTGGGTGCAGATAGACTAAAGAAAACTAGAAGAAACTCTACTCCTCGGAATGTGTGATGCTCTTAGTTCCACACCCATCACTAGACTTAGGATTTGCCCTAGCCACAAATAGTAGTTGATTTATTATGGATGAAAAGGGGTGAAAATGAATTATTATTATGAATGGCTAACCAAT
This sequence comes from Cryptomeria japonica, assembly GCF_030272615.1. Classification (NCBI taxonomy): domain Eukaryota; kingdom Viridiplantae; phylum Streptophyta; class Pinopsida; order Cupressales; family Cupressaceae; genus Cryptomeria; species Cryptomeria japonica. The sequence goes on along the minus strand of NC_081406.1, from coordinate 465,186,029 downwards.
CTAAGATAGATCAATAACAAGCCATGATGGGAATGGGTAAGTTTATTATGGATGGATAGGGGTGAAAAGAATGGATTATTATGAATGGCTAACCAATCTTAGGTAGATCAATAACAAGTCATGATGGGAATGGGTAAGTTTATTATGGATGGATAGGTTGTGAGTGTATGCAAAGTGAAGGGATTCATTTGAATCCTAAAGGAGGGAGGAGCAATGTCTCTACACATGGTGTCAGTAACCCGGTTTTCACCATGGTACTTGCCTAGGGCGCCACTGAAGTGGTTTTCACCATTGGACAAATTTATTTCTTTATCTTGTTTGGATTTTTTTTTGTGTCATAAGGCACCTATTTGCTAGGTTTTCACCAAGTAACGATTTTTTATTTTTTATGATTTTTTTGTATTTTTTATCATTTTTTAATTTTTTTGTATTTTTGATATTTTTTTATTTTTTTTGTATTGTTCATATTTTTTTTTATTTTTTTTGTATTTTTGATGTTTTTGGTTTTTTTTGTATCTTTGAATTGGGATACTCTGAAGAGCTATGTGTAAAACCTCTGAAGATGCATGTTGTTGATCAGATCTTCCAAAGGTTCTCCATCTAGGGTCAAAAGTTGATATGCACCTAATCTGTAGACTATTGTGATGACATACTGACCAAGCCAATTGGGTTCAAATTTTCCTTTCTTCTCTCGGTCCTATTGATTTCTTGGATTCTACTTGAGAACTAAGTCACCTACCTCAAATGTGTGATGCTTTACCTTATGATTGTAACTGCATTGTTCCTTAACTAAATGATGTGTAGCTCGAGTGACTATCTTCTTTTATAAAGTAATTGAGAGAATTACTAGTGTGTGGACTACACAAGCCCATATCTGTGTCACCTAAAGAATTTTGGGCATCCCTGACAACAAATTCCTTCGAGGAAGTTCCATTAAAGGTCTATTGACATGATGTATTGCCAAAAGGGAATGGATGTGTGGAGCAAGTGGATGAGTTATGAAGGCTTATGATTGCGAAAAGAAGTGAAAGTAGGATGGCATGATGGAGACTTAGGATCAACAAGTATTCTTTTTGACTTGAAATTGTAGAAATTTCGCCCCTAGTTATTTTGATATTAGAGGAGATCATCTCTTGCTCTTTTTCTTACATAGGATTTTTATCCTTGACCTTGAGTTTTGTAGAGTCCAATAGCTTTTAATTTTGATTTGGACTAGAGGACTTTCCTTTATTTTTGAATTTTAGATTTTTCTTTTCATAACTTCATTTTTGATCCTCAATGAGTATGGGCTTTTGTGATTGTTGTTGATCCAACACTGGGAGATAAGTGGAAATGGAATGAATAGATGAAATGGTAAAGCTATGTGAGTTATCAAGAGGGATGATGATACACTCAATAGATTCCTCATTGGAACCACTCTTAGGACTATTGATATCAAGAGCTTCTTGCACCACTAGAGGAGATTTGCATTCAGACTTAGTAGTCACAATGCTAGGTGGCTCACACCCAATTCCTTGGCACTGCAAATTGTTTGTAGGTTTTTCATGTCAACCAAATACCTTAGGAAACAATGGGAGTTGATCAACATGAAAGATATACTCACCAAATCCCACATCTTTAATCTTGAACTTTTCTTTGAGCTTTGTTTGTTTGGATGTTGAAGCTATCAAGGATTTTGGATCCACATATGTTGATGAAGGAATAGCCTCTCGATTGACTGGTATTGTTATTTTTGATCTATGTCGCAAGTTTCACAGGTTGTTGCAATATATGAACATATTCAGGCCGCCTTTGACGATCACTTCAACTCCATTGTATGGGAATTTGATACATTAATAATATGTTGAGGGAACAGCTCTCATTTTGTGAATCCATGGGCATCCCAAGATTGTATTGTATGTGAGATCTAGATCAAGGACTTGACAAACCACATCCTTAGTTACTGGCCCAACTCTGAGAGATAAAGTGACTATGCCTTTAGATGAATGCTCTTCATCATCATATGCCTTGATGGTAATTTAGCTTGTAGCATTCACAACTTTATCTGAGTATTCCAATTGTGTTATTGTGTTCAAAGTATATATATTGAGATCAAATCCCCTATCTATCAGGACTCGTTTGATGCATTTTTTATAGATAAAGGCTTCAATATGTAGAGGTGCATTATGAGGCTAGGTTACAAATGCCTCATCGGATTCTGTAAATGTGAGGGTATGTGGAATGAAAAGGTATCCTACCATGGCTTGAAACTAGTCAATGTTCAGATCAGTGGGTACATAAGTTTCTCTTAGGACTTTGTCAAGTATGGATTTATGCAAAGGAGAGATAAGCGCAGGTGTCTTCTTAAACTATTCTACTAGGTTGTACTTAGGTTTGGCCGAAGACAAAGTGGTGGTTTTAGCTGGAGCACCTTGCAGGGTGACCTTACCTTGATGAGTTGTGACATTACATTCAGAGGTGGATTCAGAAGAAGGTATAATTCCTTTTAGGACAACTTTGGTTCTTTGGGTAGAACTTCCAGGTGTTTTGTCTTTTACGATAATAGTAGAAACATGGTTGTCCATTGAAATGTTGTTAACAGTTGAATCATAGTCATAGGACAGTTTGGTATAGTTGGCTTGATTATCTGTGGCTTTGGCTTTTCCCTTGTCATGTTTAGGGAATGGTTCCTTAAACATTTCATGTTCTTGATTGGATGTATGTGCATTAATCTCAATGTCACCTCTATAAATAAGATCCTTTATAATTTTCTTCAAGCGATGGCAATTTCCTGTTTTATGTCCCTTTCTCTTGTTATATTCCAAGTAATCATCGTCATTCCACCAATTTGGTTTGAATTTTGGCTCATATAGAGGATTGTCTGGAATTTTTATTAGCTTGTTTGCTACTAGATTCCTAAAAGCTAACTCAAGTGGTTCTCCCAATGGGGTATATTTCCTTCATGGTTTTGAAGTTCCTTGTGTATTTATTTGGTTGTTTGTAGAAGAACTTGGTCCTAAAAGAGTGGTTTTTGGTCTCACCATGTTAGCATCAACAATGCCATCATTTATTGTGTTCTTTTTCTTGTTCCAAAATCATGGCTTGTATTTTCCTTTAAAATCTTCTTTATTTTTAAAAAATATCTTGATGATACCTTTCTCAATTAAGACCTTCTCAGTTGCTAAGCCTCTCTCAACAACTTCCTTAAAAGTGCACAAACAAGCTTTCCTCAAGTCATAACCACTTTCTCTATTGACATTTTGTGTAAACATCTCTACCAATTATTTTTGTGGAATTTCACAAGAGCATTTGCTGGCTAAATTCCTCCATCTTTGTAAGAATGATAAAAGGACTCCCCAACTTTGTGTTTGGTATTACAAAAAGTGGCAACTGATATATCTATCTCTATGTTATATGAGAAATGTTGGATAAATGCCTCTGCTAAGTCACCCCATGAATTAATTCTAGGTGGAAGTTGGGAGAACCATTCCATAGATTGTTCACCTAAGCTTTGTGGAAACAATCTCATCAAGTATGTTTCTTCTGCTACTACCTCAATGCAAGCTGTGAAAAATTGTCTTATATGTGCCTTAGGGTCCCCTTTGCCTCTGTAATTTTCAAAGTTTGGTGTTACAAACTGTGTAGGAAATGGAAGCATTGGAATTTTTGTATCAAATGGATAAGGACATATATCTCTCATTGTGTAAGTTGGTTTAGGTGTATTGATGTCCTCCATCTTCTTTTGTAAGTCCTTGATCTATTGTTCCAAATTGTTTTTGGGTGGAGTCTGAATTCTTGGACCATATCCCATGTCTGATCCACTGGGTGGAGGAGGAGGATAATGCATGTATGGATGGTATTGATCATAAACATGTTCATATGGAGGGGGTCTATAATGATAATAAATGTAGGGACCACCCAATATAGGGTCATAAGGCATATCATGATTTTTCTCTTGTGTATTGCCCCCAAATTTGACATGGGGTTTTCTTGTATCCAAATTTTGAGCATTCCTCTGGGTATCCAAGTTATTTGTGTTTGGTCCTTAGTATTGGTGTGTGGTTGGATGTATTTATCCACATAAGATTTCCATAAGGGTCTGCGTAGACAAAATTGTTCATGAGATGTTCTTTCTTGAGTATGATAAGCTTGACCATGTGTATTTGAAATCTCGTATTTTTAAAATAAGGATGATGGTGACTCAGGCACGAGACATGATATTCTATTACCTGGACTATTAGGTCTCCTCTAATCCATGTTGACTTAATTTTCTTGAGTAGGTCAATTTTCTATTATTTGGGACATGCCAAAATCGTGAGGTATCTTAGCTCCACTTTGTGCCATCACTTGTTGGAAATATTATCTCTCTTCTCATGATTTCTTGTATCATCTTGTTGAAATGAGGATCCATGATTGCATCTTCCACCTCTGCTGAGTGTACTAAAGTTTTATCCATAGTGTCATCTTGTGCATCATGATTGTTTGTATTATCCATGTTCTCAATATTCTAAATGTTTCTATAGATGTCCATTTCAGGTAATGTGGTATGGTCAGAATTGAAAAAGATATGATTGTCGTACTCATAGCCACTCATATTTGTAGAGTCTTGAGCCTCTTTAGCTTCCATTCTAGATTTTTGGGAACGAGTTTCAACCATGAACTAGGTCCTGACCAAGATGTGTGAGACTAGATGAAAATGGAAATAGTATGGAAGACAAAGAGTTGGATGGAAGGTAAATGAATCTGATGTGTATTTGCTATGTCAAAGTGTAAGACCAAGTATGTATGTAGTAGATTAGGTGTGAATTCCAAAGAGATGATAGATCTCTTGATGAAGTAAGTTGACCTTGACTCCATGTAAGACCAAATGAGACCCAAAGGTGATAGACCTATATGAGGGACCACTTAGCAAAATGTTGTTGTATGTATTGTGTTGAAAAAGTAAGATGGGGACAAGCAAGTGAGTTTAGAAAAATGTGAATGTAATTCAAGGTGTAAAGCAATGATGAACTCTATGAGACCCAAAAATAGGTTGAATGGTAGATGAAAACCTGGAGAAATAACATAGGAATCTCAAGAATTCTGAAACTGATTGCTCTTGTTCATTGGATTGTAAGTTTTCCTAATATTGAACATAGGTGTGCATGCATCCTTCACACACATGGTTATTAAAGACAAACTTAACTAGATATTGTACAAGCACGATTCTGAGAATCTTGTGAATATGCAGTTTGCATGATGACACGAACATGTTTCTGTCCTACATAGGTGCGGTTAAAGTACACATATGTATTTCTATCAGACACAGATGCGTTTATAAAGCCCGATTGCAATTTTTCCAATTTGTTAAGTTGTTGTTGTGACCAAATCTGAATCTTTGACCATTTTTTCATGACAAGAGGACACAATGTTGATGAGGACTCTATGTTTGCAAGTGTTTAGACTCAAAATGACTCAAAATAATGTGTGTTGTTTGATGTAAAAATGTTTTGCATACACTTGAAGAGACAAAAGACACAATATTTTGATGTTTGGCCTTGAATGTTTGAATGTTTAAAAGAAGACAAGCACAATTCTTATGGTTGGCCAGTAAAATAGTTGTTGATCCCACATGGGGTTTCCCCCCAGGATATGCTATTCAAAGAGGATACTTAGGTGCTTGACCCCACTAGATCCACCCTTGACATTCACTTCTCTAGGGCAGCCAAGCATTATTCCCCATGAAAACTCCTCATGGCAAACTTTGTACCTCTACTAAGAACTGTATGTTTGTGGGCTGCTCTAGAGGTCCGACCTCCTATCCCAACAACTAGAAGGATTTTAGCTTTCTAAAACAAAAAGGTGTCAGTAAGGGAATCCGCTTGTGTGGCCATACATGCGACACTTTCAACTCTGTAATTACAGAACGCTCCTAGCCTATAGGGGTTATGCCCTACTATTGATCAAATAAATTTGATCAAACGGGTTTATGGGGAGACATAGTATCGGTGTGGACTAATCAACACATGTTACGCATGGATTTCACCATGGATACAATTCTTTATAGTGGTTCGGAAGAGGGGTTATTGCCTCGCTACCACTTGGGTCATTCCCTCCTCACTAGTAGTCCTAGTGACCATGTGGGGAGGCAGATAAAGATTAAACACAAAGAGCCTATTGCTCAAGACACAAAAGACATTGGTTCAATTTTAGTGCACCAATTGAAGTGTCTGCTAATCTATGAAAACAAAGCACACAATGAAAATCAAAATCAAACCCATGCCAAGGCCCCGCAACAAATATTTGTTAGTAATTTGGGTTGTTTCAAATAATTACCCCTTCCTGCAAGCAAACAAGTTAGGTTTATTTTTAAAAAATCCCAAAATACTTTGTGAAAAATAGGGGCCTTTGATTCATGATTTGCTTCCAAAAACAAATTGCACCACTTCATTAGTTGGATCACAAGATATTAGCTTAAATGAACCAAATCTAAAACCCTAAATGCAAGACCAAATGACGAAATAGAAACCCTAAGTGAGGAACTGAAAAATGCAAAACACCAAAAAAAAATTTAGAGAACGCAAGCGCTATTAAACCAATCACAAACTTGATTTAAACTCATAGACTCCCCTGAATACTGCATAAACCTGACTGAAATGAAAAACTGAAAATCTAGAAAATAAAAATGTTTTCAAGAATACAAACATGATTTTGGAATGCGTGGATGTGATTTAAACTCACAGACACCACTAAAGACTGCATAGATGCAACTAAAATGAAAACCTGTGATCTGGAAACTAAAAATGTTGTCAGGAACACAGATGGGATTTTGGAATGTGTAGACATGACCGAAAAACAAAAACATGATTTCAGAGGGTGTAGATGCAAAAAGTTGAAATGTCATCAGAAAATGTCAGATCTGGAAGTTCAAAAACACAAAATCTGCAACAAAAGATGTTAAATTCAAAAGGGACAAGAGTCCCACTGGGTGTGCCAAAATGTGTATGGTGAAAACTGGATAATGGAACAACAATATTGAAAGACTAAATGAATTCAACCACAAAACCCTAGCCTAACAACAACAAAGATCCACCATAACATATGAAGATTACTTAAGACAATGCAAATCAACAAAATCAAAAAGATTATACCATTACATGTCAACTAGGGTTTGAATCTTCATTCTTCTTATCTCCATTGATCTTGCTTGATATATTTGCTCTCAGATTTTATATATGCACAAGAGCTCAACAAAAAATGAAAATGTGGTTGATAGTTTGATCGAAAAAAGGCTTGATTGCATAAGATTGATTAGAATGCTCATTAGCTGATTTGAATGATTAGGGTTCATAATGAAAGAAGCATCCTCTTATATAGAAGACACTGTAACAAATGGAGGGATACGATTAAGAGCTGTAAATATAAATGGTCGGCTAGGATTAGAGGGTAGGTAGAGGAAATAATAAAATGATAAAGGGGGTAGGTAGTGTAGGAATTAAGAGATGAATGACATGTGTCATGGATAGAAAAGGCTAATGAATTAATTAAATAAATAAAGATTTATTTAATTAGTAGATGAAATGGGATCAATTAAATAAATAAGTATTTATTTAATTTAGGAAAAGGAAAATTTAAATAAATAAAAGTATTTATTTAAATGAGGAAAGGCTTAGAAGAGGATTAATGAATTCGTTAAATAAATAAAAAATTATTTAATTAAATAGGACAATTTTAAGTGTCTACACTATTAATGTAGTGGATTTCTCTTAAGGATTATTTGATTGTTATAATGAATAATCCCTCTACAAATTTTGTAGAGTTAATTTACACCATACATGCACTTGTGTGGTATTTAAGCATAAAATTGTAAGTCTCATTGATAATATAATATAATTCATATGAATTGTATGAATCATGAGGGAAATTGTTAGGGTGCTCCACTAGAATGAAATTGAAAAAGATATGCTAACAGTATTTCATTGGATGCACAATCTAAAAATATTGAACACTAATAGGTATTCAAACATACAACTAATTATGTGATGTATACACTTATGGATATAGATCCTATGGATACAACTTGCATGTTTGTTCCTTTTTCCCATACTTCTACAAAAAACCATTTATGACTATTATTCATAAAATTTCACCTCCTCATGTACCTTTACTTATTTCATTTTACAAGGAGATCTTAAACCACAATTAATATGGTCATTATTTTCTCCATAGTCAATGTTGGCATTTGCATGAAGATTGCATTAATGATATGTTATGTTGTCATTGATATCAATTAACCGGTAATGTTATTATTGTAATGATGTTTTGTAACCGATAGGAAGAGCTAAGTGAAGGAACTGTAACTGGTAGGAAAGTTTGTGGAGTGAATTGGTATTGCTAAGTATTGGAGGGTTGAACCGGTAAACCCTACTTGTTGTTTTGATAAACCCTAACCAATTAAGTTTGGTGAATTGGCTATATTGGTTTATGACTTGATGACAAGCGGTGATGATTATAACAAATATGCATATTGTATGAAGAGAGTTTCAAAGTGATTTTGGCATGTTGAGGTAATATTTTTTTTGTATTGGGAATGAGCAAGTATATTGCATATAATGCAAAGTAGGTGATGAGTTACTGAGATCGATGAAGCGGTGATCAAGGAGCAGTCGAGGCTTTCTTGAATGATGTGTAGAGATTGTTATGTAATCCATCAGTCATACTTAAACCTACTTGTTTGTAATCTCTATGAGAATTAAGTTTTTGTTGTGTTACGGACCTAGTTTATTTGTTTATAAGGTCGATGATTTGTTTAGTTTGAGTGTGTTGGCAAAGTTGAATTGAATGTGTGGTTGCTGAACTAGATGATGTATTTGTAGTTTGAGTAAAGGAAGATAGTAGCATGAAAAGGATTTGAACAAGCAAGTGAAATGTTATTCAAACAGATCAGAAAACTCCTATTGTTTTCTAAAAATTATAGCAGTTAAATCCCCTAACCGGGTAAGCTCTAACAATCTTGGTGTTATTCAAATCCTATAACAAGGTGATCCATTATCTTGGATTCTAAATCCTTTACAAAGGTTACTCCTTACAAGGTATTTCTTCTAACAAGGCATTATAGTCAATCCCTTAACCGAGTGGTTCCTAACAAGATCAGTTCTTAACAGGACCTTTTGTAAACCTTTAACAGCCTTGGCTCCTAACAAGGCAAACTTCAGAAGAGTTCAAAATTTCTTGTGAGTTCCATCTCACCATGGTTTTTCCCATTTGGGTTTCCATGTCAAATTTATTGTGTCAAGTGATGAATGTTTTTGTGGTTATGTTTCTATGGTTGATTTTCTTAACTACTTATTCCACTTTGATAAGTCATGATAACCAACAACAATATGAAATGAAGTTTTACTTATGTTAGTAAAAGTATTTGAATGGTTATAAGTTTCAAGTTGGTTATAAGAATTATTTGATCAAAAATCTTTAGTTTCACGCATGGATAATTCTGATGATTGGATCATTGATAGTGGTTGTTCACATCATATGACCGGTGATCGGAGCAAATTTCTTTCTTTGAAGGAATTTGATGGTGGAGTTGTAAGATTTGGTAATAACTCACCCTGCATGATTAAAGGTAAGGGAACTATTTCTATTAATGGAAAGAGCAGTGCAGATGATGTCTATTAGGTTGAAGGTCTAAAGCACAATCTGTTCAATGTTGCCCAACTCAATGGCAGAGGATATCCATTGGAGTTTAAAAATGGTATGAGCAAAATCTATGATAGAAAAGGTGAACTAATTGCAACCGGCAAGAAAACTAAAGGTAACCTGTTTCACCTAAATCCTAAAGTCAGCAACTATTTAATTGCTAAAATAAATGAAAGTTGGCTTTGGCATAGGAGATTTTGTCATTTGAATTTTGATAACATTGTTAAAGTGAGTAAGTCAAAGTCAATGAGAGGTTTGCCTCAATTGGACAAACTGGTTAATGCTCTATCTAAGGAATGTTAATTAGGAAAGATGACATCCTCAACTTTCAAGAGCAAGTCTTTTTCAGTATACCTATGTGGACCAATAAGGACTAAAAGTATTCAAGGTGATAGATATTTTATGATCTTCACTGGTGATTGCTCAAGGATGATGTGGGTCACATTCTTGAAGGATAAAATAGAGGCATTTGGTAAATTCAAGGCATTTAGGGCCTTAGCTAAAAAGGAGAGTGGAAAGAAGATAAAGTGTCTAAGGACAACTCAAGGCGGAGAATTCACTTCTTAGGAATTCACTAGATATTGTCAAGAGAATGGTATCAAACAATAGCTTTCTATACCGAGGACACCACAACAGAATGTTATTGCAGAAAGAAACAACCAATCAGTTGTTGAAGCTGCTAGGACGATGATGATACAAGGAGGTGTAGCGAAAACTTTTTGGAGAGAAGCTGTCAGCACAACTATCTACACTATGAACGATATTTTGGTAAAAAGAGGTAAGGACAAGACTCCTTATGAATATTGGTATGGTAGATCACCTAATGTTGATTATTTTAAGATATTTGGTAGAAATTTTTTTATTAAGAGATGTGACTATATTAGCAAGTTTGAGGCTAAAAGTGATGAAGGTATATTTCTTGTTTATTCCACCAAAAGTAAGGCCTACAAGTGTTTTAACAACCGGACACAAAGAATCATTGAGAGTGTTGATGTTTGAGTGGATGAGTATCCTAAAGTCTCAGGAGAAACCAATGTAGAGAAAAAGGATGAAGACCCTTTCATTTTGTTTTTGGAACTACAACCTGTGAAACCTTAAACTGGTAAAGCAAATATTGATGTACCAGTTCAACTAGAACAGGTAGACTCAAAAGAAGATGATGATAATGAATATTAACCCAAAGATAATGATAATCTTATTCGAAGGTATGTGAGGCTCAATAACAATCCTAAATAAATTATTGGAGATAAGGATGCTGGAGTGCAAACCAGAAGAAAAATCGTAGAAAATTCCTGCATGATCTCCACTATTGAGCCTAAACTGCTAAGGAAGCATTTGGTGATGATCATTGGGTTAAAGCTATGGAGAAGGAGCTTGAACAAATTGAGAAGAACAACACATGGACTCTAGTACCTCAATCGGTAAATAAAAATTTAATAGGTACTAAGTGGGTTTTCATGAACATGTTCAATGAAGATGGTGTTGTAGTTTGCAACAAAGCTAGATTGTTTTGCAAAGGTTATGCACAAGAAGAAGGAGAAGATTATGATGAGACTTTTGTACTAGTGGCAAGACTGGAAATTGTCAAAACTTTACTGGCTTTTGCAGCTCATAAAGGATTCAAAGTATACTAGATGGATGTAAAGTCAGCATTTTTGAATGGAATACTAGAAGAGCAAGTATACATTGAGCAGCCAGATGGTTATGCTTTAACAAACAAGAAGGACATGGTATTTAATTTGCACAAGGCACTATATGGATTGAAAATAGCACCAAGAACATGGTATGAAAGGCTTCATTCACACCTAATGAAGATAGGATTTCATAGAACCAGTGAAGATTGTGACTGGAAAAGCACAATCGGTGGAGCATTCTTTCTTGGAGGAAGATTTGTTTCATGGAGTAGTTAAAAGAAGAGTTGTATTTCACAATCTATTGTTGAAACTGAGTATGTTGCAACTTATATGAATTGTCCCAAGGCTATCTGGATGAAATACATTTTGGAAGGTTTCAAGATGAAGTTTAGAATACCTCTAAAGATCTTATGTGACAATACTAGTGTCATTAATATTTCAAAGAACCCTGTCTTGCATGCACGAACCAAGCACATTGAATTGAAGTATCATTTCTTGAGGGAAAAAGTGCAAAGTAAAGATGTGATCTTAGAGAATGTTTCTACCAAGGAGCAACTTACAGATATCTTTACTAAACATCTTCCTAAGACTAATTTTGAGTATCTTAGAAGTTAGTTAGGGGTTGTACCCCTTCATGAGGTAAATTGAGCATGATGTAGATTACATCAGTCCCAGAGCTACTTGCAGAATTTTACAGCAAGATTGGTGTAGAAGTGGAGTTATTCCACGAGGGGAGAATCAAGTTGTAGGTTGTTGATGTTGCACAATGAAGTTTTACATTGCTTGTTTTACTTTTTATTTGGCATTGTTGTCAAAGGAGGAGAAGAACTATGTGATTATTGTGAGCAGAATTGTATGATGTACAACTAGCTAGTAGCTGAAGACAAATTGAAGACAAGATGAAGACAAGATGAAGACAAGATGAAGACAAGGAGAGTACAATGGTAAATTCTAAACTAGGATTCCTATTCACAATCACAACAATCAATGGTATTGACATTTGTATTGCCATCAATGCCAAACGTGGAGATTGTTGGAATTTGCATGAAGATTGCATTAATGATATGTTATTGATGTCAATTAAGCGGTAATGTTATTATTGTAATGATGTTTTGTAACCAGTAGGAAGAGCTAAGTGAAGGAACTGTAATCCGTAGGAAATTTTTTGGAGTGAGCCGATATTGCTAAGTATTGGAGGGTTGAATTGGTAAACCCTACTTGTTGTTTTGATAAACCCTAACCATGTAAGTTTGGTGAATTGGTTATATTGGTTTATGATTTGATGACGAGCGTTAATGATTATAACATGTATGCATATTGTATGAAGAGAGTTTCAAAGTGATTTTGGTGCATTGAGGTAACGTTTTTTTGTCTTGGGAATGAGCAAGTATATTGCATATAATACAAAGTGCATGATGAGTTACTGAGTTAGATGAAGCGGTGATCAAGGAGCGATTGAGGATTTCTTGAATGATGTGTAGAGATTGTTATGTAATCCAATGGTCATACTTGAACCGAATTTTTTGTAATCTCTATGAGAATTAAGTTTTTGTCATGTTACCGACCTAGTTGATTTGTTTATAAGGTTGATGAGTTGTTTAGTTTGAGTGTGCTGGAAAAGTTGGATTGAATGTGTGGTTGCCAAACTAGATGATGTATCTGCAATTTGAGTAAAGGCAGATAAGAGCGTGAAAAGGATTTGAACAAGAAAATGAAGTGTTATTCAAACATATCAACAAACTCTTGTTGTTTTCTAACAATTACAATAGTTAAATCCCCTAATCGGGTAAGCTCTAACAAGCTTGGTGTTATTCAAATCCTCTAACAAGGTGATTTATTAGTTTGGATTCTAAATCCTTTATAAAGGTTAATCCTCACAGGGTATTGCTTCTAACAAGGCATTATAGTCAATCTCTTGACCATGTGGTTCATAACAGGATCAGTTCTTAACAGGAGGTTTTGTAGAGATTTAATAGGCTTGGCTCCTAACAGGGCAAACTTCAGAAGAGTTCAAAATTTCTTGTGAGTTCCATCTCACCGTGGTCTTTTCCATTTGGGTTTCCACGTCAAAAATATTTTGTCATGTGGTGAATTTTTTTTTGGTTATGTTTCTATGGTTGATTTTCTTAACTACTTATTCCACTTTGATAAGTCGTGATAACCGACAGCAATACGAAATGAAGTTCTACTTATGTCAATAAAAGTATTTGAATGGTTATAAGTTTCAAGTTGATTACTGTTATCTGTTGTAACAGTCAACCGGTTTAGTTTGATAGATTTTATCTTGACAGAGATATTGCATTGATAGTTCTAAGTTTACTTTGAGAGATTGATTTTGAGATTGGTGAAGTTCTATTAGTTTTTCTATCTAGTGATTCACCCCCCGCTCTCAGTAGTTGACCAAATCCTTGTTCTTTCATCATACCATCAGTCAACAATGTGAAGGTATTCACATTAATCCAGGCAATTAATATAGCATATGCATAGAATAATTTGATATAATTAAAAAATTCAAATCAAACAAATATAAAACTATTTATGTGTTTGTCTAAACATAGCCAACGGGGTTCTTGTGGACACTTTAGAGAGTTTTGTATTTCCTCTTGAGATGGGGTTTAAGGATATAGGTGAAGTTTTCCATATCGTGTTCCATTGGCTAGATTTTGTAGTTTACTTGGAAGACCTTTGTTACAATAGTAATTGTGATACCCTCTCTGATACATCAATGTCTAAATTATGTTTTCCAAGAGAATATTATAGTAGTGATGAGAGATACATATATACTACTTTAAACTTGAAAATTATGTTGTCACTCGAACAAAGAAATTTATAAGATTGCAAAGGAAACAAACATCAAATAGAAACTTTGTATGAAACCAAATAAAAAATTCATTAGTTAAATCTTTTTTGTGATAATTACAATATTTTTAAGATATTCCAAATGATTAAAATGACCATGATTACAATTTAGAGTCAAGTCACTTCACACTTGAAAATTATGTTGGACATTCTCAGTGACATTTGTTATGATTATAAGAGTAAGGAACATTAAATAGAATTTTCTTATGAACACAAATATAGAATTTACTAATTATACCAAAGGAATATAACAAAATAACAAAAAAAAGGGTAAAAAGGGAAAAAATAGTAGTAGACAATAATAATTTCATTCCTCCATATATGAAAACATAGAAGATTCCATATTTATGCTCCAAAGAAAAATAAGGAATCAAATTTCACCAATCTTGATGCCACCTTATTTGAAGATGCTAATTTCAAATGGCTTCCAAAGAAAAATCAAAATATTAAGAAAGAATAAGTGGAGCCTAGTCCACAAGTAAAATATTAACATAAAAAAAGGTCAATCTACTATTTTGCATACATCAAGCACATTAAAGACCAATATATCATGATTAAATTGAAAATATTAAAAATGTTTGTAAAAGTACAAGATGAGAATAATCTAAAATATGATGACCCATCTAACATTATTAGTTGAGATTTGAAGCTTTTATGCTGCTTTCTTTGGTAATTAAAGTTACAGTTAAAGGCCTTCTCTTACTCTGTTAATAATTAGATAGAATTTAAATAACATATCACATTGATTATAGGCATAATTGAGACAATACATATTTTCTATAACCAAAAAGGATGTAGGACAAGTTAGTGAGAAAACCCAAGATAAAAAGATTAAAAAGAAAAGAAAACAAAAAGATAAAATGATTGAGAAAGCAAGTCACACTAGAGTCATTAGAAAATAGAAGCATTAAAAACTGTGGTTGAGGGAGATATAAAAAGAATCTTATATGTTCCATAGGGGACTATCTATATATAATATTTCATTAGGAGTAAGTGTATGAAAATGGGGGGCCAAATGGGGCTCTTAAGTGGCCACCTTTTTCTTTTAAAAAAAGAAAGACTTATAAAATTGAAAATGTATGAAAATAAGAGTTATAATGCGCCAAATTCATTTTCTAAACTACAATTTAAAAAAAAAATGGTGAGAAAAAGGGGACCAAAAAAAGTGGTCATGTTTTTTCAAAAACCATAAAATACATTTCTGTAAGGATCATGATGGGACAAACTACGCCTCTAAGTGACAATGAAAAAAAAAAGTTCAACAACTTCACATAAAAAATTGAACAAGTTATTGTACTCTCGTAAATTGTATATCTTTACAATTTGACACTAGGTTTGGAACCACTTTGGTATATTTTCAAGTAATTTATGCCTAATTCAACTTAGTTTTACGATTGTTTCTTTAAAACTGATGCATTACCCTATTCACAACCTTTTTCATGGCTCATTTTTCTAGGAATATAGTGGGGTGCCCTTGTCCAAACAAATTAGACTCAAAATTCAAAAGATGAATGTTGACTTTGCAAATTGTGGAAATTTACTTACCTTTATTAACCTTACCTGAAAATTAAATTTCAAAAGGTTTAAAAGCTACATATAAACACAACTCTCTCTCTCTCTCTCTCTCTCTCTCTCTCTCTCTCTCTCTCTCTCTCTCTCTCTCTCTCTCTCTCTCTCTCTCTCTCTCTCTCTCTTTCTCTCTCTCTCTCTCTCTCATTTCAAACTCTAAGTCTCTAAAACCAAGTTCAACCAAGCATAATCAAGAAATTCAAGTTCAAGTATGCATTCAAGGAGAAAAGCATTCAAGCATACAACTTTGTTACAAAAATCATGTTCGACTAGATTGTGTTTCCCCCTGATGAAATCATGCACTAACATGTTGTGTGAATTCACCCAATCTACAACAAGGCTTGTGTGATATTTCATGCCAAGGGTTTCATATTTGGGGTAACATTTGTCAATTCAACATTTTCATTATTATTTTGCCTCTATCCCCCTAGGACATGCACTCTTCTTAGGATGTTATGCCCCTATGATGATATTTATCTTATATAAGTTCCTTTATGTTATTTTCTATAATTTTATAATATAAATTTAGCAAAGAGAATGGTGGCCATTGATCTTGCTTTGATCTAATGGCTTGCATATTTGTATTCATTATCAAATCACATGAATTAGTCATCTAATCTTCACTTGATGATATAGTTCATGCAACTCCTAATAAAGCCAATGAAATGTCTCAAGGCCTTCAAGCACAATTGGATGACACCCATTTTTATTCTCCCAATTATTCTTATGGTAGCCATTATTACATAAAATTACCAAATTGCATTAACTTGCAACCTATAAGGATTGTTTGGAAATTTCCCTCCAAGTGATGTGCCAAAAAATTACTCCAAGGATTGTTTTAAATCTTGTGCTCATGTGTTTGTTGTGTTTCGTGCTTTCATGATATATTATTGCAGTAATTTTATATAGTTGTGACTTGAACTTTAATTTAAGATTAGAAATTATGTAAATTTTTAGGTCCAAACTAATATCCCCCCCCCCCCCACTTCTACCCTTCCCCCCCCCCCTCTCATTCTTGTGGTGTGTTCAACAAGGAGATGGTATGAGAACAATGCTTTTCAATAGCTCAAATAACAATGAATAGACATTTATAGATAAAATATATACATATCCAATCTTGACTATATGAATATTTAGGTTTAACTCCTATTGTAAGGACAATGACAAGACCTTGACTATATACACAAAATTAATACTTATTAAATCTTATAATGAGATATTGCATAGTTTATTAGGCTCAAAAAAGTATTATAAAATAATTTAGTGGCTAAAACCTGAATTTTATTACCAATGTAGTAAGCTCCAAAATTAAAAGTTATAAACTTTATCTAATGCCCTAAAGACACAACATACATTGCTAATCTTAAAAATGTTATAGTTAATATTGGTTATATCATCTAATGACATCCAAAATTAATTATTGATCTTGTTTTATTGTCATCTATCACTCATGCACAACTATCATGTGGACATTACATTGACTATAATCATTTGTGCTCTATCTTTTTACTATTATGTGCAAACAATGTCGTTTTATCAATCATGAAGAACTCGTGGCAGTATTTATGCCATTGCATGATCTTACCTCTTCCACACACAATCTAAAACTTACTTACAAAACTTCATAAATTGTAGAATTTTACTTTCCAAAAGCATGCCCTTACACTAATAGAAAAAAGAACATCACTATATCAAGTGCCTAATATTGCAAATGTAAGCCAATTGAAGTTTTGTACTAGAATGTACCTTTAAGTATTAGCTTGATAATGGATGACAATTGATAGAAGAAAGTTAACTTTAGATTGATTTATGATGTGATTGAATGACATGCATATGCAAATAAAGAGAAGATTTTTTTCAACGTTCTATCAAAACATTCTTGAATAATGTGAAAATGTCTTAGGATGAAATTTTAAAATATGTACACACTCGATATATGAAATTAAAATTTGGCATTCATATAAGTGAGTAATGGTTGGATCTGAGAATTATTAGATTTGAAAAATGAAAATTTGTATTTTTTTTTTTTTTTGATCGATAAAGGGTCGAGGCCAAAGAATTTTATTAATTTTTAAAAAATAGATAGAATTACATTTACACCTCCATTTGGTGTGGGCATCGGTAGGAAAGAATGGAGGGAAGAAAAGCTCTGGTCTAGCCCAGATCCCTCAAGGATCAGAAAAAATTAAGAATGCGATACAAAATGGAGATAGAAGATCACAAAGGGAACTTGTCCAAAATAATGAAGATTGTCTGTAGAAATCCTCTGTATAATTTTATTGACGATGACTAAGCTATTCAAGTAAGAAATAACATGATTCTAAACAAGAAAATAAAATATACTATTTTAATCAACTAAATTTTAAATTAATAAATACATAAAAATAATCAAATCATATGCTAAAATGATACAAACAAAGCATTGAAATAAAATACTATAAAACTATATAAATATCACTCTACACATATATAAAACAAGATAACCTATATAGTAATATCCCACAATTATAATGTTGAATGAACTTAGTATAATTGTGAATACAAAACCACACATTTATTGTAAAGGTCAACAATATTCCTACTTTGACAAAACAAGTAAGTCTATTGAAATATCTTACTTGAATGATAAAAGTTATTGTCTATGGAAATTTCTTATCTGAATAATGAAAGTGTGATCTAATTTAGGTTCAATTTTTTTTTTCATTAAATTTTTGGGTTTACTTTTACAAATGCATGTTTACTAATATCCCTATTTTTACACCAAGGGTGTTGATCACCTTGAAGATTTATCTATGATAAAAAGAGAATACATGATCTAGTGATGGCACTATTAAGGTATGTTCTTGGGTAGTACCCCATAATCAAGAAGTTAAATGGTCAAATCCAATAGTTGTAATCATTAGTTGCTTATAATTTTGATTTTAGTAGTTTTTATACTTTGTGTGTTGTGCTAAAGCACATTAGACAATAAAAAGGGTATATTTTTATTAGTACCCTAGGTATTTTATGATAGAAAGAAGAACTAAGAAATAATTAACCATGATGCCTCATTATGTTTTAAAGCCACTCATTAATGGAGACTAGACATACATGGTCACTCTTGTGGTCACTATTGATATCATAGTAGATTTATAAATACCAAATAATGGCTATTATACGAGTGGAGAATGATAGCTATTGACTTTTTAGGTGTTTCAATTATCAACTTGTGCTTGGCCCGATTAGAGATGTTGTAGGTCTCTATATACATAAACAAAAGTCTAATTAACTCAATAGATAAGGTCATGTAGAAGGAATTTGATTAGCATGCATAGAACATACTATTTATAATAGCCAACTCTCTATAATGTATGAAAAATACAAGGCATAAAATGAATTCAATAGTTGATAAGAATTTGATCTAGAGTAGATTTGTTGGCCACATCTATGCAAAAATGGTATTAAGATTTGAGACTAATACTAATAGGCCCTAGAGATTGTTACGTGGTCATTTGGTAGAGAATTTAAAAATGCGTGATCTTTATAATCTTGTATAAAATTTCATATTATTTGGTTTACAAGCTATCAATGTTATGTTTAATAGCTAGATAATATGGACCTTCTGTTGAGTTTGGATCTATAGTGCTCACATGTAATTAAGTTATATTTTATCTTCAAAGAAATTCCTAGTATTTTAATATTCACTCATGAACATTAATGTGTATAGTATGTAATACATCAAAGTCAAACAATTGACTAGGATATGAACATATTGTTTCATAATTTAGGACTAAGGTAAGATATTAATCATTGATGCATAGAAATTAAAATTTTAAGGAACACATCAAAACTTTATTATTAAGAGACAAAGCTTAGTTCATGTTTAGGTTTAAAGACCTTCATCATAAGCTTAGTTTAAAGAATATATTAGACCCTTTTAATAGTTATCCCCATTGGCCTCATCTTTGAAGATGTTACGCCCCTATAATGACATTTTATCTATTTTTTTTATATTATAGACTCTGACTTCACACCTGCCATTTAATTTGGGTTGCAAGTTTCTAAAGCCTTTTCAACGAATCCATTTTGTTAATCCCCTACAATCAAGGGGTTGAGAAATTATTTCTTTGAGGCAATCTATTAAATAATTCATATTCCTTTTCTACACTTACAATTTTTTGTATACACGGACCTGCAAGGGCATTTTCAACTACATGTAACAAAATTTATGTAAAGACGTAAATCGAGCTAACTTCAAATAATAGCTGAAATACTCTTTATTCTTAAATAAACTCATAAATCAATTAATAAATCTATTTCATTCCATTTTTCCATCCATATCTTCATTTGATCATTCCATTTAGATCATAATAAACATGAAATTTCTATAAAAGATAAATATTATTTATTCAAAAAAATTGATAAAAGTAGTATTTCGATCATACAATACTTACGCATTTCAAGTTGTCACAAGTTCAATAATGAAATAAGACAAAGTAAAGGGTGAGATGCATCCGTTGATCTGCAACCCAAGCTATCGCCAATGCAATCTTTAGCATGAAGATGAGAACAAGATTCAGGCGCTTTTTCTGCCCAACCTTGAAGCTTACGCTTCCCTGGAATTCCTGGTCAATCAAGAATACCTGACCCTACACGAATTGCTTAGCAAAAGAAATTTGAAAGGCAAGATGGAATCTGGTGCGTGCCTAGATGATACAAGCATTTTCATTTTTCTAACTCTTTTAAGAAACAAGCATTCATTATCAATCTAGGATATGGTAGAGAGTATAAAATAAAAGAATTCCATTATTTCAATGGTTAATTCAATTTGATTACTCGGCCGAGTATAGTGCCATGCACAGCAAAAATAGATAGTTAGAAAAGCAACTATTCTCTCTATAATCCACATTCGGCACCCATCCTGGAAGGTAACTTTCCACAAACACAAGCCTATCTAGCTTTGTTCACATAATCTAGAATAAATTCATACAGAAGACAATCTTTCAACTTTCAATTCTAGCTTCCTATTTCTTGCAAGATAAAATACTATTCTAAGAAGACAATCTTTTGTTTGAATATAAATTGATAGAGTAAATCTTTTATTACAATCAATCCTATATGATAGGAAACAATATTTTATGGATAATCAAATATACATTTAAAAGAAAACATTCTTTTCCTTCTATCTTTCAAGCAATTTTAAAGACAAGATTAAAACTATTAAGAAGGTGTATCACATGTATGTATCTTACATATAAATTGAATAAAATGAGTACACATTCTTTTATTCAATTATCAAAACATAGCATAATCATTAACATGCATTCTATTTCTTATGGTTTAGAATTCTAAGTTTATCTCATCTAAACTCTCTCTATCTTTCCAAGTGTCATGGTTTATTTAGCACTTTTCTCAAAACATCATATTTAGTTTAATACTAATATGTGACTTTTCATGATTTAAAACTTAACACGCCGACTTCACTAATTTACCATATCGACAATCTAATATGATACAAGTTCATAAACTCCTATCTATAAGGCTTTTTAAATGAGACACTTGATAACCATCTTTACTTTTCATGCAAAATTCCAAGTGTAAGTCTTTCCTTGTAATATCAAAATAACTTCATTATTTAATAAGTCGTTATCCTATTATTTCATCTTCTTCGTGGTTCAATCTCAAAGTTTCTCTCTCTATCCTCTTAATTTCTAAAGGATTGGGTGATCTATGAGAGTTTCACTAAGTTTATCAACAAACTTAAGAAAGTATTTCACTATTGTATCTATATTTACATGAACGTAATTTTTGAACAATTAACAATGATTCCTTTCATGATTCTATCTCTTCCATTAGAATATTGCATAAGTCAAAAACTAGATCATCCTTTAGAGAATATCGAAAGCAACCTATGATACAATTCCTATCACTCTTTAGCATTTTCCATGCATCTTCATAGTTATTTAATCATATGTACCTCATAATATATTTCTTTATAAGGCTATTCAAAAGAGAGTTCACACAATTTTGTTCTAATCATGGCTTGTCTCAATCAAACTTTATTCTAATAAATAATTATATATAACTTCATGACTCACTCACTATCCTTGCATAATGACCAAAGAATTAAGGTAGATCCTACCTCCTTATGCTCTTGTTTCTGGCTTGAGGTGATGAACTTGCTTCCCTCTTCACATTTGCCTACTTTGTTTCAAGATGGTTCACAAACTCTTTGTCGCTCTCCATCTATCAATTCTTCTACTAACTCCATCCTTCCTATCACTCTTTTCTATCTCTTTTATTTCTAGACTTTACTCTAAAATTCGACTCTAAATCTGAGATGATTACAACTTGATCGTAAAACACATCTAAATCTCTACTACTTTTCTCTTCTTCCTTCCATTCTCTAATCCTTAGTTGCATCTCCTCCTTTTTCCTCTTCCATCTCCCTCCCCCTCTCTTCCAACTCAATGGTCTATATATAGTGTTGTTATCTACCTTCCTTTCCTACTTTCAGGCTATCTCTCCTAGAGGTGGATTGATTCTAAGTGACACCACTCCTGATCTAATTGTATCATAACAATCCTAATCATATTTGAACACCTATGTTCACCATGTAAAGTTATCCATTATCTACTTCATGACACCAACTGCACATGTCGTTGCAAAAGGTATCTAAATACTCATGATGCCAAGTTGACTATGACTTAGTAGTAATTGCAACAACCAACTCTTCTCATTCAAATTCAATGAGTTTGACATCTCTTCAAATACATCGTGTTTGCAAGGTCCGATCATCTTAAACTCTACATGTTTGTTTCCATGCATAGTCGTTACCAACCCAACAACTACCTTCTCTTAACTCGCTGTTTTCTCTGAGTCGCCATTAATATCGATCCTTTTGTAAGTAATTTCCAAGTCTTTGTGGCTTTTACTTCTTGCCAAGTCAACTAGTATCGACATGCAAGGTTTAGCTAAATTAACTTCTTACTATTCACATTGATTAAGGTAGACATTGGAGGATCTAGGTGGGCTGGTAACCCACGTTACCATTAATGCATGCCACATGTTTTGGCAGATTGCAACATGGATAATCTTTTATTTAATTAAAAAGGAGTGGTTGGTGTTAATATTGTTTAAAATCTGCAAACCGTTGTCTAAGTCCCTTTTTGCCACGTCGAGTCCTTCTATAATAAGCATGCCTTGCATTTATCCTACATCTTGGTGTCACTTTCTACATAGTCGGTGTTTGTTGCAACCTGGAGTAGGTCTTAGTATTTGGGAGAGGTTTCTTGCAACGTGGTGGTAATACTGACCCCTCCCTTTAATTAAGGGGTTTGGTCGATATTACTATCTACCACCCCTTTTATTGTTTATTATTATTTTTTTAAACAACTAACCCACCACCATTGTCGTTTGCTATTATTTTTTATAATTTGTTTTACTTCTAGTTTTAGTTCTTTATATATTATATATATATATATATATATATAATATTAAATTTGATAACATGTTCTTTAATAAACCCTTTTTCTATAATTAAATATATATATCGGATTTTCATTAAATAATTTAATTTCATAAATCTATTTACATATACAATAGTTACATACATATCTACAAGTTCATGATCGCATTATTATTAGAATTCATATACACATATAATGTATATATATTTTGAATCTCAAATGAATACGTATATGTATAAACAAAATTCCTGACGAAATCAAATTTCACGATAATTGGATATTTATAACTATATAGATACATGTATATGGTTAAATCAATTTCTCATATACATATATATTTTATACTATTGTCCAATTTACAAAAGTAAACTCATAAGTAAATTTTTTTCATACATTTATACATATCTAAAGAGAACATAAAACCTAGGGTCGATATTCCTTTTAGAATCATCTACACATTTTATCTCTTTTAACAATATGGCATAATATTTCACAATCACTCACACAACTTAGATTTAATTCAAACACTACTCACATCATGTATAAATATTTAAATCAATCTACTTCTCATTCCAAATTCATCATTTCAATTTGAACAAACACTCAAATAAGGTCATTTAAATCATCCATATTTTCAAGATGCAAATATAAATCCTAATGTGGTGTGTGAGAGATTCCATCTATCCTAATGAAATACAAGAGCTAAGGCAACTCTACCTGAACCCTGTTCTCGCCTTCATCATTGTTCACCTGTTCTTGCATTCACTTTGCACTCAATCGCTCATTAGCAATGACGATCCCAATTTACAATAAAAATTATTACTGATCATTCAATTGTATTTAAATCATATTAGTACATTCGATATCCTTTCTTATTTCATTAACAGTTCTATTTCATTTCAATTTCATTTGAAAAATAAACATTATTTTCTTAATTAAATAATTATGGAAAAATAGGTTTCGTGACAATTAATCCTATGTAGTTTATCTTGTGATGGATGTTAATACCTTTCTCTAATGCTCCCACTTGCCTTTTGAAATATGGAATTGTCACACTGATATCTAGTGAATGGACATTTTTTTATAATTTTTTGTTACATAATTTTTTTTAGTTAATTTTTGAAGATAGAGTAATTGTAATTTGGACAGATGCATATTTTGTAATGCATAACTCTTTTTTTATGCATTTGAATTAGCTTCTTCTTTTTGTGTTGAAATGAGGATATCAATACCTAGGGAAAATATATTTTTGTACAATTTTTTTTTTCTATTTTTCAAATTCTCCACATGTGTGAAACACATCCTTAATTTTCGATGAAAAACCTAAATTCATAAGAAATAAAACATAAATATATTAATGAAATTAAATATATTAAAAATTATACTATTTGGAAAGCTTATAATAAGGACTAAATACTTTAAAACTCAAAACTTCTAAATGAATTGATTTGACCCCCAAAACCTAATGTAAAGGTGGGCTTTAATCAACATTTTGATAGTTGTGAAGGAGACTCCATTGCGAGTATGATTTAGAAGTAGAGAGACTCTATCCAAGAAATTTTGATCTAAGAGCCTTTGATCTAACTCTCCTCAATTAATTACTTCAAATGGGACCTCTTCTAGCTTAAATCACTATATTTTCTTAAAAAATGTATGATTTCAACAAAAATCAAGATGTATGAAAAAGTGTAACCAAGTATTGTGGGGTCACCCCATTGTGAATTTATGTGTGTGCGACAATTTCCTTTGTGTACACGTCACTATTTTATGTGAATGTGGCATAGCAACCTGCAATTGCATTACCAATTAAAGCAAATGTAGTGAAGATTCCATGAATGCAACACATAAAACTTGCAACTTGAAAGATTTAAAAACCCACAAAATAGATTTAATTAATGCATGATTTCACATCAGGTTCATCAAATGTAATGAATGTAAAATGCGAAACATGTAATAGATCAAACGAGAAACCACAAACTCAAATCAACTACTAAATTCTCAATCACGATCAATGTAAGAGTAAAAAATAAAAATCAATAACAAAGTAAACCCAATGTCAAATTCATGAAAGAGACTTCCATTGCTCTCCTTTCTGTGTTGTATGTGATGGCTCTCAAAATCGTCAAACTTTTCCTACAACATGATAACAAAAAAATTTGAAGACTATGATTATCGATGAATGATAATTAGGTTTTCTTTTATAGATTTCATGATATTGATCAACAATTCACATTAAAATAGCAACGGAATTATCAAAGGTTGAGGATTGTTGAGACAATTTGATTGAGAGTTGATTTCTCATGTGAGTCAGACTGACTGATTAGCCAATTGGCTTGATTGATGTATTGGGATAGATGACTAGGCTATTATCTGAATTGATTGGGAGTGAGGTAGATTAATTGGCTCGATCAAAAAAAGGTGATTATGAGTTGAAGTGGAAGTCGGTGGTAGTTAATGGGAGGGAATAATTAGCCATTTTAAACATAGCTTGTAGGAGAAATAATTAAAATAAATATTTTATCTATTTTGGAAGAAATTGATTTTTGAAATGGGATGGACAATTAAATAAATTAGTAAATTAAATAATTTGGAATAATTTATTGATTGTGACAAATTGATAGGAAGAGATATTTAATTAAATGGGATGAGGGGGTTAATTAAATAATAAAAATATCCAATTAATATTACAATAGAATAAGATGATTAAATAATTAAAAATTATTTAATAATGAGAAGAGAGGGAAATTTAATTTTTAAATTTAGAATAGGAAAATAAAGTTGGATGAATTAAATATTTTTTAAATTATCTAATTAGTTAAGAGGAAAAATTAGTAAAAGTGGCATTCACGGGCGTTAAGGCAATTCTAGATGTCTACACATATATGTGAAAACATGAATTGTAAAAATTAGGCTAACATGAGTAAGATATTCTTGAATTGATTCAAGTACAATACAATGTTCACCGTCATTGATTAGGATACATGCTACTTAATTAGAAAATTAATGTACACCGTGTATCTTCTATGAATACAAAGGAAACCTTTGACAATATTGAAAATACCATGGGATGGACCATCTTGCCTCTTTCATTTTTTTATATATCACCAATCTCTTCCACAAAACTTATATATGCATCATTTATTAATTGAGACTAGAAAAACCTCATGCCTTTAAAAACATTTCAAGATAATGAGATAATTGTCAAATTCTTGGAACTCTGCAATGATATTAAAATGAGAGATCATATTAAATAATTTGAAATCAATCTTGATACCACTATCTATTTTGGGGAAGAGGAAGAGTTCCTTAGTCGTACTTTTTAAAAAAAAAATCCCAGAGAAACCCTCTCTAATGTGCTATCAAACATAGAAAAGATGAAAATAAAGATTTGTTTAGTAATGAAAAATTCTTAGAGGCCTTATTACATGAGGAATCCAATCTTCCCCTAGCACTTCCACAATGAAAATATCACTTAGCAATCTTGATTGAAAATAAAAATGACATAAATTTGTTGGTATTTTGATGATGTTTAGTTGTGATTGTCATTGATGGACACACACTTATTTTATGTATGAGTTAATCTCCATCGGTAATAGGTGTTGTATTGTTCACACCGGTATTATATAACATTGAATTAATAGTCTTTGTTTGTAGAAGACTATCGATGTTTTGCAAAAAATGCTTTTTGGTCAAAGCATGACTGAAGACCTCAAGCGGTATGAAGACCTCAAGCGGAACAAGGACCCCTAGTGGCAGTCAATATTTTTTATCGGAACACTATGTTCCAGTTTACTAGTCTTTGTTTATTGGTATATTGTGATTAAGAAGTAAAATGGTAGAGTGTGATGAGTTATCATCCACCGACACTTTGGCGGTGCTTCTATGTCGTGTTACCAAATGTGTCTAGATGCTTTGAACCTAGGAAATTGTAATCCAATCTCATTGGACCGACATGAAATCAGCTTCCTATTTAAGGACATCATGTCTAGGGTTTTTATAGGAATGAATGTATGTGTGTATGTATGTTGAAGAAGTGGAGTTGTTATAGAAGCATCATGTAATAGAGATTGAACATGAAAAGGATAGAAGACTGAAGTAATGTTGCAATGCATTAACAAAGAGTTGTCAAGGATCTAATCAAGCATTGTATGCTATTGTCTAGATCATTCACTTGTTGATTACTAATCTCTTCGACAAGTATGAAATCCTTAACCGGGTAGGCCCAGTCAAGCCTTTTGTAAATCCTCTAACAAGGTGGTTCACAATTGTGAATCTGAAATCCTTTAACAAGTTAGTCTTTAACAAGACTTTTCTCCTAGTTACAAAGATCTAGATTCCTAACAAGATCTGTTCTGATGAAGAAAATTGTAAGGCCTTAACCGGTCTGACCTTAACTGGTTTGGTCAGTATTCTGCAGATAGTTGACTTGTGATTTTTACTCACTGTGGTTTTTCCCATTTGGGTTTCCACATCAAAATATCTTGTGTTATGGTGATTTTGCTTATGTGGTTGAATTCTCTATTTGCTATTTGGCTTGTTTGTGTTTTAATCTGTTTATTGTTTAAACTACTATACTGGACTGCAGTAAAATTGCTTAAGAGTTTTGTTAGAAGTTTGTGGATAGTATTTCACCCCCCCGCCACCCACCACCTCTTAGTATTCATTAAAATTTGGGGATAAAAAATAATCTATATATTTACATTTTAAAATCCTCCAAAAGAACATAGAGTGTCATCAATTTTGCAAAGCACATTTCATATATTTTTATTGGTCCTATGCTAACATTTTTGGATTGGACCCTTCTATTTTGGTTAACCTCCATGCATGGTTTTTTTAATGCTAAGTTTCAATTAAGGAAAACTACATTAGATGCATCCTAAAATTGCCCTACTAGTCAAAGAAGAACTACAAAAACTTTTAAATGTTAACTTCATACTCCCAATTGACTATCTTGAATGGATATCCATTATAATTTATGTCAAAAAAGATAAAAGGAATATGCATATGTATAGCCTTCAAATATGTTATTGCATCTTGCCCAAAAGATGATTTTCATCCTTCCAACATTGGCATAATTATTGATCTCGTAGCTAGTTATAAAATGCTATCACTTGTGGATAGTTTTTTGAGTTGTAATCATATTTGAATTGTTATTATACACCAACATAAAATTTCTTTCATAATTCCCTTGAGGTATCTTTTTCTATCAAGTGACACCTGTAGATGGATAAATGTGGGAGCTACTTATCAGAGGGCAATGATAGTTACATTTCATGACATGCTCCATAGAAATTGTGGAAGTTTATTTAGATGATATTTCAAATGGGAAAATAGAAAATAAGAGAATACCACTCATCTCCTTGAATTTATATTTGAATCCCTATATATATATATATGCCTTAATTCCAAGAAATGTATTTTTGGTATAACATCAAAAAACTCTTGATCTTTATTATATCTCAATGATATATAGATTTTTATATTTCTAAGTTTGCAACTATCATGGATATGCCACCCCTTTAAAATTTTAAAATAATATAATTGACTTCAAGGAAAGCTACTAGCCATATGAAGATTAATAGCACAACTTTTTACAAATGTCAACCATTTCCCCACCTTCTCAAGAAAAATGGTGGGTTTCAATGGAATGAATCCTACTGAGAATATTTTTATCATATCAAAGACTATATTGCATCACCAATGGTTCTTATGTCTCCTATTAAAATAATCACATACTTCTACATATCAACTATATTCGTCTCCTTGAGCGCACTATTAGCACAAAATTATAAACAAGATTGTGAGAAAACAATCTATTATCAATCAAACACTCATGAAAAATGAGCTTTCCTATATTTCTATGGAACGGTAATGTTTAGTAGTCTTTTTTGTACACAAAAATTGTGACATTACATGCTTAGTCACCAAGCAAATCTCATTTATTAATTGGATCCATTCAAATGCCTCTTATTCAAAAATTCTCTTACAATTAATATGGCTAAGAGGGTAACGTTGTTAGGTGAATTTGACAGTAAGTTTTAAGATAAAAAAGAAATTAAAGCATAGGTTTCTATGGATCAATTATTTAAGGCACATCTTATAGATAATCATCCATTCGTTATAGATAATCTTGATGAATCTATCTTTACTATTGAAGAGCCCTCTATATAGAAGTTATGTCTTGATTGTTCTTGTACTAGTCATGGAGCAAGCGTTTGAATCTTGTTTATACTCAAGGAAATTCCATGTTGAAAGCATTTAGATTTAGCTTTCCATGTGCAAACCATGTTGTTGAATATGAAGCTTTTCTTGTTGGTCATAATATAACAATTCAATGGAATATCCAACACATCCTTGTTCATGGTTATTCTAAACTAATAGTTAAAAAGGTTAATGATGAATATCAAACAAAATATGGTGAATTGATCACCTACAAATACATGGCAAATAGTTTCAAGAATAATTTCTTGCAGATCTAGTTGGAAAAACAATCTAGTTGATGATACTATAGCCATAATTGAATGTGTCTTGGATATGCCATAGAATAGTGGACATTCTAAGTTCTTGTTGAGAAATTATTAATACCCACACAATGTCCCTAATTTTGAACTTATATGACAACTTATTGGTCGTTATTCACCCTAGTATCATGATATTTATGCTTACCACCACGGTCAAACTTCACCACCTAACCTTTCACATAAATAACACAAAACTTTCCTCCAATGTACACCATACTTCACTATCCTCGGTGATATTTTATATCAAAGAGGCTTTGATAGTTTGTTACTAAGGTACTTAAATATGGCATAGGCCAATTTCTTTGATAGATTGTTACTAAGACTACAACTTGTTTACACCATATGAAATAGTTTATGGGATAAAATATTTCCTTCCAATTGAGTTTGAACACAATACATTAAGGTAAAAACTCTAATTCATTATGGACTTATTAGCAGCCCAAAAAAAGAGAATGATGCAACTTAATGCTCTTGATTTTATCTTAAGATAAACCTTCCATCATATTGAGATAGTGAGAAAATATTAAATTAAGTGGAAAGACCTCTTTATCAAGACAAAAATGTTGCAAAAAGGTGAATAGACTCTCCTTTATGACTCACAATATAAGGATCATAAGATCAAGATGCAAACAAGGTGGTTAGGACCATATTAGGTTGATGAAGTATATCTAAATGGTGCGATTCATTTATCCACCATTGAACCAATCTATCTTTTTTGGCTGGTCAATGTTCACTAATTAAAGATGTACTAAAGGCATTAAACAGAGAATTTTTAATCGAGCATTTCAAATCACAAACCACAAACATCAAACATGCAGCATTTCAAAAAGATCTTAAATTTTTCACAGCTGTGATTTTTAATATTATTACTCTCATCTTAATAAAATTCTTTCAATATTACATTGTAATTTGTTTGGAACATTTTTGGTCATACTAATTCCAATGGTAGTAGAATGCCTAGTTGCTTACACAACCATTAGTCTTGTGTAGTCACAAGTCGAGTGTGCTGACATTTTTTTCCAAAATTGCACCCATTAAAACCTAAAGCTTTGCGATTACTTATTCTTGATTTTAAATGTTAGTTTGGCCAATGAACAAAACTCAACCCAAAGGTTGACACCTTTTGCTCTTTAGGCTCTGCTAGACCTAAAGGTATCCCTTATCAAAAATGATATATTATTCAGCAACAAGAAGCAGATATAAAATAATATGCAAGATTTTCTCAAACTGACATTGTTCTTGACTATCTCACTTCTTAAATCAAAGAACATGAAGAATCCTAAGCTAACAAAGCAAAGAACATAACTGAAAATAAAGTGCTCAAATGATTCATCTTTGAATTCCAATGAATGCTTAGACCTTTGAACAAATAACTACTCAGATCAGTGCTTCATCCGGGCAACAAAGTCAAATACCAAACCATGCAGAGACTCATCATGACACTACAAATTCACATCCAAGGGGCGCCTTTGTATTATTACATTATAGAAACACTCCCACCAATAGACACTTTCTGCAATTCTTCCGAGAAATCCAAAGATGAACATACATTACTCCATATTCCATTTAGACCAGATTAATCCATTCCTTGAATGAAGACAGTAAATGGAAAATGCAACTCAGAAAGAGTAAGAAGACCAATATCAATGTCCTTGACATATCAATTTGAAAGCAATGCACACTCATCCATGGAGACAATAACAAAAAATCAATTTATTCAACCCGAAAGAGAACAATATCATGAAGAAATCTGTTTACAAAGTGAGCATATTCTCACTGAAACCTATGTATTACCAAGATTTCCTGTGCATATATCACAGTATTAATGATATCTTCTCTTATTTCCCCTGTAGTAAGATTAAGGTCTTCACTGCAAAATTCACTCCTTTAAATTTCTCTGACTGTGAGACAGCAGTTTGGAAACCGCCGTTCGCGACGGGGAAAACACGAAACGAAGTTCTCCCGTCGCGTTTCTGGTAACATAGCAGTTCATAGGACAGTCCGTTACAAAACTCTCTTTAAAAATTTCTTTCATCGGATGAGAAGTCCTTCAAAAATTTAAAAATCATAGTTTTGTCCACATCTTTCAATGATATCACCCCTCGACAAATTAGAGCCCCAAATAAACTTCATAGGACATTCGGTTACAAAACTATCTATGAAAATTGCTTTCATCAGATGAGAAGTCCTTCAAGAATTTAATAATTGTTGGTTTGTTCGCATCTGCTAAGGATATCACCCTTCGACAAATTAGAGCATAAAGTCTTTCAAGTTTCTGAGATTCCATAACCTTCGGTACATTTCACAAATTATCTTCTATTGATTCAATCAGTTCTGACAAGTGATTGCTTATTGGCACTTTGGAAGAGGATTTGCGTTCCGGTTGATTCATTATTTCTTCTTGATTATTTGCCTCACATTGCTGCACACCTTTAAATGCCTCATTTGTCACACTACCATGAAGGCATTTTGTTTTTAGAGTATTCTGCCCAGGAGTATCAATCTCCATGGGTTGTGATCTGTCCTCAGCAAATGGATCAGAGTCCCCAGCCACAACCTTACCTGTTGAAAAAACACATTCTAAGAATTTCAATACAATTGTGCTTCTAATTCTAAATATCAAAAATAAAAAAGGATTACAAGTGGCATGGTGCAAAGCATAATTCCACCTTGATCAGGATCACTATTCTGCTTTGAGCGCTTCAAGACCTCATAACTTTGAGATACATTCATATCAGGCTGAACGTTGCGTAAGCATTCACTTGCTCTTGTAATATGAACTGGTTGAGCAACAGGATTCGAAGGAAAATTTGTAGTTGAATCCTCTGACAAACGAGTTGGCCCACCCTGAGCAGCAATTTTATCACAAAAGGCAACTAGTGCAGGATCCATTTGGGAAAGCATGCCAAGAATCTGATTATGCGTAAGACAAGGATTAGCAAAGTGAACAATAAATGCTTACTACTTGACATAAAACATTTGAACTTCGATTACTGTATGTCTCTATTATTAGCATATTTAACCATACCGCATCCCTTAGTGCATATGCTCTGCTGACAATTCGAGCTCCATTGCAATTCGAGCTCCATTCCAGTCATCACCATTATATGCCTGTTATGCGAAACTAATGATATTTATTATCAGGAATGAATGGAAAACAAATTTTTGTTCAACCCCATAAAGCTGATAGGATCATAGGCATGTCCAATCATGCTTACTTTTGCATTGGCTGGAATTAGTTCCACATCTTGCAGGAATGCTGAGCATGTCAAGTAACGTCGATTATCTACTCGTTGCAGTAAAGTAGTGATATCCATTGGATTTTGAACTATTGCATAATAGTCAGGAGCGTCTTCATCCATGACAGGGTAATGGAAGACATTGAACCGTTTTTCATACAGAAGTCTGCACATTGTATGTGGATACATATAAGCACTCAAAATTAATTTTCACTTGGTAAACACATCCTCAACAAATGAATCAAATAATGATTGATGCATCACTACAAAACCTGCTGCAGACATCCCGAAGACACATTCGGAGTCGTCGAATAACATGCTCCTCTGCTTCTACCTTGGCACGTAGCTCAGTTTCACTTGGTCCTCTTGCTGCTTTTGGTACCTTTGGAAGTTCAGGATTAGAAACATTCTTTTTAGGAGTAATTACTACTTGTTGATAAGGGATAGTAAGAACATCATCAACTAGTTGCGAGATGAATCTACACCTGTCATCTGAACTTGGTTTTTCTACTTGGTAACTGCACATAAAGCAAAAGAATGTAATCCATTCAGGATTTTACCTTCTATTATACTAAACCAAAATAAAATTTGCAATGCATTCAAGGTGTACCAGATACCATTGAATTCATGTACACTCAATTCAATGACAAATTCAATTTATACAGAGTCAGAAGCTAACGAGGTACCTGGCACTCAATGCTATACAGAATGGATTCACATGCCTTAGCATAATCTTGAACAAACTAAGCAGAAACAATACAAAAACTAAGACAATGATGTCCTTGATACATACATATAGCGACGACCAAACAAGGATGCAGCTTCTCCATCCAATTCATCAGAGGGTACAGAGGAGGTTGCAAGAAGTAATAAAGGAAGGTCTGAGGCAATTCTTCCAGTATAGATAGTAGAACAGCTCTTAGCTGATCATGGGCCTATGAAGCTCAGTCAAACAAACAAAATCAGATATATAGTCATTTTAGGAAGCTCTAGCAATAAAAACAAAGTGATTTCAAATATATCACAGGAAATCCCAAAGGCATAGAGCTTTAAAAGTATAAGTGTACTAATGTAATGATATACACACCGTCTCCCACCAAAGTTGAAGTTGAGGCAGATACAAGATAGGAGTAGTCCTCCTTGCTTCTCCCACAATGTGTACTAGTGCTTCCTCAGGGGTCTGTGCACTTGGGCCGAACAAAAGTGATGGAAGCCCAAGACAATGCACAAGGAACCTCTCTAATTCGTGTAAAACTGCAGGGCCAATGTGATCCTGGCAAGAAAAGTAGAAATATAGCATCATTCAGAAATGTAGCTAGATTAGAAGCCAGCCAATTCAAAAGTTTTAAAAAACAAACTAATGTTATAGATGTGTAAACATCTATGAAAGCAATTTCTAATCGTACCAAGCCAGCACCCTCCTTCCCACAAAGTAGAAGTCTTGGTCTGTAAACAAATGGAATGGAAGAACCATAGGGAAATCCAAGTAACTTGGCAAGATGGCGCGAACTCTCATTCAGCGAATCTTTTTTATCACCCTTGGCCACTAAGTAGAAGATGTCAAAAATATAATCACTGATTATTTTTAGTTGTCCTTGTAAGCATGGAGCTATTACTAGGGACAATGGCCTTGACTGTACTGTTGCACCTCTATGGGCAGCAGGAGTAATAGTAGACATAGCTTCCAAGAAATCATGCTTCTCTACTTTCACAAAATCCAAATCTATGACAAACTTATCATCACTAGTGTATATTTGAGGATATTTCTCACGGAAAGCATTAATTGCAGCTTCTGTGCACAAAGCTTTTAAATCAGCACCATAATACCCCATACAAGCTGCTGCTAATTCCATTCTTAATTCCTCTGATAAAGGATTCTTCCACTTTCTTGTGTAGATCTTTAATATCTCAGCTCGTGCTTTACAATCGGGTAAGGAAAATACAAATTCATGATCAAACTGACCAGGCCGGCGAAGAGCTCCATCAATAGCATCAATCCTGTTTGTCGCTCCAATAAACACAACTTGACCTTTAGAGTCTAGACCATCCATTAGAGCAAGAAGCATAGATACAATAGAATTGTGAATTTGTTCTTGTTTACTAGACCTCACTGGGGCAAGACCATCTATTTCATCAAAAAATATTATGGATGGTTGGTTCCTTTGTGCTTCTTCAAAAAGTAATTTCAGCTGCCGCTCAGCTTCCCCAACCCACTTGCTGAGCACATCAGCTCCCTTTCGCATGTAAAAGTTTACTTTCTGTCCTGCCTTGGAAGCTGCACATGCTAAAGCCCTTGCAATCAATGGTTTTCTAGTTCCTAGAGGACCACACAATAAGACTCCCCTTGGAGGAGAGATGTGATAATTTGCAAAGAAATCAGGATAGAGAAGAGGGAAAAAAACCATTTCTTTCAATGCATCAATGTGGTCAGAAAGCCCTCCAATATCATCAAAACTCACTGTTTCATCAACCTGCAAGGGTTGAATGTCAGCTCCACCTTTTGAACTAGGCTCACTAGGTTGTGCACCTACTCCTCCATAGCCAAACGTATCACCTTGGTGTCCCCATCCAGATGCTGCAACTTTCAAACCCCATGCAGTTGCGTTATGCATGTCAAGTCCGCCACAAACCCATTGCTAACCAAAGTTTGTATTTCCCACATGCATCCATGATGATGAACCAACAAGACCCTGATCCATCTCATCCACAAGAAGAGAATCATCTGAATCATCAACTCTTTGTGCACAATGATGTTTTTTCGCCCTTGAGCCACCTCATCTCGCATCACATGCATTTTTTTATTCCCATTCCTTTATGCAGTACTTTTCATGGTGGAGACTGTAGTCGTTGCTTTTCTTCTTTTTCAAGAGAAAACCTCCTCATCTCAGTGCATTTTCGGAGAGCATACCGTCTCCTTCCTTCTTGTTCTTTACCCTCCTCACCCTCTTCCTCAACTTCATCAACTTCATCTTCCTCTCCTTCATCCCAGCCTCCCCTTTGTTTCTATCATCTTCCTCCTCTGTGCATTCCTGGTCTTCAAAATCTTGAGAAGAATGTCGGATGGTTGACTTTCAAGGCCGAAGTCCTTCTCGCCATGGCAAAGATATAGTATCTCTTGTCCTCTTCTCTTGCATTGGACTGGACTGCTCATCCTAGCTAGGGTTATTCTCAACTTTAATAGTAGCTGGCTGATATGTTTGTCTCTGCAACCATTGATACCCAAACTTATAATATTATGCAACAAAGTATTGGGCAAGAGAAGTTATATCTTCACAAAAACTAGAAACAATGGAGATTGGAGAAAATCCTACCATTAGATCCGCATCCTGTGTGTCTATGTTATCTGTATCATAATCCTCTAAATTGTTAGAATTTGTCCTGTTTCTTGTAGAATGAGGTGGAGTGGACGTATGTGACTGCCAGTATAAGCAACTTCAGCATACAAATTTAATCATGAAAGATGCCTACATATTTGACAACGTAACGAGTAAAAATTTCTTGGAAAGAGCAGCTGAGAACTCTATCGGTTACCTGTACATTCATGCTCTCTGTCTGATTCAAAGGACCAGCAGTTTAATGCACCTGAGAAAAGAAATCAAAATAATTTAGAGGCTTTTACAAGATCAATGAGAAATCCACAATGATCTACATAAAAAAGCATAGAATGACGGATGTATTGTAATAAACAAAAGTCTCAAGTATCCATGACTCAAAAAGCATAGATCAATGAGAAGCAAAGAAAAGTTTCAAAGTAAAAATTATTTATTATTTAAATCAGCATAAATATTTATCTCTGCTAATTAAAATGCTGAAGAACACTAGCATACTGAAACAAAGAAGAAAATAG
Organism: Cryptomeria japonica; assembly: GCF_030272615.1. Taxonomy (NCBI): domain Eukaryota; kingdom Viridiplantae; phylum Streptophyta; class Pinopsida; order Cupressales; family Cupressaceae; genus Cryptomeria; species Cryptomeria japonica. Next base: position 465,149,258 of record NC_081406.1, on the reverse strand, counting down.
ACTCAGTTTAAAACTTACATAAACAAATTATAGAGCTTTAGTATGGTAGTTGTAGCCTAACACTTTAATCGTGAGATTATCATGCTGACTATGCCTTATAGAATGGGGCCCTTAGAAATTTGTTCACTGAATATTGTTGTTTTGTATGGTAGTTGTAGCCTAACACCATGGCTTGAGAGATGATAAAATGCTATAACATTTGTAAAGGGGTTTGATATCGTGGTAGATGATTTATGTTCAGTCACGCTTGGTACAAATTTTAAACATAACAATTTGTGATAAGCAGTTTGTGAAATGATAAATACTATTTTTGAGTATCACTTTTGATTCCACAAGTTATTGTAAGGAAACCACAAATTATGATTTTACTCTATCATTACATACTGTTCATGAGAGGAATACATATATGAGATATGTCTAAATTTATTGATTTATAATTTGTTGGATGAATATGTCTGAATCCCCAATTAGAGGGATAAATTTCCCAAAATGTAGAGGTTGTATTAATTAGAGAAAGTGCAAGATGTTTGATCTAGATGACAACATGAGAAGTTAATAATAATAACTTGGCTTAATCTTAACATCCATAAAGAGTATATATTAATATTGGAAAATGTTTAGTCAATGAGAAATTTCAGTGGGCAACGTGAATGTCACTGATATCATAGTTACCAAATAGAGGTGGGTAATGAATAAGATCTCAATTAATTAAGTCTGGTATCACTCCTTCGTGTCGTACAGTTTGTAACCATATAGATTGTTATGATTGGATGTTGACGTATTGATAAACTTAGGTGGTAGATTGGTATTAAATATATCATGAATAAATTGAACATGGCTAATATTATCTTTGTCTAACTGCATTCTCAACATGTTTCCTTTCTCCTCTTATGACGATTTATGCGCAAAATCTCTATACTCATCAAGTTCTTATATTATCACCTCATGGTTTGAGCAATTGTACTCTTACACATTCTTCCTTTCTATATTACTCTTACACATTCTTCCATCCTATATATTTTCATAGTATCATCATGTTTCAATAGTCCCTATGTTTTCCTTCCCATGTTATTAGGAGTATGAAACCCATGTTTACAAAAAGAAAGGCCCAGATGATTTAAAACAATCACCCCATTTATAAGTACTCATAAAGCATACTCATGGAATAACTAAGCATATTCAATCATGTTGAAACATGTAAGATAAGGGGCATTCGTTCAAAACAAAAAGAATTCATGCTGAAAGTACATGAAACAATTGCATAAGATACAAAGCACATCCATGGATGAACACATGGGAGGTAATACACATAGAGGTTGAAGCATACATGAGAAAGGTATACAGAAACACTTTGTGAATGAATCCAATACAACAAGTATGAAGCATACAAATGAATACATAAGGCATGAGTCATACACGCGAATACACGTAAGGTGTAAAGTAGAAAGTATACAAATGAATTACATAAGGCAAGAAGCATCCATGCAAAACATAGAATATACACATAAGGCACGAATACATGTAAAGCATGAAGTGTACGCATGAAGTATACACATGAATTCGCTTAAGGCATGAAGCAAGTATACATAAGTACCATAAGACATGAAGTGCACACAGGCATGAAATAATGGATACATGTAAGCCAAGTAACAACATACATGACTATATGCAAGGCATGAAGTAATGCACACAAGGCATGAAGGAGCTATGTAAAGCATGAACCATACATATGAATACATGCAAGACATGAATCATACATGTAAACCATGAAGTAATACATAAATACACAAAAGGTACAAGAATATATGAGAAAGGTACTCGTGGAGTGGACATGCTAAAGACACATCGATCATGAAGCATACAAGAGAGAGGTATTCATGGAATAGACATCTGAAAACATCTCATTCATGAAGTAACACAAATACACATAAGATATAAAACACATATGCTAGACACATGATAGACATGGTGCAAGCACAAGGTATACATCAGGAAAGTGTACATATAAAACACCCATGGAGTAGGCATGCTCAAAACACATAAGAAACACATAAGACACGAAGCAGGTAAAGGCACACTCATAAGAATGCAATGTTGGCCTAACCAATTCAATTTTTTATTTATTTGAGAAGAGACTGGAGTAATTAGTCATAACTGAGTAGTTGTTTTGTCCAACAGGCTAGGAGAATCATGCTCTGATACCACTGTAGTGTCCCCTAATTAGTTACACAATAATTTAACCTAAATTTGGCCAAATCTATAAATAGGTAATTGGGTTTTATAGGTGTACCTTTGTATACTGTTTTCCTACAACAAAATTAGAGAACATATATGAAATAACACTTAAACTGAAACATGAACTATATTAAATGATATCAAATTTGCTATATTAATGACTATTAGAATTATAATTGTGGGATATAATCTAAGTTACCGGTTCGGGTTCAGGCACTGGTTTGGGTTTGAAGAACCCAGTACGCCGGTACGGCAAAATTTTGAAAAGGGGTTTGGGTTCATTAGTACAAAAACATGTAAATTATATATATATATATATATATATATATATATATATGCAGTGCCCCTCGCAGGGTCCTGGGGCAACGCCCAGGGCATGCTCCCTGTCACTGTAGAGGGTGGGGTCGAGGGGATGTGCCCCCGCTGCCAACACCAGATTACAACCTTCAAACCCACATGGAACTCCATGGCGTGCATCAATTTTCTGCTTTTTTAAGATGTCGGGAACAAGGCCAAAGAAGTCAAAATTCTGATCAAGGTGCATTCTCCCATACGGGAATTGTGATTTCTGACTTGTTCTTTCATAAAGACTTGTGCTTCTCTCTTGGTTGTAAGATGCATAGGTGTGTGGCTTGAGACATAGGGTCATTTTAATTTTTTATGTGGTGGAATTCAAAAAAAAAAAAATTGCAACAAAAAAATCCATTTTTGGACTGTTAGACCCCTGGGTTCGTCTTGGGTCCTCTTGGGTTCGACCCTGAGTCGTCTTGGGTTCACCCTGGTTCAAACCAGGCCCGTGAACCACAAACCTTGTCCAAACCATAGGTGAACCGGACCCGAACCCCGAAGAGGACCATACTGGACCAGTATCAAGGGTCTAGGGGGCCGAACCCGGTAACTCAGGATATAATCATATTATTATATTTCCTAAATGAGATCAGATTATTATATAAAGTTAGTTTGTAAGTTAGTTACTAATAAATTCCTTTAGTCCATTAGCTGGATAGGGTGTCCTAGAAACCATCCCTCCTAGGCCCAACGGTAGAATACCATATCCCCCTTGGCTCCATATGGCAGGTGTTAGGCATCCATCATGGAGTGGCGTACCCAACGAGGTGTTCTATCACCATTCCCCCTCATCACAACCGCCTTCTCTCTTAAGCCCAAGAGCAGATGCTTCACCCCTCTTGGCTCCATGTGGCACATGTTAGGCATCCACTATGGAGTGGCATACATAAGAGAGTCCCTCATTTACAAAGAACCTTTTGTAATATTCCAATGAAGTCATATTTGTCATTCAGTTGAACTAATTATGATAATCAATTGGTACTTGACATAGTTATTATACTTCATCATATTATATTGCCTTAGTGTCTTATATTAGATTGTTAACAGTTATTTCTGTTAGTATTACTTTAAATCAGAATTATTCATTAATTGTTATTGTTGTATTTTATGTTATTAGCATGGTACAGTATTATAGCAACTTATACAAACTGAATTTGATTGCCTTATTCCTTCTAAATTCATTAACATATATATATGTGTGTGTCTTATGCCTAATAGTGTTCTCATGTATAATCATTTTAATGCTATCTTAATAATTATGCATTATTTGCTTCTGAACTTTATATCATATTAATTCCATTAATTTAATTAAGACCATATAAAATTTTATATATATAATATCAGCTATTATATTCCATTACAGGCCCTCTTCTCTTTTATTATCCTTGCTGGCAGTTTCTGTACATTTCTCTATCCTTGCTAGCAGATCTGACTTTCTTGTTCCCCTCCTGTATTCTCCCTATTCCCATTTGTATAGGGGGGTATTTATCCTACCTCCCCATGTGGTGAAGAGCCACGATGGTCTGCTAATAGGCAGCACCCCCCTTTTTGAAGAATTGATGTCCCTCTATTTCTGACGACTCTTTTCAAGAAGAACATCACTTCATATAAAACCCGATTTGGAACTATTCAAACCACCCTTTAAAGAATGGTTATTGGGCCTTGGTAAATATAGGGGTTAATTGGTTAACAAAAATAATATAAGTTTTAATACAAAGCACCATTATAATATAATGTGTATTGTTAATATAATAAAATCATTCAATAAAAAATGTAAATTGATAATATAATATTATTTATTGTTAATATAATAACATCATTCAATATAAAATGTAAATTGATAATATATAATATTATTTTGATGTTAATCTGATATAATATAATTTTGATATGTTTTTAACATATAATTTTATATGGCAAAAACTATATTAATTATTTCTACTATAAATGTGGGGACATGACAGTCTTCCCTTCCCCAGATTGCTTGTCCTCAAACAATTTCAAATTAGGGTGATCATAATGGTAGTGCTCAATATGACTCTACTCTAATATTACTACATGTTGTAGGTTTGAATTAAGGCATATATGCTTTTACCTTGAGTGTGAGTTATAACCAATAGTGGGAAATTGGCATGATTTAACATAAGACAAGCCCGCTCTCTTCTAGAGGAAAGGATCAAGGCCATCCAAATGTGTTTGCAAAAACTGGTTAGGTTGGCAATATGATGATTTGAAAAAAGACCTTAATTGTGAGATTATCATGCTGCCTATGCCTTATAGAATGGGGCCCTTAGAAATTTGTTCACTGAATATTGTTGTTTTGTATGGTAGTTGTAGCCTAACACCATTGCTCGAGAGATGATAAATTGCTATAACATTTGTAAAGGGGTTTGATAACGTGGAAGATGATTATGTTCAATCACGCTTGGTACAAATTTTGAACATAATAATTTGTGATAAGCAGTTTCTGAAATGATAAATACTGTTTTTGAGTATCACTTCTGATTACAGGAGTTATTGTAAGGAAACCACAAATGATGATTTTACTCTATCATTACATACTGTTCATGAGAGAAATACACATATGAGATATGTCTAAATTTATTGATTTATAATTTGTTGGATGAATATGTCTCAATCCCCAATTAGAGGGATAAATTTCCCAAAATGTAGAGGTTGTATTAATTAGGGAATGTGCAAGATGTTTGATCTAGATGACAACATGAAACGTTAATAATAATAACTTGGCTTAATCTTAACATCCATAAAGAGTATGTATTAATATTGGAAAATATTTAGTCAATTAAAAATTTCAGTGGGTAGCGTGAATGTCACTAATATCATAGTTACCAAATAGAGGTGGGTAATGAATAAGATCTCAATTAATTAAGTCTGGTATCACTCCTTCGTGTCATACAGTCTATAACCATATAGATTGTTATGATTGGATATTGACGTATTGGTAAACTTAGGTGGTAGATTGGTATTAAATATATCAGGAATAAATTGAATATGGCTAATATTATCTTTGTTTGACTGCATTCTCAACATGTTTCCTTTCTCCTCTTATGACGATTTATGCGCAAAATCTCTATACTCATCAAGTTCCTATATTATCACCTCATGGTTTGAGCAATTGTACTCTTACACACTCTTCCTTCCTATATTACTCTTACACATTCTTCCATCCTATAGATTTTCATAGTATCGTCATGTTTTAGTAATCCCTATGTTGTCCTTCCCATGTTATTAGGAGTATGAAACCCATGTTTGCAAAAAGAAGGGCCTAGGTGATTTAAAGCAATCACCCCATTTATAAGTACTCATAAAGCATACTCATGGAATAACTAAGCATATTCAATCATGTTGAAACATGTAAGATAAGGGGCATTCGTTCAAAACAAAAAGAATTCATGCTGAAAGTACATGAAACAATTGCATAAGATACAAAGCACATCCATGGATGAGCACATGGGTGGCAATACACATAGAGGCAGAAGCATACATGAGAAAGGTATACAGAAACACTTAATGAATGAATCCAATACATCAAGTATGAAGCATACAGATGAATACATAAGGCATTAGTCATACACACGAATACACATAAGGTGTAAAGTACAAAGTATACAAATGAATTACATAAGGCAAGAAGCATCCATGCAAAACATAGAATATACACATAAGGCACGAATACATGTAAAGCATGAAGTGTACACATGAAGTATACACATGAATTCACTTAAGGCATGAAGCAAGTATACATAAGTACCATAAGACATGAAGTGCACACAAGCATGAAATATAATCCAAGAAATTATAATAATGTCCACCATTAACAAAGAATTTGGTTTACATTTATATGATGTATTTCTTCATTTGGCTACAAACACTACATTGTTATTGACATGTCTTTACAATAAGTGTTCATTAACTACGATATCAGCTGAAGCTGTTAAGACTTAAGTATAGAACAACAAATGCCCCTAGAGTAGGGGATTATTCTACCCTATGTAAAGCTGAAAAAATGTTATATATCTTCCAAACTTCAAGTTCACGGACAATCAGATAACTTCATAAACATCTAAAAAGAAAATTAGGAGGACAACTCCTATACTAGATCACCACCAAACAAGATATCAGTTTTTTAAGATCACCACCAAACAAGACACCATTTTGATGTATGAGAGTACACTCATGCAAGCATTCAACTAGATGATTTGTTTTTTCCATTTACCTTATGTTGCTTTGAACTATACAACCCTACCCACTCCAAATTTATAAATAAGGCCTCAGTTATATTCCATAACAAAACCTAAGCCATTGTAAAAATTAAAACCATCAATGGAACTGTAGTGTAAAAGTTGGAGCAATCACCAAAAGGAAAGTGTTCAATTCTTGTGGGTTTAGGTCTCCGGTGATAAACCCAAGTGAATTGAAAATTGGATACAGCGAGAATTATACATCCTCTTGAAAGAGGGGAAAAAAATATAGAAGGGGTTTTCGCATACACTAAATCATCATCTAAATCTGAGTTGCAAATACATAAGATTGGATATAGCTAGAATTATACATCCTCTTGAAAGAGGGGAAAAAGAAAAATAGAAGGGGTTTTCGCATACACTAAAACATCATCTAAATTTGAGTTGAAAATACATAAGAATGATAAATCATGAACCCATACAAATAGAAAAAAGCTTATGACACAAGGAAACATCCTCTGGCAAAAGAAAGTTTTTTCATTCTAAACTGCATGCATTTTCGCATACATTAAAAATATGAGGAGAAATATGGTGGCAAACTGGGTCAAACTAAAACATTGCACACAAGGAGTGAAACACCATCTCAAGAACACGACCAATTATTTCCCTGCACATCATTTGTTGGATTTTCCAGCCGCGATAAAAACAAAGACGCATTGTAAGAGATTGAATTACACTTAAATAAGCTGCATTACGTAGATTAGGTGTGGGCTGCAGCATTTCGGCAAGGCAGGACGCCGATACAAGGAACCTTTTCTTGAGCTTGGGACTATGCTCGTGCTTATGCTTGTCATGATACATCTGCAGGCTGTGGTGGAGATTCTGCCTCCTGTGTAGGGCTCTCTTTTGCAAATTCTTCTTCTCCTTCTGTTTCTGTTTCTTTGACTCTCCACTACATTTTGCGGGCAAAGGGGAGGTTGACACTTTTCCATCCATAGCTCATACAAAACAAAGCAACTACAGACAGCGATCTGCAGACAACAACTCTTTCTTCTTCTTTGTTTTTTTGTTGTTAAGACAGCGACTCTTTCTTCTTCTTTGTTTCTTTGTTGTTAAGACATAATTCCCTAGATCTGTCCCTCCAATACATTTCTTCTCTCGAGAGTATTTTTGCCAATTCCGCTTTAAGGGAATTCTCTTCATAGAATTCTTCATTTGTCATCCCCTTCTCTATCACCAGATTATTAATCCTATTTAGATCCTCTTCCACTCTAATTTTTTCAGCAAAGATGTTCTTGAAGGAAGCCACGTTCCATATTTTGATCTTGTTTTTGAGATATTTTAACTTTTGAACAAAACAAAAACTAGGAGTGCCTTTAATATCTTTACATTCTTTCCACCATTTTTCCATGTTTTCTTCAAAGTTTGAATCTCTCCACCACATGCTTAAGAACTTGAAGTTGCCTTTCACCTTCATCAATGGTATTGTGCAAGTTAACTGAACCAAGTAATGGTCTGAAAGTGTTATGGGCTAGATTTTTGATTCCAGATCAAAACTACCTCTTATCCAAAACGAACCAACAAATATTCTATCCAATCTCTCAGAAATTCTGCAAAGTTTTCCCTCCTATTGGTCCAAGTGAAATTTCCAGTTTTAGGAACAACATCAAAAAGGTTATTATTTTCTACAAAATCTCTGAAATCTTCCATCACTCGGGTATTCATTCTTAAAACTCCACCTTTTTCATCATTGTTGAGGATTGCATTAAAATCTCCTGCTACAATTGTTTTCTTTGGATCGAACATTCTGATCTGATCTATAATTTCTTTCCAAACCCTTTTCTTTTCCTGTCTTTTTTGGTCCATAAGCATTGATTAGGGAGAATTCCAAATCTTCCTGCAATGTTCTTGCTTTACAGTGCATCCAATTATCTTGCTTATTAATCAATTCTACTGTCACTTTATTTGGATTCCATAGAGTCGCCAGTCCACCCATGGAGCCTTTTGCCTCTTGAAAGACACTATCCCACATCCTACTTAAAGATTTGACAAAGAAATCTTTTTCTTCATTGAGCTTGGTCTCTTGCAACATGATGATGTCTCCTGAAATTCTTTGAAAAGCCCTCTTGACCAAGCGTTTTTTGTCAGGGGCCGACAGACCCCTGACATTCCATGTTGTTCTTTTCATTGATTTCCAAGGGAGACTCCTCCTCCCTTGGTTTTCTTTATGTAATCCAGCACACCAATAATACCCTTCTCTTTGGCTCTATCCTCTCTCTTCTGTTTATTGCTTCTTCTGCCCCTTATAGTGTATTAGCAATTTTTATCTACCATTTGAAAATTATTTAATTTTATTGGCTAATATTTTGTTATTTATGGAAAACTAAATATTTTATTGGCAATTTCATAAATTCATTGCCATTTTCGTTATCTATTAATTGTCATTTTTCGTTATCTAATTAATGCAACATCGCGTTGAGTTCAAACTCTACACGATGTACATATACAAGTTTAGATTATTTTATTTACTTGAGAATAATCGTATTTAGAATATTATATATTTTTTATAATATTATTGTATACATTATATAAATTGGTATAGGTATTTTCAATAGTCTTGAGAAAATCTAAAATGATATCAGTTTTAAAGCTATTTCATTTATTATAATTTATTTTATTTTATTTCAAACTATTATATTTACTATTATTTTATAAAATATAAAACAACATATATTATTAAAATAAATTAATTTTCCTTAAGATCTATTAATAATTTTTTTTATATTTAATAAATTTTAATTATTAAATAATAGATTCATTTTTTAATATTTTATTTTAATTTATTTTCAATATTTTTAATTAATTATTTAATTTAAAAAATTATATTTATACAATTATCTAATAATATTAGTGTAGACACCTAAAAATATCTCATTAATTCTACACTAATTATTCATCTATTTAATTAAGTAATTCTTTAATTATTTGATTAAGTTAAATATTTTTTCTGATCAGAACATTTAACATTTTTAATTATCAAATTCTTATCATTTCATCATTAAATCAATTAACCCTATCTCAATTATTAATTAAATATCAATTATTTAATTAATTGCAAAAATTTCCTTAGTTAAATAATCGTTATGATTTATTTAATTGCCAAATACAAATTTTATGATGACATTAATGTGATGGCTCATTTGATTTTGAATAAAATCATTACAGAATCAAATTTCTATCTTCTGTATTTTGTTGTTGTTTATTTAAAACTAAATAAAAAATTTCTTTTTGCATTTAATTGATGAGCAATAAACCTAATATTGCTACATAATTGCTCAGATACCAGTTTGCAATTTCTATCATAGTAATTCGCAATTGCTAGTTTAGGTTTTTTGCATTCTATCTCTATTTAGTTCTAGTTTTTATCAAGATTGCTCTCTATTTGTGAAAATATATAGATTTTTAACTGAGAAAATTAGCCTGGATAGTCCACCATATGTCTACTAACGTTATTTTCTCTACAGGGTTAGAGTAGAAAAATTCTTTTGGTGTTGTTAAAAAGAACAATACAATTTTCATCATTTCTATGATGGTTAAAATGAACCCCATGCCTTTTTGGAGTAACATCTCTAATGTTTAGAAAACATTGCAATGAAGGTTTAAAAGGAATCATTGATCTTCATGTCTTAAAGATGATAGGTATATGCTCTCCCCTTTTTTGGGTAATCAAAAAGTCATATCCACCTTTTTCATGCTTTATTTCATTTACTACATTAGGATAACACCTTTAGAAGGCTCTCCTCCCAAGTATCCCATAAGGCCAAGTGAGAGGGAACGACCTAAGTGGCAACGACTAAAGCCAAGTAATCCAAGCCACTCGAAATAAATGTGTATGTGATAAAAATCATATGCGATGAGTGTTACATGTTGTCACAACAACATTATGTCTCCCTTAGTGCCTATACGGTATGTTAAAATCTATAGAGGGTAACTTCTACAAACTGGGAGACCTCCCTCAACAGAGTGTAAAACAATGCTGATTGTGACCACTCGAACGGAACTCTTTCTAAACACCTTAGAAATTAGAAGCCCAACTAAGTCAATAACTAGACACTTGGATTATCAAAGTGCAAGGGTGGGGAACAATTTCCCCCCAAGACACTCACCATATATCTCCTAGGATAATAGGCCAATGGAGGAGCAATCTTCTCTGGTCTAATTTCCTAAAAAAGGTAAAAAAATGGGCGCACCCTAGGGTGTGATAGGGTTGTTTGAGCTAATGGAGTATCAAGATGTAGTTTGTGGTAATACTTGTGACCTTTTGACCATTAAGAGAGTCTGCTTGATGTTCTATTGATTGACCAATTACAACGAAAACAAAATGGGGTTTTGAAAAAGACTCCAACATTCATGAGAATTTGAAAAAGTTCTTTAAACAAGTATTATTTTTGTGTTATTATTCTTTTTGATGTGTCTATTGTGTCCTTTGCTACATTTCACCAAATTCAAACATTTTAGAAAATACCAAAAACAAAGTGGAACCTCAACCAGGTTTAGTCAAAACATCAACAAGATCAAGTCCCTCAACAAAGTCAAGTGTCAACATCAACACCAACATCAAACCAAAACTTTTGCAAAATTCAAAGATAAAAAACATGTCTTTCTCAAGTGATCTTAAGTCGTAGACATCTAGTTAATGTATAAGTCCTTTAGTGTCATCATACTGCACAAAGTTTTTGCACAAGTCCTCACATCACAAAAAGAGTAGTCTTCAATCAAGTTGCATCCACTCACATAGAATTAAGTATTGCATTAGAGTCTAAGAAACATACCTCAATACATGGGTCTGAAAGTAGATGACAAATTTCCATCTGAGCAACCCGATCTTGGGCCAAACAATGACCAATTAGGAATAATTGATAGTTTGGACAACCTTGCTTGGAAACTAAAAGTTGATCATGCTCAGTACGATATAGTTGAGACCATCATAGATAATGAGATCTAGAAATCTGTTCATCTTGATGAAAAATTGAGGAAAAAGATTAAAAAAAAAAAAAAAAAGGCATCTCAAAAGGAAGCCATCAGACAATTGGTTGAAAAGACTATAGTAGAGTTTCTAAATCCTCGTTAGATTCCTTAAAACAAAGTGTCAATCATTCCTAGGTTTTCCATATAGTTTGCATTATAATCTTTAGTATATGGGTCTCAAAGGAGATGAGAAATTCCCATTTGAGCAACCCAATCTTGGGTCAAACAATGTTCAATTAGAAATAATTGACGGTTTAAATATTCTTGCTGAAGAATTGATAGTTGATCAAGACCAATACGACATAGTCAAAGCTGTCATAGATGAGGAAGTTTGAAAGTCAATACAAATTGACATAGACCTCGAAAATCAAATCAAAGAAGAGGAAGATTTTGAAGCATTTCAACAATACGCTGAAGATCTTGTGTTTGAATTCTGAAATCCTTGATAGCAAGTCTTCACTCATAGATTACATTGTCTGCATTTTAGTCTTTAGAAAGTCTTAGAAGCATACCTGGTTACATTTAGTTGAGTCTTGCATTCGTATTTTAGAGAGTCTTAAAGAGTCAAGATCACGTTGAAATAACATTCATGCCATTAGCATGTGCTCAAAAGGCAAAACATCAGATGGAACCTAATAATGACCCTTCGGTTAACCCAACATGGAATATGAACTTGTCCACAAATCAACAAACACCGGGTTGGAGACCCGTAAACTTATCAACAAACATAAACATGATGCCCTCCATTGATGAAATACAACATAATCTAAGTAAAAAAGAATTGGGAGTAGCCCAACAAGATCTTGCAACGCTCTCATCAATAAATATAGAGACAAATATCTCACACGATTAGTCCAAAATGGGGCCAAATTACCTCCAGGAGTGAACATTTCGGCTATATTGCCGCTAGGTGTGACATTGCATTTATTTTGTTCCTTGAGTACCTACTATTACACAGACTCAAGCAACACTTGCAACATCAACCTAGGGTGTATCTCAAAATACTCAAGCAACTACAACTTCAACACCAACAACAGTTGCATTGGCAAGTACTAATGTTAAATCTCAAACAATGCCTAGTGTAACAATGCAAGCTAAAATAGCTCAAAACCCTTCTTCAACAAGTATAACCCAACCTTCAGTTTTAGGTGGATCTACCTACAGTGGCCAGAATGTGAATCAAGGGATAACAAGATCAACTCAGTTGAATGTCAATACACTATTTGCATAATTTACACAACCTAGTGGGAATTATGGTACACAACTACATGGTCAATCTACATTTCGGGAAGCTCAAGTTACTCCAATATTGTTCCTTTTGTGAGAAATACTCATCAAGTCAGTACACCATTGATGCAAACATAGAGCCTGACTCAACAAATGGAGAATCTTCAGAAACAAATGACCAATATGCAAACAATCAATGATAAAAGGAGCTATACAATGGAGGACCTTTGTCCATATCCTTTTGACAAAAAATTATACATGCCACCTTTTCCCATGTATTTTGAAACTCCAAATTTTGACAAATATAGAGGGAAAGGTGATCCTTGAGATCATGTCAGTGAATTCTTCATGATATGTATCGAGGTAGCCCATGATGATACATACTTAATGAGGCTATTTTCCAAAAGTCTTGGAGGGACAACATTAGAATGGTTTTCACACCTCCCACCTAAGATTGCTTCGTGGGGTGAACTGGTTGAGTTATTCATATCAAAATTTGCATTCAATATAGATATTCTAGTTACCTTGATAGATTTATGTGCAACAAAGAAAAAGAAAGGAGAAACTTTTACTACATTCTTGCAAAGCTAGAGAGGTTTATACTGCAGATGTCTTAGTCATATCCCTAAAGCTGAGAAAGTAGACATTTTCAATGAAAATCATGTACCTCCAATTAAGTATCCATTACAAATGCAATTCCTAAACAATTTTAAAGACATCATGGAAAAAGGCATCAAATGTGAAAGAGGCATATTAGAGAAAGGGATAATGAAACACCACAAAGACAATGGGCCAAACACAAGTACAAACAATGAAAGACCAAAATTTAGGTCTAGGAACAAGAATGTCACAAATGATGAAGTTGTTGATGCATGTGTTGTAAATAGAGCTCAACCAATAGTATCTCTACAAGGACCAATTGATCTTGGTAGTAAGATTCTAACTCAGATAAACAACACCAATGCACTACAATCAAGAAATCCAAGACCACCAAGGGTAGGTGCACCCAGAAGAAGATTTACACCCCTTGGTGAACCTATTGAATTAACAATCAAAAAACTGATACAAAGTAATTCCATAACTTTACCAAAAGTCAGACCTTATGAACTAGGTCCATTTTCATGAATAATGATGAAAAACAGATACCCTTACTGGTACTGAGAGTGGGGGGGGGGGGCAGGGGGGGGTGAATCAGTATAGTCAAAGACTTTCTAACTATCTTTTCAAGATAAAACAACACTAACCGGTTGTCTTCATTACTGAACTTAACCATGGAAATACTGGTTAAACACAGTAAGACTTTAGACAACATAGACCGGTAAGTCTAAACACTTCAAATACATTTAATACTTGATAGCTACTGTAACCATAAACATATGCATGTGGTGTGTCACCAATACCATAACCATTAGCTCTGCATGCATAATCACTTAAACAAAGAACGCTTAATCATCACATGAAAAATGCACAACACATGACACATAAATTTTTCACATGGAAACCCAAATTGGAAAAACCATGGTGGGAATGAATACCCACAAGCTTGTTTTTGAACTCTTTTGAAGCTTTCTTTGTTAGGAGCCTAGTCTAGTTAAAGACTTTACAATAAGGTTTTGCTAGGAACCAATCATGTTAAAGATCACCCGGTTAAGGGATGGCTATATATCCTGTTAAAGGTTACCTTGCTAGAGGATTTGAAGAACTTAATGAATCTTGAGTCACCTAGTTAGAGGATTTGTAGTAAGCCTGTTAAAGCTACCCAACAAAAGGATTTTCCTTCTGTTGAAATGGTTAGAAGACAATAGGTAAAGCTTTGATCTGATAACAACACTATATGCTAAGGTAGATCCTTTTCAATTCCTATACTTCTACAATCACACTCTATAGTTTTCTCTTATTGGTCTATCAAGTATCTCATTACTTGGATACACACACAAAATTAGCCAAAAACTTATGATAACAAACAACTTATGATAACAAACATCATCGACCTTATAGACAACAATTAGGTCGGTAGCATAAACCCTAAACCCTAAGCATTTTAGGTTTAAAATACAAGCGGTCCAATCCTTACCATCCAAACACTTTGCATAGAGCAGTACAATTTCAAACAGATCACAAGACAATCTGCATCATCCATTCTTCACCCCACATAGAAATCAGTACCTCATCACGCTTTCTTCTCATAACACTAAGAAGAATGTTCATTCCTGAGGTAGACATTTAATGCAGTTGATCTTCTCATGCAAGATCCTCAAGGAAATCCTTCACGTGCACAAAGCTGATGTGGCATCACAATCTCATCTTCATCTCTTAGCTAACTTAACACAAAATGTCATCGGTTGCATCGCACAAGTGAGATTGCCAAACTAAAAACCTTAGAATTGAGATTACCAACCAGTAGTCACACTCAGTGAAACCCCGACACCGGTTCACTACATTTCTTCATACCGGTTCACCAACTTCTTCCAATCTACATACCGATTCACTTACACTTATTGAAATCAATGACAACTTACATTATCATCATATCAACATGTCGATTCATCATATGCCAACAATCTCCCCCTTTGGCATTGATGGCAATACTCAGTGTAGCATTGCAACTGTAGACATCATAGACCAGTGTATTCTGCATCATCATATATCTTTTCCCCATACATCAGATATCTTCTCCCCCTTTGACAACAATGCCAAAGTGGAGGCACAAGCCTCCATTCTCCACTATGCTGCTCCCCCTATGGAGTAGCATCCTTCAACACATCAATCTTGAAAGATTTGACACTGTAGTACCTAACTGATGTGGATCACACAACTTTAGTTGACTTCATGAAGGGGTAAAACCCCTAATTCACCTCTCAAATAGGTAAATTTAGTCTTCGGTAAGGGCTTAGTGAATATATATGCTAGTTGCTCCTTACTGGAAACATGCTCTATTACAAGCTCCTTATTCTGAACCTTTTCTCTCAAGAAGTGATACTTAAGCTCAATGTGCTTATTTCTAGCATGCAATACCAGATTCTTGGAAATATTTATTGCACTTGTGTTGTCACAAAATATATTCACCAGTTCTGATATAGGTACTTTGAAACCTTCCAATACATGTTTCATCCAGATTGCTCGAGTGCAGTTCATAAATGCTACCACATATTCTACTTTAGCTATAGATTGAGAAATATAGCTCTGCTTCTTACTCCTCTATGAGACTAGTCTTCCACCAAGAAAGAATGCTCCACCAATTGTTCTCTTTCGGTCATCCATATTACCTACCCAATCAGCATCGGTATATACTTTGAGGTTAAAGTTGCCATTATATGGATATCACAATCCATAGTCAACTGTTCCTTTCAAATATCTAAGAATCCACTTGACAGCTACCAAGTGGGATTCTCTTGGACTTTTTTGAAAATGAGCTACTATGCCCACTGCATGAGCAATATCTAGTCTGCTGTGCACCACATAGTGCAGCCTACCAATCATTGACCGGTACTCCTTCTCATTCACCAACACTGAATCATCTTCCTTAGCTAGTTTACAACTAGTCACCATCGGTGTACCAACAAGTTTTCTCTCCTCCATGCTAAAGGTCTTCAATACCTCTTTGACATACTTGGACTAGGTAATAAAGATACCCTCTTTCATTTGCTAAATCTGTAAACCAATGAAGAACTTTATCTCTCCAATCAGAGACATCTCAAACTCTTTCTTCATTCCATCTGCAAAAGCATGACTCATTTTATCATCACCTCTAAAGATTATGTCATCTACAAATACTTCATAGATCAAAATCTGATCACCTTCAAATTTTAGATAGATGTTGCTATCCTCACTTGTTCTCTAAAATCCAATCTTCACAAGATGAGAGTGTAACATTCATATCATGCCCTAGGTGCTTGTTTTAATCCATACAGGGCTTTGTGTAATCTACACACCATGTTACTATCTTTTGATAAGGCAAAACCTTCCGGTTCCTCAATATATACTTTGTCTTCTAGGATTCCATTGAAAAACGTAGACTTCACATCCATCTGATAAACCTTAAATCCCTTAAATGCTGCAAATGCAAGTAGCATTCAGACACCTTCTAGTCTAGCCACAGGAGAAAAGGTTTCTCCATAGTCATCTCCCTCTTCTTGAGCATATCCTTTGCATACAAGTCTTGCCTTGTTCCTCACAACTGTGCCTTCTTCATTTAGCTTATTCCCAAAGACCCACTTGGTACCTATGACATTCTTGTGTTTTGGTCTGGGTACCAAGGACCATGTTGCATTCTTTTCTATTTGGTCTAGCTCCTCTTCCATTGCTTTAATCCAGTCTTCATATGTAAGTGCTTCTCTGGAAGTCTTGGGCTCTAATTTGAAAATCATGCAAGAGTTTTCTTTCACCTTTCTTCTTGTGAGTATCCTTGCATCTTTATCTCCTATGATTTGCTTCGGATCATGATGCAATTTTGCATACCTAGGAATGACTCTAGCTTGTGCTGCTAGTTTTTCTTCTTCTTCTTCTTCACTTACCTCTTCTTCTTCTCCTACTGCAACTTCTATTGGTACAGGAACACCGAGATCTTTACTTGTTTCTTTCTTAACCGGTTCCTAGAAGGCTATACATGGTTCATCTTCCACTTCTTCCCTGTAGGTTTCCTTAGGTTTTTCAGGGGATTCATCAACCTTGACATTGATACTCTCAACAATTTTCCATGTTCTATTGTTGTAGCACTTGAGAGCTTTTCTCTTAGTGGAATATCCCAAAAATATTCCTTCATCACTTTTAGCATCAAATTTGCTTAGATTCTCACCTCTCTTGATATAACACTTACTACCAAACACTTTAAAATAACTCATAGTGGGAGTTTTCCCGGTCCAATACTCATAAGAGATTTTAACTCTACCTTTCTTGATGAGTACCCGGTTCATAGTATAGACTGCAGTGCTCACCGCTTCTCTCCAAAAAGTGTGAGTGACCTTTCTTTGGATCAACACTGTTCTAGCTGCTTCAATTACAGTCCTGTTATTCCTTTCTGCTATGCCATTTCTTTGTGGTGTCCTTGGGGCAAACAACTGCCTCTTGATACCGCTATCTTCACAGTACTTGTTGAATTCATTAGAAGTGAATTCACCTCCTTGATCAGTTCTTAGGCATTTTATCTTTTGACCACTTTCCTTCTCTGCTAATGCTCTAAAGGCTTTTAACTTTCCAAATGCCTTAGACTTGTCTTTCAAGAATGTGACCCACATCATTCTTGAGTAGTCATCAGTAAGAATCATGAAATACCTATCTCCCTAAATACTTCTAGTTTTCATAGAACCACACAAATCAATATGCACAAGATCAAGTAAGTTTTCTACTAAAAAAGACTTACCTTTGAAAGTTGAGGAAGACATCTTCCCAAGTTGACATTCTCTGCACAAAGAATTATCTGGTTTGTTCGGCAAAGGCAATCCTCTTACTGCCTTGATCTTACTAGCCATTACAATATTATCAAAGTTCATATGACAAAGTCTCCTATGCCATATCCAACTATCATCAAACTTCACCATTAGGCACCGACTTATCTTGGCATTCAACTGAAATAGGTTACCTTCGGTTTGCTTACCGATCGCAATAAGTTCACTACTTTTACCATTTATATTGTAGACCCCACCTTTGAACTCTAGAACGAGTCCTTTATCATTTAGCTAAGCAACACTCAACAGGTTATGCTCAAGACCTTCTACCTAGTAGACATCATCTACACTGCTTTTTCCAGTCAGTGAGATGGATCCTTTACCTTTCACCAAACATAGTGCATCATTGCCAAATCTGACAACACCTCCATCATATTCTTCTAGAGACAAAAACTTTTTCCTATCACCAGTCATGTGGTGAGCACAACCACTATCAATTATCCACTCATTAGAGTTGTCAATGCAAGAGACAAGTTATTTCTTGTCAGACACTTCTTCCTTCCTTTATAGCTACAAATACCATGTCTTCATTTTCTTCATCCTCAGATTCTTCATCAGTAATACCTTCATCCACTGCAACAAGACAATTTCTTGTATTTCCTCCTTTATACTTTCTAAACCTCTCTAGTTTATCCTTATTCTCATTGTTAGGACAGTTAACAACTATATGTCCAATCTTATTGCAGGAAAAACATTTTAAAGGAAGCTTACCTCTCCATTTTCCAGTACCTTTTGGAAGTCTCTTGGCAAGAAGAAATTCAAACTCCATCAGAATTTCTTCATCATCCATACCTCTTCTTTGCATGGATTCATAACTAGTACTTGCTTCTTTTCCTTTTTTGGTTGGTGCAACAGATTCTCTAAAAGATGACTCAGTCTTTTGAACACTACCATCATAGCTATTCAACTCATATGCAGATAAATTTGCAATGATAGAGTCTAAGGATACCTTAGGTTTGTCAATAGACCTTAGTTCCTGAATAGCAGCAACTCTGATTGCATGGACCGGTAACAATGATCTCAAGACTTTTTTGACAATGGTGGCATCATTAATTGTTCCACCAGTTTTCTTGATATCTCCAACAACAATCTTGATTCTTATGCCATATTGTTGAATGGTCTCACCTTCAACCATCCTCATGTCTTCAAATTTTCCTCTAAGGCTCTCTTCCTTAGATTGTCTAACATGCTCATCACCACCATAAATAGTTTCCAATGTGTCCCATACATCCTTAGGAATGTCCTTATCTTGTACATCAATGAACTCAATATCAGACAAAATGCTAATAAGGGCTTCCATGACTTTCCCATTTTCTTGAATCTCTCTTTTTTATCATTAGTTAAAGTGCTAGTGGGAATAACATAGACATTTTCAACATAGCTCCACTGTTGAGCACCCAAACTCTTGATATAGATCTTCATTCTATCCTTCCATATTTTGAAGTTATCTCTATTAAACTTAGGACCTTCCCTCTTCATCATTAAGGTGGGATATTTTACCTCAAGTGGTTAAGATTATATCACCGAGGACCTGGAGTTGCTCTAATACCAATTGATGAATAATGATGAACAACAGATTCCGTAACTGGTACTAAGAGGGGGGGGGGGTGAATCAGTACAGTCAAATACTTTCTACCAATCTTTTCAAGCTAAAACAACACTAACCAGTTGTCTTCATTACTGATGTTAACCATGGCAATACTGATTAAACACAGTAAGACTTCAGACAACATAGGTTGGTAAGTCTGAACACTTCAAATACATTTAATACTTGATAACTACTTTACCCATAAACATATGCATGTGGTGTGTCACCAATACCATAACCATTAGCTCTGCATGCATAATCACTTAAACAAAGAACACTTAATCATCACATGAAAAATGCACAACACATGACACACAAATTTTTCACATGGAAACCCAAATGGGAAAAACCACGGTGGGGATGAATACCCACAAGCTTGTTATTGAACTCTTTTGAAGCTCGCTCTGTTAGGAGCCTAGTTCGGTTAAAAATTTTACAATAAAGTTCTACTAGGAACCAATCCTATTAAAGATCACTCGGTTAAGGGATGGCTATATACCCTGTTAAAGGTTGAAACCCTGTTAAAAGTTACCTTGCTAGAGGATTTGAAGAACTCAATGAATCTCAAGTCACCTGGTTAGAGGATTTATAGTAAGCCTATTAAAGCTACCCGGCAAAGGGATTTTCCTTCTGTTGAAATAGTTAGAATACAACAAGTAAAGCTTTGATATGATAAAAACACTATATTGTAAGGTAGATCCTTTTCAGTTCCTCTACTTCTGCAATCACACTCTGCAGTTTTCTCTTACTGGTCTGGAAATTATCTCATTGCTTGGATACACACAACATTTTCCAACAACTTACAATAACAAACATCGTCGACCTTATAGACAACAATTAGGTCGGTAGCATAAACCCTAAACCCTAAGCATTTTAAGTTTACAATACAAGTGATCCAATCCTAACCGTCCAAACACTTTGCATAGAGCAATACAATTTCAAACATATCACAAGACAATATGCATCATCTTATCTTCACTGCACATAGAAATCAATAACTCATCACACTTTCTTCTCATACCGCTAAGAAGTTTGTTCATTCCCGAGGTAGACATTTAATGCGGTCGATCTTCTCATGCAAGATCCTCAAGGAAATTCTTCACGTGCACAAAGCTGACGTGGCATCATGATCTCATCTTCATCTCTTAGCTAACTTAGCACAGAATGTCATCGGTTGCATCGCACAAGTGAGATTTCAAAACCGGAAATGCTATAACTGAGACTACCAACCAATAGTCACACTCAGTGAAACCCCGACACCGGTTCACTGCATTTCTTCATACCAGTTTGCCAACTTCTTCCAATCTACATACCAGTTTGCAAACTAAAGAACCTCATACAAGATCTCATTGATCAAGGCGACATTACTATGGATTCTAGTAAGACACCAAACACAGATCATACCATCTTCAAAGATCAAAGGAAAAGCTTCTAGTTTCAATGCACAAAACAATAATGCCAATTATAATGATGTTGCATTTTATTATGCCATAAACACACTTAGTGCAATATATGACATAGTGGCTACAATCACAATAAATCCCACAAGCAAAGACTATGTTGTCACCACTAGAAGATCAAAGGTCACATTGCAAGGGGTAACTTCAAATCCCCCTTCAACAAATAGCATTTACAATATGGTGGATCAGTTGAAGCGAAATCTAGCTCAAATTTTATTATTTGAGTTACTGCGCATCTCGCCAGCTCATAAGGCAGTCCTTGCCAAAGCATTACAAGATTTAGTTGTTGCTAGAGATATTAACGAGAACACATTGCATTCCATGGTTGGAAACTTGGCAACTACAAAGGTCGCATTCACTGAGCAGGATGTACCTACATATTGACCCATGCATAATGATCCCTTACACTTGAAAGCTTCGATTGACCAAAAGAAAGTTCAAAGAGTATTTATAGATGGTGGAGCTGGCCTTAACATACACACATTGCATTTGATTAAAGCTTTAGGATATTCTGAACATTATATTGATTCTACTAAGAGAATCAATATCAAAGCTTATGATGATGAGGAACACCCTTCTAAGGGTGTAGTGACTTTGCCAATACAAATAGGACCAGTCACAATAGACATCACCTTTCAAGTCCTAAACAAAGAATTGGGGTACAATATTCTATTAGGTCGTTAATGGATACATGCCATGCAGGAAGTACCTTCAAATTTTTACCAATGTGTGAAGTTCCCATACAATGGCATTGAGATCACCGTTCATGGCGACCCAAACCCTTTTCAACACTGCAATTATTTAAGGGCGAGCATAGACAATCAAGTACCAAACAATCAAACATCTCCACTTCACTTACAAATGGAATCGTTGAAAGTCACAAAAATAGAAAAAAATACACCTACCACATCTTCTTTACAAATTAAGGAGGTTGGTTGTGGGTAATATTCCATTTCAAGTACCTTGAATGGCAGACAATCATCCCTTTTGCCTAGGTTTTTTGGGAAGCCTCAGAACATAGTGGTGAAGCAAGATAAAGGAAAAGAGATAGTGAAGTACTCAGATTCATACTCTTTCATTAGATGGGGAGACTTACAAGAAGAATCTCTAAAGGGAGATTTTAATTAGTGGATATATAGAGAAGAAGATGACATGACAATACCCAAGTTACCTCTACACCAATATGGCAACAGTTTCAAGATGCTACAAAAACATGGGCACGATGGTACCACAGGATTGGGATTAAAGAAGCAACGCAGATTAGAACCTGTTTTACCACATGAAAACCTAAATAATCAAGGTTTGGGATATAAACATGTACCAACAATAACAGAGGCAAGGCAACATACACTAGATATACTGAACAAGCCTAGGATACCCTCAAAATACATACCTCATAATTTATTAACAATACAAGTATTTCCCTCTTCATCTCAAAGAAGCAGAAGAGCACCAACATATCCTAGTATGGAATCAGATGGTGAAGATATGAGGCAACTTCTACAAGAAACTAACACAAAATCATCTAGCAATACAGTACCAAAAACATCTGAACAAGAAAATATGGTAACAGATACTATTGTGCGTGTGAAGTAGGGTAATAGATATTGCCGTGCGTGTGAAGTAGGGTAGCTGCAGCTGCAAAACAAACACTCCATAGATCATTACAAGAATGGCTAGCAAATTCAAAAAAAAAAAAAGATAAACCATGACAAAGAGACCTATCGCCTCCTAAGAGATGCGAGTATTGATTTGCTCTCAGATTTGGATAAGCAATCCTAGTGACTTGACTACACGTAGACGAAGGATTTGAAATGATGATGATATGAAAGCTAGATGAGACTAATTATGATAGATTGATCCAAGAGTATAATTAAGCTAATGATATGCATGATTAAACTATGATGCTGATGCAATTAAGCTAGAAAATGATCAAATTTAACTAGATCTAAGATGAAATTGCCTATAATAACAATGCTCAAATGATATTCTAGAATGGATATGCCTATAGTAACAATGCCTAAATTAATATGAGATGGGATCCTTTGTGCTCCAAAGTGGGGGATATTTATAAGTGTAGATGGAGGAAATGGATTGAATACAAGATTCAATCTTCCAACATCCAACAATGAAGTACCTGTAAAACACACACATACAAATGCAAATATCTAAGCTAAAACACACATGCATGCAACAAATATCCACTCCATTGCACTCCTATTCCCCAAGATTTTACATTTAATATATATTTTCTCTCAGAAGCACTTATGCAAAAAGCTATGAGGAAATCAAGATTTGAGAATGCAAAGATAGCAGGTAAGTTGTTAAGATAATGGGATGCAAATTATCATAAGTTCGACGTATAAAGATGAGATTCCCAAATAAGAGAGGGGGCCTTGTTTAAATAGATTTTCTCCTAGCGAGTTCATGTTGTCAGATGAATATGGGATAATACAAGATGAGTGGTATAGGGAAGATGAGTGGTAAATGGGAAATGGTAAGTGGTAGGAGGAAATATTTAAGGGTTTTATTAAATAAATAGAGAAATGTGTATAACGTGAATGCATGAAGGTGTATGCTTGAATATGATATAATATTTTATTTAATAAATTTAATGGATATATGGTAAGATATTAATAATAATATAATAAAAGATGGAAATTATGAATAATGAATTATGGAGAAATAATAATGTAATAATAAGGACTCGGCTGATGTTCGGAGAAATTTAAAATTAAATGACGACAAATTAATGGAAATTTTTATGTGTCTCCATTTTGCCCCTCTTTGAGACAATGCAGCTTGTCGCATTGTTTCAAAGAAAATGATCAACTCATATATGCCCCAGAGGTGTCCTAGTAAGGATAATGATTGATTGGCTATGCCCCCTTGAGAGATTGATCGAACATAATGATGGAGATTGATCTCTTGATAGTTCGCGAGAGAGAATATTGGATGATTGATATTGCACAAGTGATTAGATTGAGATGTACATTTAATAGAAATGCACAGTTGATGAGGCGTAACTAAACAATTGATGGAAATGAACAGTATAGTCAAATTGATAAGTTGATAGGGATTGATGCTAGCGCAAGATAAGGTGATCCAATGATTGATTGATTGATCCAGGGCATTAAGATTGCAAGAAGCAAGGTGGCTGATAAAGAGATTAAAAATTCAAAGACATGTATCAATTAGATAAAGTGTTTGATTGACCACACTAGAGTAAGAAGAATGAAGATGATGATGAAATAAATGATGAAAAAGATAGATGAGAAGGAGGATGAGAAGAGAAAAGTAATGATTATGAAGAATTATGAGAAAGAGGATATGAAAGTGATGAGAAATCTTGTCCTTTTTAAGTGCCTGTATCATCATTGATCTTATTATAGCAAAAGGCAAAAAATAATTTGGATATCAATTAGACCCAAATGAATCAGTCACACCAATTACAAGAAAGAAAATATATCAAATAGTAAAGGATTGCCTCAGTGTGTATCAGACCAATATGTCCTTGATGATCTTAAGCGATCATGCCCTAAGACGTGTCATCATATTCCTAAGGAATATCTCGCAAGCAGCAAACAAGTGAACATGCCCCATCCTCGCCTTTATAGTCAATGACATCCTGGAGATAAAATCTCTAGTTAGAGACATCCTGGAAAAGCTAAAAGATATGTCACCAAAAAAGAAAATCAGAAACAATCAAGAGAAAATAGGCAAACAAGCAAACAATATGTTTCATGCCGAATGTTTTTTTTGTTCACAGTTAATGTGTTTAGTTTTAATAAGTCGATCGGATGTTTTTATGTTTCCTCAATCATAATCTCATCATGTCATGAATTCGTTGAAGTTTGTGTCTTCACAATGTTTATTACATATTTTTGGATGTTTATGGTTTTTTTAGGCTTTTTATGAATGTTTTAATTTTTAGGCTTTTTTCAAGATATTTTATGATTTTTTATGGTTTTTTTCAGGATATTTTATGATTTTTATGATTTTTTCAAGACATTTTATGATTTTTAAGATTTTTCCAGGACATTTTATGATTTTTAAGATCTTTTTCAGGACATTTTATGATTTTGCAGTCAGAAGGATATTCAGGTATATACAAGGGACACTTGATTATGGACTATGGTATCCCAAGAAAGGGGATTTTATCTTGGATGCCTTCACTGATGCTAATTTGGTAGGCTGCATTGATGACCATAAGAGAACAAGTGGTGGTGCATTCCTCCTAGGTAATCGGTTGGTCATGGCACAGTAAGAAGCAGGATTTAGTTTCTCTATCTACTGCTAAGGAATAATATATTGTTGCTACCACATGCTATTCTTAAGTACTATGGATGAAGAAGACCCTCAAGGATATTCAGGTAGAGATGTTTGACCCTATTTTCATCCAGTGTGACAGTTCTGGTGTAATTAACATATCAAAGAATCCGGTTATGCACTCAAGGACAAAGCATATTTCCATCAAATATCATTTTCCTAGAGAGGTGATAGATCTATGAAGTCAAGGTAGAGTATGTCCCTATAGGTAAACAAGTGGTTGATATTTTCACCAAGCCTCTACCACTAAAGAGTTTTGAGTATCTGAGACACAAGTTAGGAGTGGTATCACTTGTTTCATGCACTTAAATGTGTATGAATATCTATGCTTCATGGGGAGTTCATTGTAAAATCTCCTATCTCTTGGACCATATGTTGGACATGGGGGGAGATCAAGTGATTATGCTATAGTACCGACATGCTTGAGCTTTTGGGTAGTACTCATTTGTCCTCACTTGAAAGTTCCTTCAATGTCTATTCAATTTTTACTTTGATAAAAATCACAGTTGGACCATCGGGTGAAAGGAACACTAGATAGGTGTATTGGAAGAACAAATTGTAGAAGAAGGAAATTATTGTAGGAATACCCAAGAGAATTTTGTGATTAGGAGAATTTACTTTCCCAATTGGTAGCACTCATAGTACAATAACATTTGACTCTTATGAGCAATTGATGTCAATTGGTGTCTCTATCCTCCATCTTATATGTTGTTGGTTGAGCGGATAGAAATCAAACAGGGAGAATACACTATATAACCGGTGGAGAATGAATTAGATGGAAGGATGCCCCGACCCTTTGTCATTGTTGTCAAAGGGGGAGAATGGTCCAATGGGTAGGGTGAAGGAATAGAGTGTGTTGACATCAATGCCAAACAAGGAGATTGTTGGTATTGTGTTGTCATTGATGTCAACCAGTATGGGATTATAACTGACAAGTAAGTATTGGATGTTTGAAAACAATGAATCCAAGAACATTGAGAGGGGGTGGTGAATCGATGTTCTGCTGGTAATATAAGATTTTACCTTATTACAACGTACACATATAAATCGGTAAATGAAAAAACATATAACATGAAGTAAGTAAACAAGCCATGTGAATGAAAATCATAACACACAGAATTTATACATGGAAAACCTCAAAGAGGAAAAACCATGGTGGGATTTATGACCCACAATATCAATTCACTGGCCATGTGAAAGATATTGCATAGTATGGGGTCTGCACATGTAGGAAGGCACACTGCCTAGAGCACACTGCTCAACACAAAAAAATTCTCACTGACTGCAAGCTTCTACTGAGATAAAACAAGAATGGTGAGCTCACAAAATGCATTTGCTATGCCAAAAAGAGTTTCGGTTATAGCTCTTTTTTGTACCAGTTCTTAAACCCTTTTACTGATATCTCATTTTCTCCAAGAATGCTTTACAAACCATCTACTGATCATTGCATGATATTACTTTCGCATACAAATGATCTATATACATGTCCTTAGCATCACACTATTTTGCTTCCTTGTCCTACAGACTCTTCTATATCACAATGACCTCATAAACTGACTTATATACCCTTTACAAACAATATGCCTTATGTCAGATTACAATACATTACAAAAGATATTCAATGTCAACCCTATACAATAATTATAAAATGATTAAATAAAACTTTTCAGATCCTAGACTAATGTCAGCTTCACATAAGTGTTGGATGTCGGTGTCGGTGCTAGTTATGACCTTGATTACTCCAATGCCCATATCTATTGATGTATGCCTCCAATTCTATTGTATGCCTTCTACAGAATCTTGCTGCCTTCAATGACCGCATATGAATCCAATGAGTGTCAATTGAAAATATTGGAAACCGGTATGAAATGAAAATTGGTAGGTATGCTACCAATATGAAGATGCAATAAGGAGTTCCACCGGTGAGCATGTATGGACATGAAGAAGAAAAACCAACATAGGGAATGATTGTTGGATCACATGAAGTATGGACACAAAACCAGAAGAATTCCAAGTCAATATGATCTATCAGTAGGGTATATGAGCCGATAAAACACCAGTCATGTGTCTTGGTCAGTGAATGAACTGAAATCAACATAGAAGACTGGGTTGAGTTGGATGGTGTCTGAGGATGACACATAGGTTCCATGTGGTAGGCATGCAATGGTAGGAAAACCATCCATTGATGTGATAGGCGATGAGCAGGTCAACTTTAAATAAAGAAACCATGAATCAAAGGTCAATGATAGAAGAAGTGTGGCTTGAGGCAAATCGAGATGTAGAAGGTTTTTGGTGAGATAAATCAAGTAGGACAATTTGATATTTGTGCTCGATGGTTGAAGGAAATACCTAAGGCATTAATGGTGAATGATAGAGAAAGGCTGGAAAAATAAGTTGCAAGTTGCTAAAGATAGAAAGCACGTATAGATGTCATTAGAAATGGTGGTGGTGTTTGATCTAATGCAAATCATCAATCAAGGAGAGGAGATCTGATTAGATTTAATACAGACATACTTGATGGAGAAAAAACCCTAACATGCCTAGTTTGAATCCAGGTGTTGATGGGAATAATCAAGTATAAATATGTAGACTAAAGACTTAAGATGATGATGCTTGATGCCGACAAAAATAGAGTAACTGAGAGAGAAGAGAGTGGTCAGAGAGAAGATCAAAATCATTTAAGTCTTGGATTTTTTGACAGAGAGGTAGAACCGATAGAAGGTTTATCAGAGGTTTTTCTGACAAGGTTAGAGCAATCGACAAGCTGCCAAATAGAACTACAATTGTTTAAACTAACAAGGGGGATTCGGGAAGAAATTTGAAGAAGGTGAAGGAGATAAGAGAGTGTACTAGTGAAGGCTATGCAACATAAAATATGGGCAGAAAAAGGTATAAACAAAGAACAGAGAACCGATAGAGAACTGAGAAAGGGAGAACCGATTGAGAAGAGTTAAACTGGTGAAGTTTTTCATTGTAAGAGTTACAAAACTCATTTGTAACAAGATTAAAACTATTGTATTAATATGATCTTTTGTACATCACTAATTTAGAGCTCGATGCAAGGGTTGGTGCCCTAAACTTTGTAATCAGTGCTTATTGTGAGGTTGTATCGGAGCAATAGTCTCCAACAACATTTCTCACTGAGGGTTTTCCCACATTGGGTTTTCCTCATATATCTAGTGTTATGTGTTGAGTATCTTTGTGTTTTTTCATTTGATCTCTTTCCTTATCTCACCAGTATATCCTCCTTGTGCCTGATTTGCTAATAGATACCAAGAGTTTGGTTTAAAAGGTTTAGAATATTGGGAACAACTGATTCACCCCCCTCCCAATGGTACATTGTGTTCAACAAATTTTTCTTCATTTCCAGTAAACTTTCCTCTCTTTGTCTTTAATGAAAGATCTTCTAGAGCTCCTTTTCTTATCTCCATCGGTTTCACTATAGGGACATTTTGTAGCAAAGTGTCATATTTTACCATAGTTGAAGCTTTTGAGTGGCAACTTTCTTTTATACTTACCAGATCCTCTCTTGAGATTTCTAACAAAGTTTGCTACCTCTACATCTGAGTCTTCACTAGATCCTTTATGAGAAACCTCTTCCTTTCCCTTTTTGATGGATTTGAAAGCAACTTCTTTCCTTGAAGATCCTTCTCTGGTTGTCCTCATCTCATAAGCAATTAAGGAGCCAAATAACTCATCCATTGTGAAGGTTTTCTAGATCCTTGGCTTCATATATAGTAGAAACCTTAGTATCATACTTAGATGTGAGTGATCTAAGTACCTTTTTGACAGTAACTTCATCAACAACCTCTTCTCCAAGTTCCCTAATGGCACTCACAGTTTCATCTACCCTATAAAGATAATCTGCAATCTTTTCTTCATCTTTCATCTTCAAGCCTTCAAGATGACCTCTTAGTGATTGCAGCTTGGCCTCCTTGACTTTGGCATCTCCTTCAAATAATCTCTGTAATTTATCCCAAGTCTCCTTAGTAGATGAGTAGTCCATAACCATAACAAACTCATTATTTGATAGTCTACTGAGAATAACATGTTTAGCCTTTGCATTGTTCTCATACTCCTTCTTATAATCCAGGTTAGTGGGAGGAACACTAGGGACAATATACCCATTCTTTATAGACATCCAAACATCAAATCCTAGAGAGGACAGATATGTTTCCATTATTCTATACCAAAAAGCATAGTTGGTTCCATCAAACATGGGAGCTTTAGAAGAGGAGGAGAACTCATTTCTTGCCATTGTGTTCTAAGACCAGAATTTACCCAAGATAGAGAAAACTTATCTGATCAGGAACCTAGGCTCTAATACTAATTTTTGAACACAATGTACCACTAAGAGGGGGGTCAATTAGTGGTTCCCAATATTATAAACCTTTTAAATCTAAATCTTGGTACCGATTAGCAAATCAAACACAAGGAGGATATAATGGTGAGATAAGGAAAGTGATCAAATGCAAACACACAAGGACACACAATGCATAACATCGGATATACGAGAAAAACCCAATGTGGGAAAAACCTCGGTGACAAATTCTATTGGATTCTACTGCTCCAATCTAGCCTCACAATAAACATAGTTACAATAGTTAGGGAACCAACCCAAGGAGCACCAACCCCTGCACTGAGCTCCAACTTAGTGATCACAATTATTATAAACAATACAATAGTTATAGTCTTGTTACAAATAAGTTTTGTAACACTTGCAATCTAAATATGTCACCAATTTAACTCTTCTCTACTGATTCTCCCCTGCTCAGTTCTTTACTAGTTCGCTGTCCTCTATTTATATCCTTTTCGCCCTCATTCTGTCTTGCATGACCTCCACCAGTACACTCTCTTTTCTCCTTCACCTTCAACAACTTTCTTCCTAAATCTCCCTTCCTGGTTCACACAAATTTTATCCTTTTTGGTATCTTGTCAGTTGCTCTAATCTTACCGGTAAAACCTCTGATAGACCCTCTTACCAGTTCTACTTTTCTTTCAGTCAACTCCAACACTTATATGCTTTTGATCTTCTCTTTAATCACTCTTTTCTCTCTCAGTTACTTTGTCTTTTCCAACATCTAATATCATCTTCTTTCATTTTTGGTCTGCATATTTGTACTTGGCTTTCCCGCCAAGACTAGAGTTCAAATGGTGGTGCGCTAGGGATTTTCTCCAACTCAATCCGTATCAAATCTGATAAGATCTCATCTCTTCGATTGATGATCTGTAGTAGATCAAACATCACTACCATTTTTCTTATGACATCTATACACACTTTCTATATTTAGCAACCTGCAACTTATTTTTTGACTTTGCTATGTCAATCACCATTAATGCCTAAGTTGCTTCCTTCAACCAATGAGAATGAAGATTGGATTATCTTGCTTGGTTTACATAAAAAATATTCTACATCTTGATCTTCCTTGAGCTACACATCTTTTGTCATTGACCCTTAATTTACAAGTTCCTTATTTGAAGATGACCTGCTCATCATCTACCACATTGATGGACACTTCACCGACCTCTGGATGCTTGCCACTTGGTATCCACCTATCATCCTTGTTCGCATCCACCTCTATTTAGTCCACTGAGTTGGTTTAGATTCATTCACCAACCAAGAAATATTATGAGTGCTTGCTCACCGGTTCACTAACCATGTCGGTACATGTCACCTTACTGGTTATCCTTCATGCCTTCTTTCCTCTATTATGTCGGTGGTTCAACTTGACTTTTCATCAGACACACCAATTCTTCCACTAAGTCTATTTACGAGTGATATTATACTTGCCTTCATACCGGTATTATCCATGAGTAAAATATGTCATTAATGGACATCCTTATAATCATGCCTACGGTGGATTACACTCTTCTCTGTTGTATTATGCTTTCTTACCAGTGGTCATGTTGAGTTACCAGTGAACATCCATGCTGGTAACATCTCCTTCTTGCATCCTGCATTCACCTTGCATACCGATAACTAGCCATACTGGTGACATGTTATACATACCGGTTGACATCAATGAAAATACAATGCCAACAATGAGCTCTAGGCTCTTGGCCTAATTGCAAGTGTAATCCCCATTGTAATTATTTCACATACTACTACAGAAGTATTATCTAGTTGTGGGTAGGGTTTACCACCATGTTTTTTCCCTTTACCGGGTTTTCCATGTCAAAATATTGGTGTCATGTTTACTGTTCTTTCATGCTTTATCTTTCATTGTGTTGTTCTTTGGTATAAATCTTATAATTTGCATTAACTGCCATACTTGTGAGAAAATTGATTCACCCCCCTCTCAATTTTCTACCAATATAATTTCATTCCAACAATTGGTATCAAAGTAAGGTCATGTCTGTAGCATCTTTACTGGTTGAGGAGATTTGATGGCATTAGCATCAAGTTCTACATTCAACCCCTATCAGAAGGAGAGTCCTAGATTTGATGGTACAAATTATAAAATATGGAAGGAGTGAATGATGATTCATTTGAGATGTATTGGAAATGGAGTTTGGGAGACAATGGAGAAATGGTATATACCTCATGATCCCAATTCTGGAACACCAACATCTGCTGATGAACAGAAGAGATGGAAATGATGTTAGAGAAAAATAAGCATTGTTGAGTGCCCTATCTGATGAAAAGCTATTGAATGTCATAGAGTTGGAGAATGCAAAGTAGATTTGGTTTAAGCTTGAAAATATTTATGAAGGTGACCAAGTGGTAAAGATTGAAAAGCTTGAAGGTTTCAAGGTGAGATATGAAACTTTGAAGATGAAGGAAGATGAGAAGATTAGTTCTTTCATGGATAGAATAAATGAAATTGTCATGGGAATCAAATGTTGTGGTGGATCAGTTAGTAAGGATGAGGTTGTGTCAAAGATTTTGAGAGTTCTACCTTCGGCTTACAAGATGAAGGTTGTCATAATTAATGAACTCCAAACAATGTAAAGTTCCTCTTTTACTAGAGATACAGTACTTGGGAAATTGACTGCTTTTGAGCTTGAGGAACTTGGAGTTTGAAGTGCTACTAAAACTGAAACTGCATTTAAAGCATTTGCCTCTAATAAGTAGAAAATAGATTGGAAGGAGTTGTATGCTAAATATTTGGAGGACATTGAAAGAGAAGAGCAAGAACTTGAAGAGTTGGAAGCCCTAATTGCTAGAAGAATTCCTAAGGGACCAGATGGAAGTAAGTATGAAGGAAAAGTCCCTTTTAAATGTTTTTCATGTAATAATATTGTTCATTTTTCTTCTAGATGTCCTGAAAGAACTGCTAGGAATCATGAAATATTTGTGAGGAGTTATAAGCCTAATTCGGAATATCAGAGTAGACCTAGACTTAGAAGCAATAAGGATAAATCATGTTATTATGTTGGTTATGATGATTTTGGCATTACTGATGATGAAAATGATGAACCTATAAGTGAAACCAATAATGGAAGCTCTAGTAAAGATTGAGTCTTTATTGTTATCAAGGATGATTCTCCTGAACTTGTCATTGAACCAACTCATATTGACAAGAAGGCTTTAGCTGCTAAAATTAAAGAAAATGATGAATGGGTTATAGATAGTGGCTGCTCAGATCACATGACCGGTGACAAGAGAAATTTTTTAACACTGCAAGAATTTGATGGAGAACTAGTCAGATTTGGAGACAACAAGGCATGTAGGATGAAAGGCAAAGGAATAATATCATTGGATGGTAAGACTAATACTAATAATGTTTACTATGTTGAAGGCTTAAAGAAAAGCCTTTTAAGTGTAGGTTAGATGGTGGATAGAGGATTTTATTTGCAATTAAAGGATGGAAAATGCAAGATCATCAATAGATCTGGATTGGAAATTGCTTCCGGAACCTAGACCAAAGGAAAAATCCGTCATTTAAACTCCGGTGAGAAAGCTTGTTTGATTTCTTAGATTGATGAAAGCTGGTTTGGCCTAAGAGGATGTGTCATGTAAATTTTGATTGCATTGTGAAGATCAGTTCAACATAGG
The DNA here is from genome assembly GCF_030272615.1 of Cryptomeria japonica. Lineage (NCBI taxonomy): Eukaryota > Viridiplantae > Streptophyta > Pinopsida > Cupressales > Cupressaceae > Cryptomeria > Cryptomeria japonica. The sequence continues at coordinate 465,115,398 of NC_081406.1, read as the reverse complement.
ATGTCATAGATTCACCCAAGATTGTTAAACCTCTTAATCCTGTATGTAGAGAATGTCAAATGGGTAAGTGAGAACTTCTTTCAGAAGAATACATGATAAATCAAATGAAATTCTTGATCTTATTCATATTGATCTGTGTGGACTGACAAGGACTAAATTTTTTCAAGGTGATAGATATTTATGTTACTTAATGATGACTATTCTAGAATGACATGGGTTGCATTTTTAAAAGCAAAATTAGAAGCGCTTGAGAAATTTAAAGTCTTCAAAATCTATTATTAAGACTAAGACAGGACTGAATATAAAGTGTTTAAGATTAGATCAAGGCAGTGATTTTACATCCAGTGAGTTTAACAACTTTTTTGGAAAGAATGGAATCAATAGACAAGTTTCTACACCTAGAACTCCTCAATAGAATGGATTAGTGAAAAGAAAGAATATAACCATATTGGATACTGCAAGGACAATGATGATTGAAGCTAAATTGCCTGATATCTATTGGATGGAAGCTATCAATACTAAGGTATACACTTTAGATAGAGTACACATAAAAGGTAATACTGGTAAGACTCCTTATGAATTATGGTTTGGTCATACTCCTACTATTAGATATTTCAGAATTTTTAGAAGTAAATGCTACATTAGAAGAGATGACGCATTAGGAAAATTTGATCCTAGAAGTGATGAAGAAATATTTTTTGGTTATTCTACTAAGAGTAAAACATATAGATATAACAAAATATTGAATAGGAGAATGGAGAGCATAAATGTTAAGGTGTATGAGGAAGACAGTAATCAGATCAAAGCATACGACTATGGACCAGAAGATGAATTTATCAGACCATAATTGATAATGAAAGAATCTATCCAAAGCATTGAACCAGTGACTCGGACAACATCAAAAAATTCAACAATGACAGTTGAACAACAGAAAGAGTCAGTAATTCAAGAAAATTCAAAGACTCCCAAGTATGTGAAACTAAATCATTATGAAGATCAGATCATTGGAGATTAAAGGAAAGGTGTGATGACTAGAAGAAGGTTAGTTGCTGAAGAGGTATGTTTAATTTATAAAATTGAACTAGAATTATTTATTGATGCAAGTAAAGATGAAAATTGGATGAAAGCAATGGAATAATAATTAGATAAGATAGAAAAGAATAAGACATGGGAATTAGTTCCTAGACCTAAAGATAAGAATATTATTGAAACTAAATGGGTTTTCAGGAACCAATTAAATGAGGAAGGTTAGATTGTAAGAAACAAGGCTATATTGGTTTGGAAAGGTTATTTACAGGAAGAAGGAGTTGATTACTTATATTCTGGTTGCAATAATTGAAATGGTAAGACTATTTCTTGCCTATGTTGCACACAAGAACTACAAAGTATATCGGATGGATGTCAAATGTGCATTTATAAATGAAGATCTTGAGGAGGAAGTCTAAATTGAGAAACCTAATGGATTTTCTTTATCAGAAGATAAGGACATGGTTTGTAGGTTGAAGAAAGCTTTATATGGATTAAAACAAGCCCCTAGATCATGGTATACTAGATTGGATAGATATCTTTCAAAGCTTAGTTTCAGCAAAGGTAATGCTGATGGTAACCTATGTTATAAAATTGATCATCATGACATATTAATTATTGAAGTCTTTGTTGATGATATCTTTTTTGGAGGTGAACAAAGTCTATTTATGAAATTTGTTGATGATATGAAGAATGAATTTGAAATGTCTATGATTGGTGAGATGAATTTTTCCTTAGGTTTGTAGATTACTCAGACTGATAAAGGTATTTTCATTTATCAAACTAAGTATGTGAAGGAATTTCTTAAGAAATTTGGATTTGAGAATTCTAAGCCTGACAGTGCTCCTACGATAACCGATTGCAAATTGTCAAAGGATGATGAATCTCCTAAACTGAATCCAATTAGATACAAATCAATGATTGGTGGATTGTTGTATTTAGCTCAGACTAGACCTTATATAATGAATGTTGTTTATATTGCTTCCAGATTTTAGTCAGGTCCTAGAGGAACCCATGATATTGTCATTAAGAGGATATTCAGATATTTGGCAGGTACAAAAAACTTTGGGTTATGGTATCCAAAGAATGATGATTTTAGACTATGTGCCTATATAGACTCTGATTGGGCAGGAGATGTGGATGACCAGAAGAGCACTCCTGGTGGTGCATTCTTTCTTGAAAAAAAGTTGGTTTCATGGCTTAGTAAGAAACAATCATGCACTTCATTATGTACTGCTGAAGCGAAATATGTAGCTGCTACAACCAATTTTACTGAGATTTTATGGATGAAACAAATGTTGAAAGATATAAGGGTAAGTTATGATGAGCCTATTGTTAGTCACTATGATAATACTACTTCTATTGATATGTCAAAGAATCTGGTATTTCCTTCTAAATAGTAACACATTTCTATAAGGTATAATTTCTTGAAAGAAAAGGTTGAAGCAAAGAATGCACTTTCTCTAATTCCCTTCTCCATAAATCTTCTCAATCCACTAACAAGTTCACCAAAGAAACAATCAAACTCTCTTTTGTGTTTTTGTTTCTCTCCAAATGTGCTCATGAAAATGCAAGGTGAGAAATGAAACTATAAAATAGCTTTTTATTCAACTTCATTTAATGCAATACCAATTGAACTTACCCTAATCACCATTCAACCCTAAAACTTGTTACCAACTAACATGACACATTAAAATATATCAGTTTGATCAGAAAATCACTTCATAACAACATAATGCATCAAAGTATGCAGATTTTACTTACTGCACACCATTTAGGGGGTTTGGAAATGGATCTAATAATCCGCTCCCTTTAAGCTACATACATAGCTTAGTTTACCAGTCAAGGATTCTCCACACTAGGTGAATAATTGCAGTCCTTTGATTGTTTCTCCTCACTTTTCTTCCCTCGTATCTTATTCATCTCTCTTATGGTTTCTTTGACATCTACCTTCTTCTTTCCTTTCTGGTCAATAAATAGATTAACCGGTTGGTTCATTCTATCTTTGCAAAACTTTGCAAGGTGTCCCAGTTTGTGATAATGGAAACATGCCATTCCAGATGCTCTCTAGGGTCCAGCATTGCCTCTACCAGTTCTTCTTTGGCAGTTCATAGCAATATGACCATAGTTGTGACAGATTGAACATGTAACATTCCATCCATTCTCCATTTCATAAGGACTAGACCGGTTCACATAATGTCTCTGCCAATTAAGTAGGGTTTCTTCGATCTGTAATATCTTTACCATTCACCATTAGACGTCAGATTCATGTAAGATCTCTGATTGATCACTCTTGACCTGCACTCAACATATCTATGCCCATACTTGTTGCAACTGAAGCAATATCCATCAAAAGAAATAGGCTTATAACCTTGACATGCATTAGGTCTATATCCATCAAAAGTACTGGATCTACTTCTACAAACATTAGCAGTATGACCTACTTTATGATAGTTAAAACATACTGGTTTGTAGGTTCTCTTATTGGTGATATTCTTGGTCTTTGGTGTTGATTTGGCTTCATGCATGTTGTCCTTGGTACTAGATGACTCTCTTTGTTCAAAGGTTGTGTATCTGAAGCCATGTGTATCTCCATTATTCCTTTGTGTATGAATCTTCTCATTGAGTTCCAACAACTACTCAGCCAACTCTTTTCTCTTAGCTAATGAATCTTTGTACTTGACCTTTAGTTCATTATAGGCTTTTTCATATTCTGCAAGTCTATTTGAAATCTCTCTATAACTCATTGAACCTTCACCCATGTTATCGTTAAAGATCCTTCCCAAGCAGTTAAGCCTTAAGGGAATTAGGCTCTGATACCAATTGATAAACTTATAAGGCACTAAGAGGGGGGGGGTGAATCAGTGCTAGAAAAAACTTAATAAATTTGATAACAAGTTTCACCAATCTGAAAAAATCAATATCCATGTAAGAAATATAACCACATAATAAAATATCCAACAAAGCATGCAAACCCTAACACAGTGATTTTTTACGTGGAAACCCAAATGGGAAAACCCATGGTGTGAATTAGTACCTTCAAGGATCAACTATCTATAGAATAGAGATCTGGCTAGTTAAGGTCATACAACACTCTGTTAGGGGTGACACCTAGTTAAGAGTACTTTATCTTGGTTAAGAGCTATTACAATAAGGCCTATTAGGACCCAACCCTATTAGGAGCTACCTTGCTAGAGGATTTACAAAAAATAAGCTAATGTGTCATCTTGTTAGAGGATTTTAACCTTTGGACATGTTAGGATCCTACAACACCATGTTAGGAGTGACCTTGTGAGAGGATTTTCTTGCTGCAACTATTAAGGAACAACAAGTTTGACTGATCTATTGTTAGCATCTCTATACCTAATTAGATCCACTTTTTCTTAACTTCTATCATCGACTAAACATCAAAACCTAACTCCTTCTTCCACCACATGATCAAATTCTCACTCTTGATCCATGAAATCTTACAACTTTCATTTCCTTATTAAGACTCTGTTAAGTCGGCTAAGAACCTTGGAACAATTCCATAGGTTCATTGAATCTTGTCACCTTATTCATTTTTCCACTCATTACACTTTACTTATATCATCCAACAAAACATAAATAAAAAATATAATATAAACTCTACTGGTAACCGATCAAAGTAACTCTTCTTTACCAGTTCTTTGTTCTTCCTGCCTATGACTGTTCTTCCGATCATAACTTGCTCAATACTCTGAATCTACTGATGCGGTTTCAATCAAAGACTCCATGCCAATGTCATAAACATATGTTCCAAACTGCAACATCTAACTATTCTCCAATCTTCCATACTGGTTGCTTGAGCATTGCTTTATTCTTGTTTACCGGTTTAATGACAACTTAGCAGTTTTGTTGTCTGAAAGATTCTACTATCGGTTAAGCTATACTGGTTGGTCTAACAGACTTAGATAACTAAGAAAACATGGTTACCATCAATGACAACACAAATAAATTCATCAATCAACCTATTACAACTCTATTATCATCATCAAGCCAACACAATTTTCCTAATTCTTTTATTTGTGAAAGTTATAGGTGATTGTTCTTTTCTTTGCATGAATATTTGTCTAATTAAGTCTATTCAAGAAGTAGAACAATCAAGTTTTAAAGAATTTTGTACAAAGTAACCTACCTTGGTTTTGAGATATGTTTTATAAGGTCCAAATGGGTGTTTGAAACCATGTTTACATTTTTTATTTCACGTCTGCATTGAAAATTATGGCCGGAAAACCCAATTTATTATCTTAATTAGGTCTAGTGAAGAAATAGGACAATCAATTTTTGGATCCCTTCACGCCAAAGTAACCCCTATCTATTTAAATATATGTTGTAAAATTATAAAAAGGGTATCCTAAGTGGTGATCATACTTTTGATTTGTGACCTGGTTGGGAAATTATGCTAGAAAAACCTTGTTTGTTTTCCTACAAGGCCTAGTGTCAAATTATGAAGAAAATCACTTTATTTGAAGTGTTAGGATTTTGGAAAAGTGGTGTTTGAGTTGGTTAACCACCCTAATTTTAATTAGTGATGAGTACCTTAATTTCTCTTTCAAATATATATGCAATGCATTTATGACCTCAATGTTTTTTGCTTGGAGTTTTGAATTGAAGGTAAAGGATATAGTGAAATGGTTGGTGGATAGCTGCCTCACAGAGGAGTGGTGTGGGGATTTTTAGATTCTTATGGCCATTTCATTTGAAGGGAAGGGGTTTGTCTTCCATGTGGTATGTGGTTACAAGTGAGTGAATTCATGCCCCCCTTCCTCCCTTCCTTATTTCGAGTGCAAAAAATAATAAGGAGGTCTTAAGGGCCTCAATACAAGTTGGCATGGTGGGTGTGAAGGATTATGTGAAGGCAATGGAGGCAAGGAGAATATAGTGGGAGCTAGAGAAATGGGGTCCTTAGATAAGTTCTCAGCTCCTGCTTATGTTGCTTCCTTCTCATGTCACAAACAGGCTAGGTCGATGGGCTCTATGAAGAAGTCGAGTAGAACATTATGGATTAGTTTCCCTCCTAAGAATTGTTAGGATGTAGGTTCATATAAATTGATGCTCAAAGGGTGTCTCCATGCACAAAAGGTAAGGAAATTGTGATAGTAAATTAAGTTTTTTTATTATAGTATATACACCATGTTTCATTTTGTCTTCTAAAAGTGGCTCACTGCAAGTCCAAATGTATATGTTTTCTAACTGTTTAGGCTAGATATCATGGGGTGATATAATGTAAAAATTCCTGATGGATGGGGGTGCTTTTGTCCTAGGTACATTAGATTGATTTTGATGGACTATTTGGGGAGATTTTTAGACTCAATTTTTCTCCCTCAATGATTATGTAATTATTTATCACTATTAATATATTAGACTCTTTAAACCAATCAAAACTAAAAAGAGAATCATACATAATCATGTGTTGTAGCTAGCTCCAACATTGGTCCACTAAAGCCTACTCAAATCATATCAATATGTTTACATTACATCATCCTCCATATGGAGTGTTCTTAATACATAGTTTTCCAATTATTACAATGATCAAATCAAATTACATTTACTTAAAAAACAAACAATGTAGAAAGAGGAAGAACAAGTAACCATAAGGGTGAATAAGCTCTTCAAGGTGCTTGTGAATATGTCCACCAGTCCCCAATGGTGATTTTTTCAATTCCACTCAACCTTGTGGTGTTGGAAAAATTGCAAAAAACTTAGAGGGGGGGGTGAATTAGTTTGCACTAAAACTTTACTCAACTTAATCACAAATTGAGATCTAATAATTAACAGCTAAAGTACAAATCAACACCATATCAATAACACACATAATACCAAGATTTTTTATGTGGAAAAATTGGTTAAGGGAGTAACCATAGTGGAAAATTACCCACAATGAGATAGTACCCTATTAGGAGTAAATAAAATATTACAATGGGGAATGCACATGCATTTAGGCACACTGCCTATAGCTCATTGCTCAAACCATGTAACCTGAGAAGAGCTACAACCCTGAGGAAGACTAACTATCTTACAAAAACATTCGGATTACATTTGAAGGATCATGAACTGATGAAATAGCATCTTCTCATGCTTGGTTATAGTTCTAGTTAAGCACATTGATTGGTCTTCTTTGCCAAACTTCTTCACACTTCCAAAAGATCAAAACACTTGCTTGCACTTTTATCTAATGACACACATTCAAATACTCTCGCAGATAAACTTATTACATGACTATTATATTTATTTATACAAGTCATCAACCTATATTCCAAGGTCATCTCAACACTCATCACAAATTACAAGAGCACGCTACATCATAATATGCAAACAAAAACAATGTCGACTAAGACATAGTCTAGATCCAAATAAACTCCTAGATCATACAACACCTCAAATAATTAAGCCATGAACATCCGCAACACACTACAATCATCATGAATATCGCATTAATCAAACAACACCACCAGATCAAGAAAATGATCAATAAAGTTCACAATGATCAATGCAGACCATCAACATGAATAGAAAACAATCTAAAAACATCCACAAGCAATGTGAATTACCACAACAACAACTGCAACATCACCACTTACTATAATATTCATCATCATTATATTGAACCTCAAGAACACGCATTAAACAGACTGACAAACTGAAAGATTCACTTGTGGATATCCAAATTACGAACCATCTAAATTGAGCACACATATGAATGTCCCAAATATGCAAACCAATATATTGCAATTCCAGAGCAATGTAGAGAAGAATCTAGAACATTGAACACCACAAACAACTAAAAAACCAACCTCAATACCGGATCTCATAACTCGATCAAATCATCATGTAGACCACTTAAAAATTTAACTTAATCATCTAGAGATGCGTATCTCAAAACCCATTAAACTGCAACAACTCATATGCAGCACACTAGCCAAACCAACTCATTTAATCTACCTGCAACACTGGAATACATAGAGGAATATGTTGACATTAATGACCAAACATTGTTCCAGCAAACTTTTCAACAATATCCAACATGTGGTACCCTCAAGTCCACCCCTTGTTCTGATGGAGATAGTCACACGGCCCAAACACTCGAACAAGTCAACTACTCAATCATGAGGTCACAATAGGGTCTCTACTCAATCCCTAAAAGGGCTATATGATAAGGAGATAAATGGTGAAGTATCAAGTGTAGCTCCAATAACTCACACAAAGTTTAGGTAATCCTCTTGTGTAGACAAGGAGCCTGCTAACATCATCCATCCATGGACGATCTCATTCCTCCAACTTATCCCAAGCCCTCACAAGAATTTCAACATAAGGGAAATGTATGCATACTAATGCTACACAATGCACCATCTCATGTTATTCAAATCAGAATTGTCTCCATGAACTAAGCCCTAGGCACATCAGGCTCATTATGAACACGAGAACTCAAATGCACACACATGTGCAACCTAAGGCTTCAATCACAATAGGTTTCCATTAAGCGCATAGTATACATTTTCTTTTACTCATAACATAAACTATTGGTTGGAAGCACTCAAGGAGGCATGGTTCAAGTATCAAATACGACACCTCAATGTAGCAATGGTCTCAATAGTCAAAGCCACTTTGGATTCCAAATAGTTACTACAAGCCAAAACAGATCAAAGGCACCACATTGGTGACCAGTAGAACCACTTTGGGCTTCAATTGTTACATTTTGGGTTTCCATGGAACCATATTTGATCAATTTAGACCACTCTACATAGCAGATGCATACCTACATGCCAAAAGCACCAATTTGGGTTAGAACTTGGGGTTTGACTCTAAGAGACTATCTAGGGCATCAATTTTACAATTGGGGTTAGAACTGGGCTAAATTTGGCTCCCACTCATTTGATAAATACCTCTAAGAAACAAAAAATTGAAATAAAAAGTCCCTAAGATGAATCATGAAAAATTGGGAATCAAAATCCCCCAAAACACCCATTTTCTCAATCAGACAATGCACACATTAAAATCCAATGAATAAGAACAATCTCATTTGAGGAAGAGGGTGATAATTCAAATAAAAACAAATCTTAAGCATGGGAAAATAACTTCAAGTAGGGAAGTCAATCAAAGAATAAGAACTCCTACCTCATGCTTGAGAAGAAACTTCAAATGCAAAGAGGAAGGCCTACACTCTACAAAGCTCCTCAAATTCAAACAACATGTCAAGCTCCACAAATTTAATCCTTCCAATCCAATTCCCATAAAATTCTACCCACAAAGAATCAAACTCTTTGCATTTTCATACACTCCTCACAAGGTTTGAGAGCAAAAACAAGAGAAAAGACTAAGTGTTTTTCAATGAATTCCAAAACAACATTATATGTTCAATTTATGGTGGAATATAAAATAATAAAAAATTCAAATTATAATTCACAAGATCAATAAACTCCTAGAATTCCCCTAAAATAAAATCACTTAAATCACTTTAAATTGAATTTTCATAAAACACCATGTCCATTAAAATATTGCATTATTGCACTAAAGATGAAATATCAATAATATTCATACTATAATAGCAATAATGGATGACTAATTGACTATGCACAGACACTCTTCACTAGTCATTTACTATAAGCATAAGGGTAACTGGTCATCACCTCAATGGTGACCCAGAGGTGTAATCATGAGAATTAGGGATGAATCATCCTAATTAGAAATGATGGGTTAGGCTAGGTAATAATGTTTGGCCATTTTACTATCTCCTATAACCATCATTGGGGAATATAGGCACACTTAGACCTGTGAAGCCAAGTGGAGCCAATGTTGGTTACTTGCATGGATCAAAATATACAAACACCTATGCATACTGATGTTATGATGAAATAATAAGTATCTGGTAGAATACTGAGAGGGGGGGGGGGGGGTGAAACAGTATATTGAAATTTCATAAAACACCATGTCCATTAAAATATTGCATTATTGCACTAAAGATGAAATATCAATAATATTCATACTATAATAGCAATAATGGATGACTAATTGACTATGCACAGACACTCTTCACTAGTCATTTACTATAAGCATAAGGGTAACTGGTCATCACCTCAATGGTGACCCAGAGGTGTAGTCATGAGAATTAGGGATGAATCATCCTAATTAGAAATGATGGGTTAGGCTAGGTAATAATGTTTGGCCATTTTGCTATCTCCTATAACCATCATTGGGGAATATAGGCACACTTAGACCCGTGAAGCCAAGTGGAGCCAATGTTGTGTACTTGCATGGATCAAAATATACAAACACCTATGCATACTGATGTTATGATGAAATAATAAGTATCTGGTAGAATACTGAGAGGGGGGGGGGTGAAACAGTATATTGAAAAACTAATACAAAGTTCCCAAACTTAAATTCAATCACACGAAGTAAACATATCTTAGTCAAGATCAATATTCATAAGAATACTTGACATCAATCGGTTTGACTGTTGTGACAACTTAACAGTAAACAACTTCAATCTTGTAAACATCAACAATGTTTAATCATAACTCAACATATTCATTTCTCAATGCTTCTAGTTATCATGCCTTATCAGAAGTAAATCAAATCAACAAATAAAATCATAACCAAAAAAACATTCACCACTTGATACAAATGTTTATACATGGAAAACCTAAATAGGTAAAAACTACGGTGAGATGAGACTCACAAGGATAGCTATCTAAATTCTTCTGAAGTTCGCCCTGTTAGGAGCCAATCCTATTAAAGGTTTACAATAAGTCCTGTTAAGAACTAATTCTGGTTAGGAATTACCCAGTTAAGATATTTACAAATATGCCTTGATGAAAGCCACAATACCCTATTAGGAGTAATCTTGTTGGAGGATTTAAGAATCCAAGCTAATGTACCACCTTGATAGAGCTTACCCAGTTAAGGGATTTCACTTCTGCTATAATTGTTAGAAAACAATAGGTTTTCTTGATCTGTCTGAATAACACTACATTTTCTTGATCAAATCCTTTTAAGCTTCAATCTTCCTTCACTCAAAGTCCAGATCCATTCACTGGTTAGGCAACTACACATTCAACAGGTTTCTGCCAATCTTTCCAACAACCTTTAAAAACAACTTCATCGACCTTAAATACAAATCAATTAGGTTGGTAACACAACAAAACCTAATTCTCATCATAGAGATTACAAACAAGTCAATACAATCTTGACCATTAGAAATCATGACAATCTCTTCACATTCTTCAAGAAAATTACAACCGCTCTATGATCACCACTTAATCGGAGTTTGTAACTCATCACGCGTTGTCCATTAGATGCAATCCACTTTTCTCCTTCCCTAGAAAATAAACAAATGCACCAAAACAATGTGAACTTATCCTCATACAATGATCACACATATCTCCATCATTACCGCTCATCATAATAAACCAACAAACTTTATCAGTTAGGTTTTAACAACTAATAGGTTTTATCGGTTACAATGCATAGAAAGGTTTAACTCGTTACACCAGATTACTGGTTCAACATAGAAACTGACCATACCGCTTCACATCTTCCACAAAGCTCTTCTAACTGGTTAGTAGCCAATATAAAAAACAATAATATCAACAATAACATGAATACTATTACCGGTTCAATTGACATTAATGACAACATATCATTAATGTAATCTCTATGCAAAATGCCAACAAACTCAAAATGCCAACACATACATATCCACATAATACAATATAGTAAAAACATCATTAACCATTCTCCAATCAAGGTCACATCATAACATTCTAAGTAACCTCATAAAATATCTAAACATTACATCATTATAAATTTTTTTGCCCAAAGACACTGTATAGATCATCTGATGTTTTCATTGATGGCAAATGAAGTCAAATATTGTATGTACGATGTGTGATCTGATGCTACCAAAAGTCAGAATGAAGATTTGGTTAAGTTCAGTGAAGTTAGAATAGTGGATCTAGAAGTTTACAGTGTTTTGGTTGGTGTATCATTTCAGTTGAAGATATTGTGTTGCGGAGCTAGAGGAAGGTTGTTATATGTTTGGAGCACCTTATTCTAGAATCTTAGCCTCTAGTGTTGACTCTTGACTGAGCTAGAAGATCCGATATACAGGTTTTTTGGATGAATAGTGTTGTATGAAAGTTTTGGTTAGTTGATCATTGTGTGGAATCAGTAGAGTAATATTGGTGTTCAAGGATGTTTAGCAAACATTTGGAAGCATGTGGGTAATTCCTTTTGGTCTCAATATGCATTGGAGCTAGGATTGAGCCAAATATGTATGCATGTTTCAATATTTTGATAATGTCCTTTTAGCCGATATGTAGAAGAATTAATTTCATGGTGCGGATATAAAAGACTAGTGGATATGAGCATTTTTTATATTAGTGTGTGCATGAAAAGTGTATCTGATTGATTGTGCACATTTTCACATGCGCAATTGAGGGAATTATGCTCTAGAATAAAGTAGAATAGTGGAACAAAGCGACTAGAGAATAAGTGTTTTATGCTTAACCGGAAATGTACGTTGGCATTTTTAGATGCTATTTTTCAGTTCAAGCATTCCAATTATCTTTTTTTTAAAATTTTGTAAGGCAGTGAGCCTTCCGAGGTTAATTCCCTTATTTCTTTTGTGTAGTGAGCTCTAGGTAGTGTGCCTGAGTGCATGTGCATTTCTTCAATAAATATCTATCGATGAAACCCTTATTGGACCAATAAAGAAAGCTTACTAGAACATAAGATAGCATCCGATCATCAAAACAATACCAACTGACTGAAACATACTTAAGAAGCATACGAACCATCCATACAAACTTATTCCATCAACCAAATCATACCGGTGACAATCAATTGATTATCTTTCCAATCCAATCCTTCTACCGGAAGTCGGTAAACAACCATAACAACAAGTGTTGACATCAATGACAAAACAGCAATGCAACACATAATCAATTCCATTATATGACCAACAATCTCCCCCTTTGGCATTGATGGCAACACTAGATGTGAAAAACATCTAAGTGCCAAGAAAATGCCAAACAAGTCTCCCCCAATGGAAGATCACCAACAATCTCCTATAAAATATGTTAGGATTCCCAAAGATACTGAGAGGGGGGGGGGTGATTCAACAATGGTTACCCTTCTAGCTTCTAGTCTTCTATACAAATTATTGGGTATTTCATCAACAATTTCCATTAAAAATTTCTTGTATATATCCAAGTGTAAAATTACACTATTTTCTATGCTTTCTTTGTCATCAGTGGAAAGTGTGTTGTACAGTTTGCTAAAGTTTTTCAACTTTCCATCTTCTGTTATTTCACTAAGGAGTTTATCCAGTGGAGCAATATCTTGTTTTACCTTCTTCTTCTTCTTCTTCTTCTTAGGAGTTAACTTCTTAACTAGAGGCCTCATTGCCTGTTACTTTTGTCTTGTATTTCTAGGAGTGGGTGAGGGTACCTGTGAGGGCTTTCTTTTCCTTTCTACCCTTTTGAATACCTCTATCATATCACTCTCAGAGGAAGTCCTTCCAACTCACTTTCTTTGATACCAATTGTTGGGATTGCCAAAGAAACTGAGAGGGGGGGTGAATCAGTATTTGACTGGTAAAATAATTTTCTTAACTTATAACATGAAAAGCATATTAAAACTGTGTACCGATAAACCATAAATAATGCAACAAATAAGAAAAACAACCACAATATGAAAAGCACACCATAACACAATATTTTAATGAGGAAACCCGGTGTGGGAAAAAGCTCGGTGGGATTTGTGACCCACAATATTCACTTACTAGCCAATAAGAGACTATTACTGTTTACAATAGGAGCCTGCACATGCAGGAAGGCCAAGTGCCTAGAGCTCATTGCTCAATTATAAAAAAGTCACACTGACTTAAAAAATTGGATTATACAAATCCAATGTCTTGTACTGCTTCAGATCAGTATCTACTATGCCAGATTCAGTACCGGTTTAAGCTCTACAATATACACAAACCCTTATCCAATAATTTGCATATTAGATCTGCTATATTCCTTTCATACTTCGCATTATACACACCTTCTAAATGATCTACAATGATCTCGTACATATATGAGTCACATTACGATCCGCCATGTTGGCTTACAAAATATTTTACAATTAATTACAAAATACATTTATACAAAATTCTTGTCGGCCAGGGTGCCAGTAATCTTCTTTTTGGTGCCGGTGATCTATATGCCGGTGTAGAGTCTGTCGGTGTCGGTGCCTATGTCTACCTACTACTATCACATGATTGTAAGGTTTCCCTCAATGACAATACCTTCAATCACCTACAATTTCTCATTGGAGTGTGCATTTTCCAACAAAATAATATAACAGTGAAGCTCTAAACCAAATTTGAAACAAAAGACCAAATACCACCAAAATCCTCCTAAGGAGTGCAATAAATAAATAACAATAATTTTTCACATATATTTCTCCCCATTTGACAACAGTGCCAAAGAATCAAACAGAATAAAAAAACTCTACATCTCGAGGTTGACTACTCTCCCTAAGTAGTATAATTATTTTATCAATCCAGAACAAAGGATAATGCATACCAGAATGATGCACATCTGCATCATTTAAGTCTCTACCAGAGGGGTATAAACCCCCAATCTATTTCTCAAATACTCAAATGATTCCCGAGACAAAGGTTTAGTGAATATGTTTGCTATCTTCTCTTTAGTGTTCACATAAACTAATCTGACTTCTTTTGCTTCCACCTTTTCCTTCAAAATGTTATACCTGATTGATGTGTTCTTATTCTTGGAGTGAAATATTGGATTATTTGATATGTCAATAGCTACAGAGTTATCACAATGGATAACTACCAGATCATTACAACTCACTTGTATATCCTTCAAATTCTGCTTCATCCATAGAGATTGAGTACAATTGGTTGCGGTTGCAACATATTCAGCTTCAATAGTAGATAAAGAAATGCATGACTCCTTCTTGTTGATCCATGAGACACACTTCTTCCCAAGGAAGAATGCTCCACTGGATGTGCTCTTCCTGTCATCAACATCACCTGCCCAATCCGCATCTGTATATGCACATAAAGTAAAGTCATCCTCTTTAGGGTACCATAAACCATATTCAATTGTTCTTTGCAAATAATGAAATATCTGTTTTGTTTCACTTTCATGATTCTCTTGGATTAATTTGAAATCTTGATACAATTCTAACTGCATTCATTATATCCGGTCTAGTCTGAGTTAAATATAGCAAACCACCAATCATGGATTTATATCTTGTAGAATTTACTAAAGGGGATACATCGTTAATTGATAATTTTTCACTTGTAACCATAGGAGTACTAACCGGTTTTAGAATTTTCCATACCAAACTTCTTCAACAATTCCTTGAGATACTTAGTTTGATAGATAAAGATGCCTTTGTCAGTTTCAGTAATCTTCAAACCTAGAAAAAATCTTATTTCTCTAGTCATAGACATTTCAAATTCACTTTGCATATTATCAGAAAATTTCATGCACAATTTTTCTTCACATCCAAAAATGATATCATCAACAAATAGCTCAATAATCAGAATATCATCATTTGTGATCTTATAATATAGGTTACTGTCAGCATTACATTTTATAAAATCAAGCTTCAAAAGATACTTATCCAGCGTTGCATACCAAGCTCTAGGAGCTTGTTTTAATCCATATAGGGCTTTCCTTAATCTGCAAACCATATTTTTGTCATCTATTAGTAAAAATCCATCAGCTTGCTCAATAAACAATTCCTCTTCAGGTTATCCATTCAGGAATGCACACTTAACATCCATCTGATAGACCTTGTAGTTCTTATAGGCTACATAAGCAAGAAATAGTCTAAAACCTTCAATTCTAGCTATTGGTGCAAAATTTTCACCATAATCAATTCCTTCCTTCTAAGAATATCCTTTGCAAAAAAATCTAGCCTTGTTTCTTACAACTTGTCCATTCTCACTTTGTTTGTTTATAAAAATCTATTTTGATCCAATAACATTCTTATTTTTAGGTTGGGGAACTAAATTCAAAGTACTGTTCTTTTCTACATGATCTAATTCATCTTCCATATATTTCATCCAACATTCATATTTACAAGCTTCAATTACTGATGTCAATTCAATCTAAGAAATGAAACATACCTCTTGATTTGCCAATATTCTCCTTTTCATAACTCCCATGTTTTTGTCTCCAATGATCTCATTTTCCGAATGGTTTAGCCTTGCATACCTTGGTGTTTTCTAATTTTCAGGCTCTCTGTGCTTCTCTTCAGTTACAGTTGAGTTTTCTGATGATGTCAGTATTAGACAGTTCATATAACCGGAAGACAAATGAGAGGGGGGGGTGAATCAGTTGTCATATATTACCTAAAGCATTATCAATTCAAAACCATAGTACCAGAATAGCAATTAATCCAATTAAGCATAAATAATAATCATAGAATAAAATTCATCCACACAACACCAATATTTGTACATGGAAAACTTGGTAAAGGGAAAAACCACAGTGGGAAGCCTATCCACAATTAGATAATTCTTTTATAGTAAGTATGTGAATTTACAATGAAGGGTCTTGCACTTGCAGGAAGGCCAACATCCTAGAGCATGCACTTCTCATCAAAAAAAGGAGTCTCACTGACTACATACAAATCTAGACTACAATCCGGAAAAGTGTTGAACTTCAAAAGAGAGCATCTCCTATGTCTGAGTACAGTTCTAGTCAAGCTCAATACCGGAAGACTAAATCCTCTTACACATCCAATTAGACCTCCATTGATCGACCAACTCCTTTGTCTAAATGACATTACAGTATTCGCATATTACATTCCTTGACCATGACCTCTTACAAAAACCATGATGATCTACAATTAGATCTTGCATCTTATTTATACAAACCCTTGAGCATAAACAATCAGGTGAGCTACCAGACAATAAACCAATTACATCATTAAAAGCCATGTTGGTCTTAGACTAAAACAAAAGACATCTTGGAAATACAACAATAAGTCCTCCACATGTTACATTAATGTCGGTCCATAACCTAGATCAACCAAGACCAAGTATAGGCCCACACTCTTCAACATTGATCTCCAAATGCCAAGTCTTGAAAAAGATTACCAACAACATCCTGAAACTCTATTAGAAGCTACACCAATGCTACTTATTCAATTCATCAAAGTTCTGTCGGTGAAACCCTTGCCGAAACCAGAAACCAATCTTTTGTGTAAGCATGATAGCATCCAATCACCAGACCGAAACCAACTGACCAAATATGAGTATAGCCATTATGAACAAGCCAATTCCATCACCAGATTATACCAGAGTTAACCAGATCATGTTGGATCCAGGTTAACCAAAAACCACTCAACCTACCGGGACCAGAAGGGTGTTGGTAAAGCATCCAAACAGCTAGTGTTGACATCAATGACAAAACATCAATGCAACATATAATCAATTCCACCAAATGGCCAACAATCACCCCCTTTGGCATTGATGGCAACACTAGATGTGAAAAAAATCTAAGTACCAAGAAATTCCAAACAAGTCTCCCCCTATGGAAGACAACCAACAATCTCCTGCATATAGATCTGAATATCAATGTCTCTCCCCCCATGAATAATATCTCTACAAAGTTTTGACTTAATTTTTTACATCGCTATGTCTCCCCCTATGATTTTATTTTTTCTTTCTTTATCTTTGTCACATCAATATCTCTCCCCCTTTGACATGAATGCCACAAATCTGACAGAAATATCAAAGAAAAAATGCTAGCCTATAAATCTCAAAGCTGACTACTCCCTCTGAGCAGTAGCATCCCACATCAGTGATGGAATGAATAGTGTTTCTAATAATGCATACCAGACTGATGCCAAACCGCATCAATCAAGTCTCTATCAGAGGGGTAGAAACCCCCAATCTATCTCTCAGGTACTCAAAAGATTCCTTAGATAAAGGTTTAGTGAAAAAATCTGCAGTTTGTTCTTTAGTGTTCACATAAACTAGTTTAACTTCATTTGCTTCCACCTTATCCTTCAAAAAGTTATACTTGATAGATATATCAGTAGCAGAAGAGTTATCACAATGAATAACTACCAGTGCATCACAATCCACTTTTATATCCTTCAACATTTGCTTCATCCATTAAAACTTGTGTACGATTAGTAGTAGCAACAACATACTCAACTCAAGCAGTAGATAAAGAAGTATATGACTATTTCTTGCTAATTCATGAAACCAACGTCTTTCCAAGAAAGAAAGTTCCACCAGAAGTACTTTTCTAGTCATCAACATCTCCAGCACTATCAGCATATGCATATGCACATAAAGTGAAGTTATCATTCTTAGGATACCACAAACCATATTGTGATATACCTTGCAAGTATCTAAAAATCATTTTTACCACAATCTCATGATTTTCTCTAGGATCACTCTGAAATCTTGAAACAATACAAACAACATTCATAATGTTAGGTCAAGTCTGAGTTAAATAAAGTAGACCTCCAATCATAGATTTGTATCTTGTAGGATTTATCAGCACAGAAACATATTTCCTTGTCAATTTCTCACTTGTAACCATAGGTGTACTTACTAGTTTAGAATCTCCCATAATAAATTTCTTCAACAATTCCTTAACATATTTAGTTTTATAGATAAAAATACCTTTGTCAATCTGAGTAATCTGCAAACCTAAGAAAAATTTCATCTCACCAATCATCGACATCTCAAATTCTTTCTCCATGTTCTTAGAAAATTCTATGCATAATTTATCTTCACCTCCAAAAATAATGTCATCAACAAATACTTCAACAATCAGTATATCATCATTAGTGATTTTATAATATAAATTACTATCAGCACTACCCTTAGTAATTAATTTAAAGAAGGAATGGTGTAATTTCCAGGAATGATGATAATTATCCAAAAGAGATTGAAAATTAAAATTAGGGTGTCCTGAAAAATCTGTTAATTTTATAAATTCAAAGTTGTTGAATTGAAATTTTTTAATTTAAAATTAGGGTTGTTCTTAATTAACCACTTAATTTTAAACTATATCTTGAAAATCGAATGTTGAAAGTGGAGATTATTTTTCATGTTAGAGGGAACAAAATTCGACAAAATCAACCAATTTTCTAGAATTGAGCAGTAAAACATAGTCTAACAGTCTCCCAAAATTTCAGGAAAAAAGCCAGGGACTGTGCGTAAGTTATCCATGATCCCTTCAACTCTTTTGAATTTTTTAGGGATGATAGATACGATGATTTTATTACTAATTCCAAAAAATTTAGTGATTTTATGATCTATAGATAGGTGAATTTAAGCTCAGAATGTTGAACTAGGACCTAATTAGGGTTTTGTGAAATATGATGAATTGAAAGAAAATTTTGAAGAATACCAGACCTAATGGATAGGGCCAACTTGGAAAATGTTTAGAGGACTAAAAATTAATGAATTTGATTGAAATTTGCACAAACTCCAATTTAACTTAAAAATTAGGGTCTTAGATCCTAACCAATTGATTTTGAAATTTTGCCAAAAGGAGGGAATTGAAATTTTGAATATTTTTAGTAAGAAGACAAATCTGAAAATAATGATAAATCTAAAAAATTGAATTAAGATCCAAATTTTGCACAAGTTCAATTTCAAATCTAGATTTTTTGTAAATTGCAAGGAAATCAAACATGCAATTTTAATTTTTTTTTCGACGTTAGGAGGTTTAAAAAATGATAGAATCAACCAAATCTCTGAATTTAAGCAGTAAAATACAGTCAAATCCAACTCCCAAATTTCAGAATAAATGTCAAGGGCTATGCATAAATTATGCACGGTCCGACAAACATTTTTTTAAATTTTCAGAGATGAAAGATATTGTGATTCTACTACGGATTCCAGAAAATTGTCTGGTTTGGAGATGTTTAGATAGATCAAATAAGCAGTCAAAGGTCGAAATAGGAGATCCCTTAAAATTTAGGGTTTTACTGTTTAACCACTTAATTTTTATAATAAAAAGACTGATTTTAATTGCAAATTTGAAATAGAAATCAGATCTGAAACAAACAATTAAAATTATATACTTCACACGCTTAATTTCCTCAAAATGAAAAATTAGGGTTTTTATGCAATTAACCTCTAAATTTCACAAAAAGATCAAACTCAGAAATGAAAATTTAAAGTTCACATTGCAATTATTCAAATCTAACAAATAAGAAATCAAGATTAAGATATAGGATGTTGGGTTCACCAAAATGTAAAGTGGAAAATTGAACCCCAGTGATTCCCCACCTAGGAGAGAGAAAGGAAATTACTAGGATGATTTTCACTTGGGAGATACTTTACATTTAAAAGAGGGGTTGAATTCACTAGATCCAAACCCTAGAGTGAATAAGGATCTGAATACTAAGTGAATTTCTAGGGTGCAATGCAATTTATCCTCTTTTGTAAGTAGAAGAGTTGACTTGTTGACTATGCAGAAAATGAAGACAAACTGGGTGAAATAAGGAGCTACTGATTTTAGATCGCACTGTAACTTTGGATCTGAGGTATTTAGACTTATAAATACCTTCCCTATAAATTTAGACAAAATTCATCGGGACCGTGCGTAAGCTATGCACGGTCCTTCGAAAAATCCGCGAGACGAAAAGGGTTTTTCCATCTCTACAAATGAATCCTAAATTTAAAATTACAGTCACGCGCCTGCAACTTGTGATGGTATTTTATATATGTTGATATGGTTTTTTCATTGATGTAAACACTTATCAACTCTAGTCAAGCCTACTAGCACTTGGAGATTTGGGAATGTTCACCGGCAAGCAAGTGACTTTATGCACAGTCACTGGTATCTTATTCATCGGCAGGATATATTATTCAGCGGCACTTGAAATGACATGGAAAATAGTTGGTTATGTCGAAGACATCATTTGGACAGTTTTTCTTGGAGATTTGTTCATTGGTATATTCGTGTTTGCATATTTGTTGTTACCGCCAAATAGGTCCAGGATAAACACCGACAGGCCTATCTATTCCAGATCAGCAAGACATGCTATGGAGATGATTTATTATTGTTGTAAATGCATTAAGACAACATGTTGATTCAAATATTGCATTTGTTATTGATTTAGTTGTAAATTTTTTAATTGTAATATCTTTTGTAAAGTCGACCTATACATTTTGGTCCTAGGTTTTGGTATATATGTAAGATCTTATTTGTAAGATTAATATGCGATTGGGAAAAATTATATGTGAGAATAAGAAGAGCAATACATATAGACATCATTTGAAGGTTGAAGGAAGGTTTTTGTGAAGACATATCAGAACTACACTGGTACTGAATCCAGCATATGAAGATGTTATTTTAAGCAGTACATCTTTATTGGATTTAACCATCCAATTGTAGGCAGCGTGACTCCCATTTGTGTTTGAGCAGTGAGCTCTAGGCGCTTGGCCTTTCTGCATGTGTAGACCCCCTATTGTATACACATACTATATGTAGTAGTATCATCTGATTGTGGGTAAGGTTTCCCACCGTGGTTTTTCCCCTTAAAAGGTTTCCATGTACAAATATTGGTGTTATGTGTTGTGGATGATATTGTCTTTCTATTTCATGCATTAATCTTTACCGGTACTACAATTAACTGATAAACTGTCTACCAGCATTAAGTTTGGTTTACCGGTATTAAGCATTAAGTTTGGTTAACTTGTTCTGGTTTGAATTTATTTGACAACTGATTCACTCCCCCCCCCCGTCTTAGTTGCCTCCGAGACCTAATAATTGGTATGTCTTATTTCTCAAATTGAACTAGCATCAATTAATGAGGGATGTGAAGATAAACACTGGATTAAAGCTATGGAAGAAGAATTAAAACAAATTGAGAATAATAACACATGGACATTAGTTCCCTGGCCTAAAGACAAAAATGTAATTGGAACAAAATGGGTATTCAGAAACAAACTCAATGAATATGGTAAGGTAATCGGAAATAAAGAAAGACTAGTATGTAAGGGATATTCACAGAAAGAAGGAATTGATTACAATGAAAGCTTTGCACCGGTATTCAAATATGAGGTACTCAAATTATTCTTGGCTTTTGTAGCACACAAGAAATACAAAGTATATCAAATGGATATTAAATGTGCATTTCTGAATGGAGATCTTGAAGAAGAAGTTTACATTGAGAAACCTAATGGATTTTCTTTGACAGATAACAAAGATATGGTTTGCAGGTAGATTGGATAAATATCTTTTGAAGATTGGTTTTTCTAAAGGTAATGTTGATAGTAACTTATACTTTAAAGTGACTAATGATGACATCTTGGTTATAGAAGGTTTTGTTGATGATATAATCTTTGGAGGAGAAGATGGTTTGTGTAAAGACTTTTCTATTGAAATGCAGCAAGAATTTGAAATGTCTATGATTGGAGAGATAAAATTCTTTTTAGGATTACAGATTTCACAGACAGATAAAGGTATATTCTTGAGTCAATCTAAGTACTTAAAGGAGTTACTAAAGAAATTTGGGATGGAAAACTCTAAACCGGTAAGCACACCTATGACTACAACTAATAAATTATAACTAAGGGATGAATCTACACCTATTAATTTGACTAGGTACAAATCTATGATAGGAGGTCTATTATATTTGACACAAACAAGACTTGATATTATGAATGCATTATGTATTGTTTCAATATTTCAGAGTAATCCCAAAGAAAATCATGAATTAGCAGTAAAAAGGATTTTTCGGTACTTACAAGGCACTACAAATATTTGCCTATGGTATCCTAGAGATGAAAACTTGGAATTATGTGCATACACAGATGCAAATTGGGCAGGAGATATAGATGACAGAAAAAGCACCACCGGCGGAGCATTTTTTCTTGGAAGCATATTAATTTCTTGGTTGAGTAAGAAACAAAGTTGCACATCTTTATCAACAACAGAATCAAAATATGTTGCAGTAGCAACTAACTGTCCACAGGTATTATGGCTTAAGCAAATGTTGAACGACATAAAGGTAAAATGCAAAGAACCTATAACTATCTCTTGTTATAATACAATAGCAATTGATATATCTAAGAATCTTGTACTACATTCTAAACCAAAACATGTCTCTATCAAACTAAATTTTCTAAAAGAGAATGTTGAAGCAAAAGAAGTAAAACTAGTTTATGTGAATACTAAAGAGTAGATTGCAGATATTTTCACTAAGTCTTTGCCTAAGGAGACTTTTGAATATCTTAGAGAACAGCTTGGGGTCATACCCCCACCGGTAGAAACTTAGACAGTTGATGTTTGTCATCAACTGATAGAACTAATAGAGAAATCTTGTACTTCGGTTTTGATGAGGAGAGCTACTTCTCAGGGGGATTAGTTGGTATACTAAATAAGTTGGTATTTTGTATTTGAACCTAGTTTCTATATTGCTTTGGAATTTGATGTCAAAGGGGGAGATATTGATATGGAAAATCACATGTCACTCCTGGGGGGAGAGACTTTATCTCTTGGGGAGAGATTTTTATTTTGGGAGAGATTGATTACTCTCTAAATTTTGATCTCTAGTTATGTTGTTTTTTTTGGCATTTCTGTTTTAGCACTTTGATGGTTTTTCCATCCTGTGTTGCCATCAATGCCAAAGGGGGAGATTGGTGGTGTTTTGAATATGTTGATATGGTTTTGTCATTGATGTCAACACTTATCAACTCTGGTCAAGCCTACTGGCACTTGGAGATTTGGCAATGTTCACCGGTAAGTAAGTGACTTTATGCACAGTCACTGGTATCTTATTCACTGGTAGGATATATTGTTCACCGACACTTGAAATGATATGGAAAACACTTGGTTATATCGAAGACATAATTTGGACAGTTTGTCTTGGAGATTTGTTCATTGGTATATTCGTGTTTCCATATTTGTTGTTATCGGCAAATAGGTCGAGGATAAACACCAACAGGCCTATCTATTCCAGATCAGCACTGCATGCTATGGAGATGATTTATTATTGTTGTAAATGCATTAAGCCGACATGTTGAATCAGTTATTGCATTGGGTATTGATTTAATTGTAAATTGTTTTATTGTAATATCTTTTGTAAAGCCGACCTATACATTTTGGTCCTAGGTTTTGGTATATATGTAAGATCTTATTTGTAAGATCGATATGCAATTGGGAAAAATATTTGTATTAAGGTATATACGAGAATAAGTAGAGCAATACACACAAACATCATTTGAAGGTTGAAGGAAGGTTTTTGTGAAGACATATCAGAACTACACCAATATTGAATCGAGCATATGAAGATGCTATTTTAAGTAGTACATCATTATTGGATTTAACCATCCAATTGTAGTTAGTGTGACTCCCATTTGTGTTTGAGAAGTGAGCTCTAGGCGGTTGGCCTTTCTGCATGTGCATACCACCTATTGTATACACATACTATTTGCAGTAGTATCATCTAATTGTGGGTAATGTTTCCCACCATGGTTTTTCCCCTTACATGGTTTCCACATACAAATATTGGTGTTATGTGTTGTGGATGATATTATCTTTCTGTTTCATGCATTAATATTTACCGGTACTACAATTAACTGATAAACAGTCTACCAGCATTAAGTTTGGTTTATCGGTATTAAGCATTAAGTTTGGTTAAGTTTTTTTGGTTTGAATTTATTTGACAACCGATTCACCCCCCCGCCCTCTTAGTTGCCTCCAGGACCTAACAACTTGCACATAGAAACAAAGGGAAGAAGGGTTGTGGATAGGGGTTTTACTTAGTCAAACCTCAATTGAGGAATTTGTTGGCCATTTAGAGGAATTGATTATGTGTTGCATTGATGTTTTCTCATTAATGTCAACACTAGTTGTTTTGGATGCTTTATCGACACCCTTCTGGTCCCGGTAGGTTGAGTAGTTTCAGGTTGGTTTGGATCTGATATGGTTTGGTTATGGAATTGGCTTATTCATGATATTCATGTTCATATTGAGTCAGTTAGTTTTGGTCTGGTGATCAGATGCTATCCTATTTGCCTGGAATATTGATTTTGTTGTTTCGGCAAGGGTTACACTGACAAATATTTTAATGAAGATCTTTGATGATATGCATAAGTGGTGTTGGTGCAGCCTTTGGTATGGATTAAGGATGTTGATGGTGATCATGTTTGAGACTTGGTGGATGGAGATCATTTCTTCAGCATGTGGACCTATATTGGGTCCTAGTTGATCTAGGTTATGGACTGGCTTAATGTAACGTGTGGATTGGACCTCTCAATGTGTTTTCGGGATATCTTATGTGTTGGGTATTATTTGTTTGGTCTAAGGCTGACCTATGTTGTAATTATGTAATTCATTTATTGTCTGGTGGCCAATCTAATTGTTTATGGTCAAGGGTTTGTATATATATGATGTAAGATCTTATTTTAGATCACATATGGGAATGGGATTAGGAGATTATCTATGTGAATAATGTAATATCATTCAGGCAAAGGATTTCGTCGATTATTGGAGATCAAGTTGGGTTTATGTAAAAGGATTTAGTCCTCTGGTATTGAGCTTAACCAGAACTGTACTCAGGCATAGGAGATGATATCATTTCAGTTCATTCATTATTTCGGATTGTAGTTTGGATTTCTATGTAGTCAGTGAGACTCCTTTTGTGATGAGTAGTGCACTCTAGGTTTTTGGTCTTCCTACAAGTGTAGGCCCCTCAATTGTAATTCACATACTTATTGTAGAAGTATTATCTGACTGTGGGTAGGATTCCCACCATGGTTTTTGCCTTTATCGGGTTTTCCACATATAAATCTTGGTGTCATGTGGATGGTATCTATTCTCTTATTATTGTTTATGCTTAATTGGTTTAACTGATATTCTAGCATTTTCTTTAAGCATTTCGGTATTAATGTTTTGGGTTTCGATATTAAAGATTTAATTGCTAAATGTTCTGGTAATTTATGACAACCGATTCACCCCCCCTCTAGGTTGTTTTCCAATTATTTGAGCTATATAACAATTTGTGTCAGAGCTTTTCTCCTCTCTATAGAAATATTAACCGCTTGAGGAAGATCCTATGGCGGCTAACAGTTCAAGTTCATCCAGTTCATCTAGAGTTATCTTTCAGAGAGATATTCCTAGGCTTGATGGAAATAATTACACAGTATGGAAGATTCAGATGGACACTCATCTGAGATGTCTTGGTAAGGAGATTTGGGAGATCATGCCAAATGGTGTTACACCTCATAATATGGCATCTGGAAATCCTCCTCCGGAAAACTTGGATAAGGAGATTGAGAATGATTGTAGAGCAACAAAATCCCTCTTGTGTGGACTTTTTGATCAACAAATAATGGGATTAACTAACAAATCATCTGGAAGGGCTATATGGGATAAGTTGGAGACTCTTATGTTAAAATTGTAAAACTTGATGGTTACTTGGTGAGATATGAGAACCTATAGATGGAAGAAGATGAAAGGATTACTGCTTTCAAGGAAAGGGTAAATGAGATTGTTATGGGAATTCAATGTTGTGGTGGAACTCT
This sequence comes from Cryptomeria japonica, assembly GCF_030272615.1. Classification (NCBI taxonomy): domain Eukaryota; kingdom Viridiplantae; phylum Streptophyta; class Pinopsida; order Cupressales; family Cupressaceae; genus Cryptomeria; species Cryptomeria japonica. Next base: position 465,088,814 of record NC_081406.1, on the reverse strand, counting down.
GAGTGAAGATGAAATTGTTTCTAAAGTTCTAAGAGCCCTACCACCGACTTATAAGATGAAGGCTACTGCAATTAATGAGTTGAGGACAAGGGCTAATACATCTGTCAATAGAGATACTTTGGTTGGGAAATTATCTTCTTTTGAGCTTGAAGAATTTGGACCTTCTGGAGCTATGAAGTCTAAACCTTCTTTTCATGCATCTACATCATCAACCGACAAGCAAGATTGGAAAGCTTTGTATGCAAAAGAATCAAATGATATGAAGAGAGAAGATGAAGAGTTTGACAAACTTGAAGCCGTATTTTCTAGAAGGGTACCTAAAGGACCGATAGGAAGTAAGTATGAAGGAAAAAACCTTTTAAATGTTTTGCATGTAATAAGATAGGTCATTTTGCATCTAGATGTCCTAAAAGGAATTCAAGATTTGAAGAAAGAGTTAGAAGATCTTTTAAGCCTAACCCTGGATATCAGAACAAGTATAAGTACAAGCAAAACAAAGACAAATCATGCTACATAGTGGATGAGGAAGGCATTTCCGATTCTGATGATGAACTGACAAAAGATTTTGCTAGTAGTTTTAGCAATGGAAAGGAATGGGTGTTCCTGGCTATCAAGGAAGATGTTTTGACATTGGAAGAGAATGTACCAGAAGAGAAGGCACTTGTTGCTAAAATTGAAGACAAGGGTGAATGGGTAATTGATAGTGGTTGTTCACATCATATAATTGGAGATAAAGGGAAGTTTCTATCTTTGCAAGAATTTGATGGTGGTCTGATTAGATTTGGAAATGACAAAGCATGTATGATCAAAGGAAAAGGAACTATATCATTAGATGGTAAGAACAATACTAATAATTTTTATTATATTGAAGGTTTAAGGCATAATATTTTGAGTGTAGGAAAATTGGTGGATAAAGGATTTCAATTATAGTTCAAGGATGGAAAATGAAAAATGACTAACAGATCTAGTTTGGAGATTGCAATAGGCACACAGACAAAAGGTAATATATTTCATTTGAATTCCGATGAGAAGACATGTTCGATTGCATAGATTGATGAAAGTTGGCTATGGCATAAGAGGCTAGTCATGTGAATTTTTATTGCATTGTGAAGATCAGTTCTACTAAGGCAGTTAGAGATATACCTAAGATTTTGAAGCCCTATAATCTGGTATGTATAGAATGTCAAATGGGTAAACAGGTCAGAACCTCTTTTAGGAGTATACAAGATAAATCTAATGATGTTCTTGATCTTATTCATACTGATTTGTCTGGCTTTGCTAGAGTTAAAATTTTTCAAGGTGATAGATATTTCATGCTAATCATTGATGATTATTATAGAATGATGTGGGTTGCTTTTATAAGGGAGAAATCTGAGGCATTTAAAAAGTTTAAAATCTTTAAGGCTAAAGTGGAAACTGAGATAGGATTGAAGATTAAATGTTTGAGGTCAGATCATGGTGGAGAATTCACATCTGGTGAGTTTAATAACTTTAGTGAGAAGCATGGCATAAGGAGACAATTTTCTGCTCCCCGGACACCTCAACAAAATGGAGTTGTGGAAAGCAAGAACAAAACTATCTTGGATGCAACTAGGACAATGATGATGGAAGCTAGTCTACCTCATATCTAATGGAGAGAAGTTGTGAGCACAATGATTTATACATTCAACAAAGTACATATCAAAGGAGAAACCAGTAAGACACCTTATGAATTATGGTTTGGCAATACACCTACAGTTAAGTATTTCACAATATTTGGTAGTAAATGTTATATTAGGAGAGATGATATCATAGGCAAATTTAATCCTAGATGTGATGAAGGCATATTTCTTGGTTATTCTAATGAAAGAAAGGCATATAGATGTTATAAAAAAAGATTTAAGAGAATTATGGAGAGTGTTAATGTCAAGGTGGATGAGATGAAAAGCGGTCAAATCAGAGTTTATGAGAAGGAACCGACAGTGGAAATGATTATATCTAAATTAGTAACATCTTTACCAGAGTAGAGTGTTGAACCAGTTACTCCGACAGTATCAGAAAATTCTACAGTAACTCAAGAACCGAGAAGAGGAACAGAGAGTCAGAATACTCATAGGTATGTGAGATTGAATCATTCAAACGATCATATTATTGGGGATAAAAACCATGGAGTAATGACAAGAAGAATACTGGTAACTAATGAGGTATGTTTAATTTCTCAAGTTGAACCTATATCAGTAATTAAGGCATGTAAAGATGAATATTGGTCAAAAGCTATGAAAGAAGAATTAGATCAGATTTAGAAGAATAACACATGGACTTTAGTTCCTCGGCCTAAAAATAAGAATGTTATTGGAACTAAATGGGTTCTAGAAATAAATTGAATGAGGATGGTCAAGTTGTAAGGAGTAAGACTAGATTGGTTTGTAAAGGATATTATTAGAAGGAAGGAATTGATTATGGTGAGAATTTTGCACCTCTAGCTAGGATTGAAGTTGTAAGATTATTTCTTGCCTATGTTTCCCATAAGAAAAACAAGGTTTATTAGATGGATGTTAAGTGTGCAGTTTTTTAATGAGGATCTTGATGAGGAAGTTTATATTAAGAAACCTGATGGTTTTTCACTATCAGATGATACAAAAATGGTTTGCAGGTTAAAAAAGGCTTTATATAGATTAAAACAGGCACTTAGAGCTTGGCAAGATTGGATAAATATCTTTTGAAGCTTGGTTTTACTAAAGGTAATGCTGACTGTAATTTATATTATAATATCACTAATGATGATATACTGATTATTGAACTATTTGTTGATGAGATTATTTTGGAGGTGAAGATAAGTTGTGTAAGGAATTTGCTAACAATATGAAGAATGAATCTGAGATGTCTATGATTGGAGAAATGAAATTTTTCTTAGGTTTGCAACTTACTCAGATTGACAAAGGTATTTTCATCTATCAAACTAAGTATTTTACGGAATTATTGAATAAATTTGGTATGGGAGATTCTAAACTAGTAAGTACTCCCATGGTTACAAGTGAGAAATTGACAGGGAAAGATGTTTGTACACCAGTAAATCCTACAAGATACAAATCTATGATTGGAGGTCTGCTTTATTTGACTCAGACTAGGCCTTACATAATGAATGTTATTTGTATTATATCAAGATTTCAGAGTGATCCTAGAGAAAATCATGAGAGTGAGATGAAAAGGATTTTTAGATACTTACAAGGTACATCAGAATATGGTTTGGGGTACCCTAAGGATGATGACTTTGCTTTAGGTGCATATACCAATGTTGATTGGGTTGGAGATGTTGATGACTAGGAAAGTACATCCAGTGGAGCTTTCTTTCTTAGAAAGAAGTTGGTTTCATGGCTTAGCAAGAAACAATCATGTACTTCTTTATCTACTGCTGAAGCTAAGTATGTTGTTACTGCTACTAACTATACATAGGTTCTATGGATGAAGAAAATGTTGAAGCATATAAAGGTGGATTGTAATGAATTGGTAGTTATTTACTATGATAACTCTGCTACTATTGATATATCAAAGAATCTAGTATTTCATTCTAAGACGAAGCACATATCTATTGAGTATAACTTTTTAAAGGAAAAGGTGGAATCAAATGAAGTTAGATTGGTTTATGTAAACACTAAAGAGAAGATTGTAGATATCTTCACTAAACCTTTGCCTAACGAATCATTTGAGTACTTCAAAGATAGATTGGGAGTTTATGCCCCTCTGGTAGAGACTTGATCGATGCTTTTTGGCATCAGTCTAGTATGCATTATCAAAGATATTTTTCATTTCGGCACTGATGTGGGGATGTTGCTGCTTAGGGGGAGTAATTATCTTTACGATTCAATGGTTTATGTTTTTGCTTTGATATTTTTGTCAGATTTTTGGCATTGATGTCAAAGGGAGAGAAATACTGATGTGAAAAAGAAAAACTTAAGGAGTTGTATATATTAGGGGGAGATATATATGTGTAATTTAGAGATTTACAAGATATCATTCACAATAGGAGTTTGGTCTTTGTTTCATAACTTCATTGCTATATCTTTATGTGGGAGATTGTTGGCTATCTTCCACTGGGGGGAACTTGTTTGGCATTTCTTGGTACTTAGATGTTTTTCACATCTATTGTTTCCATCAATTGCAAAGGGTGAGATTGTTGGAAATTTGGAGGAATGGATTATGTAATGCATTGATGTTTTGTCATTGATGTCAACACTAGCTGTTTTGGTTTTGGATGCTTTACCGACACCCTTTTGGTCTTGGTAGGTTGAGTAGTTTCTGGTTAGTTTGGATCCGACATGATTCTGTATGCTTCAGTATGGTTTGGTTATGGAATTGTCTTATTCATGATACTCATGTTCATATTTTAGTTAGTTGGTTTTGGTCTGGTGATCGGATGCTATCTTGTTTTCTTGGAAGCTTGATTTGTTGTTCTAACGATGGTTTCACTGACAGAGCTTTTAATGAAGATATTTTATGATATTCATAAGTGGTGTTGGTGTAGCTTCTAGTATAGATTCAAGATGCTAATGGTGATCATGTTTGAGACTTGGTGGATGGAGATCATTTCTTTAGCGTGTGGACCTATATTGGGTCCCGGATGATCTAGGTTATGGATCGGCAATGTACCGTGTGTATTGGACCTCTCGATGTGTTTTCGGGATGTCTTATGTGTTGGATATTATTTGTTTGGTCTAAGGCCAACATGTTTTGTAATTATGTAATTGGTTTATTGTTTGGTGGCCGACCTGATTGTTTATGGTCAAGGGTTTGTATATATATGATGTAAGATCTCATTGTAGATCACATATGGGAATGGGATTAGGAGATTATCTATCGGGATGTCTTATGTGTTGGATATTATTTGTTTGGTCTAAGGGTGACATGTTTTATAATTATGTAATTTGTTTATTGTCTAGTATTCAACCTGATTGTTTATGGTCGAGGGTTTGTATATATATGATGTAAGCTCTCATTGTAGATCACATATGAGAATGGGATTAGGAGATTATATGTCTGAGTAATATAATATCATTTAGGTAGAGGATTTGGTGAATCATTGGAGATCAACTTATGTTTATGTAAGAGGATTTAGTCCTCTAGTATTGAGCTTAACTGTAACTGTACTCAGGCATAGGAGATGCTATCATGGAAGATTATTCATTATTCTAGATTGTAGTTTGGATTTCTATGTAGTCAATGAGACTCCTTTTATGATGAGCAGTGCTCTCTAGGTTGTTGGCATTCCTACAAATGCTCTGCAAGTGCAGGCTCCTAAATTGTAATTCACATACTTACTATAGAAGTATAATTTGATTGTGGGTAGGCTTCCCACCATGGTTTTTCCCTTTACCGGGTTTTCCATGTATAGATCTAGGTGTCATGTGGATGGTATTTATTCTCTGATTATTGTTTATGTTGGAAACCAATAACACTGAGAGGGGGGGGTGAATCAATGTTATACCAGAATAGTAGATTTTAACCTTAACAAAACATTCATACACCAACTGGTATACCAGTATAAACAAAATTGAAAGAAGTAAAGAAACCAATAAGCCAAACACATAAATGAGAATCATAACACATAGATTTATACGTGGAAAACCTCAAAGAAGAAAAACTGTGAGATTTTTCCAAGATCAAGGGCTCAATGAAAAATACAATAGAGAGACAAAATAGATGATAGAAATAAACTGTATTCTATCAAGATGAAAATACTGATCAACTAGATCATCAAGCATTACATACAATGAATATGAGAATGCTTATATAGGCAAGGCTATATGGATATGTGAGCACACAAACATGACATGTGGCTGAATAAGAAACAAGGATAGGTAGGAAATAGATGTGGGTAGGTAGGAGAAACAATATAATATTCCACATGAGGTGGATCACCAACCAAAGGTGGAATGTAACAACAAGATAAGACCACAAAAGGTGGAAATTCTCCTACACACACTATCCCAATGTGGCACAAACACCCAAGTGTCTCATACCCAAACTACTATGAAATAAATTTCCTAACTAAACTTAAGTAAGGTGTAATAATATCCAAGATAGATAATTATTTACACCAACACCCCCCCTTAAGTGCAACTTAGGGGAATGCACTTAAGTCTACAATGAAACTAAGCAATACAAGATGGCTCCCGACTACTAGGCCATGTTAGGTACCCATGTACAAATGCAAATGCATGCAAACTAATGCAATGAAATCTCTCACAAAGTGAGGAAAGAGAGAAAACCCAATGGGAAAAAAACCCTCCCCCAAAAGAGAGATGAAAACTACATACAAAGAACTCTCATAGAAGTATGTGAAGGACAAAACCCCATGTGAGGAAAAAGTCCCCCCCATATGAGAGAAGAAGAAGAGAGATTGGGAATCCCCCCTTCAATGTGGAATCTGCACCAATGATAGAAGCTTGATGATTAATGAAGAAAATGTTCCACGAACATTGAACCACATTCCTCCCCTTAGGAAGAAACAAAACCAAATGTGTATCCATGAAGTCTCCCCAATCATGAAAGGAAGATGTATGAAAAATACTCATGATGAAAGGAATATCTGAAAATTGCTCAAGTTTCCCCATGTCAATGTTGAAAGTTACCCCCTCCAAAGGTGGTAAACTGCACCACACTGCTGAAAAAGGCACTCCAAGATCTAGTGGAGAAGAATGTAGAACAATATCCAAAGAATCATATATCTCCTGAAACTGCTGGACAAAAGTATCCACAATCATGTCAATCTCTAAAGATTGATCATGTAGAGAATGCACAAGAGGGTCAAAGTGATCCCTCACAACAATCGAAGAAGGATCATCTTCATCAAAGAGAAGATGAATGTCGTCAATGATGTCTCCCAAATCTAAAATGTAGGACTCTACAAACAAACCTTCAATGTCTGTCAAGTAGGCATCCCAATCAATTGAAGTTGGAAGACATGGAATATATTGTTGCACTGAATCACAAGAAGGCAAAATTGTCGCACTAGCAGTATCATCAGGTGCAATAGGTGGTGCGATATCAATAGAAGGAGATGAAAGGAAAGGCTCAAGAACGGGGTCACATGTGAGAATCCCCAAGCTCAAGTGCCCAATGTTCTCCTCAAAATATAAATCATCAAAATAGGAAGAATCAACCTAATCAATAGGACCAAAATGTGAAAATGAGTACAACCAAGATGCATGATCAATCACCCCAGTCGCAATGATGGCTCCACTCTCCAAGTCTCTAATGATAACTGAATCAAGTGTGAACTCCACATTTTTCCTAGTTGCCCCATGTGTGATTTGATAGATTGAAATAAGATTGTTTGTCAAGTGGGGTACACACAACACATCATAGAAGGAGTTATACCCAATGGTAATAGATTCTTTCCCAATCACATCCATGTATGTATGATTGCCTATAAAAATCTGTGGCATGTGGCAAGGCTCAAATGTAGAAAACATAGAATGTGAAGATGCCATATGATGAGAAGAACCTAAATCTAGAAACAATCTCCCTGAATCATGACCTGTAGTAGCACAAAGAGCTTGTCCCTTTCCTTTATCCTTATCCTTGGAAGAAGAAGCCGACATAGACATTCTAGAAGGTAGGTTGATTTTGTTCTTCTCAAGAAGATTCTTCAACTCGTCAATATCCTTCTTATAACAATGATGTTCATCATGTCCTGACTTCTTGCAATATCCACAAAAAAGATTGTCCTTATATGATTTCCTCTTAGGTGAGAATGGTGAATCACCTTGTTATGGAAAGGAAGAATGTGCTCCATCTTGATGTGGTTTTGACTTAGGTTGCTTTTGATTCTTGCCTTTTCCTTGATTGCTTTGATTCCCTTTGTTAGCCAGCAAAGCTTGTGACTTTGAAGATTTGAGAATCCCCATCTTAGTCAACTTAGATTTCTCAAGTATCAACATCTCTGTGAATGAATCAAATGAGGGAGAAGTGTATGAGGAACCTTGAGCTAACCTATGGGTGTGAAAGCTAGATACAAAGGCTGCATACTCTGAAGGAAGCTTGTCCAACAAGTTATAAACCAATTGAGCATCCTTTTTGTCAATTCCACAATCTTTTGCTTTGCTCTTAGCTCATTTGCTTTTGTGACATAATCTTGGATTGTATCAAAATCCTTGGGATCCAAAGTTGTGAGTTCACTATCAAGCTTGTAGCCCTTAATCTCATCAACTTGACCATATAATTTCTGAAAAATATCCCAAGCGTCTTTAATTGTGGTACACTTATCAATGTGAAAAATGAGGTCATCTGATACATACTTTCTAGGAGTTCCAAGTGTCATATAATTCTTAGTAAGCCATTCAATTTGAGCATTAGGATTAGGTGGTGTTGTAATAGTTCCATTTACATAATGAATGAGTCCTTTTTCCATTAGTTTACTCCATGCCTTAATCTTCCACGATGCATAATTATGAGGAGTTAAAAGTGGAAATTTAGGAGAACCCGTAGCACCAAAATGAAAAAAACACAAGATAAAGAGAGGCACAATCACACAAGAAACCCCCCCAAATTCACTCAATCAAGAAATCCCCCCCCCCAAAAAAATGGTGATTTGGCACTTTATACTTAGTGTGTATATAATGGGCTACGTGCAAAACAAGGAAAAGTGGACTTCTGATTTCAATTTATAACTTCTCAAAATGAGATCTAAGAGACCTCAACAAGTACTGCTAGTGATCTAAACTGAGATCCAAGCAAAATACAAGTACCAAATAGGCCAAAAATGACCAAATACTGAAAGTACAATTTCTACTCAAAATAACTACAAACAAATGGCAGATTATGAAAGTAGACAAAAAATTATGCACCTTTAAAAAAAATGGCACCTGAAAAGGAGGTTGTATGACCCCAAACGAAGCCTCTGAAGTTGCAAAATTAGGGATTAGACAGGTAAAGTCATGAAGTTCTGCAATTTCTGAAAAATCCATCCATCAAAATTAGAAAATTCTTCCACCACTACGATGAGCACAAAATTATAGCCCATTTCAAAAAAAAATGCACCAAAAAAGGAGCAAAAATGAGCAAGATATGGCCTTCCAAAGTTGAACTTCAAAATTGAAAAGCTCAATGAGAGGGGGTTAAAAAATTTCAAAATAATGCTAATGTCAGCTAATGACGGGCTTAAATTTGACGGCCGTCTTACTGTCAAAAAAACTTCGCCTCCATGGCTATGTTGATGCATGTACTCTACGGAAAATATGTCGTGGCGAACGTTGAATGGGTCATACATGATGATGTGGCAAATCTATTGACTGGGTTGACCGTACGCTTACGTGGCAGGGTGTGTGTCGGGTCCACGTGGAAAAGGGGCTTGACTGCTAAGGTGGCGGCCATCAGAGGGAAGGCGGAAGGTCTATCGGTGGCAGGGTCAAGGGGCCGACAGACGATGGTTGTTGTCTGTCGGCAAGTGGTGTCGGGGGTGGGTCGGAGCAGCGGCACTGGAACAAAGGGCCAATGGGGAAGGTGAGGTCAGCGATAGGGGAGCCGCTAGTCATTGGGGCTAGAGCAGAAGCCTGAAGTACTGTGGGGACTTCTGGGACCGGGAGGAGATACGGTCGTCGGAGGAGCACGAACGGTACGGTGGCAGTGGTAGTACAGATGGTGGGGGCATAAAGTTGTAGAAAAACCTTGTGGTACGAAGATCACAAGGGGGGGGTCTGCAAACCGCCCAAAAGATTTTTTTTTTTTTTAAAAAAAAAATCTCTTACACCCTTTTTTCAAAAATTTTCCTGATTTTTCTTGCAGAAATGAAAAAATGTTTTGTAGAAATTTTTTTTTATTTTTTTAAATTTCAAAATCCATACGACTATAGCCAAAATAGGCAAAAAAAAATTCTCACCAAATATAGTCGACTTTATAGTCAAAATTTATGGAAATGGCCTCCTAGACTCAACCGTGATGTCCAAATCGTTGTATGATGCCCCCAAAAAATGAAGATCCCCAAATCCAAAAATTGAAGCCTCCACAATGTCTCCAAAAGACTAATCAATGAAGCCCTATAGGCTCTGATACCATGTGAGAGTTTGCCAAGATCAAGGGCTCAATGAAAAATACAATAGAGAGACAAAATAGATGATAGAAATAAACTATATTCTATCAAGATGGAAATATTTACAATGAATATGAGTCTGCTTATATAGGCAAGGCTATATGGATATGTGAGCACACAAACATGACATGTGGCTCAATAAGAAACAAAGGTAGGTAGGAAATAGGTGTGGGTAGGTAGGAGAAACAATATAATATTCCACATGAGGTGGATCACCCACCGAAGGTTGAATGTAACAACAAGATAAGACCACAAAAGGTGGAAATTATCCTACACCCACTATCCCAATGTGGCACAAACACCCAAGTGTCTCATACCCAAACTAATATAAAATGCATTTCCTAAGTAAACTTAAGTAGGGTGTAATAATATCCAGGATGAATAATTATTTACACCAACAAAAACCATGGTGGGATTTGTGACCCACAATATCAATCCACTGGCCATATGAAGAGATATTATAATATACGAGGAGCCTACACTTGTGGGAAGACTTATAGCCTAGAGCACACTGCTCAATCACAATAGGAGCCTTACTGACTACATATAATTCTAGACAACAATCTAGAGAAGTCTGAACTGCTAAGAGAGCATCTTCTATGCCAGAATCTAGTTTCAGTTTAAGCTCTGTCTATTCCAGTTGAAACCCTAAACCCCTTTACTGGAATAACCCTTACAATAAATTCCTCAAATACATAATCTCTTTGAATGATTTCACATCATATTACATTTTTATATCCATTCTAAGTCACACACAAAATGATCTATCAAACTAACCTATATACCCTATACAACGTGTATGCCTTATGTTGGCTTACAAAGATATATACAATATTAGATTACATGTCGGCCAGATAATATAAATGTATAAACATTAAAACAAATTGCCAATGCCATATCTAAGATGTGTCATCCTCCAATACCGATAATCTTTACTATACCATGTCGGTATGCATTGCCGATGACCAAAGAAATCTTATGTCGTGTCGGAGCTGGTGTAGAATCTGTGAAGTGCCTGCTGGTACACCATATAAAGTCGAAACACAAATCATGTTGCCATCAATGACAACATAGTGAAACCAACCAATAGAGTGTCAATTGCCAACAATTTAAGATTAATTGGTTTAATTGATATTCTAGTATTTGGCTTAAGCATTCTGGTATTAATGTTTTGGGTTCTGGTATTAAAGTTTTAATTGCTAAATGTTTTGGTAATCTATGACAACTGATTTACTCCCCCCTCTCAATTGTATTCCGGTTATTTGAACTGTCTAACAGAATTGATCTTGAAAGAAAGTAATTGCAAATTCTTAAATGCAAATAATAAAAATGTATACCTTGTAGATCTACAATTTGTTGATGATGGTTTCTTTGCTTCTTGAATGTAATCACAAGTGTTACATGAAATGGCATATAACATAAAAAAAACCTAACACACACATGCTTGCAAATGAATGTTGTAATGTTGCTCCAATGGATGAATGAAGAAGACACATGAAGAAGAAGACTTGATGGATGCTTGAACACTTGAATGCTTGATGATGATAATGGAGACCTTCCGCTTGTTTTCCCAATTTTATCTTATGCAAATGAGAGGACTAGATCCCCTTTTATACTTGCCTTGGAGGTTTAATTATCCCTTCACCAATGGATGACATAGGGGGGGATTTAATTCCTAAAAGATAATTTATGTCCAAGGGTCAGATGGAACCATTTTGGGGCCACACAAAGAGGGAGGACAAGGGCACCATGCCCCTATCCTAAGGGGTTTGGTGTGCCACTCAATGGTCATGCCCATTTTCAGGGCCTAAAATAGGGTCTAAACAAGTTGTAAAGTGTGGAAATAAGGCTCAATTCCATTTTGGAGGCATAGATAGATCCCAATCAAGCGTGGGAGATGAGATCACCAAGGTAAGGGGCCTAAAATGTGATCAAAATTGCAAGGATGCAATTTTATGATGCTATAATGTGGAAACCCAAGATTGGAAAAACTATTGTGAGAATAGTGGTTTGGATCTACTACCCAAATCTAGCCATACAAAATAATGAATCACTTGTAGTGACTGAATAGGCACCAACCTATGGGAGAAGCCAATACACTAATGTACTTGTGAGAACGAACCCACTAGAGACACAAATCTCATATGCCTAAATATGATGAAGAGTTCAAAAACTAGGTCTTCAATCTCAACAATATGAATGAAATGAATTTAGTACCTTCAAAATCATTACTCAACTTGCATTTGAACTTCACACATACATCAGGATGATACACACATTTGTAAGTCGACCTAATACATACTAAATATTTTTTAGGTCGTATGCACAAAAATTTCTTTACCAAACATGTAGTAGGCTAGTTCCAATTATCTCACGTGTTGCTCAAAACAAAGAAACATGCTACACACTTCACAAGGTGGCTTAATCTTGTCCTAAAGGTTGTTTACATACAATCTTTGGCAAACACCCATGCAATATATCATTGTAAGTTGGCTTCATCTAATGTGTAATAAGTTTGGCCCCAAAAGCTCATACACAATTCCACACAAGGGAAGACAACTTGCAGATATTGTTGAGGATATCTATAGTCTCAAAAATATCCAACCTTAATCTTCGACAACACAAGAATCAAATTGCTTTAAAATCATTCCAAAACATGAACTAGGTCAACTAGTAACACAACAAAAAAATGATAAAATAAGAATTATGTTTCATTTCATGACAACAATAGAAAATCTACACAATGATGAAACATGCAAAGACATACTCTCCATTTAAACCATGCGAGATAACTCGTAAGCATGAGAAAATATAAAATACAAGTTACCAGACTAGGCTCACTATCTAGGTAACATACTTCTATCACTCCAAATTAAACTTCTCGAACACTTTCTTCAACATGAGTAGATGCACATAGATGATAATATATACATATCTCAACTAATCCTAGAATCAATTAAATGTACTACTGCAACTCAAAATGCTCTAACATGACATGACAGTAAGATATTTTTTTTGACCTTCTAGATGCCACTAAAGTAAGAAACATGCATGTTTAATGTTGGAAAAATGGTTAGCACTCTCCTCGAGATTTGTGACAAGGGACTAACAACCTCTCATGCGATCCATATCTCTATAGTTTGTATGGGGCATTGAGAGATAAATATTTTGACACAACAGAAAAATGGGCCAACAAATGGTATTAGAGTGTTGGGTGATGAGTTTGAATCCCCTTGAGTAATGTTGAGGGGGGAATTATTGGAAAAATGGTCAATGCTCCCCTTGAGATTCGTGACAAGGCACTAACTACCTCCTATGCAATCCATATCTCTATAATTTGTATCGAGTGTTGATATATCGGTCTTTTGAAGCAATGACAAACTTGGCCAACAGTTTAATACTCAAATCATAATAATTTTCCAACAATCTGTCTCAAAGACAATCATCATTTTGACATCAATGATAACATATGTCCAAAAATATTCCATTTTGTTGATTTCTCTATCTTTGACATCAATGGAAAAGACCAATTGCTATTAATTTCTCCATTGTCCTATTCTCAAAAAAATTATCTTCCAAAAATACTCCCCGTGTAATGCCTTGCCAAGGAACCCTAGAGGACAAGAGAAAACACACTAGAAATACATGTTTTTTTTAAGTAATTAAGTGAGAACATACACACAAACTAAGCTCACATCTCAATATAAGATGAAAATTCATCAACAACTACATAATGCGGAAGACTAAATATTTAATAACCCCATCTATGCTATCTAAATCACTCTAATTTAAGACAAGATACCTCTAAGGGTTCCAAGATGTCATTACCTACAATGCAACCCAAATAGATGTCAACACAAGATGACACTGGGAGATGACTAAATCAATCTCCAAGTCTACACTAGACAATCTATGTTCATTTTAATGCACCAATTGAAGTGTTCCTATGATAACATATTAATATAGAGACAAGTGAGAAGCATACATAATCATGTGTGGTAGTTAGTTTCAACATCATTCCACTATAGCCTACTCTAATCATATTAATATGTTTACACTAAATCATCCTCCATATAAAGTGTTTTTAATATATTGTTTTCCAATTATTACAATGATTAAATCAAATTATATTTACTTATACAACCAAAAATGCAGAAAGAGGAAGAACAAGTAATTGGAAAGGTGAAGAAGCTCTTCAAGGTTCTCATGAACATGTCCATTAGTCCCCAATGGTGATGTGAAATGCCACCTGACCATGTGGTAACCTTAGGTCCACCCCTTGTGCTCATGGAGATAGTCACAAGGACCAAACACTCAAGCAAGTCAACAATAGACAATAGGCTAATCATTCACACCATAAATAGAGAATATACACGACAACATAGCATATGAGTAAGAAATGCACTATCCATGATAAGAATGATACTCAATCATGAGGTCACAATAGGGTCTCTATTCAATATCTATTAGGGATAGATGATAAGGAGATCAATGGAAAAGTATCAAGCGTATCTCCAACAACTCAAACAGAGTTTAGGAGATCCTCTCATGTAGATGAGGAGTTCACTAACATTGACAATCCATGGATGGTCCCATTCATCCAACTTATCCCAAGCGCTCACAAGCACTTAGGAATTAGGGAAAACTACACATACTAATGGTACACAATCCATCATCTCATGTTATTTCAATAATAAGTCCAACAGTAAGGTCCACCTCTCAATTGTCTCGATGAACTAAAACCCTTGGTACATCGGACTCATTATGAACAAAAGAACTATGCACACAATCCTAAAGAGGGTGAAAAGCCAAATAAATTTATACAATGGTTAGTAAATCAAATGGAGTACTCAAAACATATAATAAAAACCATTATACCTTTCCATTACCTTCTCCTTCGGATTGAGAAAATGATGAAGTGGAAATACACCCAAGTGCTCTACTTGATTGGATATGCTCATTTGATTGATTGTGGTTTCTCTCCAATGCACAATAAATTGGATGGATTGATATGATAAGTGGGTGATTGCAAAGATGGATGAAGGATGTGGGTAATAACTAAAATTACCTATAGTATGGATGCACAAGATGGAATTCAAAAGCTAGATGAGCAGCATAAGATTACTTGAAAATGAGATGAGAAATGAAGGGGAGGAGACCCCAATTTATAAATTTGAAGATGGTTGAGATTGAAAGTAGATCAAGGGTGGAGATTGAAACAAGTTGGGGTCATGGATTGAAGGGACATGGTGTGGAGACCAAGAGATTTTCCATAAAGGCATTTCTTGTCTCCACACTCCACAATGTACATGGGGAAGAGATCCTCAAGTACATGGGGAAGACATAAAAGAATTAAAAATTCCTGGGGGAAGGACAAGGGAATTAAAAATTCCAAAATAATGAGATGTATGGGGAAAGAAATGAGAAAAGGAATTAAAAATTCCTTGGGAAGATGAGAGTGCATGGGAGAATGAGAAATTTTCAAATCCATGAAATGACCAAAGTTGGTGCATTTAAGGTTGGGGGTTGAGAGGGGACAAGCCATTTATGGAAAGTGGTTGACTTTGTGGCTAATCATGAGGACTATCCACTATAAAATTATTAGAGAGCGTGATTAGGAAAATTAATAAGGGACTAGAAGACAAGTGGCGAAGTAGGAGGACTTGACAAAAGAAGAGAGAATGAGTGGAGGAATTAAAAACTAGGAAATAATGTTAAGTGAGCTTCTATAAGAATTAATTAGGATAAGTGAGGATTAGAGGTAAGTAGTTTGTAGGAGTAACATGATTAGTTAATTAATCTAATTAAAGGGAATTTAGAAGAATTAATTAATTTTGAGGACTTTAGAAGAGTAGGGAATAATTGATTTATTTAATAAATCAGTTATTGGACTATAGTGACATAATTAATTAAATTAGATTTAATTAATACTGAGAAGAATAAAGGATAACATAATTAAGCTGATTAACTAGTAGGAAGGATAAATTAATTAAATATTAAATTTATTTTAGATGTCTACATTTTGCCCCTCTTTTACGCAGTGGCAAAATTGGCGATGGGTAAAAGAAAAGAAAAGGGTGCCCCAACATGAAGATGCGGGTGGTATATGCCCCCTCAAGAATTTTTGGGGAAATTATCGAAAAATGAAGAAAATGAGAAAAGCAGAAGAGAAGGCAAGAAAGGAAAAGAAAAAATGAGAGAAAATGAGGAAGATGGAAGAAGTACGAGAAAACGGGGCCATGCGGGGCCCTATATAAGCCACACAAGGCCCAAGGAAGGGTCATTGTCACATATACATTTACAAGACTTGGAGAGCACAGAGGCTTAGGAGCAAGATGGACCACATCCCACACCATGAGCACCGTGCAAAGAGGGTTAGATGACATGAGTGACCGACCAAGTATGGCCCATAAGTATGTACCCAGACCCCACTTTTTGATTTAGTAGGTAGGGCATGTATTAGGGTATTAAATGAGATTAGCAAGTGGGTAGGGCAGAGACATTGATCGTCATTTCACCATATCCACATAGGGATTGACATTTTTGCAGGTGGTTAATGCCTACGTAGGCATTAAAGAGGGGTTGGAAGGGGAACACCACCTACGTGGCTGAATTAACGTCCATGCAGACGCCGGTCTATGGTAAGGGGAGTGAATGGGGGTGGAGACTATATTTCAATGCCTCTGCATGTGGCACGACGCATGCGCCATGGGTTTGATGTCTTCATTGGGGGGATCAACATTTCCATTGGGGAGGATAGGGAGAGGAAAATAGGGGATGGGGAAAGACTCAAAGGGGTTCAATGGGGTGCACACATGCCCAATAGATGGGATAGGATATAAATAAGGTAGAATAAACTATAACAGGACAAAATAAATAGACTAATGAGGTGAATTACTTGGTTCCAGGAGAAGGCGGGACCGCTCACATCACGAGAGCATTGGCCTTTGATGATGAGGCTATATAGATGATTGAGGGTGAATGTGAGGGAGATTCTAAGAACAGTAGGCATGAGGTTTGTGGGGAGATGGTTGTGGATCAGAGCGCATACTACAATGATGACAACACTCATAGAGTGTTGGGACAAGAAGACATGCATGTTCCATCTGTCGATTGGGGTGGCAACGATCATATTATTATATGTCTAGAGGATCTTGAATATCCCCATCAGAGGGATAGTCCCCGAGTATAGAATAGATGGGGGGGAATACTACCTATGCCAGGTGTGTGAGTATGAAGCGTTGTCAATGGAGGGTACATAGATGCACCTTGGGGGACGATGCAGATACAACATATCCCTTGTTTGGTATTATTTATATGTGGATTGTTCAGTGGATGGATTATGCCAAACCTCAATAGGCATGGATTTTCTATTGGTTGGGCTCGTTGCATGTACTATATGGTGGAAGACTGCATGACCTATACATGGGAAGCAGTGATGCTTGGTCAGCTATTCCATGAAATTCATCTTTGTGTATTTTGAGGTTATAGGAACCTTGACACATGGATCACACTGCTACACGTATAGGCTTAGGAGCATATTGCAGTGATGAGGCCAATGGGAGTTCAGGATAGGAGGATCCAGGATGCACATGTGCATAAACTTATTGGTGGGAGGCCCACAGACTAGTGTGGCTGAATATACTCGGGGTCTTGGAGGAGGATGAACTACGACCCTTAGTTGACGAGGTAGTAGGTGAAGAGAAAAATGGGCCTGCATACAGAGAAATAGCAGGAGGCAGAGTATAGAGAGGTAGGGAACAAAGACATGTTCTGTAAAGGAGGGGAAAACAAGTACCTCGAGTGGGGGGGACCACTACAGGTTCAACCACCAGAAACACAGATTGGTGGGATGAGGATAGAGAAGGAAGGAGGGGAGGATAGGTCAGAGCCCATGGATATACGACAGATAAAGGTACACGATGATAAGGGCAGACAATCCTAGCAGGTAGAGGGATAGGTGTCATTGTAGGCATGTTGGGTCTCTTAGATAGAGTATAATATTTTGGTCAGGGAGAGGGAGTAGAGGCTGGAGGAGGAGCTATGAGGGAGGAATGTAGTGAGGGAGAGGTCTCAGAGATTTGAGGGGGAGCTGGGGATTAAGAGGGCTTGAGCCGATAACATGCAAGTGGAGGTGGACCAACTCAGGAGGGAGGTCGATGCTTTGAGAGAGGATCTCCAGACTACCATGATAAACAAAGACAACATGTAGAGGAACAAGGAAAAGACTAAGGAACTCCTAGAGAAGGCGAGGAGTGGAGAGGCCATCTCATAGAAAATGGCAAAGTTACAGAGGATGGATGAGGATCTAGAGAAACTCCACTCCTAGTTGAGTAGGGAAAAGGCTGATGTGGTGAGGCTGTGGGGTGAGAGAAATGTGGACTAATGAATGTTGGAGCTAGCAGGTCTCATACAAGTGTTTGTTGATGTCGTTGCAGGACAACAATGTGCAAAGAGATTATCTTGTGAGGCTTAGTACTATAGGGATTTGTACTATCAGGTCATGATAAGAGACCAGTAGGCACCTTTGTACGCAGAGAGCACCCAGTCTCACAAGACATAGACCTGTCATTCAAGCGCTTCTATAGGGATGAGGGCACCATGACCTCCAAGTGGGCCCTTAGGTTCAACAACAGGGGTGAATGATTGAGAGAGCACGTGCTATTGATGTACATGTATGTGACACAACATTTTTTACCCTTTGGGAATTATATCATTGTACTCTGATTTGACACATTCATATTTTTGAGATATATATATATATATATATATATATATATATATATATGAGATGTGATTTTGGCAGTGTATACATGTATATGGACTTTATTATGGACTCTCATGGACTTTGATTATTGTTTAACTTTGCGATGGATGATGATTTTATGATATGATGATGCACATGATCTGACCTATTTATGATGCAATATGTATGATCATAAAATGTATGTATGCATGTGTTATTTATGATGTTGTTAACATGTTTGTGGATGCAAGATGCATGTGTATGATGTATGCCTATATGATATGGCATTTTTTAATTTTTTCATGATAATGCTTATGTTATGGTGTAATGCAGATGAGTATGATATGTATATATGTGATATGTAATTATGTGATAAATTAAAATGAGATATAATAAATGCTTCTAACAATGAAATGCACCTAAAATGATAAGTGAATGAATGGATCTATAATGTATGTGATAAATAAATGGTATGCAAATAAATGAATGCAAAATGCACTAATGTTCTGTGTAATGTAATGAAAACCATTATTTAACCACTAAAAAAATAACAAACCAAAATAGTGTGGTCGATTGATGACTTACATGACCATTCGCGTAGAAAATTAATGTTTGAATGGGATCCTATTTCATGCACCTGAGATATTTTGCACCTAAAATGCAAATAAAGATGCAATTATCTAACAAGGTAATGATATTATTTTTAAATGTTTTAAATTGAATGGTGTGATTATTAATGATTGCAACGCTACATGAGATACTAATGTTTGAATGGGATTTTATTAAACTTACATCAATATTTATAATGTATTGAACCTAAATGTAATGTACCTAAAATGCAATTGCAAATGATATGATAATGTCGCTATATAAAACATGATGCATTGTGTCCATTGTTTCATAAAGAAAGCATAAAAAATATAATTTACATTTTCATAAAGAAAAGAATTTCCAACTTTACATAAATAAAAAAAATTCAATTTTTTTTAACTATTTTAATTCAAGAGATGGAATGTATGAAGCATCATCTAAATGACATTACAGAAACAAGAGACTCAATGCATCAAGTTCCTACCAATAGTGTTATAATATGTATTTAGAGTTATGATTAGGTAGAATTAGTAGTGTTTTGTTGTATTCGTCTGCATAATTTCAAACCATTAATTTTATTGTGGTTTATTTTATAGCCCATGTTTAAATTAACACAATCCATATAACCTGTTTGGAATCTGAAGCAACATAGTGTCAGAATATTAAGAATACACTTAGATATATGTATGTTGCAAATATTAATCTTCTCTATTCAACAAGGTCATTTTTTCTTTTATATTATGTCAAGTTTGTTTTATAAACAACTTTCAAAACTACATATAATTGTTTTTCAATTTTTTTTTGTTAAATTTAAGTTAGATTTTAAAAATTAAAATAATTAAATGTTATCTTAAGTAATTAAGGTTTCTTTTTAAACATCTTTCATATGTATATGTATATGTATATGTATATGTATATGTACATGTACATGTATATGTATATGTATATGTATGTATGTATATATCTATGTATCTATATATATGTTTGTATGTATATATATACATATATATGTACATATGTATACATACATACATACATACATACATACATACATGGTGAGATCAACATGA
Source organism: Cryptomeria japonica (assembly GCF_030272615.1). Lineage (NCBI taxonomy): Eukaryota > Viridiplantae > Streptophyta > Pinopsida > Cupressales > Cupressaceae > Cryptomeria > Cryptomeria japonica. The sequence goes on along the minus strand of NC_081406.1, from coordinate 465,068,341 downwards.
CATCATCAAATGATGATACATTCTCCTTCTTTCAAATAATGGTGATCATAGTATTATCGAAATCCTTCAACATAACACTAATTCTCTAGTCTCTTCAAACCCCCCCCCCCCCCCCCCCCATAAAATCTCCTTCAAAAGATCCCAAAATTTAGGGAAAACAAAGACAAAAAGCCATCTAGACCAAGGGCTTTATCCCCATCCATAGAAAAAAGGGTCCACTTGACTTTCTCCAAACTATTGAAGCTTGAAGCATAGAATTTTTTTCTTCAGGATCCAAATAAAGGATAACTTCCAAAATATCCCCAAAATCCCTTAACTCTATAATTCCATTTGTAGATAAAATATTTTTAAAGAAACTCACCACCTCATTATTGACATCTTCAGTATTAACCAACCAATCTCCTTCAATATTCTTAGTGGTGTGAATAATATTACATGACCTTCTTGCTTTCACTGAGTTATGAAAAGAATTTGTGTTTTGGTCACCTTCTTTCAACCAACGCTCTCTCAACTTCTATCTCCAAAAAATCTCCTCCCTAGCAAAAACCTCTAAATATTGAGAATTTAACATTTTTTCTTCAACAAAATCCACTTCTTTGATACCTTTATGTATAAATTTGTTTTCCAATTTTTCAATTTTTTTATCAATACAAAGTTTCTCAACAAGGGTATTTTGAAATGAGATCGAATACATTGTTTCAAAAATGATGTAATGTATTGAAGTCTTTTGAAAAAGATAAAAGCTTAATTACCTTCTTGAACAGGGGTGTTCAACCACTATTGTTCTATCTTGTCTTTGTACCTATTATCTCAAAGCCACGTATTCTCAAATTTAGAAGGGAACCTTAATGAGATTGGATTTTCTCTTAAGGAAGAGGGAGATTGGATAATGATCTAAACCCAAGTAGGGAAGGATCATTACCTCAAAAATCATAGGAAGATCAGCCAACTTCCTTGGAAGAAATAAACAATCAAACTTTTCAACAATATTCAAGAAGCCTTTCCTCCTATTAGTCCATGTAAAATCACCCTTGTTATATTTGACTTTTAGTAAACCACTATTAGTAACAAAATTATATTTGACGTCTAGAAAACCACTATTAGCAACAAAATTTTGAAAATCTGTTTGGATCTTCCCAAAACATACCTCGCCTTCTCTCTTATCTACAACCTCAAGAGTTGCATTGAAATCCCTTTTAAAGATCAAAATTGAATTTCCATGATATTGAATAGTATTCGTTATATTCTGCCACAACTCTCTTTTTTTAATCAAAATAGTTGGACCATACACATTGAGGAAATAAATCCCCCAATGAAGTCCTTTGAAACCATCTTGATCATCTATTAGTTCTTACATTGCTCAACCATCTTGACCCTAATAGTGATTAGATCCACAAAAACCCAAGGCCCCCCAAAGCCCATTTCGTCTCACTAAAGCACCCCTACCAAAGTTTTAAACTTTTAACAAATTTATTCACCTCTAGAGAGTTAAGATACATTTTAGAATCATAACAACATTTAGTCTTGTTTGATCAAAATAACACTTGATTAGACACCTCTTGTTAAAGACATTTTAGCCCCTAACATTCCAAGATAAGGTTATCATAGCTACCTAAGAAGGAAGATAATCCCTTCCCAAATCTTAGTTTTCTCTATCCTTTGGCACTATCTACAATTTCCAACTTCACCTTAACCACTTTGGGCCCCTTTCCTTTTTTTTGCCTACATTTACCTTGTTGGTTCTAGAGTAAGTCTAATTTATGATTCTTTTTTTCAAAATGCCTTCCTCATCCTTAAGCCCTAAAACATCCTCTTCTTTTGAAAGAAAAAGATCTAAAATACCTCTATCCCTTTCGCTTAGGGAATGATAACTTTGCGCATCCCCTAGATTGGGAAATTTTCTCTAGGGAATTTTGAATATCTGTGATAAGAATATCAAGACCAATCTCCCCCTTAGCTAACTAAAATTTCTCCCTCCTTCATCACCATGAGTGAGAATTTTTCCAACTCTAAGACATCCAACTTTTCCAAAGTTGGATCCACAATCTCAACTTTCAAGCAAATCCTTCCCTCACTGAGATGAATGTTGACTAAGATATTCCTCCTCTACCAACCCCAAGTTTTCCACCCCCTAAGCCTTTGAAATTCGTGTTGTACCAATCTCTATACTCGAACTAATCTCTATTCCCATGGTTTCCTTCTCTTGATATTTCTTCACTTTTTTCATACTATACTAATTGGTGTTTGACAAGCCATCTTGATGAGCCCCTTTTGAATGATTTAGGATACCAAAACCTATTCTCTCTTTCAATATATCCTTTAACTCTTTCTCCAATTTTTCAATAGGGTGGAAACCATGGACCTCTTCCTCCAGAGACACTAGATGGCAATTCTCTTTGCTTAAAGGGGGCTCTCCTTCCTCATCTCATGGTTGATAAATGTCAAACACTCTAACTACCATTACCTAGTCAACATTGGCTAACTTGCTAAGAAGAAGGTCATCCTCCCAACATTTTCCTTTTTTAAAAACCACACAATCCTTTGTTGGGTGCCATAAATATTTACACGCTTTGAAATTCTCAACAATCTCTTCTACTTCTATATGTTGCCACCAAAGGTCTTTTTTGTCCCAATCTCTATATCCTTAGGTGAGGAAGGATGAGGTCTCCAAAGAATATAGATTCAAGCATACATCCTATAATCCTGATTTTCCAAAGCTTCATTTACCTTTAAGAATTTACCAATTCTATTATCAATGATTTACAATGTTTCCATATCCTAATATTCTTGCGATAAATTATAAAGATGAACCCAAATAGGGATTTCATACATTATTATGCATACATTTCATAATAACAAAATAATTTACATTTTCATAAAGAAAAGAATTTCAAACTTTACATAAATAAAAAAATTTGAATTTTTTCTAACTATTTTAATTCAAGAGATGAAATGTATGAAGCATCATCTAAATGACATTACAGAAACAAGGGACTCAATGCATCAAGTTCCTACCAATAGTGTTACATTTAGAGTTAGGATTAGGTAGAATTAGTAGTGTGTTGTTGTATTCGCGCATAATTTCAAACCATTGATTTTATTGTGCTTTATTTAATAGCCTATGTTTAAATTAACACAATCCATATAACCTATTTGGAATATGAAGCAACATAGTGTTAGAATATTAAGAATACACTTAGATATATGTATGTTTCAAATATTAATCTTATCTTTTCGGCAAGGTCATTTTTTCTTTTATATTATGTGAAGTTTGCTTTATAAACAATTTTCAAAACTACATATAATTATTTTTCGAAAACATTTTTGTTAAATTTAAATTAGATTTTAAAAATTAAAATAATTAAATATTATCTTACTTAAGGTTTCTTTATAAACATCTTTCAAATATGTGTGTGTGTGTGTATAGATACATGTATGTATGTATGTATGTATGTATGTATGTATGCATATATATGTATATATAAATGTGTGTGTGTGTGTCTATATATGTCTGTGTGTGTGTATGTATGTATGTATGTATGTATGTGTATATGTATGTATGTATGTATGTATGTATGCATGTATGTATGTATGTATGTATGTATTATGTATGTATGTATGTATGTATATGTTGTCCTCATCAAGGCCGCCAGCATCATTCTCTTGCAAAGCATGGTCCTCCTTAGCTTCAATGTCTTCCTTGCAACCTGAAAACTCAATGGATTCATATGAACATATGTTTGTTTCAATATGGGAGATTGAATCTCCAACAACCTTCTTAAAATCACAGTCACTCTCTGGAAGAAAAAAAATTGACCCCCCAGATGGTCATATTTATCCATATTTAGGCTATCATGACATTCCATTTCAGGTGTGCATTCCTCAACTATCTGTTATTCACAAATAATATTTATCTCTGGTTAACAATGTGTTTCTTCTTTAACTATGAATAGGGCATCACTACCAATCTGCATATTCTCATCACTTTCTTGTTCCATCTTTTCATTGTCAGCAAATTGATGTTCATTATTAAGTGCAATCTTAGACTTGAAACCTTCAATCATGTCAATCCATCCAATAATATGATCTAGACCAACTGGTTTCAACTCCTTTGGCCAATGAATAGCATTAGGTTCATAAATTTGCAAGAATAAATCATTCCATGTTGAATCTTCAAGTGTAAAGCTTATGAGAATGCTTTGAAATTCCTTCCAAAACCTTGACAATAGTGCATGTGCTAATTTACCTCTAACCTTTTGATATTCATCTACACACTAACATATCCCACTGGATTCATAAGACTTGGACTACATTCATATGTGACTCAAGGTTGACAAAAATTCTCATAATATTGAGGAATATACATAGGCATAGCAGGGACATTCACATATTGAAAAGCATTATCAACACTTGACACATGTTGCTCTTGTGCATACACTACATTCTCATATGTTGGTACATTCTGAGACTCAAAGGGTTATCCATAGAATTCTTTGTCATCGTCGAACCAACTCAAGAATAGCCTTGGAAATCATGCCATGAAGATATACTTTGCGAGGGTAGACTTTCATACCAATCCTTCACACTATCTCTCAAAGAGCTCACAAAATACTTCATGACAACATCTTCAGCATGAATCTAAAAATATTCAACAAACTCATTGAATGATTGTATGTTCTTGGTTGTTCACTCATAATCGCTTGCATGAAACAAGGGTACTTGATCTTTGAGCTCCATGGGAAAGGGATTTGGGTATCCCTGAATGTGTGAAATTTAAAGGTCTATATCTCTCAGGGATGAACATCGTTCTAGATGGACCTTTCTCAAGTTGTTGATTATTCATTATGCCTAGATCAAAACTAGGACAATACATATTTCTTGACTTTACAACTCTTCATAAAAACAATTTGCAATTGCAGTTTTGCCATGACTCTTTCCTTTCAAACAAAGTCTTAAGCAAAGATGATACAATAATCACTGAAAATAGGACTGAAGGACTCTCTAAATGAACCTATGACAACATAACACACATCTTTCAACATAAAACATTGACTGAAACTTAGCACAAAGAAGCATGAAAGTTGGAAACTAACTATTATTCCCTTCTTACTAGTGTTCTAACACCAAATAAGGGTTCATTTTAGAACTTTATACATTATGGTTTTCACAAAAACTTCAAAAGAAAATACTTGGAAAAGTTGCAGCAGTTGATGCCTTATTTCTTTGGCTGAAAAGATCTTCAAATCTAAGCTCTTCGATTTGTTCTTGAGGTTCTTGAATGTGAGAGTCACCACCTATTTGTCGAGGAATGTTCTTTTGAACAACTGAAAGTTATTCAAGGTCTTCTTTCATTCTGTGTCTTCTTTTCTTCAGCAAAGCTACCTAAAACTTCTTCAAACATGCTTCTATAAGAGACCATCTAGGCTGAAAACCACTCAACATCTAAAACAAAAGTTTAGATTCTTCACTTTGCTCCCTCTTCCCATATGGATTTATGACTTTGATCCCTAGTAGAGTCACCAATCTGTTGGTTGCATCTCAAATGGGGAGGCCACTAGAATCTTTAGAATGATAAATTAATAATATTTTATTGGAGACTTAAGACATTTCATTATCTTATCCCCAACAGAGTCGCCAGTTTTTTGGTTCCCAAATCAACAAATCCCCAAACCCTAGAGATTTATCCACTTTCCCACCCATAGGTTTAAGGATGGATTTGGCCAATGAACGAGATTGAGTCACAAAATTGAAATCTCCAACACTTTTGGATCTGCAAGACCAAGGAAGGTATACCTAAGCAATGCTGAAATAACTTATAGCTGCCAACACTCAAGGCATCACTGATTTCAGTAGATATCCCAATGTGTATATGCCAAGGAAAGTGCATGAAACTGAGATTTGGCTACAATCCTGGCTTGTCAACTACCACTCAACACTTGGGATAAGTTTTCTACTCTACACCTACTCCTATGAACTGCAAATAAAAGAGACTTGGAGATAAAATGATTATGAAAATCTAAAAATAAACACATAACCAGTGCCTTCATCTAGTGGGAAGCATAGTCTACTCTCAATATGCAACCTTACACCCAAATTGTTTGTATTGTAATTAGTAAAATCTAAGTATTAATGCCTCACATCAACACCCATTAGCTTAGTTTTTCTTGTAATAATACTTAATGATCCTACATGTAAAAGACATTACGCAACATCCTACTCAAGCATTTTAATCTCTTCCTTAAAGAGAAGCAAAAATAGAATGAACACCAGACTTGCTGGGACAAACCAAACAATCCTTGATTATCTATTTCATAAATAAATCTAATACATGTTGGAGACAATAGTAAAGAAACCAATATTCATTAATTGCATCTTTGATTGCAACTATTCATGACATAAAGCATATAAAAACTAAAAACCAAACTCTAACTGTCCTCCCTTGAAATTTTCTCATGCCCTTTCATGTTAGCCTTCATTTGTTTTATATCGGGCACTTTCCCATCTTTTGGAAATATCATGGGGCACAATGTTTGAAAACCTTAGGTATAATGATCAGACACCTTTCAAAGCTAGGCAGTAGCTCACGACTTCACCTTAACAAACCTTTGTGGTCAATTTTTCCTTTGCAAATTGTCCAAAAAAACATTTGGACAGCTTATCACAGCAAGAACAAGTCCTACTGTGTTAATAACCTGCAAACAATAAAAGGTATGCACAATAGAAATGCGCTCATCTGCATATGTGAATAATTCATATTTGATTTGGAGACTACTGGGAATGTGTAATATCATGTTGCCCATCTTTCTAAAATGCCTCTCTCTTACCTTCGAACCTCTTCGCGCTTACATCAAACAATGATCATGCAAATATTAACCATACCCAAACGACATGATCGCCTCCCATATTTCATTATTGGTAAATTCATAACCTGTGAACCAATCTCAAGTAGCCATGTGCTCATTTAGATTGGGGATCCCAATTATCTCCCATATTTTCAACATAGCCGAGCCACTAGGTGTCTGGGACCGGGGAAATAAAACAAATAAGAGCATGCAAAATGCAAAGATTTCTCATGGATCCAAACCCTGGCAACATGCTTCATTAATAAGAGGCAAAATCTTTAGCTATTTACCATCTATGAATTCTCAACACATATGAGTTGCTTTCTTATTTGCTCTGAGTACAATCTTGAGTGTTGCCCATATCTCCATACACAGAAAATAATGCATAGGACCATACAGATTGTTTGAGTCTCATAAATTCCAATTACAATCCATAAAAGACACGATGCATGGAGGTGAAAAACTCACAACCTGCATTTTGAAAGGTCTCGATTTGCAGTTAGTCTTTGTGATGGCGTTGAATCGAGGAATCAGTGGGCATGGAGGCCATTCACATAGCTCCAAATTGATGTTTGATAATCATCCTCCACCCACTGAGCAGATAATGATATCCATTTTATGAGATTATGGCACGGGGGAAGGATCTCCACTAAGTTCTCTGCTAAAGGGGATGACTCCCTGCAACAATGGCGGCTGTGGGAGCATTTTTTTTTTTACACAACTCTAAACTTCACCGTCAAGCTTATCCCGCATGGTGTCTTGGGCCGCCTCTTCTACCACGTGAGATAAGGAGATCACTGCCATTGCTCTGCATACCCACTTAGCCCACATGGTGCTTGAGATACTCTATTGTGGGTTGCGGGATAGCACAGAGAGGTTTGCCCCTTCATCTAAACCTTACCTTGTGCAGTATATTGAGTCACTCAGTATTTGCCCCAAACTTACCCTACATGACCATCTCAACTACCTTGCTTGTCAAGTGGGGTAATCAAAAGAATTCCTCTGCGTTGCATCGTTTTACCATGAGTGATGTCTTTCGATGCTCTGGGTGCTACGCAGGGTAGATGGGAGTCCTTCTCCTCACGCCCATCCCTTATCGCACATGGTTCTTTACTCGCTTTGATACTAAGTATGGGATAATAAAAAATTAATGCTTATTATCTCGCAATACACCTTGGCATTCATATTACATGTTGCGGGATAATAAACTTGTAAAAAGTTTCAATTATTTTTCTCCAATGATGCCTCCAAAGAAAGGGCCCACCATTCGCGATGGATGCTTCATCATTTGTTGGATGATTGAACATATTGGGACCTTATTATATATTTTTACTTTTAACAAATCATTGAAACATGTATGTTAATCATTGATCTCATTTTTCGTATAAATTTTTTAACAATATTCTAGTAAAATTATATATTTTTACTTTTACCAAATATTGAAACATGTATATTCATCATTGATCTCATTTCTCGTATAAAATTCTTAACAATATTCTAGTAAATCATTTAATAATGATTAAATATATCATTTTCAATGATTTGAATAATCTTGCTTGTTTCGCCACTCAAATTAAACTGTGCAAGTGATTTAATTTATCTTGTTTGTGTCTTTATTTGAACCAATACCATATACAACATTATTTAAATTGGAATGATTTAAATAATATATTTTCTTAATGAACTTTATTCTGCATCTTTGGGCTTCATCAACTGTCGGGCCCTAGGTGGGTCTAACTAAGAATTTTTTTTATTTTTCGGCAATTGAACCTGGAGAAATTATCTAAAACACTAAGTGGATGCATCCGGGATGTGAGAAATTGAATGTGTGGTCATCAAACTTGGCATTTTGCAACTTTGAAATTTTGCTGAAAACACCTGAGTAGCCCCTAGAATCAGCTTCAAAAATTGATCAAAACACCTGATTAGGGTCTGCACACTAGCACACTGATTGAATGTAATACAAATAATCCAAGGCATTAGATGTATCATCAAAATGACAACCAAGGAAAAATATATTAACCTTCAAAGTCGCCTACTCAGGTTTATCTAAAGCTAAACCTGATAAATCAACTTGAGTACCATCAAAACCCTGAGTTGTAAGAATATCAAATTTTTCGTCTCATGAGCTGCCACTTGGCACACTAGTACATCAAGTTACCATGAATAGGTGTGGATGAGGGTTTGACCTGATTAGGTCACATGTGAAAAATATTAACCCTCAAAGTTGCCTCTTAAAAATCGAGCATGCTGATCATGGAACCTTGAAAAAGTTCATTTGGAATGGGCTCTGAAAAACTGATCAAACGAGGAGTTCGGGGACTATAAACTGGGAAAATGGAAAATAATTTTATAGATAGTCATAGGGTACAACCACTTTAAAAATCAAGTCAACTAGGTGTGAAATAAAAATTCACAAAGAAGGCTCCCGACTGTTGTTTGGCACAATCCAGTTTGCAAAACTGAACTTTTTGCAATTGGAATCAACTTGGAAATCCTATCAAACAGATCATGGGGCTTCAATAAATAGTACACAATCACAAGAAAATCTTATTTTGGCATGGCGGTCATTTGACACGAATATACAACTGCTCAAAGTGAGTTACTCAAAAATGTGCAAAAGGTGCAAACAACAACCCTAACCTCAGGACCTTCAAAGGAGACTTCACAAACACATCAAATCTGGTCTAGGAAAGATGAAAATGGAATAATGGCATCTTTTCAAGGTGTATAGCAATCTCTCAAGAGGATTTTGCATGACATTTCACTGGTGCAAAAATATGAGCTCACAAACTGAGCTACTCAGGCCTGTTCTACAAGGAAATTATGAATGCATTTAACAAAATTTTGAACCCGGGTCTTCAAAATTTGACCAAATTTTTGAAGTCCCAACACATACCTCATTTTTGAAAAAAAGAAAGATATAATGACATATTTCCAAAAAACACAATTTTTAAAAATCAAAGAGAAATCTCATAAATATCCAAGATGATATCACCATTTTAAAAAATTAGGAGGATATTTTGCAAGTAATAATTAAAAAAGAAGATATTATCCTCGTATGAGAATATAATTGGAAAATTAAATAAATAAATATATTTATTTAATTTTGATGACATACTTAGCTAATTGAATAATTCAAATAAATTATTCAACTTTAAGGCATTAGAAACGAAATTTTTTAATTAAATAATTAAAATCATTTAATAAAGGCGATGAATCAAAATTAATTAAATTATTTAATATTATTTAGTTATTATTAAAAAGGGAGAGGTTTGATTAAATGATGAAAGATTTAAAGAAGAAGAATTAGTAAGAAGAGGCTTAATTAATTAAAGAATTAATTAAACCTAAAAGGGCAATTAGTCAACCTGATGCTCAAAGACCTTAATTAGGTAAAATTAAGTCAATTTTGGTCAAAATAGGTGAATTTGGAAAGAATTGGGAAGTTTCAGACAAAAAGTGGAAAGATTTGAGCAAAAATTGGAAAATTAGGATGGAGAAGGAATGAATGCGACACTATGGGGTTAAAGAAGAGGTCAAAATGGAACCTCAAAACAATAATAGGGAAGAAATGAAGCCAACATGACTGAAAATGGAAAGTGAGAGGCAGTATAGGTCAAAAATTAACATCACTAGATCGAGAGGGTAATGATCTGATGCAAAGGGGACAAGTTGAGGGTAAATGAAATGTCAAACTTGAAATGGGAAGAAAATGGAAGGATCTGGACATGAAATGTAAAAGGCAAAATGGGAGGACCGAATCAGGAATGATTTTTTTAGTGGCTAATATTAGCTAATTGGCTATTTTTTTAAATTTGGAAATCAAAATTTGGCTAATAAGTTTTACTTTTAAAGAGACCCGAATCACCACATTTTTACAAATTTTTATTTCAGCGTTATTTAAATCGCCAAAGAAAATAAAATTTAACTCAAAGATTCGCCAAAATATTCAATACATGATTGGATCAGATTCGCCAATATTTTATAGTTTGTTGTAGAAATCTAAATTAATTCGCCAATAATATATCATAATTATTAGTTACTTTAGGATTATATCAACAATCTTTAGTTGCCACAATTGATTTAAAATATAATATAATGACCTTCATTGTATTCCATGAGGTAAATTGTACTTACAAGTTGTAATGCTTGTTGGTATTGAAATTATTTTTGAATTGTTGACCTCAATGAAAATCAATAGTCTAAAAAGAATTTTTTTCCCCATGAGTATTACAAATTGTTGGTACATTTTATCTCACGAAATGCAAAGAGGGCTATTAGATTATTTTAAATTAATGGTAGAAACTAAATAAAGTAGAGTCTACACCTTAAACTCATTAATGATTTCCACCTTCAGGCCTTTACTTTTCTATAAAAAAATATTTTTTTAAATGAAAAGATTTACAATATTAATCAATGCATACTCTTATTATTTTATAAGATTCACCAATATTTTCTACTAATAAAATTTGATATTAAAAAAAATTGCCAGTAAAATTAATTATTTTCTTTAAAAACAGAAAAGATTCGCCAATACAAATATTATTTTCTAGAAATAAAATTAAATATTCGTCAAGATGTTATACATTTTTTTGAGAGGGGGTTTCTTAAAGTTAGCACTAGCCGAATGAGGAGCAAAAAACCCTGATTGGGACAAAATTAGGCAAAATGACATTGCAAAAGTGACAAGGGAAAGATCTAACGCAAGGGGGTTGAATTTAAGGGTAAAATGAAACCGCAAACCTAAAATGAGAAGGAAATGAAATTATTTGGATAGGAAATGTAAAGGGGGCAATAGGATAGGTTTGTGCGAATAATGAAGATTATACGCGTGATTAGGTTAAAAATGGAGAATTGTAGGTGATATCGATTTTTAGCGCCTACAATTAGAATAACCACAATCATTGGTGCTAGTTCTTGCACTCATAGTATCACTCTTATGCTCACTAGATGATAAATGCAACAAGGTGTTAAAAGGTAGCATCCAAGGTGATATGCCTTGCCTCAATATCCCACTTCTTTGTCCCCTTCCTTTTACTTACTTTGTGTGACAATAGACACAAGATGGAATGCAGATACACTAAGTCCTTTACCATTTGTAAGTACACTCTGTTACACTTTACTAAGTGGTTGAATGAGCATGTGCTCCAATTCCTCTTTGATGCAAATGAACTGGCTATTTATTAAAACTAAATTAGAGAATTGGAGTTGTAAATTCAAAATTTTAAATTCTCAAGTTGTAAACAAAAATATCATAGAATGAACTTGCAATAAAATTTTGATCTCAAAAGCTTATAGGTGTTGACTGGTTGGACATGGAAGTGCCACCACCAATGAGCATCAACCTTGAACTTGTTATGGACCACATCAATACAATAGTCATTGAAGTGTACAAAATCCATCAATTCAAGTCCAATTATGTCCCACATGTCAAGTCAATAGGGTCTATGAAGCACTATCTTGTACCCTTGGTTGATGTCTTCAAGATTCTTCTATTTTGCACTTTTGATGGCTTTTTTCTCAATCATTGAGTTGGTGCAATCAAATATATCTAGCAAACAAGGCCAATCCATATCTTCTTAACAAATCATACTCAATATGAGCTAGGTGAAACTAAGGAAATATTCGGGCACCAAGTATCATCTACTTGTAGTGATAGATTATCTTGATATGGACCTATTTTAGCTATAACCATTTTAAATCATGTCTCTTCAACCTTCATAATTCATTTGACGGTCATTATGTTGGAGGAAAAATAAGCCTTGACAACCTATTCAATGGAAATCAAAATTAACAAACTAAAAAATAAAGATTCTTAAATTCTGAAATAAGAAAACATAAAAGTAATTTTTTTTAAAAATCAGTAAAATGAAACATAAATTATAAATATTAAAATTTTAAATATATAATAAATCTAAGTGATTCACTTACTTTCAACAACTCCAATGTTAAGAATGTTCTATATACGCCCTGTGAGATATATAGTGCTTGATGATGAACATTTGAATGTTATCAACCTCATTGTACACATCATGTTTAATTCAATTAATTTAAGTATGTTTCTGGTAGCATAAGGTTAAGAGAGTGGAACGTAAAGGGGTCCAAAACATATCAATGACTTGAACAGACATTTAAGTATGTTTCTCAAAGGATTGACAATAATATTAACAGTAGTTGCACCACCCTTCACCTCCACCATCACAATCCATTGTCTTCAAAATATAATGCCCTCTGAAGGGAAGAATTTCTTTTGGTTAAAATTAGCAAAAATGATTGAAGGCATTGGAGGCCCGTCTTAAACATCACACACTATTTATATGTGGTAACTATGAGCAACGGCCATTCCTGTTCAATTCAAGTTAATTTCAAATCCAAACTTTTTCCACTTAAAAGCCCAGTGAATGCATATGATCGCATAATACAAGACATTGGTTGCAAGGTATTTGAAGCAAGCAATTGGCCTAAAATATGTTACACACTTTCAAACAATTACGCAGGTGTAAGGCCAGAGGTTTCGAACATCCATTACATGTAAACAATGGAGGAATTTTGTCAGATGTTGTAGCTGCAACTGCCCTGGCACAAAAGGGTAAGAATAGACAAGGCACATAAACTATTTGACAGAATGTCATAATTATAGGATATGCAAAACTTGAAAACATAGATAAGGAAGCTGAACTGTTTGACATAATGCCTCAAAAAAAATTGTTTTGAGCCTCTTGATTGCAAGATATTAACAAAATGGATATGTTGAAGAGATTGTATAAACTTGAAACCAAATTCTAAATGCAGACTCTACTACCTTTACTAGCATCTTCCTTCCCTGTACCAAATGGGGGCTTCAGAATAGGGTATAAACATCTTTAAAATCATAAAGGATAAAATAATTTTATCAAATGTATTTGAGGAATAAAATGATATCGAAGTTTATATGGAGTTGAGAAAGGTTTAGATTTAATGGTATATAGGAAGGGTGAAATAATTATTGTGTATTATGCACATGATTTGTAATGTTATTAAATTGTCATAATTTATTTTTAAGTTATATTTTTAATTTAAAGTTGGATTTCGTTTATTCATATTCATAAAGTATTTCTACTATTTCTTGTATCATTATTTATTATCATCTTATGACAACTATATATTTATGGTGTGATTTTTCTTTCCACTACCATTCCATTCTTTCTTACCTCTCGCTCTCTTTAGACATCCTCTATTCTACCAATGCTTCTTATATCACTACTAGTTGAACTTTTAGTGATCCTTTAATAAACTAGTCAAGTAGTTTAATCAACTTAAGAAGAAGGTGGATACTATGCATGTATCTTTGACTCTATTGCATATAATCCTCCACATTGCACATCTTTTGCATTCGAAGTTGTTACACACTGATTGCCAATTGGATTTATTGTAGCTATATTTGAACTATATTATGAGAATGTTGGTCACAAAGTTCACCCAAGTTTTCAATGATACATGCTAGATATTGCATATGGAGATAAAATATTACCTAAATTATTTCCATGAACTCTAAGGACTATGCCCTTGAATAATTCTAATCTTCAGCTCCTATTTATATCCGTTATATTGGCAAGTTAGCCCCCACTCTCATACAACACTTATGTATCAATATGGGCTTATAAACAACTAACTAATTTAACTAAATGGTCCTAGAGACATAGTGAGTCTACTAATAACTATGAAATTAGCTTCAAATATTCATGTGGTATAATTTGTGTGTTCATGTAAAAATAATTAAACTTTAACTCTTTGAATCTAATGATTGGAATTGTGGGGCCTCACCTAGTTCCTCGAACCCTTCAAAATGTCAACAATAATATATTTTTTTAAAGGAAATGACAAGAAAGAATATAAATATAGTTCCAATCAAATGTCTAGAACATCAAATTTTATCATTCAAACATTAAGGGAATAGGAAATTTGCAAATCTTAGAAAACCATTCGATAATGTTCTTCAAACCTTCTTAATATTTTTTGTCAACCTTAATTCTATTTGTGTATGATGAAAAGTTGATAATGGAACAACAATATTGAAAGACTAAATGAATTCAACCACAAAACTCTAGCCTAACAATAACAAAGATTCACCATAACATATGAAGATTACCTGAGACAATGCAAATCAACAAAATCAAAAAGATTATACCATCACATGTCAACTAGAGTTTGAATCTTCATTCTTCCTATCTCCATTGATCTTGGTTGATATATTTTCTCTCAGATTTTAGGTGTTCTTAAGAGCTCAAAAGAGAACGAAAATGTGGTTGATAGTTTGATAGCAAAAAGGCTTGATTGCATAAGATCGATTAGAATGCTCATTAGTTAATTCGAATGATTAGGGTTCATAATGAAAGAAGCATCCTCATATATAGAAGACACTATAAGAAATGGAGGGATAAGATTAAGAGGTGTAAAGATAAATGGTTGGCTAGGATTAGAGGGTAGGTAGAGGAAATAATAAAATGATAAAGGGGTAGGTAGTGTAGGAATTAAGAGATGAATGACATCTGTCATGGGTAGAAAAGGATAATGAATTAATTAAATAAATAAAGATTTATTTAATTAGTAGAGGAAATGGGACCGATTAGATAAATAAGTATTTATTTAATTTGGGAAAAGGACAATTTAAATAAATAAAAGTATTTATTTAAATGAGGAAATACTTAGAAGAGGATTAATGAATGAATTAATTAATTAACGATTTATTTAATTAATAGAAGAATTAGGCTTAAATAATTAAATTAAAAAATATGTATTTATTTAATTAAACAAGACAATTTTAGGTATCTACATCTTGCCCCTCTTTGAGACAATGTAGCTTGTCGTGTTGACTCAAAGAAGTTAAGATAAACTGATACAAAGTTGCCCCATTATGGGAATGATATTCCCCCTCAAGAGATTGCATGAAAATGTTTGAAAAGATCGCAGGCAATCTCTCAATAAGAAAGAAAGGCTAGAAAGGACTGACAAGATAGGATAGAGTGACAGAGTCATGGGATAAAGAAGACTGACTCAGGAGACTAGGGATAGGGTAGTCTATAAGATAGACCACAAGGGAAAAAATCTTCATTGTCATCCACACACCTTAGAGAGCAGAGTGCAGAGAGAGGAGAGAGAAGTCAGAAACGATGACATTGGTACATTGATTCGACCATGTTCACCGATATCAAAGACCAACATATGCAAGAGAGTTGGTGAGCACCACAAAACCTCCTTTTATGTTGGTATATTAATTGTTATCATAAATGCATGTTAGGTAGGGATATAAAATGCCAAGTGGAGGGAAAAAAAGTTAAGGTGTGTTTGTGTTGGTGCCAAGTGCATCTAGGAAGGATAGGCATGTCTGTGTCTAGTTTAAATGCGTCTATGATTTCAAAGGCATTTGTGCCACATGCGAGCGTGTCTATATTGAGAAGGCATGCTTATGAAAGATAGAGACACGTTTGTGTGTTTCAGGCATGTATGTGCAAGGAAGGCACATTTGTGTAAGTTTAAAGCATGTTTACACCTTCAAGCTCAAATCGACAGTTATGTGATAAACATACATTGTCAATTGGATAAGCTGCTGAGAGGATACCCTCAAATAGGTCCTCTAGGGAAGACTAGGACAATAGATAGGGATAGGATTGAAAATTGTGTGATAGAACATACGTTGTCAATCAGGAAACTACTCAAGAAGATACACTCAAGAAGAGGCCCTAAGATAGGATAGAGCAAGGCACTTTGTGATGAATGGGGTGTACCAAATAAATTGAAAATTATGTGATAAAACATACGTTGTCAATTGGATTGGGCTGAAATTGACAATTCTATGATAAAACATACATTGTCAATTGGATAAGATACTCAAGAGGATGCACTCAAGTAGGCGCCCTAAAAGATAAGATAAAAGCAACACTTTGTGATGAACTAGGAGTACTACTAAGATAGAGTTCCATATGATAAATATAAGCACTAGGATAAAAAAGTAGCACTTTGTGATGAACAGGGAGTACTACTAGGATTGACATAGTTTATTTGATTGGCTACAAGAGGACCTATCGATGCTCAATTCATGGGAGAGATATCCTTTGACTCAGGGATTACGACCAGAGTTGACAGTGGAGGATAGAGTCATAGTTGAGGCCATGAGATTGCAATATATTATGTATATGCCTGAGTTTCAAGCAAACATGGGTTTGTTGACTAAATTAACTAAGAGATGGCACTCGGAGACATGCATGTTTCATTTTCCGATGGGTGAGATGACAATCACTTTAGAGGATATGTATAAGATACTACAGATACCGATTGATGGGGAGTTGGTTTCCTATGATCGAGAGGGAGATAGGAAGGCATTGAGATGAGTGTTCTAGGATCCAGGACTAGAAATGAGGGCATGACATATGGCCTAGGATACAATGATAGCTATAGGATTGGCTCTACTGGTGGTGCTCGCAAGAGTTATCAGTGGGTTTTTCTATATGGACAGGGCGACACGAGGGTTGGTTGTGGGATAGGTGAGGACTCTGGAGACATTGGTGACTGAGCACACCAGTTTTGCATGGGGGTCATGTCTACTGTCACACTTGTGTTATAAGCTGCATCAGTTTGTGTATCACGGATCGGTGGGATTGGGGTGTGGAGTGACATTATTGTAGGTATGGGCATATGAGCATCTTATAGTTACACAAATGATACACTTTAGAGGCAGGGGACATGGGCACAATTATGTACATTTGTTTGATATGATTACTTCCTAGCCACGGATTGGGAGGCTAGAGTATTGGAGCTAAGTGAACGATGAGATAAATAGTGTAGTATGGAGGCCTTACCGAGATTATGAGGAGTGGGAGGATGACGTAGTCGATCTGCCATATGTGTTTAGGATTAGGTATCTAATCGGGAGGACACCATATATCATTGAGTGACAATTGATAGATAGAGTATGCAGGCAGTTCACTAGGAGATATTGGATGCCACATGGCTCAAGGATGAATGCACGAACAGTGAGAGATTAGCCATATTTAGGTCCATTATTGTCTTATGACTAGGTAGTGCCACAACTGTAAGATGGTCCCATGCCTTGGGTTATTTTGGCAGATGTGGAGGATGCAGGGATGAATGTCGAGTACAACGCGTATTAGGTAGATCATCCATTTCAATGGCTGACAGATCTAGGAGAGCTAATAGAGGGTGATGGTGGGGATGGTGGAGATGATAGCGAGGATGGTAAAAGTAGAGGCAGATGATGGAGGCGAGGTGTAGTAGGAGAGAGGAGGGTAGTTTGAAGGATAGATGGAGGAGAGGAGAGATAGGTGCATGTAGTCACAGGTAGAGGTGTAGTGCCTTTCCACGTGCCAACAATGTAGGTTCCAGGACAGGGACAAGGACAAGGACAACCATAGGGACAAGGTGAGGAGGGAGGAGAGGAGGAGGATGAGCTACTATCCTTGAGAGAGATCTGCCAGGGATAAACAAATGAGATTCAAGATCTAGAGAGGGATGTGGCTAGGCTCAGGATACAACTATGGGACCCTGAGCAAGGGAGGGATCTGGCTATCCAGTGCTAGACGGAGGCTGAGGAGGCATTGAAGGCAGGTAGGCGAGAAACAGAGGATACTGGGGCTGAATATGCCTATGTTTTACGAGCATGGGAGGACATAGCCTATGATTTAAAAATATTTATTTATTTGTTTAATCCTTCCTTTTCATCCCTTTCCATCCATTATAAATTATCTCCTAAATCCTAAGTCTAGTGATGGGTGTGGAACTAAGAGCATCACATGTTTCGAGGAGTACAGTTTTGCCTAGTTTTCTTCAGTCTATCTGCTCACAATCCAGAATAAAGCAACACTTACATCAAAGATCAGCAATAAAGTTTCATCTTCTCCATAATAAAGTATCAATTTTATGGATTACGTCAGTTTTAGATGAGATGTAAACAACAACAATGGGCTTCAACAAATCAAATCTTTCAGTAGACTCAAACAACATTATGGTTCAGTTCTATCTATCCTTTTTTTGAAAGTAAACATTATGACCAAAATTAAATAGACTTATACAAGTGACAAGAGACACTAAACTTGAGGACTACAATGGATGTTGGTGTCGAGTCTTGGTTTTCTTTTGATTTTATCTTCTGGTGACATGTCTTTTGGCTTTTTTGGGATGTCTCTGACAAGAGATTCTATCTCTAGGATGTCTTTGACTAGAAAGGCGAGGATAGGATATGTTCACCTATTGTTTTGTTGTTTGTGGATTGTCTCTTAGTAATGTTGTGACTTGTCCAAGGATATTAGGACACTCTAAGTATAGTATGAACTAGGACATTCCTTGTTTGTGACTGTCTGATCTCCATGCAAATGGGTAAAATGACTTTCTGGGTTGAACCTATGCCTAGATTATCATAACCTATTTGCCATAATAAAGCTCAATGATGATAAAGCACAAGAAGCTCTTTCACTTCCATATCTTCTATCTTCCATCCCCCTTTCATGATTGACGTCCATCATCCTCCCTAACTCTGTGTAGCCTACTATCACATGACTGAGTATAATGACATGCCAAAAATATCTTCATTTCATGTAGATTGCACTTGCATTACCACATATTAGCTTTTCATACATACATATATATATCACAATCACATTGCATCTTGCATATATCATTATTCAGTATCTGCATTCTCATATACAACATAAAATGCTAGAATAATAACACAACACATGTTAGCACATTTTACATTCTCATCATGTAAATAGTTATTTGCATTATCATATTCATCTGTATTTCATACATTCACATTTGCATAACATAAAAAACATAAAAGATTGTAAAAATATTGCATTTCATCATGTATATATTACTAGATTCCTATCGTAAACATCATAGATACATGTATCTCATAAGCATCCATACATCATAGAATCATAAATTGCATTAACACATAGAAACATACATCACATAGAAGCAACATCACATAGGTACATATACATCTAGTTGCCACAAGGATGAATCATCTCATATTAATATCTCAAAAGGAATAAGTTTCATGATACAATGATGTCAAAATCATATAGCTTCAATCACTCAAAAGTGTCTGCATCATCATACAAAAATGATACAAAAAACTAATACTTTGGGAGCCATCTAAGGCTATGATGAACTCCCTCCCTCGAAGCCAACCGACCTTGATGGAGTTTAGGCCCTAGAAGTCCCTGCTCTAGAATCATCTCTCCTGTCCCCTCTATCTATTGGTGGTGGAGGACCCATGACCCCACCATTAGACGCATGATTCCTATCTCTCCCTCCAATGGTTGTTGTAGCCCACGATGGTATCTGGAAGCTCCTAGTCTGCTGATCAAGAGGCACAACTCCATAATACATGTCTCTCTAGTAGGCTATCTCCTCCCCTACTCGTAGAACATAGGTTATATCTAGCCCCAATGTCCTCTGCTGCTCACCTACCTACCCTCAATGCCTCCTCATCCTTCATATAGCATTGAATATCTTGATCCGTCTCTTGCTCAGTGTCCCTCAGCTGACTCTTAAGCCTAGCCACATCCCTCTCTAGATCCTAAATCCCATTTACATGTCCCTAGTAGATCTTTCTCGAGGATAGTAGCTCATCCTCCTCCTCTCCTCTCTCATCACTTTATCCCTTTCTCTATCCTTGTCTAGGAACCTGCATTGTCGGCGCCTGTAACGACAGCCCACCTCTACCTCTGACTACATGTGCATGTCTCTCCTCTCTCCATCTCTCCTCTAAACTACCCTCCTCTCTGCTACTACACCTCACCTTTGCCATCTGCCTCTATCTCCACCATCCCATGAAAGATATATTCACCACATCCTAGGTCTTTATTCTTCAACTTTTCTTTGATCTCTATTTGTTTGGATGTAGAAGCTTTCAACGATTCAGGATCAACATATGTTGAAGATGGAAAAACTTATCGATTGACTGGGATTGTTATTTCTAATCTTGCTCATAGGCTATTGCAATATATGAACAGATTCGGATCACATTTGATGGTAACTTCAAATCTATTGTATGGGAACTTGATACATCGATGATATATTGAGGGAACAACTCTTATTTCATGAATCCATGGGCATCCCAAGAGTATATTGTATGTGAGATCTAGATCAAGGACTTGACAAACCACATCCTTCATGAATGGCCTTACTCTGATATGTAAGGTGAATATGCCATTGGATGAACACTCTTCATCATCATATGATTTTATGGTTATTGCATGTGTAGAATTCATAGCTTTTTCAGAATATCCCAATTATTTAATAGTGCTCAATGTAGAAATGTTTAGACCTGCTCCTCCATCTATAAGACTCATTTGAGGCAGTTTTTATAGATAAAGGCTTCAATATGTAGAGGTGCATTATGAGGCTAGCTTACGGAAGCATCATCAGCTTATGTAAATGTAAGGTTATGCAGAACGGAAAGGTATGCCACCATGACTAGAAATTGGTCCATGTTTAGATCAGTGGGTACAAAATTTTCTCTTAGGACTTTGTCAAGTATGGTTTTATGTGAAGCAGAGATACGCAAGAGTTCTAGGATTGAGAGAAGTGTGGGTGTCTTCCCTAACTATTCTACTAGGTTGTACTCAGGTTTGGCCGATGAGGAAGTGGTGGTTTTAGCTGGAGCACCTTACTGGGTGACCTTACCATGACGAGTTGTGACATTACATTCAAAGGTAGATTTAGAAGAAGTTCCAATGCCTTTTAGGATAACTTTGGTTCTTTGGGTAGAACTCTCAAGCATTTTTTCCTTTATGATAATAGTAAAAACATACTTGTCCATAAAAATGTGGTTAACGATTGGATCGTAGTCATAAGACATTTTGGTATAGTTGGCTTGATCATCTGTGGCTTTGGATTTTCCCTTGTCATGTTTAGGGAATGGTTCCTTAAACATCCTATGCTCTTGATTTGATGTATGTCCATCAATCACAATGTCACCTTTATCAATAAGATCTTTAATAATGTTCTTCAAGTGATGGCAATTTCTTGTTTTATGTCCCTTGCTCTTGTGATATTTGCAATACTCATTGTCATTCTACCAATTTGGTTTGAATTTTGGTTCATATGGAGGATTGTTTGGAATTGTTATTAGCTTGTTTTCTACTAGCTTCATAAAATTCAACTCAAGTGGCTCTCCTAATGGGGTGTATTTCCTTCATGGTTTTGAAGTTTCTTGAGTATTTACTTGGTTGTTTATAGAAGAACTTGGTCCTGAAAGAGTGATTTTTGGTCTCACTGTGTTAGAATCTCAAACACCATCATTTACTGTGTTCTTTTTATTGTTCCAAAATCATGGCTTATCATTTCCTTTCAAATCTTTTTTATTTTCTTTCAATATATTGATGATACCTTTCTCAATTAAGACCTTCTTTGTTTTGATTAAGTAAAAGCGGGTATTTGAAAGGTACCTGAACCTTGTACAAACCAGGAAAACAGATCAGCTATAAAAAGTGTCTGATCAATTCAAAAAGGCAAAATGAGCCCATTGATAGGGATCAACTAACATAACATAACATTAAAAATCCAGAACAGACAGCGAAAGGAAAGCACGTAGACAACAAAAAGACAAAAGCTAGGACACCAACTAAAATCTAAATACTATTCATAATTTCCTCAGTGTGAACAACCATTTGTTTCATGTTGTTCACTGAGGTCTTCAGTTCCTCCAACTCACGACCTTTGATGTTGCCCTTAATCTTTGTGTTGGCTCTAGTCCTCCTTTCATGACCCTTCTTGTCCAACTGCTCTTTATCACCATCCTTCTCGGCTTTGTTCTCAAACCTGTTGATAAGGATGTTCATGTTGTCCACCGACGATTTGAGGATTTTGAAATTTTGGTCAGCAATCTTCTTGATGTTGTGTTCCAACCTGTCAATTATGCTATCAAAATCATTCATTTTGATTTCCATTTCCTTTCTATCTCCCATCTCATTGACCTTTTTTTCCATAGCTATGATTTTTCCAACCATACATTCAATAGCTTCCGCATTATGCAGAATAGCAACCAATTCTTTAACATGTTCAGCCAAGGGCTTATCACCAATCATAACTCTAGCAATAGATTGAGTATCTATTTTCAAACTGCTGATATCCTTCACCATGGTTGCGATGGTCTCACAGAAGGCCTTAACAGTATCATTGTCACCACTGCCACTTTTATCCCCTTTATCTTCCTTATGCAGACTTGTGGTATTCACAGTCTCTATATTGTCCCTAACCAAGTTGCCCTCCCCATCTTTATCCTAACTCTCAACCTTCTTATTTTCTTCAGTCTCCTCCTCAGAATCAACCAGAATATGGTTGATATCAGAATTATTACCCTTTTTAGTATTCTTTCTTTGAGCCTATTTTCTAGTAGGTTTCCCTTTCTTTTTTTTAACAATTTTTTTCTCAAAGGAGTTAGTTTCAGAATCCGACATACGTGATTCCACAATAATCCTTCTCTTCTTGGCCCTATTCCTCCCGTTTTTACTAGTTTCTTCCGATTCTCCCTCGATCTCTAATTCAAAGTTAAAACTGCTAGCTTCACTCTCCATTGTCACATCTCTTGCATTTTTTCCCTTAATAGGCTTTTCAATGCACTTCCCCTTGAGCATTTTATAAACCAGGACCATGAGCCCCTGATGGAGGGCATGATCACCCTTAGGGTCCTTCTAGATCTCCTTTATAGTATGATCCATTGAGCATGCAAGGTAATAGGGAAGGCTAACCTTTTCCCCATGATAGAAATGGTTGAGTAAAATGAAGTGATGCCCGTAGGCTCTGGTGTTGGTATTTTCGTATGGTTTTGTCATTGATGTCAACACCTACTGAATACAAGTACTTTGAAGATCCAGCAACATTCACTGGCAAGCAAGTAAACTGTGCAACAGTTACTGGTATATGGTTCACCGACAGGATATAATGTTCACCGGTACCTGGAATGATATGGAAGACACTTAGTAATGTCCAAGACATCATGTGGACACTTTGTTATGAAGAATTAATCATTGGTATATTCATATTTGTATATTTACTTTTACCGGCAAACAGGTCCAGGTTATCTAGGGTTACGCCAGTAGGTTTATCTTTTCCAGATCAGCATAGCATGCTATAGAGATGATTTATTATTGTTGTAAATGAATTTAGCCGACATGTTTTGCATCGGATATTATATTGTATGAAAAATATTTTACTGTAATATCTTCTAGAGCCGACCTACTAAAATTGGTCTTAGGGTATGGTATAAATGTAAGATCTTATTTGTAAGATCAAATGTGGAATGCGAAAAACAATTGAGTGAAGGTATATGTGAGATCAAGTAGGGATATACATGAAGACATCATTTGAAGGTGAAGTTAGGTTTTTGTAGAAGCATATTAGCATTACACTGGTATTGAATCCAGCATATGAAGATGCTATTTTGTGCAATACATTCTTATTGGATTTAACCATCCAACTGTAGTCAGTGTGACTCCCATTTTGTGATTGAGCAATGAGCTCTAGGCTGTTGGCCTTTCTACATGTGTAGACCCCATTTATGTTCACTTACTATCTGTAGTAGTATCATCTGATTGTGGGTAAGGTTTCCCATCATGGTTTTTCCCCTTACAGGGTTTCCACGTACAAATATTGGTGTTATGTGTTGTGGATGACTTTAGTTTTATGTTTCATGCATTAATCCTTACCGGTATAGCAATTTACTATTAACACTATCTACTGACATACTTAACTGGTTTACTGTTATTAAGCATTAAGTTGGTTAATTAGTTTTTGGTTTGAATTTTTTACACAACTGATTCACCCCCCCCCTCTCAGTTGTCTGTGGGACCTAACATCTGGTAAACCTACCATCTAAGGTAATGTATTCAATAGAACTGAATAAGATAAACCTCCAAATTCTCCTTGGGGCATGGTAGGAGTTGTCGATTTTAATCATCTTTCTCCTCTCTTCATCCTTAACAGGAAACTTGTCTGCTGCTTTATCTGATATGCCTCTGTCCCTATAAAATTTCATTCCCTCGATCGTCATCCCCATTGCCTCGGCGATGACCTCCTCATCAACATTCATCATCTAGGATCCGATAAGAATTTTGGATTTTTTCCAGTTCTTGATGAATAACTAGTGATTGTGGGATCTTTCCCACTTAGCCATTCCATGAAAACATTCAAACCCCCTTGTCTACCCCAACTATAATGATAATAATAATACCTCTAATTGAAATCTCAATTTGAAGTTTGGACATTCATATGGTAGAGCTTACTATTTTCATGGCTGTTGTTCATTTAGTTATCAATCCAAGAACGTAAAACTTGAAATGGGTCTGCAATATATATGCACTAAGCTCCTTAGATGGTTATTCTACATTAATGCAGTGACTAACATTATGCAGAAAGGAAAGGCAGGAATGGAAATCATAAAAGGCTACATGAAAGCTTCACAAAACACTTCTGAAATGATCTAATGAAAATAACAGAAATCACACTATTCTGTCTTAGTTGTAGGGACAATCAACAGATCTATTTCTAGTGGCTGCAGGAACAATCCAGTCATGAACTTCTACTGCAACTAAGTAAAAAATAACTTCAATGATCATAAACACAGGATCACTCACCAAGTAGGCCCCCTTGGATGAGTGATATCAAACTCCCAACAAAGTACTATTAATAGATCAGAACAACATATTCTTATTCATTTCTTCTTTAAAATGATTACATATTCTAAAAGAAAAAAATTCAGAATGCTTGACAAAACTCTACTCAATTCCCTTCCATCCTGTCTAACTCTAATAAAGAAGGAAGAGCTTATTATAAACAAAAGATCAACTACAATGGACAACTCAAGTTATGCCCAGAAGAAGAGGCAGATAATTGTTAGATGAAGGAGATAATTGAGAGATTGGCTGTAGGAACTGTGGATCTGAAACTGAACCACAGTCTTTGCATGCCAAAGCGATATTTTGTGAATTCAATATGCACCAAAGTTAAACTCCCATGGTGAAGTATAACTGCTCCAATTATGTCATACATTGTGCTTGCTTGTATCCCCTTCAGTTTTACCTCCAGTTATATGAACGTGATTCTCCAGTCCTTAGGCACGAAAGAAAATCATCCACCACAGCATCAATTATTATCTGCACTAAAACAAAAATAACATACAAGGACATGCATATGTATCTTACTTAATTAATACATTCATTAACTCACATATGGCATTATCCTAAATAATCTGCATATCACAGGGACAAATCATTTGGCTGCAGGAATAAATTGGCATGGCTACAGGAATTAACAGACAAAGTTCAAACATGTTTTCTTAAGTTCAGTTTTAAAACATGGATTACATATAGTCAATTCACAATACTTTACTATCACAATGCAACCCAAAAGATACCAAAACACCTAAGAGTCATGATAAAAAACATGTCAAAGCATCAACTTATCATGCCCCCCAACTTTAAGGGTTTGCTGCTCTTGTAGCAAAAGGAAAGTTTATGATTTTTGCTGAAACTCTGAAATCACCAACAGTGTCCTGTCTGATTCCCTTGAAAGGCAAATTCCAATAAGTTGGTTGGTATGCCAAAAGTGGCCACATAAGGATCAGAGGCTGAAAGATTAATGGCAACCAGTTATTGGATTTCTCCCTGCCTAGTTTTATGTATTTGGAGGCTCTTTGTATGGCTGCATAAAAATTCTATAATGAGTAAGATTCTCCTAGTTTTAAATGATCTGGTAGATGATTCCAGCGTTGAGTTATCCCTTCTAGTGCAGTTGTCATGTGGGTCTGAGGCAAATGCTCATACGCTTGATAGACTTCCTCTCTCATTGGAAGTACTATCTTACTAATATCATCTCTTATTAGCAACTTTTTTCAATCATAATACAGAACCCTGGGTGCTTCTAATTCCCTCCTCAATGGCAATGGATAGTCAAATTCTAATTTTTCAAACTCCTTGGCTTGTGGTCCTATGATCATCTCATTTTGGATCCATGACATTAAAGCTCTAAGATGGATATCCCCAACATACAATAAAGGATCCCATTCTCTATTTTGGGGTACAACATAGTTATGTAAATATAATTCACATAACAAATTCCTTACAACATGTGGAGAGGTTTGGTAAGAATGATAGAATTCCTTAGGTGTTTCCAAGGATGGATTAAGGTCCCTAACAATGCGGTTTAGTCTGAAATTTAGATACCGCTTTTCCAAATGTACTGCATAAATTCTTGGGGGTGCCCTACACTGCATCATCTCTGGAACCATACCATAAATCTCTTCTACCTTAGCTTCTAATTCTTTAATTCTATTATCTTTCTTTTCAGTCTCTTTTTGCTGCTTATTAATTATCCCCTACAACCTATCCTTCTCTATTTCCCATTGCCTAAAAAATGTTAAAGCAATTGATAAACTAGTTAGGGATGAAGGAGGTCTAATAGGTCCTACCTTAGATCATGGGATTTATTCAATAAACTCCTCATTCTGAGTTGACATATCTCCCACATTTTCTTCAGGTTGCTGTAGAGCATCATCAACCGTCTCTTCACATTGCAATGCCACTAAAGCAAGATTTGCTAGCTTATCCATTACAACTTCTTCTTGAATTTCTTCTTCTATGGGGTTTTCTTGAATTTCCTCTTCCATAGGGTTTTCTTGCATTTCCTTCTCTGCAGCATCTTCTTCTTCCAAAGTTTCTACTACAATAAAATCTAATGGATTACTCATAGGTTGAGTCTTCTGTGTCCTCCTTCTTGTTCTCCTTACATACACTTTTGAAACAGGTGCAGGAGTTTTTGTTTTTGCTCGACGCCTCTTGGTTGGAGGAGGAATATGCACTTCTTATGGCCAGATAACAAATTCTTCATCTGATTCATCCTTTTCCAATTCTTTTCCTTCCTTTAGCAAAATAGGTGAATCTCTTTAAAGAGAAGTAGAGGGCTGTTCTTCGATTGACTCTGCTTTAATATTTCCTTCCATAATAATTGTGGCTCCTTCAGCAACCAGCAAACCCTCATCTTCACCAGAAAGATCTTCTACAACAATCTCTTCTTGAGCCGGTGGATTCGCAATAGGGGCTTCATCAACCCTAAATTGCAGAATATCCTCAAACACACTCCATTCCATTTGTGAAACATCTCTTAGGGACCATTGTACAAGCAACTTAATAAGTCCATGATGGCTAACAGAGCGATTTCCATATTTTCTAGTCTCCTTAGCACTTATAGAAATGAGATGATACAAGAAATTTGGGACATTAACTCATTGACCATGACATAGATGACTAAGTAACTTAAAATGAGGTGAATGTAGATTTGAATACCATCCTTCACATGTAATATATTTCATAACATATAGAGCTACCTAAGGCCAATTTGCTGGTAAAGAAACCCTTCTAGTCCCTTGTCTGTCCACCATTAAGGGTTTGTCAGTGGAAATTGTGAACTCTACCTTGGCACTCCTTGCGTCTTTTGATTCAAGAAAGAGTTCTGCTTCCTGTAGCAACCCTATGACCTCTGCAATTCTCTGCTCCATAGAAATTACCCTCAACCCTTTAACTGTAGCTGCTCCTTCATCAAAGCAATGCATAAATTCCGTAGCTATTTCATCGCTGTAATCCCTGATTTTCAAGAAATAATCTAGCCAACCGTGTTTTCAGAAATAATTCTCATAGACAACATCCTGTAGCAACCCTTTGTGGACCATTGGCTCATGGCGAATTAGATCACCACCCATCTTTTACTCTGAAACTTTCGCAGCTTCACCAAAATGTTTGACAGTTTCACAAAAAACTAAAATCTACATATCTTAATTTTGGCAGCAGACCTTATTATTCACTTGCGTGAAATAATAATCATCATAAGTAATGTCAGTTAGGAAATCAATTTGGGATATCAAAAAAACTGATAATAAATTTTATTGGAAAAAGGACCATAAAGTACCCACCCCCCCAACTTAACTTAGCATGTGTCCACATAGGCTGATGAGATTTTGAGTTTGGAGCGGATTTAAACAGGATACAAATCATAATGAACTAATAAATGCATAATTAAAATAAAGTATAATATACACATACCTGCAATTGGGAGAAAATGATGGCGAAATGAAATGAAGTGACAGGTAAGAAAGTGGATAGGAATGTAGTGGATGGAACTTTATGTACAAAGAACAATATTCCCATGGAAATATTTTATTATGATACGGTGAATAAGTTCACTGCAGAGGTTGCAAGAACATCAGCTTTATCAACATGCTCAAGTGCAACAGGAAGCTCATGAATTGATACTGAATCATTGGTAGTTGCTGCAGGAACCTTACCATTTTCTACAGGAACTTTTATTTCACTTTGGAGAGCAAACTACTGCAGGAACTTTTCACTAGTAGCTAGCTTGTGATAAAGTCGTAGTCAGTGTCCATTCACTAAGAGTTTAAATCGAATAGGATCTATTGTGGACAACCGGACTGCTCCATTCTAAAAAACTTCTTCTACCTCATAAGGACCTAACCACCTTGTTTGGAGTTTTCCCATAGCATCCTTATATCTGGAATCATACAGGAGTGCCCAATCACCAACTTTGAATTTCTTTTCTCTGATATATTTATCATGCCATCTTGCTCTTTGGTTTTGAATCAATTTTGTTTGTTGAACAGCTATCTTCCTCCATTCATCAAGAGCATTTAGCTGCTGAATGTGTTCCATCTGTGCTTCAGACAATGTCATATTCAGTTGTAGAGTTGTTTTCAAGATTTAATGCTCAAATTCAATAGGCATCATTGCTGTTTTGCCATATACCATCTCAAAAGGTGTGAATTCAATTGGTGTTTTCCATGTTGTTCTATATGCCCAAATTGCCTCTGAAAGTCGATGAGACCAATCTTTCTTGTGGATAGACACTATTTTTGTAAGAATAGCCTCAAGCTCTCTATTGGTAACTTCTACTTGTCCATTTGACTGTGGATGATATGGAGTAGATTTCCTGTGTCTTATATTGTATTCATTGACCAAAGCTTTTATCAATGTTGATGTAAATTGAGGTCCCTGATCTGAGACAACTTCCCTTGGTACTCCATACCTTGTAAATATTTCTTCATAGAGAAACTCAGCCACCTTATTATCTCTTGCATGTTGCATAGCTCTAGCTTCTACCCATTTTGTCACATAGTCTATACATACCAAGATATAAGATTTTCCATTAGAAGGTGGCTCAATGGGGCCAACAAAATCTAATCCCCACTTGTCAAATGGTGTAATAGATATTTGAGGATATAGTGGCATCTCATCAGATTTTTTAGGTCAGCCCATTCGCTAACATCTGTCACATTTTCTTGTGTACTGAGTTGCATCCTTGTGTAATGTAGGCCAATAGTATCCAGTATTGAGTATGTTCAATGATGTCCTTTTGGTAGCAAAATGACCTCCACATGGCTCATCATGACATGCATGTAGGATGTCATATGTTTCATCTTCTCTGACATATGTTCGCATGACTTGGTTAGGTCCAGTATAAAATAGACAATCAGCAAACCATGAAAAGTTAAAACTTTTTTCAACTAGCAACCTTCTTTCTTTAGGAGAAAAAGAAATTGGCATTTTAGTTGCAGCTAAATAGTTGGCAATATCAGCATACCATGGAGTATGAGCCTGTATGAGAAACAAATGCTCATCTAGAAAAGTGTCATCTATCATTGTAGAATTTCCCTACAATTGAAGACGTTAAAGACAACCTGAAACAACATTAGACTTCCCTAGCTTATCAACAACTATGATATCAAATTCCTGCATCAACAATAACCAGTGAGCCATTCTTCTGGTGATTGATGGCTTATTCATGAGATATCTAATTGCAATATAATCTGTATGCACAAATATGGGATACCCTGTAATATAGTGTCTAAACTTGTTAAGGGCATATATGACAGCTAGCATTTCCTTTTCAGTAACTGTATAATTCAATTCAGGTCCCTGCAAATTCTTGCTAATATAATATATTGCATTTTCCAACTTGTCAACTTTTTGTCCCAGCACTGCTCCTATGGCATAATCAGATGCATTAGTATGGACTTGGAATGGTAGAGACCAATTAGGTCCTTTTAGAACTAGTGCTTGAGTCAAAGCATGCTTAAGCTTTAAAAAAGCTTCATTGCATGCTGAGGTCCATTTATATTCTGCATCTTTAGTAAGCAGTGAATACAAGGGACTTGCAATTTTGCTGAAATCTTTGATAAACCTTCTGTAGTATCCAGCATGGCCAAGAAAACTTCTCACATCTTTCTACTTCATAGGGTCATTAATATGCTGAATAACCTCAATCTTTGTTGGATCCACTTGTATTCCATGTACAAATATATGATGACCAAGGACTATTCCTTCTTCCATCATAATGAAACACTTCTCACTGTTTAGAGACAAGTTGTAGTCTTCACACCGCTGCAAAACTTTCTTCAAATTACCTAATGCTTGATCAAATTCAGAGCCATAAGTTGTAAAGTTATGCATGTAAATTTCCATAATATCTTGAGAAATATCAGAAAAAATACTGATCACTGCCCTTTGAAAAGTGGCTGGAGCGTTACACAACCAAAAAGGAAGAATAGAATATGCATAAGTGCCCCATGGGCAAGTAAATGTTGTTTTCTCCTGATCCTCAGGAGCTATTTGTATCTGATTATAGCCACATAATCCATCTAGGAATGAAAACTGTCTCTTACCAGCAAGAGAATCTAATACCTGATCCACAAATGGCAGTGGAAAATGATCCTTCCTTGTGGCTAAGTTCAAGGCTCTATAATCAACACATACTCTCCATTTGCCTCCATTTTTAGGAACTATCACCAAAGGTGATATCCATTGACTGTCAGAGATAGGATAGATAAACCCAGCTTTCAACAATTTCTGCAATTCTTCTTTAACTATCTCCTTCAAGGTAGGGTTGACTCTTCTTTGAGGTTGTCTGAGGGGGAAACACTCATCCTTTATGTAAATGCAATGAGTACAAACTGCTGGATCAATTCCATTCATATCCTTCTAATCCCATGCAAAAGCATTTCTATGGAGTTTTAGCAAGTCTACTAGGCTATCCTTTTGAGTGTTTGCTATATTCTTATTGATGTTCAAATATTTATTCCTTTCCACCTCTATCTTGATAGTAAGATCAATCTGATTTATATCAGAAAAATGAGAATAAGACAATTCCTGCGGCAACAAGGTATGCAATATATAAGTGGCTGTAGGAAAGTCCAAACCTGCAATATTCGGAACCAATTCCTACAATTCTTGGTCTTCTATTAATTCATTTATCAGGACCTTATAAAGAATTGATTCTTCATCATATAACTGCATGAGTGGCACTTGATTAATCATCATAAGGTGATTAATAGAGTCAATTTCTTCAGATTCCTTGCCCAAAATAGGCCAAACAGCCTGTTGCTGCTCAAGTTGAGGTTGTGCTGGGGAATACCAGGCTAATGTTTTTGTGGAACTACCATCTGAAATAGTCATGTCCCCTGATCTACACCCAATATATGCATCAGCTATGGCAAACCATGGTCTTCCCAAAATGACTGGATATCCCCCCAATGTTGCTTTTGGAGATAAAATCATACAGTCTGCAGGATATTCCTAGGAATCTAGAATAAGTACTATATCTTCTATGATACCATCAGGTCTTACTGTAGAGCTATCAGCAAGTTGGAGAATTGTGGGTGTAGCCCTTAAACTATCTATCTCTAGATGTTTCATTACTTCCCTTGTCATTACATTAATGGTTGTCCCTAGATCAACTAAAACATTTTTTATTTGACTGCCATTAATGACTATACTCACAACAGGACTACCTGGATCAGAATACTTTGGAATAGCAATTTTTCCTAACATAATATCGGCCAATTGACCCATAACATGAACTGTTTGTGGATCCTTTTTCTTTCTGCCAGGTTTCTTTAGGCATGCTTCTTTCAATGCCTTACCATATATTGGGATATCCTTTATTGCTTGCAACAATGGAATTTTAACACAAATGTGCTTCAGTTGATCAAGAATATCAAAGCTTTGTTGTTGTTTAGTGGAAACTTCTTTGTCTTTCAATCTATGGGAAAATGGTGGTAATATTTGATTATGAGGTATTACATCTTTGGGATTAGAGATTGGTTGCTCTTCTTGTACCTCAGTACTAACCGGATGAGAGGGATCAGGTAGAGTTGTCATAGATCGAAGGTGAATACCATCTAGTGATAAAGAATAGGCTGGGTATTGATTAGCATCAGCTGAATAAGGTTGTTGTTGTTGCTGAGATTTGATATTTGGATTAGGCAATGGTTGAGTAGGCAGCTATGTTGGCTTAGGAGGTGCAACTGTAGCTACAGGAGGAGGCATTAAAGCAGGAGGTTGTGGCTGTTGAGCAGGGGGCTGATATCCAGAATATTGGGATGACCATGATGGGTTTCCCCTCCATTGAGAGGTAGGTTGTCAATTCCCTTGAAACTGGTTCCCTAAAACTCTGAGGTGGATACTAGTTTCCCTATGGTTGTTGCCACTGGGGGATTTGATTAGCAAATTGTTGTCCTTGGCCTTGTGATCCATACCAATGTGGATAGTTACCAAAATTTTGAAAATACTGTGGTTGCCATTGGTTATTTGGTGCATAAGAATTACCACTATAACCAAAAATGGAAAGTGGATCAGGTGGCATACCTTGTCTTTGAAAATTTTGTCTTCTTTGAGCAACATAGAAGACTTTTTCATCCTCACCTTGAATTGGTTTGAAATCAGTTACCTCAACATTTGTAACCATCTTACATCTGCAATCTTTCTTTTGCTGCTTACAATGAGGATAGAATTTTTCAAGAAATGCATCAGCTTCCTCATGCTTCTTCTTAGCTGCCAATGTATCCAATTGAGTAGCCATATTGTTTATAATGTCCTCCTTGAAATATTTTAACAAATGGCTAAGTTCCAATCTAGAAACTCCAGTTCCAGATGATGATGATGGTGCCCCTAGCTTAAATCTCCTATTCTTCTTAGAAGTAGATCTGGAATACTTCTTGCAAATTTGTCATATTTCAGCCCAGGTAGATTGTGTAATGTCACCTCCTCCCATGAGATCTAAGGAATCAGTGCATTCATCACTGATACCCCTCAAGAATATCAATTTGAGGGAATCTTCATTTAGAGTACTATGCTTGGACTTCTTGACACTAAACAAAAACCTTTCCGGATAATCCTCAAGGCTCTCATCTTTAGTTTGTGTCATTCTAAAGATATCATCCCCATGACGATCAGTGCATCTACAATAATCTTTATATTTTGCAAGAAACAACCATTTCATCTCATCCCATGTGTTGATTGTGCTACTACCCAAGCTCATAAACCATCTCAAGGATGACTCCTTCAAAGTGGCAGGAAATTTTTTGAGTCTATGGGCATATGTAGTATTTTCAAAACTCATACAGAGAACATCAAACTCAAACATAAATGTATCTGGATCCTCTATCACCAACCCATAGAATTTAGGAAGTGAAGATACTGGAATGTTCTTGTGGTTAGCATTATCATGCTGGTCAGAGATGGGAAACTCAAATGTTGGACCAGGTGGTGGTGGTGGATTATTCCCAACAGGAGGTGGGTTCCCTTGCATTGGACTTGTGGGGGTTGTTACTATAGGAAATTCATCTTGTAGACCAAAATGGAACTAAAGAATACCTTTCAGAAATTCAGACTCGGGGTGATTCAAATTTTGTGGGACCTGATACAGCTCAGCAAAAGGGTTTATATCTGGAAAATTATCTTTTGCATGAGTAGTATGAGTGGGCATAAATCTACCTCTGGCATCTCTTCTTCTATTATGCATGCAGATTCATGAAATTTCAAACAATTAACTAGAAACTAAAATAATCATAAAAGGTTCTTAGCTTGACACCATCCCCAACAACGGTGCCAAAAATGTCTACCCCAACTATAATGATAATAATAATACCTCTAATTGAAATCTCAATCCGAAGTTTGGACATTCTTATGGTAGAGTTTACTATTTTCATGGCTGGTGTTCATTTAGTTATCAATCCAGGAATGTAAAACTTGAAATGGGTCTGCAATATATATGCACTAAGCTCCTTAAATGATTATTCTGCATTACTGCAGTGACTAACATTATGCAGAAAGGAAAGGCAGGAATGGAAATCATAAAAGGCTATATGAAAGCTTCACAAAACACTACTGAAATGATCTAATGAAAATAACAGAAATCACACCATTCTGTCTTGGCTGCAGGGACAGTCAACGGATCTATTTCCAGTGGCTGCAGGAACAATCCAATCATAAACTTCTACTACAACTAAGTTAAAACTAACTTCAATGATCATAAACACAAGATCACTCACCAAGTGGGACCCCTTGGATGAGTGATATCAAACTCCTAGAAAAGTACTATTAATAGATCACAACAACATATTCTTATTCATTTCTTCCGGAAAATGATTACATATTCTAAAAGAGAGAAATTCAGAATGCTTGACAAAACTCTGCTCAATTCCTTTCCATCCTATCTAACTCTTTGAAAGAAGGAAGATCTTATTATAAAGAAAAGATCAACTACAATGGACAACTCAAGTTACACCCAGAAGAAGAGGCAGATAATTGTCAGATGAAGGAGATAACTGAGAGCTTGATTGCAGGAACCGTGGATTTGAAACCGAACCACAGTCTTTGCATGCCAAAGCAATTTTTTGTGAATTCAATATGCACCAGAGTTGAAGTATAACTGCTCCAGTTATGCCATACATTGTGCTTTCTCGAATCCCCTTCAGTTTGATCTCCAGTTATCTAAACGTGATTCTCCAGTCCTTAGGTGTGAAAGAAAATCATGCACTGCAGCATCAATTATTATCTGCACTAAAACAAAAACAACATACAAGGAAATGCATATATATCTTACTTAATTAATACATTAATTTACTCACATATGACATTATCCTAAATAATCCGCATGTCACAGGGAGAAATCATTTGGCTACAGGAATTAACTGACAAAGTTAAAACATGATTTCTTAAGTTCAGTTTTAAAACATGGATTACATATAGTAAGTTCACAATACTTTACTATCACAATGCAACCCAAAAGATGCCAAAAAACCTAAGAGTCGTGATAAAAAACATGTCAAAGCATCGACTTATCACCCCTTGCTGAAGGATATCCCAGACTTCTTTGTTCTTTCTCCAGTCAGAGCAAGAAGTAGGTTCAAATCTTTTCTTGTTACCTCCCATTTTTCTGACACCTTCCTTGCAATTCCTTCTCTCAATTTGATAGCCTCTCCTCTGGTTTCTGTGGTTATTCTATAATAGCTCCCAAAATTTGTGCCAAATAATAATGATAAGGCGCCTATATAAATGCTTATTATCTTCGAGAAAACCCTGCATCGAAAAAGGTGGAAAGGTCATTAGAAATAATGATTAAAAGTACCACATTGCATTGTCTAGCTCTGGTCCTAATTGAGCAAGGATTTCATTTCACTTGCAATCTCCATTTCACCATAACTAGTAATGACGTCTCCCATTTATCAAGCCACATTGGCTACCCAGTCAGCACAGGAGTTGGCCTCCCTATACACATGTAAAAACACACATTTCAAATTCTTCACTGATTTTCCTAGTTGCTTCAATAGCATTACTAATTGACCAAGAAGGCAGGAATTTCATATTTAAGTAATTGATTATGTTTAAGGAGTCTCCTTCACACCAAACTTTAGTGCATTTGGCTTCCTTGACAAGGATCATCCCATGGTAAGTCGCTATGGCTTCGGCAACATGACTAGTCTGATTTCCTATGGGAATACATTTTATGATTTTTCATATTCCCCATTCATCCCTTAGGACCATGCCACATCCTAGAACACCCAAGTTACCCTTTGAGGCCCCATCAAAATTAATTTTCATCCATCCCCTGGGCAGGCTGATCCATATCACTCCCTGTCTAGGGTTGCTCAGAAAGCACTCTTGAACCTTTAATCTCCACTTTTTGTAGATAAACTGATCATCCTTATCATGAGGAGTATCCATACTACCTATGATATTCATATTTTTTACTATACTTCTTATTTTTTCAAACACAATTTTAGCCTTAGTAGTCTTTTCTCTAAAAAATCTATCATTTCTCTCTTTCCATATGCCCCAGCACATGTGAGGTAAAGCAGTTTTCCATAATAAGGTAGTGGTTTTGTTTTTTGAAGGATGATGCCATGAATTGAAAATCTCCTAAATTGAGTTGGGGAAGCCCCAACTGACTTTGAAGTGATCCAGACAACTTCCCCAAACATTAGCAGAGAAAGGGCAATGAAAGAGCATATAGTTTATAGTCTCTTCATTCTGCTTACAAAGAATACAGAAACTAGGCATGCTAAAACCTCTTTTTCTGATATTCTCAGTAGTAAGAATTTTATCTTGAAGGGCTATCTAGAAAAAAATGTCTATCTTAGGTGTGAGGCCTTTCACCCATGCTTTAGCCCAGCATGGACTTTCCATGTTGTAGAATTGTTGATGATATAGAGAGGCGGTTGTAAA
The DNA here is from genome assembly GCF_030272615.1 of Cryptomeria japonica. Taxonomy (NCBI): domain Eukaryota; kingdom Viridiplantae; phylum Streptophyta; class Pinopsida; order Cupressales; family Cupressaceae; genus Cryptomeria; species Cryptomeria japonica. The sequence goes on along the minus strand of NC_081406.1, from coordinate 465,030,924 downwards.
AGAATCACTAGCTATGAGTTTCCAAATTAAATTGTCTTCTTCTTCAATCCTCACCATAGAGTTCATGACTGGTCCACCTGAGACAAGTCCTTCCGCTGTCCATCTTTCCAGTAATCCTCCACCTTGGTTCCAAATCTTTCCTTGCATTGATTCTAAAATTTGTTCCACTCAAAATTTTCATTCAAAGGGGTCTCCAGAAGCCAAGGGTCTTCCAAGAATCGGATAAGATTCCCTTTTCCCAATTTCCATTTTGCACCTTTGGCAATTAAGTCTCTTGTCCTAGATACATTTTTCCATATGTTGGATCCAATTGGGATAATCTCTGCCTTAAGGAAGCTTTGAAGGTTTGGACATTGACTTTAATATTTGTTATCCCATATCATTTTCCACTCTCCTTGATATCTATAACCTCTCCAAATCTACTTGGCCATAAGGTAATTATTTATGTCTCTTATCTTCTAAGGCCCAGACCTCCTTTCTTTATAGGCTTGCAGACCTTCTCCCAAGTAATCAAGTTCATTCTCTTCTTCTCCTTAACCCCTGTCCATAAAAAGGATCTCTGAATCTTTTCAATGGCCTCAGCATACTTATCAAGAATCCTAAACAAACTGATAGCATAGAGAGGAATACTTTGAAGAGTGGATCTCAGTAATTGAACCTTACCTGCTTGACTAAGAAGAGCACCCTTCCATCCAGACAGCTTTTTGTGGAATTTATCCACCAAGGCTCCCCAAAAGGTATTCGGAGGATCATGGCATAAGGGGAGCTCCAAGTAAGAAGCAGTTAGACTACCAATTTGACCACTCAGAATATTACTAATTTTAATCCTCCTCTCTCGGGTATTGATAAAATAAACAAATCTTTTAGTCCAGTTTATAAGTTGACGAGTGGCATTTCCATAGTTATCCAAAACCCTTTTTAATCTTCTAGAATCCTTCACTGTAGCTTTCCCCATTATTATAGAATCATCAACAAACTGCTGATGGGAACATATTTGATCTGCCGAAGAAGGATTCAAACCACAAAACTCCCTTTTCTCAACCAGCTTTCCAATACATCTCCCCAAACATTCCACCATAATGATAAAGATAACTGGGGATAGAGGGTCCCCCTGTTCGAGACCTCTAGAAGCTTTAAAGAAAGGAGAGGGAGATCCATTCATTAAAATAGAGAAAGAAGCCAAAGAGACAAGTTGCCTGATAAGGCTAACACTTCTGGGGCTAAAGCCAAAAATAGAGAGAACATCCATCATAAAATCCCAATCCACTCTATCATAAGCTTTAGAGAGATCAAGCTTCAGAAAAAAACCTTCTTTTTTAGAGAAAGAGAAAGAGTGGATATTTTAGTGGACAGTGATGATTGAATCCAAAATTTGTCTACCCAGGACAAAGCCGCTTTGCTGAGGTGAAATGATGGAGGGGAGCAACTTAAGAATTCTAGAGGTTAGAACCTTGGAGATAATCTTATAGAGAGTTGCATAGACTAATGGGTCTAAAAAGATCCATTGAGTCAGCCCCCATCTTTTTGGGTATAAGACCAATAAAAGTACCATTAACTTCTTTCAACATTTTTCTAGCACCAAAAGCTTCTTTCACAACCCTGGTAACATCATCTCCAATAATATGCCAGTACATTTTGAAGAAGAACATGGGAAAGCCATCTGGACCTGGGGCCTTGTTACCCTCAAAGGAGTTTATAGCTATCTAGATTTCATTATGGGAAGGGATGGCAGTTAGGTGAGCATTCTGATCATCCCCTAAAATGGTAGGAATACTGTCCAGGAGGTCCCTTTGGGCCTATATATCCAAATTTTGATCCTTAGCAAGTAAATTGGAGAAAAAATCCATAGTAGCCTTGCTCATGGAATCATCATCTACTACACATCTGACATTCACTTTAATCTAAACAATTCTATTAATGGCCTTATGTCTCAAGGTGGACATATGGAATTATTTAGTATTCTTGTCCCCCTCCTTCAACCAGACATTTCTCAATCTTTGTTTCCAGTAGGTTTCCTCTTTAGCTATAATATCATGATATCTCATAAGAATAGCATCTTCAATCTCTCTAGACATATTAGTATAGCCATTGTTTTGTATCTCATCCTAGATTTCCTTGAGCTCTAAGAGGATTGTAGCTTTTGAGGTAAATATATTCCCAAAGCATTCCTTATTCCACTTCTTAACATTATCTTTAACAATCTTTAGCTTTTTGACCACTTTGTACATGGTGTTTCCTTCAATACTGACTTGCCACCAATCCTTAATCTTACTTTACATATCTGGGTGTCTAGTCCACATTTTTTTAAATCTATAAGGGAAATGTCTCCTTCTATTCTTTACTTCAGCCATGAAGGTTATAGGGTAATGATCTGATCCTGCCCTTATATGAGAAGATAAAGAGCAGTCATGAAGGTTAAACCAATCTAAGGAAAGGAGAGCTCTATCAAGTCTAACCTGAATCAAATTTTCACCACTTCTTCTGTTAGTCCAAGTGTATTTGACTCCTTGCAGCTCCATATCATGAATGGCATTATTGTTTATGAAATCCATCAAGTCTAATCTACTGTCCAGATTAGCTTGACTCCCTCCCTTTTTCTCATTTTCCTTCAAGGGTGTATTGAAATCTCCCATGATTAACCAGTTGTCCTTAGCAAACCTACTTCTCAACCCAGTAAGATTTCTCCACATCTCACTTCTCCCAGTCTTAGTGTTAGGCATGTATAAATTAGTTGGGACCCAAGTAGTGCAATTCTTGAGGTGCTTAAATCTTATGCAAGCTAGGTTGTTGTCTTGAATCAGCAGCTCAACTTCTACATTGTTTTTGTTCCAAAAGGTAAAAATTCCTCCCGATGCACCTTTTGAACTACTTCTGCTAACTCCTCCATTTTTGAACATATTTAGACTTTCAACTTTATCTTTTTCCATCTTAGTTTCTTGAATCAAAAAAATATCAGGATTTTTATCTCTAATCATACTTTTAACTAAATCATATTTGTGAGGGTTGTTCAGTCCCCGAATATTCCAGGAGATGATTTTCATGGGTTTTTGGAAATACCTGCCTCAAAGATGGTTCTTTGGGTACCATCTGCTATATTCCTACTTGTTTCCATTGATCTTTTCTTGGCATTTGAATGTCTTCTTGGAGAAGTGTGTTGCGCTCCCACATCCCCAAGCCTGCTCCTAGTGTTTCTAGTCAGCGTACTGATGACAGGGGGAGAGCATTTACGCATTTTAGAATAGAAATCTGAATCAATTAGGTCAAATCAATTGGTTTTGCCATCAATGCCAAAGGGGGAGATTGTTGGCATTATAACAGACAAAGGGAGATTGTTGGCATTTCAATAAGGATATTGAGAAGGTTGTTGATGATTACGGACATAACTGATTAAGGATGTTTACTGTCTTAATATTATTATTTTGTCATTGATGTCAAAAAAATTAATTTTCTAATTCAGTATGATGTTGCCATATCTTAAGAAGTATGATTTGATGAGTATAAAGATGTTGGTAAAAGACACAGAAAGAATGTGATGAATAAGGGAAGGAATAAGTTATGCAATGGGCAACTATTACCGATTTAGACAATGATGAGATCATGATGTTTTGATTGTTTTGATATCCTACATATGTTGTTGATTGTAAGGTTGATACTATACTATGTTACCGAACAAAGAACCTAGTCGGTAAACCCTAAGGAACCTAGTCAGTAAACCCTAAGGTTATCACTATCAGTTAATGAAAGCAGAATGTCTACCGAGTGAAGTTTAGTATTTACCGAGTTGCAACCGAGTAATAACAGAATGCATTGAATGAATAAAAGAATTATTTAATGAAGAAAGCTAATGAGCTAGTTATGATTAAATGATTGGTATGTCGTGAATGAAGTTTGTTAAAGAATCTATGCCAAAGGAAAATTGGCAGGAAGATCTACAGCTCAGATTGAACCGCAATACCCTAGCACAAGTTCCAAGAAATGTATGCAAGTTCCAAGGCGGGGTAAAACATTTTCAGATCGAAGGATACATTGAACCTAGTCAAGTTTGAAGATCTGATGGCTATGATTGATCATGGGAAATGTGATCAAGGAGATTAAGCTGTTGGCAAATTGCTTATAAATAATGAACTATTGATAAACATTGTATGGGGGCAAGTGTATGCACAGGGATGCTACATAGTGATTACCGAGCACAGAAGCTTGAAGACCTGTTTTGAATAATAGAGTATAGAGCCCAGTAGATGGACACGATAAGTCCTATTATATTGAGCAAATAAGAATCTGCTTTATCATTTTAGATGTGAAGTTGTAGATAGATTTTTATTACTGTTATTTTGTAAAGTGACAGAAAATCTCTTAGCCGAGTGGACTTAACAGTCTTATTTGTAAAACCCTCTAGCAAGGTGACATTCTGATTGAGTGTTTGGAATCCTTTAACAAGGTCACTTCTAACAAGGTGAAGATCCTAACAGATCTGAGGGAAATCCCTTAACTGGGTCACATTTAGCAATGTATTTGTAATCTTTAACAGGATTTTCTTTTAACCGAGCATACTCTAGACGAGTATATTTCTTAGTGGGTCTGAAATCCCACAATGGTTTTTCCCTATTTGGGTTTCCACATTAAATCTAGTGTTATGAGTTTTATGATATTTATATGCTTTTGAGTTTGTATGTTTAGCAGTTTCGGTTATATTACTGAAGTATATGTCACCGAGGTTGAATCTGTTGTTTTTATGGAAGATTAAGTTTGTATGATTCACCCGCCCCCTCTCATCTTATTAGCTTGGCATCTGTACTTAACATTAAGTATTAGAACTATCATTTAGTTCATTCCCCACTTCACTGGTGAGTTCTTCCTCCACCCATCCAATCTGAGACTATTTCTCTTGATCCGGGTCATTGGACTCCAAGGCTTTTAGAGGTTTATCCACTTTTTTCCAAACCTTAGTTTGGAGGTAGGGTTTACCCTCGATACTTGGATATTTTTTAGCCCAATGTCCAACTTTTTTATAATGAAAACAAGAAAAGGGGATAGTTTCAAAAACAATATTCTGCTTCCACTTCCCCAATTTAGATTATATCTCTATTTCTTCTCACATATTTGTGTCAGGTCCAACTTTAACACAAATCCTAGCATAAATTAGCCTTCTTATTGATGCTATGATCTAGTCAATAGCGATAAGCTCGTCGAAGGTATTGGCTATTCCTGCAAAAACATCTTCCTCCCAGAATTCCATTGGAATCCTAGGGAGCTTAACCCACATCGGGACTTAGATCAATAAATTCTTCCCTTTTGCCGCATTAGGGTGCCACTTCTGGATGTACATGATGTATTTGACTATTGCCCAAGACCCACTATAGAGAATGTTTCTTCTATCCTCATCACAAGAAAAAGAAAAGGATAGACAACCTTTGTTCATTGCTACCACCTCAACCTAACCTTGCAAGAGCCACTTTCTTTTGACAAATCCACGAACTATTTCTATATAAGGTCTAGACCCAAAAAAATTACCGATCAATGTATTTTGCATTCTAGCAATGTTTTGCTCTATGATTTGATCTAGAACATTGATAGAAAACTTTCCCTTAGACACATTCAAGGTGTTTTTAACAGGAGGCGATGAGGACTTACCTTTAGGTTTAATCCCAAACATAGAGGTCCACTTACATGTTTGTCCATTCAAATTGGGTCCCCCCTTAACATCCGTTGATGAAAGATACTTTTCTAGATGATCTTTTCCTTCCACCATGTTCTTCGAACCCCTAGTTGCTTGTTGTCCTTGGGCTCCTTCCGATTTGTCATCTTCTATTTTTGAAGTTTGAACCTGCCCTTTCCCGCTCTCATCTACTAGCCTCTCTTCACGTGGTGTTGGTCCTTCCCCTGGGTCCCCCAAATCTAAGGGATCATCGGGATCCTTAGTATCTGAACCCCCTCCATCTGCAGGAATCTCTAAGTCATCTGCCTCATGTTGTCCCAATGCCGATCTAGAACTCCCACTCAAATTGAGACCTTCTTTGTTGCTAAGCCTCTCTCAATGAATTCCTTAAAAGTGGACAAACAAGCTTTCCTCAAGTCATAACTAATTTATCTGTTGACATTATGTGTAAACATCTCTACCATTTGTTTTTGTGGACTTTTGCAAGAGCATCTGCTGGCTAAATTCCTCTATCTTTGAAAGAATGATGAAAATGACTCCCCATCTTTATGTTTGGTATTGCACAAAGTGGCAACTGATATATTTGTCTCTATGTTATATGAGAAATTTTGGATAAATGCCTCTGCTAAGTCACCCCATGACTTAATTCCAAGTGGAAGCTGGTAGAACCATTCCATAGCTTGTTCACCTAAGCTTTGTGGAAACAATCTCATCAAGTATGTTTCTTCTGCTAGTTTTGGTGTATTGATGTCCTCCATATTCTTTTGTAATTCCTTGATCTGTTGTTCCAAATTGTTTTTGGGTTGATATTGACTTTTTGGACCATATCCCATGCCTGAGCCATCACGTGGAGGATGAGGATATTGCATGTATGAATGGTATTGATTGTAAACATGCTCATATGGAGGGGGTCTATAATGATGATGTGTGTGGGGACCTTCTCATATAGGGCCATAATTAGGATTGGAATGTCTATTTATACCATGTTCTATAGGCATATCATGAGTTTGCTTTTGTGTATTGCCCCCAAATTTGACACGGGGTTTTCTTGTGTCCAAATTTTGAGCATGCCTCTAGGTATCCAAGTGCTTTTCATGTTCACCTATTATTTTGTTGTCTGTGGTTTGTCTCTTAGTAATGCTATGACTTGTCCAAGGATATGAGCACACCGTGAGTCTAGTATGAACTAGGGCATTCCTTGTTTGCAAGTATGTTTGTTCACCTAAGCTTTGGGGAAACAATCTCGTTAAGTATGCTTCTTCTGATGGTTTTGGTGTATTGATGTCCTCCATCTTCTTTTGTAAGTCCTTGATCTATTGTTCCAAAAAAAATTTGGGTTGACATTGACTTCTTGGACCATATCCCATGCCTAAGCCACCGCGTGGAGGATGAGGATAATGCATTTATGAATGGTATTGATCGTAAACACATTCATATGGAGGGGGTTTATAATTATGATGTGTGTAGGGAACTTTTGATATAGGGCCATAACGAGGATTGGAATGGCTGTTTATACCATGTTCTAGAGGCATATCATGAGTTTGCTTTTGTGTATTGCCCCCAAATTTGAACAGGGTTTTCTTGTGTGCAAATTTTGAGCATGCCTGTGGGTATCCAAGTGCTTTTGATGTTCACCTATTGTTTTGTTGTTTGTGGATTGTCTCTTACTAATTCTATGACCTGTCTAAGGATATGAGGACACAGTGAGTCTAGTATGAACTGGGGCATTCCTTGGTTGCAACTATCTGATCTCCATACAAATAGGTACAATGACTTTCCAGGTCAAACCTATATTCGGATTGTCATAACCTATTTTCCATAATAAATCTCAATGATGATAAAGCACAATAATCTCTATCCTATTCTAGGGCCTCTGCTTGAGTGTATCGTCTTGAGTAGTTTCTTGATTGGTAACGTATGTCCTATCACAAAATTGTCAATCCCAACCCTATTTGTTATCCTTGTCTTCCCTAGAGGACCTATTTGAGTATATCCTCTCAATAACTTATCCAATCAACATCATATGTTTATCACAAAACTATTGATTTGACCTTGAAGACGTAAAAATGCTTTAAACATACACAAATGTGCCTTCCCTACACACACACACCTAAAACACACAGACATGACTCTATCTTCCATAAACGCACCTTCTTAATATAGACACGCTTGCATCTAGCACAAACATCTTTGAAATCATAGATGCGTTTAAACTAGAAACAGATGAGCCTATCCTTCCCAAACGTGCCTGGCACCAACATACGCACCTTAAAGTTTTTTTCCCCCTGCTTGAAATTTTCTATCCCTACCTAACATGCATTTATGACAACAATTAATAAACCAAAGTACAAGGAGGTTTTGTGGTACTCACTGGCTCTCCTGCATTTGCTGGCCTCTGATATCGGCAAACACGGTTGAATTTGTGCACCAATATCATCTTTCCTGACTTCTGTTCTCTTTGCTCTCTCTGCACTTTGATCTCTTAGGTATGTGGATGCCAATGAGGATTTTTCCCTCATAGTCTATCTTATAGGCTACCCTATCCCTAGTCTCTTACGTTAGTCTTCTTTATCTCATGACTATGTCACTCTATCCTATCTTGTCAGTCCTTTCTAGCCTTTCTTTATTATCAAGAGATTGTCTGTGATCTTCTCAAACGTATTCATCCAATCTCTCGAGGGAGAATATCATTCTCATCATGGGGCAGCTTTGCATCAGTTTATCATATCTTCTTTTAGCCAACATGACAAGATACATTGTCTCAAAGAGGGGCAAAACGAAGACACCTAAAATTGTCATGTCTTATTAAATAAATATTTTTATTTATTTAATTATTTTATCCTAAGTCTTATATTAATTAAATAAATATTTAATTAATTCATTCATTCATTAATCCTCTTTTAAGCCTTTTTCCACATTTAAATAAATAATTTTATTTATTTAAATTATCTTTTTCCTAAATTAAATAAATATTTTATTTATTTAATTGATCCCACTTCCTCTATTAATTAAATAAATATTTATTTATTTAATTAATTCATTAGACTTTTCTACCCTTGACACATGTCATTCATTTCTTAATTCCTTCACTAACTACCCCCTTAATTTTTTAATTATTTCTTCTACCTGCCATTTAATCCTAGCCGGCCAGTTATCTTTACACCTCTTAATCTTATCCCTCCATTTCCTATAGTGTCATCTATATAAGAGGATATTCTCCTCCATTATCAACCCTAATCATTATATTCATGTAGGGAGCATTCATCCATTTAGGGCTTTTAAGGCATTGAAGAACAATAAGGGATCACCGACTGAAGATTGGCTTGTAACCCTCCCTTGGGGTTGGGTATGATTTCATGTTGTTTTCATGTCTTTGCATAAGCTTCATCATATCATTTGTATTCATGCTTTAGATCACTTTGCATCTTGATTTGGAGCTTTTACATTATCATTTACAAGCAATTAGGGTTTACTTTCTAGGTTGCTCTAGTTTGCTTACTTGCATTTTAGATCTTGCACACACACAAGGTCTGCACACACATTACTTTTACAATACAACTTGGCTATTCGTGGAGGTGGAAATCACAGAAGTAGGGGTTTGACTAAGGAAAAACCCTATATAGCTGCCCAAACACCTTTTTCAGATATAAGTGCAGATTTCGGGATTCAGACGACGCCGCAAGTTGCAGATCCGAAAGAAGCAGACGGAGACAGAACCACACACCAAGTTTCGGAGAAAAATACTAGGACAGGGGCATGGGGCACCTTGGTCCTGCCAGGACAAGGGCGCTAGGCACCCTGGTCCCTGGGACAGGGGCACTGGGCGCCCTGGTCCTCCTGACAGACAATAATTTTTAGCAGTTCGGACAGTTTTCCAGGTTGCAAAGTGGCAGTTTCAGGTGCAGTTTCAAGTGCAGAATCAAGACAGTGGCGCCCGTGCCCCTGTCCCGAACACTTTCACTCAGATTTTGGCTCTAGGTACGCATCTGCATTCTTGTCTTGTCCTTGAGTTTACAACTTTCCATTGTTTAAGTTCAATTCTGCAATCTTGTTATTAGTTCATACTTGCATTTTGGGGTTAGGAATTGAACTCGCATAATCTTACCTTTCAATTACAACAAAGGAATAGAAACCCTAATAGGTAGCCCATGGCTCTCTCTTTCACCAAAAAGAAGTATCCAATTGTGTGATACCTCTAGGCTCTTTCGTATTCTGCAATGTGTGTCAAAAGGTAGGATTAGGACATGTCAGCCTAGTCTCGCTTTTTCCCCTACACATTTTGGTGAACCCGATGTGAATTGAATTATTGCTTTCTCTTGCATTACATTTGTTAGATCTAAATCTAGATTTAGCATGTTTCATTTAAGTTTCATTTTCATAAAAAAAAAAAAAAAAAAAGAAGAAGAAGAAAAAAAAAGGAGTGTGTTTTGGTTTCTTTGCATTGTGTGTTTAAGTTTTATGCAATCTTTATTTCAAAATGTCATATTTTTATTTTCAAGATGTCCATATTTGTGATTATTATGAGTTAGATGAAGCTTTAGATGAGTTTTTGAAACCTAAAGATACCAAACCTTCATTTTACCAAAAACTCATAAACGTTGTTACTATGCCATTTCGTTGTGATGAGAAAGATAAGTCGAATGATTCCTCTCAAGGGTACATTCCTATCAACTCTTCCACTAAATCTAGTAACATGGTTGTTTTCAATGATCCCCTCTATGAAGAGATATCTCCTTCTGAATCAAAAGATAAACCTTTTAATAGATATGATCATGCTTTGTTGGATGATGCCCTTGATGACTTTGTGGCTCCTAAAAAACGCTCCCTTCATGAGGATCCTTTTGTGCAAGAAGATGAGATTATCCCTACATTTTCTAGTGATGGCATTTCCTTTTCCAACAAAATTCCCACTAGAGATGATGAATTAATGATAAATGCTTATCCTTCTCCTAAAGTTTGTCTTACCCATAAGCATCCCTTAGAGATAGAAGATGAAATAAAAAGCAATTTCCTTAATTCTCTCTCCCCTAAAGATCATATTGAACATATTTTGAGGAAAGAGGATGAGTTTAACACATCTATTGATGCTCTCCCTCCTAAGGATGAGGAATTAATAAATAATGTTATCTCCTCTCCCGAAATTGACAATGCTTCAAACATTCCTTTCAACAACTTCACTATTTGGGATGAACCATTAGAAGAAGGTGTAGATTATTCTCTACCCTGTGAGAGAACCCTAGCCAAAGGGGATGAAATCAAGATTAAAAACTCCCTTGATAGTTTCTCACCTTCCTTGAATCTCAATTATTCTCCCTCTAAAAATAAAGTATCTCCCTCTCCTCAACTTGGTTCTACTCATAAGGAAACCCTAGCTCAAAGCAAGATGGTTAACATCTCTTTCAAAGATCTCCCTCTCAAAAGTGAGACTTTAGAGAGTAATGTTGATTCTTCTCCTAGAGAGTTTATTCCCCATGTAGATCCTTTGATGATAGAGGATGATATGACCTTTCCTAGTATTACTTTTCCTACTAGAACATCAATGCCTACCCATGGTCTCTCTCCTAAAATTGATTTAATCTGTGATAAGATTTTAGTGCAAGAGAAGACTATCAATAATTTTTCCAATACTTTTGTTCATTCCTCTAAACCATCCTTAATCAATTTGATACATGTGAATGAAACACCTAACAAACCTCTCTTCACTGTCCAAGGTGCTTGTCCTTCTCAAAATTCTCAACCTTTAAATAAGCCTATCTTAGTGGTTCAAGGCGGTTATGCTAATGATTCTTTTTGCATTCCTAAGAAACCTATTATTACTGTGCAAGGAGGTTATTCTACTAAGAGCCCTTATGAGTATGCTAAGCAAATGACTAGAGAGAGTTATCGTGCAGTTGCCCATATTTATAATACTAGAAATAATAGGCAGCCTAATCTTCCTCCTGTTACTCCAATGTCTCTTCCTAATCCTCAACCAATTCTTCTGCAAGCTCCACGGATTTCACAAGTTCTTGGTAAGGAATATGATCTCATAGAACAACTTAAATCTATCCCTGCTAAGATATCCCTTTGGGATTTGATCCAAACTTCTTCCGCTCATCATGGAATGTTATAAGATGCCTTGAAAGATTTGAATGTTCCTCCACCTAATACATCTAGTAATATAGTGTCTTTGGTTAACTCTGTGATGAATCCTAAAGCTCAAATTGTGTTTACTCAAGATGAGTTGCCTACTAGTGAAATTCAACATCAACATGATCCCTTGATGATTGTGGTTATCATAAATGACACTGCTATAAGACGAACACTGGTAGATAATGGTTCTGGCCTTAATGTGTGTAGCATTAATCTATTACATAAGATGAATGTGGATACATCCCTTATTGAGCCTGACTCTCGTCCCATTCGAGGCTTTGATAATGTGGCTAAGTCTTCATTAGGTATTATCACCTTACCCATCATAGTGGGACCTATTACTTTGCCTACTCCTATCCATGTTATGTCGGGAAATCTAACATACAACTTGTTATTAGGGAGACCTTGGATTCATAGTACGCAAGCTGTCCCCTCTACATTGCATAGACAAGTTAAATTTATTTATAACAATAAGACATATACCTTGATAGGTGATACTAATTTTCAAACTTGTTTGCAAACATCTACTTCCAAAGGGAGTTCTTCTAAGCCTTCCTCTTCTAGTGATGACTCGGTAAACAAGATACCTATGGATGAATCATCACCCTCTGATAATCAAAATTCTTTGGATGAGTCTGAAGTTCCTGAAGAAGATTTTTCTCAACTTGAATATACACATGAAAAGGCTTTTGATCCTGAGAAGGTTCTCGCAGAAGACGATTGGGGATCTCTTGATTTTAATCCCACCTTTGTAGGTGAGTATAGGGTTCCTCCTAGAGAGCTTAAAGTTAAAAAGAAGGAAGAAACTAGAGATCAATCAGTCTTACCTGAACCTATGAGCAATAATTTTGTGGCTGCTTCTCAAACTTCTTCTCCTCACACCTCTAATTCTAAAGAATTTGTTTCTTTGTCTTATGAAAAATCACCTTTTCTTTCTGAAATGGCTAATCGTTATGGTCATGGTTTTCATATTTTGGCTAAGAGTGGCTATAGTGGAAATGGTTGTGGCGCAAATGAACAAGGAATTAAAGTTCCTTTAGAACATAACATGCATGAATATTCATTTGGACTTGGATATAATCTTTCTAAGCCCACCAAAGCATCTAAAAGACCATCTCTCAAGGTGAATGCTATATTTAATAGTGATGATGATCTCACTTCAACTAAATCATCTTCTACTTCTATCAACTCTCATTCCCCTCATAAGTAAATCTTGGTGATGAACAAATCTCTTTATGAATCCCCTCAAATTTCTAAATCCAGTTATGAATCTTTATCTCCTATTCATCATAAAGTCCTTTCCTCGAGGGATAAGGCTCTAATAAATTACACTCATCCCTCTTCTAAGATTTCTTGTGACTTTTCTTCTTCAATTTTTATCATTTTATACATGTTTTTGATCTCACTTATAGTTGAGCATTTAGAATGTCATATTCAAATACCTCATTTAGTCTATCATGTCTTTAAATAACATTAATGGCTATTATGTTGCTCATCATTATGTGACATTGGTAGCTCATTTACTGGGGGCTCATTGTCATTCATGATGGTACAATCTCAAGTGCAATCATATTTTTGAAGCAACATAATAGCCTAATTTTTTATGTTATCTCTTGTTCCTATGGGGACAAGAGTGATTTCATATATCTCTTCTTTTTATGGTTAAAATTTCCCTTTGGGGTAATAGTGTGGAAATATTAATCATCTTTTCTTTAGAATCCTCTTTTCCTAGATATGGGAGAAGATGTGTATTCTCTTTCTTATCCTACCCACTTCTTGTGAGGAGCATTTTACATACACTAATGTCTTGCTCGCATGAACTCATGTGAGTATGTAGTACATTTTGCTTATGTCTAAATCTCTCCCTAGAAGATTGTGTAAGTCCTTCTCATTGTCCTTATCCTTGGGAGGCAATGATCTTTCCTTATTTTTATCTAAGGATACACTTTTCCCTATTTCGTGGATGGTGTGAACTTTATTACTTGAGGTTATTCCTTGTATGCATTTGTTGCTGTTTGTTCAAGGATTCTCTCTTACAAGAGGTGTAAGTCCTTGACTACAACCTCTTTTGCACTTGGTAAAATACATCCATAATGAATTCACTCTCCCAATTGGGGTAAAAAGAGCGTCATCCTTCATTAAGAATCACTTTCACCTCGCAAAAGGAGGAAGTATTGCATTCTTATTCTCTTCTTTGTCTTATTCTAGAAGATGTTATATTTGTCTAAGACGATTCCCCTTGGGGATAGGTGTCTTTTGTACAAAGATTTCTTCTCCTCTAAGGATCTCCTTTACACATACTACAAGATGTCCCTTTTCAACTATCTTATCCTTGCTTAAAGAGTAAAAAACTCTCTTGCTTGGATCTATGACATTGTTGCATTTTTGGGGTATCTTCTTTTGTGATGAAGGTAGGTATCCTTGTTCTACTTTGCTTATGACATAAACATTACACTTTTTGAGCAATGGTTCATTCTCAGAACCAAAGCACAGACTCTTAGAGCGAGATGTCTCCATTTTTCTTTTATGCAAGGTGATTATTCTCGGAACCAGAGCACAGACTCTTAGAGCGAGATGTCACGCTTTTGTACTATATATATACAGGTTGTAGCATACTCGGGCATAGACTCCTATGAGGTGCTTCTAACCTCCCTTACACACACATGCCCGAGGTTGAGTGGAACTAGCGGCATAAGGCTAGACTTTCTCACTCTCCTCCCTTACATCGATCACCTAGACAGACTCTAGGGGCTAGTTTTCCATGTCCCTTTTTCCATGGATCACCTAGACAAGATCTAGAGGTGAGAAGTCCATGTTTTCTCTCTCACTATTCTTCTCATGGATCACCAATGTGTGTATTCATGCTTTTTTCCTTTCTTTTCTTCTCTTTGCATTTTGTTTCCATTTACATCCTTCATCTTGTGTTAGAGAACTCTCAAATCCTCACACTCTTTGTTGTGTTGGAATTAAGATTTAGTCCTCTTTCTTACCAAATGATTCTCCATTAATTTTTGATCTCATATCAAATCTTCTTGTGAGCATTTGTCATCAATATTCTTTAACAATTCGAAGTGGTAAACATGATACCCTGTTTCAACTCACTAAAATTAGCAAGCCGAAACAGGGGGGGGCATATAGCTACCCTCGAATTTTCATCACCTTCCTTAGTAAGCATTAGGTGATTTTGTGATCTAACATGTGTTTTGTAGGGTGCGGTTCCTAACTATGTACTGCAGATGCCGCTGGGGGCTTCGTCCGACAACTTATGGATATATCCTTTTTTAAATAATGTTTACTTTTTTGTACTTTAGCTTGCATATGCACGTAGTGTTCATATGACCGCTAAAGTGGGGGCTAAATGTAGTGTCATAAATTGTACGCACTTGCTAGGGTGGTACAATTTCACACCTAGTTTAGCACTCGCCTTGGCGCGTTTTGCATTTTGCATTGCATTTCCCCTTTAGCACTTAATTAATCAAATTAATTAAGTCTAAGGTCCTATTTCATCATCTTCCATATCATAAAGTTGGGCCCTTTTCATTAAAGTGTGCCCCTTTCATTTTATTCCTCCAATACATCATTTAATCAAAAACCCTAATTAGGTCCTATTTTGAACTTGGGGGCTTGATTTTGGGGGTCAAAACATCTCGAAATCAGCTATAACTTCGGGATTCTCTCTAAAATCATCATATCCGACGACCCTAAAAATTTGGTGAAAAGTTGTCGGGACCATGGCGCCCGGAGTGCACATGGTCCCGGACATTTTTCTCGAAATTTTAGGAGCGCAATCCAATCATAAAATAAAGCTTAACCCCAAGAAATTGGCGGGAGATTCAATCTCTAGGTCAGCCAAAAGTTGGAATTAAGACCTAGGGTTTCATATATAAGATCTCTCTTTCTTCATTGGAAAGGATCCGATTTTTGGTTTCAAGGGCCTTCTATGCAGTGAAAGAGCAGATCTTTGAAGACTTCAACAACATTCAACATCCATCCATCAAGCATCTATCAATTTCATTCATCCATTTAGGGCTTTTAAGGCATTGAAGAACAATAAGGGATCACCGACTGAAGATTGGCTTGTACCCCTCCCTTGGGGTTGGGTATGATTTCATGTTGTTTTCATGTCTTTGCATAAGCTTCATCATATCATTTGTATTCATGCTTTAGATCACTTTGCATCTTGATTTGGAGCATTTACATTATCATTTACAAGCAAAGTGGCAGTTTCAGGTGCAGTTTCAAGTGCAGAATCAAGACAGTGGCACCCGCGCCCCCATCCCGAACAGTTTCACTCAGATTTTGGCTCCAGGTACGCATCTGCATTCTTGTCTTGTCCTTGTGTTTGCAGCTTTCCATTGTTTAAGTTCAATTCTGCAATCTTGTTATTAGTTCATACTTGCATTTTGGGGTTAGGAATTGAACTCGCATAATCTTACCTTTCAATTACAACAAAGGAATAGAAACCCTAATAGGTAGCCCGTGGCTCTCTCTTTCACCAAAAAGAAGTAGCCAATTATGTGATACCTCTAGGCTCTTTCGTATTCCGCAATGTGTGTCAAAAGGTAGGATTAGGACATGTCAGCCTAGTCTCGCTTTTTCCCCTACACACTAATGATATATGCAAAATACAGTACGATTGTGATATCTATATGTATGTATGAAACACTAATATGTGGTAATGTAGGTGCAATCTACATGAAATGCAAATAGTTTTGGCATGTCATTTTACTCAGTCATGTGATAGCAGGCTACATGAAATCTGGAAGGATGATGGAGGTCAATCACGAAAGGGGGATGGAAGATAGAAGATATGGAAGTGAAAAATATTCTTCTGCTTTATCATCATTGATCTTTATTATGGCAAATAGGTTATGACAATCGAGGTATAGGTTCGACCCTGAAAGTCATTGTACCCATTTGCATGGAGATCAAATAGTCACAAACAAGGAATGCCCCAGTTCATACTAGACTCATAGTGTCCTCATATCCTTGGAAAAGTCATACATTACTAAGATACAATCCATAGACAACAAAACAATAGGTGAACATATCCCATCCTCACCTTTCTAGTCAAAGACATCCTAGAGATAGAACCTCTAGTCAGAGACATCCCAAAAAAGCTAAAAAACATGTGACCAAAAGATAAAGTCAAAAGAAAACAAGACTCGACACCAACATCCACTGCAGTCCTCAAGTTTAGTGTCTCTTGTCACTTGTATAAGTCTATTTTATTTTGGTCACAATGTTTACTTTCATAAAAAGGATAGATAGTACTGAACCATAATGTTGTCTCTTGAAAGATTTGATTTGTTGAAGCCCATTGCTGCTATTTACATCTCATTTGAAACTGATCAAAATGGAGAAGACAAAACTTTATTACAGATCCATGATGTAAGTGTTTATTTATTGTGGATTGGGCACAGATAGACTAAAGAAAACTGGAAGAAACTCTACTCCTCGGAATGTGTGATGCTCTTAGTTCCACACCCATCACTAGACTTAGGATTTGCCCTAGCCACAAATAGTAGCTGATTTATTATGGATGAATAGAGGTGAAAATGAATTATTATTATGAATGGCTAACCAATATAAGGTAGATCAATAACAAGCCATGATGGGAATGGGTAAGTTTATTATGGATGCATAGGGGTGAAAGGAATGGATTATTATGAATGGCTAACCAATCTTAGGTAGATCAATAACAAGTCATGATGGGAATGGGTAAGTTTATTATGGATGGATACGTTGTGAGTGTATGCAAAGTGAAGGGATGCGATTGAATCCTAAAGGAGGGAGGAGCAATGTCTCTACACATGGTGTCAGTAACCCAGTTTTCACCATGGTACTTGCCCAGGGCGCCACTAAAGTGGTTTTCACCGTTGGACAAATTTATTTCTTTATTTTGTTTGGATTTTTTTGTGTCACAAGGCACCTATTTGCTAGGTTTTCACCAAGTAACGATTTTTGATTTTTTATGATTTTTTTGTATTTTTGATCATTTTTTAATTTTTTTGTATTTTTGATATTTTTTAATTTTTTTTTTGTATTGTTGATATTTTTTTTATTTCTTTTGTATTTTTGATGCTTTTGGTTTTTTTTGTATCTTTGAATTGGGATACTCTGAAGAGTTATGTGTAAAACCTGTGAAGATGCATGTTGTTGATCGAATCTTCCAAAGGTTGTCCATTTGGGGTCAAAAGTTGATATGCACCTAATCCGTAGACTATTGTGATGACATAATGACCAATCCAATTGGATTCAAATTTTCCTTTTTTCTCTCGATCCTGTTGATTTCTTAGATTCTACTTGACAACTAAGTCACCTACCTCAAATGTGTGATGCTTTATCTTATGATTGTAACTACATTGTTCCTTAAATGAATGATGTGTAGCTTGAGTGACTGTCTTCTTTTGTAAAGTAACTGAGAGAATTACTAGCATGTGGACTACACACGCCCATATGTGTGTCACCTAAAGAATTTTGGGCATCCCTGCCAACAAATTCCTTCAAGGAAGTTCCATTAAAGGTCTATTGACATGATGTATTGCCAAAAGGGAATGGATGTGTGGAGCAAGTGGATGAGTTATGAAGGCTTATGATTGTGAAAAGAAGTGAAAGTAGGATGGCATGATGGAGACTTAGGATCAACAAGTATTCTTTTTGACTTGAAATTGTAGAAATTTTGGCCCCATTTATTTTGATATTAGGGGAGATCATCTCTTGCTCTTTTTCTTTCATAGGATTTTTATCCTTGACCTTGATTTTTGTAGAGTCCAATAGCTTTTGATTTTGATTTGGACTAGACGACTTTCCTTTATTTTTGAATTTTAGATTTTCCTTTTCATAACTTCATTTTTGATCCCCAATGAGTATGGGCTTTTGTGATTGTTGTTGATCCAACACTGGGAGATAAGTGGAAATGGAATGAATGGATGAAATGGTAAAGCTATGTGAGTTATCAAGAGGGATGACGATACACTCAATAGATTCCTCGTTGGAACCACTCTTAGGACTATTGATATCAAGAGCTTCTTGCACCACTAGAGGAGATTTGCATTCAGACTTAGTAGTCACAATGCTAGGTGGCTCACACACAATTCCTTGGCATTGCAAATTGTTTGTAGGTTTTTCATGTCGACCAAATACCTTAGGAAACAATGGGAGTTGATCAACATGAAAGATATACTCACCACATCCCATATCTTTAATCTTGAACTTTTCTTTGAGCTCTATTTGTTTGGATGTTGAAGCTATCAAGGATTCTGGATCCACATATGTTGATCAAGGAATAGCCTCTCGATTGACTAGTATTGTTATTTCTGATCTATGTCGCAAATTTTGCAGGTTGTTGCAATATATGAACAGATTCAGTGTAATGTCCCTACCCTAGTCGGACTTGTAAAACCCGTTTGACCTTGACTGACTTCCTATGTGGCATTCTTGAATGTTAGGTTAACCGTGGTGCAATGTGTAGTTTAGATAATATAAATAATCGTGCATACCTATTATTGTGCTCTTGCATCGATTCTTGTGTAAATGTAATTGTTTCCTAACTCTTGTGATAAATCTTGAGCTAAAGCCCTCATTGAATATGTATATGTATATGTATGCTTGCATGAATTCATGGGTGTAGGAGATTGCAGGTACAACACTGCCTAGGGCGAGGTTCATCTTCCTTGGGATTTGCAGGGTTGTGTATACCTCCTCCATCCTCAGAATTCAGATTTGGGGGTCATAAAACTCTCGTCTTGCCGTAGCCATTGTCAAGTAAGCGTTGTGTGTGGTTCATGGGGCTTTCTTTTCATTGGGTTGCGTGTCGTGTGATTTGGTGGACTTCCTCAATTTGCATGCCATGTGCGGGCTAAGTGGAGTTTGTTATCCCAAATATTCATTTCAATTTAATGTGTGGATGTGCGCATTTGTAATTTAGAAATTTAAAATAGGTAGTTTTCTTTTATACGATTAATCGTTAATTTAAAGAGATTGCTTTAATTATTATTGTAGCAAGCTTAAGGTATTTAACTTGGATTAATGTGCTCATTTACGCATTTGTGGTTGAGAAAATTAGAATAAATAGATCTCCTTCATGAGATTAGTCATTTATTTAAAAAGGTCACTTTATTATGTTATAGCGAGTTAGTTTAATAGTTAATTTTAATAATAACAAAATTCAATTAGTTATGCGTTTTTAGAAAGGAAAGACTTAAAGTCATTTGGGAAATAGAAATAAATTTATCATTTTTGCATTTTGGAATAGAAAGGGTAGATTTTATTATTTAAAAGGAAATTATTCTTTTTACTTGCAAAATTGATATAGTATAAAGGATTGATTTTTGAAATTTAAATTAATTTAAATACCTCACCCTTGTTAACAGTTCAAAATATAAATGTAGGCCTAA
Organism: Cryptomeria japonica; assembly: GCF_030272615.1. Classification (NCBI taxonomy): domain Eukaryota; kingdom Viridiplantae; phylum Streptophyta; class Pinopsida; order Cupressales; family Cupressaceae; genus Cryptomeria; species Cryptomeria japonica. The sequence continues at coordinate 465,010,737 of NC_081406.1, read as the reverse complement.
ATTGATATTGAGAGATTAAAATTAGAATTAAATAAGAAATGGAAGCTTTTTAATTTTAATAAGAAAACCGAATAAGAAGTATTGAATAATGGAAAGGAATGATTTCCATTTTTCATTTTCTTTTATTTTAAAAAAATAAATGCCTAAATTCGAAATTGAAAATTAGGGCAAAAAAGGAGGTTTCTCATTTAACCTAGTTTTTGAATATTTTTGGGGGGGTTCTTTCTTGAGAGTTTTTTGGGAAAAAAAATGGAGATGGGGGGAAATTTTGGAAAAATGAGAGATTTGCTTTGAGTTGCAGGTGGAGCTCTTCATCAAAACTCTTCCCGGAATGCATTTGGAGGTAGGATTCCAATCTACCCTTTTATTTATTGTTGAATTAAAAAAAATGATTTTTGTGATGGAATGTTCTCCATGAAATGCTGGAAAAAGAAATGATAATGCCCATGAATGTCTTTAAGATTTAGCTTCAGTTTTTTGAATAGCTTGGTTGTTCTTGGATTCAAAGTTTGTCATGGTTTCTTGGACATTTTGAAAGGAGAAAATCTTCCCCATTTTTGGTTTAAACATTCTGGAAAAATAAAAATAAAAGGACAAAAAATGGTTGTCCCTGTCATAAATGGATTAATGGAGGATTTATGTGAGTTTAGTTATTTCATTTTGTGATTTTAAAGAAAATAAATAAATAAAATTTTTTGCTTGGGTCAAAACTAGGCTGTATAAGAAATTTTTATACAAAAAAAAATTTATGTATTTTGGGGGTTAGGGTTTGGCGGGCGGAGGAACCGAAGCTCGGCTCGCGCCGCCACCCCCTCCCCCATTTCTCTCGTACCTCATGGCTCCGCAGGGAATCCCCTACGTCCACAGTAGCCGCAGGGAACCTTGTGTTCACTGTGGCCGCAGGGTAAAACCTGCGACCATAGTGGCCGCAGGGAAACCCTGCGTGCACTGTGGCCGCAGGGGGAAACCCTGTGCCACAGCAGGGCTGTGCGGGAGCTGCGGGACTTTCGCCTCTTCCATGTTGGAAGGTGGGTCCCGCAATGCCCCTTCCAATTTACTTTATTTTAATTTTTAGTTTTTTTGAGTTTTTTTTTTTTTATTAGTTTAAAAAAAAAATAAAACATAATAATACAATAAAATAAAATCAAATAAAAAATATGGTTTTTATGACAGTGTTCCTTTTTAAATATGTTTTCTTTTGTTAATAGTTAAATTATTTTATTAATGCACTTATTTAATGTGAAAGTCATTATATGTGTTGATAAATAATTAATTTGGAATTCGAACGTTAGTAAACAATATTTTTTTTAATATATATAGTTTTTAAGGAAATTTGCATAAATATATTGAATAGTAAATTAATAACTGGTGATCATTAATTTAATACTGTATTCTGATAACACATAGTGATTTTATCTGAGCATTCTGAGAACTTAGAAATAGGAATCGAAATGTTAAAGTATTTTAAGTTCATCTTGGGAATTTTGAAAAAAAAAAACTCAACTGATATGCTAACAAGATCATTAGAAACTTAATAATGTGTTGATTTGAAGTTCGAAAGAAGATGATACCTTCTTTTAGTAAAACAAATAGTTTAGTTATTTCTTCCTCGATGATGTGAAATAGATAATGGAAAATATGGCAAGTTTATTTTATGTTTTATCGCTTGTGTTAAGTACTGGCAAGGCTTTGCTAGGTATGTTTTGGACTCTGTCATCTGTTTACTTGAGTTGGTCATGGCCGGTTACATCCCTAGATAGAGTAGCATCCATCATTTGAAACTGTAATTGCTTGGAGTGTTCAGTTGGATCCGCTTTAGAAGGGATCATTATGTAAATTCCGGCCGAAGTGTCTATTGTATATTGGTTGTGTTCGTCTAAGAGGCAAAAATGTAAAAGACTTATAAATTATGTATTCCTAACGATATAATACCAAAGGGGTCTTGCAATTGAGCAGACCCGGAGATGTAGCCCTTTAGGGGTGAACTCCGAGATCATATCTGTGTTATGCGATGTTTTAGCTTCCTTTGTTTCATGCTTTAAGTTATCATGTATGGTTGTTATCTTGTAAAGTGTACGATGGGAAATTAATGAATTTAAATCTAAGTGCATAAAATTATCCATCTTGACAAATGTAGTAATCAGGTTCATAAAAGATTGTAATTAGGATTAAGGGAAAAGTATTTGGATAATGTTAATTAAAAGTAGTAATAGTGGGAAGAATCTTGCTAGGTTACATCATTGGAATTAACTTGTTATTAAGCATGTAAATTGAATGAATGTGAATGGAAAACAAAGTTAGAATTAATGTTATAATTCCTAGATTGAAATCTAAAGGGTGAATGCCATATAGGTATTTACCTTTTTATCTTGATAAATGAGTAACGCCATGTTAATTATGTTACACTATATTGGATGAATTTGTTTAGTTATTTTACGTTTTAATCTTTACAAATAACCCCTATCAAATTTAACTAGAAAAATGGGTGAATTCAACTATTTATCCATAATTATAACCCTATTAAAAGAATCCCTTATGATTGCTAAAATTGAACTAAAATGGGTAGTATTTGTATAGTTGTTTATATCTTAATCTTAGTGAATGTATCTTTTCATATTAACTTCATTTAACTAAAAGGAGTGACATGCAACAAAATAGTTATATTCTAATCCTAATGGAAGAACGTCACTATGAACATGTATTTTGATCCTATAATGTTGAATCTCATCTTGCTAACTATATTTTAATTTAAAGGATTAACTCATGTGTTCCTAATACATTTTCACCTTAATGAATTTAGTCCATCTATTAGCATTATTAAAACTTCGATGAATGAACTCTATGGCCACTTGCACTCTATCCTCCTTAAAATAACTATGACTCATTAGTTGGTTTTGCTTGAATTCAAATGATGGAACCTCACTCTATTAATGGAAGTTTAATCCTTAATGAACGAATCACATCTTATTAACCATACTTTTAATTATAAAGGATGATAACAATAGTGGGAGGTTACCTTAAACCCAAATGAATGAACTTCATGATATTAGTCGCATTGAACCTCTTGGGAGGCCTCTTAATGAAATTATGAATTAAAGTGCATTGAGTAAATAACCTCACAATGGCCTCCTAACCACCCAAAATAAATGAACGCTTCCTAAAATTCTAAGATGTCAATTTATCGAACATATATATATATCCATGTCTTAAGCATTATCTCGTAATTAAGATATCTAGCTTATTGGATCAATTGTCGCAAGTTGAGTTAGGTGTAAGGTTATGTAATCATGTTGGGAAACTCCTTAGGATCGTTTAGCCTTCTGCTGTGCTATCTAAGTCTTTGTTAACTCTAGTTATCTTGAGGTTGTAACTTATCAGTAATACTCTTAGCTATTATTATAAAAAAAAAATATTTACACTCTATTTGAGTGTTTTTAACTTAAACCCTTAGGGGTTTCCTAGCGGGGCATTACATTTAGGCCGCCTTTGATGGTCACTTCAACTCCATTGTATGGGAATTTGATACATTAATAATATGCTGAGGGAACAAATCTCATATTGTGAATCCATGGGTGTCCCAAGATTGTATTGTATGTGAGATCTAGATCAAGGACTTGACAAACCACATCCTTAGTTACTGGCCCAACTCTGAGAGATAAAGGCTTCAATATGTAGAGGTGCATTATGAGGCTAGGTTACGGATGCCTCATCGGATTTTGTAAATGTGAGGGTATGTGGAATGAAAAGGTATCCCACCTGTTGAATACTATTTTTTAAAAAAGAAAAAATATAATAAAAATAAAAAATAATACTATATGTTTCCATAAGCATGAAGACTAATGGATATTTCGGCCAGTAAGCTGTGTCGAGCACTGCAGGAGAGGTTTCATCGAAAGAGCGTTTTCATCGACACAGGGCATATAAAGCGCTAAGCAAAGGTGTTTCGGTAAGAAGTTACCTTCGATGAACGCAAGAAACCGCTCATCGATACCCCATGTTTCATCGAAAAGGATAAAAGCAAAAAGACAAAAGGTGATTTCGAAGAAATATCGTTACCGAGGAAACTCAAGAGGCATTCATCGAAAAGCAAGTCTCATCGATGAACGTGGTGTCGAACAAAAGAAAGGCTGTTTCATCGATAAAAAGGGATATCGATGAAAAGGGGGATATCGATGAACACTCATAAGCCTTCATCGAAGAAAGAAACTCATCGAAAGTATGGCATCGATGAAACTCACGAGCAATTTGTCGAAAAGGGAGACCATCGATGAAAAAGTAATTTCGATGAGTCTTGAAAGCGGCCTCTCGACATAAGTTTTTCACCGAAACAGTATTATCGAAGAAAATGAGCTTTCGATGGAAGATTCAAACACTCGGCCGAAGGCAAGGGTTTCATCGATAATTTGAAACGCGCGCACTTTGAGCGGACTGTACTTCCCGCGAAGGAATTAAAAGCCCAGTTGAAAAGTGTCACATCTGCAATTAAATTTAAAACACTTGAGTAGCCGTTACAGATCCAGAACATTAACTGTACGCAAGTTGCCCATTCAATTACAGTTAAGCTGAGTGAATTTTCGTAAGAATCAAATCGATGCCAAGAGATTGAAGGCTGTGAAGAACTTGCAGAGATTTGCAAACGATAACCAGAAGAGTTGAGCATTTTACCAAGTAAGTATTGTCTCTCTTATTTGCTGTAACTATGGAACCTTCGTCTTCTTCTTCTAAAAAGAGTAGGAAAGGAAAAGAGTTAAACCCTGAAGAGAAGCCCAAGAGACAGAAGAAAGAAGGGAGAGCTTTGACTCAGGACTTATTAGACCAGTGTCCATCGTCTAGTGTAAGGTCTAAGAAGATTAAAAGTGAAGAAGAAGGGTTGGAGGACAAATTTGAAAATCTAGGAGACATTTGGACTGAGATAAGAGGGCATGAGTTATTTTTGTTTGGTTACAAAAGAAGGGATGCACCCGAACCCATTAGTAATCTGTGGAAGAGGAACTTAGGCAAGTTAGCAGTTCCGAATGTATTTGTAGACGTAGAATTAATGAAAGCTCTGGTAAATTGCTACAACCCGAGAACTAAAACCATATGTGATTACAGAGGGAATACATTAGTAGTAATCAACAAGCAGACTATTGATATGGTCTTTGATCTAGACTGGGAAGTCGAGGAAAGCATTGATATGAAGAAACTCTCACAGGAATTCTTTAGTCTGGAAAATATCTACAGGACTTGGAGGCTACCTGTTCATAGGCCAAAAGTGGGTGGGTCATTTGTTCAGTTTGGCAAAAGTGACAAAGTGCCATTTGATGTCAACCACTTCCATCCATATTTCAAATATACATATTACACTGCAGCCCAAGTACTAGGCATAGAGGCTCATCCACTCATGGATGTTGGGATTATGGTTCTGTGTGCTGATATTCAATCAAAAGACCCTAGGTCATTTGATTTTGCTACTTATGTTGCGGATACCTTGAATCATGGGCTGGAAAAAATGAAAGGAGACCTTGTGAATGTTCACTTTTCATTATACTCCATGTTAATGCATATTCTTCTTTATTGTGGACAAGAAATTAACTTCTGGCCAGATGAGTTCAGCATCAGGTCTTATGATAAGAATGGTCTAAAGAAGCCGGTTCAGCTGTGGGTATCAGCATGGGACCAGAGGTTTATAAACAACCAATATTGGCATTTTCAAGAATACTTTGTGAAACCTCTCAGTGCAGCTTTTGGACAACGCAGGGATTATACTTTGTCCCCTGAAATTAAGAAGTTCCTCAGGCCAAAGGATTTCTCTCCAGAATCACAGATTGAACACAATTGGGGTGATTGGTATTGCCATGATAATCACACGGAGATAAGGGTATTTGGATATGAAGGGCAACCACACATGCTTCCAATTACGGTGCCAGACAGAGTGGCTAGCTTGGAGATTATAAGGCAATTGTCTATTGCCAGTGCTAAACATTTAACTGACTTTGGTAAACAATCTATTGTTCCAGGTCTATTAGTTTTCTCTGATTTCATTGTCAAAAGTTCAAAGAGTTATCATTTATTACAGAATAAATTAAATTACTATGGCATGACTCTGGGTGAGCCTAGGGAGAATTTTGATCCCGAAGGATATATAAAAACTGCCAGAGCCTCACAGAAACTCAAAGCTGGGATACATATGGCCAAAATGCCAGACGACTTAATTAAGAACCTTGAGCGAGAGGAGGCCAAAGTTTTGAAAGGAAAGAGTGAATTAGTCTGGGAGGCCTACAAATGGAAAAGGGCAAGGGGAATGATAGACGGAGACCTAATTGGAAATATCCAAGATCCTCTGGAGGTGGCTAAAAGGCTACTTCAACATGAAGCTGAAATTATGCACAGAGTTCCTTCACAATTCCTTCGCTTCATTAATACTGAAAGAGACAGTCAGCCCCTAGCTCACATGTCACCAAAATCAACCGCCAGTAGTATCCCACCTGATTCTCCTCGAGAGGATTATCCTCCTGGTTTCGAAACAGAAATGAACATGGACACAGGAGAAATCAACATCAAAGATGTTGTTGACATAAGAATGACTGAGCATGAGGACTTCATTGCTGACGATGGATACACCTCCTCTAGGGAATTCCTCTCATTTCTATATCAATACAAAGGGGCTCATGTCAAACGAAGCATGGCTGGAAAACCAGAGGAAGAACAGATGGAGAGATTACAGGATGAAATTGATGTCCTCATGAAAGATATGACTCCTGAAAAAGGGAGGAAGTTATTAAAAGAGGCCGGTGTGATCATCTTCTCTGGTTGGGATATCAACTCAGCACTCTTATTTGATGGTTTTTTGAAAAAACAAGATTTGAATCAGCAGGTATTGCCCCAGGAGGTAGATAAACTGTTCCTAGGCTCTGGATATGATCCAGACAAAAAGGCTCTCCTACAGTGGGCACTATATCCAAAGGGGAAGAGGCCAATCATTGTGGATATAGAAGAAACCTTTGGGCACCTCATGGTTCATCAGGTTGGAAAGACCGATCCCAGGGTCACTGCGAAGCTCAACCTGGATGTTGCAAGATTAAACTTGGACCAGACAGAGTTTCTGGTCAGAGAAAACATTACATACAAGGGATTGTATGAAAAATCCAAGGAGGAAAACCAGAAGCTGCAGGCAAAGGTATTGCAATTAGAAACGGGGACTCCTATCAGCGAATACACCTCATACCCTGCAGGACGCAGCTTGGATGACGTCTCTGATGCCCTGTACTGGAAATATCAGGCAGAGAAGGCCAATAAACGTGCAGACAATATCCAGCAAAAAATGGACAAATTGGTCAATGACATCATAGGACATCGGTTTAACACCATGCTCTTACAGGTCGAACCATATTGGATAGTTTACAATGGAACCATGAAGGCGCTAACAGAGCATGAGCGGTTAAGAGCACGATTGCAGGGGGTGTTAAGCAATGGCGATTCCATGATGCCAGAAGAAAAGGCTGAGGGTAACGCGTATATGGATAGTCATGTCAAATTCGAAGATATGCTGAGAAGAGATCTAAAAGAATTAGATGATGAAAGACCCGTTGGAATGCCTTCTGTCTACAAGGAAGGAGAGGTAATAACCTTGGAGGATTTGCGAAAGGAGCTTGTCAGCGTCAAGGATTGGGCCTTGTCAGAAATTGATCGGAGTAAGGATATGGCCCCTACCGTCAACCAGATGATATTCAAGTACCTGACGCTAGGGGATGAATTAAAAAAGCAAACACTTCGAATCAAAACATTCAAAGATGATGATTACATTCATCATTTGGGACTTTTGAATCTCTTTTTGCTTAAGTTTAGAAACACTCGAGTTGACGACTAATATTTTGAAAAGTCGTGTCTCTTCATGAAAAGCTTGCGTCTTCATATATATATGAGAATGTTTTTTGTAATATAGGGGAGACATTATTAGATTAGGATTATGAGCGAAAGAACAACAGCCTGTAAGTCTTCGTGTATGAACTTCAATGGAATACAAATCTTGATCAATTGTTTCCCTGCATATGCGTTGTGGATTATTTCATTTTCTTTTGGCAATCGTCTGTGATATTATCTGATAAAGATAGGGTTATTCATATTCTTAAGATCAAATCTATGCTTTATGTTATAATGTTGTAACAAAAGTTTTGCTTGCGGATTGTAATTGTTCCCTGCAAAGCTTAATTGACTGGTCCCTTAAGGGTAGGGTTAAATTCACTCAATCAGCACATAATGTAAGCATTCATTTGGTTTTGAAAGAAATAATAACTGACAGGTTCATAAGGGATGAGTTAAAAAACTGTCTCACAGATTCGCACTATAAGCCCTGAAGAAAATTGTAATGACTCTGTAACCCATGCAATAAAGAAGGCACTGGCTTAAATCTCAAGTCATACTCATCGTTTATTTTCACAATTAGTTATTTTGATAGCTACAAGAGTAATTAAGAAACACAAAGCGAAATAACAACCTTGAACTCGTCTGCAATATCTCCATTCAAGGAATTCATGCCATTTCAAGATCAGGAGATATCAGAATAGGATAACATATCTGCTATAAAAAGCACTGTTTATTGGAGACATTCAGTGAATAGGTATACCCGCCTAGGTCCTGCAGAGCCTAAAGAGAGAGAGTTAGTAACTAATAGGTTCACTCTATAAGTTGGCCAAGTCAATTGGAGGGTTTGATCATAGGAGTTGGCATTGCCTTAGAACCCATCCAATCTGTTGATTTGAGACCCAACAGATTGGCGACTCTGCTGGGGAAATTGTAAGAACTCTGCTGTGGGAAAGAGCTCAGAAGAAATAAAAACAATTCATGTCCTCTAGACAAGAGGTGGCGACTCTAAAATAAGAATTTCAATGCACGGGACAAGATCGGTTGCGAAAGGACAATCTTTATCCCAATTAGATTTCCCTCAACGAAGGAACAAAAATAAAGAACCCATGAATGATTCCATGAGAGAAAGATACAACCAGTATAAACATGAAAGTAGCCAACACTCGCCCTCGAAGGAACAAGATAGAACAGCAACTTCAAGCCCGATGAACGAAGATTTGGTTGCGGCATATAAAGCTCAAAAGGGGCGATGCCAAATTCCCCCTGGTTTTGAAAATCATGAAGCACAGTCCAGACAACATACACCACCTCCATCAAGATCAGGTATGGCAGATCCTGCAGATAGATTTACAGATTTAACCAGACAAATGATGGAGGCAGCTGCTGAAATGAGAGATTCAGGAAGGACTCAGGAATGTTTGGAACTGTGTGCCAAGTTGGGCATAAATGTTGGTGAGGATGACTTTAATAAAGATGTAAACAACTACAAGAAAACATATGCTCAGGGAGTGGGTAGAACAAAGAGCAATGATTTCAAAGCTTATGAGAACCCTCTGTTTGGTAACAAAAGGGATGATCATGTGCAATCAAGTGCACCACCAGTCCAGCAAAACTCACATGCAAGCTTTATCCCTCACAATCAGTATCCACCTCCTGGTCAATTTTATAACCAACATCCACCCCCTAATCAGTTTCAGTATCAACACCAGAATCAATACCCTCCTCCTTATCAAAACCAAATGCCCTTGTATGGTAATATGAACCAGAACTTCGTGAATCCTCATGGAGGGCATGGACTAATAAATATGGAACAAATGAGGCAGTTTGATTTTTCAGGAATGATGGTGTATCCATATCCCATCCCAAATGAGATCAGGACAGCAATACCAAGGTTCACAGGAAGTAATGCAGTTTCAGGTGAGGCTCATTGCAAAGCATTTGATGCAGTAATTGAGGATTTTGGTTTGCCATATGAGGATGTCAAAATCAGGTTGTTTATGCAGTCATTAATAGAAGATGCGAGAGACTGGTTTAGAACGTTGCCTGATGCGTCCATTAGAAATCTTGCAGAATTCAAAGAAATGTTCCTGGAACAATATGGAGACCATAATAGTCCTGAGTTTGCTTTACATGAAATCATCAGCATTAAGAAAGAGCAAAATGAATCAGTAATTGACTTTAACAAAAGATTCAATAGGGTTTTGAACAAAATCCCTAATAGGATGAAACCAGTACCTGAAGTGAGCATTCTGTACTATATCAATGCTTATGACAGCAAAACAAACTATGAGTTGAGAACCAGAAACCCAAGAGATCTCCGAGATGTTATGAAAGATGCCATTGTTATAGAGAACAATAGAAAGGCTGCTGGTAAGATTGGAAAAAGAGAGGATGCAAGATTGTACAATCCTAAAGCACCTAAGGCTAATAGGGATGAAGATAAGCTTGACAAAGTTTTAAATGCCCTAAAAGATCTATCTGTAAGAGTAAACAAAACAGAGAAGCAGCAATACTACCGTCCTGAGAGACCTAGACTACATGACATGCCTTATAACACTACATGGAAGGATGGAAAACCGGTAGAAAGGAACCACAGAGACAATCAACAAATACCAGATCCTTTAAAAAGAGCAGTAAATTACACTCAAGACGATGACATGTGGTGCTATGCTTGCAATATGCCACACGCTTCCTCTTTGTGTGCAGTAGCAAAAGGGTTGCAAGAGGAGGAAGATGGCTATGAAGATCATGTGGATGATTCAACTATTAATATGATGACATTTAGTCAGGAAGGAAGGTCGGACTCTATAAATATTGATCATTGCTCTGTTTTACCTGTGACCACCAGCAAAAATGAAAGTGTCAAACTCAGAGTCCCTACTGAAGAAGAGAAGAGAAAAATTACAGCCTATGCTGTTGCACAAGCAAAAAGGACTTATGACTTAAGAAACAGGATGGTGAATCCAGAACAAGGTAAACCTGCTAGTCTTTTCATGAAAGAAAACAATGAAGCACTTAAGCGAATAAATAAGGCAACTAAGACTAGGCAAGATGATAATCAGGGTCCTGATGTTCAAAGGAAAGAAACGGTAAAAACTCTTTCATCACAGCAATCTACCTCGTTTGATATCTCAGCTGCACTAACACAATTGAAAGTTTCTGTCCCATTAATGGAAATCATGAGGTTTCCTGAATATAGGGAAAAAACTTTGGAAATGATTTCAGGTGTCCAAGAAGGGAAGGTTAATGAACAGAAACGAGAAGTCCCGACAGGTGGCAGTAATGAACAAATGGCTCCAGTTATATACTTAGGGTCCACTATAACAAAAAATCCAACACAAGTAGACCCATTTTACCTCACTTTGGTGATAAACAACAGAAGGGTAAGAAATTGTATGATTGATTCAGGAGCAGCCATAAACGTCATGCCTGTTGGGGTGATGAAAGAATTAGGACTGGAAGTTGATACTACCTTTGGGAAATGCTATGCCATGGACAATAGATCAGTCCCAGTGGTTGGTATCATGAAGAATGTAGAGTTCAGATTAGCAGCCTGTCCAGAAGCATCGTATAAAACAGATATCACGGTGGTAGATGTTCCACCAAACTATGGAATGTTGTTGTCTAGACAATGGTCGAATATGATTGGTGGATATGTGCAGCTGGATTTATCTTATGCTACAATTCCAATAAATGGACAGGAAATAAAAATTGACAGGGAGCCTCGGTCCACATATATCATAGAAGACATGGAAGGAACAGTGAACCAAGTGTGTTTTTTACAAACTGACATGGACAACTTCCAGGTACAGTTGACAAAACCTAAATTTAAAGAGTGGATCCCCATTGAGTCATGTCTAACTGAAAATGATGGTCAAATATGGAAGATGTTCTTTGATGGGTCTTGTAGTAAAGAAGGGAGTGGGGCTGGAATCCTTTTTATTTCACCTACAGGAGAAACATACAAGTATTCTTTCAAGTTGTTATTTGAATGTACAAACAACATTGCTGAATATGAAGCCCTACTCACTGGTCTTAACATAGCAGTCAAACATGGAATCAAGTTGATAAGTGTCTTTGGAGATTCAGAACTAATAGTCTCACAAGTAAAGGAGAGATATGCCTCGAAGCATTTAAGACTGAAACAATACAGAAATGCTGTATGGGATACCATGGAGCTTTTTGATGCTTTTCAGATAACCTGGATAGATAGATCAAAGAACATCATGGCAGATTTTCTAGCAAATATTGCACTAAAAGGTAATGATATAACACTAACTGGGATATCTGAAGTGGAGATGAAAGTGAGACCATCTATTCCTGACAACTTGTATAATTGGCAAGTGTTTCAAGATGATGCAGATCTGTTGAACTTCTTGCAGTGTGCTGATCATTATCAGGCTCAAGCTATAAATTTTAATGACTTTGTGGAACAAACTGAAGGTAAGGAGACCTTATTTGGACATGAAATTATACAACTGAAGACAAATAAATTACCAAGAGGCCTGGTAGCATTAGAGAGAACTTTTAATGCTCAAGATGTAATTGAAACCAAAGGGTCAGCTGTTAAAGAAAGTGATGTTGAACAAATCAATCTAGGAAATGAAGAAGCCCCCAAGAATGTTTTTATTGGAAAAAAATTGACTCCTACTATGAGGCAACAACTGATAATCTTGTTAAAAAGATATAAACATGTGTTTGCATGGTCTTATGAGGATCTCAAAGCTTACAGGGAAGATCTCTTTCAACATGAGATACCACTTAAGCCAGAAGCTAAGCCATTTAGGCAAAAACAGAGACCAATTAATCCTACATTGCTACCAAAAATGAGAGAAGAAATTATAAAGATGAAAGATGCAGGAATAATAGAACCATGCAGATATTCCACTTGGGTTTCTAACTTGGTACCAGTCAGGAAGAAAAATGGGGATATTAGATTATGTGTAGATTTTAGGAATTTAAACATATCGTCTTTAAAGGATAACTATCCATTGCCAAACATGGATAATATGCTGCAGAAGGTAACAGGGTGTGAGTTGCTGTCCATGATGGATGGATTTTCGGGTTACAATCAGGTGAAAGTTAGAGAAACTGAAAAATATAAAACAGCCTTCACAACTCCATGGGGCACTTATGTCTATGCACGAATGCCATTTGGATTGACCAATGCTGGAGCTACTTTTCAAAGGGCAATGGATGTGGCTTTTTCAGAATTGATTGACATAATCATGGTAGTATACCAAGATGATCTGACTGCGTACTCAAAGAAAGCTGATGATCACTGTGAACACCTTGAGAAGATATTTAAAAGAGCCTTAGAATATGGAATTTCCTTGAATCCCAAGAAATGTCACTTTGGTGTTGAAGAGGGAAAACTACTTGGACACATAGTATCCAAGGAGGGGGTGAGAATTGACCCTGAAAGGGTAGCAGCTATTAACGAGGTTCCCATCCCCCGAACTATCAAAGCAATCCAGTCATTTTTGGGACAAATTAATTTTGTGAGAAGGTTCATTTTGAATTTCGCAGACATAGTGAAACCTATAGTAAGGATGTTGAAGAAAGAGGCAAAAATTGACTGGACTGAAGATGCAATTGATTCCTTTGTGGCTATTAAAAGAGCAATTTCTGAGGCACCAGTACTAATTTCCCCAGATTTTGGCAAACCATTTATGATATTTTCATTTGCCTCTTGTCATACTATAGCAGCAGTGTTGTTACAGAAAAATTCAGAGGGATATGAGCAGCCCATTGCATACTTTAGCAAGTCTTTAAGCCCTTCAGAAGTAAAATATGAGATAAATGAAAAACAGGCCTATGCTCTGGTCAAAGCAGTAAAACAATTCAGGCCATACCTAGTAGGGGCCGAAGTTATTGCTTATGTTCCCAATGCAGCAGTAAAAGATATCTTCAGACAAACTGAGGTCACGGGCAAAAGATGCAAATGGATCAATCAGATACAAGAATTTGACATTGAGCTTAAGATTTCACAGGTTATCAAAGGACAAGGATTGGCCAAACTCATGACAGGAACTGAAATTGAAGAGTCTGATGTGAATCAGGTTGGATGGGAAGAAGCTAATTTCAGTATTGAGAAAACATCATGGTACACTGATATCATGTATTACCTTAAGCACTTAAAGTGTCCAGATGCTATGACCGATAGTCAGAAGAGAGCTTTGAAGTTAAAATCAGCAAGGTATGTGATTGTAAATGGGGACTTATACTGGAAAAACAGAGATGGGATATTGCTATTGTGTCTGGACAACTACCAGGCAGGCAAGGTTCTTCATGAAATGCATGATGGGGTTTGTGGTGGCCATTTCTCAGCTAAGACTACAGCACATAAAATATTGAGAGCCGGATATTATTGGCCATGTGTCTTCAATGATTCCTATAGATATGTCAGAAAATGCGAAGCTTGTCAAAAATTCTCAAGCAAAACTAAGTATCAAGGATCACTCCCGTTGAGGCCCATGTTGACTGAGGAACCATTCCAACAGTGGGGAATTGACTTTATAGGGGAAATATCAGAAAAATCCAGTGGAGGACACAGATGGATATTGGTTGCTACAGATTATTTTACCAAATGGGTGGAGGCAATACCTACCAGGCAGGCCACTAGCAAGGTGGTGATAAAATTCTTAATGGAGAACATTATTACTAGGTTTGGTGTTCCTGCAAGAATCATCTCGGATAATGGCATGTCTTTTAGATCAGAGGAATTCAACAATTTCTGTGATGAATATGGCATTAAGATATCACATTCTTCTCCTTATCACCCCCAGGGGAATGGGCAGGCCGAATCAAGCAACAAGAACATCCTGAAGATCATTAAAAAGATGCTGGGGCAGAACAAAAAAGCATGGGACTCAAAGTTGAATCTTGCATTATGGGCAGACAGGATAACTGTGAAAAGATCCACAGGAAAATCCCCGTTTGAATTGGTTTATGGCAAAAGGGCCAGACTACCTTTGGATAATCTTCTACCTGTACATAGATTTATGATTCAAGAGGAAATAGATGTTGAAGATCCATCACAAGAAAGAATAATGCAGCTAGTAGAACTTGATGAAGTCAGGGCAGAAGCTCAAAGGCAAAATATCAGGATTCAAAATCAAATGAAGAGGTTGTATGACAAGAGGACATCTCACAGGAAATTTTGTGTAGGAGACTGGGTTTTAATGTGGAATGCCAGGAGTCAAGACAAAGGCAAGCACGGTAAATTTGAAGCCTTATGGATCGGCCCATATGTGATCATAGACAAAGGGGGGGAGGATTCTTACTTGCTCCAAAACGCGACAGGGGAGGTCCAAGAATTGCCAGTACATGGGCAGTTCTTAAAGAACTTCTTCTCCTGAAGCACTCCGCATCACCTGTACAGTAGGGTAGGATCCGTTTCCATTGTAAATACCATTATATCTGCGAAACCAGAGATTCTGGATTCTTGAAGGCATAGTTCAGAATGCCTTCATCCTCAGTCAGAGCCGCTGTTGAATACTATTTTTTAAAAAAGAAAAAATATAATAAAAATAAAAAATAATACTATATGTTTCCATAAGCATGAAGACTAATGGATATTTCGGCCAGTAAGCTGTGTCGAGCACTGCAGGAGAGGTTTCATCGAAAGAGCGTTTTCATCGACACAGGGCATATAAAGCGCTAAGCAAAGGTGTTTCGGTAAGAAGTTACCTTCGATGAACGCAAGAAACCGCTCATCGATACCCCATGTTTCATCGAAAAGGATAAAAGCAAAAAGACAAAAGGTGATTTCGAAGAAATATCGTTACCGAGGAAACTCAAGAGGCATTCATCGAAAAGCAAGTCTCATCGATGAACGTGGTGTCGAACAAAAGAAAGGCTGTTTCATCGATAAAAAGGGATATCGATGAAAAGGGGGATATCGATGAACACTCATAAGCCTTCATCGAAGAAAGAAACTCATCGAAAGTATGGCATCGATGAAACTCACGAGCAATTTGTCGAAAAGGGAGACCATCGATGAAAAAGTAATTTCGATGAGTCTTGAAAGCGGCCTCTCGACATAAGTTTTTCACCGAAACAGTATTATCGAAGAAAATGAGCTTTCGATGGAAGATTCAAACACTCGGCCGAAGGCAAGGGTTTCATCGATAATTTGAAACGCGCGCACTTTGAGCGGACTGTACTTCCCGCGAAGGAATTAAAAGCCCAGTTGAAAAGTGTCACATCTGCAATTAAATTTAAAACACTTGAGTAGCCGTTACAGATCCAGAACATTAACTGTACGCAAGTTGCCCATTCAATTACAGTTAAGCTGAGTGAATTTTCGTAAGAATCAAATCGATGCCAAGAGATTGAAGGCTGTGAAGAACTTGCAGAGATTTGCAAACGATAACCAGAAGAGTTGAGCATTTTACCAAGTAAGTATTGTCTCTCTTATTTGCTGTAACTATGGAACCTTCGTCTTCTTCTTCTAAAAAGAGTAGGAAAGGAAAAGAGTTAAACCCTGAAGAGAAGCCCAAGAGACAGAAGAAAGAAGGGAGAGCTTTGACTCAGGACTTATTAGACCAGTGTCCATCGTCTAGTGTAAGGTCTAAGAAGATTAAAAGTGAAGAAGAAGGGTTGGAGGACAAATTTGAAAATCTAGGAGACATTTGGACTGAGATAAGAGGGCATGAGTTATTTTTGTTTGGTTACAAAAGAAGGGATGCACCCGAACCCATTAGTAATCTGTGGAAGAGGAACTTAGGCAAGTTAGCAGTTCCGAATGTATTTGTAGACGTAGAATTAATGAAAGCTCTGGTAAATTGCTACAACCCGAGAACTAAAACCATATGTGATTACAGAGGGAATACATTAGTAGTAATCAACAAGCAGACTATTGATATGGTCTTTGATCTAGACTGGGAAGTCGAGGAAAGCATTGATATGAAGAAACTCTCACAGGAATTCTTTAGTCTGGAAAATATCTACAGGACTTGGAGGCTACCTGTTCATAGGCCAAAAGTGGGTGGGTCATTTGTTCAGTTTGGCAAAAGTGACAAAGTGCCATTTGATGTCAACCACTTCCATCCATATTTCAAATATACATATTACACTGCAGCCCAAGTACTAGGCATAGAGGCTCATCCACTCATGGATGTTGGGATTATGGTTCTGTGTGCTGATATTCAATCAAAAGACCCTAGGTCATTTGATTTTGCTACTTATGTTGCGGATACCTTGAATCATGGGCTGGAAAAAATGAAAGGAGACCTTGTGAATGTTCACTTTTCATTATACTCCATGTTAATGCATATTCTTCTTTATTGTGGACAAGAAATTAACTTCTGGCCAGATGAGTTCAGCATCAGGTCTTATGATAAGAATGGTCTAAAGAAGCTGGTTCAGCTGTGGGTATCAGCATGGGACCAGAGGTTTATAAACAACCAATATTGGCATTTTCAAGAATACTTTGTGAAACCTCTCAGTGCAGCTTTTGGACAACGCAGGGATTATACTTTGTCCCCTGAAATTAAGAAGTTCCTCAGGCCAAAGGATTTCTCTCCAGAATCACAGATTGAACACAATTGGGGTGATTGGTATTGCCATGATAATCACACGGAGATAAGGGTATTTGGATATGAAGGGCAACCACACATGCTTCCAATTACGGTGCCAGACAGAGTGGCTAGCTTGGAGATTATAAGGCAATTGTCTATTGCCAGTGCTAAACATTTAACTGACTTTGGTAAACAATCTATTGTTCCAGGTCTATTAGTTTTCTCTGATTTCATTGTCAAAAGTTCAAAGAGTTATCATTTATTACAGAATAAATTAAATTACTATGGCATGACTCTGGGTGAGCCTAGGGAGAATTTTGATCCCGAAGGATATATAAAAACTGCCAGAGCCTCACAGAAACTCAAAGCTGGGATACATATGGCCAAAATGCCAGACGACTTAATTAAGAACCTTGAGCGAGAGGAGGCCAAAGTTTTGAAAGGAAAGAGTGAATTAGTCTGGGAGGCCTACAAATGGAAAAGGGCAAGGGGAATGATAGACGGAGACCTAATTGGAAATATCCAAGATCCTCTGGAGGTGGCTAAAAGGCTACTTCAACATGAAGCTGAAATTATGCACAGAGTTCCTTCACAATTCCTTCGCTTCATTAATACTGAAAGAGACAGTCAGCCCCTAGCTCACATGTCACCAAAATCAACCGCCAGTAGTATCCCACCTGATTCTCCTCGAGAGGATTATCCTCCTGGTTTCGAAACAGAAATGAACATGGACACAGGAGAAATCAACATCAAAGATGTTGTTGACATAAGAATGACTGAGCATGAGGACTTCATTGCTGACGATGGATTCGCCTCCTCTAGGGAATTCCTCTCATTTCTATATCAATACAAAGGGGCTCATGTCAAACGAAGCATGGCTGGAAAACCAGAGGAAGAACAGATGGAGAGATTACAGGATGAAATTGATGTCCTCATGAAAGATATGACTCCTGAAAAAGGGAGGAAGTTATTAAAAGAGGCCGGTGTGATCATCTTCTCTGGTTGGGATATCAACTCAGCACTCTTATTTGATGGTTTTTTGAAAAAACAAGATTTGAATCAGCAGGTATTGCCCCAGGAGGTAGATAAACTGTTCCTAGGCTCTGGATATGATCCAGACAAAAAGGCTCTCCTACAGTGGGCACTATATCCAAAGGGGAAGAGGCCAATCATTGTGGATATAGAAGAAACCTTTGGGCACCTCATGGTTCATCAGGTTGGAAAGACCGATCCCAGGGTCACTGCGAAGCTCAACCTGGATGTTGCAAGATTAAACTTGGACCAGACAGAGTTTCTGGTCAGAGAAAACATTACATACAAGGGATTGTATGAAAAATCCAAGGAGGAAAACCAGAAGCTGCAGGCAAAGGTATTGCAATTAGAAACGGGGACTCCTATCAGCGAATACACCTCATACCCTGCAGGACGTAGCTTGGATGACGTCTCTGATGCCCTGTACTGGAAATATCAGGCAGAGAAGGCCAATAAACGCGCAGACAATATCCAGCAAAAAATGGACAAATTGGTCAATGACATCATAGGACATCGGTTTAACACCATGCTCTTACAGGTCGAACCATATTGGATAGTTTACAATGGAACCATGAAGGCGCTAACAGAGCATGAGCGGTTAAGAGCACGATTGCAGGGGGTGTTAAGCAATGGCGATTCCATGACGCCAGAAGAAAAGGCTGAGGGTAACGCGTATATGGATAGTCATGTCAAATTCGAAGATATGCTGAGAAGAGATCTAAAAGAATTAGATGATGAAAGACCCGTTGGAATGCCTTCTGTCTACAAGGAAGGAGAGGTAATAACCTTGGAGGATTTGCGAAAGGAGCTTGTCAGCGTCAAGGATTGGGCCTTGTCAGAAATTGATCGGAGTAAGGATATGGCCCCTACCGTCAACCAGATGATATTCAAGTACCTGACGCTAGGGGATGAATTAAAAAAGCAAACACTTCGAATCAAAACATTCAAAGATGATGATTACATTCATCATTTGGGACTTTTGAATCTCTTTTTGCTTAAGTTTAGAAACACTCGAGTTGACGACTAATATTTTGAAAAGTCGTGTCTCTTCATGAAAAGCTTGCGTCTTCATATATATATGAGAATGTTTTTTGTAATATAGGGGAGACATTATTAGATTAGGATTATGAGCGAAAGAACAACAGCCTGTAAGTCTTCGTGTATGAACTTCAATGGAATACAAATCTTGATCAATTGTTTCCCTGCATATGCGTTGTGGATTATTTCATTTTCTTTTGGCAATCGTCTGTGATATTATCTGATAAAGATAGGGTTATTCATATTCTTAAGATCAAATCTATGCTTTATGTTATAATGTTGTAACAAAAGTTTTGCTTGCGGATTGTAATTGTTCCCTGCAAAGCTTAATTGACTGGTCCCTTAAGGGTAGGGTTAAATTCACTCAATCAGCACATAATGTAAGCATTCATTTGGTTTTGAAAGAAATAATAACTGACAGGTTCATAAGGGATGAGTTAAAAAACTGTCTCACAGATTCGCACTATAAGCCCTGAAGAAAATTGTAATGACTCTGTAACCCATGCAATAAAGAAGGCACTGGCTTAAATCTCAAGTCATACTCATCGTTTATTTTCACAATTAGTTATTTTGATAGCTACAAGAGTAATTAAGAAACACAAAGCGAAATAACAACCTTGAACTCGTCTGCAATATCTCCATTCAAGGAATTCATGCCATTTCAAGATCAGGAGATATCAGAATAGGATAACATATCTGCTATAAAAAGCACTGTTTATTGGAGACATTCAGTGAATAGGTATACCCGCCTAGGTCCTGCAGAGCCTAAAGAGAGAGAGTTAGTAACTAATAGGTTCACTCTATAAGTTGGCCAAGTCAATTGGAGGGTTTGATCATAGGAGTTGGCATTGCCTTAGAACCCATCCAATCTGTTGATTTGAGACCCAACACCACCATTGCTTGAAACTGGTCCATGCTTAGATCAGTGGGTACATAAGTTTCTCTTAGGACTTTGTCAAGTATGGCTTTATGCGAAGGAGAGATACGTAATAGTTCAAGGATTGAGATAAGCGTGGGTGTCTTCCCAAACTGTTCTACTAGGTTGTACTCAAGTTTGGCCAAAGACAAAGTGGTGGTTTTAGCTGGAGCACCTTGTAGGGTGACCTTACCTTGACGAGTTGTGACATTACATTTATAGGTGGATTCAGAAGAAGGTACAATTACTTTTAGGACAACTTTGGTTCTTTGGGTAGAACTTCTAGGCGTTTTGTCCTTTATGATAATAGTAGAAACATGGTTGTCTAATGAAATGTAGTTAACAGTTGAATCATAGTCATAGGACAGTTTGGTATAGTTGGCTTGATTATCTGTGGCTTTGGCTTTTCCCTTGTCATGTTTAGGGAATGGTTCCTTAAACATTTCATGTTCTTGATTGGATGTATGTCCATTAATCTCAATGTCACCTCTATCAATAAGATCCTTAATAATGTTCTTCAAGCGATGGCAATTTCCTATTTTATGTCCCTTTCTCTTGTGATATTCGTAGTACTCATCATCATTCCACCAATTTGGTTTGAATTTTGGTTCATATAGAGGATTGTCTAGAATTTTTATTAGCTTGTTTTCTACTAGATTCCTAAAAGCTGACTCAAGTGGTTCTCCCAATGGGTTGTATTTCCTTCATGGTTTTGAAGTTCCTTGTGTATTTACTTGGTTGTTTGTAGAAGAACTTGGTCCTAAAAGAGTGGTTTTTGGTCTCACCGTGTTAGCATCAACAACGCAATCATTTACTGTGCTCTTTTTCTTGTTCCAAAATCGTGGCTTGTATTTTCCTTTAAAATATTCTTTATTTTTTAAAAATATCTTGATGATACCTTTCTCAATTAAGAACTTCTTTGTTGCTAAGCCTATCTCAACGACTTCCTTAAAAGTGGACAAACAAGCTTTCCACAAGTCATAACCACTTTCTCTATTGACATTTTGTGTAAACATCTCTATGAATTTTTTTTGTGGAATTTTGCAAGAGCATTTGCTAGCTAAATTCCTCCATCTTTGTAAGAATGATGAAAAGGACTCCCCAACTTTGTGTTTGGTATTATAGAAAGTGGCAACTGATATATTTGTCTCTATGTTATATGAGAAATGCTGGATAAATGCCTCTGCTAAGTCACCCCATGACTTAATTCTAGGTGAAAGTTGGGAGAACCATTCTATAGATTGTTCACCTAAGCTTTGTGGAAACAATCTCATCAAGTATGTTTCTTCTATTGCTACCTCAATGCAAGCTGTGAAAAATTGCCTTATATGTGCCTTAGGGTCCCCTTTGCCTCTGTACTTTTCAAAGTTTGGTGTTACAAAGTGTGTAGGAAATGGAAGCATTGGAATTTTTCTATCAAATGGATAGGGGCATATATCTCTCATTGTGTAAGCTGGTTTTGGTGTATTGATCTCCTCCATCTTCTTTTGTAAGTCCTTGATCTGTTGTTCCAAATTGTTTTTGGGTGGAGTCTAAATTCTTGGACCATATCCCATGCCTGACCCACTGGGTGGAGGAGGAGGATAATGCATGTATGGATGGTATTGATCGTAAACATGTTCATATGGAGGGGGTCTATAATGACAATGAATGTAGGGACCACCCGATATAGGGTCATAAGGCATATCACGATTTTTCTCTTGTGTATTGCCCCCAAATTTGACATGGGGTTTTCTTGTATCCAAATTTTGAGCATTCCTTTGGGTATCCAAGTTCTTTGTGTTTGGTCCTTAGTATTGGTGTGTGGTTGGATGTATTTATCCACATAAGATTTCCATAAGGGTCTGCGTAGACAGAATTGTTCATGAGATGTTCTTTCTTGAGTATCATAAGCTTGACCATGTGTATTTGAAATCTCAAATTTTTAAAATAAGGATGATGGTGAGTCAGGCATGAGACATGATCTTCTATTACCTCGACTATTAGGTCTCATTGATCCATGTTGACTTAATTTTCTTGAGTAGGTCAATTTTCTATTATTTGGGACATGCCAAAATCATGAGGTATCTTAGCTCCACTTTGTGCCATCACTTGTATGAAATATTATCTCTCTTCTCATGATTTCTTGTATCATCTTGTTGAAATGAGGATCCATGATTGCATCTTCCACCTCTGATGAGTGTACTGAAGTGTTATCCATATTGTCATCTTGTGCATCATGATTGTTTGTATTATCCGTGTTCTCAATATTCTAAATGTTTCTATAGATGTCCATGTTAGGTAATGTGGTATGGTCAGAATTGAAAAAGATATGATTATCATACTCATAGCCACTCATATTTGCATAGTCTTGAGCCTCTTTAGCTTCCATTCTAGATTTTTGGGAATGCGTTTCAACCATGAACTAGGTCTTGACCAAGATGTGTGAGACTAGATGAAAATTGAAATAGTATGGAAGACCAAGAGTTGGATTGAATGTAAATGAATCTGAGGTGTATATGCTATGTCAAAGTGTAAGACCAAGTATGTATGTAGTAGAGTAGGTGTGAATTCCAAAGAGATGATAGATCTCTTGATGAAGTAAGCTGACCTTGACTCCAAGTAAGACCAAATGAGACCCAAAGGTGATAGACCTTGATGAGGGACCGCTTAGAAAAATGTTGTTGCATGTATTGTGCTGAAAAAGTAAGATGGGGACAAGCAAGTGACCGTTTGACTCAAGTTTAGAAAAATGTGAATGTAATTCAAGGTGTAAAGTAGTGATGAACTCTGTGAGACCCAAAAATAGGTTGAATGGTAGATGAAAACCTGGAGAAATAATCCAGGAATCTCAAGAATTTTGAAACTGATTGCTCTTGTTCATTGGATTGTAAGTTTTCTCAATATTGAACACATGTGTGCATGCATCCTTCACACACACAATTATTAAAGACAAACTTGACTAGATATTGTACAAGCGTGATTCTGAGAATCTTGTGAATATATAGTTTGCACGATGACACGAACGTGTTGCTGTCCTACACAGGTACGGTTAAAGTATACATACGTATTTCTATCAGACACAGACGCATTTATAAAGCCCGAGTGCAATTTTTCCAATTTGTGACATTTTTGTTATGACCAAATCTGAATCTTTGACCATTTTTTCATGACAAGAGGACACAATGTTGATGAGGACTCTATGTTTGCAATTGTTTAGACTCAAAATGACTCAAAAGAAAGTGTGTTGTTTGATGTAAAAATGATTTTCATACACTTTAAGAGACAAAAGACACAATATTTGATGGTTGGCCTTGAATGTTTGAATGTTTAAAAGAAGACAAGCACAATTCTTATGGTTGGCTAGGACAATAGTTGTTGATCCCACATGGGGTTTCCCCTGAGGATACGCTATTCAAAGAGGATACTTGACACTCACTTCTCCAAGGCAACCAAGTACTAGTCCCCATGAAAACTCCTCATGGCAAACTTTGTACCTCTACTAAGAACTGTATGTGTGTGGGCCGCTCCAGAGGTCCGACCTCCTATCCCAGCAACTAGAAGGATTTTGGCTTTGTAAAAAAAAAAGGTGTCAGTAAGGGCATCCACTTGTGTGGCCATACATGCAACACTTTCAACTCACTAATTATAGAAGGCTCCCAACCTGTAGGGGTTATGCCCTACTATTGATCAAATAAATTTGATCAAACAGGTTTATGGGGAGACATAGTATCGATGTGGACTAATCAACACATGTTACCAATGGATTTCACCATGGATATAGTTCTTTATAGTGGTTCGGAAGAGGGGGTATTGCCTCGCTACCACTTGGGTCATTCCCTCCTCACTAGTAGTCCTAGCGACCACGTGGGGAGGTAGACCCTCTAAAGATTAAACACAAAGAGCCTATTGCTCAAGACACAAAAGACATTGGTTCAATTTTAGTGCACCAATTGAAGTGTTTGCTAATCTATGAAAACAAAGCACACAATGAAAATCAAAATCAAACCCATGCCAAGGCCTTGCAACAAATATTTGTTAGTAATTTGGGTTGTTTCAAATAATTACCCCTTCCTACAAGCAAACAAGTTAGGTTTATTTTAACAAAATCCCAAAACACTTTGTGAAAAATAGGGGCCTTTGATTCATGATTTGCTTCCAAAAACAAATTGTACCACTTCATTAGTTGGATCACAAGATATTATCTTAAATGAACCAAATCTAAAACCCTAAATGCAAGACAAAATGATGAAATAGAAACCCTAAGTGAGGAACTAAAAAATGCAGAACACAAAAAAAAATGCAGAGAACGCAAATGCTATTAAACCAATCACAAGATTGATTTAAACTCATAGATGCCCCTAAATACTGCATAAATACGACTGAAATGAAAAACTGCAATCTGGAAAATAAAAATGTTGTCAAGAATACAAACACGATTTTGGAATGTATGGACGTGATTTAAACTCACAGATGCCCCTAAAGACTGCATAGATGCGACTGAAATGAAAACCTACGATATGGAAACTAAAAATGTTATCGAGAACACAAACGGGATTTTGGAATGCACAGACGTGATAGAAAAACAAAAACATGATTTCAGAGGGTGTAGACGCAAAAATTTGAAATGTCATCGGAAAATGTCAGATCTGGAAGTTCAAAAACACAAAATTTGCAACAAAAGATGTTAAATGCAAAAGGGACAAGAGTCCCACCGGGTGTGCCAAAATGTGTATGGTGAAAACTGGATAATGGAACAACAATATTGAACGACTAAATGAATTCAACCATAAAACCCTAACCTAACAACAGCAAAGATCCACCATAACATATGAAGATTAATTAAGACAATGCAAATCAACGAAATCAAAAAGATTATACCATCACATGTCAATTAGGGTTTGAATCTTCATTCTTCTTATCTCCATTGATCTTGCTTGATATATTTGCTCTCAAATTTTATGTGTGCACAAGAGCTCAACAAAAAATGAAAATGTGGTTGATAGTTTGATCACAAAAAGGCTTGATTGCATAAGATTGATTAGAATGCTCATTAGCTGATTTGAATGATTAGGGTTCATAATGGAAGAAGCATCCTCTTATATAGAAGACACTGTAAGAAATGGAGGGATACGATTAAGAGGTGTAAAGATAAACGGTCGGCTAGGATTAGAGGGTAGGTAGAGGAAATAATAAAATGATAAAGGGGGTAGGTAGTGTAGGAATTAAGAGATGAATGACATGTGTCATGGATAGAAAAGGCTAATGAATTAATTAAATAAATAAAGATTTATTTAATTAGTAGAGGAAATGGGATCAATTAAATAAATAAGTATATATTTAATTTATGAAAAGGACAATTTAAATAAATAAAAGTATTTATTTAAATGAGGAAAGGCTTAGAAGAGGATTAATGAATTCGTTAAATAAATAAAAATTTATTTAATTAAATAGGACAATTTTAAGTATCTACACTATTAATGTAGTGGATTCCTCTTAAGGATTATTTGATTGTTATAATGAATAAAATCCCTCTACAAATTTCATAGAGTTAATTTACACCATACATACACTTGTGTGGTATTGAAGCATAAAATTGTAAGTCTCATTGATAATATAATATAATTCATATGAATTGTATGAATCATGAGGGAAATTGTTAGGTTAATCCACTAGAATGAAATTGAAAAAGATATGCTAACAGTATTTCATTGCATGGACAATCTAAAAATATTGAACACTAATAGGTATTCAAATATACAACTAATAATGTGTTGTATACACTTATGGATATTACAACTTGCATGTTTGTTCCTTTTTCCCATACTTCTACAAAAAAACATTTATGACTATTATTCATAAAATTTCACCTCCTCATGTACCTTTATTTATTTCATTTTACAAGGAGATCCTAAACCACAATTATTATGGTCATTATTTTCTCCATAGTCAATGTTGGCATTTGCATGAAGATTGCATTAATGACATGTTATGTTGTCATTGATATCAATTAACCGGTAATGTTATTATTGTAATGATGTTTTGTAACTGGTAGGAAGAGCTAAATGAAGGAACTGTACCTGGTAGGAAAGTTTGTGGAGTGAATTGGTATTGCTAAGTATTGGAGGGTTGAACCGGTAAACCCTGCCTATTGTTTTGATAAACCCTAACCAATTAAGTTTGGTGAATTGGTTATATTGGTTTATTATTTGATGACGAGCGGTGATGATTATGACACATATGCATATTGTATGAAGAGAGTTTCAAAATGATTTTGGCATGTTGAGGTAACATTTTTTTTGTATTGGGAATGAGCAAGTATATTGCATATAATGCAAAGCGGGTGATGAGTTACTGAGTTCGATGAAGCAGTGATCAAGGAGTGGTCGAGGCTTTCTTGAATGATGTGTAGCGATTGTTATGTAATCCAACAGTCATACTTAAACCTACTTGTTTGTAATCTCTATTAGAATTAAGTTTTTGTTGTGTTACCGACCTAGTTGATTTGTTTATAAGGTTGATGATTTGTTTAGTTTGAGTGTGTTGACAAAGTTGAATTGAATGTGTGGTTGCCAAATGGGATGATGTATCTACAGTTTGAGTAAAGAAAGATAGTAGCATGAAAAGGATTTGAACAAGCAAGTGAAGTGTTATTCAAACAGATCAAAAACCTCCTATTGTTTTCTAAAAATTATAGCAGTTAAATTCCCTAACCGGGTAAGCTCTAACAAGCTTGGTGTTATTCAAATCCTATAACAAGGTGATCCATTATCTTGGATTCTAAATCCTTTACAAAAGTTACTCCTTACAAGGTATTTCTTCTAACAAGGCATTATAGTGAATCCCTTAACTGAGTGGTTCCTAACAGGATCAGTTCTTAATAGGACCTTTTGTAAAGCTTTAACAGGCTTGGCTCCTAACAAGGCAAACTTCAAAAGAGTTCAAAATTTCTTGTGAGTTCCATCTCACCATGGTTTTTCCCATTTGGGTTTCTATGTCAAAAATATTGTGTCAAGTGGTGAATGTTTTTGTGGTTATGTTTCTATGGTTGATTTTCTTAACTACTAATTCCACTTTGATAAGTCATGATAACAGACAACAATAGAAATGAAGTTTTACTTATGTCAGTAAAAGTATTTGAATGGTTATAAGTTTCAAGTTGATTATTGTTATCTGTTGTAATAGTCAACTAGTTTAGTTTGACAGTTTTTATCTTGACAGAGATATTGCATTGATAGTTCTAGGTTTACTTTGAGAGATTGATTTTGAGATTGGTGAAGTTTTATCAGTTTTTCTATCTACTGATTTACCCCCCCCCCCCCTCATTAGTTGACCGGATCCTTGTTCTTTCATAATACCATGAATTGGTATCAGAGCTAGGTTCTTAGGTCCTCTAAGGTCTAATCCTAACAACTTGAGGTAAAGATCTTGTAAATCATGATGAAGAAGGAAGGTCTAAAGTTTAATAGAGAGAAGTACAGGATATGGAGTGATAGAATGAAAATTTATATCAAGTGTCTTGGAATCAATATTGGGAACATATCAATACTCAATATGTTGCACCTACTGGAATTATGACTGATGATCAGAAGAAAGAGCAACAAGAAAACAATCAAGCACTAGAGGCTATTATCAGTTCTTTATCTAATACTGAATATGTTGATGTTCATGTTGGTATTATGGATGTGTTGCATTGGTTTTGTCATTGATGTCAACACTTGTCAATACTTATCCCTGTGGAGATCTTTGGTTATGTTCACCGGCATGTTCAATGACTTATGCACAGTCACCGGTATCTGATTAACCTACAGGTTATATTGTTCACCAGCACTAAGGATGATCTGTTATCATCTAGAGATTACTTGGTTATGTCAAAGACATTGTTTGGACACTTGGTTTTGGTGATTTAATTATTGGTACAATCGAGTTTGCATGTTTGTTGTTACCTGCAAATAGGTCTAGGTTATGGACCGACAAGCATTATCTATTCCAGATCAGCATGACACATTATGGAGATGATTTGTTACTATTGTAAATGTATTGAGCTGACATGATGCATCGCATATTGATTCATTTGTAATTGATTTTATTGTAATATCTTAGTGAGTCGACCTACACATCTAGTCTTAGGTTTTGGTATATATGTAAGATTTGAGTTGTGAGATTATGTAGACGAGTAAGGAAAAGGATTGTAATAGGATATATGTGAATATAAGTAGAGCTATACACATAGACATCATTTGAAGATTTAAGGAAGGTATGAGGAAGACAAACAGAGCTTAACTGGTACTGAATCCAGCATATGAAGATGCTATTTTGAGTAGTACATTATCATTAGATTTAACCATCCAATTCTAGTCAGTGTGACTTTGATTTTGTGATTGAGCAGTGAGATCTAGGTAGTTGGCCTTTCTGCATGTGCAGACCCCATTTGTACACACATACTATCTATAGTAGTATCATCTGATTCTGGGTAAGGTTTCCCACCGTGGTTTTTCTCCTTATAGGGTTTCCACGTACAAATAACTGTGCTATGTGTTATGTATGTTATTTGTCTTTCTTTTTCATGAATTAAACTTTACCAGTACTATTATTAACTGCTAAACTATCTACCGGCATTAAGTTTGGTTAAGTTGTATTTGGGTTGAAATTAATAGACAACTGATTCACACCCCCCCCCCCTCTCAGTTGCCTCTAGGTTGTAACAGTTCATGGTCTGGAGACTGCACGTGAGGTATGAAAGAAACTTGAAGAGATTTATAGCAATAATGAACATGTGAAGATTGCCAAGGAAGGAGTCTAAGACGGAATTTTGATGACATACGGATGGCGGAAGGTGAGAATATCCAACAGTATGGTCAGAGGATAAAAGAGATAGTTGGTGAGATCAAGGGTGTTGGTGGTAAAATGGATGATGCCACAGTAGGTAGTAAGGTATTGAGAACCCTACTACTAGTCTACGCTATCTGAGTTGCAGCCATTTAGGAGTTGAAATCTATTGACAAAACCAAGATAACCCTTGATTCCATCATTGGTAAACTTACTGCTTTTGAATTAAATGGTTATGATGGTAGTGTTCAGAAATCTGAATCACCATGTAAAGCTTCTATTTCTCACCCATCTATGAGAAAAAGTAGAGATGTCAGTCACAGTTATGAATCTAGATCCAGCAAAGAAGCCGATGATGAAGATAATTTATTTTAGATTGAATCTTTGTTGGCCAATAAGTTGCCCAGAGGAACCGATAAATATAGAGGTAAATTACCTTTGAAATGTTTTGCATGCAACAAGATTGGACACATAGATGTGTTGGCATTTTTGATGTTTATGTTGTGATTGTCATTGATGGACACACACTTGTATTGAGATCTCCTTTATATGTATGAGCTAGAGCTCAATCGGTATTTGTTCCAACCAGTATGTTGTATTCTAGTCTTTAGACTATTGGTGATTTTGCAAAATGTGTTTCCCGGTCTAAAGCGGCATGTCAACCCCAAGCGGCTCGAAGATCTCAAGCGGTACGAGGAAGCAAAGCGGCATAACACATTCTTACCAGTCTTCATTTTTGTCAAACCAGCAACCAGTATTTTGTATGAACTGGTAATAGTCTGTGATGAGTTACCAACCAGCATTTTGTGATTAGTTACAAATCCATCGGTTGATTGACGGTGTTGACACACTGATGGTGCTTTTTGTGTCATGTTACTAAGTATGTCTAGATTCATTAAAACCTAGGAGATTGTAATGTAATCCTATTGGACCGACATGAAATCAGATTCCTTTAAAATGACATCATGTCTAGGGTTTTAGGTTGTTGCTAAAAGGGTCTATGTTGTGCTAGGGTTTAAGGTGATTGTTGAGTTGTTGAAAGAGCGATCTTATCTGAGAAGATCAAGTTGTAACTGAGAGAGAGAGATAGAGAAGACTGAAGTAATGCTGGAATGCATTAGCAGTGAACTATACTGGATCTAACCAAGCAGTCGGTGCTATTAGATAGATCAAACACTTGTTGATTACTCACATCTTTGACAAGTCTGTAGCCCTTAACCGGGTAGGCCCAAAAGCCTTTGTAAAATCCTCTAACAAGGTGGTTCACTTTTGTGAATCTAAAATCCTCTAACAAGGTAGTCTTTAATCGGACTTATCTCCTAATAGAGATTGAGATTCCTAATAGGATTTGTTCTAGTGAAGAACATTGTAAGACCTTAACGGGTCTGGTTTCTATTCAGCAGATAGTGACTTGTGAGTTCCATCTCATCATGGTTTTTCCCATTCGGGTTTCCACATCAAATATTGTGTGTTATGGTTGTATTGCTTTTGTGGGTGAATGATTTACTTGCATTTTGGTTTGCATGTGTGATAACCAGTTTGTTTGTTAAACTGTTTTACCGATTTGTCTTCAGACTATTTAAGTGTTTTAGTGCAGAGATTTTTGGCATACTAATTCAGCCCCCCCCTCTTAGTATTCATCAATTGGTATCAGAGCCTACCTTTCTATAAGTTTAACCACTTGGAAAGAGATATGGGGGAATACACCTTGAGGAAACTTACTCAATGGCTCACTCAGTCTGAGAAAGCCTATGATGATCTTATAGTCAAATACAAGGCATCTCAAGCAAAATGGAGAGAACATGCAGAGAAGCTGATGGAGCTATCTGAAAGTAGTTCTGAACATGAAGCAAATATGGAAGCCATGATTGCAAAAGTAAATAAGCTAAATGATTCAAACTCCAATCTAAGAAAGGATTTGGAAGGAGTGACTATCCGGTTTAGTCAAGAGCTTGAGAACTAGAGAAAAGCTGAAGATCTGGTAAAGGATAGAGATCACAAGATCTCCAAGTTGAAACAAGAGATTAGTGCACTAACTGCTCACCTTCATGAGAGAAGAATGGAAAAGGAAGACATGCAAGGACAATTGAACATAGCCATCTCTAAAAAATGCAAGCCTAATGGAGACAAATACTACTATTTGCAAAGAACTCTCTGAGTCAAAGGAAATACTTGCTAAGTTTAGCAAAAGTACTGTCAAGTTAGAGAAAAAGCTTGAGTCATCTAGATCGGTAAAGAATACCAATGGACTTGGTTTCTCTAGACATGAGGAAGGAGAATCCTCAGGAACAAATGCTGAAGCATCAAAGAAGCAACCAACACTCAAAGGAAAAGGTAAGCAAAAATTCAAACCTATTTGCTTTAATTGTCTTAAAGAAGGAAACACTGCCAATGTATGTAGGAGCAAAGCCTACAATAATTTTCCTTATTTTATCAACAATGTACCTAGATCCAATAAGTTCAATGGTCATTGTTATGCATGCAACAAGTTTGGGCATAGAGCATCTGAATGCAGGTCTGTCATGAACAATACCGGAGGATATCCTCAGAGGACCCAAGGAGTTGGTCAAGAATCTTTTGTGAATCGGAACCCTAACCGGTTTAATGCTTACAATTATCAGTCAGGCAACAATGGTTATCAACCGGCAACCGGATGGAGAGAAAACTATTAGATTTGTCATGCACATGGTCACATTGCTGCTACATTCAGAAGGAAGAATGGAAACATGAACAATGGACCTTGGAGAGCACCTGGATTGGTTTGCTATCACTGCAACAAACTAGGTCACATTGCAAGATTCTGCAGAAGCAGAAAGAGTATATCTGATGATATACCGATCACTCAGAAAGTAGAAATTGATGTTGAAATAGTTCCAGCAGACATGAACAAAACCTAGAGGAAGAAACCAACAATTTTGGAAGAGGAACCAGTTTCTGCATCTAGTGTCGAAATATCAGAACTGGCAAACTAAGCTCCAAAGAGGCTTAGGGGGAGCAAATGGTGAAATGATTGTGAACCCCCAGTTACACTGGTAAAAGACCTTAACCGGTATGTAATACCTGTCGCTTGGCAGAAGACTGGAAATGGTAAAAGAGGTAAATTAGGGTTTACACCATAATAGAGGAGCATTAATGGTGGTAGGTGGGAGACATGTATAAAAGAATATTTCAAATCATTTCTCACTATCTGTTTTCAAGCGAAGAAAAGTTTTTCAAAGTGCAGAGCGAAGAAAAGGTGATTTGAGCTAAGATTTCAAGAAGTTGACAAGTCTTGAAGGTGATTCAAATCTAGTTTGCAAGCGGTCGAGGAGAACACAAAGCGGTGATTTGGCAACCGACAGAGAGTGGAGTGAAGCAGAATCAGGAAGCCCTAAATTCGCATTGTAAAGGTATTTTTCATGTTCTTGAAATACTCAACAATGGCTTCTGCATCTCATACCAGTTCTAGTACATCCATTGAGTCAAAAAGTTTTATTCAAAGGAAGTCCAAATATAATGCCTTATCACAAGTTCTGGCTGGAGTCATAGTTGAAGAGGGAATTTCAAATTATATTGATTGCAAAATAGAAGACCTAGGGTCCTTAGTGATTCACACCCAGTTAGGTCTATTTTGCGGCAAGGACAAGAAAATCAAACCGAAGTTTAGTATCCTAGAGAAGAAGAAACTCCATAAGGCAGTATACTTTTTGGAAGATTTTACGGAGGATCATATCAGGATAATTTTGAGCAGAGTCCATGGTGACAAGATGTACCTGGAGAGGATGCATGATATCATGCCTCAGGCAATTCATGCACTCACCAGCTTCTGTAACATAGGGGAAGTGCCAGCCCTAAGAATAGTAAGCAAAATGGAAATGGCCAAGCTCACCGATTCAACAAGTGACTCACGGGGTATGACAGTTAATCCTATCAAGGATGATCTGGTGAAATATGCCTGCATGGTGATAGGCTATAGAACATTCTCAGCTAGCAAGATTACTTTTGTATCTGCCATAGTGGTAAATGTCACTTACCGGATGATTAAAGAGGATGCATCATTTGACTTATGCATCGATATGCAGAGGAAACTCCTATCTAATATGAAGTCATTTAAACAGGATAATGCACTAAGATTCAAGTTCGGACAACTACTAGTTGGGTTGTTTTTCTATTTCCAAGGCTACTTTCCTGGAGTAGGAGATGTCCAGTGGTCTCCTGACCAACCGGTAACCAAGCAGATCAAGGAAAGCATACAAGCCATTGGAACCGGTTACCTTGAGGTGTTGAACAAATATTTTGATGAGTTCAGAAGGAAGATGAATCAAAGGGTAAGGATCTCAGGTGACATAGTTAAGAAATATGAAGATGACATCTGTTTCACCATTCAGGTGGACAAATGCTTAATGGAGGTTGTTGAGTCTAGAATGGAAGAAGTGGAGCCAATGGGCTATGAGGTTATGTATGATATGTTGGAAGGGTATGCCTCAACCCTTATTGCCTTGCCTCTTGATCCTAAGGCTAAGAGGACCAGAACCTACTTGGAGAGGATTGCACCGGTCGATGAACCATCTGTTAAGAAAGGAAAAGAACCGGCAGCAAAGAAAGCAAAGGCAGTGCTTGCAGCATCGGCACTGACTACCACTGCAACTCCAAGAGTGACCAAGCAGTCACTTGCAAAGATGAAACCGGAAGTGGCACCGGAAAAAGTCTTCAAAAGAAAAAGGAAGACTAAATAAAATGAACCAGACTCCGAAGAGACTGAGTCTAATGAAAATCCAAAGAAGGCCAGACAGACAAAGAAGATGAAGAAGAATGAACCAGCAGCATCTGCACCGGTAAATATTGATATCTCCTCATAAAAACCTTTGACACATTATCAAAGGACAATAAAGAATATTAGGAGAAAATTACTTCATGATTTAATAGATTATTATGATGATTTTAGTGATGAGGAGAAAGAAGAAGTATTACAGGAAATCATTATTTATTTGTGTAAAAATGACCGGTCACCATCAGAGATAAAATCTCAGACACCGGATTCTTTATATAAAGAATTAGATAATAAATGGCACATTGCTATTGAGAAAGAACAGGAGATTAGGGAGAAAATCTTTGCACAGTACTTTCCTGACCTCTCAAATTCAAAATTATTTGATGTTTTGGATTAGAATAAAGGACTCTTCTTCACAAGGAGAAGAAGACGTTGGCTGTTAGAGGGAAGAATTAATGATGTTGAAAAAGACACTCATCAGCATATGGACTATGCTATCAATTCTCACAAAGAACGAATGGCCAACCTCCAAGAGGAAAAAGAACCGGTTGTATCCAAACCGGATGAAGTTTTTGATGAAGAAGGAAACCTGGTTGAAGAACCAATCGACACTATTGATGTCGATGCATTGGACATAGAAGATGTCACTCAGGACATACCTTCCGAGGGAACAAAACAGGGTCAACAAATCAAATAGGGCAGTGAGCAAGCCAAGGACACATAGGAAGCGGCCAAGGAACAGGAAGTGAAGAAGAAGAGGGATGAAGATGAGAAAAAGAGAAAAGAGGAAGAGAAGAGAAAAGAGGAAGAGGAGAAATGAAAAGATGAAGAGAAGAAGAAGCAAGAAGATGATAGAAAGAAGAAAGAAGAAGAGGATAAGGAAGAAAAGAAGAAGAAGGAAGAGGAAGAAAAGAAGAAGGAAGAGGAAGGAAAGAAAGAAGAGGAGAAGAGGAAGGAAGTAGAGATGAAAAAGAAAGAAGAGGAAGACAAGGCACAAGAACAGAAGAAGGAAGTAGAGAAAAGGAAGAAGGAAGAAGCAGACAAGGCAGCGAAAGCAATGAAGAGCACACAGATGGAGACTCCGAAGACAACTAGGAGTCAAGCAAAACTAGCTGATATCTCCAGTCCTATCAATCTCCAGTCTGCGAGTGAGTCAGAGCTTATGCAGAGCATCAAGGTTGCTCAAGAGCACCTTGAAATAATTTGAAGGAAAAAGGAGCAAGACATAATTCAGGCGGCTATAGACACCCTTACTAGTTTGATCCCCAGTACCAATCTTCCTAACACTGAATCATCACTAGCACAGCTCAAACTACTATGTACTGTAGTGGATGATCAGGTGTAGAGCCTGGAAGAAGCAGCTGAGGCAAATGTCAAGAAAGAGCATCAAAAGGCTCTTAACATTTCTCTGGTGAAAAAGTTGAATGAGCTCCGATCTAAACTTCTGAAAGACCAAAAGGATATAAGGAATGCTTTGGATGAGGGAAACTTGCTGCTAAGCAAAATCTGTCACCCCATCTATTTTGTGATGATGTGCTAACTTAGAAGCAAAAGCTTCAAATCGACTTACAGTCCTACTTGAGCACATTTAAGCCATCCTATAATTCCTTTGCAATTTATGGGCAAACCGTTCACTGGTTCCAGATCTAGTCACCCAAAATGGAGCAAGAGATCAGTACACAATCTAGGGATTTGTAGGAGCTACAACTGGTTTTACTTCCATGTCTGCAAATTCTTCAGAAGTGTTCTCTGAACCTGGATGCCTTGACAGTTATGTAGGAGCTGAGCATAGTTGATGCCATGGAGGAACAGGTATCCCAGATGCAAATAGAGAAAGAAGTGGCCACCTCCCTACTTGACTCCTGGTCTCTATCAATGAAACAATTTTTGCAGGACTATAAATCAGTTTTTGACAAGTATTATTCATTGTTGTCATAAACTTTTATTATTTCAATATCAAATGGAAACAAGGTTGTTCAACCGTACTTTGTCATTGTTGGCAAAGGGGGAGAAGTACTCTATCTATTTTGGAGACAAATAGGTAGAAGTATCTGGTTTTAAAATTTTGATATATGTTTTGATATATGCTATATGCTCTGATATCTCAATAGTTATGTTCTGTATGCAAAATTGCTATACATTATATTGATTAATGGATAGTGTATATGCCTAGGGGGAGCAATTTTGTTAAAGGCATGTTTTTGTTGTAAAACACTTAGATGTCAAAATTTTATTTTCCTAAGTGTTGCCATCAATGCCAAAGGGGGAGATTGTTGGCATTTTTGATTTTTATGTTGTGATTGTCATTGATGGACACACACTTGTATTGAGATCTCCTTTACATGTATGAGCTAGAGCTCAACCGGTATTTGTTCCAACTGGTATGTTGTATTCTAGTCTTTAGACTATTGGTGATTTTTCAGAATGTGTTTCCCAGTTTGAAGCGGCATGTTGACCCCAAGCGGCTCGAAGATCTCAAGCGGTATGAGGAAGCAAAGTGGCATAACACATTCTTACCAGTCTTCATTTTTGTCAAACCGGCAACCGGTATTTTGTATGAACCGGTAATACTCTATGATGAGTTACCAACTGGCATTTTGTGATGAGTTACCAATCCACTGATTGATTGATGGTGCTGACACACTGACAGTTCTTTTTGTGTCGTGTTACTGATTATGTCTAGATTCATTGAACCTTGGAAATTGTAATGTAATCCTATTCGACCGGCATGAAATCAGATTCCTTTAAAAGGACATCATGTCTAGGGTTTTCGGTTGTTGCTAAAAGGGTCTATGTTGTGCTAGGGTTTTAGGTGATTGTTGAGTTGTTGAAAGAGCGATCTTATCTGAGAAGATCAAGTTGTAACTTAGAGAGAGAGATAGAGAAGACTGAAGTAGTGCTGGAATGCATTAGTAGTGAACTATACTAGATCTAACCAAGCAGTCTGTGCTATTAGATAGATCAAACACTTGTTGATTACTCACATCTTTGACAAGTCTGTAGCCCTTAACCGGGTAGGCCCAAAAGCCTTTGTAAAATCCTCTAACAAGGTAGTCTTTAATCGGACTTATCTCCTAACAACGATTGAGATTCCTAATAGGATCTCTTCTGGTGAATAACATTGTAAGACCTTAACTGATCTGACCTTAACCGGTCTTGTTTCTATTCTGCAGATAGTGACTTGTGAGTTCCATCTCACCGTGGTTTTTCCCATTTGGGTTTCCATGTCAAATATTGTGTGTTATGGTTGTATTTCTTTTGTGGGTGAATGCTTTACTTGCATTTTGGTTTGCATGTGTGATAACCGGTCTGTCTGTTAAACTGTTTTACTAGTTTGTCTTCAGACTGTTTAAGTGTTTTAGTGCAGAGATTTTTGGCATACTAATTCACCCCCCCTCTTAGTATTCATCAAGATGCTAATTGTCCCAATGGTGATAATGAGCACAAGTGAGACAAGTTCAAGAAGTACAAGGGAAAAGGAAAAAGAGATTATCTTATTGTAGTTGATGGTGGTATCACTGATGAGGAATCTGATGGTGATGCTAATGAAGACATTTTGTTTGTAGCCATTAAAGAATTATTTGATCAGAAATCTTTAGTTTTACGCATGGATAATTTTGATGATTGGATCATTGATAGTGGTTGTTCACATCATATGACCAGTGATCGGAAAAAATTTCTTTCTTTGA
The DNA here is from genome assembly GCF_030272615.1 of Cryptomeria japonica. Taxonomy (NCBI): domain Eukaryota; kingdom Viridiplantae; phylum Streptophyta; class Pinopsida; order Cupressales; family Cupressaceae; genus Cryptomeria; species Cryptomeria japonica. Next base: position 464,973,135 of record NC_081406.1, on the reverse strand, counting down.
AGGAATTCGATGGTGGAGTTGTAAGATTTGGTAATGACTCACCCTGTATGATTAAAGTTAAGGGAACTATTTCTATTAATGGAAATAGCAATGCAGATGATGTCTATTAGGTTCAAGGTCTAAAGCACAATCTGTTCAATGTTGCCCAACTCAATGGTAGAGGATATCCATTGGAGTTTAAAAATGGTATGTGCAAAATCTATGATAGCAAAGGTGAACTGATTGCAACCGGCAAGAAAACTAAAGGTAACCTATTTCACCTGAATCCTAAAGTCAGCAACTGTTTAATTGCTAAAATAGATGAAAGTTGGCTTTGGCATAGGAGTTTTTGTCATTTGAATTTTGATAACATTGTTAAAGTGAGTAAGTCAAAGTCAATGAGAAGTTTGCCTCAATTGGACAAACCGGTTAATGCTCTACCTAAGGAATGTTAGTTAGGAAATATGATATCCTCAACTTTAAAGAGCAAGTCTTTTTCAGCAGAGCAACTGTTAGATTTGGTTCATACAGACCTATGTGGACCAATAAGGACTAAAAGTATTCAAGGTGATAAATATTTTATGATCTTCACTGGTGATTGCTCAAGGATGATGTGGGTCACATTCTTGAAGGATAAAATAGAGGCATTTGGTAAATTCAAGGCATTCAAGGCCATAGCTAAAAAGGAGAGTGGAAAGAAGATAAAGTGTCTGAGGACAACTCAAGGCGGAGAATTCACTTCTTAGGAATTCACTAGATATTGTGAAGAGAATGGTATCAAACGATAGCTTTCTGTACCGAGGACACCACACCAGAATGTTATTGCGGAGAGAAACAACCAGTCAGTTGTTGAAGCTGCTAGGATGATGTTGATACAAGGAGGTGTAGCGAAAACTTTTTGGAGAGAAGTCGCTAGCACAAGTGTCTACACTATGAACAAGATTCTGGTAAAAAGAGGTAAGGACAAGACTCCTTATGAATATTGGTATGGTAGATCACCTAATGTTGATTATTTTAAGATATTTGGTAGCAAATTTTTTATTAAGAGAGGTGACTATATTAGCAAGTTTGAGGCTAAAAGTGATGAAGGTATATTTCTTGTTTATTCCACCAAGAGTAAGGCCTACAAGTGTTTTAACAACTAGACACAAATAATCATTGAGAATGTTGATGTTCGAGAGGATGAGTATCCTAAATTCTTAGGAGAAACCAATGTAGAGAAAAAGGATGAAGACCCTTTCATTTTGTTTTTGGAACCAGAACCTGTGAAACCTTAAACTGGTAAAGCAAATATTGATGTACCAGTTCAACCAGAATAGGTAAACTCAGAAGAAGATGATGATAATGAAGATGAACCTGAAGATAATGATCATCTTATTCCGAGGTATGTGAGACTCAATAACAATCCTGAATAAAATATTGGAGATAAGGATGCTGGAGTGCAAACCAGAAGAAGAATCGGAGAAAATTCCTGCATGATCTCCACTATTGAGCCTAAACTGCTAAGGAAGCATTTAGTGATGATCATTGGGTTAAAGCTATGGATAAGGAGCTTGAACAAATTGAGAAGAACAACACATGGACTCTAGTACCTCTGTCGGTAAATAAAAATTTAATAGGTACTAAGTGGGTTTTTATGAACATGTCCAATGAAGATGGTGTTGTAGTTCACAACAAAGCTAGATTGTTTTGCAAAGGTTATGCACAAGAAGAAGGAGAAGATTATGGTGAGACTTTTGTACCAGTGGCCAGACTGGAAGGTGTCAAAACTTTACTGGCTTTCGCAGCTCATAAAGGGTTCAAAGTATACTAGATGGATGTAAAGTCAACATTTTTGAATGGAATACTAGAAGGGGAAGTATACATTGAGTAGCCAGATGGTTTTTCTTTAACAAACAAGAAGGACATGGTATTTAATTTGCACAAGGCACTATATGGATTGAAAATAGCACCAAGAACATGGTATGAAAGGCTTCATTCACACCTAATGAAGATAGGATTTTAGAGAACGAGTGAAGATAGCAAAATATATCTTAAATCTGAAGGAGATAAAATATTGGTTAGTGAAGTGTTTGTAGATGATATCATATTTGGAGGAAATGATGACATGAGAAATAACTTTGCAAATGAAATGAAAAGTGAGTTTGAAATATCTCTAGTGGGAGATAAAAAAAATTCATAGGTTTGCAAATACAACAAATGACGAGTGGTATTTTCATCACACAGTATACGTATGTGAAACAGGTATTAAAGACATTTGGTATGAGTGACTATAAACCAATTGGGACACCAATGGTTACAAGTTGTAAATTGTCTAGGGAAGATGAGGCCACATCTGTTGATGAGAAAGAGCATAGGTCAATGATTGGAAAATTGCACTATGTTGTTCACAGGAGAGCGGATATAGCTCATGCAATTGGTCTAGCTGCAAGATTTCAGAAGAATCTGAAGGAAACACATTTGATAGCAACTAAGAGGATTTTCAGATATTTGAAAGGTATTGTTGACTATGGATTATGCTATTCATATGGAGGAAACTTTGATTTGAAGGTGTACACAAATGCAGACTGGGCAGGTGATGTTGATGACTGGAAAAGCACAATCGGTGGAGCATTCTTTCTTGGAGGAAGACTTGTTTCATGGAGTAGTAAAAAGAAGAGTTGTATTTCACAATCTATTGTTGAAGCTGAGTATGTTGCAGCTTATATGAATTGTACCCAGGCTATCTGGATAAAATACATTTTGGAAGGTTTCAAGATGAAGTTTAGAAAACCTGTAAAGATCTTATGTGACAATGCTAGTGTCATAAATATTTCAAAGAACCCTGTCTTGCATGCACGAACCAAGCACATTGAATTGAAGTATCATTTCTTGAGGGGGAAAGTGCAAAGTAAAGATGTGATCTTAGAGCATGTTTTTACCAAGGAGCAACTTGCAGATATCTTTACTAAACATCTTCCTAAGACTACTTTTGAGTATCTTAGAAGTTAGTTAGGGGTTGTACCCTTTCATGAGGTAAATTGATCATGATGTAGATTACATTAGTCCCGGAGCTACTTGCAGAATTTTACTGCAAGATTGGTGTAGAAGTGGAGTTATTCCATAGGGGGAGAATCAAGTTGTAGGTTGTTGATGCTACACAATGAAGTTTAGGCATTTCCTATTTTACTTTTTATTTGGCATTGTTGTCAAAGGAGGAGAAGAACTATGTGAATATTGTGAGAAGAATTGTATGATGTACAACTAGCTAGTAGCTGAAGACAAATTGAAGACAAGATGAAGACAAGGAGAGTACAATGGTAAATTGTAAACCAAGATTCCTATTCACAATCACAACAATCAATGGTATTGATATTTGTATTGCCATCAATGCCAAAGGGGGAGATTGTTGGAATTTGCATGAAGATTGCATTAATGATATGTTATTGATGTCAATTAAGTGGTAATGTTATTATTGTAATGATGTTTTGTAACCAGTAGGAAGAGCTAAGTGAAGGAACTGTAATCGGTAGGAAATTTTTTGGAGTGAGCCGATATTGCTAAGTATTGGAGGGTTGAATCGGTAAACCCTACCTATTGTTTTCATAAACCCTAACCAATTAAGTTTGGTGAATTGGTTATATTGGTTAATGATTTGATGACGAGCATTAATGATTATAACATGCATGCATATTGTATGAAGAGAGTTTCAAAGTGATTTTGGCACATTGAGGTAACATTTTTTTGTCTTGGGAATGAGCAAGTATATTGCATATAATGCAAAGTGCATGATGAGTTACTAAGTTCGATGAAGCGGTGATCAAGGAGCGATTGAGGTTTTCTTGAATAATGTGTAGAGATTGTTATGTAATCCAACGGTCATACTTGAACCGAATTTTTTGTAATCTCTATGAGAATTAAGTTTTTGTTATGTTACCGACCTAGTTGATTTGTTTATAAGGTTGATGAGTTGTTTAGTTTGAGTGTGTTAGAAAAGTTGGATTGAATGTGTGGTTGCCAAACTAGATGATGTATCTATAGTTTGATTAAAGGCAGATAGGAGGTTGAAAAGGATTTGAACAAGCAAATGAAGTGCTATTCAAACATATCAACAAATTCTTGTTGTTTTCTAACAACTACAGTAGTTAAATACCCTAACCGGGTAAGCTCTAACAAGCTTGGTGTTATTCAAATCCTCTAACAAGGTGATTTATTAGTTTGGATTCTAAATCCTTTACAAAGGTTACTCCTGATAGGGTATTGCTTCTAACAAGGCATTATAGTCAATCTCTTGACCGGGTGGTTCCTAACAGGATCAGTTCTTAACAGGAGTTTTGGAGAGCTTTAATAGGCTTGGCTCCTAACAGGCAAACTTCAGAAGAGTTCAAAATTTCTTGTGAGTTCCATCTCACTGTGGTTTTTTCCATTTGGGTTTCCATGTCAAAAATATTGTGTCAAGTGGTGAATTTTTTTGGGTTATGTTTCTATGGTTGATTTTCTTAACTACTTATTCCACTTTGATAAGTCATGATAATTGATAGCAATACGAAATGAAGTTTTCCTTATGTCAATAAAATTATTTGAATGGTTATAAGTTTCGAGCTGATTACTGTTATCTACTGTAACAGTCAATCGGTTTAGTTTGACAATTTTTATCTTGATGGAGATATTGCATTGATAGTTCTAAGTTTACTTTGAGAGATTGATTTTGAGATTGGTGAAGTTTTATCAATTTTAATATCTAGTGATTCACCCCCCCCTCTCAGTAGTTGACTGGATCCTTGTTCTTTCATCATACCATCAGTCAACAATGTGAAGGTATTCACATTAATCCAGGCAATTAATATAGAATATGCATAGAATAATTTGATATAATTAAAAAATTAACATCAAACAAATATAAAACTATTTATGTGTTTGTCTAAACATAGCCAACAGGGTTCTTGTGAACACTTTAGAGAGTTTTATATTTCCTCTTGAGATGGGGTTTAAGGAGATAGGTGAAGTTTTCCATATCGTGTTCCATTGGCTAGATTTTGTAGTTTACTTGGAAGACCTTTGTTACAATAGTAATTGTGATACCCTCTCTGATACATCAATGTCTAAATTATGTTTTCCAAGAGAATATTATAGTAGTGATGAGAGATACATATATACTACTTTAAACTTGAAAATTATGTTGTCACTCGAACAAAGAAATTTATAAGATTGCAAAGGAAACAAACATCAAATAGAAACTTTGTATGAAACCAAAGAAAAAATTCATTAGTTAAATCTTTTTTGTGATAATTACAATATTTTAAAGATATTCCAAATGATTAAAATGATCATGATTACAATTTAGAGTCAAGTCACTTCACACTTGAAAATTATGTTGGACACTCTCAGTGACATTTGTTATGATTATAAGAGTAAGGAACATTAAATAGAATTTTCTTATGAACACAAATATAGAATTTATTAATTATGCCAAAGGAATATATCAAAAGAAGAAAAAAAAGGGTAAAAAAGCAAAAAATAGTAGTAGACAATAATAATTTCATTCCTCCATATAGGAAAACATGGAAGATTCCATATTTATGCTCCAAAGAAAAGTAAGGAAGAAAATTTCACCAATCTTGATGCCACCTTATTTGAAGATGCTAATTTCAAATGGGTTCCAAAGTAAAATCAAAATATTAAGAAAGAATAAGTGGAGCCTAGTCCACAAGTAAAATATTAACATAAAAAAATTTCAATCTACTATTTTGCATACATCAAGCACATTAAACAACAATATATCATGATTAAATTGAAAATATTAAAAATGTTTGTAAAAGTACAAGATGAGAATAATCTAAAATATGATGACCCATCTAACATTATTAATTTAGATTTGAAGCTTTTATGCCCCTTTCTTTGGTAATTAAAGTTACGGATAAGGGCCTTCTCTTACTCTATTAATAATTAGATAGAATTTAAATAAAATATCACATTGATTATAGGCATGATTGAGACAATACATATTTTCTATAACCAAAAAGGATGTAGGACAAGTTAGCGAGAAAACCCAAGATAAAAAGATAAAAAAAAAACAAAACAAAAAGATAAAATGATTGAGAAAGCAAGTCACACTAGAGTCATTAGAAAATAGAAGCATTAAAAATTGTGGTTGAGGGAGATATAAAAAGAATCTTATATTTTCCATAGGGGACTATCTATATATAAGATTTCATTAGGAGTAAGTGTATGAAAATGGGGGGCCAAATGGGGCTCTTAAGTGGCCACTTTTTTCTTTTAAAAAAAGAAAGACTTATGAAATTGAAAATGTATGAAAATAAGAGTTATAATGCACCAAATTTATTTTCTAAACTACAATTTTAAAAAAATATGGTGAGAAAAAGGGGGGAGACAAAAAGTGGTCATGTTTTTTTCAAAAACCATAAAATACATTTCTGTAAGGATCATGATGGGCCAAACTAGGCCTCTAAGTGACAATAAAAAAAAAAAAGTTCAACAACTTCACATAAAAAATTGAACAAGTTATTGTACTATAGTAAATTGTATACCTTTACAATTTGACACTAGGTTTGGAACCACTTTGGTATTTTTTCAAGTAATTTATGCCTAATTCAACTTAGTTTTACGATTGTTTCTTTAAAATTGATGCATTACCCTATTCACAATCTTTTTCATGGCTCATTTTTATAGGAATAGAGTGGGGTTCCCTTGTCCAAACAAATTAGACTCAAAATTCAAAAGATGAATGTTGACTTTGCAAATTGTGGGAATTTACTTACCTTTATTAACCTTACCTGAAAATTAAATTTGAAAAGGTTTAAAAGCTACATATAAACACAACTCTCTCTCTCTCTCTCTCTCTCTCTCTCTCTCTCTCTCTCTCTCTCTCTCTCTCTCTCTCTCTCTCTCTCTCTCTCTCTCTCTCTCTCTCTCTCTCTCTCTCTCTCTCTCTCTCTCTCTCTCTCTCTCTCTCTCTCTCTCTCATTTCAATCTCTAAGTCTCTAAAACCAAGTTAAACCAAGCATAACCAAGCAATTCAAGTTCAAGTATGCATTTAAGGAGAAAAGCATTCAAGCATACAACTTTGTTACAAAAATCATGTTCGACTACATTGTGTTTCTCCCTAATGAAATCATGCACTAACATGTTGTGTGAATTCACCCAATCTACAACAAGGCTTGTGTGATATTTCATTCCAAGGGTTTCATATTTGGGGTATCATTTGTCAATTCAACATTTTCATTATTATTTTGCCTCTATCCCCCTAGGACATGCACTCTTCTTAGGATGTTATGCCCCTATGATGATATTTATCTTATATAAGTTCCTTTTTGTTATTTTCTATAATTTTATAATATAAATCTAGCAAAGAGAATGGTGGCCATTGATCTTGCTTTGATCTAATGGCTTGCATATTTGTATTCATTATCAAATCACATGAATTAGTCATCCAATCTTCACTTGATGATATAGTTCATGCAACTCCTAATCAAGCCCATGAAATGTCTCAAGGCCCTCAAGCACCATTGGATGACCCCCATTTTTACTCTCCCAAATATTCTTATGGTAGCCATTATTACGTAAAATTGCCAAATTGCATTAACTTGCAACCTATAAGGATTGTTTGGAAATTTCCCTCCAAGTGATGTGCCAAAAAATTACTCCAAGGATTGTTTTAGATCTTGTGCTCATGTGTTTGTTGTGCTTTGGACTTTCATGATTTATTATTGCGGTAATTTTATATAGTTGTGACTTGAACTTTAATTTAAAATTAGAAATTATGTAAATTTTTAGGCCCAGACTAATCCCCCCCCCGACTTCTACCCTTCCCCCCCTCCCCTCTCATTCCTATGGTGTGTTCAACAAGGAGATGGTATGAGAACAATGCTTTTCAATAACTCAAATAACAATGAATAGACATTTATAGATAAAATATATACATATCCATTCTTGACTATATGAATATTTAGATTCAACTCCTATTGTAAGGACAATGAAAAGACCTTCACTATATACACAAAATTAATACTTATTAAATTTTATAATGAGATATTGTATAGTTTCTTAGGCTCAAAAAGGTATTATTAAATAATTTAGTGGCTAAAACCCAAATTTTATTACCAATGTAGTAAGCTCCAACATTAAAAGTTATAAACTTTATCTAATGCCTTAAAGACACAACATACATTGCTAATCTTAAAAAAGTTATAGTTAATATTGGTTAGATCATCTAATGACATCCAAAATTAATTATTGATCTTGTTTGATTGTCATCTATCAATCATGCACAACTATCATGTGGACATTACATTGACTATAATCATTTGTGCTCTATCTTTTTGTTATTATGTGCAAACAATGTGGTTTTATCAATCATGAAGAACTCGTGGCACTATTTATGCCATTGTATGATCTTACCTCTTCCACACACAATCTAAAGCTTACTTACAAAACTTCATAAATTGTAGAATTTTACTTTCCAAAAGCATGCCCTTACACCAATAGGAAAATGAACATCACTATATCAAGTGCCTAATATTGCAAATGTAAGCCAATTGAAGTTTTGTACTAGAATGTACCTGTAAGTGTTAGCTTGATAATGGATGATAATTGATAGAAGAAAGTTAACTTTAGATTGATTTATGATGTGATTGAGTGACATGCATATGCAAATAAAGAGAAGAATTATTTCAATGTTCTATCAAAACATTCTTGAATAATGTGAAAATGTCTTAGGATGAAATTTTAAAATATGTACACACTCGATATATGAAATTAAAATTTGGCATTCATATAAGTTAGTAATGGTTGGATCTGAGAATTATTAGATTTGAAATATGAAAATTTGTATTTTTTTTTTTTGATCGATAAAAGGTCGAGGCCAAAGAATTTTATTAATTTTTTAAAAATAGATAGAATTACATTTACACCTCCATTTGGTGTGGGCACCGGTAGGAAAGAATGGAGGCAAGAAAACCTCTGATCTAGCCCAGATCCCTCAAGGATCAGAGAAAATTAAGAATGCGATACAAAATGGAGATACAAGATCACAAAGGGAACTTGTCCAAAATAATGAAGATTGTCTATAGAAATCCTCCGTATAATTTTATTGACGATGAATAAGCTATTCAAGTAAGAAATAACATGATTCTAAACAAGAAAATAAAATATACTATTTTAATCAACTAAATTTTAAATTAATAAATACATCAAAATAATCAAATCATATGCTAAAATGATACAAACAAAGCATTGAAATAAAATACTATAAAACTATATAAATATCACTCTACACATATATAAAACAAGATAACCTGTATAGTAATATCCCACAATTATAATGTTGAATGAACATAGTATAATTGTGAACACAAAACCAAACATTTATTGTAAAGGTCAACAATATTCCTACTTTGACAAAACAAGTAATTGTCTATTGAAATATTTTACCCTGAATGATAAAAGTTATTATGTATGGAAATTTCTTATCTGAATAATGAAAGTATGATCTAATTTGGGTTCGATTTTTTTTTTCATTTAAATTTTTGGGTTTACTTTTATGAATGCATGTTTAATAATATCCCTATTTTTACACCAAGGGTGTTGATCACCTTGAAGATTTATCTATGATAAAAAGAGAATACATGATCTAGTGATGGCACTATTAAGGTATGTTCTTGGGTAGTGCCCCATAATCAATAAGTTATATGGTCAAATCCAATAGTTGTAATCATTAGTTGCTTATAATTTTGATTTTAGTAGTTTTTATACTTTGTGTGTTGTGCTAAAGCACATTAGACAATAAGAAGGGTATAGTTTTATTAGTACCCTAGGTATTTCATGGTAGAAAGAAGAACTAAGAAATAATTAACCATGATGCCTCATTATGTTTTAAAGCCACTCATTAATGGAGACTGGACATACATGGTCACTCTTGTGGTCACTATTGATATCATAGTAGATTTATAAATACCAAATAATGGCTATTATATGAGTGGAGAATGATAGCTATTGACTTTTTAGGTGTTTCAACTATCAACTTGTGCTTGGCCCCATAAGAGATGTTGTAGGTCTCTATATACGTAAACAAAAGTCTAATTAATTCAATAGATAAGGTCATGTAGAAGGAATTCGATTAGCATGTATAGAACATACTATTTATAATAGCCAACTCTCTATAATGTATGAAAACTACAAGGCATAAAATGAATTCAATAGTTGATAAGAATTTGATCTAGAGTAGATTTGTTGGCCACATCTATGCAAAAATGGTATTAATATTTGAGACTAATACTAATAGGCCCTAGAGATTGTTACATGGTCATTTGGTAGAGAATTTAAAAATGCGTGATCTTTATAATCTTGTATAAAATTTCATATTAGTTGGTTTACAAGCTATCAATGTTATGTTTAATAGCTAGATAATACGGACCTTCTGTTGAGTTTGGATCTATAGTGCTCACATGTAATTAAGTTATATTTTATCTTCAAAGAAATTCATAGTATTTTAATATTCACTCATGAACATTAATGTGTATAGTATGTAATGCATCAAAGTCAAACAATTGACTTGGATATGAACATATTGTTTCATAATTTAGGACTAAGGTAAGATATTAATCATTGATGCATAGAAATTAAAATTTTAAGGAACACATCAAAACTTCATTATTAAGAGACAAAGCTTAATTCATGTTTAGGTTTAAAGACCTTCATCATAAGCTTAGTTTTAAGAATATATTAGACCCTTTTAATATTTATCCCCATTGGCCTCATGTTTGAAGATGTTACGCCCCTATAATGACATTTTATCTATTTTTTTTATATTATAGACTCTGACTTCACACCTGCCATTTAATTTGGGTTGCAAGTTTCTAAAGCCTTTTCAACAAATCCATTTTGTTAATCCCCTACAATCAAGGGGTTGAGAAATTATTTCTTTGAGGAAATCTATCAAATAATTCATATTCCTTTTCTACGCTTACAATTTTTTGTATACACGGACCTGCAAGGGCTTTTTCAACTACATGTAACAAAATTAATCCTATGTAGTTTGTCTTGTGATGGATGTTAATACCTTTCTCCAATGCTCCCACTTGCCTTTTAAATGAATTCATTTGACGCCCAAAACCTAATGTAAAGGTGGGTTTTAATCAACATTTTGATAGTTGTGAAGGAGACTCCATTGCGGGTATGATTTAGAAGTAGAGAGACTCTATCCAAGAAATTTTGATCTAAGAGCCTTTGATCTAACTCTCCTCAATTAATTACTTCAAATTGGACCTCTTCTAGCTTAAATCACTATATTTTCTTTAAAAATGTATGATTTCAACAAAAATCGTGATGTACCAAAAAGTGTAACCAAGTATTGTGGGGTCACCCCATTGTGAATTTATGTGTGTGCGACACTTTCCTTTGTGTACACGTCACTATTTTATGTGAATGTGGCATAGCAACCTGCAATTGCATTACCAATTGAAGCAAATGTAGTGAAGATTCCATGAATGCAGCACATAAAACTTGCAACTTGTAAGATTTAAAAACCCACAAAATAGATTTAATTAATGCATGATTTCACATTAGGTTCATCAAATGTAACGAATGTAAAATATGAAACATGTAATAGATCAAACGAGAAACCACAAACTCAAATCAACTACTAAATTCTCAATCGCGATCAATGTAAGAGTAAAAAATAAAAATTAATAACAAAGTAAACCCAATGTCAAATTCATGAAAGAGACTTCCATTGCTCTCCTTCTTTTTGTGTTGTATGTGATGGCTCTCAAAATTCTCAAACTTTTCCTACAACATGATAACAAAAAAATTTGAAGACTATGATTATTGATGACTGATAATTAGGTTTTCTTTTATAGATTTCATGATATTGATCAACAATTCACATTAAAATAGCAACGGAATTATCAATGGTTGAGGATTGTTGAGACAATTTGACTGAGTGTTGATTTCTAATGTGAGTTAGACTGACTGATTAGCCAATTGGATTGATTGATGTATTGGGATAGATGACTAGGCTATTATCTAAATTGATTGGGAGTGAGGTAGATTAATTGGCTCGATCAAAAAAAGGTGATTATGAGTTGAAGTGGAAGTCGGTGGTAGTTAATGGGAGGGAATAATTAGCCATTTTAAACATATGTTGTAGGAGAAATAATTAAAATAAATATTTTATCTATTTTGGAAGAAATTGATTTTTGAAAAGGGATGGACAATTAAATAAATCGGTAAATTAAATAATTTGGAATAATTGTTTAATTGAGAAATTGATAGGAAGAGATATTTAATTATAGATTATTTAATTAAATGGGATGTGGGGGTTAATTAAATAATAAAAATATCCAATTAATGTTACAATAAAATAAGATGATTAAATAATTAAAAAATATTTAATTATGAGAAGAGAGGGAATTTTAATTTTTAAATTTAGAATAGGAAAATAAAGTTGGATGAATTGAATATTTTTTAAATTATTTAATTAGTTAAGAGGAAAAATTAGTAAAAGTGTCATTCACGGGCGTTAAGGCAATTCTAGATGTCTACACATATATGTGAAAACATGAATTGTAAAAATTAGGCTAACATGAGTAAGATATTCTTGAATTGACTCAAGTACAATACAATGTTCACCGTCATTGATTAGGATACATGCTACTTAATTAGAAAAATAGTGTACACCATGTAACTTCTATGAATACAAAGGAAACCTTTGACAATATTGAAAATACCATGGGATGGACCATCTTGCCTCTTTCAATTTTTTATATATCACCAATCTCTTCCACAAAACTTATATATTCATCATTTATTAATTGAGACTAGCAAAACCTCATGCCTTTAAAAACATTTCAAGATAATGAGATAATTGTCAAATTCTTGGAACTCTGCAATGGTATTAAAATGAGATATCATATAAAATAATTTGAAATCAATCTTGATACCACTATCTATTTTGGGGAAGAGGAAGAGTTCCTTAGTCATACTTTTTTTTTTTAAAATCCCCTAGAGAAACCAATGTGCTATCAAACATAGAAAAGATGAAAATAAAGATTTGTTTAGTGATGAAAAATTCTTAGAGGCCTTATTACATGAGGAATCCAATCTTCCCCTAGCACTTCCACAATGAAAATATCACTTAGCAATCTTGATTGAAAATAAAAATGACATAAATTTGTTGGTATTTTGATGATGTTTTGTTGTGATTGTCATTGATGGACACACACTTATTCTATGTATGAGTTAATCTCCACTGGTAATATGTGTTGTATTGTTCACACCGGTATTATATCCCATTGAATGAATAGTCTTTGTTTGTAGAAGACTATCGATGTTTTGCAGAAAATGCTTTCCGGTCAAAGCATGACTGAAGACCTCAAGCGGTATGAAGACCTCAAGCATAACAAGGACCCCTAGCGACAGTCAATATTTTTTATTGGAACACTATGTTCCAGTTTACCAGTCTTTGTTTATCGGTATATTGTGCTTAACAAGTAAAGTGGTAGAGTGTGATGAGTTATCATCCACTGACACTTTGGCAGTGCTTCTGTGTCATGTTACCAAATGTGTCTAGATGCTTTGAACCTAGGAAATTGTAATCCAATCTCATTGGACCGACATGAAATCGGATTCCTATTTAAGGACATCATGTCTAGGGTTTTTATAGGAATGAATGTATGTGTGTATGTATGTTGAAGAAGTGGAGTTGTTATAGAAGCATCGTGCGATAAAGATTGAACATGAAAAGGATAGAAGACTGAAGTAATGTTGCAATGCATTAACAAAGAGTTGTCAAGGATCTAATCAAGCATTCTATGCTATTGTCTATATCATTCACTTATTGATTACTAATCTCTTCGACAAGTCTGAAATCCTTAACCGGGTAAGCCCAGTCAAGCCTTTTGTAAATCGTCTAACAAGGTGGTTCACAGTTGTGAATCTGAAATCCTTTAACAAGGTAGTCTTTAACAGGAATTATCTCCTAACAGAGATTTGGATTCCTAACAAGATCTATTCTGATGAAGAAAATTGTAAGGCCCTAACCGGTCTGACCTTAACCAATCTAACCTTAACCGGTCTGGTTACTATTCTGCAGATAGTTGACTTGTGATTTTTACTCACCATGGTTTTTCCCATTTGGGTTTCCACGTCAAAATATCTTGTGTTATGGTAATTGTGCTTATGTGGGTGAATTCTCTATTTGCTATTTGGCTTGTTTGTGTTTTAATCAGCTTATTGTTTAAACTAATATACTAGTCTACAGTAAAATTGCTTAAGAGTTTTTTTAAAAGTTTGGGCATAGTAATTCACCCCCCCCCCCCCACCTCTTAGTATTCATAGAAATTTGGGGATAAAAAATAATCTATATATTTGCATCTTAAAATCCTCCAAAAGAACACAGAGTGTCATCAATTTTGCAAAGCACAGTTCATATATTTTTATTGGTCCTATGCTAACATGTTTGGATTGGACCCTTCTATTTTGGTTCACCTCCATGCATGGTTTTTTTAATGCTAAGTTTCAATTAAGGAAAACTACATTAGATGCATCCTAAAATTGCCCTACTAGTCAAAGAAGAACTACAAAAACTTTTAAATGTTAACTTCATACTCCCAATTGACTATCTTGAATGGATATCCATTATAATTCATGTCAAAAAAGATAAAAGGAATATGAATATGTATAGCCTTCAAATATGTTATTGCATCTTTCCCAAAAGATGATTTTCATCCTTCCAACATTGGCATAATTATTGATCTCGAAGCTAGTTATAAAATGCTATCACTTGTGGATAGTTTTTTGAGTTGTAATCATATTTGAATTGTTATTATAAACCAACATAGAATTTCTTTCATAATTCCCTTGAGGTATCTTTTTCTATCAAGTGACACCTTTAGATGGATAAATGTGGGAGCTACTTATCAGAGGGCAATGATAGTTACATTTCATGACATGCTCCATAGAAATTGTAGAAGTTTATTTAGACGATATTTCAAATGGGAAAATAGAAAATAAGAGAATACCACTCATGTCCTTGTGTGTGTGTGTGTGTGTGTGTGTGTGTGTGTGTGTGTGTGTGTGTGTGTGTGTGTGTGTGTGTGTGTGTGTGTATGTGTGTGTGTGTGTGTGCCTTAATTCCAAGAAATGTGTTTTCGGTATAACATCAAAAAAATCTTGATCTTTATTATATCTCAATGATATATAGATGTTTATATTTCTAAGTTTGCAACTATCATGGATATGCCACCCCTTTAAAATTTTAAAATAATATAATTGACTTCAAGGAAAGATACTAGCCATATGAAGATTAATAGCACAACTTTTTACAAATGTCAACCATTTCCCCACCTTCTCAAGAAATATGGTGGGTTTCAATGGAATGAATCCTACTGAGAATATTTTGATCATATCAAAGACTATATTTCATCACCAATGGTTCTTATGCCTCCTATTAAAATAATCACATACTTCTACATATCAACTATATTAGTCTCCTTGGGCGCACTCTTAGCACAAAATGATAAACAAGATTGTGAGAAAACAATCTATTATCAATCAAACACTCATGAAAAATGAGCTTTCCTATATTTCTATGGAACGGTAATGTTTAGTAGTCTTTTTTGTCCACAAAAATTGTGGCATTACATGCTTAGTCACCAAGCAAATCTCATTTATTAATTGGATCCATTCAAATGCCTCTTATTCAAAAATTCTCTTACAATTAATATGGCTAAGAGGGTAACGTTGTTAGGTGAATTTGACAGTAAGTTTTAAGATAAAAAAGAAATTAAAGCATAGGTTTCTATGGATCAATTATTTAAGGCACCTCTTATAGATAATCATCCATTTGTTATAGATAATCTTGATGAATCTATCTTTACTATTGAAGAGCCCTCTATATAGAAGTTATGTCTCGATTGTTCTTGTACTAGTCATGGAGCAAGCGTTTGAATCTTGTTTATACTCAAGGAAATTCCATGTTGAAAGCATTTAGATTTAGCTTTCCATGTGAAAACCATGTTGTTGTATATGAGGCTTTTCTTGTTGGTCTTAATATAACAATTCAATGGAATATCCAACACATCCTTGTTTATGGTTATTCTAAACTAATAGTAAAAAAGGTTAATGATGAATATCAAACAAAATATGGTGAATTGATCACCTACAAATACATGGCAAATAGTTTCAAGAATAATTTCTTGCAGATCTAGTTGATGATACTATAGCCATAATTGAATGTGTCTTGGATATGCCATAGAATAGTCGACATTCTAAGTTCTTGTTGAGAAATTATTAATACCCACACAATGTCCCTAATTTTGAACTTATATGACAGCTTATTGGTCCTTATTCACCCTAGTATCATGATATTTACGCTTACCACCATGGTCAAACTTCACCACCTAACCTTTCACATAAATAACACAAAACTTTCCTCCAATGTACACCATACTTCACTATCCTTGGTGATATTTTATATCAAAGAGGCTTTGATAGTTTGTTACTAAGGTACTTAAATATGGCATAGGCCAATTTCTTTGATAGATTGTTACTAAGACTACAACTTGTTTACACCATGTGAAATAGTTTATGGGATAAAATATTTCCTTCCAATTGAGTTTGAACACAACACATTAAGGTAAAAACTTTAATTCATCATGGACTTATTAGCAGCCCAAAAAAAGAGAATGATGCAACTTAATGCTCTTGATTTTATCTTAAGAGAAACCTTCCATCATATTGAGATAGTGAAAAAATATTAAATTAAGTGGAAAGACCTCTTTATCAAGACAAAAATGTTGCAAAAAGGTGAATGGACTCTCCTTTATGACTCACAATATAATGATCATAAGATCAAGATGCAAACAAGGTGGTTAGGACCATATTAGGTTGATGAAGTATATCTAAATGGTGCGATTCATTTATCCACCATTGAACCAATCTATTTTTTTTGGCTGGTCAATGTTCACTAATTAAAGATGTATTAAAGGTATTAAACAAAGATTTTTTAATCGAGCAGTTCAAATCACAAACCACAAACATCAAACATGCAGCATTTCAAAAAGATCTTAAATTTTTCACAGCTGTGATTTTTAATATTATTACTCTCATCTTAATAAAATTCTTTCAATATTACATTGTAATTTGTTTGGAACATTTTTGGTCATACTAATTCCAATAGTAGTAGAATGCCTAGTTGCTTTAACAACCATTAGTCTTGTGTAGTCACAAGTCGAGTGTGCTGACATTTTTTTCCAAAATTGCAGCCATTAAAACCTAAAGCTTTGCGATTACTTATTCTTGATTTTAAATGTTAGTTTGGCCAACGAACAAAACTCAACCCAAAGGTTGACACCTTTTTCTCTTTAGGCTATGCTAGACCTAAAGGTATCCCTTATCAAAAATGATATATTATTCAGCAACAACAAGCAGATATAAAATAATATGCAAGATTTTCTTAAACTGACAGTGTTCTTGACTATCTCACTTCTTAAATCAAAGAACATGAAGAATCCTAAGCTAACAAAGCAAAGAACATAACTGAAAATAAAGTGTTCAAATGATTCATCTTTGAATTCCAATGAATGCTTAGACCTTTGAACAAATAACTACTCAGATCAGTGCTTCATTCGGGCAACAAAGTCAAATACCAAACCATGCAGAGACTCATCATGACACTACAAATTCACATCCAAGGGGCGCCTTTGTATTATTACATTATAGAAACACTCCCACCAATAGACACTTCCTGCAATTCTTCCGAGAAATCCAAAGATGAACATACATTACTCCATATTCCATTTAGACCAGATTAATCCATTCCTTGAATGAAGATAGTAAATGGAAAATGCAACTCAGAAAGACTAAGAAGACCAATATCAATGTCCTTGACATATCAATTTGAAAGCCATGCACACTCATCCATGGAGACAATAACAAAAAATCAATTTATTCAACCTGAAAGAGAACAATATCATGAAGAAATCTGTTTACAAAGTGAGCATATTCTCACTGAAACCTATGTATTACCAAGATTTCCTGTGCATATATCACAGTATTAATGATATCTTCTCTTATTTCCCCTATAGTAAGATTAAGGTCTTCACTGCAAAATTCACTCCTTTAAATTTCTCTGACTGTCAGATAGTAGTTTGGAAACCACCGTTTGCGACGGCGAAAACGCGAAACGAAGTTCTCCTGTCGCGTTTCTGGTAACATAGCAGTTCATAGGACATTCCGTTACAAAACTCTCTTTAAAAATTTCTTTCATTGGATGAGAAGTCCTTCAAAAATTTAAAAAATCATAGTTTTGTCCACATCTTTCAATGGTATCACCCCTCGACAAATTAGAGCCCCAAAAACACTTCATAGGACATTCGGTTACAAAACTATCTATGAAAATTGCTTTCATCAGATGAGAAGTCCTTCAAGAATTTAATAATTGTAGGTTTGTTCGCATCTGCTAAGGATATCACCCTTCGACAAATTAGAGCATAAAGTCTTTCAAGTTCTGAGATTCCATAACCTTCGGTACATTTCACAAAATTATCTTCTATTGATTCAATCTGTTCTGCCAGGTGATTGCTTATTGGCACTTTGGAAGAGGATTTGCGTTCCTGTTGATTCATTATTTCTTCTTGATTATTTGCGTCACATTGCTGCACACCTTTAAATGCCTCATTTGTCACACTACCATGAAGGCATTTTGTTTATAGAGTATTCTGCCCAGGAGTATCAATCTCCATGGGTTGTGATCTGTCCTCAGCAAATGGATCCGAGTCCCCAGCCACAACTTTACCTGTAGAAAAAAAACATTCTGAGAATTTCAATACAATTGTGCTTCTAATTCTAAATATCAAAAATAAAAAAGGATTACAAGTGGCATGGTGCAAAGCATAATTCCACCTTGATCAGGATCACTATT
Organism: Cryptomeria japonica; assembly: GCF_030272615.1. Lineage (NCBI taxonomy): Eukaryota > Viridiplantae > Streptophyta > Pinopsida > Cupressales > Cupressaceae > Cryptomeria > Cryptomeria japonica. The sequence goes on along the minus strand of NC_081406.1, from coordinate 464,954,237 downwards.
CTGCTTTGAGCGCTTCAAGCCCTCGTAACTTTGAGATACATTCATATCAGGCTGAACGTTGCGTAAGCATTCACTTGTTCTTGTAATATGAACTGGTTGAGCAACAGGATTCGAAGGAAAATTTGTAGTTGAATCCTCTGACAAACGAGTTGGCCCACCCTGAGCAGCAATTTTATCACAAAAGGCAACTAGTGCAGGATCCATTTGGGAAAGCATGCCAAGAATCTGATTATGCGTAAGACAAGGATTGATACATATAAGCACTCAAAATTAATTTTCACTTGGTAAACACATCCTCAACAAATGAATCAAATAATGATTGATGCATCACTACAAAACCTGCTGCATACATCCCTCAACAAATGAATCAAATAATGATTGATGCATCACTACAAAACCTGCTGCAGACATCCCAAAGACACATTCGGAGTTGTTGAATAGCATGCTCCTCTGCTTCTACCTTGGCATGTAGCTCAGTTTCACTTGGTCCTCTTGCTGCTTTTGGTACCTTTGGAAGTTCAGGATTAGAAACATTCTTTTTAGGAGTAATTACTACTTGTTGATCAGGGATAGTAAGAACAACATCAACCAGTTGCGAGATGAATCTACACCTATCATCTAAACTTGGTTTTTCTACTTGGTAACTGCACATAAAGCAAAATAATGTAATCCATTTAGGATTTTACATTCTATTATACTAAACCAAAATAAAATTTGCAATGCATTCAAGGTGTACCAGATACCATCGAATTCATGTACACTTAGTTCAATGACAAATTCAATTTATATAGAGTCAGAAGCTAACGAGGTACCTGGTACTTTGTAATGCGCCGCAAGGAAACCCTGAAGGGATAAGCCAAAACACAAGAATAGAGTGCAAATTTTTGTTTTTTAAACTTACACCACATTAAGATACAACAAGATATTAAAGATTCAGATTACATAGCGGAAGACATCAACTAGCACCTAAAGAGTTTCCCAACGAGATTACTTAAATTTCACAATTCACTTAACTCGCACAATTAATCCAATAAGCTAATTATCAAAATAATGAGATAATTCTTAATCAAGATAATTTCTTTTAGAAGATGGAAATATAAATCCCAGGCAAAGGTTCATCCATTAAGATCTATTCATAATCTTCATTCAAGCTTTTCATAAAAATACAAGCCATACATCTAATATTCCAACACACTAGAATTTCATCATAAACATATGAGATCTTTCCAAGCATACTTAATTTCCTTAACAACAACTGAATATATTCCATTACTCTAAGTTACATTCTTTCATATTCCAATTTATTGCATTTTAAAAGACGATTACATACATACATCTACGATACATCTCATCTAAACCACTTATGCATTCGATCAAAAAGGCATGCAAGAAAGAACTGCATACAAACATTTAAAGTTAATTCCATCTTATCCACTTATACATTCTAACATAAGCTATTCATACATGATAAAGCTAAATAAGGGAAAACATAAGAGAATAACATCACATAACACCATAATGATCTCGGAGTTCACCCCTAAAGGCTACATCTCCAGGTCTGCTCAACTGTAAGACCCCTCTGATAATTAATAAAGTTAAGAATACAAGAGGTTACACCATTACAATCCTGCCATCAAGGCGAAACATAAACAATATACAAACGACCACATCGGTCAATTAATACATAAACGATCCCTGAAAAGGAAAGGATCCAGCTGAACAAAATCAAAGCTAAAACAAAGGTCCATGAGAGCATCCACAAAACTGAGTCATCACCACCCAAGGTCTACATGAAACCAAGGTACTCACAAGGGCAAAGACAATAGGACGACCCACAAAGGTACTCCTAACAAGACAAAATGACAACACACTAGCGATCGTAGGGACAATTGTCATCACACAACCCAGTATGGTTACCATGGCAGGTCTTCATAGGTCCTGGCCTCATACATTGGGTTACCCTGGCAACCTAATCCGAGCCTCCGGCCCATCCAAGCCTCATGTGGACCCACACATCCTCTCGTGAAGACAAGGATGATGGTTTGCCATTTCAGGCCTTCTCACAGCATGTCGGGTCTATGTTAGCACTCGTCCCATGTGTGAGGCACATTTATCTTACTTAGAGATTACATTCTAATCTACTGATAGGTTATCACTTATTAGACTCACTTTTGATGGGTTACCCAGCAGCCACTTTGGGCGCGGCCCCCAATTGAAAGCCACTTTCCCATACGACACTAGACTATACTCAGACGAACTCAAAACCAGGGAATACACATGGTCAGACGAACGAAGTTTAAGAAGGAGAGGACAACCATCTGATCAAATAGGACTCAAAAGTGGTACACTTACTAACGGTACTCTAACTAGAGACCTGACAAACTAAGGTCAACCATGAATCATCATTCGACTCCCACATAGAGGATATGACCAAATACGACACTACCACAAAACAACAGTCAACTCAGAACGGAGGACTGATACAGGTACCCCAAATCAATCCATACAATAGGGTCCTATGAAACAAAGCATGACTTGCCATTACATAAGCAAAAGCGAATACAGAAATTAAACTCACATAGGTAATATTCAGCAGATACAATCTTTCTCCAAACTAATCTAGACATTAAACATCGATCAAGTTTTCCACAAGGTCTATATTATATTGCAGTTATCTACCTCATCTAGGTATAGGTTGTTCTTGGTTTTCTAACTCTCTAAGGTTCATTGCATCAAACATACAAAAATACGCCATAATGAGTTCTTTAACCAATTTCACAAGAATATAATTTAAACAACCATTAACCAATTAATTAAGATATTTAATCTTCAATAAAAACATCATTGACGTACTGGTTCAAAATAAATCCTACACATTTGTCTTTTTCAGAACCAATTTACACTATACAGATCCAGGAAATATACATATTTAGGGAAGACAAATAAAGAAAATCCATTCCTAGATTAACAAATTGTCTCCTTGAGCATATAAAGAAAATTACTAAAATTAACTATTAATTAATGAATATATTTAATAATCCACGATTAATTAAATATAACAAATTAATAATTAATAACGGAATTAACAAATTAAGTATTTTATTACAAAAAAAATATGCATTAATAATAAGATAAGATTTGAATATTAATTATTCTATATTTAACCTTATACAATTAATTAATAACAAATTACACTTGAATTATTAATTAATGCCAATATTTAATCATAATAAAAAAAAACTTAATTAAAATATCAAACATAATTAAAAACTTAATTTAAAATTAAATTTAATAATATTAAACTATAATATTTTTCTTTTAAACAAAAAAAGATTAAAAAAAAACTTTTCTTTCTTTTTTTTTTATACAAAAACAAAACATAATTATGGGGGAGGGTACCCACATGGAACTCCATGTGGGCCCCCCCCTTGGGAGTGCTTCCCAATGGGAGCACACAGCCCCCATGGGAGCGCTACTGTTCCCAAAGGGAGCACGCAGCCCCCATGGGAGCGCTACTGCCCAAAGGGAAAGCAGCACCCCTCCACGTGGTGGGGAAAACTCTCCACGTGGATGGGGTTTAAACAAATTTATTTTCATTTTATTTTTTTTTATTTTTTATTTTTTAAAATTGTTTACTATGTCAAACACAGTTTGGAAAAAAAACAGTCTCCCAGAGACTAACAAAAATTATAAATTTTTTTATTTTTAATCACCCATTTGCAAACTTTTTAAAAAAATACCCAGATCAGGAAAGGGGAAAAATTTCTCCAAAACCAACAGCATATTGGTCAAGCAAGATTGATCTTCAAAAATTTAACATCTAATCTGACAAATCCCCAACTAAATCTCAATTTTATTTATTTTAAATCATTCTTAGCAAACCAGAAATTGATTTGAAAACAAAGAATGAAATCAAGGAGGGATAATTCAAGATCTTGTTTCCATTCTACTCTATTACTCAATCAAACCGATTTTTCAATAACAAATTCATTTCTTTCAACCAGAACAGTAAATTCTTTTGGCAACAAGAAAACAATTTAGAATCGTACCTTCATACGCAATCCTGGAAGAGATTTACTGAAGAGCCCAACCTGCAAGCTCAAGAATTCCTCCTCCTTCCAAAACCTCCAAATTTTCATCCCCAAATTTTATTTTTTTTCCAACAACAATATCCATCCTCCAAAAATTTTCAAAAATTTAGGTTATAAGGAAGAGTTGACCAAAAATTTTATTTTTTTGGAATTAAAATTTTTATTTAAAATAATTCACAAAATGATTATTTTCCAACTATATCAACAAATTAAATTGTTTTTCAATTCAAAATTGATTTTCTCACTCAACTGAAATTTAACCTTTCTATTTCAAAAATGCCAAAAGATTAAATTAATTCTATTGCAATTAAATTTAAATCTTTCTTTTTCAACAGCATATACAAATTGCATTTAATATTTAAAATCAATCAGTTAACCGAACTTACTCCCAATTTAAAACGAGCAAACCAATATCAACGATAATCGCATAACGAAATCCCGATTAATTTAGTCCATTAATCTTTAATGCACAAACAGATATTTAATCAAATTAAACACTAAGGACTAATAATCAATTTAACTATACACACCAAGCATGCAAACCAAGAAAGTCGATCAGACAGACGACTCGCAAACCCAACCAAAAAGGGAAAACCGACGACGACTGACTATGCTCACTTGAGCACGACTATGGTCAACTAGGGTCCTACGACCACCTAATCCAACTCTAAGGATTAAAGAGGTACACTCAAACCTGTAAATCCAGGTGAAGACGAACCTCGCACTCATGCGGCATTGTACCTGAAATCTCCTGCAACCAAGAGTCATACATGCATACATATATAAACTTAATGAAAGCGTTAGCCTGATATTAATACCACGAAAAAGGAACACTGAACAAATTGCATACAACTAGTGTGAAAACCACATCAACAGCTACGCATTAAATCAAACATCTGACTATAACATTATATTAAGATAAACTAACCAAGATTAACTAAGATTTGAAATTGATTAGGGCAGGGGTACTACATTCTTCCCCCCTAGGTTCCGACTTACTCCTGGAAGTCCTAAGGCTAGATGGAGAACATGTCGTACGCATCAGCCCTGAAACTCATTCAACAAAGATCAAATTGCACATAGAAATCTTTCCATAAATAAATGAAATATTATTGCAAAATCCTTTACAAACGCCATTATCCATTGGCAAGATACATCTAAATCCATACATTTCTTATAACATTCTAGAAATTGTCCACAATCATAGCAAAGAAACAAGAATTTTCTCCCTTTCATTACACCAAATTAAAGCATTACAAAGAGGTAAACAACACTTACCATAATCATCTATCAAACATGACAAGAAAACATGCCATCATGATCAATTCTTTTACCAATACATCTTTATCATAAAATTTTATAACATAGAACTAGCTTAAAATATCAATTTCTACAGCCAAATTAACTTTCAATAAATAAGAGCAACAAAATAACTCAATTGTTTACACTTGCCACGCATAAGAAAACCTTTCCAATGACTATGTCCCATAACATAGTGACAAGTTAACACAATTTACTCCATGATACACATAATAACCATCCACATAACTGGAATGCATAACACAAAAGGCCACATGTGAGCATGTCTAATGCTCAGTCAAAGATAACATGCATGATCACCATCTCTATGCCTGATCTCAGAACAACAATATGATTATAAATATCCAATATCTCACTCAAAGGCTCGATGGTGCTAGGCACACCATAGCGGTGCTACCTTCCATACAAGACCTTCGTGAACATCTCTTGTTGAGCAAGGTGGTTAGCCTCCAAGAGATAGTCACCACACATAGGTAGGTAGTGGATACTAGCTGCAACCCAGCCTCACATACCCCCATCCTCAAGGTTCCCTACATCTACTTCCTCGCACACACTCTACCAAATTCGTGTCATACGTCTTTGGAGAGGAATTTCAGATTTCAACACAAGACCAGCATACGAAAACAATAAGGATAAACCAGTTTAGCCACCAAAGTACAGATGAATAAAGATAATAAATCATCAATTCCAACAGTAAGGTAAGAAAATAATCCAGAATTGCAACATCAATTCAAAAGTGCAAAAGATCACAAGATCGTGGCTAAACCTTCAAAGTCAAAGTAAAATAAATTGCTCACCCCCAAAGAAATAATAAGAATATCACAACTACACATAACATCACTATGTGACTAACATCTAGCCACCAACGAGGAAGGAAGGAACAACTGACTAGCTATTGCAGTAGCTCATCATGTGGTGCGACATAGTCACACTACCCACATGGCATGGCGGTGTGCACCTCGACATCACCCCGCATCACGTCATCACGCGGCATGGCAATACTCCAAGTGGAGAAAACACGCAATGGGCGTATCCCGCATGGTAATGTACCTCACGGAAAAAGCACGTGCAAGTCACATCCCGCATAGCGACGTATCTAGAAGGATACTCACCGTAAGTCAGAGGTATACATGACTAGGGTCCACCCACATGCCCACCAACACATACTAAGTGGCAGCACATGTGAATAAACCTACTTTTCATGAAGACAAGGTAAAGGATCCTCCAAATCACACCATCACTATACACAAGAATCACCATCCATAAGCTCAAATAAAGGAGAGGAATAGGCTGTCACATATAAACCTATAAATAGATTCATCAAAAGGGAAAGTATTGAGTACACCTTTGATACAGTTTAATAGTACAACTATATCATTCCTCGAAGTAGAGAAGCTAAAGTCGCTTCGTGCCGACATTACTCATATGCCAATCCATACTATTCAAGGAACGGTTACTATGAATACTACCCCTTAACATACTGAGTTACCCACAACCCGAGGTTTGGTACTCAGTAGGGAAACAAATAAGCAACATCACATAAATAGTATGGTTTCCCATACTCATAAGCAACATATCCTCCATGGTTGATTACTTCACCAATCCATGGGCACATATAATAAGCACTAGTTTCTTACAATACACACAAAAACACCAGTACTGGTTTAGGCACATTTACGGGGAGTACTTTTCAGTATGCTAACATCTATTCAAGGAAGATTTTAGTTATGCTTTCTATATGAATAACTGAATCAAGTTTACTCTAGATACAAGTACTGAAATTATTAACAATTCACAGTTACATAAGGAAATAACATCATTCCTATATCTTTATCAAATTTCACTAAGCATTCGCAACTAAATTACTTAGCTATGCAAACTCTTTTCTCAAAGAGGACTTTCATCTATCACTATGAAGCCAAAATGCAATAGTACAATTTCACATGTTTTATAAACATTCTATTTAAATCAATGCGTTCCTTAATACCATTTCTAAAAATCTTATGATTAGGCAAAGAGAAGGGAAAGAGAGTTTGATAACCAAACTATTTCCTACATAGACACTAGATCAACAAAATCACACTATGATATCAAATTTCTCACTATAAGCCTATCATTTCAATTGCATGGTTTTCATTTCGCTGCCGTTTAGAAGGATGACAATCAGCCTAACAAAACATTTCCAATAGTTATGGTTGCAACAGGAGGTTCTAGTTTTCCAACCAACAGAGATCAAAACAAGCAATCCTTTCGATAATACCAGACCTCTTGAAAACACTCACTTGTAATAATACAATACAGACACATGCCATAATTTGCAACCTATTATAGAAATCACATTACGATCAAAGGTAAGCAAGGAGCTATCACCCAAATAAAACATATTAATGCATACACATCAAACAAGCTTTTCATTTGCACTTTCTAAATACATTAAGGTAATTACATATACCCAAAAGCGAGTTCAATGGAGCATTTGCTAAAATAAATCTTCAATCAAACTAGTTTAATGAAACACATAAAACAATCTTTCGGGGAACACATTAATACTCTCTCGAAGCTACAATAACATGCTCCTTTTAATACTTCTTCTACAAACCAAGCACTTTCACATAATTCAACTATTCGCATATTAGTACACTTCACTTAAAATAAAATTTAATTATGTTACTCCTACAAAATACACATGGAGAATTCTTTAAACATACACATACAGTTTTCTCCCAACAACCAAAATAAATTTTTAAACCCAAAGCCCTTTTATTATCTAAACACATAAGCATCATAGGGTTCACACAAGGGTTCAAGAAGTCACAGCCTTTTTCTCACAAACAAGAAAACCCAAATCAGAGATAATTACACATATCCTAATCATTTTAATTTCCAGAAAGAGAGAGAGGAATGGTGATAATCATTTAATTTTCTACAAAATAAGCGTTCAATATTTGCCATACTAGTCCTTCAAGTGGACAACACTAAGCTAGATCATAATCTTAAACAAACACAATTCGCACTTTCAGATTAAAGACAAGCACTGACCGACCCAAATGGATTAGTCTATAGAGTACAACACTCAAAAAGGAAGATACATACGACTCTCTTTCAGAATAAGAGTAATCGTAGACCCAGACATCAATAAGCAAACAATGCACATAAAAACACTCAAACACCAACATCAAGAAGGTGAGAACAAGGTGTGAACACACACGTTACACACAAGTTAAGGTCTGCTCAATCACTCACATGCAAAAGGAGGACAAGCATACACATAAGGTCGCTACACCTCACACCAATAGAGGGCACACATGACACCAGAGATCCCAGTGTTTGCAACTTGGCTCTGATACCAAATGTAATGCCCCGCCAGGAAACACCGAAGGGATAAGCCAAAACACAACAATAGAGTGCAAATTTTTTTTAAAAAAAGTTACTCCACATTAAGATACAACAAGATATCAAAGATTCAAATTACATAGTGGAAGACATCAACTAACACCTAAAGAGTCCCAACGAGATTACTTAAATTTCACAATTCACTTAACTCGCACAATTAATCCAATAAGCTGATTATCGAAATAACGAGATAATTCTTCATCAAGATAATTTCTTTCAGAACATGGAAATATAAATCCCAAGCAAAGGTTCATCCATTAAGATCTATTCATAATCTTCATTCAAGCTTTTCATAAAAATACAAGCCATACATCTAATATTCCAACACACTAGAATTTCATCGTAAACATATGAGATCTTTCCAAGCATACTTAATTTCCTTAACAACAACTGAATATATTCCATTACTCTAAGTTACATTCTTTCATATTCCAATTTATTGCATTTTAAAAGACGATTACATACATACATCTATGATACATCTCATCTAAACCACTTATGCATTCGATCAAAAAGGCATGCAAGAAAGAACTGCATAAAAACATTTAAAGTTAATTCCATCTTATCCACTTATACATTCTAACGTAAGCTATTCATACATGATAAAGGTGAATAAGGGAAAACATAAGAGAATAACATCACATAACACCATAATGATCTCAGAGTTCACCCCTAAAGGCTACATCTCTGGGTCTGCTCAACTGCAAGACCCCTCTGATAATTAATAAAGTTAAGAATACAAGAGGTTACACCATTACAATCCTGCCATCAAGGCGAAACATAAACAATATACAAACGACCACATCGGTCAATTAATACATAAACGATCCCTGAAAAGGAAAGGATCCAGCTGAACAAAATCAAAGCTAAAACAAAGGTCCATGAAAGCATCCACAAAACTAAGTCATCACCACCCAAGGTCTAACATGAAACCAAGGTACTCACAAGGGCAAAGACAATAGGATGACCCACAAAGGTACTCCTAATAGGACAAAATGACAACACACTAGCGAACGTAGGGACAAGTGTCATCACACATCCTGGTATGGTTACCATGGCAAGTCTTCATAGGTCCCGGCCCCATACATTGGGTTACCCTGGCAACCTAATCCGAGCCTCCGGCCCATCCAAGCCTCATGTGGACCCACACATCCTCTCGTGAAGACAAGGATGATAGTTTGCCATTTCAGGCCTTCTCACAGCATGTCGGGTCTATGTTAACACTCGTCCTATGTGTGAGGCACATTTATCTTACTTAGAGATTACATTCTAATCTACCGATAGGTTATCACTTATTAGACTCACTTTCGATGGGTTACCCAGCAGCCACTTTGGGCGTGGCCCCCAATCGAAAGCCACTTTCCCATACGACACTAGACTATACTCAGACGAACTCAAAACCAGGGAATACACATGGTCAGATGAACGGAGTTCAAGAAGGAGAGGACAACCATCTGGCCAAACACGACTCAAAAGTGGTACACTTACTGACGGTACTCTAACTAGAGACCTGACAAACTAAGGTCAACCACGAATCATCATTCGACTCCCACATAGAGGATATGACCAAATACGACACTACCACAAAACAACAGTCAACTCAGAACTGAGGACTGATACAGGTACCCTAAATCAATCCATACAATAGGGTCCTATCAAACAAAGCATGACATGCCATTACATAAGCAAAAGCGAATACAGAAATTAAACTCACATAGGTAATATTCAGCAGATACAATCTTTCTCCAAACTAATCTAGACATTAAACGTCGATTAAGTTTTCCACAAGGTCTATATTATATTGCAGTTATCTACCTCATCTAGGTATAGGTTGTTCTTGGTTTTCTAACTCTCTAAGGTTCATTGCATCAAACATACAAAAATACGCCATAATGAGTTCTTTAACCAATTTCACAAGAATATAATTTAAACAACCATTAACCAATTAATTAAGATATTTAATCTTCAATAAAAACATCATTGACGTACTGGTTCAAAATAAATCCTACACATTTGTCTTTTTCAGAACCAATTTACACTATACAGATCAAGGAAATATACATATTTAGGGAAGACAAATAAAGAAAATCCATTCCCAGATTAACAAATTGTTTCCTTGAGGATATAAAGAAAATTACTAAAATTAACTATTAATTAATGAATATATTTAATAATCCACGATTAATTAAATATAACAAATTAATAATTAATAATGGAATTAACAAATTAAGTATTTTATTACAAAAAAAATATGCATTAATAATAAGATAAGATTTGAATATTAATTATTGTATATTTAACCTTATACAATTAATTAATAACAAATTACACTTGAATTATTAATTAATGCCAATATTTAATCATAATAAAAAAAAACTTAATTAAAATATCAAACATAATTAAAAACTTAATTTAAAATTAGATTTAATAATATTAAACTATAATATTTTTCTTTTAAACAAAAAACGATTAAAAAAAAACTTTTCTTTCTTTTTTTTTTATACAAAAACAAAACATAATTATGGGGGAGGGTACCCACATGGAACTCCATGTGGGCCCCCCCCTTGGGAGTGCTTCCCAATGGGAGCACGCAGCCCCCATGGGAGCGCTGATGTTCCCAAAGGGAGCACGCAGCCCCCATGGGAGCGCTGCTGCCCAAAGGGAAAGCAGCACCCCTCCACGTGGTGGGGAAAACTCTCCACGTGGATGGGGTTTAAACAAATTTATTTTCATTTTATTTTTTTTTTATTTTTTATTTTTTAAAATTGTTTACTGTGTAAAACACAGTCTGGAAAAAAAACAGTCTCCCAGAGACTAACAAAAATTATAAATTTTTTTATTTTTAATCACCCATTTGCAATCTTTTTAAAAAAATACCTAGATCAGGAAAGAGGAAAAATTTCTCCAAAACCAACAGCATATTGGTCAAGCAAGATTGATCTTCACAAATTTAACATCTAATCTGACAAACCCCCAACTAAATCTCAATTTTATTTATTTTAAATCATTCTTAGCAAACCAGAAATTGATTTGAAAACAAAGAATGAAATCAAGGAGGGATAATTCAACATCTTGTTTCCATTCTACTCTATTACTCAATCAAACCGATTTTTCAATAACAAATTCATTTCTTTCAACCAGAACAGTAAATTCTTTTGGCAACAAGAAAACAATTTAGAATCGTACCTTCATATGCAATCCTGGAAGAGATTTACTGAAGAGCCCAACCTGCAAGCTCAAGAATTCCTCCTCCTTCCAAAACCCCCAAATTTTCATCCCCAAATATTTTTTTTTTCCAACAACAATATCCATCCTCCAAAAATTTTCAAAAATTTAGGTTATAAGGAAGAGTTGACCAAAATTTTTGTTTTTTTGGAATTAAAATTTTTATTTAAAATAATTCACAAAATGATTATTTTCCAACTATATCAACAAATTAAATTGTTTTTCAATTCAAAATTGATTTTCTCACTCAACTGAAATTTAACCTTTCTATTTCAAAAATGCCAAAAGATTAAATTAATTCTATTGCAATTAAATTTAAATCTTTCTTTTTCAACAGCATATACAAATTGCATTTAATATTCAAAATCAACCATTTAACTGAACTTACTCCCAATTTAAAACGAGCAAACCAATATCAACGATAATCGCATAACGAAATCCCGATTAATTTAGTCCATTAATCTTTAATGCACAAACAGATATTTAATCAAATTAAACAATAAGGACTAATAATCAATTTAACCATACACACCAAGCACGCAAACCAAGAAAGTCGATCAGACAGACGACTCGCAAACCCAACCAAAAAGGGAAAACCGACGACGACTGACGATGCTCACTTGAGCATGACTATGGTCAACTAGGGTCCTACGACCACCTAATCCAACTCTAAGGATTAAAGAGGTACACTCAAACCTGTAAATCCAGGTGAAGACGAACCTCACACTCATGCGGCGTTGTACCTGAAATCTCCTGCAACCAAGAGTCATACATGCATACATATATAAACTTAATGAAAGCGTTAGCCTGATATTAATACCACGAAAAAGGAACACTGAACAACTTGCATACAACTAGTGTGAAAACCACATCAACAGCTACGCATTAAATCAAACATCTGACTATAACATTATATTAAGATAAACTAACCAAGATTAACTAAGATTTGAAATTGATTAGGGCAGGGGTACTACATTCTTCCCCCCTAGGTTCCGACTTACTCCTGGAAGTCGTAAGGCTAGATGGAGAACATGTCGTACGCATCAGCCCTGAAACTCATTCAACAAAGATCAAATTGCACATAGAAATCTTTCCATAAATAAATGAAATATTATTGCAAAATCCTTTACAAACGCCATTATCCATTGGCAAGATACATCTAAATCCATACATTTCTTATAACATTCTAGAAATTGTCCACAATCATAGCAAAGAAACAAGAATTTTCTCCCTTTCATTACACCAAATTAAAGCATTACAAAGAGGTAAACAACACTTACCATAATCATCTATCAAACATGACAAGAAAACATGCCATCATGATCAATTCTTTTACCAATACATCTTTATCATAAAATTTTATAACATAGAACTAGCTTAAAATATCAATTTCTACAGCCAAATTAACTTTCAATAAATAAGAGCAACAAAATAACTCAATTGTTTACACTTGCCACGCATAAGAAAACCTTTCCAATGACTATGTCCCATAACATAGTGACAAGTTAACACAATTTACTCCATGATACACATAATAACCATCCACATAACTGGAATGCATAACACAAAAGGCCACATGTGAGCATGTCTAATGCTCAGTCAAAGATAACATGCATGATCACCATCTCTATGCCTGATCTCATAACAACAATATGATTATAAATATACACAGCGTCTCCCACCAAAGTTGAAGTTGAGGCAGATACAAGATCGAAGGAGTAGTCCTCCTTGCTTCTCCCACAATGTGTACTAGTACTTCCTCAGGGGTCCGTGCACTTGGGTCAGACAAAAGTGATGGAAGCCCAAGACAATGCACAGGGAACCTCTCTAATTTGTGTAAAACTGCAGGGCCAATGTGATCCTGCCAAGAAAAGAAGAAATATAGCATCACTCAGAACTGTAGCTAGATTAGAAGCCAGCCAATTCAAAAGTTTTAAAAAATAGACTCATGTTATAGATGTGTAAACATCTATGAAAGCAATTTCTAACCGTACCAAGCCAGCACCCTCCTTCCCACAGAGTAGAAGTCTTGGTCTATAAAAAAATGGAATTGAAGAACCATAGGGAAATCCAAGTAACTTGGCAAGATGGTGAGAACTATCATTCAGCGAATCTTTTTTATCACCCTTGGCCACTACGTAGAAGATGTCAGAAATATAATGACTGATTATTTTTAGTTGTCCTTGTAGGCATGGAGCTATTACTGGGGACAATGGCCTTGACTGTACTGTTGCACATCTATGGGCAACAGGAGTAATAGTCGACATAGCTTCCAAGAAATCATGCTTCTCTACTTTCAGAGAATCCAAATCTATGACAAACTTATCATCACTAGTGTATATTTGAGGATATTTCTCACGGAAAGCATTAATTGTAGCTTTTGTGCACAAAGCTTTTAAATCAACACCACAATACCCCATACAAGCTATTGCTAATTCCATTCTTAATTCCTTTGATAAAGGATTCTTCCACTTTCTTGTGTGGATCTTTAATATCTCAGCTTGTGCTTTACAATCAGGTAAGGAAAATACAAATTCACGATCAAACTGACTAGGCCGGCGAAGAGCTCCATCAATAGCATCAGTCCTGTTTGTCACTCCAATAAGCACTAGTTGACCTCTAGAGTCTAGACCATCCATTAGAGCAAGAAGTGTAGATACAATAGAATTGTGAATTTGTTCTTGTTTACTAGACCTCACTGGGGCAAGACCATCTATTTCATCAAAAAATATTATGGATGGTTGGTTCCTTTGTGCTTCTTCAAAAAGTAATTTCAGCTGCTGCTCAGCTTCCCCAACCCACTTGCTGAGCACATTAGCTCCCTTTCGCATGTAAAAGTTTACTTTTTGTCCTACCTTGGAAGCTGCACATGCTAAAGCCCTTGAAATCAACGTTTTTCCAGTTCCTAGAGGACCACACAATAAGACTCCCCTTGGAGGAGAGATGTGATAATTTGCAAAGAAATCAGGATAGAGAAGAGGGAAAAAAACCATTTCTTTCAATGCATCAATGTGGTTAGAAAGCCCTCCAATATCATCAAAGCTCACTGTTTCATCAACCTACAAGAGTTGAATGTCAGCTCCACCTTTTGAACTAGGCTTAGCAGGTTGTGCACCTAAACCTCTATAACCAAACGTATCACCTTGGTGTCCCCATCCAGATGCTGCAACTTTCAAACCCATGCAGTTGCGTTATGCATGTTAAGTCTGCCACAAACCCATTGCTAACCAAAGTTTGTATTTCCCACATGCATCCATGATGATGAACCAATAGGACCCTGATCCATCTCATCCACAAGAAGAGAATCATCTGAATCATCAACTCTTTGTGCACAACGATGTTTTTCTGCCCTTGAGCCACCTCGTCTCGCATCATGTGCATTTTTTATTCCCATTCCTTTATGTAGTACTTTACGTGGTGGAGACTGCAGTCGTTGCTTTTCTTCTTTTTCAAGAGAAAAACTCCTCGCCTCAGTGCGATTTTGGAGAGCATACCATCTCCTTCCTTCTTGTTCTTTACCCTCCTCACCCTCTTCCTCAACTTCATCAACTTCATCTTCCTCTCCTTCATCCCTAGCCTCCCCTTTATTTCTATCATCTTCCTCCTCTGTGCATTCCTGGTCTTCAGAATCTTGAGAAGAATGTCGGATGGTTGACTTTCGAGGCCGAAGTGCTTCTCGCCATGGCAAAGATATAGTATCTCTTGTCCTCTTCTCTTGCATTGGACTGGATTGCTCATCCTGGCTAGGGTTATTCTCAACTTTAATAGTAGCTGGCCGATATGTTTGTCTCTGCAGCCATTGATACCCAAACTTATAATATTATGCAACAAAGTATTGGGCAAGAGAAGTTATATCTTCACAAAAACCAGAAACAATGGAGATTGGAGAAAATCCTACCATCAGATCTGCATCCTCTGTGTCTATGTTATCTATTTCATAATCCTCTAAATTGACAGAATTTATCCTGTTTCTTGTAGAACGAGGTGGAGTGGACGTATGTGACTGCCAGTATAAGCAACTTCAGCATACAAATTTAATCATGAAAGATGCCTACATATTTGACAACGTAACGAGTACAAATTTCTTGGAAAGAGCAGCTGAGAACTCTATCGGTTACCTGCACGTTCATGCTCTCTGTCAAATTCGAAGGACCAGCAGTTTTATGCACCTGAGAAAAGAAATCAAAATAATTTAGAGGCTTTTACAAGATAAATGAGAAATCCACAATGATCTACATAAAAAAGCATAGAATGATGGATGTATTGTAATAAACAAAAGTCTTAAGTATCCATGACTCAAAAAGCACAGATCAATGAGAAGCGAAGAAAATTTTCAAAGTAAAAATGATTTATTATTTAAATCAGCATAAATATTCATCTCTGCCAAGTAAAATGCTAAAGAACACTAGCATACTAAAACAAAGAAGAAAATAGACTTAGTTTAAAACTTACATAAACAAATTATAGAGCTTTAGTATGGTAGTTGTAGCCTAACACCTTAATTGTGAGATTATCATACTGACCATGCCTTATAGAATGGGGCCCTTACAAATTTGTTCACTGAATATTGTTGTTTTGTATGGTAGTTGTAGCCTAACACCATTGCTCGAGAGATGATAAAATGGTATAACATTTGTAAAGGGGTTTGATATCATGGCATATGATTATGTTCAGTCACGCTTGGTACAAATTTTGAACATAACAATTTGTGATAAGCAATTTGTGAAAAGATAAATGTTGTTTTTGAGTATCACTTCTGATTCCAGGAGTTATTGTAAGGAAACCACAAATGATGATTTTACTCTATCATTACATATTGTTCATGAGAGGAATACATATATGAGATATGTCTAAATTTATTGATTTATAATTTGTTGGATGAATATGTCTGAATCCCCAATTAGAGGGATAAATTTCCCAAAATGTAGAGGTTGTATTAATTAGAGAATGTGCAAGATGTTTGATTTAGATGACAACATGAAAAGTTAATAATAATAACTTGGCTTAATCTTAACATCCATAAAGAGTATGTATTAATATTAGAAAATGTTTATTTAATAAGAAATTTCAGTGGGCAGCGTGAATGTCACTGACATCATAGTTACCAAATAGAGGTGGGTAATGAATAAGATCTCAATTAATTAAGTCTGGTATCACTCCTTCGTGTCGTACAATCTGTAACCATATAGATTGTTATGATTGGATATTGATGTATTGGTAAACTTAGGTGGTAGATTGGTATTAAATATATCACAAATAAATTGAACATGGCTAATATTATCTTTGTCTGACTGCATTCTCAACATGTTTCCTTTCTCCTCTTATGATGATTTATGGGCAAAATCTCTATACTCATCAAGTTCTTATATTATCACCTCATGGTTTGAGCAATTGTACTCTTACACATTCTTCCTTCCTATATTACTCTTACACATTCTTCCATCCTATAGATTTTTATAGTATCATCATGTTTCAGTAATCCCTATGTTGTCCTTCCCATGTTATTAGGAGTATGAAACCCATGTTTGCAAAAAGAAGGGCCCAGGGGATTTAAAACAATCACCCCATTTAGAAGTACTCATAAAGCATACTCATGGAATAACTAAGAATATTCAATCACGTTGAAACATGTAAGATAAGGGACATTCATTCAAAACAAAAAGAATTCATGCTGAAAGTACATGAAACAATTGCATAAGATACAAAACCCATCCATGGATGAACACATGGGAGGCAATACACATAGAGGCAGAAGCATACATGAGAAAGGTATACAGAAACACTTTATGAATGAATCCAATACATCAAGTATGAATAAATCCAATACATCAAGTATGAAGCATACGGATGAATACATAAGGCATGAGTCATACACACGAATGCATGTAAGGTGTAAAGTACAAAGTATACAAATGAATTACATAAGGCAAGAAGAATCCATGCAAAACATAGAACATATACATAAGGCATGAATACATGTAAAGCATGAAGTGTACACATGAAGTATACACATGAATTCACTTAAGGCATGAAGCAAGTATACATAAGTACCATAAGCCATGAAGTGCACATAGGCATGAAATAATGGATACATGTAAGCCAAGAAGCAACATACATGACTATATGCAAGGCATGAAGTAATGCACACAAGGCATGAAGGAGCTATGTAAAGCACGAACCATACATATGAATACATGCAAGACACGAATCATACATGTAAACCATGAAGTAATACATAAATAAACAAAAGATACAAGCATATATGAGAAAGGTACTCATGAAGTGGACATGCTAAAGACACATCGATCATGAAGCATACAAGAGAGAGGTATTCATGGAATAGACATCTGAAAACATCTCATTCATGAAGTAACACAAATACACATAAGATATAAAACACATATGCCAGACACATGATAGACATGGTGCAAGCATAAGGTATACATGAGGAAAGTGTACATATAAAACACCCATGGAGTAGGCATGCTCAAAGCACATAAGAAACATGTAAGACATGAAGTAGTTAAAGGCACACTCATAAGAATGCAATGTTGGCCTAACCAATTCAATTTTTTATTTATTTGAGAAGAGACTAGAAGAATTAGTCCTAACTGAGTAGTTGTTTTGTCCAACAGGCTGGCAGAATCATGCTCTGATACCACTATAATGTCCCCTATTTAGTTACACTTTAAGTTAACCTAAAGTTGGCCAAAGCTATAAATAGGTAATTGGGTTTTATAGGTGTACCTTTGTATATTGTTTTCCTGCAACAAAATTAGAGAACATATATGAAATAATACTTAAACTGAAAAATGAACTATATTGAATGATATCAAATTTGCTATATTAATGGCCATTAGAATTATAATTGTGGGATATAATCTAAGTTACCGGTTCGGGTTTCAAGAACCCGGTACGCCGGTACAAAAAAATTTTGAAAAGGGGTTTGGGTTCGTTAGTACAAAAACATGTAAATTATATATATATATGCAATGGCCCTCGCAGGGTCCTAGGGCAATGCCCAGGGCGCGCTCACTATTGCTGTAGAGGGCGGGGTCTAGGGGTTGTGCACTCACTACCAACACCAAATTACAACCTTCAAACCCACACGGAACTCGATGGCATGGATCGATTTTTTGCTTTTTTAAGATGTCAGGAATAAGGCCAAAGATGTCAAAATACTGATCAAGGTGCATTCTCCCATACGGGAATTGTGATTTCTAACTTGTTCTTTTGTAAAGACTTGTGCTTCTCTCTTGGTTGTAAGATGCATAGGTGTGTGGCTTGAGACATAGGGTCATTTTAATTTTTTATGTGGTGGAATTAAAAAGAAAAATATTTGCAAAAAAAAAATCCATTTTTGGGCTGTTAGACCTTTGGGTTCATCTTGGGTCCTCTTGGGTTCGACCCTGGGTCATCTTGGGTTCGCCTTGGTTTGAACCAGGCCTGTGAACCACAAATCCTATCTGAACCACAGGCGAACCAGACCCGAACCCCAAACAAGGACTGTACCGGACTAGTACCAAGGGTCTAGGGGGCCGAACCCGATAACTCAGGATATAATCATATTATTATATTTCCTAAATGAGATCAAATTATTATATAAAGTTAGTTTGTAGGTCAGTTACTAATCAATTCCTTTAGTCCATTAGTTGGATAGGGTGTCCTAGAAACCATCCCTCCTAGGCCCAAGGGTAGAATACCATATCCCCCTTGGCTCCATATGGCAGGTGTTAGGCATCCATCATGGAGTGGTGTACCAAGCAAAGTGTTCTATCGCCATTCCCCCTCATCACAACCGCATTCTCTCTTAAGCCCAAGAGCAGATGCTTCACCCCTCTTGGCTCCATGTGGTAGGTGTTAGGCATCCACTATGGAGTGGCATACTTAAGAGAGTCCCTCATTTACAATGAACCTTTTGTGATATTCCAATGAAGTCATATTTGTCATTCAGTTGAACTAATTATGATAATCAATTTGTACTTGACATAGTTATTATACTTCATCATATTATATTGCCTTAGTGTCTTATATCAAATTGTTAACAGTTATTTCTTTTAGTATTAATTTAAATCAGAATTATTCATTAATTGTTATTGTTGTATTTTATGTTATTAGCATGGTACAGTATTATAGCAACTTATACAAACTGAATTTGATTGCCTTACTCCTTCTAAATTCATTAACATATATATATATATATATATATATATATATATATGTGTGTGTGTGTGTGTGTGTGTGTGTGTGTGTGTGTCTTATGTCTAATAGTGTTCTCATGTATAATCATTTTAATGCTATTTTAATAATTATACATTATTTGCTTCTGAACTTTATATCATATTAATTCCATTAATTTAATTAAGACCATATAAAATTTAATATATATAATATCAGCTATTATATTCCATTACAGGCCCTCTTCTCTTTTATTATCCTTGCTGGCAGTTTCTGTACATTTCTCTATCCTTGCTGGCAGATTTGACTTTCTTGTTCCCCTCCTGTATTCTCCCTATTCCCATTTGCACAGGGGGGTATTTATCCTACCTCCCCATGTGGTGAAGAGCCACGATGGTCTCCTAATAGGCAACACCCCCCTTTTTGAAGAGTTGATGTCCCTCTATTTCTGACGGCTCTTTTGAAGAAGAGCATCACTTCATATAAAACCCGATTTGGAACTATTCAAACCTCCCTTTAAAGAATGGTTATCGAGCCTTGGTAAATATAGGGGTTAATTGGTTAACATAAATAATATAAGTTTTAATACAAAGCACCATTATAATATAATGTGTATTTTTAATATAATAAAATCATTCAATAAAAAATGTAAATTGATAATATAATATTATTTATTGTTAATATAATAACATCATTCAATATAAAATGTAAATTGATAATATATAATATTATTTTAATGTTAATACGATATAATATAATTTTGATATGTTTTTTAACATATAATTTTATATGGCAAAAACTATATTAATTATTTCTACTATAAATGTGGGCACATGACAGTCTTCCCTTCCCCAGATTGCTTGTCCTCAAGCAATTTAAAATTAGGGTGATCATAATGGTAGTGCTCAAGATGACTCTACTCTGATATTACTACACGTTGTAGGTTTGAATTAAGGCATATATGCTTTTAACTTTAATTTGAGTGTGAGTTATAACCAATAGTGGGAAATTGGCATGATTTAACCTAAGACAAGCCCACTCTCTTCTAGAGGAAAGGATCAAGGCCATCCAATTGTGTTTGCAAAAACTGGTTAGGTTGGTAATATGATGATTTGAAAAATGACCTTAATTGTGAGATTATCATGCTGCCTATGCCTTATAGAATGGGGCCCTTAGAAATTTGTTCACTGAATATTGTTGTTTTGTATGGTAGTTGTAGCCTAACACCATTGCTTGAGAGATGATAAAATGCTATAACATTTTCAAAGGGGTTTGATATCATGGAAGATGATTATGTTCAGTCACGCTTGGTACAAATTTTGAACATAACAATTTGTGATAAGCAGTTTGTGAAATGATAAATACTATTTTTGAGTATCACTTCTGATTGCAGGAGTTATTGTAAGGAAACCACAAATGATGATTTTACTCTATCATTACATATTGTGCATGAGAGGAATACATATATGAGATATGTCTAGATTTATTGATTTATAATTTGTTGGATGAATATGTCTGAACCCCCAATTAGAGGGATAAATTTCCCAAAATGTAGAGGTTGTATTAATTAGAGAATGTGCAAGATGTTTGATCTAAATGACAACATGAAAAGTTAATAATAATAACTTGGCTTAATGTTAACATCCATAAAGAGTATGTATTAATATTGGAAAATGTTTAGTCAATGAGAAATTTCAGTGGGCAGCGTGAATGTCACTGACATCATAGTTACCAAATAGAGGTGGGTAATGAATAAGATCTCAATTAATTAAGTTTGGTATCACTCCTTCATGTCATACAGTTTGTAACCATATAGATTGTTATGATTGGATATTGACGTATTGGTAAACTTAGGTGGTAGATTGGTATTAAATATATCACGAATAAATTGAACATGGCTAATATTATCTTTGTTTGACTGCATTCTCAACATGTTTTCTTTCTCCTCTTATGACAATTTATGGGAAAAATCTCTATACTCATCAAGTTCTTATATTATCACCTCATGGTTTGAGCAATTGTACTCTTACACATTCTTCCTTCCTATATTACTCTTACACATTCTTCTTTCCTATAGATTTTCATAGTATCATCATGTTTTAGTAATCCCTATGTTGTCCTTCCCATGTTATTAGGAGTATGAAACCCATGTTTGCAAAAAGAAGGGCTCAGGTGATTTATAACAATCACCCCATTTATAAGTACTCATAAAGAATACTCATGGAATAACTAAGCATATTCAATCACATTGAAACATGTAAGATAAGGGGCATTTGTTCCAACAAAAAGAATTCATGCTGAAAGTACATGAAACAATTGCATAAGATACAAAACACATCCATGGATGAACACATGGGAGGCAATACACATAGAGGCGGAAGCATACATGAGAAAGGTATACAAAAACACTTTATGAATGAATCCAATACATCAAGTATGAATCAATCCAATACATCATGTATGAAGCATACAGATGAATACATAAGGCATGAGTCATACACACGAATACACGTAAGGTGTAAAGTACAAAGTATACAAATAAATTACATAAGGCAAGAAGCATCCATGCAAAACATAGAATATACACATAAGGCACAAATACATGTAAAGCATCAAGTGTACGCATGAAGTATACACATGAATTCACTTAAGGCATGACGCAAGTATACATAAGTACCATAAGACATGAAGTGCACACAGGCATGAAATATAATCCAAGAAATTATAATAATGTCCACCATTAACAAAGAATTTGGTTTACATTTATATGATTTATTTCTTCATTTGGCTACAAACACTGCATTGTTATTGACATGTCTTTACGATAAGTGTTCATTAACTATGATATCAACTGAAGCTATTAAGACTTAAGAATATAACAACAAATGCCCCTGGAGCAATGGATTATTCTACCCTATGTAAAGTTGAAAAAATGTTATATATCTTCCAAACTTCAAGTTCATGGACAATCAGATAACTTCATAGACATCTAAAAAGAAAATTAGGAGGACAACTCCTATACTAGATCACCACCAAACAAGACACCATTTTGATGTATGAGAGTACACTCAAGAAAGCATTCCACTAGATGATTTGTTTTTTCCATTTACCTTATGTTGCTTTGAACTATACAACCCTACCTGCTCCAAATTTATAAATAAGACCTCAGTTATATTCCATAACAAAACCTAAGCCATTGCAAAAATTAAAACCAAC
This sequence comes from Cryptomeria japonica, assembly GCF_030272615.1. NCBI lineage: Eukaryota > Viridiplantae > Streptophyta > Pinopsida > Cupressales > Cupressaceae > Cryptomeria > Cryptomeria japonica. The sequence continues at coordinate 464,930,814 of NC_081406.1, read as the reverse complement.
AACGGAATTGCAGTGTACAAGCTGGAGCAATCACCAAAAGGAAAGTGTTCAATTCTTGTGGGTTTAGGTCCCCGGTGATAAACCCAAGCAAATTGAAAATTGGATATAGCCATAATTATACATCCTCTTGAAAGAGGGGGAAAAAAAAACAGAAGGGGTTTTCGCATACACTAAAACATTATCTAAATCTGAGTTGCAAATACATAAGATTGGATACAGCCAGAATTATACATCCTCTTGAAAGAGGGGAAAAATAAAATAGAAGGGGTTTTCGCATACACTAAAACATCACCTAAATTTGAGTTGCAAATACATAAGAATGATAAATCATGAACCCATACAAATAGAAAAAATCTTATGACACAAGGAAACATCCTCTCGCAAAAGAAAGTTTTTTCATTCTAAACAGCAGGCATTTTCCCATACAATAAAAATATGAGGAGAAATATGGTGGCAAATCGGGGCAAACTAAAACATTGCACACAAGGAGTGAAACACCATCTCAGGAGCACAACCAATTATTTCTCTGCACATCACTTGTTGGATTTGCCAGCCATGATAAAAATAGAGATGCACTGTAAGAGATTGACTTACACTTAAATAAGCTGCATTGCGTAGATTAGGTGTGGGCTGTAGCATTTTGGCAAGGCGGGATGCCAATACAAGGCACCTTTTCTTGAGCTTGGGACTATGCTCATGCTTATGGTAGTCATGATACATCTACAGGCCGTGGTTGAGATTCTACCTCCTGCGCAGGGCTTTCTTTTGCAAATTCTTCTTCTCCTTCTGTTTCTATTTCTTTGACTCTCCACTGCGTTTTGCAGGTGAAGGGGAGGTTGACGCTTTTCCATCCATAGCTCATACAAAACAAAGCAGCTGCAGACATTGACTTTTTCTTCTTATTAATTTTATTCATAAGAAGAAAATTTTCTTTATAAATCTACAACAAAGGTAGGTGCTTCTTCTTCTTATTAATTTTATTCACTTGAGAATTATGTTTTTATTAAAGATTATATATATAGTAGTTTAGATTATTTTATTCACTTGAGAATTATAACATTTAGAAGATTATATATTTTTTATAATATTATTGTATATATTGTATAAATTGGTAAAGGTAGATGCTTCTTCTTATTATTAATTTTATTCACTTGAGAATTATTGCATTAAGAAGATTAAATTTTTTTTTATAATATTATTGTATATATTATATAAATTGGTATAAATATTTTCAACACTCTTGAGAAAATCTAAAATGATATCAATTTTTAAGCTATTTCATTTATTAAAATTTACTTTATTTTATTGCAAACTATTATATTTACTATTATTTTACAAAATATCAAAAAACATATTTTATTAAAAGAAATTAATTTTCCTTAAGATCTATTAATATTTTTTTAGATTCATTTTTAAAATTTTATTTTTATTTATTTTCAATATTTTTAATTAATTATTTATTTTAAATACAATTATCTAAAAATATAGCTGTATTTTAAAATTTTATTTCTATTTGTTCTTTATTTAATTTAATATAAACATAATAATTTCAAAATAAATAAAAAATAAATAGAATTTTTTTTAAAATTAAACTATAATTTTTAGATAAATATAGAAATACAATTGTTTAAACTAAATAGTAAAAAGAAATATTGAAAATAAATCAACTTTTTGATATCTAAATGGTTGTCAAATTGAAGATACAAAATAAAGTTCTTTGTTAACATATTCATACCTTTACACTCTACCTTTGCTACCATTGTACAATGATTCCTTTCCTCCTTAATTTAGAAAGTGCTCTATATGATTGAAAGTAAGGAAGGCTTAAGATCTAGCATATATACCTTAAGTTGTAATTTAATCTATATAAAATAGATTAAATTAAAATTTAAGGTATATATGCTAGCCAGAGTCGTGCGACACGATATGGAAAACATAAAATAAATCAAAATATAATGTTATATAGTACCTTTCTATTAAAATAAATTATATTATTATATTATTACACAAAGATATATGAAATTTTATATATCTATTTAGACTATTTTTTATAATATATATGTGTTGCAAGATCAAAGAAAATACTAAAATCTAAGATATATTAAACTTTATTTAATCATGAGTATTATGGTTATGGTTGGTGATAGGGTTAAGTTTAGTGTTATTGTCAGGGTTAACGTTTACATCATGGTTTGGGTTAGGTCTACGATTAGGGTTAGAGTTTACCATTAGGCTTATGATAATGATTAGAATTTCTATCATGGTTAATGTTAGCATCAACGTTAGGGTTTGGTTTTGGTCGAGGATTATGATTAGCATTAGGGTTTAGGATTACAATTCGGATTGTGTTTAGGACTAGGGTTATGGATGCAGTTTAATATTAGGGACATTTATGGTTAGGATTTAGTGTCAGGGTTACAATTATGTTTAGGGTTTACATCAAAGTTAGGGTTAGGATAAGCATAATAGTACATTATTTATCTTAAAAAGATGTCAATTATGACATAAACCTAATTTGTTAGTTTCTCTACGATTTAATTGTACAATCAGGTTATGATGAGAATTTAAATGATATAATAGCTATGTTTAATTACACAATCAGATTTATTTATTTTGCTCAGTAAAGGGCATATAGTTTTTTTGTATTAATATAAGTAGAAACTTACACCTTAAAAAATAAACCTTCTCGGATCTCTTTAAATGATATATTGAGCCATATCACTACTAATTTATCTCAGAGGACACTTCTAAGCTACAACAATCCCTAAATAGAAAAATAGGGATGGAAACCATAGTAGATCTACTATCTGTGACAATTAATAAAGCCAGAGATATTTTACTATCATATCTCAACCATACATACCTTTCTAAATATTATCCTGTATATATTATCAACACCATGATAGGGCTATAAGTCAATATAGGGCTCACTCCCTCCCTAGAACTGGGCCTTCCTCATCTTCACTGTTGTTGCTACTCCCACTCTCTGAGAAACGATCATCTTTGTCACACCTTCCAGTCAAACATTTGAACTCACAAACCCACTACAGAGTGACATCAATATCATCCCCTATAGGGGGAACCAAAACTCCATCATCTGCAAATCCCATAATTTTTTTGATAAAGTCTAAGCATCTTCTCTTCAAATGAATACTCACTTCCCAACTCTCTTGATCCCATATGAAAAGTATTGGAAACCTAGGCATTGGGACTCCATTCCTACTTGTTAACCTGTAAAAGGAAGATGGAGGGATAGTAAGGTTGTGATCATTCTCATAGAGAGCTCTGTCCATATCCCCCAAAAAGCCTGCCTTAAAAATCCTCAAACATAATTAGATTCTGCTACCACTTTGGATTCCCCCAATTTCAAGATAGTAGCCAAGAAATGAGTCGGGATGTCGGTATTGACTCTATACCTATGGTTGGCTATGAGAAACTGGACTCTTGGAGTATGTCGTAGATTACATCCAACAAGAGTGGATGTGAAATATTTGTCACTTGTTGAAGCATTTTACTTGTGATAAGACCCAAGAGTGCCATTTATCACTTCTTCGCTACCAGCCTGATATTAGAATCCACTGAAATTATCCACATAGCTTTGCTAAACACAAAGAGAAAATGAATGAAGAATGGTTATAAAATCTTGGTTTAATAGAGGCGATGAAGCTTCTCACGCAAAATTTACATCCCATAATGAATGCTTGGAGACACACAAAATAAATCTATTGCAATATCTATATCCAACTCCACTCGTGTGATCACTGTAAGACTTTAGGCTAAAGAGTTGGCAAGGGAGTACTTCCTTCAACATATCTAGCAAAAAGTTCTTGAATCCTCACTCAATTATGTTATATGATGATGCTATGATCGCATGCTTTCTTACTAATCAATACTTTCCCTAACAATTTGTCTACATCACTTCACTTCTTATTAGTTTTTACTTTTTAAATAAAATATGCCCATTCTTATTATTGATGATGTGTTATTCCAACTTAAATCACTATGGGCCTAGAAGTCTCCATTTTAATTTTCAAAATTCGGATTGAATTCCCGCTCCGAAGGATTTTAAAACCTTACCAAACCAAAACTAATAAAAATAATTGACAAACCAAACATGACTTAAAGTAGATACTCTACATCTATACGAATACCGTTTGCTACTTTATTAGCCAAAACATTTGCTGCCCAATTTCCTTCCTTGTAAATATGGCTGAAAACCACTCTGCTTCAAAGGAGCTAACAATACTTAAAGCTTTTTTTAATAGTGCATTTAGTCTTTAATTTGGTGTTATCTCTCTTCTCAATTCATTGATTACTGTGGCAAAATCCCCTTGGATCTCTAAAAGTTTTATATCTAGATCTCTACATTTCTTAAGCCCTAACACCAAAGCTTGGAATTTTGCTTGATTGTTGGTACCCTATTCTAAAGGCTTTGTCATTTTATCTATGATCCTTCCATCCCATTTTGAAATAAAAAATCCAACACCTAATATTCCTCAATTTCCTCTGGCCGTACCATCAAAGTTGTGAGACCCCACCTCGACTCAATCTAACATTTCAGTGGTTTTTATATTGAGACTATTATGGATGCTTTATTTTTATGCATTATGGATTTAGAACTTATATGATGTCATGATTTGGATAACATTGCTATATGTTGATGATTTATTTATATGCTTTATGATATAGAACACTACATGATTTTTGAATAGGATGAATTTGCGGTGATAAATGTCATTATTGAATTTGCAGAACTTTACTATGATAATAGAATTATGATGTATGTTTAAGTATGGAACAACATTATGAGAATTAAGATGAATTGCTTATTTGAAATTGCTTGGATAAAAGATGTATTAAATTGTTCAAATGTAAATTGTATGCAAGTGATGATGTGTATTATTATTCCTGTGATTTATATTATATGTGGTTATTTGAAAGTTACTAATGTGTAAATTGAGATGCGCAAGAAGTTATCCATGTGACCATGGAAATATTACGGAGAACCAAACCTAGACCTATGTATGTTCGTAAGCTAGCGTTTGTCTATTTGGAGAGACAACACCCCATTTGTGTTGTATTTTATTCATAACAGTAAATGATGCATGTGTGTTAAGTGTTATTTAATTGATTTATGTAAAATCCACAAGAGACGATTTCATGTATTAATTTGTAAAAGTATTTTCTTTGTGTCACTTGACACATGTGTGGATTTATGTTTGAATTTTTAAATTTGTCTCTTGGTGGGAATTGTTTAACTATAGATTTTTCAATTAGTGTAACGTGATGTCATAAATGCCTTGGGTAAAGAATCTTTGGGATGATCAACATAGGTTTGACCCGAAAATAAACTTCAGAGGGGTTAAAAAAGGGTTAAATGGACACCCAGGGGTAGTTTAATAGGGTTTCCTAAAGCCCGTAAGGTATACCTAAGGGTTAGGGGTAATTTAAGGCAAGTTTCTACTCCCATGTGACCTTTTAGACACCCTAAAAATTGACTTTTCTAAGTTGTGCGAAAATTGAAATTAGAAGATTTGAACCTAGTTGTAAACCTTCCTTTTCGAATGAGAGTTCCCTTTCCCATTCTACCTTACCTTCCTCTTTAGTTTTTAGAAACTTGTGAGAACTCTCACAAGGGGCTTCTTAAGCAAGAATTAGAAAATTTGTGGGTAATCACCCACTCTCCAATTTTGGAGACAAGAGAATTTTTGAAAAGAATAGGCTAGATTTTGAATAGAGATTTTTGGCTAAGGGTAGAAGGAGAAGAACCATGGAATTGGGCTGCTCATCCTCAACAAAACTAACCTACCTTTGGGTAGATTAAGGTTGGTTGCATTCTTCTTAAAATGGCTTTCTTATTGCATGTGTTTGAAAGTAATGTTGGTGTAAAAGATTTGCTTCCGTGCATGTTATTTTGGAAATTTTATTTGGTATTTTGTGTTATATATTGTATGTGTTTTTGGGATTCATCAAGACCTCTTACTCTTGGGAGAGAGGAGGATCTTGTGGGTGGTAGAAGTGACAGCCCTCAATTGAGAGACTCTCGTTATGAGAGTGATCACAAGGGATTTTGTGTGACCCTTGCTGCATGGCTTGTTTATGCAATGGGGGTCACAAGGAGGGAAATAAGGCATGATTTCCTTGGGGGGGATAGGGAATAAGGGGTTGCTATTCTTGATGTATTTGGTTTTCCATGAGGTGGCTACATGTTTTTCCATACTTGCAGTTCTCCTTAGGGTATTTGGTCCACTACCACCCTTAAAAAGGTCATCACCAAGGTGTGGTGCAGTGTAGCTGGGTTGGGAGTGTGTTTGAATTTGTGTGTATTCTATCTTTTGTGCTTGCATGTTTGTTTCCCATCTAGGGCTTGGTTCTCTGAGCTCGGGGGTGGCTACTAGTTAGCCTAGGCTAGGAGGTGAGCACTCCATGGTCATAGATTTGATTTATTTGTAGGATGTTAGAGGAAATATCAGATGCATGCAGTTATGGTGGAAGATGTTGATTTAAAAAAAAAAAAAGAGTTGCAAATGTATTTATTACCTTTTGAAAAGTCCTCTCTTGTTTGAAATGAGAGGCTATTTGTAAAATAGGAATAAAGACTTGAGGATATGTTAATTGTTATGCAAAAAATATCATGTTATTTTGCAGAAAAGCTAAATGGTTTATTCTAAGTTCTTGTTCTAGAGTTAAGGTTAAATCTTGTAGAGTATTTATTATTTCTTGAAAGGAAATGAGTTAAATTTATTCTCTTATTTACTGGAAAAGAAATAGAACTGATTTTGCATGCATGCAAGGGCTGAAATATAAAAGCACTTAGGATTATACATGGAAATGTAAAAAGTATTTTAATTAAATCTATGATCCTACTTTATCTGTGATTATATTTTAAATGCAGAAAATAAAATCTAAAATTATCAAAATCATTTCTATAGTTTAAGTTAAGGAATTCTTTATTTAATATAGTTGTTGTTTTAGGATTAGTTAATTCTATTATTTATTTCATTATAGAAAATACATCTCTATCATTTAAGTAGTTGCTGTAGATTTTTGCAAGCCTGCCTATTTAATAAATGCGGGAAATAAAGATCTTAACTTATTATAGTTTCATTTAAATAAAATCTGTAATTATTAGGTTGCTGGAAAATTTGTTAAACTTAGTCCTTGATAGAGTTGAAGTTAGGTATTTTTGTTAAACACTAGCATTATTTATTTACAGAAAATAATATCTACAGTAAACAGATTTATTACTTTACTTTTGCCTGTAATTGAAATTAGAATCTTTCATAGATTCTATTTTATGATAAGAAAAAAAAATATAGTTATATAAAAATAGATATAGTCATATACATGCAGATTTCATGTATATACCTATATATTCATACATAAAATATATCATAAAATTACCTGCGAAATAAATGTATATATAAATATAAATATATATATATATGAACATATACATATAAAAATGTATATAAATATATATATAAATATTTATATACATATATTTATACCTATTTGCACCTAAAAATGTATATATATATATATATATATATATATTATATTTAAAAATAAAATAAAAAAAAAAAAAAAAAAATAAGAGCAAAGGGAAATGGGGAAAGGAAAGGGGCGGGCCTCGGCCACACAGGGCACGCAGTCCTTGTGCAGGCCGCGTCCCTCACAGAGGCCGCAACCTCTGTGCGGGTCACGTCCCTCATAGGGGCCTGCGGCTCCCTATGTGGGTCGTGCTCCGCACCAGTGGTCGCAGCCACTGTGCAGGGCGCGACTCACACAGTGGCCAAGGACACTGTGTGGGCCACCACCCCAATAGTGGGTCATCCCACTGGTGGCGCCTCCTCTGCCAAATCGCTATGGCCACCGCATAAAACCTCCGTTCAGCCCTGCATAATCAATAAGCATAAAAAAATATAAAACCCTAGCTCAGTTAGAGCTAGGGTAAAAGGATAATAAAGAAATAGGAAAAAAAAAATATAGAGAGGTTTATTTTATAATGTATTTTAAATTTAGGGTTTGCATGGGGATTTTCCTAAAGAAGTGCAAATTAATATAATATTTAAATATATATATATATATATATATATTGAGTTTGAAAGAGAATAAGACAATTTTGGATTAAATATTTTAATATGTGATTATAAATTATATTTGTTTTTTTTAATAAACATATGGGGTTATGTTTAAGTTATGAAAATTGTTTTGTTTGAAATTTAATAGAACTTTATATTCAGTTGGGTAAGGATAATTTGTCTATTGGGAAATATTTACGCTTTATAGGAAAATAATTATTACCAATTTAATTGAACCTTAGTCGATTTAGTTTAATCTTATTTTAATTAATGTTGAATAAATTATCGACTTTTATGATCTAAGAGTTAGGACTAAATTAATTAGTCTCCTAGGGAAAAATACAAGTATTGGTTATTGGAAATTAATTTTATCTTCATCTACTATTTTAATGAGTTTGATTTAAATAATCTATTGACTAAGTTTGATGAGAAAATAAATTAAACCATTTAGTATTCCGCAAATAAATTTTAAATTAATTTCGTTACTTGATTTAAAAAAAAAATTATCCCGTTCTTGCCCTAAATTTTGGGCATGACAAAAGTTTAATTTATACCATCCCTCCTTGGGCAGTTCCCATTTACATTCCAATCTATCCTGGTTACTAGCCAATAGGGATAACTTTAAGAAACCACCCCCCGATCAAAAGTGTAAAATCCTTTCGAATCAAATATTATTTTTTGGGGGAAAATTTCATATTGATGGCGAATTTTTTTTCAAATTTGAAAAAAATAATAATTTGTATTGGCAGATATTTTTTTAGGGTATGAAAACTCCATAAAATCCTAGTGAATAATTCATTATTGTGTGGGGAAAATATATAATATAGGAGGCAAATGTTTTTCATTTAAAGGAAAAAATATATAAGTGTATAGGCGAAAATTTATACTCTGAAGGAAAAATCATTTAAGTGTATTAGCGATTTTTATCTACCATTTGAAAATTATTTAATTTTATTGGCTAATATTTTGTTATTTATGGAAAACTAAATATTTTATTGGCAATTTCATAAATTGATTGCCATTTTCATTATCTATTAATAGCCATTTTTTGTTATCTAATTAATGCAACATCGCGTCGAGTTTGATCTCTACACGCTGTACATATACAAGTTTAGATTATTTTATTTACTTGAGAATAATCGTATTTAGAATATTATATATTTTTAATAATATTATTGTATACATTATATAAATTGGTATAGGTATTTTCAATAGTCTTGAGAAAATCTAAAATGATATCAGTTTTAAAGCTATTTCATTTATTAAAATTTATTTTATTTTATTTCAAACTATTATCTTTACTATTATTTTATAAAATATAAAAAAACATATTTATTAAAAGAAATTAATTTTCCTTAAGATCTGTTAATAATTTTTTTTATATTTAATAAATTTTAATTATGAAATAATAGATTCATTTTTTAAAATTTTATTTTAATTTATTTTCAATATTTTTAATTAATTATTTAATTTTAAAAATTATATTTATACAATTATCTAATAATATTAGTGTAGACACCTAAAAATATCTCATTAATTCTACACTAATTATTCATCTATTTAATTAAGTAATTCTTTAATTATTTGATTAAGTTAAATATTTATTCTGATCAGAACATTTAACATTTTTAATTATCGAATTCTTATCATTTCATCATTTAATCAATTAACCCTATCTCAATTATTAATTAAATATCAATTATTTAATTAATTGCAAAAATTTCCTTAGTTAAATAATCTTGATGATTTAATTAATTCAATTTCCTATGATTAAATAATTGCATTTCAATTAATTAATTAATTAATTAATTCTTCCAATCCCTAAATTATAATTTCAATTAATTCCATCTAATTTCATGTCATTTTCCACTAATTCAAATTTCACTTTATTTCAATTAATTTCATTTCTTCCAAATTCATTTTTCACCAAATCTGAATTTCAGTTAATTTCATGTGCATTTTAGCATTCGAAAGTCCAAATTCAAATCCAAATTGAAAATGAAAATCAAATTCAATTTTAAATCCCTACAACACATGATAAAATCTGAACTGATTGATCAAATCTGTTATCTAATTAGTTAACGTAGATAACTCATCAATCACCCTTTTTAACTCTCAATCACCTTTTCTGAATGATCAATTAATCTACTTATCTCTCCAATCAATTTAGGCATCTGATTCATCAGCTCAGTCAACTAGCTAGTCTATTCAGTCTACTAGTTAATCAATTGAGTTGACTCCTCAATCAATTCTATTAATAGATCAATCTAATGAGTTAATAGATCAATCAGTTTTAGTTGTCTATCAATCAACACTTGAGTTCAAATTCTAAACATCTTTGTGTTGAAAATATATAAATTCAACCTCTTTTTCTCAATTCAAGCTAGAATCAGAGTCTTCAAAGTTATTGTCCATCTTATGCAAGAAATCAATGCAATACCTGAGAGCCACCTACACCAACAATTATGGAGAAGAACAATGGAAGCACAAGTGGAGAATATGGAGTTTTAATTTAGTTTAATCTTTCTATTTCTATCATTTATTTCATTATACAGTGTTTAAAATTGATTTAATTAGTTAAGGATTTTGTGATTCATCCTTTTAGTCTAATTAGCTTGGATTTGATGATTTCATACATGAGAACAATTGGTGAACCTGATGTGAATCAGATCTAACCTTCCTCTATTGTTTTAATTGGTTTTGCAGATATGTGCGTGCACAGAAAACCAGAATCCACAATTGATTAGACAAAAATTCGCAATTGCAAATATTTGTCTGCAATTTCCATCAAAATCCATTGCAATTGACAGTAAAATCCACCGCAATTGCTCAAAAAAGGGGAAAAATAATTGTTTATTTGTTGTTTCTTAATTAGTTGAACTTGCGCACCTAACCCATAAAAATCTTTCAATTCTGAGAATTTTTTATTTTTGCATAAAATGTGTCTAATCCAATGGTAGGAAAGGTAACCTTCGAAATCTCAAGTGCAAGGAGGGAAAGACAAGATAGGATAGAACAAAGAGCATACCAAAGACTCCTAAAAGAAGATAGAGAGCTTTGGGAAATTGAAGAAAAAGAAGCAATAGCCTAATATCATAGAAGCATCCATTGATTCATTGCCAAATACAAATTTTATTACGACATTAATGTGATGGCTCATGTGATTTTGGATAAAATCATTACAGAATCAAATTTCTATCTTCTGTCTTTTGTTGTTGTTTATTTAAAAATAAATAAAAAATTTATTTTTGCATTTAACTAATGAGCAATTAACCTAATATTGCTACACAATTGCTTAGATATCAATTTGCAATTTCTATCACAGTAATTCGCAATTGCTAGTTTAAGTTTTTTGCATTCTATCTCTATTTATTTATGGTTTTTATCAAGAATGCTCTCTATTTGTGAAAATATATAGATTTTTAACTGAGAAAATTAGGTTGGATAGCCCACCATATGTCTACTAATGTTATTTTCTCTGTAGGGTTAGAGTAGAAAAATTCTTTTGGTGTTGTTAAAAAGAACAATACATATTTCATCATTGCTATGACAGTTAAAATGAACCCCATGCCTTTTTGGAGTAACATCTCTAATGTTTAGAAAACATTGCAATGAAGTTTTAAAAGGAATCATTGTTCTTCCTATCTTCAAGGTGATAGGTATATGCTCTCCCCTTATTTGGGTAATCAGAAAGTCATACCCACGTTTTCCGTGCTTTATTTCATTTACTACATTAGGATAACACCTTTAGAAGGCTCACCTCCCAAGTATCCCATAAGGCCAAGTGAGAGGGAATGACCTAAGTGGCAATGACTGAAGCCAAGTAATCCAAGCCACTCTAAATAAATGCGTATGTGATAAAAATCATATGCGATGAGTGTTACATGTTGTCACAACAACATTATGCCTCCCTCAATGCCTATATGGTACGTTAAAATCTGTAGAGTGTAACTTCTATAGACTGGGAGACCTCCCTCAACAGAGTGTAAAACAATGCTGATTGTGACCACTCGAACGAAACTCTTTTTAAACACCCTAGAAATTAGAAGCCCAACTAAGTCAATAACTAGACACTTGGATTATCACAGTGCAAGGGTGGGGAACAATTTCCCCCAAGACACTCACCATATATCTCCTAGAATAACAGACCAATTGAGCACCAATCTTCTTTGGTCTAATTTCCTAAAAAAGGTAAAAAAAATGGGCACACCCTAGGGTGTGACAGGGTTGTTTGAGCTAATGGAGTATCCAGATGTGGTTTGTGGTAATACTTGTGACCTATTGACCATTAGGAGAGTCTGCTTGATGTTCTATCGATTGACCAATTACAACGAAAACAAAATGGGGTTTTGAAAAAGACTCCAACATTCATGAGAATTTGAAAAAGTTCTTTAAACAAGTATTATTTCTATGTTATTATTCTTTTTGATGTGTCTATTGTGTCCTTTGCTACATTTCACCAAATTCAAACATTTTAGAAAATACCAAAAACAAAGTGGAGCCTCAACCTGGTTTAGTCAAAACATCAACAAGATCAAGTCCCTCAACAAAGTCAAGTGTCAACATCAACACCAACATCAAACCAAAAATTTTGCAAAATTCAAAGATGAAAAACATGTCTTTCTCAAGTGATCTTAAGTCGTAGACATCTAATTAATGTATAAGTCCTTTAGTGTCATCATACTTCACAAAGTTTTTGCACAAGTCCTCACATCACAAAAAGAGTAGTCTTCAATCAAGTTGCATCCACTCATATAGAATTAAGTATTGCATTAGAGTCTAAGAAACATACCTCAATACATGGGTCTAAAAGTAGATCACGAATTTCCATTTGAGCAACCTGATCTTGTGCCAAACAATGACCAATTAAGAATAATTGATAGTTTGGACAACCTTGCTTGGAAACTAAAAGTTGATCGTGCTCAGTACGATATAGTTGAGACCATCATAGATAATGAGATCCGGAAATTTGTTCATCTTGATGAAAGATTGAGGAAATTTTTTTTTTTTTTAAAAAGGCATCTCAAAAGGAAGCCATCAGACAATTGGTTGAAAAGACTATAGCAGAGTTTCTAAATCCTCATTAGATTCCTTAAAACAAAGTGTCAATCATTCCTAGGTTTTCCATATAGCTTGCATTATAATCTTTAGCATATGGGTCTAAAAGGAGATGACAAATTCCCATTTGAGCAACCCAATCTTGGGTCAAACAACATTCAATTAGAAATAATTAATGGTTTAAATATTCTTGCTGAAGAATTGATAATTGATCAAGATGAATACGACATAGTCCAAGCTGTCATAGATGAGGAAGTTTGAAAGTCAATACAAATTGACATAGACCTCGAAAATCAAATCAAAGAAGAGGAAGATTTTGAAGCATTTCAGCAATATGCTGAAGATCTTGTGTTTGAATTCTGAAATCCTTGATAGCAAGTCTTCACTCATAGATTGCATTGTCTGCATTTTAGTCTTTAGAAAGTCTTAGAAGCATACCTGGTTACATTTAGTTGAGTCTTGCATTCACATTTTAGAGAGTCTTAAAGAGTCAAGATCACGTTGAAATAACATTCATGCCATTAGCATTTGCTCAAAAGGCAAAACATTAGATGGAACCTAGTAATGACCCTTCGGTTAGCCCAACATGGAATATGAACTTGTCCACAAATCAACAAACACCGGGTTGAAGACCCGCAAACTTATCAACAAACATAAACATGATGCCCTCCATTGATGAAATACAACATAATCTAACTAAAAAAGAATTGGAAGTAGCCCAACAAGATATTGCAATGCTCTCATCAATAATGATAGAGACAAATATCTCGCACGATTAGTCCAAAATGGGGCCAAATTACCTCCAGGAGTGAACATTTCGGCTATATTGCCGCCAGGTGTGACATTGCATTAATTTTGTTCCTTGAGTACCTACTATTACACAGACTCAAGAAACACTTGCAACATCAACCTAGGGTGTATCTCAAAATACTCAAGCAACTACAACTTCAACACCATCAACAGTTGCATTGGCAAGTACTAATGTTAAATCTCAAACAATGCCTAGTGTAACAATGCAAGCTAAAATAGCTGAAAACCCTTCTTCAACAAGTATAACCCAACCTTCAGTTTCAGGTGGATCTACCTACAGTGGCCAAAATGAGAATCAAGGGATAAAAAGATCAACTTAGTCGAATGTCAATACACAATTTGCATACTTTACACAACCTAGTGGGACTTATGGTACAGAACTACATGGTCAATCTACATTTCAAAAAGCTCAAGTTACTCCAATATTGTTCCTTTTGTGAGAAATACTCATCAAGTCAGTACACCATTGATGCAAACATAGATCCTAACTCAACAAATGGAGAATCTTCAGAAACAGATGACCAGTATGCAAACAGTCAATGATAAAAGGAGCTATACAATGGAGGACCTTTGTCCATATCCTTTTGACAAAAAGTTATACATGCCACCTTTTCCCATGCATTTTGAAACTCCAAGTTTCGACAAATATAGAGGGAAAGGTGATCCTTGAGATCATGTTAGTGAATTCTTCATGATATGTATCGAGGTAGCCCATGATGATACATACTTAATGAGGCTATTTTCGAAAAGTCTTGGAGGGACAACATTAGAATGGTTTTCACACCTCTCACCTAATATTGCTTTGTGGGGTGAACTGGTTGAGTTATTCATATCAAAATTTGCATTCAATATAGATATTCCAGTTACCTTGATAGATTTATGTGCAACAAAGAAAAAGAAAGGAGAAATGTTTACTACATTCTTACAAAGCTGGAGAGGTTTATACCGTAGATGTCTTAGTCATATCCCTGAAGCTGAGCAAGTAGACATTTTCAATGAAAATCATGTACCTCCAATTAAGTATCCATTACAAATGCAATGCCTAAACAGTTTTAAAGGCATCACAGAAAAAGGCATCAAATGTGAAAGAGGCATATTAAAGCAAGGGATAATGAAACACCACAAAGATAATAGGCCAAACACAAGTACAAACAATGAAAGACCAAAATTTTGGTCTAGGAACAAGAATGTCACAAATGATGGAGTTGTTGATGCATGTGTTGTAAATAGAGCTCAACCAATAGTATCTCTACAAGGACCAGTTGATCTTGCTAGTAAGAATCTAACTCAGATAAACAACACCAATGCACTACAATTAAGCAATCCAAGACCACCAAGGGCATGTGCACCTAGAAGAAGATTTACACCCCTTGGTGAACCTATTGAATTAACACTCAAAAAATTGATACAAAGTAATTCCATAACTTTACCAAAAGTCAGACCTTATGAACTAGGTCCATTTTGATGAATAATGATGAACAATAGATACCCTTACTGGTACTGAGAGGGGGGGGGTGAATTAGTACAGTCAAAGACTTTCTAACAATCCTTTCAAGATAAAATAACACTAACCGGTTGTCTTCATTACTGAGCTTAACCATGGAAATACCGGTTAAACATAGTAAGACTTCAGACAACATAGACTGGTAAGTCTGAACACTTCAAATACATTTAATACTTGATAGCTACTTTCCCCATAAACATATGCATGTGGTGTGTCACCAATACCATAACCATTAGCTCTGCCTGCATAATCACTTAAACAAAGAACACTTAATCATCGCATGAAAAATGCACAACACATGACACACAGATTTTTCACGTGGAAACCCAAATGCGAAAAAACATGATGGGAATGAATACCCACAAGCTTGTTTTTGAACTCTTTTGAAGCTTGCTTTGTTAGGAGCCTAGTCTGGTTAAAGACTTTACAATAAGGTTCTGCTAGGAACCAATCATGTTAAAGATCACCCGGTTAAGGGATGGCTATATACCTTGTTAAAGGTTACCT
Source organism: Cryptomeria japonica (assembly GCF_030272615.1). Taxonomy (NCBI): domain Eukaryota; kingdom Viridiplantae; phylum Streptophyta; class Pinopsida; order Cupressales; family Cupressaceae; genus Cryptomeria; species Cryptomeria japonica. Next base: position 464,914,851 of record NC_081406.1, on the reverse strand, counting down.
TGCTAGAGGATTTGAAGAACTTAATGAATCTTGAGTCACCTAGTTAGAGGATTTGCAATAAGCCTGTTAAAGCTACCCAACAAAGGGATTTTCCTTCTATTGAAATGGTTAGAAGACAATAGGTAAAGCTTTGATATGATAACAACACTATATGCTAAGGCAGATCCTTTTCAGTTCCTATACTTCTACAATCACACTCTGTAGTTTTCTCTTACTAGTCTGTCAAGTATCTCATCACTTAGATACACACACAACATTAGCCAACAACTTACAATAACAAACATCATCGACCTTATAGACAACAATTAGGTCGGTAGCATAAACCCTAAACCCTAAGCATTTTAGGTTTACAATACAAGCGGTCCAATCCTGACCATCCAAACACTTTGCATAGAGGAATACAATTTCAAATAGATCACAAGACAACTTGCATTGTCCATTCTTCAACGCACATAGAAATCAGTACATCATCACGCTTTTTTCTCATACCACTAAGAAGAGTGTTCATTCCCAAGGTAGACATTTAATGCAGTCGATCTTCTCATGCAAGATCCTCAAGGAAATCCTTCACATGCACAAAGTTGATGTGGCATCACATTCTCATCTTCATCTCTTAGCTAACTTAACACAAAATGTCATCAGTTGCATCGCACAAGCAAGATTGCCAAACTGAAAACCCTAGAACTGAGATTACCAACTGGTAGTCATACTCAGTGAAACCCCGACACCAGTTCACTACATTTCTTCATACTGGTTCACCAACTTCTTCCAATCTGCATACCGATTCACTTACACTTATTTACATCAATGACATACATACATTATCATCATATCAACATGTTGATTCATCATATGCCAATAATCTCCCCCTTTGGCATTGATGGCAATACTCAGTGTAGCATTGCAACTATAGACATCATAGACTAGTGTATTCTGCATCGTCAGATATCTTCTCCCCATACATCAGATATCTTCTCCCCCTTTGACAACAATGCCAAAGTGGAGGCACAAGCTTCCATTCTTCACTATGCTACTCCCCCTATGGAGTAGCATCCTTCAACACATCAGTCTTGAAAGATTTGACACTGTAGTACCTGATTGATGTGGATGACACAACTTTAGTTGACTTCAGGAAGGGGAAGAACCCCTAATTCACCTCTCAAATAGGTAAATGTAGTCTTCGGTAAGGGCTTAGTGAATATATCTGCTAATTGCTCCTTACTAGAAACATGTTCTAGTACAAGCTCCTTATTCTGAACCTTTTCTCTCAAGAAGTGATACTTAAGCTCAATGTGCTTATTTCTAGCATGCAATACTAGATTCTTGGAAATATTTATTGCACTTGTGTTGTCACAAAATATATTCACTGGTTCAGATATAGGTACTTTGAAACCTTCCAATACATGTTTCATCCAGATTGCCTGAGTGCAGTTCATAAATGCTACCACATATTCTGCTTCAGCTGTAGACTAAGAAATACAACTCTACTTCTTACTCGTCCACGAGACTAGTCTTCCACCAAGAAAGAATGCTCCACCAGTTGTTCTCTTTCGGTCATCTACATTACCTGCCCAATCGGCATCGGTATATACTTTGAGGTTAAAGTTGCCATTATATGGATACCACAATCCATAGTCAATTGTTCCTTTCAGATATGTAAGAATCCACTTGACAACTACCAAGTGGGATTCTCTTGGACTTTTTTTAAAATGAGCTACTATGCCCACTGCATGAGCAATATCTGGTCTATTGTGCACCACATAGTGCAACCTACCAATCATTGATTGGGACTCCTTCTCATTCACCAACACTGAATCATCTTCCTTAGTCAGTTTACAGTCGGTCACCATCGGTGTACCAACCAGTTTTCTCTCCTCCATGCCAAAGGTCTTCAATACCTCTTTGACATACTTGGACTGGGTAATAAAGATACCCTCTTTCATTTGCTGAATCTGTAAACCAATGAAGAACTTTATCTCTCCAATCAGAGACATCTCAAACTCTTTCTTCATTCCATCTGCAAAAGCATGACTCATTTTATCATCTCCTCTAAAGATTATGTCATCTACAAATACTTCACAAATCAAAATCTGATCACCTTCATATTTTAGATAGATGTTGCTATCCTGACTTGTTCTCTGAAATCCAATCTTCACAAGATGAGAGTGTAACCGTTCATACCATGCCATAGGTGCTTGTTTTAATGTATACATGGCTTTGTGTAATCTACACACCATGTTACTATCTTCTGATAAGACAAACCCTTCCGGTTGCTCAATATATACTTCCTCTTCTAGGATTCCATTGAAAAACATAAACTTCACATCCATCTGATAAACCTTAAATCCCTTAAATGCTGCAAATGCAAGTAGCATTCAGACACCTTCTAGTCTAGCCATAGGAGAAAAGGTTTCTCCATAGTCTTCTCCCTCTTCTTGAGCATATCCTTTGCATACAAGTCTTGCCTTGTTCCTCACAATTATGCCTTCTTCATTTAGCTTATTCCTGAAGACCCATTTGGTACCTATGACATTCTTGTGTCTTGGTCTGGGTACCAAGGACCATGTTGCATTCTTTTCTATTTGGTCTAGCTCCTCTTCCATTGTTTTAATCCAGTCTTCATATGTAAGTTCTTCTCTGGAAGTCTTGGGCTCTAATTCGGAAATCATGCAAGAGTTTTCTTTCACCTTTCTTCTTGTGAGTATCCCTACATCTTTATCTCCTATGATTTGCTTCAGACCATGATGCAATTTTACATACCTAGGAATGACTCTAGCTTGTGTTGCTAGTTTTTCTTCTTCTTCTTCACTTACCTCTTCTTCTTCTCCTATTGCAACTTCTATCAGTATAGGAACACCGAGATCTTTACTTGTTTCTTTCTTAACCGGTTCCTAGAAGGCTATATGCAGTTCATCTTCCACTTCTTCCCTATAGGTTTCCTTAGGTTTTTCAGGGGATTCATCAACCCTGACATTGATACTCTCAACAATTTTTTGTGTTCTATTGTTGTAGCACTTGAGAGCTTTTCTCTTAGTGGAATATCCCATAAATATTCCTTCATCACTTTTAGCATCAAATTTGCTCAGATGCTCACCTCTCTTGATATAATATTTACTACCAAACACTTTAAAATAAGTCACAGTGGGATTTTTCCCAGTCCAATACTCATAAGGGATTTTAACTCTACCTTTCTTGATGAGTACCCGGTTCATAGTATAGACTGCAGTGCTCACCTCTTCTCTCCAAAAAGTGTGAGCAACCTTTCCTTGGATCAACACTGTTCTAGCCGCTTCAATTATAGTCCTGTTATTCCTTTCTGCTATGCCATTTTGTTGTGGTGTCCTTGGGGCAAACAACTACCTCTTGATACTGCTATCTTCATAGTACTTGTTGAATTCATCAGAAGTGAATTCACCTCCTTGATCAGTTCTTAGGCATTTTATCTTTTGACCACTTTCCTTCTCTACTAATGCTCTAAAGGCTTTTAACTTTCCAAATGCCTCAAACTTGTCTTTCAAGAATGTGACCCACATCATTCTTGAGCAGTCATTAGTAAGAATCATGAAATACCTATCTCCCTGAATACTTCTAGTTTTCATAGAACCACACAAATCAGTATGCACAAGATCAAGTAAGTTTTCTGCTGAAAAAGACTTACCTTTGAAATTTGAGGAAGACATCTTCCCAAGTTGACATTCTCTGCACAAAGAATTATCTAGTTTGTTTGGCAAAGGCAATCCTCTTACTGCCTTGATCTTACTAGCCTTTACAATATTATCAAAGTTCATATGACATAGTCTCCTATGCCATATCCAACTGTCATCAAACTTCACCATCAGGCACCGACTTATCTTGGCATTCAACTGAAATAGGTTACCTTTGGTCTACTTACCGATGGCAATAAGTTCACCACTTTTACCATTTATACTATAGACTCCACCTTTGAACTCCAGAATGAGTCCTTTATCATTTAGCTGAGCAACAATCAACAGGTTATGCTTAAGACCATCTACCCAGTAGACATCATCTACACTACTTTCTAACAATCTTTTCAAGGTAAAACAACACTAACCGATTGTCTTCATTACCGAACCTAACCATGGCAATACCGGTTAAACACAGTAAGACTTCAGACAACATAGACCGGTAAGTCTGAACACTTCAAATACATTTAATACTTGATAACTACTTTACCCATAAACATATGCATGTGGTGTGTCACCAATACCATAACCATTAGCTCTGCATGCATAATCACTTAAACAAAGAACACTTAATCATCACATGAAAAATGCACAACAAATGACACACAAATTTTTCACATGGAAACCCAAATGGGAAAAACCATGGTGGGGATGAATACCCACAAGCTTGTTTTTGAACTCTTTTGAAGCTCGCTCTGTTAGGAGCCTAATCCAGTTATAAACTTTATAGTAAAGTTCTGCTAGGAACCGATCCTATTAATGATCACCTAGTTAAGGGATGGCTATATACCCTATTAAAGGTTGAAACCCTGTTAAAAGTTACCTTGCTAGAGGATTTGAAGAACTCAATGAATCTTGAGTCACCTAGTTAGAGGATTTACAGTAAGCCTATTAAAGCTACCCAGCAAAGGGATTTTCCTTTTGTTGAAATGGTTAGAAGACAATAGGTAAAGCTTTGATATGATAAAAACACTATATTGTAAGGTAGATCCTTTTCAGTTCCTCTACTTTTGCAATCACACTCTGCAGTTTTCTCTTACTAGTCTAGCAAGTATCTCATTGCTTGGATACACACAACATTTGCCAACAACTTACAATAACAAACATCATCAACCTTATAGACAACAATTAGGTCGGTAGCATAAACCCTAAACCCTAAGCATTTTAGGTTTACAATACAAGCGGTCCAATCCTAACTGTCCAAACACTTTGCATAGAGCAATACAATTTCAAACATATCACAAGACAATATGCATCGTCTAATCTTCACCGCACATAGAAATCAGTAACTCATCACACTTTCTTCTCATACGGCTAAGAAGAATGTTCATTCCCGAGGTAGACATTGAATGCAGTCGATCTTCTCATGCAAGATCCTCAAGGAAATCCTTCACGTGCACAAAGCTGACGTGGCATCACAATCTCATCTTCATCTCTTAGGTAACTTAACACACAATGTCATTGGTTGCATCGCACAAGTGAGATTTCCTAATCAGAAACCCTATAACTGAGGCTACCAACCAATAGTCACACTCAGTGAAACCCCGACACCAGTTCACTGCATTTCTTCATACCGGTTCGCCAACTTCTTCCAATCTGTATATCGGTTCACTTACACTTATTGACATTAATGACAACATACATTATCATCATATCAACATGTCAGTTCATCATATGCCAACACATTTAAGCCCGCTTGGTGGAATGACAATGATTTTTGTGAATACCACCACAATAAAGGTCATAATACAACAAGTTGCTACAAACTAAAGAACCTCATACAAGATCTCATTGATCAAGGAGACATTACTGTGGATTCTAGTAAGACAGCAAACATAGATCATACCATCTTCAAAGATCAAAGGAAAGGCTTCTAGTTCCAATGCACAAAACAATAATGCCAATTATACTAATGTTGCATTTTATTATGCCATAAACGCACTTAGTGCAGTATATGACATAGTGGCTACAATCACAATAAATCTCACAAGCAAAGACTGTGTTGTCACCACTAGAAGATCAAAGGTCACATTGCAAGGGGTAACTTCAAATCCCCCTTCAACAAATAGCATTTACAATATGGTGGATCAGTTGAAGCAAAATCTAGCTCAAATTTTATTATTTGAGTTACTGCACATCTCACCAGGTCATAAGGCAGTCCTTGACAAAGCATTAAAAGATTCAGTTGTTTCCAGAGATATTAACGAGAACACATTCCATTCCATGCTTGGAAACTTGGCAACTTCAAAGGTCGCATTCACTGAGCAGGATGTACCTACATATTGACCCATGCATAATGATCCCTTACACTTGAAAGCTTTGATTGACCAAAAGAAAGTTCAAAGAGTACTTATAGATGGTGGAGCTGGCCTTAACATACACGCATTGCATTTGATTAAAGCTTTAGGATATTCTGAACATTATATTGATTCTACTAAGAGAATCAATATCAAAGCTTATGATGATGAGGAACACCCTTCTAAGGGTGTAGTGACTTTGCCAATACAAATAGGACTAGTCACAATAGACATCACCTTTCAATTCCTAAACAAAGAATTGGGGTATAATATACTATTAGGTCGTTAATGGATACATGCCATGCAGGAAGTACCTTCAACTTTTTACCAATGTGTGAAGTTCCCATACAATGGCATTGAGATCATCATTCATGGTGACCCAAACCCTTTTCAACACTGCAATTATTTAAGGGCGAGCATAGACAATCAAGTACCAAACAATCAAACATCTCCACTTCATTTACAAATAGAATCATTGAAAGTCATAAAAATAGAAAAAAATACACCTACCACATCTTCTTTACAAATTAAGGAAGTTGGTTGTGGGTAATATTCCATTTCAAGTACCTTGAATGGCAGACAATCATCCCTTTTGCCTAGGTCTTTTGGGAAGCGTCAGAACATAGTGATGAAGCAAGATAAAGGAAAAGAGATAGTGAAGTACTCAGATTCATATGCTTTCATTAGATGGGGAGACTTACAAGAAGAATCTCTAAAGGGAGATTTTAATTAGTGGATATATAGAGAAGAAGATGACATGACAATACCCAAGTTACCTCTACACCAATATGGCAATATTTTCAAGATGCTACAAAAACTTGGGCACGATGGTACCATAGGATTGGGATTAAAGAAGCAAGATAGATTAGAACCTATTTTACCACATGAAAACTGAAATAATCAAGGTTTGGGATATAAACATGTACCAAAGATAACAGAGGCAATGCGACGTACACTAGATATACTGAACAAGCCTAGGCTACCCTCAAAATACATACCTCATAATTTATTATCAATACGAGTATTTCCCTCTTCATCTCAAAGAAGTAGGAGAGCACCAACATATCCTAGTATGGAATCAGATGGTGAAGATATGAGGCAACTTCTACAAGAAACTAACACAAAATCATCTAGCAATATAGAACCAAAAACATCTAAACAAGCAAATATGGTAACAGATACTATCGTGCGTGTGAAGTAGGGTAGCTATAGCTGCAAAACAAACACTCCATAGATCATTACAAGCATGGCTTGCAAATTAAAATCAAACAAAAGATAAATCATGACAAAGAGACCTATCACCTCCTAAGAGATGCGAGTATGGATTTGCTCTTAGATTTGGATAAGCAATCCCAGTGACTTGACTACACGTAGATGAAGGATTTGAAATGATGATGATATGAAAGCTAGATGAGACTAATTATGATAGATTGATCCAATAGTATAATTAAGCTAATGATATCATGATTAAACTATGATGCTGATGAAATTAAGCTAGAAAATGATCAAATTAAACTAGATCTAAGATGATATTTCCTATAATAACAATGCTCAAATGATATTCTAGAATGGATATGCCTATAGTAACAATGCCTAAATTAATATGAGATGGGATCCTTTGTGCTCAAAAGTGGGGGATATTTATAAGTGTAGATGGAGGAAATGGATTGAATACAAGATTCAATCTTCCAACATCCAACAATGAAGTACCTGCAAAACACACACATGCATGCAACAAAAATCCACTCCATTGCACTCCTATTCCCCAAGATTTTACATTTAATATATATTTTCTCTCAGAAGCACTTATGCAAAAAGCTATGAGGAAATCAAGATTTGAGAATGCAAAGATAGCGGATAAGATGTTAAGATAATGGGATGCAAATTGACATAAGTTCGATGCATAAAGATGAGATTCCCAAATAAGAGAGGGGGCCTTGTTTAAATAGATTTTCTCCTGGTGAGTTCATGTTGTCAGATGAATATGGGATAATGCAAGATGAGTGGTATAGAGAAGATGAGTGGTAAATGGGAAATGGTAAGTGGTAGGAGGAGATATTTAAGGGTTTTATTAAATAAATAGAGAAATGTGTATAATGTGAATGCATGAAGGTGTATGCATGAATATGATATAATATTTTATTCAACAAATTTAATGGATAAATGATAAGATATTAATAATAATATAATAAAAGATGGAAATTATGAATAATGAATTATGGAGAAATAATAATGTAATAATAAGGACTCGGTCGATGTTCAGAGAAATTTAAAATTAAATGAGGACAAATTAATGGAAATTTTTATGTGTCTACATTTTGCCCCTCTTTGAGACAATGCAGCTTGTCGCATTGTTTCAAAGAAAATGATCAACTGATATATGCCCCAGAGGTGTCCTGGTAAGGATAATGATTGATTGGCTATGCTCCCTCGAGAGATTGATCGAACATAATGATGGAGATTGATCTCTCAATATATCACGAGAGAGAATATTGGATGATTGATATTGCACAAGTGATTAGATTGAGATTGACATTTAATAGAAATGCATAGTTGATGAAGCGTAACTAAACAATTGATGGAAATGAACAATATAGTTGAATTGATAAGTTGATTAAGCTGATTGAGCTAATTAAGTTTATAGGGATTGATTCTAGCACAAGATAAGGTGATCCAACGATTGATTGATTGATCCAAGGCATTGAGATTGCAAGAAGCAAGGTGGTTGATAAAGAGATTAAAGATTCAAATATATTGCATCAATTAGAAAAAGTGTTTGATTGACCACACTAGAATAAGAAGAATGAAGAAGATGATGAAAGAAATGATGAAAAAGATAGATGAGAAGGAGGATGAGAAGAGAAAAGTAATGATGATGAAGAATGATGAGAAAGAGGATATGAAAGTGATGAGAATTCTTGTGCTTTTTAAGTGCTTGTATCATCATCAATCTTATTATAGAAAAAGGCAAAAAATCATATGGATGTCAATTAGACCCAAATGAATCAGTCACACCAATTACGAGAAAGAAAATATATCAAACAGTAAAGGAATGCCTTAGTGTGTATCAGACCAATATGTCCTTGATGATCTTAAGCGATCATGCCCTAAGATGTGTCATCATATTCCTAATGAATATCCCGCAAGCAGCAAACAAGTGAACATGCCCCATCCTTGCCTTTATAGTCAATGACATCCTCGAGATAAAATCTCTAGTCAGAGATATCCTGGAAAAGCTAAAAGATATGTCACCAAAAAAGAAAATCGGAAACAATCAAGAGAAAATAGGCAAACAAGCAAACAATATGTTTCATGCCGAATGTTTTTTTGTTCATAGTTAATGTGTTTAGTTTTAATAAGTCGATCAGATGTTTTTATGTTTTCTCAATCATAATCTCGTCATGTCATGAATTCGTTGAAGTGCAAAACTGCATGCTTGTCTTAAGTGTTCGTGTCTTCACAATGTTTATTACATATTTTTGGATGTTTATTGTTTTTTTAGGCTTTTTATGAATGTTTTAATTTTTAGGCTTTTTTCAAGATATTTTATGATTTTTATGGTTTTTTTCAAAACATTTTATGATTTTTATGATTTTTTCAAGGCATTTTATGGTTTTTAAGATCTTTTTCAGGATATTTTATGATTTTGCAGTCAGAAGGATATTCTGGTATATACAAGGGACACTTGATTGTGGACTATGGTATCCCAAGAAAGGGGATTTTATCTTGCATGCCTACACTGATGCTGATTTGGTAGGCTGCATTGATGACCGTAAGAGAACAAGTGGTGGTGCATTCCTCCTAGGTAATCGGTTGGTCATGGCATAGTAAGAAGAAGGATTCAGTTTCTCTATCTACTACTGAGGCATAATATATTTTTGCAGCCACATGCTATTCTCAGGTGCTATGGATGAAGAAGACCCTCAAGGATATTCAGGTAGAGATGTCTGACCCTATTTCCATCCAGTGTGACAATTCTGGTGTAATTAACATATCAAAGAATTCGGTTATGCACTCAAGGACAAAGCATATTTCCATCAAATATCATTTTCCCAGAGAGGTGATAGATCTATGAAGTCAAGGTAGAGTATGTCCCTATAGGTAAACAAGTGGTTGATATCTTCACCAAGCCTCTACCACTAAAGAGTTTTGAGTATCTGAGATACAAGTTAGGAGTGGTATCACCTATTTCATGCACTTAAATGTGTATGAATATCTGTGGTTCATGGGGAGTTCATTGTAAAATCTCCTATCTCTTGGACCATATGTTGGACATAGGGGGAGATCAAGTGATAATGCTATAGTACTGACATGCTTGAGCTTTTGTGTATTACTCATTGGTCCTCATTTGAAAGTTCCTTCAATGTCTATTCAATTTTTACTTTGATAAAAATCACAATTGGACCATCAGGTGAAAGGAACACTAGACAGGTGTATTGGAAGAACAAATTGCAAAAGAAGGAAATTATTGTAGGAATACCCAAGAGAATTTCATGATTAGGAGAATCTACTTTCCTAATTGGTAGCACTCATAGTACAATCATATTTGACTCTTATGAATAATTGATGTCAGTTGGTGTCTCTATTCTCCATCTTATATGTTGTTGGTTGAGCGGATAGAAATCAAATGGGGAGAATACACTATATAACTGGTGGAGAATGAATTAGATGGAAGGATGCCCCGACCCTTTGTCATTGTTGTCAAAGGGGGAGAATGGTCCAATGGGTAGGGTGAAGGAATAGAGTGTGTTGACATCAATGCCAATGTGTTGTCATTGATATCAACTGGTATGGGATTATAACTAACAGGTAAGTATTGGATGTTTGAAAACAATGAATCCAAGAACATTGAGAGGGGGCAGTGAATCGATGTTCTACTGGTAATATAAGATTTTACCTTATTACAACATACACATATAAACTGGTAAATGAAGAAACATATAACATGAAGTAAATAAACAAGCCACATGAATGAAAATCATAACACACAAAATTTATACATGGAAAACCTCAAAGAGGAAAAACCATGGTGGGATTTATGACCCATAATATCAATTCACTAACCATGTGAAAGATATTGCATAGTGTGGGGGCCTGCACATGCAAGAAGGCATGCTGCCTAGAGTACACTACTCAATACAAAAAAAGTCTCACTGACTACAAGCTTCTGTTGAGATAAAACAAGAATGGTGAGCTCACAAAATGCATCTGCTATGCCAAAAAGAGTTTCGGTTATAGCTCTTTTCTATACCAGTTCTTAAACCCTTTTACGGATATCTCATTTTCTCCAAGAATGCTTTACAAACCATCTACTGATCATTGCATGATATTACTTTCACATACAAATGATCTATATACATGTCCTTAGCATCACACTATTTTGCTTCCTTGTCCTATACACTCTTCTATATCACAATGACCTAATAAACTGACTTATATACCCTTTAAAAACAATATGCCATATGTAAGATTACAATACATTACAAAAGATATTCAATGTCAACCCTATACAATAATTATAAAATGATTAAATAAAACTTTTCAGATCCCAGACTGATGTTGGCTTCACATAAGTGTTGGATGTCGGTGTCAATGCTGGTTATGACCTTGATTACTCCAATGCCAGTATCTATCGATGTATGCCTCCAATGCTAGTGTATGCCTTCTATAGAATCTTGTTGCCTTCAATGACCACATATGAATCCAATGAGTGTCAATTGACAACATTGGGAACCGGTATGAAATGACAATTGGTAGGTATGTTACCAGTATGAAGATGCAATAAGGAGATCCATAGGTGAGCATGTATGGACATGAAGAAGAAAAACCAACATAGTGAATGATTGCTGGATCACATGAAGTATGGACACAAAACCAGAAGAATTCCAAGTCAATATGATCTATCAGTAGGGTATACGAGCCGGTAAAACACCAGTCATGTGTCTTGGTCAGTGAATGAACTGAAATCAACATAGAAGACTGGGTTGAGTTGGATGGTGTCTGAGGATGACATGTAGGTTCCATGTGGCAGGCATACAGTGGTAGGAAAACTGTCCATTGATGTGATAGGTGATGAGCAAGTCAACTTTAAATAAAGAACTCATGAATCACAGGTCAATGATAGAAGAAGTGTGGCTTGAGGCAGATCGAGATGTAGAAGGTTTTTGGTGAGATAAATCAAGTAGGACAATTCAATATTTGTGCTCGATGGTCGAAGGAAATACCTAAGGCATTAATGGTGAATGATAGAGAAAGGCTGGAAAAACAAGTTGCAAGTTGCTAAAGATAGAAATCGCGTATAGATGTCATCAGAAATGGTGGTGGTGTTTGATCTAATGGAAATCATCAAGCAAGGAGAGGAGATCTAATTAGATTTAATATAGACATACTCGATGGAGAAAAAACCCTAACATGCCTAGTTTGAATCTAGGTGTTGATGGGAATAATCAAGTATAAATATGTAGACAAAAGACTTCTGATGATGATGCTTGATGCTGACAAAAATAGAGTAACTGAGAGAGCAGAGAGTGGTCAGAGAGAAGATCAAAATCATCTGAGTCTTGGATCTTTTGATAGAGATGTAGAACCGGTAGAAGGTTTATCAGAGGTTTTACCAACAAGGTTAGAGCAATTGGCAAGCTACCAAACAGAACTACAATTGTTTAAACTAACAAGGGGGATTCGGGAAGAAATTTGCAGAAGGTGAAGGAGATAAGAGAGTGTACTAGTGAAGGCTATGCAAGATAAAATATGGGTAGAAAAAGGTATAAACAAAGAATAGAGAACGGACAGAGAATTGAGAAAGGGAGAATCAATTGAGAAGAGTTAAACTAGTGAAGTTTTTCATTGTACGAGTTACAAAACTCATTTGTAACAAGATTAAAACTATTGTATTAATCTGATCTTTAGTACATCACTAATTTGGAGCTCAATGCAAGGGTTGGTTCTCCTTGGGTTGGTGCCCTAAACTTTGTAATCAGTGCTTATTGTGAGGTTGTATCAGAGCAGTAGTCTCCAACAACATTTCTCACTGAGGGTTTTCCCACATTGGGTTTTCCTCGTATATCTAGTGTTATGTGTTGAGTATCTTTGTGTGTTTTCATTTTATCTCTTTCCTTAGCTCACCGGTATATCCTCCTTGTGCCTGATTTGCTAACTGGTACCAAGAGTTTGGTTTAAAAGGTTTAGAATATTGGGAACCACTGATTCACCCCCCTCGCAATGGTACATTGTGTTCAACAAATTTTTCTTCATTGCCAGTAAACTTTATTCTCTTTGTCTTTAATGAAAGATCTTCCAGAGCTCCTTTTCTTATCTCCATCGGTTTCACTATAGGGACATTTTGTAGCAAAGTGTATATTTTACCATAGTTGAAGCATTTGAGTGGCAACTTTCCTTTATACTTACCAGATCCTCTCTTGAGATTTCTAACAAAGTTTGCTACCTCTACATCCAAGTCTTCACTAGATCGTTTATGAGAAACCTCTTCCTTTCCATTTTTGATGGATTTGAAAGCAACTTCTTTCCTTGAAGATCCTTCTCCAGTTGTCCTCATCTCATAAGCGGTTAAGGAGCCAAATAACTCATCCATTGTGAAGGTTTTTTAGATCCTTGGCTTCATATATAGCAGAAACCTTAGTATCATACTTAGATGTGAGTGATCTAAGTACCTTTTTGATAGTAACTTCATCAACAACCTCTTCTCCAAGTTCCCTAATGGCGCTCACAGTTTCATCTACCCTATAAAGATAATCTACAATCTTTTCTTCATCTTTCATCTTCAAGCCTTCAAGATGACCTCTTAGTTATTGTAGCTTGGCCTCCTTGACTTTGGCATCTCCTTCAAATAATCTCTGTAATTTATCCCAAGTCTCCTTGGCAGATGAGTAGTGCATAACCATAACAAACTCATTATCTGATAGTCTACTAAGAATAACATGTTTAGCCTTTGCATTTTTCTCATACTCCTTCTTATAATCCAGGTTAGTGGGAGGAACACTAGGGACAATATACCCATTCTTTATAGACATCCAAACATCAAATCCTAGAGAGGACAGATATGTTTCCATTATTCTGCACCAAAACACATAGTTGGTTCCATCAAACATGGGAGCTTTAGAAGAGGAGGAGAACTCATTTCTTGCCATTGTGTTCTAAGACCAGAATTTACCCAAGATAGAGAAATCTTATCTGATCAGGAATCTAGGCTCTGATACTAATTTTTTAACACAATGTACCACTTAGAGGGGGGTCAATCAGTGGTTCCCAATATTATAAACCTTTTAAATCTAAATCTTGGTACTGGTTAGCAAATCAAACACAAGGAGGATATAATGGTGAGATAAGGAAAGTGATCAAATGCAAACACACAAGGACACACAACACATAACATCGGATATACAAGAAAAAACCCAATGTGGGAAAAACCTCGGTGACAAATTCTATTGGATTCTACTGCTCCAATCCAACCTCACAATAAACACAGTTACAATATTTAGGGAAACAACCCAAGGAGCACCAACCCCTGCACCGAGCTCCAACTCAGTGATCACAATGATTATAAATAATACAATAGTTATAGTCTTGTTACAAATAAGTTTTGTAACACTTGCAATCTAGATATGTCACCAATTTAACTCTTCTCTACCGATTCTCCTCTACTCAGTTCTCTACTAGTTCATTGTCCTCTATTTATATCCTTTTCACCCTCATTCTATCTTGTATGACCTCCACCAGTCCACTCTCTTTTCTCCTTCACCTTCAACAACTTTCTTCCTAAATCTCCCTTCCTGGTTCACACAAATTTTATCCTTTTTGGTATCTTGTCGGTTGCTCTAATCTTATCGGTAAAACCTCTGATAAACCCTCTTACCAGTTCTACTTTTCTTTTAGTCAACTCCAACACTTATATGCTTTTGATCTTCTCTTTAATCACTCTTTTCTCTCTCAGTTACTTTGTCTTTTCCGACATCTAGCATCATCTTCTTTCATTTTTATTCTACATATTTGTACTTGGCTTTCCCGCCAAGACTAGAGTTCAAACGGTGGCACACTAGGGATTTTCTCCAACAACTCAATCCATATCAAATCTGATTGGATCTCATCTCTTCGATTGATGAACTATAGTAGATCAAACATCACTACCATTTTTCTTATGACATCTATACACACTTTCTATATTTAGCAACTTGCAACTTATTTTTTGACTTTGCTATGTCAATCACCATTAATGCCTAAGTTGCTTCCTTCAACCAATGAGAATGAAGATTGGATTGTCTTGCTTGGTTTACATAAAAAATATTCTACATCTTGATCTTCCTTGAGCTGCACATCTTTTTTCATTGACCCTTGATTTACAAGTTCCTTATTTAAAGATGACCCGCTCATCACCTACCACATTGATGGACACTTCACCGACCTCTAGATGCTTGCCACTCGGTATCCACCTATCATCCTTGTTGGCATCCACCTCTATTCAATCCACTGAGCTGGTTTAGATTCATTCACCAACCAAGAAATATTATCAGTTCTTGCTCCCCGGTTCACTAACCATGTCGGTACATGTCACCTTACTAGTTATCCTTCATGCTTTCTTTCCTCTTTTTTCATCAGACACACCAATTCTTCCACTAAGTCTATTTACCGCTGATATTACACTTTCCTTCATACTGGTATTATCCTTGAGTAAAATATGTCATTAATGCACATCCTTATAATCATGCCTATGGTGGATTACACTCTTCTCTGTTGTATTATGCTTTCTTACCGGTGGTCATGTTGAGTTACCGGTGAACATCCATGCTGGTAACATTTCCTTCTTGCATCCTGCATTCACCTTGCATACCAGTAACTAGCCATACTGGTGACATGTTATACATACCGGTTGACATCAATGAAAATACAATGCCAACAATGAGCTCTAGGCTCTTGGCCTGATTGCAGGTGTAATCCCCATTGAAACTATTTCACATACTACTGCATAAGTATTATCTAGTTGTGGGTACGGTTTACCACCATGTTTTTTCCCTTTACCGGGTTTTCCATGTCAAAATATTGGTGTCATGTTTACTGTTCTTTCATGCTTTATCTTTCATTGTGTTGTTCTTCAGTATAAATCTTATAATTTGCATTAACTGCCATACTTGTGAGAAAATTGATTCATCCCCCTCTTAGTTTTCTACCAATATAATTTCATTCCAACAATTGGTATTAGAGCAAGGTTATCTCTACAAAATCTTTACTAGTTGAGGAGATTTGATGGCATTAGCATCAAGTTCTACATTCAACCCCTATTAGAAGGAGAGTCCTAGATTTGATGGTACAAATTATAAAATATGGAAGGAGCGAATGAATATTCATTTGAGATGTATTCGAAATGGAGTTTGGGAGACAATGGAGAAATGGTATATACCTCATGATTTTGATTCTGCAACACCAACATCTGCTGATGAACAGAAGAGATGGAAATGATGTTAAAGAAAAATAAGCATTGTTGAGTGCCCTATCTGATGAAAAGCTATTGAATGTCATAGAGTTGGAGAATGCAAAGTAGATCTGGTTTAAGCTTGAAAATATTTATGAAGGTGACCAAGCAATAAAGATTGCAAAACTTGAAGGTCTCTAGGTGAGATATGAAACTTTGAAGATGAAGGAAGATGAGAAGATTAGTTCTTTCATGGATAGAATAAATGAAATTGTCATGGGAATCAAATGTTGTGGTGGATCAGTTAGTAAGGATGAGGTTGTGTCAAAGATTTTGAGAGTTCTACCTTCAGCTTACAAGATGAAGGGTTGTCGTGATTAATGAACTCCAAACAATGTCAAGTTCCCCTTTCACTAGAGATACATTACTTGGGAAATTGACTGCTTTTGAGCTTGAGGAACTTGGAGTTTGAAGTGCTACTAAAACTGAAACTGCATTTAAAGCATTTGCCTCTAGTAAGTAGAAGATAGATTGGAAAGAGTTGTATGCTAAATATTTGGAGGACATTGAAAGAGAAGAGCAAGAACTTGAAGAGTTGGAAGCCCTGATTGCTAGAAGAATTCCTAAGGGACCGGATGGAAGTAAGTATGAAGGAAAAGTCTCTTTTAAATGTTTTTCATGCAATAATATTGTTCATTTTTCTTCTAGATGTCTTAAAAGAGCTGCTAGGAATCATGAAAGATTTGTGAGGAGTTATAAGCCTAATCTGAAATATCAGAGTAGACCTAGACATAGAAGAAATAAGGATAAATCATGTTATTATGTTGGTTATGATGATTTTGGCATTACTGATGATGACAATGATGAACCTATAAGTGAAACCAATAATGGAAGCTCCAGTAAAGATTGAGTCTTTATTGTTATCAAGGATGATTCTCCTGAACTTGTCATTGAACCAACTCATATTGACGAGAAGGCTTTAGCTGCTAAAATTAAAGAAAATGATGAATGGGTTATAGACAGTGGTTGCTTAGATCACATGACCGGTGACAAGAGAAATTTTTTAACACTATAAGAATTTTATGGAGGACTAGTCAGATTTGGAGATAACAGGGCATGTAGGATGAAAGGAAAAGGAACAATATCATTGGATGGTAAGACTAATACTAATAATGTTTACTATGTTGAAGGCTTAAAGAAAAGCCTTTTAAGTGTAGGTCAGATGGTGGATAGAGGATTTTATTTGCAATTCAAGGATGGAAAATGCAAGATCATCAATAGATCTGGATTGGAAATTGCTTCTGGAACCTATACCAAAGGAAAAATCCTTCATTTAAACTCCGGTGAGAAGGCTTGTTTGATTTCTTAGATTGATGAAAGCTGGTTTGGAATAAGATGATGTGTTGTGTAAATTTTGATTGCATTGTGAAGATCAGTTCAACATAGGATGTCATAGATTCGCCCAAGATTGTTAAACCTCTTAATCCTTTATGTAGAGAATGTCAACTGGGTAAGCGAGTTAGAACTTCTTTTAGAAGAATATATGATAAATCAAATGAAATTCTTGATCTTATTCATACTGATCTGTGTGGACCGACAAGGACTAAATTTTTTCAAGGTGATAGATATTTATGTTACTTAATGATGATTATTCTAGAATGACGTGGGTTGCATTTTTAAAAGAAAAATCAGAAGCACTTGAGAAATTTAAAGTCTTCAAAGCTATTATTGAGACTGAGATAGGACTGAAGATAAAGTTTTTAAGATTAGATCAAGGTAGTGAGTTTACATCTAGTGAGTTTAACAACATTTTTGGAAAGAACGGAATCAAAAGACAACTTTATGCACCTAGAACTCCTCAATAGAATGGATTAGTGGAAAGAAAGAATATAACCATATTGGATACTGCAAGGACAATGATGATTGAAGCTAAATTGCTTGATATCTATTGGATGGAAGCTATCAATACTAAGGTATACACTATCAATAGAGTACACATAAAAGGTGATACCGGTAAGACTCCTTATGAATTATGGTTTGGTCATACTCCTACTGTTAGATATTTTAGAATTTTTGGAAGTAAATGGTACATTATAAGAGATGACGCATTAGGAAAATTTGATCCTAGAAGTGATGAAGAAATATTTCTTGGTTATTCTACTAAGAGTAAAACATATAGATATAACAAAATATTGAATAGGAGAATGGAGAGCATAAATGTTAAGGTGTATGAGAAAGACAATAATCAGATCAAATCATACGACTATGGACTAGAAGATGAATTTATCAGACCATAACTGATAATGAAAGAATCTATCCAAAGCATTGAACCAGTGACTCGGACAACATCAGAAAATTCAACAATGACTGTTGAACAACAGAAAGAGTCAATAATTCAAGAAAATTCAAAGACTCCCAAGTATGTGAAACTAAATCATTATGAATATCAGATCATTGGAGATTAAAGGAAAGGTGTGATGACTAGAAGAAGGTTAGTTGCTGAAGAGGTATGTTTAATTTATCAAATTGAACTAGAATTATTTATTGAAGCAAGTAAAGATGAAAATTGGATGAAAGCAATGGAAAAATAATTAGATAAGATAGAAAAGAATAAGATATGGGAATTAGTTCCCACACCTAAAGATAAGAATATTATTGAAACTAAATGGGTTTTCAGGAACCAATTAAATGAGGAAGGTCAGATTGTAAGAAACAAGGCTATATTGGTTTGAAAAGGTTATTTACGGGAAGAAGGAGTTGATTACTTATATTCTGGTTGCAATAATTGAAGTGGTAAGACTTTTTATTGCCTATGTTGCACACAAGAACTACAAAGTATATCAGATGGATGTCAAATGTGCATTTATAAATGAAGATCTTGAGGAGGAAGTCTAAATTAAGAAACCTGATGGATTTTCTTTATCAGAAGATAAGGACATGGTTTGCAGGTTGAAGAAAGCTTTATATGGATTAAAACAAGCCCCTAGAGCATGGTATACTAGATTGGATAGATATCTTTCAAAGCTTAGTTTTAGCAAAGGTAATGCTGATGATAACCTATGTTATAAAATTGATCATCATGACATATTAATTATTGAAGTCTTTGTTGATGATATCTTTTTTGGAGGTGAACAAAGTCTATGTATGAAATTTGTTGATGATATGAAGAATGAATTTGAAATGTCTATGATTGGTGAGATGAATTTTTTCTTAGGTTTGTAGATTACTTAGACTAATAAAGGTATTTTCATTTGTCAAACTAAGTATGTGAAGGAATTTCTTAAGAAATTTGGACTTGAGAATTCTAAACCTGACAGTACTCCTACGATAACCGGTTGCAAATTGTCGAAGGATGATGAATCTCCTAAACTAAATCCAAGTAGATACAAATCAATTATTGGTGGATTGTTGTACTTAGCTCAGTCTAGACCTTATATAATGAATGTTGTTTGTATTGCTTCTAGATTTCAGTCAGATCTTAGAGGAACCCATGATATTGTCATTAAGAGGATATTTAGATATTTGGTAGGTACAAAAAAATTTGTGTTATGGTATCCAAAGAATGACTAGAAGATGACTCCGATTGGGCAGGAGATGTGGATGACTAGAAGAGCACTCTTGGTGGTGCATTCTTTCTTGAAAAAAGGTTGGTTTCATGGCTTAGTAAGAAACAGTCATGCACTTCATTATGTACTGTTGAAGTGAAATATGTAGCTACTACAACCAATTGTACTGAGATTTTATGGATGAAACAAATGTTGAAAGATATAAGGGTAAGTTATGATGAGCCTATTGTTATTCACTATGATATTGCTACTTCTATTGATATGTCAAAGAATCTGGTATTTCCTTCTAAATAGAAACATATTTCTATAAGGTATAATTTCTTGAAAGAAAAGGTTGAAGCAAAGAATGCACTTTCTCTAATTCCCTTCTCCATAAATCTTCTCAATCCACTAACAAGTTCACCAAAGAAACAATCAAACTCTCTTTTGTGTTTTCGTTTCTCTCCAAATGTGCTCATGAAAATGCAAGGTGAGAAATGAAACTGTAAAATAGCTTTTTATTCAACTACATTTAATGCAATACCAACTAAACTTACCCTAATCACCATTCAACCCTAAAACTTGTTACCAGTTCACATGACACATTAAAATATATCAGTTTGATCCAAAAATCACTTCATAATGACATAATGCATCAAAGTATGCAGATTTTACTTACCACACACCATTTAGGGGGTTTGGAAATGGATTTGATAATCCGCTCCCTGTAAGCTACATACATAGCTTAGTTTACCAATGAGGGATTCTCCACACTAGGTGAATAATTGTAGTCCTTTGATGGTTTCTCCTCACTTTTCTTCCCTTGTATCTTATTCATCTCTCTTATGGTTTCTTCCACATCTACCTTCTTCTTTCCTTTCTGGTCAATAAATAGATTAATTGGTTGGTTCATTCTATCTTTACAAAACTTTGCAAGGTGTCTTGGTTTGTGACAATGGAAACATGCCATTCCAAATGCTCTCCAGGGTCCAGCATTGCCTCTACCAGTTCTTCTTTGGCAGTTCATAGCAACATGACCATAGTTGTGACAGATTGAACATGTCACATTCCATCCATTCTCCATTTCATAAGGAGTAGACTGGATCACATAAGGTCTCTGCCAATTAAGTAGGGTTTCTTTGATCTGTAATATCTTTGCCATTCACCATTAGACCTTAGATTCATGTAAGATCTATGATTGATCACTCTTGACCTGCACTCAACATCTCTATGCCCATACTTGTTGCAACTGAAGCAATATCCATCAAAATTAATAGTCTTATAACCTTGACATGCATTAGGTATATATCCATCAAAAGTACTGGATCTACTTCTACAAACATTAGCATTATGACCTACTTTATGATAGTTAAAACATACTAGTTTGTAGGTTCTCTTATCGGTGATATTCTTGGTCTTTAGTGTTGATTTGGCTTCATGCATGTTGTCCTTGGTACTAGATGACTCTCTTTGTTCAAAGGTTGTGTATCTGAAGCCATGTGTATCTCCATTATTCCTTTGTGTATGAATCTTCTCATCAAGCATAATAGTGCTCTTGTTGAATTTAGCTAGTAACTCATTAGCATCAGCCAACTCCTTGGTAAGCTCCTCATTCTTCTTTGTAAGACTTTCTTTAAGACACATAGCCATGTCTAGATCAACTTGTGTCTCCTCTTTTTCTTCTTTTTCCTCATGAAGATGTGCATGTAGGTTACTAATCTCTCGATCCATCTTAACGATCTTATGCTCCTGATCTCTTATTTTCTCTTCATCTGTTCTCCTGGCTTCCAACTCTTGGCTCATCCTTATGGTAAGGGCTTCCAACTCTCTCCTCACATTTGAATTTTTATCATTCATCTTTTCCACCTCATTATCCAAGGCATCAATGTTTGCTTCCTTAGATGAACTATTTTCATTGAGTTCCAACAGATACTCAGCCAGCTCTTTTCTCTTAGCTAATGAATCTTTGTACTTGACCTTTAGTTCATTATAGGCTTCTTCATATTCTGCAAGTCTATTTGAAATCTCTCAGTAACTCATTGAACCTTCACCCATGTTATCCTTAAAGATCCTTCCCTAGCGGTGAAGCCTTAAGGGAAGTAGGCTCTGATACCAATTGATTAACTTATATGGCACTAAGAGGGGGGGGGCGGGTGAATCAGTGCAAGAAAAAACTTAATAAATTTAATAACAAGTTTCACCAATCTGAAAAAATCAATATCCATGTAAGAAATATAACGACATAATAAAATATCCAACAAAGCATGCAAACCCTAACACAATGATTTTTCATGTGGAAAATCAAATGGGAAAAACCATGGTGGGAATTAGTACCCTCAAGGATCAACTATCTATAGAATAGAGATCTGACCAGTTAAGGTCATACAACACCCTGTTAGGGGTGACGCCTACTTAAGAGTACTTTATCCTGGTTAAGAGCTATTACAATAAGGCCTATTAGGACCCAACCCTATTAGGAGCTACCTCGCAAGAGGATTTACAAAAAATAAGCTAATGTGTCATCTTGTTAGAGGATTTTAACCTTTTGACATGTTAGGATCCTACCGCACCATGTTAGGAGTGACCTTGTGAAAGGATTTTCTTGCTGCAACTATTAAGGAACAAGAAGTTTGATTGATCTATTGTTAGCATCTCTATACCTGATTAGATCCACTTCTGCTTAACTTCTATCATTGACTAAACATCAAAACCTAACTCCTTCTTCCACCACATGATCAAATTCTCACTCTTGATCCATGAATCTTACAACTTTCATCTCCTTATAAAGACTCTATTAAGTCAGCTAAGAACCTTGGAACAATTCCATAGGTTCATTGAATCTAGTCACCTTATTCATTTTTCAGCTCATTACACTTTACTTATATCATCCAACAAAACATAAATAAAAAATATAATATAAAATCTACCGGTAACCGATCAAAGTAACTCTTCTTTACTAGTTCTCTGTTCTTCCTGCTTGTTACTATTCTTTTGCTCATAACTTGCTCAATACTCTCAAACTGCTGATGCGGTTCCAATCAAAGACTCCATGCCAATGTCATAAACATATGTTCCAAACCACAGCATCTAACTATTCTCCAATCTTCCATATTGGTTTCTTGATCATTGCTTTATTCTTGTTTACCGGTTTAATGACAACTTAGCAGTTTTGTTGTCTGAAAGACTCCACTATTGGTTAAGCTATACTAGTTGGTCTAACAGACTTAGATAACTAAGAAAACATGGTTGCCATTAATGAAAACAAAAATAAATTCATCAATCAACCTATTACAACTCTATTATCATCATCAAGCCAACACAATTTTCCTAATTCTTTTATTTGTGAAAGTTATAGGTGATTGTTCTTTTCTTTGCATGAATATTTGTCTAATTAAGTCTATTCAAGAAGTAGAACAATCAAGTTTTAAAGAATTTTGTACAAAGTAACCTACCTTGGTTTTGAGATATGTTTTATAAGGTCCAAATGGGTGTTTTAAACCATGTTTACATTTTTTATTTCACTTCTGCATTGAAAATTATGGCCGGAAAACCCAATTTATTGTCTTAATTAGGTCTAGTGAAGAAATAGGACAATCAATTTTTGGATCCGTTCACGCCAAGGTAACCCCTATCTATTTAAATATATGTTGTAAAATTATAAAAAGGGTATCCTAAATGGTGATCATATTTTTGATTTGTGACCTGGTCGGGAAATTATCCTAGAAAAACCCTGTTTGTTGTCCTATAAGGCCTAGTGTCAAATTATGAAGAAAATCACTTTATTTGAAGTGTTAGGATTTTGGAAAAGTGGTGTTTGAGTTGGTTAACCACCCTACTTTTAATTAGTGATGAGTACCTTAAGTTCTCTTTCAAATATATATGCAATGCATTTATGACCTCAATGTTTTTTGCTTGGAGTTTTGAATTGAAGGCAAAGGATATAGTGAAATGGTTGGTGGATAGCTGCCTCACAGAGGAGTGGTGTGGGGATTTTTAGATTCTTATGGCCATTTTATTTTAAGGGAAGGGGTTTGTCTTCCTAGGTGGTATGTGGTTACAGGTGAGTGAATTCATGCCCCCCTTCGCCCCTTCCTTATTTCGAGTGCAAACAATAATAAGGAGGTCTTAAGGGCCTCAATACAAGTTGGAATGATGGGTGTGAAGGATTATTTGAAGGCAATGGAGGCAAGGAGAATATAGTGGGATCTAGAGAAATGGGGTCCTTAGATAAGTTCTCAGCTCCTTCTTATGTTGCTTCCTTCTCATGGCACAAACAGGCCAGGTTGATGGGCTCTATGAAGAAGTCGAGTAGAACATTATGGATTGGTTTCCCTCCTAAGAATTGTTAGGATGTAGGTTCATATAAATTGATGCTAAAAGGGTGTCTCCATGCACAAAAGGTAAGGAAATTATGATGGTAAATTAAGTTTTTTTATTATAGTATATACACCATGTTTCATTTTGTCTCCTAAAAGTGGCTCACTGCAAGTCCGAATGTATATGTTTTGTAACTATTTAGGCTAGATATCATGGGGTGATATAATGGAAAAATTGTTGATGGATGGGGGTGCTTTTGTCCTAGGTACATTAGATTGTTTTTGATGGACTATTTGGGGAGATTTTTAGACTCAATTTTTCTCCCTCAATGATTATGTAATTATTTATCACTATTAATATATTAGACTCTTTAAACCAATCAAAACTAAAAAGAGAATCATACATAATCATGTGTTGTAGCTAGCTCCAACATTGGTCCACTAAAGCCTACTCAAATCACATCAATATGTTTACATTACATCATCCTCCATATAGAGTGTTCTTAATACATAGTTTTCCAATTATTACAATGATAAAATAAAATTACATTTAGTTAAAAAAACAGCAATGTAGAAAGAGGAAGAACAAGTAACCATAAAGGTGAATAAGCTCTTCAAGGTGCTTGTGAATATGTCCACCAGTCCCCAATGGTGATTTGTTCAATTCCACCCGACCTTGTGGTGTTGGAAAAAAGGCAACAAACTTAGAGAGGGGGGGGGGGTGAATTAGTTTGCACAAAAACTTTACTCAACTTAATCACAAATTGAGATCTGATAATTAACAGTTAAAGTACAAATCAACACCATATCAATAACACACATAATACCAAGATTTTTTACGTGGAAAACTCGGTTAAGGGAAAAACCACAGTGGAAAATTACCCACAATGAGATAGTACCCTATTAGGAGTAATTAAAATATTACAATGGGGAATGCACATGCATTTAGGCACACTGCCTAGAGCTCATTGCTCAAACCACGTAACCTGAGAAGGGCTACAACCCTGAGGAAGACTAACTATCTTACAAAAATATTCGGATTACATTTGAAGGATCATGAACTGATGAAATAGCATCTTCTTATGCTTGGTTATAGTTCTAGTTAAGCACATTGATTGATCTTCTTTGCCAAACTTCTTCACACTTCCAAAAGATCAAAACACTTGCTTGCACTTTTATCTGATGACACACATTCAGATACACTCACAGATAAATTTATTACATGACTATTATTTTTATTTATAAAAGTCATGAACCTATATTTCAAGGTCATCTCAACACTCATCACAAATTACAAGAGCACGCTACATCATAATATGCAGACCAAATAATGTCGACTAAGACATAGTCTAGACCCAAATAAACTCCTAGATCATGCAACGCCTCAAATAATTAAGCCATGAACATCCGCAACACACTACAATCATCATGAATATCATATTAATCAAACAACACCACCAGATCAAGAAAATGATCAATAAAGTTCACAATGATCAATGCAGACCATCAACATGAATAGAAAAGAATCTAAAAACATCCACAAGCAATGTGAATTACCACAACAACAACTGCAACATCACCACTTACTATAATATTCATCATCATTATATTGAACCTCAAGAACACGCATTAAACGGACTGACAAACTGAAAGATTCACT
This sequence comes from Cryptomeria japonica, assembly GCF_030272615.1. Taxonomy (NCBI): domain Eukaryota; kingdom Viridiplantae; phylum Streptophyta; class Pinopsida; order Cupressales; family Cupressaceae; genus Cryptomeria; species Cryptomeria japonica. The sequence continues at coordinate 464,888,906 of NC_081406.1, read as the reverse complement.
TGTGGATATCCAATTTACGAACCATCTAAATTGAGCACACATATGAACATCCCAAATACGCAAACCAATATATTGCAATTCTAGAGCAATGTAGAGAAGAATTTAGAACATTGAACACCACAAACAACTAAAAAACCAACCTCAATACTGGATCTCATAACTCAATCAAATCATCATGTAGACCACTAAAAAATTTAACTGAATCAACTAGAGATACCTATCTCAAAACCCATTAAACTGCAACAACTCATATGCAGCACACTGGCCAAACCAACTCATTTAATATGCCTGCAATACTAGAATACATAGAGGAATATGTTGACATTAATGACCAAACATTGTTCCAACAAACTTTTCAACAATATCCAACATGTGGTACCCTCAAGTCCACCCCCTATTCTTATGGAGATAGTCACACGACCCAAACACTCAAGCCGGTCAACTACTCAATCATGAGGTCACAATAGGGTCTCTACTCAATCTCTAAAAGGGCTATATGATAAGGAGATAAATGGTGAAGTATCAAGTTTAGCTCCAATAACTCACACAAAGTTTAGGTAATCCTCTTGTGTAGACAAGGAGCCCGCTAACATCATCCATCCATGGATGGTCTCATTCCTCCAACTTATCCCAAGCCCTCACAAGAATTTCAACATAAGGGAAACGTATGCATACTAATGCTACACAATGCACCATATCATGTTATTTAAATCATAAGTCCCACAATAAGGTCCACCTCGCAATTGTCTCCATGAACTAAGCCCTAGGCACATCAGGCTCATTATGAACATGAGAACTCAAATGCACACACATGTGCAACCTAAGGCTTCAAACACAATAAGTTTCCATTAAGCGTATAGTATACATTTTCTTTTACTCATAACATAAACTATTGGTTAGAAGCACTCAAGGAGGCATGGTTCAAGTATCAAATATGACACCTCAATGTAGCAATGGTCTCGATAGTCAAATCCACTTTGGATAACATATAAGAACAATGCATAGATACCTATTACAGTCAACATAACAATAACAATATCATAAATAATCTCTCAAAATACATAACAATGCATTCAATCTCACAACCAAGGAGAAATTGTAGGGTCTCAAAATAAGGAAACAGATCCAAATCGATCCCAAATCAATCATACAACTATAATTATTATTGCCACATCATAAATTCATGCTAAAATCATCTTAGGTTAAATGATTCCAAATAGTGACTACTGGCCAAAACAGATCAAAGGCACCACATTGGTGATCAGTAGAACCACTTTGGGCTTCAATTGTTACATTTTGGGTTTCCATGGAACTATATTTGATCAATTAGACCACTCTACATAGCATATGCATACCTACATGCCAAAAGCACCAGTTTGGGCTAGAACTAGGGGTTTGACTCTAAGAGACTATCTAGGGCATCAATTTTACAATTGGGGTTAGAACTGGGCTAAATTTGGCTCCCACTCATTTGATAAATACCTCTAAGAAACAAAAAATTGAAAGAAAAAGTCCCTACGATGAATCATAAGAAATTGGGAATCAAAATCCCCCAAAACACCCATTTTCTCAATCAGACAATGCACACATTAAAATCCAATGAATAAGAACAATCTCATTTGAGGAAGAGGGTGATAATTCAAATAAAAACAAATCTTAAGCATGGGAAAATAATTTCAAGTAGGGAAGTCAATCAAAGAATAAGAACTCCTACCTCAGGCTTGAGAAGAAACTTCAAATGCAAAGAGGAAGGCCTACACTCTACAAAGCTCCTCAAATTCAAACAACATGTCAAGCTCCACAAATTTAATCCTTCCAATCCAATTCCCATAAAATTCTACCCACAAAAAATCAAACTCTATGCATTTTCATACACTCCTCACAAGGTTTGAGAGCAAAAACAAGAGAAAAGACTAAGTGTTTTTCAATGAATTCCAAAACAACATTATATGTTCAGTTTATGGTGGAATATAAAATAATAAAAAATTCAAATTTAAATTCACAAGATCAATAAACTCCTAGAATTCCCCTAAAATAAAATCACTTAAATCACTTTAAATTGAATTTTCATAAAACACCATGTCCATTAAAATATTGCATTATTGCACTAAAGATGAAAGATCAATAATATTCATACTATAATAGCAATAATGGATGACTAATTGACTATGCATAGACACTCTTCACTGGTCATTTACTATAAGCATAAGGGTAACTGGTCATCACCTCAGTGGTGACCCAAAGGTGTAATCATGAGAATTAGGGATGAATCATCCTAATTAGAAATGATGGGTTAGGCTAGGTAATAATGTTTGGCCATTTTGCTATCTCCTATAACCATCATTGGGGAATATAGGCACACTTAGACCCGTGAAGCCAAGTGGAGTAAATGTTGTGTACTTGCATGGATCAGAATATACAAACAATTGTGCATACTGATGGTATGATGAAATAATAAGTATCTGGTAGAATACTAAGAGGGGGGGGGGTGAAACAGTATATTGAAAAACTAATACAAAGTTCCCAAACTTAAATTCAATCACACAAAGTAAACATATCTCAGTCAAGATCAATATTCATAAGAATACTTGACATCAATCGGTTTGACTGTTGTGACAACTTAACAGTAAACAACTTCAATCTTGTAAACATCAACAATGCTTAATCATAACTCAACATATTCATTTCTCAATGCTTCTAGTTATCATGCCTTATCATAAGTTAATCAAATCAACAAATAAAATCATAACCACAAAAAAATTCACCACTTGATACAAATGTTTATACATGGAAAACCTAAATAGGTAAAAACTATGGTGAGATGAGACTCACAAGGATAGCTATCTGAACTCTTCTGAAGTTCGCCCTTTTAGGAGCCAATCCTATTAAAGGTTTACAATAAGTCTTGTTAAGAACTAATTCTGGTTAGGAATTACCCAGTTAAGATATTTACAAATATGCCTTGATGAAAGCCACAATACCCTGTTAGGAGTAACCTTGTTGAGGATTTATGAATCCAAGCTAATGTACCACCTTGTTAGAACTTACCCAGTTAAGGGTTTTCACTTCTGCTATAATTGTTAGAAAACAATAGGTTTTCTTGATCTGTCTGAATAACACTACATTTTCTTGATCAAATCCTTTTAAGCTTCAATCTGCCTTCACTCAAAGTGTAGATCCATTCACTGGTTAGGCAACTACACATTCAACAGGTTTCTGCCAATCTTTCCAACAACCTTTACAAACAACTTCATCTACCTTAAATACAAATCAATTAGGTTGGTAACACAACAAAACCTAATTCTCATCATCGAGATTACAAACAAGTCAATACAATCTCGACCATTAGAAATCATGACAATCTCTTCACATTCTTCAAGAAAATTACAACTGCTCTATGATCATCGCTTCATTAGAGTTTGTAACTCATCATGCATTGTGTATTAGATGCAATCCACTTTTCTCCTTCCCTAGACAATAAACAAATGTGCCAAAACAATTTGAACTTATCCTCATACAATGATCACACATATCTCCATCATTACCACTCATCATAATAAACCAACAAACTTGATCGGTTAGGGTTTAACAACTAATAGGTTTTACTAGTTACAATGCATAGAAATGTTTAACCCATTACACCAGTTCAACTCAGAAACTTACCATACCGGTTCAAGTCTTCCACAAAGCTCATCTAACTGGTTAATAGCCAATATAAAAACCAACAATATCAACAATAACATGAATGCTATTACTGGTTCAATTGACATCAATGACAACATATCATTAATGTAATCTCTATGAAAAATGCCAAAAAACTCAAAATCCCAACACATACATATCCACATAATACAATATAGTAAAAACATCATTAACCATTCTCCAATCAAGGTCACATCATAACATTCTAAGTAACCTCATAAAACATCTAAACATTACATCATTATAAAATTTGTTGCCCAGAGACACTATATAGATCATCTGATGTTTTCATTGATGGCAACCGAAGTCAAATATTGTATCTAAAATGTGTGATCTGATGCTACCAAAAGTCAGAATGAAGATTTGGTTAAGTTTGGTGAAGTTAGAATAGTGGATCTAGAAGTTTACAGTGATTTGGTTGGTGTTTCATTTCAGTTGAAGATATTGTGTTGTGGAGCTAGAGGAAGGTTGTTATATGTTTGGAACACCTTATTCCAGAATCTTAGCCTCTAGTGTTGATTCTTGACTGAGCTAGAAGATCCGGTATATAGGTTTTTAGGATGAATAGTGTTGTATGAAAGTTTTGGTTAGTTGATCATTGTGTGGAATCAATAGAGTAATTTTGGTGTTCAAGGATGTTGAGCAAACATTCGGGAAGCATGTGGGTAATTCTTTTTGGTCTCCATACGCATTGGAGCTAGGATTGAGCCAACTATGTATGCATGTTTCAATGTTTTGATAATGTTCTTTTAGCCGATATGTAGAAGACATGGTGCGGATATAAAAGACTAGTGGATATGACCATTTTTTATATCAGTGTGTGCGTGAAAAGTGTTTGTGATCGATTGTGCACATTTTCACATGCGCAATTGAAGGAATTATGCTCTGGAATAAAGTAGAATAGTGGAACAAAGCAACTAGAGAATAAGTGTTTTGTGCTTAACCGGAAATGTACCTTGGCATTTTTAGATGCTATTTTTCAGTTCAAGCATTCCAATTATCTTTTATTAAAGATTTTGTAAGGCAGTGAGCCTTCCGAGGTTAATTCCCTTATTTATTTTGTGTAGTGAGCTCTAGGCAGTGTGCCTGAGTGCATGTGCATTTCCATTGCAATATTTTTATACTTATTCAGAGTATACTTATATTGTGGGTCTCATCCCCATCGTGGTTTTTCCCTTAACTTGGTTTTCCATGTACAAAATTTGGTGTTATGGCGTTGTTGTTTTCTTTGTGTTTCTACATCTTTCTTTTGTTCATTTGCATTAAGTGGTTGAAAGGACAAGTTAATAAGGTTAAAAATTGTAGAACACTGATTTAGTCCCCCCCTTAGTGTTCCTTGATTCCAACAAAAGCATCGTGAAATAATCACATTTTAATCAGTATAATCAAAACATTCTCCTACTGTTATCCAAACATCAACATATACATATAAATAACTAAAGTGTTAAAATTATTGGAAGAAAATTTTAATATCACATGCATTATCATATATTTGAATGTTTTGATATCACCCCTTTCTATCTAAGTATCCATTGAAACATAACCATAATACTTTCAGATAATTAACTGAATTTATAACATCATGATCATAGTGATTACTAGATCTAACATATATTTTTGTCTACATTGATTAACATTTCAATATAAAAAATACTTACTACATTTGTATCTAAGCATAGGTTCAACATCATGATACCTTCTTAACCGTGTTATAGTTAGAGAGGCATTACACCCCATAATTCCATACACCAATAATCCTTCTAATATCATTGTTGCTAGCATAACATTTCTAAAACACTTTGCAAGAGCACCAACACTCCCCTCACCCTTTACTTCTTTATTCAAGAGGAGGGAGAAATAACTCCCAACTTCTTTTAGAGATGCTCAAAAGTATCATGAGAAAGGGTTTTTTGTAAAAATATCTAGAATTTGTTCATGTTAAGATAACAAGAGAACAACTGAGAGGGGGGGTGAATCAGTTGTCAATAGATTAGGTGAATTAAAGCACTTAAAACCTTATATACCGGTATAACTGATTAAGCATTAAAGCATAAATAAAAACCAGAGAATCAATACCATGCAACAATAACAAATAATAGCATAATTTATACATGGAAAACTTGGAAAGGGAAAAACCATAGTGGGAAACCCAACCCACAGTCAGATGATGCTTCTACAATAGGTATATGATTACAATAGGGGCCTGCACATGTAGGAAGGGACACTTCCTAGAGTGCACTGCACATTACAATGGAGTCTCACTGAATACAGAGATGTCAACCACCTCAAGATATTTGGACTACAATCCAGAGAGAAGAATTTCCGGTGATAGCCTCAAACATGCTAGATTACATTTCTGGTTAAGCTCAATACTAGAGGTCTAAAACCTCTTACATAAACCCAACTCAATCACCTATGATCGACCAAATCCTCTACACAAATTATCATTACATTATTTGCTCCTTTCCTATATGATCTACAATGAAATCTTATAGATATTTATACTAACCCAGAACCTAACCAATTAGGTCGGCCACACAAATGATAGTTCAATAGATCCATTACATAATCTTGAAACAAAATCATAAATCATGTTGGAATAAGGATAAACAAATATCATCCAATTAATAAAACATCCTGGAAGCCCATCAGAGGATCCACCAACATGTTACATGCAAACCGATCCATAACCTAGATAGCACTGTACCTAAATTAGATCCACACACGTCAAAGAAATGACACCAATCAAACAAGGCATGACCACAATCACCATCAACATTCTGAATCCCTTCTAGAAGCTACACCAACACCACTTATGCATTACATCAGAGATCTTCAATAAATCTCTATCGATGAAACCCTTACTGGACCAATAAAGAAAGCTTACTAGAACATAAGATAGAATCTGATCATCAAAACAATACCAACTGACTAAAACATACTTCAAAAGCATATGAACCATCCATACAAACTTATTCCATCAACCAAGTCATACTAGTGACAATCAAATGATTATCTTTCCAATCCAATCCTTCTACCAGAAGCTGGTAAACAACCATAACAACAAGTGTTGACATCAATGACAAAACATCAATGCAACACATAATCAATTCCATTATATGACCAACAATCTCCCCCTTTGGCATTCATGGCAACACTAGATGTGAAAAACATCTAAGTGCCAAGAAAATGCCAAACAAGTCTCCCCTAATGGAAGATCGCCAACAATCTCCTATAAGATATGTTAGGATTCTCAAAGATACTTGGAGGGGGGGGTGATTCAACAATGGCTACCCTTCTAGCTTCTAGTCTTCTATACAAATTATTGGGTATTTCATCAACAATTTCCATTAAAAATTTCTTGTATATATCCAAGTGTAAAATTACACTATTTTCTATGCTTTCTTTGTCATCAGCGGAAAGTGTGTTGTACAGTTTGCTAAAGTTTTTCAACTTTCCATCTTCTGTTATTTCACTAAAGAGTTTATCCAGTGGAGCAATATCTTGTTTTACCTTCTTCTTCTTCTTAGGAGTTAACTTCTTAACTGGAGGCCTCATTGCCTATTGCTTTTGTCTTGTTTTTCTAGGAGTGGGTGAGGGTACCTGTGAGGGATTTCTTTTCCTTTCTATCCTTTTGAATACCTCTGGCATATCACTCTTAGAGGAAGTTGCAACCGGTGAAAGATGAGCTTCCGGTTGAACTCCTTCCAACTCACTTTCTTTGATACCAATTGTTAGGATTCCCAAAGATACTAAAAGGGGGGGTGAATCAGTATATAACCGGTAAAATAATTTTCTTAACTTATAACATGAAAATCGTATTAAAATTGTGTATTGATAAACTAGTACCAATGCAACAAATAAGAACAAGAACCACAATATACATTTATACAAAATTCTTGTCGGCCAAGGTGCTAGTAATCTTCTTTTTGGTGTCAGTGATCTGTATGCTGGTGTAGAGTCTGTCGGTGCCGGTGCCTGTGTCTTCCTACCAGTATCACATGATTGTAAGGTTGCCATCAATGAAAATATCTTCAATCACCTACAATTTCTCATTAGAGTGTGCATTTTCCAACAAAATAATATAATAGTGAAGCTCTAAACCAAATTTGAAACAAAAGACCAAATACCACCAAAATCCTCCTAAGGAGTGCAATCAATAAATAACAATAATTTTTCACATATATTTCTCCCCATTTGACAACAGTGCCAAAGAATCAAATAGAATAAAAAAACTCTACATCTTGAGGTTGACTACTCTCCCTGAGTAGTAGAATTATTTTATCAATCCAGAACAAAGGATAGCTCTGATAATGCATACCAGAATGATGCACATCTGCATCATTTAAGTCTCTACCGGAGGGGTAGAAACCCCCAATCTATTTCTCAAATACTCAAATGATTCCCGAGACAACGGTTTAGTGAATATGTTTGCTATCTTCTCTTTAGTGTTCACATAAACTAATCTGACTTCTTTTGCTTCCACCTTTTCCTTCAAAATGTTATACCTGATTGAGATGTTCTTATTCTTGGAGTGAAATATTGGATTATTTGATATGTCAATAATTGCAGAGTTATCACAATGGATAACTACCAGATCATTACAACTCACTTGTATATCCTTCAAAATCTGCTTCATCCATAGAGATTGAGTACAATTGGTTGCGGCTGCAACATATTCAGCTTCAATAGTAGATAAAGAAATGCATGACTCCTTCTTGTTGATCCTTGAGACACACTTCTTCCCAAGGAAGAATGCTCCACCAGATGTGCTCTTCTGGCAATCAACATCACCTGCCCAATCTACATCTGTATATGCACATAAAGTAAAGTCATCCTCTTTAGGGTACCATAAACCATATTCAATTGTTCTTTGCAAATAATGAAATATTTGTTTTGTTTCACTTTCATGATTCTCTTGGATTAGATTGAAATCTTGATACAATTTTGACTGCATTCATTATATCCGGTCTAGTCTGAGTTAAATATAGCAAACCACCAATCATAGATTTCTATCTTGTAGAATTTACTAAAGGGGATACATCCTTAATTGATAATTTTTCACTTGTAACCATAGGAGTACTAACCGGTTTTAGAATTTTCCATACCAAACTTCTTCAACAATTCCTTGAGATACTTAGTTTGATAGATAAAGATGCCTTTGTCAAACTGAGTAATCTTCAAACCTAGAAAAAATCTTATTTCTCTAGTCATAGACATTTCAAATTCACTCTGCATATTATTGGAAAATTTCATGCACAATTTTTCTTCACCTCCAAAAATGATATCATCAACAAATAGTTCAATAATCAAAATATCATCATTAGTGATCTTATAATATAGGTTACTGTTAGCATTACCTTTTATAAAATCAAGCTTCAAAAGATACTTATCTAGCCTTGCATACCAAGCTCTAAGAGCTTGTTTTAATCCATATAGGGCTTTCCTTAATCTGCAAACCATATTTTTGTCATCTATTAGTAAAAATCCATCAGGTTACTCAATAAACAATTCCTCTTCAGGTTATCCATTCAGGAATGCACACTTAACATCCATCTGATAGACCTTGTAGTTCTTATAGGCTACATAAGCAAGAAATAGTCTAACAACTTCAATTCTAGCTACTGGTGCAAAAGTTTCACCATAATTAATTCCTTCCTTCTATGAATATCCTTTGCAAAAAAAATCTAGCCTTGTTTCTTACAACTTGTCCATTCTCATTCTGTTTGTTTCTAAAAATCTATTTTGATCCAATAACATTCTTATTTTTAGGTTGGGGAACTAAATTCAAAGTATTGTTCTTTTCTACATGATCTAATTCATCTTCCATGTATTTCATCCAACATTCATATTTACAAGCTTCAATTACTAATGTCAGTTCAATCTGAGAAATGAAACATACCTCTTGATTTGCCAATATTCTCCTTGTCATAACTCCCATGTTTTTGTCTCTAATGATCTGATTTTCTGAATGGTTTAGCCTTGCATACCTTGGTGTTTTCTAATTTTCATGCTCTTTGTGCTTCTCTTCAGTTACAGTTGATTTTTCTGATGATGTCGATATTAGATAGTTCATATAACCGGAAGACAAATGAGAGGGGGGGGTGAATCAGTTGTCATATATTACCTAAAGCATTATCAATTCAAAACCATAGTACCAGAATAGCAGTTAATCTAATTAAACATAAACAATAATCATAGAATAAAATCCATCCACACAACACCAATATTTGTACGTGGAAAACCTAGTAAAGGGAAAAACCATAGTGGGAAGCCTACCCACAATTAGATAATACTTTTATAGTAAGTATGTGATTTTACAATGAAGGGTCTTGCACTTGCAGGAAGGCCAACGTCCTAGAGCATGCACTTCTCATCAAAAAAGGAGTCTCACTGACTACATACAAATCTAGACTACAATCTGGAAAAGTGTTGAACTTCAAAAGAGAGCATCTCCTATGCCTGAGTATAGTTCTTGTCAAGTTCAATACTGGAAGACTAAATCCTCTTACACATCCAATTAGATCTCCATTGATCAACCAACTCCTCTGTCTAAATGACATTACAATATTCACATATTACATTCCTTGACCATGACCTCTTACAAAAACCATGATGATCTATAATGAGATCTTACATCTTATATATACAAACCCTCGACCATAAACAATCAGGTGAGCTACCAGATAATAAACCAGTTACATCATTAAAAACCATGTTGGCTTTATACTAAAACAAAAGACATCCTGTAAATACAACAATAATTCCTCCACATGTTACATTAATGCCAGTCCATAACCTAGATCAACTAGGACCAAGTATAGGCCCACACTCTTCAATAATGATCTCCGAACGCCAAGTCTCGAACAAGATTACCAATAACATCCTGAAACTCTATCAGAAGCTACACCAATGCTACTTATTCAATTCATCAAAGATCTCCACCAAAAGATCTGCCGGTCAAACCCTTGCCCGAACCAGAAATCAATCTTCTGTGTAAGCAGGATAGCATCCAATCACTAGACTGAAACCAACTGACCAAATATGAGTATAGCCATTATGAACAAGCTAATTCCATCACCAGATTATACCAGAGTTAACCAGATCACATTGGATCCAAGTTAACCAAAAACCACTCAACCTACCGGGACCAGAAGGGTGCTGGTAAAGCATCCAAACAGCTAGTGTTGACTTCAATGACAAAACATCAATGCAACACATAATCAATTCCACCAAATGGCCAACAATCTCCCCCTTTGGCATTGATGGCAACACTAGATGTGAAAAAAATCTAAGAACCAAGAAATTCCAAACAAGTCTCCCCCTATGGAAGACAACCAACAATCTCCTGCATATAGATCTGAATATCAATGTCTCTCCCCCCATGAATAATATATCTACAAAGTGTTGACTTAATTTTTCACATCGCTATCTCTCCCCCTATGATTTTCTTTTTTCTTTCTTTATCTTTTTCACATAAATATCTCTTCCCCTTTGACATGAATGCCACAAATCTAACAGAAATATCAAAGAAAAGATGTTAGCCTATGAATCTCAAAGCTGACTACTCCCTCTGAGCAGTAGCATCCCATATCAGTGATGGAATGAATAGTGTTTCTAATAATGCATACCATATTGATGCCAAACCGCATCAATCAAGTCTCTATCAGAGGGGCAGAAACCCCCAATCTATCTCTCAGGTACTCAAAAGATTTCTTAGATAAAGGTTTAGTGAAAAAATCTGCAATTTGTGCTTTAGTGTTCACATAAACCAGTTTAACTTCATTTGCTTCCACCTTATCCTTCAAAAAGCTATACTTGATAGATATATCAATAGCAGAAGAGTTATCACAATGAATAACTACCAGTGCATCACAATCCACCTTTATATCCTTCAACATTTGCTTCATCCATAAAAACTTGTGTACGATTAGTAGTAGCAACAACATACTCAGCTCAAGCAGTAGATAAAGAAGTATATGACTATTTCTTGCTGATCCATGAAACCAACTTCTTTCCAAGAAAGAAAGTTCCACCAGAAGTACTTTTATAGTCATCAACATCTCCAGCCCTGTCAGCATATGCATATGCACATAAAGTGAAGTTATCATTCTTAGGATACCACAAACCATATTGTGATGTACCTTGCAAGTATCTAAAAATCTTTTTTACCGCCGTCTCATGATTTTCTCTAGGATCGCTCTGAAATATTGAAACAATACAAACAACATTCATAATGTCAGGTCTAGTCTGAGTTAAATAAAGTAGACCTCCAATCATAGATTTGTATCTTGTAGGATTTATCAGCACAGAAACATATTTCCTTGTCAATTTCTCACTTGTAACCGTAGGTGTACTTACCGGTTTAGAATGTCCCATACCAAATTTCTTCAACAATTCCTTAACATATTTGGTTTTATAGATAAAAATACCTTTGTCAGTCTGAGTAATCTACAAACCTAAGAAAAAATTCATCTCACCAATCATAGACATCTCAAATTCTTTCTCCATGTTCTTAGAAAATTCTATGCATAATTTATCTTCACCTCCAAAAGTAATGTCATCAACAAATACTTCAACAATCAGTATATCATCATTAGTGATTTTATAATATAAATTACTGTCAGCACTGCCCTTAGTAAAACCAAGCTTCAAAATATATTTATCCAACCTTGCATACCAAGCTCTAGGTGCTTGTTTTAATCCATATAAAGCTTTCCTTAATGGGCAAACCATATTAGTATCATCTAATAGTGAAAAACAATCAGGTTGCTCAATATAAACTTCCTCATCAAGACACCCTTTCAAGAATGCACATTTTGTTGGCATTATGGAAGAATTGATTATGGGGAGATTGATTATGTGTTGCATTGATGTTTTGTCATTGATGTCAACACTAGTTGTTATGGTTGGTTACCGACAGACTGGTTTTGGTTACTGGCAAAAGATATAGTGTTACCGACAGAAGAGACTATCTGTTGGACACTTTCAACATGTTTGGATCAATGGAGTGTGTTTGGTTCTTTGTGTTACATGCTTCTAGAGCATGTTTTGGTCAGTTGGTATTGACTTGGTGATCGGATGCTATCACACTCTAGTAAGCCCTTACTGGCATGGGTTTAAGGTTTTACTGGTAGAGCTTTTACTGAGAATCTTTGACAAGATGCATAAGTGGTGTTGGTGTGGCTTCTAGATGGAATTCAGGATGCAGAAGGTGATCCTTGATCGAGCTTCGATTGGTTGAAGACATCACTTTGGTGTGGTGGACCCAGAATAGGTCCAGTGCCTAACTAGGTTATGGATCCATATCATGTTAATGTGTTCTCTACACATTACCGGGATGATTTATGGATTGGTTAATGTTGTTTTGGTCTAAAGCCGACATGTCATATCATTGTAATATGGATGTATGTAATGATCTTATTGTAATATCTTTTAGGTAGCTAGCCTAATTGGTTTAGGCCTTAAGGTTTGTATAAATCAATGTCAGATCTCATTGCAGATCATGGTAGTGGAAAACATATAAGGAATTGGAATGTAATGTGTGAATAATGTAATATCATTCAGGCAGAGGATTTGGTCGGTCATTGAAGATCGAATTGGTTTTATGTAAGAGTTCAAAGGCCTCCCATATTGAGCTTAACCATGACTATAATCAGGCATGGTAGATGTTATCTCTGGCAGTTCATTCTATTGGATTGTTATCCAATAATCTTGAGATGGTTTTAACCTCTCTGTAGTCAGTGAGACTCTTTTGTAATGAGTAGTGCACTCTATGAAATGTGCCTTCCTACATGTGCAGGCCCCTCATTGTATCACATACTTTCTGCAAAAGTATCATCTAACTGTGGGTAGGCTTTCCACCATAGTTTTTCCCTTTACCAGGGTTTTATACGTACAAATCATGGTGTTATGTGGTATGATTGCACTGTGTTGTTTATATATTTCATTATTAAGTTGTATTGTTTACAGGTATCTATTTCTACCGGTATCTGTTTCTGTTATTCCAATATTTAATGTTTATGTGCTCCAGTTTAAGTTTGTAAAGTGGATTAATTAATATAATCTATTGACAACTAATTCACGCCCCCTCTCAGTTGTCCACTAGCTATCCTAACAATTGGTATCAGAGCTTTGGTCCTCTTTTTCACAAGCTTAACCGCTTGAGATCCTTAAGATTGATGGAACAAATTATGGGATATGGAAAATTAGAATGGAGACTCATCTTAGATGTATTGGCAAGGATATTTGGGAGATCACTGAGAAAGGATACACACCTTATGATCCGACATCTGGCAATCCTACTCTTGTAGACTTGGATAAAAATATTGAGAATGATTACAGAGCTAGAGAAGCCCTCCTGTGTGCACTTACTAATCACTAGATCATGGGATTGACTGATAAATCATCTGCAAAAGTTATGTGGGATAAATTGAAAAATTTGAATGAAGGTGACCCTACTGTCAAAATTGCTAAACTTGATGGTTACCAGGTGAGATATGAGAACTTGAAGATGGATGATAATGAAAGAATTGCTACATTTATGGAAAGAGTAAATGAGATTTTAATGGGAATTCAATGTTGTGGAGGATCTCTGAGTGAAGATGAAATAGATTCCAAAGTCTTGAAAGCCCTTCCACCAGCTTACAAGATGAAGGCAACTGCAATTAATGAATTGAGAAAAATGGTAAACACTTTAGTTAACAGAGACATTCTGATTGGGAAGTTATTTGCTTTTGAGCTTGAAGAATTTGGACCTTCTAGAGCTGCAAAATCTGAACCTGCCTTTCATGCATCAGCATCATCTACCAAAAAGAATGATTGGAAAGCCCTATATGAAAAAGAACTAGAAGATATGAGGAAAGAGGATGAATAATTTGAGAAACTTAAGGCCTTATTTTTTAGAAGAGTACCTAAAGGACCGGCAAGAAATAAGTAGGAAGGAAAAGCACCTTTTAAATGTTTTGCATGTAATAAGATTGGTCATTTTGCATCTAGATGTCCTGAAAGGAATGCAAGATTTGAATAAAGAGTTAAGAAATAATTCAAGCCTAATCAGAACATATATAGATTCAAGAGAAATAAACAATGCTACATAGCAGATGAGGAAGGAGTAATTGATGACTCGATGAACCAACAAGACTCTGCTAGTGGATCTGGCAATGGAAAGGAATGGGTGTTCTATGCCCTAAAGGAAGATGAACCAGAACTGGCTATCAAGAATGAAGAAAAGGCCCTGGTAGAAAAAGTTGAAGACAAGGATGAAAGGTTAATTGATAGCAGATGTTGACATCATATGAATGAAGATAAAAGGAAATTTTTGTCCTTGCATGAATACAATGGCGATCAAGTAAGATTTGGAGATGAAAAAGCATGTCTGATCAAAGGTAGAGGTACTATTTCTTTGGATGGTAAGCATGATACTGGCAATGTCTATTATGTAGAAGGTTTAAAGAATAATCTTTTGAGTGTTGGTCAATTGGTGGACAAGGGATTCCAACTTCAATTCAAGGATAGAAAATACAAAATCATTCGGAAGACTGGTTTGGAGATTGCTACCGATACTCAGACTGGAGGTAATATATTTCACCTGAACACTGGTAATAAGACATGTTTGACTGCTCATATTGATGAGAGTTGGCTATGGCATAGGAGGCTGTGTCATGTTAATTTTGATTGTATTGTCAAGATCAGTTTAACAAAGGCAGTTAGAGATATACCTAAGATTATGAAGCCTCATAATCCGGTATGTAAGGAATGTCAATTGGGAAAGAAAGTTAGAACTTATTTTAAGAGCATACATGATAAATATAATGATGGTCTAGATTTATTTCATGTGGACCTATGTGGTCCAGCAAGGACTAGAAGCTTTCAAGGTGATAGGTACTTCATGCTGATAATTGATGATTATTCTAGACTGATGTAGGTGACTTCTCTTAGGGAAAAGTTTGAAGCTTTTGAGAAATTCAAGATCTTTAAAGCTAAGGTAGAAACTGAAACTAGACTAAAAATCAAATGTCTAAGATCAGATCAATGCGGTGAGTTCACTTCTCATGAATTTAATAGCAATTGTGAGACAAATGGAATTAGGAGACAGTTATCTGCACCTCAGACTCCTCGGCGGAATAGAGTAGTGGAAAGGAAGAATAGAACCGTTTTTGATGTAGCAAGAACCATGATGATGGAAGCCAAATTGCCTCACATCTACTAGAGAGAAGAAGTGAGTACAACAGTCTACACATTCAATAGAGTTCATATCAAAGGTGAAACTGGTAAGACTCCTTATGAATTATGGTTTGGACATACACCTACTGTTAAATATTTCAAAATTTCTGGAAGTAAATATTATCTCAAAAGGGATGATTCCACTGGGAAGTTTGATCCTAGATGTGATGAAGGAATATTTCTTGGATATTCAAATCAAAGAAAATCATATATATGTTATAACAAAAGATTGTAAAAAATTGTGGAGAGCGCAAATGTGAAAGTGGATGAGAAATAAAGAAATAAATCTATATCATATGGCAGGGAACTGGCAGTGGAAATGATCATAGCTGAACCAACCTCAACCGGTACATGAGATTGAGATAGCTACACTAGTACAATCAAAAAATTCAATTGTGATTGATGATCAGATTATTGAATGTGAAGTTCAGAGGACTCCAAGGTATGTAATACTAAATTATTATGAAGATCAAATCATTGCAGATAGGAACAAGGGATTTATGACAAGAAGAAGATTGGAAAATAAAGAGGTATGTCTTATTTCTCAAGTTGAACTAACATCTGTTATTGAAGCTTGTAAAGATAAACATTGGTTAAAGGCTATGGAAGATGAATCAGATCAGATAGAGAAGAATGAGACTTGGACTTTAGTTCCCCGACCTAAAAATAAAAATTTTATTAGAACTAAATGGGTTTTCAGAAATAAACTAAATGAGGATGGTCAAGTTATAATAAACAAGGCTAGACTAGTTTGTAAAGGATATTCTCAAATGGAAGGAATTGATTGTGGTGAGACATTTGCACCTGTAGCTATAATTGAAGTTGTTAGACTATTTCTTGCCTATGCAACATATAAGAACTATAAGGTTTATCAAATGTATGTTAAATGTGCATTTTTGAATGGTGAACTTGAAGAAGAGGTATACATTCAGCAACTTGATGGTTTTTCATTGACAGATGACAAGGATATGGTTTGTAGGTTAAATAAATCATTATATGGATTGAAACAAGCTCATAGAGCCTGATATGCAAGGTTGGATAAATATATTTTGAAGCTTGGTTTGCTGACAATAATTTATATTATAAGATCACTGATGATGATATCCTGATTATTGAAGTATTTGTTGATGATATCATTTTTGGAGGAGAAGATAAATTATGCATGGAATTTTCTAACAATATGAAGAATAAATTTGAAATGTCCATGATTGGTGAAATGAGATTTTTCTTAGGTTTGCAGATTACACAAACTGACAAAGTCATTTTTATCAGTTAAACTAAGTATCTAAGGGAATTGTTGAAGAAGTTTGGTATGGATAATTTCAAACCGGTAAGTATTCCTATGATGACAAGTGATAAATTATCTATCAAAGACACATCTGCACTGGTAAATTTGACAAGGTATATGTCTATGATTGGTGGCTTGTTATATCTAACTCAGACTAGACCAGATATTATGAATGCAGTGAGTATTATTTCAAGATATCAAAGTAATCCTAAAGAAAACCATGAATGTACAGTAAAGAGGATATTCTAGTGTTTGCAAGGTACAACAAAATACGGCTTATGGTATTCTAGAGATGATAACTTCACTTTATGTGCATATACAGATTCAGATTGGGCAGGAGATACTGATGACATGAAGAGCACTTTTGGTGGAGCTTTCTTTCTTGGAAAGAAACTGGTTTCAAGGATCAACAAAAATAGTCATGCATTTCTTTATCTACTACATAAGCTGAATATGTTGTAGCAACAACTAATTGTACATAGGTCCTGTGGATGTAGAAAATGTTGAAGGATATCGAGGTAAACTGTAGTGAACCTGTAGTTATTTACTGTGATAACTCTACAACTATTGACATGTCTAAGAATCCGGTTGGTTACCGATAAAAGATCTAGTGTTACTGACAGAAGAGACTATCTTTTGGATACTTCCGACATGTTTGGATCAATGGAGTATGTTTGGTTCTATGTGTTACATGCTCCTAGAGCATGTTTTGGTCAGTTGTTATTGACTTGGTGATCGGATTCTATCATACACTCTAGTAAGACCTTATCGACGCGGGTTTGAGATTTTACTAGCAAAGCTTTTATTGAGAATCTTTGACAGGATGCATAAGTGGTGTTGGTGCGGCTTCTAGATGGAATTCGGGATGCAGAAGGCGATCTTGATTGAGCTTCGACTGGTTGAAGACATCGCTTTGGTGTGGTGGACCCATAATAGGTCCAGTGCCTATCTAGGTTATGAACCGGTATCATGTTATCGTGTTCTCTACATGTTACTGGGATGATTTATGGATTGGTTAATGTTGTTTTGGTCTAAAGCCGACATGACATATCATTGTAATATAGATGTATGTAATGATCTTATTGTAATATCTTTTAGGTGGCCAACCTAATTGGTTTAGGCCTTAGGGTTTGTATAAATCAATGTAAGATCTCATTGTAGATCATGGTAGTGGAAAACAGATAAGGAATTGGAATGTAATGTGTGAATAATGTAATATCATTCAGGTAGAGGATTTGGTTTATTTTTGAAGATCAAATTGGGTTTATGTAAGAGGTCAAAGGCCTTTGGTATTGAGCTTAACCGAGACTATAATTAGGCATGGTAGATGCTATCTCTGATAGTTCATTCTACTGGATTGTTGTCCAATTAGCTTGTGGTGGTTTTAACCTCTCTGTAATCAGTGTGACTCTTTTGTAATGAGTAGTGCGCTCTAGCTAGTGTGCCTTCCTGCATGTGCATGCCCCTCATTATATCACATACTTTCTGTAGAAGTATCATCTGACTATGGGTAGGCTTCCCACCATGGTTTTTCCCTTTACCAGGGTTTTCCACTTACAAACCATGGTTTTATGTGGTATGGTTGCATTGTGTTGATTATCTATTTCATTGTTAAGTTGTATTGTTTATCGGTATCTGTTTCTGCTATTTTGGTATTTAATGTTTATGTGCTTTGGTTTAAGGTTGTAAAGTGGATCAATTGATATAACCTATTGACGATTGATTCAGCCCCCCTCTTAGTGGTCCACCGATTATCCTAACACATTTAACATCCATCTAATAAACCTTGTACTTTTTATAAGCAACATAGGCAAGAAATAATCTTTTAGCTTCAATCTGAGCTACATGTGCAAAAGTTTCTCCATAATCAATTCCTTCCTTCTGAGAATATCCTTTAAAAACCAATCTAGCCTTATTCCTTGTAACTTTACTATCTTCATTCAATTTATTCCTAAAAACCCATTTAGTTCCAATAACATTTTTATTTTTAGGCTGGGGAACCAAAGTCCATGTGTTATTTTTCTCAATTTGATCTAATTCTTCTTCCATATCTTTTAACCAAAATTCATCTTACATGCCTCAATTACTCATACTGGTTCAACTTATGAAATTAAACATACCTCATTAGTTGCCAGTCTTCTTCTTATCATCACTCCATTGCTCTTATCCCCAATGATTTGATCTTCAGAATGATTGAATCTCACATACCTAGGAGTCTTCTAACTCTCTGCTCCTCTTCCCTATTCTTCAGTTACTATAGAATTTTTTGATGTTGCCGGAGTAACTGGTTCAACTCTTTATTCTGATAAATGTGCTACCAGTTCAAATATAATCATTTCCACTGTCGATTCCTTCTCATAAATTTTGATTTGACTTTTGCTCAGCTCATCTACTTTGACATTAGCACTCTCCACTTTTTTCTGCAATCTCTTGTTATAACATCTATATGATTTGCTTTCACTAGAATAACCAAGAAATATGCCTTCATCACTTCTAGGATCGAATTTCCCAATAGCATCATCTCTCCTGATATAACATTTACTACCAAAGGTTTTGGAATTTTTAACTATAGGTGTATTGCCAAACCATAATTCATAAGGTGTCTTATCGGTTTCTCCTTTGATATGTACTTTGTTAAATGTATAAACTATTGCACTAACTGCTTCTCTCCAATAGATATAAGGTATATTTTCTTCCATCATCATTATTCTAGCAATATCCAAGATATTTTTGTTTTCCCTTACTACAACTCCTTTCTACTGAGGTGTCCGGGGAGCAAAAAATTGTCTTCTCATACTATGCTTATCACAAAAGTTATTAAACTCACCCAATGTGAATTCTCCACCATGATTTGATCTCAAAAATTTAATCTCCAATCCTATCTCAGTTTCCACTTTGGCCTTAAAGATTTTAAATTTTTCAAATGCTTCATATTTTTCTCTCAAAAAAGTAACCCACATCATTCTAGAATAATCATCAATGATTAGCATGAAATATCTATCACCATGAAAACTTTTAACTCTAGCAGGGCCACACAAATCAGTGTGAATAAGATCAAGAATATTATTTGATTCATCATGTATACTCCTAAAAGAGGTTCTTACCTGTTTATCCATGTGACATTCTTTACATACCAGATTATGGGGCTTCATAATCTTAGGTATATCTCTAACAGCCTTAGTTGAAACTATCTTCATAATGCAATCAAAATTTACATGACACAACCTTGTATGCCATAACCAACTTTCATCAATCCATGTAATCAAACATGTCTTCTCATCAAAGTTCAAATGAAATATGTTACCTTTTGTCTACGTACCAGTTACAATCTCCAAGCTAGATCTGTTAATGATTTTGCATTTTCCATCCTTGAACTGTAATTGAAATCCCTTATCTACTAGTTGTCCTACACTCAAATGATTATGCTCCAAACCTTCAACATAATAAACATTGTCATTAATGTTCTTACCATCCAAGGATATAATTCCTTTTCCCTTAATCATACATGCCTTGTCATCTCCAAATCTAACTAATCCACCATCAATTTCTTGCAAAAATAAAAACTTTCCTTTATCTCCAATCATATGATATGAACAACCACTACCAATTACCCATTCATCCTTATCCTCAATTTTAGCAGTAAGTGCCTTCTCCTAAGGTACATTCTCTTCTAGTGTTGGATCATCTTCCTTGATAGCCAAGAGTACCCATTCTTTCCCATTGTTTGATCCACTAGCAAAGTCTTCTACTGGCTCATCATCTAAATCAATAATGCCTTCCTCATCCGCTATGTAGCATAGTTTGTTTTTCTTGAATCTAAATTTGTTTTGATTAGGCTTAAATGATCTCTTAATTCTTTCTTCAAATATTAAATTATTTTCAAGACATTTAGATGCAAAATGACCAATCTTATTACATGCAAAAAAATTAAAAGGTGTTTTTTCTTCATACTTACTTCCTACCGGTCCTTTTGGTGCTCTTCTAACAAATAGTCCCTCAAGTTGCTCAAACTCTTCATATTCTCTCTTCATATATTCTAATTCTTTTGGATATAAAACTCTCCAATCTTGCTTACCGGTTGTAGATGTAGATGCATGAAAAGAAGGTTCAATTTTCATAGCCCGAGAAGGTCCAAATTCCTCAAGCTCAAAAGCAGATAGTTTCCCAACCATAGTATCTCTGTTGACAAATGTATTAGCCATTGTTCTCAACGCATTAATAGTAGTAGCCTTCATTTTCTAATCTGGTGGTAGGGTTCTCAGGACTTTAGAAATAATCTCATCTTCGCTCAGAGTTTCACCACAATATTGAATTCCCATAACCATATCATTTACTCTTTCCATGAATGCAATAATCCTTTCATCTTCTTCCATTTTCATATTTTCATATCTCACTCGGTAACTATCAAGTTTAGCAATCTTCACTATAGGGTCACCTTCATAAAGTGTCTGCAATTTATTCCATATAGCCTTTCCAGACGATTTATCTGTTAATCCCATAATTTGTTGATAAGAGGGCTTCTCTTGCTCTACAATCATTCTCAAGCTCCTTGTCCAAGTTTACCAAAGGAGGATTTCGAGATCCTAGATTAAAGGGTGTAACACCATTCTGTGTGATCTCCCAAATATCCTTGCCAAGAGATCTTAGATCAATCTCCATCCGAATCTTGCATACTATATAATTTGTTCCTTCAAGCCTCAGTATATCCTTTTGAACAATAGCTCAAAAATATCTGGATGAACTTGAACTATTAGTTGCCATAGGATCTTCCTTAAGCAATTAACCTTTCTACAAAGAGGACCAAAGCTCTGATACCAATTGTTAGATAGTTCAGATAACAGGAAGACAACTAAGAAGGAGGGGGGTGAATCAGTTGTCACAGATTACCAAAAGCATTATCAATTCAAAACAACAGTACTAGAATAGAAGTTAATCCAATTAAGCATAAACAATAATCATAGAATAAAAGCCATCCAAACAACACCAAGATTTCTATGTGGAAAACCTGGTAAAGGGAAAAACTACAGTGGGAAGCCTACCCACAATCAGATAATACTTCTGCAGTAAGTATGTGAATTTATAATGAAGGGGAATACACTTGTAGGAAGGCCAACAACCTAGAGAACACTCCTCATCACAAAAGGAGTCTCACTGACTACATACAAATCTAGGCTACAATCCAAAGGTGTTGAACTGCAAAAGATAGCATCTCCTATGCCTGAGTACAATTCCAATTAATCTGAATACCGGAGGACTAGATCCTCTTAAAAATCCAATTTGATCTCCATTGATCGACCAACTCCTCTGTCTAAATGATATTACAATATTCACATATCACATTCCTTGACCATGACCTCTTAAAAAAACCATGATGATCTACAATGAGATCTTACATATTATTTATACAAACCCTCAACCATAAATAATTAGGTCAGCTACAAGACAATAAACTAATTAAATCATTACAAACTATGTCAGCCTTAGACTAAAACAAAAGACATCCCGAAAATACAACAATAATTCCTATCCACAGGTTAAATTAATGTCGGTCCATAACCTAGATCAACCAGGACCAAGTATAGGTCCACACTCTTTAGCAATGATCTCCAAATGCTAAGTCTCGAACAAGTTTACTAGCAACATCCTGAAACTCTATCAGAAGCTACACCAACACTACTTATGTAATTCATCAAAGATCTCCACCAAAAGATCTGCCGGTGAAACCCTCACCGAAACCAAAAACCAATCTTTAGTGTAAGCAGGATAGCATCCAATCACCAGACTGAAACCAACTGACCAAATATGAGTATAGGCATTATGAACAAGCCAATTCCATCACCAGACTATACTGGAGTTAACTAGATCATGTACCAAACACCACTCAACCTACCGGGACCAGAAGGGTACTACTAAAGCATCCAAACATCTAGTGTTGACATCAATGAAAAAACATCAATGCAACACATAATCAATTCCACCAAATGGACAACAATCAGGGTAATTGGTTGAGTATTATGTTCTGGTACATGCACTACTAGTTCAGTTATGATCATTTCCACTGCCGATTTATTGTCATAAGATTTAGCTTGGTCTTTGTACTGCTCATCCACTTTCACATTAGTACTCTCCACAATTATCTGTAATCTTTTTTAATAACATCTATATGTTTTTTTCTTTTAGTTGAATAGCCAAGAAATATTCCTTCATCACATCTAGGGTCAAAATTTCCAATGGAATCATCTCTTTTGATATAACACTTACTTCCAAAGATTCTGAAATACTTAAGAGTAGGAGAATGACCAAACCATAATTTGTAAGGTGTCTTACCAGTATCTCCCTTGATATGAACTCTATTGAATGTATAAACCATTATACCTACTCCTTCTCTCTAGTAGATTTGAGGCAAATTAGCTTCCATCATCATGTTTATGACTGCATCCAAAATGGTTTTGTTCTTTCTTTCCGCAATGTCATTCTTCTAAGGTGTCTGGGGTGCAGATAATTGTCTCCTAATGCCATTTTTCTCACAATAGATGTTAAATTCACTGGATGTGTATTGACCACCTTGATCTAATCTCAGACACTTGATTTTCATTCCTGTTTCTATCTTAACCATAGCTTTAAAGATCTTGAATTTCTCAAAGGCTTCATATTTCTCCCTTAGAAAAGCAACCCACATCATTATAGAATAGTCATCAATGATTAACATGAAATATCTATCTTGTTGAAAGCTTCTTGTATTAGCAGGACCACATAGGTCAGTATGAATCAAATCGAGACCATCATTAGATTTATCATGTATGCTCTTACAAGAAGTTCTGATTTCCTTACCCAATTGACATTATTTACATATCCGATTATGAGGCTTCACAATCCTAGGTTGTCATGAACCCTATTTATCCATAATTATTTAATTAGGAAAATAATGTTTATTTTTTGCAAATGAAATGAAATTGAAATGGAAAATTTTAGAGGAATTAGATGATAATGTGAAAGAAATTAAAATGCAAATAAATGATTTATATTATTTTCTGTAAGTGCAATTGAATGATCGATATTATTTTTATTATTGGGGATTGTCATTGCTAATGATAAATTGAGTGCAAGTGAATGCAGGAACAGGTGAACGTAGATGAAGACGAGAACAAGGTTCAGGTAGAGTTGTCTTAGCTCATGGACTTTGCTAGAATAAATGGAATCTCACACACCACTTTAGAATACTTATGCGTGCATTTGATATATAATTGGAGTTTCTGATATAATTAGACTTGAATTTAATTAGTGATTGTGAAATATTATGCTTTATTGTTAAAAGAGATGTAAATTGTTAATGATTTAAAAATGAAAATTGACCCTATGTTTATATGTTCTTTTTATGAAGATATGTATGAATGGGTGAAACAATATATTAATTAGTTTACTACTATATATATACTTATTAATTTTACATTTATATATGTATATGAGTTTGAATAATGATTCAATCATATACATGTATATACGTATGTAATTATGATATATAAAAAACATATTTGATTATTTATGAAATTTAATTATTTTTGCTTTGTGAAATTTCATTTGATTACACACACACACACACACACACACACACACACACATATATATATATCTATGTGTGTGTGTGTGTGTGTGTGTGTGTGTGTGTGTGTATATATATAAATATATATGTATGTATGTATTTATATATATGTATATATATATGTGTATATATACATATGTATATATATGTGTGTGTGTGTGTGTATATATGTATGTGTGTATATATATATATGTATGTGTGTATATATATAAATATATAAGATAATAACTAGTGATCTAATTAAATGGCATATTAACCAAATGGTGTCGGATTTTAAGTATTATGCTATAGGCAAGGTGGTGGTTTATTAATGCAAAGTAAATGTTAAATGAGGGAGGTCGATAGTAATATCGGCCACTCCCCATATTTATAGGGAGGGGTCGGTATTACCACCGACCACTGCTCCCTTTTTTACTTTCATTATCGACCATGTTACAGATTTAGTTTCCTTTGACCGCGTCGACCAAGCTATAGACAATGCAGTATGTGGTGAAAACCATGGGTTACCAGCGCACAAAAACCCACTGATATTAATATCTTTGAATGACATGTGTAGTGTGGTGTCACATAAGAAGTTAATTTAATAAACTTTTCATGTTATATGGAAGTCGTTACTAGTAAAGTCAACTTGGAATAAGACTTAAATGCCACTATAACCTGGTACTAATTTGCAAGGAGTCTATAATAAATCTACCATGCGTCAAATAGAATTTTAGTGTTTGAAATGAACACAAATTCTTCAAGGAATGTTAAGAACAATGAAGTGTTTGAGATGAGCATGTATTTTGCAAAGAACACCACGATGTGTTCGAAGAATTACATGGAGATTATCATGTGTTATACCTTCAGTATCAATAGCTGGTAGATCTTCTGAGTGTACCGGTGGTGTATCCAAAGGAGGCAGTGGAAGGTTATCTCTAACCTTTATGTTTGGAATACTACCAACTTTGCCTTTACCCTTGTCCTTGTCTTTCTGATATACTTTGGATGTCTTTTTAGGTCTTCTCTTTTCCTCTTGCTTTTCCTTCTCTACAAAGAATATATCCCATTTATCTGCAGTCTCATCTACAATCTCTTTTACCCTTCCAGCAATCAGGCTTACTTGCCAGTGTCCACGAACAAATATAGATTGGTTAGCTTCAAAGATAAGTTCATCGATTTCTTCCTTGGAGTTTACCGGATGAACAACCAAGAGTGCTTCAACTTTCAAATTCTTATCCAATTCCATCACTGATAGCCTTTTTGCTTCTAGTCTCATGTAGAGATCATTTGGTAACTCATCAATCACTTCTATCAAAAATTTCTTGTATATCGAAGTGTAAGACAATGCTTTCCTCAACGGTGTTTCTGTCAGTATCATTTGAAGTGTTATACCATTTTCTTACATTAGACAAATTACCTTCCTTTGTTATCTCATTCAGTAAATCATTCAATGTGGGGGTAACCGGTGTTTGTTTCTTCTTAGGTGTAAGTTTCTTCTTCGGTTCCCTAACTGCCTGATGTTTCTTCCTTTGTGTCTTGGTTTTCTTAGGTGAAGGAGAGGGTACCTGTGAGGGTTTTCTCTTCCTTTCTACTCTTTTAAACTCATCAACCTTACCACTATCAGTGTCAGAAGATGTTACAACTGGTGAAACATGTGCTTCAGGTTGTAATCTTTCAAGTTCACTTGCCGATATACCACTGATGTTCATGATATTTTCTTTGATTTCCTTTACCTTCTTGGAGGCACCTCTAATGAACTTTTCTCTTCTCTTTGTCCTTTTCTGCATAGACACTTTACTCTCTATGGTTTCTGCATTTCCAAAGAATTCCTCAGACGGCTCCCTTGGTGCATCAAGTAGAGCTTTAGCATAAGTTTCCAAAATAGATAGGCCTACCTCATATCCCATCTTCGTAACCCAAATCTTTCTAGGACTTGCTACTTCCATCCAAGTTTCATCTCTCTAAATAACACTTGTCATATTTATCAACTATGGTTTGTGGTAGTCTCTCTCTTGCTCTCATCTTAGATTGGAATGTTTTGAAATAGCCTGTAATGTTCTTAACACTATCAGTGCCCATACCAGTGAAAGCATCTTGTATATATTTTCATACCAGGATGTCATAACCAAAATCCTTGCAACCTATGTCGGGTATCTCCTTGGTAAAGCACAACATCAGACATACCAAAAGGTTTCCAAAATGGAAAGTACCTCTCTTGTCACCCTTAATCTTCTTCAGGTTGTCAATTAATTCATCTTTAAGCCATTCACACAGATCAATCTTAGCATTATTGTTTACCATCTCATATGTACTGTGAATACATAGGCTAGAAACATAATTTAGTCTATTTGCATGAGTAGATTTGTAACCTAGTACCATACTCACATATCTTACATTTATGTCCTTAACATCATTTACTCCAAGTGACCTGTTATCAGATGTTGCTCTGCTTAAATCCATAACTCCTCTGTTAGGAATTTTATTGGTTTTATCAGGCCTACTACTGGTTGAAGGTAACCAAGTAACTGCCTTAATTGCTTCCCTGGCTATTTTGCAAACTAATTCTAACCACAAGAATTCTCCATGGACTCTGCTTAATACAAGTCTAACAAATTCATTAGGAAATCCAGGAATGTTCAGATCTCTACAAAACCTAAATTTTCCACAATCTTATGTTAAGGTTTGATTACTCCATTTTCATCACAAATGACCTCATTAAACATTTTCTTCAACTCCCCAGTCCCTAGGTTTTCTATGTTGCAATGTATGTAAATTCTAGGGTCTTTTGCAAATGCTACACCGTTAGGAATTTTTGAAAAAGCTCCCACAGAATCATCTTGTTTCATAATCTTGGGGATAATCTTGAATATGGGTTGAGGGTGTTTAATATTTTCCACAATGGTAGGGTTCAAAATAAACTCTGGAACATAAGATGAGAAGCCATTTCAATGATAAATACGTCTAAATTAAAATTCTGAATGCTTGAAAATTGTTGGAATAATGATATATTTGTCATTATTGAATAACACTTAGTGAAAACACTTATTCAATTTTGAATGCTTACCGAGCTCATCACTCAGTCCACAGCCTATACCGAGCATTCAGTAAAGCTCACCGATTAAACAGTTCAAACCAAGCAGTAAGACTGTCACCGAGCATATGAGACAACAGCAGTTACCGAGAAGTCAGTTCTCACCGAGTCACCAGTGGTTACCGAGTGACACTATATCTACCGAGTCACCACAGCTACCGAGTTCCAAGCTACACTTCGGGACTAGTATGAACCGAGCTTCTACTCTTACCGAGAGCATGACGATGTCGAGTACTATAGTGGACGCCGTGTATCAGAAGATCACCGAGCCAGCTTGTGGAACTGAGTATCTACCGACTCAGTAATAGTTTGTTCACCTATGTAAGGCCGACTTAAGAATGAGTTTATGTTATTAATTTGTATGAGGCCAACTTTATGAAATGTAATGTAATTATGGACGGTATATATATGATGTATTATACCATCTGTAGTATATGGAAAAATGTAAGATGTATGGATATGCGAAATTAGAAAGAGCAGAGCAGAAACTGCATTAAGGCAGCAGACCAGAACATTTTCGCAGAGTCAGTAAAGGAGCAGAATCGACATATCTATCTCAGAAGGAGATCAATACTCAAAAGATCTTATCAGCAATAAAGTTGTAAGTCAAGATCTACTGTTTCATCCTAACAGTTGAATCAGTTTGTAAATCCTTTTACCGGGTAGACTTAATAGTCTTTTGTAAATCTCTTAACCGAGTGCATACTTTATTGTATGTTTGTAAATCCTCTAACAAGGTGGACCTAGCAGTCCAAATTTGCTTCTAACAGGGCAGATCAGCAGAAGTGATCATTGTAAGCCTTAACCAGCCAACTTTTACTGCAGTACCAAAGTTTTGTGGGTACCATCCCCACCCCAGTTTTACTTTCTATTTGGAAGGTTTCTGGGTCACCAAATCTTTGTGTTAAGTGTTGTGAATGATTATACTTTCATGCATATAGTAGATTAAATGAATGAATGGTTTAATATATGCAAGTGCAGAAATGAATTAAAGTTTTAAGTGTTACTGATTCACCCCTCCCCTCTCAGTAACTTGGTTAGTCCTGAATATTTTCAACAATTGGTATCAGAGCATTGTGGTTCTCAGAGTAAAAGTTTGACAGCTTGAGAAAAGATCAAGACAATGGAGATATTCAAACTTGACAAAGCTATTGAGAATGAAAAGCTAGATCTGGAAATGGCCATAGCTCAACTCAAAGAAGCAAGAGAACATCTTTCCCAATCCCTAAAAAGAAGAAAGGAACTAGCAAAATAAATAAATGATCATGAGTATGTTGAAACAAAAATTGAAGATCTCTTTCCTGCAAGTAGTTCAAATGAAGTAGATGAAGCAAACAATGCAATCAAAGAACTCCTAGAAAAAAATGGATTACTGCAAAAAGAAGTAAGGATGCTAAGAAGAGAACAGGAAATTCAGTCTGCAAGATTTTGTGAAATCCTGGAACAAAGGAATAAAATGCAAAATGAAATAGAAGGAAGAAACAATGAAATTGTACAGCATGAAGATCTCACCGAGCAACTCTCCAATGCAAATGAAGAGATCAGAATTCTCAAAGAACAGAATGAAAGTTTGAAAAATGAGCTAGATATTCAAAAGCAAGCAAATGAAAGGATGATGAAAACTCAAACAAACTTGGATCAATTAAATGAGCAAAATCTTCACAAACAAAAGGATAAAGCTGGTCTTGGTTACAATGAAGAAGGTGAATCTTCCGAGCAAGGTAGCCAAAGAAATCAAAGACCTACATGCAATTACTGTGGTAAGACAGGTCACACATCAAACAAATGTTGGAGCAATGGAAAGACAAGATTCAAAGGCAAATGCTACAACTGTAATCAGCATGGTCACATGGCTAGTGAATGCAAGGAAAAACCAAAATTTGAAGGCAAATGTCACAAATGCAAGAAACAAGGTCACAAGGCATCAAAATGTAGAACAAAGACATTCACTCCAGCAGAACAAATTGTCAAAGCAATATTTGGTTGGGATTACAATACCTGGTGCAGATGTCATTATTGTGGAGAATATGGACACATTGGGTTAAATTGTACAAGGCATCATCTAAGGAAGAAAGATACAACCATAAGATGTTATACATGCACTGAACTCGGACATATAGCCAAGAACTGCATGAACACAAAGAAGGTTGAAGATGAAAAGAAAGCTAAAGCTGACAACATTCAGAAACAGATGAGACAGCAGTGGGTTCCTAAATCTACCGAGCAGGATAATTCAAGCAATGGTCCTGTCACTCAAGAATTGGGTGACCCCACCATTACAAATTAGATCCATTAAAGAAGATAAGGAACTGCATTTTCAAAGCCTTACCATAAGCAGTTCCAAAAATACAAAAGCACAATCGATGGAATCAGTATTTCCGATACATATAGAAAAGTCACTTACCGAGTTGAATATTACCGAGCATGGTAAAACTGCAGACCTTACCGAGTTACGTCAGAAATAAGAACACCGAGTTAGGTCAGTCTTACCGAGCAATCGCAAAAGCCATTAAGTCATCTCACCTACCCACTTATCAAGCATTAATGACAGAATTTTAATAAAAAGGGCAAAATCGACTTCATTCTTCACCGCGTTATTCAGCATTCGAAGAGCTTAGGTTTTCAAAGTGCTTAAGGAGATTTAAGATGAATTTGCAGCAAAGGATCTAAAAAGAAATCGTTCCATTCAGCAATGACTTCCACTAGCACCACCAGCAGGAGCAAGGCGAAGAAGACTTCCAATATGTTAGTGAAAGGAGTTAAATGGACAGCGCCGAACTTCAAACTCGTTCCAGCGATCGCAGAATCACTCGACCCAAGTGGAGCACAGTCCAGAATTCCTTCCAAGGTACTTCTTATCAATGACATTCATACTCATTTCAAATGCACTATTCAGGAGTTAGGGACTTTAGAAATGGACAATGCCCTAAGTCAGCTATGTGTTGACAAAACCCTAAAACCCGAGCATAGACATTTGGAAATCAAAGGCTTGACCCATATCCCACACCTATCAAGAAACTTTCAAGTGAAATGGATTAGATATGTATTGAGCCATGTACATGATGGGCAACTATGGTTAGATCAACCTATCTTAATAACAAAGAAGATGATTCATAGAATCACAGGATTACCGATGTCAGATAGAGCAAAATCCACCAAAACCCTAGGTCGGGACGAACTGTAGGAGTTAACTCAAGCCGAGTGGGATGGCAGAGGAATGAAAATTAACAATGTATCTGATGTTGAACTTAAATTTGGTATTATTATCATTGCATATAAGCTGTATAGTTCCAGTGGGCTAAATAGTGTGGCATGTGAGGCGGTAGACCTTGCCTACAAGGTAGTAAAGAAGAACATGGATTTTGACCTAGCAGAGGTTTTACTAACACAATTCAACAAGAACATGGACAGTATAAGGACATCAAAGAATAATCCATGCAAATTTGGTTCTTTGTTGATTTGTATATTTTTCTATGTACAAAACTTTTTCCCCTCTAAAGGCACGGTAGTATGGAGGAAGGATACTCCAATTTTGTATTAGATAAATGAGTTTATAGCAGAAATAGGTCAGAATTTTGAGACAGTAATGGATAATTATTTTGAAGAATTTAAGGACAAAATGAACAACAGGTTCAGGATTCCTCCTAAGTTGGTAAAAGATTGCAAGGATGATATATGCTTCATGGTAGACTGTGATAAAGTTTACATCCAGGCAGCCATACCCCGAGTGGCATGGGTAAAACCATTACCCTATGAAATTAACATAGATGAAGCAAGGGATATAATAGAAGCCCTGATAAATGAGCCAGCCATTCCCAACACCCCTGTATTTGGCACTTATGATGAGGCCAAAGCCAGAATTGAGCTTGAAAACAAGCTTCCAAAGGCCACCACCAGTACCAAGAGGAAGGCAGCTAAAACAGAGGAATCAGAAGAGGAATCAGAGGAGGAAACAGAAACATCAAAGAAGAAAGGCAAAGTAGTAATCACCAAGCCCAAACCTAGAACTGCAGCGTTCACAAGGAGAACCAGGAAAGGGCAGAAAGAAAGTGAAGTTATATTCAGGAGACCCCCTCCTACCTTCGAAGAAAAATTGAAACAGTTGGAACAAGGATCTGGCATGTCTAACTTCAAGGCACTGAAGTATGAAAGCAGATCAGATGCAGAAAAGATGCAAATCGAGGAGCTTTTACTGAACAAAATGGGTAAATGGAAATATACCCCAGATGATATCAGTTCTCAAATTCCAAATGAGCTTCTAGTCAGGATTAGACCAAGATGGACTTCAGCAGTGCAAACTGTCAAAGACATTTATGCACAAACCTTAAAACAGTTGTTACCGAACCTGACATATAAAGAAGTAAAAGAGGCATTAAAGAAGAATGAACACCAAATGACACTTAGGTTTCATACCTTCTTAGTTCTCTCCAAGCAGATAGAAGCAATAGTAAATAATGCCACAATTGTGTGGAAAAGGATATATAATCTGCCAATGCCATCTGACCCCACGGTAACAACTGAGGGTGAAAAAGAAGAGGATGAAGAGGATGAAGAGGAGAAGGAAGAAGAAGAAGCAGCTGAGGAAGAAGGAGACACGGTAATCATAAGTGAAGAAGAAGAAGGTGACACGGTGATAATAGGTGATGAAGAAGATGATCCTGAACAAGTAGCAGCAAAAGTCATTGCATCTCTTCCTCACTCACTGCAGAAAGGTGTTGCATCATCAGCTTCAGCCAGCAGGATTGTGAGCACAGTAGCTACATCTATTGCTCAATCCTTGCCAATCACCTCTTAGCTCCAGACTCCAATAGTTACCTCATCCACCAAGCTGCAGAGCATGTCATTATCTACCGGGATGCAGAGTGTTGCTTCTACCGAGCAACAAGTGATTTCTTCAGTCACCGAGATCACAACTTCTCCTGCAGCATGTACAGTAAGTTTTGCAACCTCTCCAGTTTTGACACATTCTTTTGCACCTATCAGCACTCCTGCATGTACATCAATTTTGGGAATAGTCGGTACATCCATGAGTCTTCCTCTAGTAAATCCCATTCTAGTTATAACAGCTAGTCCAACCTTATCAACCATTGTAACTACATCAAAAGATAAGGTAGTAAGCACAGAAGTAATACAACGGACACCTTTAAAACTTCTGCTTACCGGCAAGGCTATAGCGGATGATATAGATCTGGATAAAGAGATTGTCATTCCACAAATAGACCTCAATACTGCATCAATTGATGAAATGAGATTGATCAGCCAGTTGTTAGAACAGAAAGCAAAACAAAAACAACTAAGAAGTGAGAGAGACAGGGAATTCAACATCATAAACGGTGCAAAGACCATTCTCACAGATGCTTAGGTATAAATGTTGATCCCTCTCAACACATTTTGCTACAACTCGAAGAGGCTGTGAATAGATTCAATGAGGACTCATCAGGAGAAGAGAAACTGCTAGAAAGAACCGAGAAGAAATTTGATAACAAGGTGCTTGAGCACATTGCTCAGCGGATAGCAATAAAACAAGTTGAATTGACCACTAGTTTGGCCAAGTTAGAAAATTCTTTTAATAATATAACTTCATTTTGTGCAAAGTTATGTGATGTTACCGAGTTCACAAAAGGAATCAGAGATCAACTGAAGAAAATTGATGATGATCTGAAAGTAAGTGCACAACAGTTGCAGCTTGACCCCAGCTCAAGCTCAACTCACCATTCAAACATCAGATTCCTATTAGATAAGCAATCAGAATTGCTTAGGGAAGATGTAAGGATCCAGTCTACATTGTTAGATATTCAGAATATGATCCTTCCTAACATGGATACAATGCAGAAACACATTACACATTCCAAAACATTGATCCATGATAACAGTTTTTTAGTTGCAGAGCATGTAATTGAACTATCAGCCAAAGTTCAAGTTGCATTGTCTATTTGCACAATTTTGCAAGAAAATTGGGATAAGACCTTGGCTCATATCAAGCAAGTACACTCAGAGTTTATCTCACACTCTAATATTTCTATTTGAGTTATCTATTCTTTGGCATTATTGTCAAAAAGGGGGAGAATATGGAACATATTAGAGACAAAGGGAGAATGATCAAAGGAGAATGTAAATAACAATTGGTATAGAGATAAGTGTATAGAATCATATGTATATTCTATGGGGGAGTTATGTACAGTGAGATATACGGGTATATACAGCAATCTACAATTGGTATCAATTTTGAAGAATCAAGTTAGCATGACAGATTCATTTTTGTCTCATAAGTGTTTTTTGTCACTAATGCCAAAGGGGGAGATTGTTGGAATAATGATATATTTGTCATTAGTGAATAACACTTAGTGAAAACACTTATTCGATTTTGAATGCTTACCGAGCTCATCACTTAGTCCACAGCCTATACCGAGCATTCAGTAAAGCTCACTGATTAAACAGTTCAAACCGAGCAGTAAGACTGTCACCGAGCATATGAGACAATAGCAGTTACCGAGAAGTCAGTTCTCACCGAGTCACCAGTGGTTACCGAGTGACACTATATCTACCGAGTCACCACAGCTACCGAGTTCCAAGCTACACTTCGGGACTAGTATGAACCGAGCTTCTACTCTTACCGAGAGCATGACGATGCCGAGTACTGTAGTGGACGCCGTGTATCAGAAGATCACCGAGCCAGCTTGTGGAACCGAGTATCTACCGACTCAGTAATATTTTGTTCACCTATGTAAGGCCGACTTAAGAATCAGTTTATGTTATTAATTTGTATGAGGCCGACTTTATGAAATGTAATGTAATTATGGACGGTATATATATGATGTATTATACCATCTGTAGTATGTGGAAAAATGTAAGATGTATGGATATGCAAAATTAGAAAGAGCAGAGCAGAAACTGCATTAAGGCAGCAGACCAGAACATTTTCGCAGAGTCAGTAAAGGAGCAGAATCGACATATCTATCTCAGAAGGAGATCAATACTCAAAAGATCTTATCAGCAATAAAGTTGTAAGTCAAGATCTACTGTTTCATCCTAACAGTTGAATCAGTTTGTAAATCCTTTTACCGGGTAGACTTAACAGTCTTTTGTAAATCTCTTAACTGAGTGCATACTTTATTGTATGTTTGTAAATCCTCTAACAAGGTGGACCTAGCAGTCCAAATTTGCTTCTAACAGGGCAGATCATCAGAAGTGATCATTGTAAGCCTTAACCGACCAACTTTTACTGCAGTACCAAAGTTTTGTGGGTACCATCCCCACCTCAGTTTTACTTTCTATTTGGAAGGTTTCTGGGTCACCAAATCTTTGTGTTAAGTGTTGTGAATGATTATACTTTCATGCATACAGTAGATTAAATGAATGAATGGTTTAATATATGCAAGTACAGAAATGAATTAAAGTTTTAAGTGTTACTGATTCACCCCTCCCCTCTTAGTAACTTGGTTAGTCCTAAATATTTTCAACAGAAAATTACTTCACAACTTCATCTTAGAATGCCTTGCTCAATTTTGCGCTCTCTGATCATTTGAATTTTTCAGTGTGTTCAAAATGAGGGTTTCTCGGTGCTTTATAGCCAAAAAGTTCTTCAAAACAACATTAAATGCTCACCGATTAAGTGAAAACTTAATACATCCGCCAGTAAAGAAGAAATGTATCTTCTCACCATCAACCAAGGGTAGAATGCATGATCTTAAACTTGCTGCAATACCCCCTAAGGATTGTTTCTTAGTTAGATGAAGAATCTCATGCCGATGGAGGATTATTCTGTTCTACCGGTGAAGATATAGTTTCATCAG
The DNA here is from genome assembly GCF_030272615.1 of Cryptomeria japonica. NCBI lineage: Eukaryota > Viridiplantae > Streptophyta > Pinopsida > Cupressales > Cupressaceae > Cryptomeria > Cryptomeria japonica. The sequence continues at coordinate 464,853,225 of NC_081406.1, read as the reverse complement.
TTCTCTGATCACTCTTCTTAATCCATTGTTTTGAAAAAAAATTCTTAATTTCATCTACCTTTTTCTTCGCCTTTCAAACTAGATCCTTTGTTATTTGTTGGTGCATTCTTTCTTCTACAGAATTTAGCAATATGTCCAATCTTGTTACAAGTATAACAAGTTACATTATTGCTCTGAATAGCCTTTCCATATCCTTGACTGGTTTGTGATCTGCATTGATTAGATAAATGCCCAAATCTTCCACAAACATAGAATTTCACATTCATTCTGCAATTTTCTGAATTATGACCAACTTTGTTGCATTTGGAACATTGATTGGTGGGTGAGTTTGTATTATGATTATTTCTAAATCTACACTGATTTTCTCTATGACAATATTTGTTGCAATTGAAACATTTTCCATTAAATTTATAAGCATTAGGTTGTCTTACCAGTTTGTTTTGATCTTGATTGTTTGCAGTACCGAAACTTTCTCCATGTTCAAATCCAAGTCCATTAGTATCTCCATTAGGTTTTTGTTTTTTAAGCATGTCATCAAGTTCTTCTAAACTTTTCTTGAATTTATCTTTGTGTTTATTTGCAGCAGCCAACTCATTTTGCAGAGTTCCAACTTGTCTCACAAGCTCGGCTTTATCATGTTGCATGTGAATCAAGTCTGTCTTTAACATATCATTTTCATGACCAAGTCTCCTAGTCAAGTCTTCTTCATTCTTCTTCATGTCTTCAATATCTTTACATAACCTCATAGTCATATCTTGCATTTCATTCTTCATATTACTATTTTCTTGTCTCAACTTGTTTGCAATGTCTCTAAGAGTTTATTTTTCATCATCATCATTCTGCATCTTCTCATGAAGTTATTTTCTTTTATTTTGTGCTATAGCAAAGTTCTCCTGAAGTCCTTTAATGAATTCATGTGCAATCCTTAGATCATCTTCAAGTTTGATATTCTTTAATTTTTCTACATCAAAATCTTCCAGGGTTCCTTCCAATTGTTTTCTTAAGTTCTCCATATGTACCGGTGTCAGAATCTTCCTCAAACTATTAGGCTTTTGAAAATAGAGGACCAGGCTCTAATACCAATTGCTAGATTTAATGATAGTCCCAAAGACACTGAAAGGGGGGGGTGAATTAGTGTCTAACCAGTTTACAGAATATTTAAACTTATTAATAACTTTGCATCTCAAAACAGTGTATCAGTAAATAAGAATTATTGTAATAAAAAAAAATAATAGAGACAACATAGAAACACATCATAACACATGATATTTAACAAGGAAACCTGATGTGGGAAAAACTTCGGTGGGATTTGTGACCCACAATATTTACTCACTGGCCAATGAATAAATTCTACTTACAATGAGGGGCCTGCACATGCAGGGAGGCCAACAACCTAGAGCTCATTGCTAAATAAAGAGTCACACTGACCACAAAATGGATTATCAAATCCAATACAATGTACTCCTCAAAACAACATCTCTCATGCCAAGTTCAATACTGGTTTAAGCTCAGTCAATAACCAAACCTTCACTGTCAACTATATCACCTTATACAAAATTTCCTCATCACACATTATACCTCTCTCTAATCTACTTCTACTAATATGACCTATAAGATCTTATACATTGTGTAGGGGAAAAAGCGAGACTAGGCTAACATGTCCTAATCCTACCTTTTGACACACATTGTGGAATACGAAAGAGCCTAGAGGTATCACACAATTGGCTACTTCTTTTTGTGGAAGAGAGAGCCACGGGCTACCTATTAGGATTTCTATTCCTTTGTTGTAATTGAAAGATAAAATGATACAAGTTCAACTATTAACCCTAAAGTGTAAGTATGAACTAGTAACAAGATTGCAGAATTAAGATTAAATAATGGAAAGTTGTAAACACAAGGACAAGACAAGAATGCAGATGTGTACCCAGAGTTAAAATCTAAGTGAAAATGTTTGGGACGGGGGCACAAGCGCCACTATCCTAATATTGCCCCTGAAACTGCTCCTAAAACTGCTGTTTTGCAACCTGAAAAGCTATCTGAAACTTGCTATGTGATAGAAGGACCAGGGCACCTAGCGTCCCTGTCCTGGTAGGACCAGGGCACCCCACGCCCCTGTCTTGGTCTTTTGCTCTAAAATTTGGTGTGTTGTTCTATCTCGGTCTGCTTCCGTCAGATCTGCAACTTGCGGCGTCGTCTGAATCCCGAAACCTGCACTTATATCTGAAAAGGTATGGTGGGCAGCTATATAGGGTTTTGCCTTAGTCAAACCCCCGCTTTGGTGGTTTCCACCTCCACGAATAGCCAAGTTGTATTGTAAAAGTAGTGTGTGCAGACCTTGTGTGTGTGCAAGATCCTAAAATGCAAGTAAGCAAACTAGAGCAACCTAGAAAGTAAACCCTAATTGCTTGTACATGATAATGTAAATGCTCCAAATCAAGATGCAAAGTGATCTAAAGCATGAATACAAATGATATGATGAAGCTTATGCAAAGACATGAAGACAACATGAAATCATACCCAACCCCAAGGGAGGGGTACAAGCCAATCTTCAGTCGGTGATCCCTTATTGTTCTTCAATGCCTTCAAAGCCCTAAATGGATGAATGAAATTGATAGATGCTTGATGGATGGATTTTGAATGTTGTTGAAGTCTTCAAAGATCTGCTCTTTTACTGCATAGAAGGTCCCTGAAACCAAATTCTCCGATCCTTTCAAATGAAGAAAGAGAGCTCTTATATATGAAACCCTAGGTCTTAATTTCAACTTTTGGCCAACCTAGAGATTGAATCTCCCGCCAATTTCTTGGGGTTAAGCTTTATTTTATGATTGGATTGTACTCCTAAAATTTCGGGAAAAATGTCCGGGACCATGTGCACGCCGGGCGCCATGGTCCTGAGAACTTTTCACCAAATTTTCAGGGCCGTCGGATATGATGATTTTAGAGCGAATCACGAAGTTACAGGTGATTTCGAGATGTTTTGACCCCCGAAATCAAGCCCCCAAGATCAAAATAGGACCTAATTAGGGTTTTTGACTAAATGATGTATTGGAGGAATAAAATGAAATGGGCACACTTTAATGAAAAGGGCCCATCTTTATGATATGGAAGATGATGAAATAGAACCTTAGACCTAATTGATTTAATTAATTAAGTGCTAAAGGGGAAATGCAACGCAAAATGCAAAATGCACCAAGGCGGGTGCTAAACTAGGTGTGAAATTGTACCACCCTAGCAAGTGCGTACAATTTACGACACTACATTTAGCCCCCACTTTAGTGGTCATATGAACACTACGTGCATATGCAAGATAAAGTACAGAAAAGTAAACATTATTTGAAAAAGGATATATCCACAAGTCTGTCGAACGAAGCCCCCAGCGGTATCTGCAGTACACAGTTAGGAACCGCACCCTACAAAACACACGTTAGATCACAAAATCACCTAATGCTTACTAAGGAAGGTGATGAAAATTCAAGGGTAGCTATATGCCCCCCCTATTTTGGCTTGCTAATTTTAGTGAGTTGAAACAGGGTATCATGTTTACCACTTCGAATTGTTAAAGAATATTGATGACAAATGCTCACAAGAAGATTTGATATGAGATCAAAAACTAATGGAGAATCATTTGGTAAGAAAGAGGACTAAATCTCAATTCCAACACAACAAAGAGTGTGAGGATTTGAGAGTTCTCTAACACAAAAAGGAAACAAATGCAAAGAGAAGAAAAGAAAGGAAAAAAGCATGAATACACACATTGGTGATCCATGAAAAGAATAGTGAGAGAGAAAACATGGACTTCTCGCCCCTAGATCTTGTCTAGGTGATCCATGGGAAAAAGGACATGGAAAACTAGCCCCCAGAGTCTGTCTAGGTGATCCATGTAAGGGAGGAGAGTGAGAATGTCTAGCTTTATGCCAGTAGTTCCACTCAACCTCGTGCATGTGTGTGTAAGGGAGGTTAGAAGCACCTCATAGGAGTCTATGCCCGAGTATGCTACAACCTGTATATGTATAGTACAAAAGCGTGACATCTCGCTCTAAGAGTCTGTGCTCTGGTTTCGAGAATAATCACCTTGCATAAAAGAAAAATGGAGACATCTCGCTCTAAGAGTCTGTGCTCTGGTTCTGAGAATGACCCATTGCTCAAAAAGTGTAATGTTTATGTCATAAGCAAAGTAGAACAAGGATACCTAACTTCATCACAAAAGAAGATACCCAAAAAATACAACAATGTCATACATCCAAGCAAGAGAGTTTTTTACTCTTTAAGAAAGGATAAGATAGTTGAAAAGGGACATCTTGTAGTATGTGTAAAGGAGATCCTTAGAGGAGAAGAGATATTTGTACAAAAGACACCTATCCCCGAGAGGAATTGTCTTAGACAAATATAACATCTTCTAGAATAAGACAAAGAAGAGAATAAGAATGCAATACTTCCTTCTTTTGCAAGGTGAAAGTGATTCTTAATGAAGGATGATGCTCTTTTTAACCTAATTGGGAGAGTGAATTCATTATGGATGTATTTTACCAAGTGCAAAAGAGGTTGTAGTCAAGGACTTACACCTCTTGTAAGAGAGAATCCTTGAACAAACAACAACAAATGCATACAAGGAATAACATCAAAAAGTTCACATCATCCACAAAAATAGGAAAAAGTGGATCCTTAGATAAAAATAAGGAAAGATCATTGCCTCTCAAGGATAAGGACAATGAGAAGGACTTACACAATCTTCTAGGGAGAGATTTAGACATAAGAAAAATGTACTACATACTGACATGAGTTCATGCAAGCAAGACATTAGTGCATGTAAAATGCTCCTCACAAGAAGTGGGTAGGATAAGAAAGAGAATACACATCTTCTCCCATATCTAGGAAAAGAGGATTCTAAAGAAAAGATGATCAATATTTCCACATTATTACCCCATAGGAACAAGAGATAACATAGAAAAATTAGGCTATTATGTTGCTTCAAAAATATGATTGCACTTGAAATTGTACCATCATGAATGACAATGAGCCCCCAGTGAATGAGCTACCAATGTCACATAATGATGAGCAACATAATAGCCATTAATGCTATTTAAAGACATGATAGACTAAATGAGGTATTTGAATATGACATGCTAAATGCTCAACTATAAGTGAGATCAAAAACATTTATAAAGTGATAAAAATTGAAGAAGAAAAGTCACAAGAAATCTTAGAAGAGGGATGAGTGTAATTTATTAGAGCCTTATCCCTGGAGGAAAGGACTTTATGATGAATAGGAGATAAAGATTCATAAGTGGATTTAGAAATTTGAGGGGAGTCATAAAGAGATTTGTTCATCGCCAAGATTTCCTTATGAGGGGAATGAGAGTTGATAGAAGTAGAAGATGATTTAGTTGAAGTGAGATCATCATCACTACTAAATATAGCATTCACACTGAGAGATGGTCTTTTAGATGCTTTGGTGGGCTTAGAAAGATTATATCCAAGTCCAAATGAATATTCATGCATGTTATGTTCTAAAGGAACTTTAATTCCTTGTTCATTTGCACCACAACCATTTCCACTATAGCCATTCTTAGCCAAAATATGGAAACCACGACCATAACGATTAGCCATTTCAGAAAGAAAAGGTGGTTTTTCATAAGACAAAGAATCAAGTCCTTTATAATTAGAGGTGTGAGGAGAAGAAGTTTGAGAAGCGGCCACAAAATTATTGCTCATAGGTTCAGGTATGACTGATTGATCTCTAGTTTCTTCCTTGTTTTTAACTTTAAGCTCTCTAGGAGGAACCCTATACTCACCTACAAAGGTGGGATTAAAATCAAGAGATCCCCAATCGTCTTCTGCGAGAACCTTCTCAGGATCAAAAGCCTTTTCATGTGTAGATGCAAGTTGAGAAAAATCTTCTTCAGGAACTTCAGACTCATCCAAAGAATTTTTATTATCAGAGGGTGATGATTCATCCATAGGTATCTTGTTTAACGAGTCATCACTAGAAGAGGAAGGCTTAGAATAACTCCCTTTGGAAGTAGATGTTTGCAAACAAGTTTGAAAATTAGTATCACCTATCAAGGTATATGTCTTATTATTATAAATAAATTTAACTTGTCTATGCAATGTAGAGGGGACAGCTTGCATACTGTGAATCCAAGGTCTTCCTAATAACAAGTTGTATGTTAGATTTCCCGACATAACATGGATAGGAGTAGGCAAAGTAACAGGTCCCACTGTGATGGGTAAGGTGATAATACCTAATGAAGACTTAGCCACATTATCAAAGCCTCGAATGGGACAAGAGTCAGGCTCAATAAGGGATGTATCCACATTCATCTTATGCAATAGATTAATGCTACACACATTAAGGCCAGAACCATTATCTACCAGTGTTCGTCTTATAGCAGTGTCATTTATGATAACCACAATCATCAAGGGATCATATTGATGTTGAATTTCACTAGTAGGCAACTCATCTTGTGTGAACATAATTTGAGCTTTAGGATTCATCACAGAGTTAACCAAAGACACTATATTACTAGATGTATTAGGTGGAGGAACATTCAAATCTTTCAAGGCATCTTGTAACATTCCATGATGAGTGGAAGAAGTTTGGATCAAATCCCAAAGGGATATCTTAGCAGGAGTAGTTTTAAGTTGTTCTATGAGATCATATTCCTTACCAAGAACTTGTGAAATCCGAGGAGCCTGAGGGAGAATAGGTTGGGAAGGAGGAAGTGAAGTTGGGATAACTAGAGGAGGATTAGGCTGCCTACTATTTCTTGTGTTATAGGTATGAGAAACCGCATTATAACTCTCTCTAGTCAGTTGCTTAGCATACTCATAAGGGCTCTTAGTAGAATAACCTCCTTGCACAGTAATAATAGGTTTCTTAGGAGTGCAAAAAGAATCATCAGCATAACCACCTTGGACCACTAAGATAGGCTTATTCAAAGGTTGAGAATTTTGAGAAGGATAGGCACCTTGGACAGTGAAGAGAGGTTTGTTAGGTGTTTCATTCACATGTATCAAATTGATTGAGGATGGTTTAGAGGAATGAACAAAAGTGTTGGAAGAATTATTGATAGTCTTCTCTTGCACTAAAATCTTATCACAGATTAAATCAATTTTAGGAGAGAGACAAGGGGTAGGCATTGATGTTCTAGTAGGAAGAGTAATACTAGGAAAGGTCATATCATCCTCTATCATCAAAGGATCTACATGGGGAATAAAATCTCTAGGAGAAGGATCAACATTACTCTCTAAAGTCTCACTTTTGAGAGGGAGATCTTTGAAAGAGATGTTAACCATCTTGTTTTGAACTAGGGTTTCCTTATGAGTAGAACCAAGTTGAGGAGAGGGAGATGCTTTATTTTTAGAGGGAGAATGATTGAGATTCAAGGAAGGTGAGAAACTATCAAGGGAGTTTTCAATCTTGATTTCATCCCCTTTGGCTAGGGTTCTCTCATGGGGAAGAGAATAATCTACATCTTCTTCTAATGGTTCATCCCAAATAGTGAAGTGGTTGAAAGGAATGTTTGAAGTATTGTCGATTTCGGGAGAGGAGATAACATTGTTTATTAATTCCTCATCCTTAGGAGGGAGAGCATCAATAGATGTGTTAAACTCATCCTCTTTCCTCAAAATATGTTCAATATGATCTTTAGGGGAGAGAGAATTAAGGAAATTGCTTATTGTTTCATCTTCTTTGTCTAAGGGATGCTTATGGGTAAGACCAACTTTAGGAGAAGGGTAAGCATTTATCATTAATTCATCATCTCTAGTGGGAATTTTGTTGGAAAAATAAGTGCCATCACTAGGAAATGTAGGGATAATGTCATCTTCTTGCACAAAAGGATCCTCATGAAGGGAGCGTTTTTTAGGAGCCACAAGGTCATCAAGGGCATCATACAACAAAGCATGATCATATCTATTAAAAGGTTTATCTTTTGATTCAAAAGGAGATATCTCTTCATAGAGGGGATCATTGAAAACAACCATGTTACTAGATTCAGTGGAAGAGTTGATAGGAATGTACCCTTCAGAGGAATCATTCGACTTATCTTTCTCATCACAACGAAATGGCATAGTAACAATGTTTATGAGTTTTTGGTAAAATGAAGGTTTGGTATCTTTAGGGTTCAAAAACTCATCTAAAGCTTCATCTAACTCATAATCATCACAAATATGAACATCTTGCAAATAAAAATCTGACATTTTGAAATAAAAAAAAAATTGCATAAAACTTAAATGCACAATGCAAAGAAACAAAACACACTCTTTCTTTCCCTTCTTTTTTTTTTCCTTTTTTTTTTTTATGAAACTTAAATGAAACACGCTAAATCTAGATTTAGATCTAACAAATGTAATGCAAGAGAAAGCAATAATAAGATTCACATCGGGTTCACCAAAATGTGTAAGGGGAAAAACCGAGACTAGGCTAACATGTCCTAATCCTACCTTTTGACACACATTGTGGAATACGAAAGAGCCTAGAGGTATAACACAATTGGCTACTTCTTTTTGTGGAAGAGAGAGCCACGGGTTACCTATTAGGATTTCTATTCCTTTGTTGTAATTGAAAGATAAAATGATACAAGTTCAACTATTAACCCTAAAGTGTAAGTATGAACTAGTAACAAGATTGCAGAATTAAGATTAAATAATGGAAAGTTGTAAACACAAGGACAAGACAAGAATGCAGATGCGTACCCAGAGTTAAAATCTAAGTGAAAATGTTCAGGATGGGGGTGCAAGCGCCACTGTCCTGATACTGCCCCTGAAACTGCTCCTGAAACTGCTGTTCTGCAACCTGAAAAGCTGTCTGAAACTTGTTGTTTGACAGAAGGACCAGGGCGCCCAGCGCCCCTGTCCTGGCAGGACCAGAGTGCCCCATGCCCCTGTCCTGGTCTTTTGCTCTGAAATTTGATGTGTTGTTCTGTCTCGGTCCGCTTCCGTTGGATCTGCAACTTGCGGCGTCGTCTGAATCCCAAAACCTGCACTTATATCTAAAAAGGTATGGTGGGCGGCTATATAGGGTTTTGCCTTAGTCAAACCCCCGCTTTGGTGGTTTCCACCTCCATGAATAGCCAAGTTGTATTGTAAAAGTAGTGTGTGCAGACCTTGTGTGTGTGCAAGATCCTAAAATGCAAGTAAGCAAACTAGAGCAACCTAGAAAGTAAACCCTAATTGCTTATACATGATAATGTAAATGCTCCAAATCAAGATGCAAAGTGATATAAAGCATGAATACAAATGATATGATGAAGCTTATGCAAAGACATGAAAACAACATGAAATCATACCCAACCCCAAGGGAGGGGTACAAGCCAATCTTCAGTCGGTGATCCCTTATTGTTCTTCAATGCCTTCAAAGCCCTAAATGGATGAATGAAATTGATAGATGCTTGATGGATGGATGTTGAATGTTGTTGAAGTCTTCAAAGATCTGCTCTTTCGCTGCATAGAAGGTCCCTGAAACCAAATTCTCCGATCCTTTCAAATGAAGAAAGAGAGCTCTTATATATGAAACCCTAGATCTTAATTTCAACTTTTGGCCGACCTAGAGATTGAATCTCCCACCAATTTCTTGGAGTTAAGTTTTATTTTATGATTGGATTGCACTCCTGAAATTTCGGGAAAAATGTCCGGGACCATGTGCACGCCGGGCGCCATGGTCTCGACAACTTTTCACCAAATTTTTAGAGCTGTAGGATATGATGGTTTTAGAGCGAATCCCGAAGTTACAGGTGATTTCGAGATGTTTTGACCCCCGAAATCAAGTCCCCAAGATCAAAATAGGACCTAATTAGGGTTTTTGATTAAATGATGTATTGGAGGAATAAAATGAAAGGGGCACACTTTAATGAAAAGGGCCAAACTTTATGATATGGAAGATGATGAAATAGAACCTTAGACCTAATTAATTTAATTAATTAAGTGCTAAAGGGGAAATGCAATGCAAAATGCAAAATGCACCAAGGCGGGTGCTAAACTAGGTGTGAAATTGTACCACCCTAGCAAGTGCGTACAATTTACAACGCTACATACATATATGAGTCTTTTACAATATACCATGTCGGTTGGAGTGCCCATATGCTTTGTTGCCGATGTAATCTGAATGCCGGTGAAGTGCCTGTTGGTGCCGGACATGTAGAAATCAATTGCCGGTGACTTTCCATTTGGTTGCCAGATGGTTGCCATCAATGACAACATCAATTATTCTCATAATAGTGTAGAATGCCAACATCCAACTATCTGCATGAGATTGACATTTGTATCAAATTGTTGTTAATTTGAGATTGACATTTGTGATGTCTTTCAATTTTGATAAGACCCTTATGGGGTCTAATTGAGCATTAAAGTAACAAGTTAACCTCTGTTATGTATAATCTATTCAATCCAAGTGAGTCCTTGAGGTCGATAGACCCAATTTATATGAACTCCATGAGTCATAGTTAAATGATAAGACTTATAATGCCAATGATATGTAAAGTCCACAAATCAATTATAAAAAAAAGAAAATCACGAAGAATTAATGAATGTATGAAACTTAAATCTTGTTTTAATAAAAATGCAAATTATTTTCTTTATATTTTTTTTATAAAATTATAAATTATTTTCATTTTTTTTTAATGAAATAAATAAATGTCACAAAATAGATTGAATGATAAAGCTTTCAAAATTTCTAAACCCATGCACTACATAGACAAAAAAGACAAACTTCAAAATCTTTACTAACACAACCCTTCCATCAATGCCACTTATTCTTCATGACTGACATCTGCAACAACTTGCTATGTATGCATTTTTTGGTACAATTTGTCATCATTCTTATTCTTTTGGGTGACACTCTTTTCTAAATATTTGAAAAATCAAAATCTTTGACAAATCAAATAACTTGACTTTTTTTTGCGGTCACTACATCTTCCATGAATGATTTTACCAAACATTCATATGCTGGAAACAAATGTACACCTACTTTTATTTTGTTCATTTTGCTGGACAATCTACTTCCATAATTTTTCTTTACAACCACCTCGATTGCTACAAAATAGTTAAATATTATTCTTTTAAAATGGTGGGATGTGTGCTACGTCAATCTAGAATATCGTATTGGCAAATTAATGTTGTTAAATCCCTAAAAATTATCACAAATTGACAGATTGACTGTTTGAGGATGGGGGTTAAATGTAATGACTGAATAGCTATTTTTTGTTCTATAAAATATAACTAAAAAGAGTAATATTTAGAAAATTATATATTTTTCTTGTGTATATGTAGTTTGTAATGTTTCTTTTTATCATGGTATATTTGTATATTGGAAAGGTCATTTCGAATAGAAAAGAAGAAACTCTTTGATGATAAATGGGTTTTCTGAAAATTATGAATTGAATTTGATAGGAGAATGGTCTTTTTTGTGCATTTTTTATTGTAAAATACAACAAAATAATTAAGAGTGTGGATATTTTGAGCATGGTTTTTGTTTTTTGTTTTTGGAGAGGATCATAACACTGCTCAGAATAGTTTTGCATTTAATTATCATGATAAATATACAAGTTCATTAGAGAAATGTGAGCAAGTTCTTTTCAGTCTAAATATGAAAAGACAATTTTATTTGGTACATTTTAATTTGAGAATATCTAATCAGATATATTGGAGGCACAAGATTGAAATAATGATGGATTTTTTAGCGAGTGTTAAATATCAGTCTTTTTAATTCAACTTACTTCTGTTGTTTTATTTTAATATCCATCTCAAATCTAAATTTATCTATAAAATATTGTAGTCACAACATAAAATAGTGGGATGGCGAATTTTTGGGATGTGCAAAGTTTAGGGTTTGATGCACAGGGTAGGCAGAAGGCTCTACGTTCAGGGGATGAGGCGGTGTCTGATCTGCTCCCCCTAAAAGACCCTTTTGGCGCTCAAGCTAGACATGTGCCACAATGGGTTTTTCATGAAGGTAGATGGGTAGATGTGTTGGCTTCACCCACTCGACCGTTGGAGGAAAAGACATTTCAATTTGTTCCTTCCTCAGCTTACTTCAGAGGGTTTTTTTGGCAAGATCAAAAACGGGCTCGAAATCAAGGAGCTCGACATAAAGGCAAACAAAAGAAAAATAAGGCACAAAATCATTTTGCGAATACCTCTGTAAACTTGGTTAAGGATGTGGGGGGGTCATGTACAGAGTTTGGTTTTACCTTTGCAGCCTACTCTAGTTTCGATCTCATTGATTGATGCTTCGGATGTCATTTTGGGAAAGAAAGCTATGGATCTCCAACAGCTTGCGGTTGTGATTCAGGTCTGGGGTGATTCTATTTCCCTTTTCAAGCTTCACTATAAAATTCACGCTCTATGGTATGGTACATGTGCTTTCTGTAAGCTCTTTTCTTGTTATATTCAACTCAGCATCTGCTAGGGATAAGGCTCTAAGTTCTTCATTTTTTTGGCTTGGAAGAAACCTGATTTTTGTGGAAAGTTGGAAACCGTTTTTGGCAGTTTCTAGAGTTGGTCCAAAACAGGTCCCTATGTGGTTTAAAATTCCACTCTTACCTTCGGAATTATTTGAATTTGATATATTATCAAAAATTGGGGATTCTTTGGGTAAATTCTTGATGTCTTGTTCATTGCTTGAGGATGGGGTTCTGGTTGTTAAAATTTGTGTGTTAACTTGCCCTAATACTCAGCCACCAATATTTTGTAATATTAGGTCTCCCTTTGGTTTATGGTGGCAAAATTTGGTTAAAGATTCGGGGGTTTTTGGTCTATCTGTTGTAGTTATGGACTCCCCAATTTTTTTTCACATGAAATCTATCCGTTTTGGTTCGGGGGAATCTGATTCTTCATTTGTGGAAAATGTGGAACCTCATACCTGGGAAAAAAAATAATTGTCTGGTTCTACTTTCAACCCTCCTCCCATTGTGAACAAACCCGTCTCTGCTATGGATTCTGAAATGGCTCTCAATAATTATATTCATTCCATGAGGATTGGCTGTTCTAATGCTCTTTTGTTAAACAAACCTTCTGTCTCTAATTTGGTCCCATCCTCTCAAACCAGGGTGGATCTGGGCATCTCTGAGCCTACGGTTGACTTGGGCATTAGGGTAGGGGCGGATATAGGTTCCCCTAGTTTTCCATAGAAAGTTATAAGTGTTGTAGCTACATCAAATGAGAGGACTTTATTAGAGCATGAGGGTGAAAATGTTAATTCGGTGGACATTGCCCTGGATGACCTTCTCATTGCTCAGGTTCAGGATTTAGCTAATACTAATAAGACTCTTCTAGATTCCCCTTTAGCTAATAAGGTTATCTCCTCAATTTCAGTGGATTTAGGTGTTTTGGAGAATGATTTGGCTACTTTTCCCATCAATAACCCTTTTGATCTCCTTCATAGGGAGAAGGCATTGGTGGTTCCAGGACTTGTGTCACCATTACCTCCGGTGGCCTCAGACAAATAGGAGAATTGGGGAGATAAGACCAATGTGGTGGTTGCTTCAGGGCTTACTTTGGTTCAAACTCCTCTGCTTCCTTCCTCACCCTTGTCTACTCTAGGGAAAAGGGGGCGTAAGCCTAAACATGTTAAAGAAAATTTAGAAATTGCTATAGGGATTCAATCTACTATTTTGTCTTCCTTAGAAACTTCGAAGAAGAAGAGGTCGAAGAAACCTTTCAATCCCCCTATTACAAGACCTCTAGCTACTAAACGTATTCTTCATAAGGTTTTTTTGGTTGGGGTGCTTCCTTTGTCTTGTTGAATTCTTTGAGGGGAGCTGAGGCCTCCCTCAGGAAACATGAGGTTAATATCCTAGAATGTTAGGGGCTTATATGCCCCTAACAAACAACGCTTGATTAAGTCACAATTAGACTTAATGAAGTGTGATTTGGTGTTGTTACAAGAAACTAAGCTTAATTTGCAATCGGCAGATAGGTTATTCTCCTCTTGGAAAGTTTGGAACTTTTGTTCATCTCCCTCTTTAGGGGCATCGGGTGGGTTGGCTATTATTTGGAAGGATTTTGCTATTCACTTCTCATTAGTTGCGTCATCATCTAATTGGATGCTTGGAATAGTTAAGAGTACAACCTCTAATTTAAAATTTTGGCTTTTTGATGTTTATGGCCCTTCTGGGATTATAGAGAAAAGAATGCTTTGATATTCCTTGATTACTCTCGCTACTCCTCTGTAGAATGTTTCTCTGATTTTTGGGGGTGATTTCAGTGCAATTGCAAATTTGAATGAAAAGGTTGGATGAATTATTCCTAACAAATGTGTCATTTCAGATTTTTGCAACTTCATTAAGTCCTTGAGTCTAGTTGATTGTATGCCTCTTAATGGTTCATTTACTTGGACTAATATGCGTAGGGACTTTTCTCAAATTTTTGAAAGGCTAGATCATTTTTTGGTTTTAGAGAATTGGTTTAGTTCAGGGCAGGATTTTGTATCCTCAATCCTTCCCTTTACCGGCTCTGATCATTTTCCTATCCAGTTTGATATTTTTGAGGATAGAGCTCCTAAAATGTTACCTTTCAAGTTTGGGCCAATGTGGTTTAGGGATCAATCATTTTTGCCTTCCTTAAAATCTTGGTGGAATTCAGCCCCTTATTTTCCTGGGTCTAGGATGTTTTAGCTAGTCAAAAAATTGGGCTTCTTGAAGATAAGAATAAAGGATTGGAACATTCAACATTTTAAGAATATCTTTGGGGAAAAGGCTAGGATTTAGGAGGAGATTGAGCAACTTAACAATAAAGTTGTTGCTTCTAGTATGTCTACTGCAATGTATAACGACCTTGAATCATTGAATGCTTAGTTGAGTGAGATTCTAGCTAGGGAAGAATCTTATTGGAGATAGAAATCTAGGGATCTTTGGCTCTCTGAGGGTGATCAAACTACCAAATTCTTTCATTCCTCCTCTAAGCTCAAGAGACTACGTAGTCGAATCTCTTGTATTGTAGATTCCAATGGGAATACTCTGCTAGAGGAAGATGAAATAGCTTCTGAACCTGTTAGGTTTTTTAAATCCCTTGTCTCAGCAGAGCCAATAGTGGTTGATGAGGGATTTGTAAATTTGATCCCTCCCCTTGTCTCTCAAGAAGATAATAAGATGCTGATGGCCCCTTTTTCCTTGGCTGAATTAAAAGAGGTAGTCTTTTCCATGCACCCGGAAAAGGCACCGGGACCGGATGGATTTATGGCATTATTCTTTCAGAAAAGTTGGGACTTTATAGGGAAAGATGTGTTGTTAGCCTTGGAGGAGTCTAGAAGAAATAGGGTGATTCGAAGAGAAATAAATGCTACTCTTATTGCGATCATCCCTAAGGTAGATAATCCTACATCTTTTTCAGACTTTCGTCCAATTGCCTTGTGTACCACAGTATACAAAATTTTTACTAAGGCAATTTCAGATAGATTATCTAAACTCCTTCCTTGGATTATTTTGGTAGAGTAGGGTTGTCTTGTGCCTGGTCGAGAGACCCCTGAAGGAGCCATTGTTGCTCATGAAATTCTGCATTCTATTTCTCAGCAAAAGGTGTCAGCAATGATCCTTAAATTAGACATGCTTAAAGCATATGATCATGTCAATTGACAATCCTTGCTTGCTGTTTTGAACCGGTTTGGGTTCTCAAGGTGTTGGGTTAAGTGGGTTTATTCATGCATTTCCTCCACCTGCTTCTCAGTATTGATTAATGGGACTCCCTCAGGTTTTTTTGCTTCCTCTTGGGGTATTAGGCAAGGGGATCCCTTGTCTCCTTTTTGTTTGTTATTCTGGCATAAGCATTAAGTAGGGCTATTTCTAATGCTACGGCTGTGGGTTGGTGGTTAGGTATCAGAATAGATTCCCTTCCTCACAATCTCATTTCTTATTCATTGATGATACACTTTTGTTTGGGAAGGCCACTATGACAGAAGCACAAGCTATTGAGAAAGTTATCTCTGACTATTCAGCCTTTTCTAGTCAAAAGGTTAATAAGGGATAGTCCAAAATCTTTTTTGTCAATGTCCCCACTTTAGTTAGGAATAATCTTATCCACTTTTGGAACTTTCAAGTTGGGTATTTCCCTTGCATGTATTTAGTTATTCCCTTCTTTCTTGGGGCAGATAAGAACTCTTTTTGGGACAAAATTGTTCATTCTATCTCCTCTAGAATTTCCTCCTGGAATCATAAATGGTTAACATTGGTAGGCAAAATTCTACTAGTTAAACCAGTCTTGAGTGCTATACCTACATATCTAATGTCTATTCTCTAGGCTCCCTCTCAATTTGTTAAGCGTTTAAAGGTATCCCTCAGGTCCTTCCTTTGGAATGATAATTTAGGAGGAAGGAATAAGATTCCTCTTTTAGCATGGGATAAAGTTTGTCATCCCAAGGAGCTAGGGGGGTGGGAATTCATGATTTGGCTATTCAAAACAAGGCTTTGGGGGCTAAGTTAATTTGGAAATTATACACAGCTCCTAGTTTCAAATGGGCCTCCATTGTGCTTGCTAAATATTTAAGGGGTTCACCAAGAGAAAGGATTTTTACTGCAACTTCCCTTCCGAAGGGCTCTGGATTTTGGAATTTTCTGATTTCATGTAGAGAGGTGATTTTGTTTCATTTATCCTGGGTTGTCCATAATGGGAGAAAGGCCCATTTTTGGGATGAAGTTTGGAATGGGCACCCAACTCTCTCATCTATCCAGGATTGGTCCCCTTTGCCAATAATCCTTTCTTGTCTTTGGGGACCTTCTGTTGTAGATTATTTTATCATTGACACTTCAGGACCTTGTGAAATTGTAAAATGGAAAGAAATCCCTCCCTTGGCTATTAACATTAATATTATTTTAGATTTTATTGAAGAACTTCGCAAGAGACCTGTAGTTTTTCAATATAAAGAGAATTCATTGGTTTGGATTAAAAATGCGGCTTGTTCCTATTCAGTGAAAGAGGGGTATAATTCTTTGATACAGACCCCTGTACCTGCCTGCTAGCCTACTAAGTTATGCTGGCATACTACGTGTCTTCCAAAAGCAGGGGCTTTTGCCTAGTTAGCCATTCAAGATAGAATCCTCACTGGAATGTGTCTAGATAGGCTTGGGATTATGACAGTTTTCCCATGTGTTTTTTGTGGATATTGCATGGAATCGGTGGACCACCTCTTCCTGCTTTGTCCTTTTGCCTCTGAGTGTTGGTATTGGTTGTTTGGTATGTTAGGGTGGTCTTCTACTCTTTGCTCAACTCTACTTTCACAATTTCAATCCTGGCCCTTGTTGTTTCCCGCTTCATTCTATTCATCTTTGTGGATAGTTGCTCCATCTCTGGTGATTTGGAATCTTTGGCTGGAAAGGAATGCAAGAATTTTTAAGCATAAGTCAACGTCTGTGTCAGACATCATAGGGAAAATCCAAGCATCCATTAGTGAAGTAGTGCTTTCTTTCATTTATAAAAATTTAGGCCGATTAACAACCTTTTCTCATTGGGATAACTGGGTTACTTGGAAATGGCCCTCTCTGCATTTATTGCCTTCTCATGGGGCTATTTCGGATGCCTTTTCTTCGCATCTTAAGTGAAAAATGGCTAAATGGATCCCTCCCCATTGTCCTTCCTTCAAACTTCAGTTTGATGGGGCCTCTAAGGGCAATCCGGGAAAGTCTAGGATTGGGGTAATTATCTTTGACCATTCTTCAAAAATCATCATGGCAATTGGTAAATACATTGGTCATGGCACTAACAACATGGCTGAATTTCAGGCTCTATCCTTTGGACTTGATCTGGCTCATTCTCTAAATATCAAAGATATTGTTATTGAAGGGGATTCAATGCTTGTCTGTTAGGCAGTTGCTACCAAAAAATGCCTCTCTTGGCATATGCAGCACCTTCTAGAGCACATTCTTCTTCAACTTAATGGCTTCTCCACTTTCTCGATTTCCCACTGTTTTAGAGAAATTAATGTGTTTGTGGATTTTCTTGCAAATAAGGTTATTAGTGATGGTGTAGATCGCATAGAACTTGCATCTTCAGATTTTCCTATCTCATGTATGAAAATTCTATCTTAAAATGCCTTCTTGATGTGGTTGTTCTTTCGTAAGTTCTTATAATGAGGGTGTTTTGGAATAATACCATTGTTATTGACATTTATTGGGAGAATCTCCCCATTTTTTGAAGGGAGATTTTTTTGGTGGTAGCCTTGGATAGTTCTTCTCGCCTTATGGGGTGTTTACTTCTTTGAATGTCTATAAGTGGGGTGTTGCCTTGCCTTATGACAACACCTTAGTTATAGTCATCCCTAGAATTGGAGCCGCTTTTAAGGCTGGAGGGTGGTAGTCTCTAGGATCAGTCAACATTGATTTAATAGTTCTTTGTATGTTGGGCTATGTGGGTTGCTTGGTTTTTATTTCCTTTTTCCCATTTGGTAGTTGAGGTTATGTTATTTTCTTTCTCCATAATGGTTGGTGGCATTGTTTTTGGTCTTTTTGAGGCTGGTCTATATTGCTTTCTGGGATAATGATTAGGTGATGCAGTTTAGCTTAAGTACCCTGTCTTCTATGCCAATCATGTTTTCTTAAGTGCAGTGGTGGCCGATTGTGTCATGATTTTTGGCTTTCATGTTCTACTCATTGGTTTAGTAAATAAATCATTATGTATTGTGGGTTTAAGGTTGGTGAGTTTCATTGATTAAGTTTGCTGTATGTGAAGCATTTTTTCATCATTTAGAGGTGCTATCTGGTTAGATACTCTCTTCGTATGATATTCTGAGAATCATATCATGACAACCCCTACTCTGTTATATATCTTTGTTAGATATACAGGTATGGGTCATATTTGTCTGTTTCTTTTTTGGAGTATACAATGCTTAGAAGGATGTGGAATCTTTTGGGCAAAATTGGTGGGTTGTGGATTATTCTAAGAAGTTGGAAAATTCAATGTTTTGGATGGGGAAAAGGCTTCTTATCATGTTGTTACTCGTTTGGCTATTCTTATGGACCATTATATGCATTAGTTTCACCCTATTTCTTGAAGGTTGTCTCCATCTTCTGTTACTTCTTGTATGGATAGGATTATGTATGCTAACCATTTTTATGTTGTCAGGACTACTTCTCCTTGGTTCCCTCTTCGTTGTGTTTTTTGTTCTCTGCAGATATCTAGACTCATGTGGTGCATAAAGGGATTAATGTTTGGGTCTGCCACTGTTCTTGGCTGCATTTTTTGAGATGATAACCTCTCTACAGAATTACTAGTACAAGCTTGTTGTAAAAGCTTCCTTTATATCTAATGTAATTGAAACTATAATCAGGGTTTATTGGGATGTATATGGGTTATTGTATTGGGTAGGTAGGCTTATGTTTCTTGAGCAAAACTGAGGGGTTTTCTTATATATATATATATATATATATATATATATATATATAATTTATATAATTTTAGTGGTATCATCCACTTTTATCAAAAAAAACAAAACATGAAATGTATTTATTTATTAAAAATGAAGTCTTAACATTTGCTTATGATTTAATCCACATTGTTTTGGTAGTCATAATTATGTTTATTTAAAATAATTTGATTTAAATCATCAAAATATAATACTAAATTTTTATCAGTATCACATTATTTCTTATAATGTTCTATTACCAATTCCTGCCCACAAGGTTATTTATGCTTCTACATGGTTGGATGCAAATTTTATTTATTTATTTTTATTTTGACCAATCATAGAGAAGAATTTTAGTTTATTACTATGCATTTCTATAATTCAAATTTGATACTTACTTTTTTGTTGTTTGAATAATAGTATTTATGTACTCTTCCATTGGTTCAAATGGATAATAGTGAGTGTTTAATTCTTTTTTATTAATGGATGTATAAAAATTCAATATTTTATTGAATGTACATCTAATGCATATTGGTTTATTGAGCTCCTCAATGAAAATTGTTTGCAGCATGATCTGTGCATCTATGTTGCTTTTCCTTGTTCTTGACCCTATCTGCATTAGTTCAATTTGTCTCTCCTTAAAACTTCTTAGAGATTCATACTGTATCATTGTTGGTTGGCTATTCTTTCAATTCTTTTAATTTCGATATTTATTGTTATCCACACTCTGTTCTTTTATTTTATTTAGTTTTCTTTACTTTCTACAGGTTTTCTTTTTAATCGACATCAAATCTCCTAAAATGTTGCCAAAATTCTCTTTGTTTTTGTTGGATATGTAATCTCAACTACCCTCAAATCCTCTGTATGCACATTAATATTGGCAACTTCTTTTTTCAATTCCAAATCTTCTGTATCCTCCAAGAAAATCTCTCAACTATAAAGACAAGGAACTCAAACACATCTTCCTCAAGATTTGAAAGGTTGTCATCTTAATTGCTCCAGCCTGTGTATTGTACCATCCATAGATTTTACTTGGATTATGGGTGGTTTGAAATGCATTTTTTAATGCTTGTTCCCAATCCACCACATAAGCTAGTTTTCTATATAACACATGACTTTGTATTTTTCCAAGCACTCTCTTAGGAGTCCAGCTCTACAGAGCTGTCTATGAGAAGTAGAGTGTTTGATGAGAGTCTGAATGTAAGAGCAGAAGTGCTCATATATCAAATGTAATGTTTTGTTTTGATTAATATAAACTGTTTTTATTCCATTTTTGTTTCTCTTTTCATTTTCTACATCTGGTATTAGAGCCAATGGTTTAATTGCCTGTAGAACCAAAAGAATTTGGAGAAGTCTTATGCCCTTGCTAAATTTGAAGCCATCGTTGGGAGTGTTGATCTAAAGAGAAAGCCTACTAGTTCTAAAAAGAAGAAAAGTCATGGAAAAGGCTATGCAAAAGAAGAACAATTGTCATGTCTATGAGGATTTGGAGATCAAAGTGGAAATCACTCCTATTGTTTGTTTTCAGGATATGTTTCAAACACATGTGCTGCCAAATGAGTGAATATTGATTATTGTTCCCAGGAGATGAGATTGAAGGCAAAGATGGGTCAAAGGAAAGTTTAAAAGTGACTGCAAAAAACTCAAGATGAAGTCGTAGCTTCTAAAGATTGGATTCGTTGTATAAAGAAATAAAGAACAAAAGAAGGGGAACTCGAAGGCATAGTGAGTCTACCAGTTTTCTACAAGTCAAAGAAAAGAGGAGTCACTGAATTTTTGTATTCACAAGAAAGGACATTTTACGTTTGTTGTTGAAAAAAGGAAGAGAGTTAAATGAACTTTGTGATGTAGATAAGCAAAAGTGTAGATCAAAGAGACTGTTGAGTTAGTTGACTGCTAACAAGAGGTGGAGTTGTTGCTAAGGAAAAATGAGATCATAGTTTAAGAGGAGATTACTTTTATGAACAAAGGAGAGACTAAAAGAAAGGTGTAGAAGAGAAGCTTCTTTAGAGGATATATCTAAAGTTTGTAGATCAAAAGATGAAGAGATCGTTGTTAAAGGTGTTTTGTGTTGTCTAGTTTGAAGTTGTCTTTATAGATCTTGATGTAGTATGAAGTTTAAGGAGGATATGGTATGTGTCTATGTTGAGACAATCAAAATTGAGTGGAAGAGTATTTCTAAAGTCCATAGATTAGAACATAGAAGGAGGATAAAAGTTGTCAGATATTGTGAAAATACAAGTGAAAAGGTGATATTATTGAATGTCATAGAATTACATTTCTGAATGTAAGAAATGTTATGTTTGAGGCCAACAGAGCCTATTGAGATCCCCGAGCACCAACAGTGTGACTATGGGAGGTGTTGATATAAAATGTCAATCACACCTGAATGTTGGATATTTAATCTCAACTACCCTCAAATCCTCCATATGCACATTAATATTGGCAGCTACTTTTGTCAATTCCAAATCTTTCTTATCCTCAAAGAAAATCTCTCAACTATAAAGACAAGGCACTCAAACAAATCTTGCCCAAGATTTGACAGGTTGTCATATAAATTACTCCAAGCTATGTATTGAGCCATCTGTAGATTTTACTTGGATTATGGGTGGTTTGAAATACATTTTTTTAATGCTTGTTCCATGTCCACCACAGAAGCTAGTCTTCTATATAATGCATGACTTTGTAATTTGCCAAGCACTCTCTTAGTACTCCAGCTTTGTAGAGCTATCTATGAGAAGTAGAGTGTTTGATGAGATTCAGAATGTAACAGTTGAAGAGCTCATATATCAGATGTAATGTTTTGTTTTGATTAATATAAACTCTGACTTTATTTTCATTTTTGTTGCTCCCTCTATTTTCTACATTTGGTATCAGAGCCAATAGTTTGCTTTCTTGTAGACCCAAAAGAATTTGGAGAAGTCTTTTGCCCTTGCTAAAGCTAAAGTCACCATTGGGAGTGTCGATCTGATGATTTGGAGATCAAAGTGGAGATTGTTGCTATTGTTTGTTTGCAAGCTATGTTTCAAACACATGTGCTATCAAATCGGTGAAGATTTATTGTCTTTATCAAGAGATGAGATAGAAGGCAGGGATGGGTAAAAGGAGAGTTTAAAAGTGACCAAAAAAAAATCAAGATGAAGTCGTACCTTCTAAAGATTGGAGTCATTGTATAAGGAAATAAAGAACACAAGAAGAGGAACTTGAAGGCATAGGGAGACTGCCAGTTTGATACTATTCCAAGAAAAGAGGAGTCACTGAATTTTTGTATTCATAAGAAAGGACATCTATATCTTCTATTGAAAAGAGGCATAGAGTTAAATGAACTTGGTGATGTAGACAAGCAAAAGTGTAGATCATAGAGATTGTTGAGTTAGTTGAACATTTGCAAGAGGTGGAGTCATTGATAAGGAAAAAGGAGATCACAGTTAAAGATGAGAATACTTTTGTGAAGAAAGGAGAGGGTAAAATAAAAGTGGAGAAGAGAAGCTTCTTTAGAAGCCATATCTAAAGTTTGTAGATCAAAAGATGATGAGATAGCTATTAGAGGTGTTTTGTGTTGTTTAGTTTGAAGTTGTCTTTATAGTTCTTGAGGTAGTATGAAGTTTAATGAGGATATGGTATGTCTGTGAGTTGAGACAATCAAAATTGAGTGGAAGAGTATTTCTAAAGTCCATACATCATAACATGGAATGAGGATAGAAGTTTTTAGATATTGTGAAAATAAAAGTGAAAAGGTGATATCACTAAATGCCACAACATTATGTTTATGATCCTTGAGCACCAACAATGTGACTCTATGGGAAGTGTTGATAGAAAAAGTGAATCACACTTGAATGTTGGATGTGCAATCTCAACTATGCTCAAATGCACCATATACACATTAATAGTTGCACCTGCTTTTGTCAATTCCAAATCTTTCGTATCCTCCAAGAAAATATCTCAACTGTAAAGACAAGGCACTCAAACAGATCTTGCTCAAGATTTGAAAGGTTGTCATCTTAATTCCTCCAACATGCATATTGTACCATCTGCAGATTTTACTTGGATTATCGGTGGTTTGAAATACATTTTTTTAATGCTTGTTCCCTGTCGACCACATAAGCTAGTTTTCTATATAATGCATGACTTTGTATTTTTCCAAGCACTCTCTTAGGAGTCTAGCCCTGAAGAGTTGTCTATGAGAAGCAGAGTGTTTTATAAGAGTCAGAATGTAAGAAGTAAAGAATTCATATATCAGATGTAATGTTTTTTTTAATCAATATAAACTCTCTTTATTTTCATTTTTGTTTTTCCCTCTATTTTCAACATTTGGTAATAGAGCCAATGGTTTACTTGCCTTTAGAACCAAAAAAATCTGGAGAAATCTTTTGTCCTTAATAAAGCTCAAGCCATCATTGGGAGTGTTGATCTAAAGAGAAAACCCACTGGTTCCAAAAAGAAGAAAAGTCATGGAAAAGGATATAAAATAGAATAATAATTGTTATGTCTATGAGGATTTGGAGATCAAAGTGGAGATCAATGATATTGTTTGTTTGCAGGCTATGTTTCAAACACATGTGCTTCCAAATTGATGAAGATTGATTGTTGTTTCTAGGAGATGAGATCAAAGGCAGAGACATGTCAAAGGAGAGTTTAAAAGTGACCATAGAAAATTCAAGATGAAGTCATAGCTTCTAAATATTTGAGCCATTGTATAAGGAAATAAAGAATAGAAGAAGGGAAACCGAAAGGCATAAGGATACTGCTAGTTTTCTACTAGTCTAGGAAAAGAGGAATCACTGAATTTTTGTATTCACAAGAAAGGATATTTACGTCTGTTGTTGAAAAGAGGTCGAGAGTTAAATGAACTTGGTGATGTAGACAAGCAAAAGTGCAGATCATAGAGACTGATGAGTTAGTTGACCACTGGCAAGAGGTGGAGTCATTTCTAAGAAAAAAGGACATCGAAGTTAAAGGGGAGAATACCTTTGTAAAGAAAGGAGATAGTAAAAGAAAGGTGCAGAAAAGAAGCTTCTTTAAAGGCCATATCTAAAGTTTGTAGATGAAAAGATGAAGAGATAGTTGTTAAAGGTGTTTTGTGTTGTCCAATTTGAAGTTGTCTTTATAGATCTTGAGGTAGTATGAAGTTTAAGGAGAATATGGTATGTGTGTGAGTTGAGAAAATTAAAAATGAGTGGAAGAATATTTCAAAAGTCCATAGATCAGAACATGGAAGGAGGATAGAAGTTGTTAGATATTGTGAAAATACAAGTGAAAAGGTGATATCATTGAATGCCACAAGATTTTGTTTATGAATGTAAGAAATGTTATGTTTGAGCCCAACAGAGCCTATTTAGATCCCTGAGCACCAACAATATGACTCAATGGGAGGTGTTGATAGAAAAAGTGAATCACACCTAAATGTTTGATATGTAATCTCAACCGCCTTCAAATCCTACATATGCATATTAATATTGGCAACTGCTTTTGTCAATTCCAAATCTTTCATATCCTCCAAGAAAATCTCTTAACTGTAAAGACAAGGCACTCAAACAGATCTTGCTCAAGATTTAAAAGGTTGTCATCTTAATTGATCCAACTTGCGTATTGTACCATCCACATATTTTACTTGGATTATTTGTGGTTTGAAATACATTTTTTTAATGCTTGTTCGGTGTCCACCACAAAAGCTAGCTTTCTATAGAATGCATGACTTTGTATTTTGCCAAGCACCCTCTTAGGAGTCTAGCTCTGTAGAGCTATCTATGAGAACTAGAGTGTTTTATGAGAGTCAGAATGTAAAAGCTAAAGCGGTCATATAATAGATGTAATCTTTTGTATTGATTAATACAAACTATATCTTTATTTTCATTTTTGTTGCTCCCTCTATTTTCTGCATTTGGCATGAGAGCCGACAATTTACTTGCCTATAGAATTGGAAGAATCTGGAGTTGTCTTCTACCCTTGCTAAAGTTGAAGTCATCATTGGGACTGTCAATCTAAAGGGAAATCCTGCTAGTTATAGATAGAAGAAAAGTCATGGAAAAGGCTATGTAATAGAAGAAAAATTGTCATGTCTATGAGGATTTGGAGATCAAAGTGGAGATTGTTTCTATTGTTTGTTTGTAGGATATGTTTTAAAAACATGTGCTGCCAAATCAGTGAAGATTGATTGTTGTTTTCAGGAGATAAGATCGAAGGCATAGATGGGTCAAAAGATAGTTTAAAAGTGACCATAGAAAATTCAAGATGCAGTTGTAGCTTCTAAATATTGGAGCCATTATGATATAGAGTAAGTTGTCTCTCACCTATTTGTACTACCTTGTCTAGGTATCTCCTCCAAGCTACACAAGAATCATCCAATGATTCTACACATCACACCCTCCAAAGGTTGGCAAGACTTACCTCTCTGACCTTCCCAAGGTACTTAGGCTAGAATAAGCACTTATTATTTTGTGAGTTCCATTCTCTTGCTTAGGAGACCTTGTTTTCCCACTCCCTTTCACACTCAACCTAAGAGTTCAACCCCTCTATTATAGGATCTACATTCCCCACATTACGCACATAAGGATGGGTTATTTTGGAAGTATTTACAACCCTACACCTTTCTCAAGAGCTTTGCCATTTACTGATTCCAAGCTTCATAAGCAAACTGCACTTTTAGGCCTAATTAGGAGACCTATTTCTAGTAGCCTTGTCAGCGGAGTATTCTGCATTTATCTGTATAACTTCCTTAACAACCCTATGAACTATTTTACATTCTAGAAACCCTTTTTGGGTTTACATAAAATATTGCAAAACTAGAGGGTGTTTTTTTCTTTAACATATCTAACCCTTATAGGCCTAACTAGGCCTAATTGCCTCTTCCTAAGCCTAAAAAGTAGGGATTGTTTAAAACTCCTTCACCAGTCTGATTGTCCTTGTGAACTGGTGCTAGTTTTAGGTCTTTACTTCCATATGAAATTCCATTCTAATAATACTTCACCTCCATCCATGAGATTCACCCAACTAGGGCTTGTTATCCATGATTCCTAATGCTTGCCAACTCAACGTGCCCAGCCTAGGGTATGGTGGCAAATCTTTGACTTAGCTTCCCCTGACTCAAAACCAATTATAAAACATATTATATAATGAAAACCGAACATTCCACAAGGTTTCAGAGTGGGTATCCACCATGGAACATTAGGTTGGAGCCATTTTACTCTCAAAACCCTGGTTTTAGGACCTTTGAACCCGTTTGCAATAAAATGAAGATTATTCACAAACTACAAAACTTCAAGACTACAAATTAAAAAAAAAGAATTTAAGACACTGTTCTAACAATTCATGACCCTTTTTTGGAGGTCTCAATCCATACAGGTCGTACAAGCTTGCAAAGAACAACAAAAACCTAGAAGAACACACCAAATGAGAAACCAAAACTTGTCTATTTGCTTCAAATCTTCAACAAGAGATTATCATAGACCTTTCCAATCCTTATACTATCCTTTGAGTAGTTACATATGCTCACAACCGATTATGTCAACCACCTAGCCGTTGGTGTATGGAAATGTTGCAAAGTTGCTATGAGCAACTTTTGCAACTTTTGCAATTTGTTGCATAGGTGAGAAAATTTGCTCAAACCCAAACTTGGTAGCCTCCAAGTGACTCATATGACCTCAAAAAATTAAAAACAACATCAACCAACCTACATTTACCCAAAACAACTTATCCTATTAAGTGCTCTACCTGGTATCCTTAAAAGCTCACATGCCAACATTGGACAAACAAAGACTCTTTACAATCATTTGAGCACACACTCAATGGCCTCTTGGACTTATGACAAAACTAAAAACATGATTCCAACACCTTGGAAACAAACTCAACAAAAATTTCTAAGTGGCCATGCACAATACTCCCGGGGTAGGAAGAACTCAAGTCCCTTGAGTGGATAGGGCTTGAATAGTGGTTCCATGTTGTAGTATATCTCCTTAGAACATCCATGTAGCTTTAGATTCAGGGAGACCTATCCATTTGACCAGGTAGTCTCTATAGACTTCTTTCCTAGTCCTTTCAATAATGTATGAATCTAAAATGTTATCCAATGTCACTGGTTGGCTTGGTGGTATGTCTTGTGTCCAATCTACATCTTCAGTAGCATTAGGCTCTTCTTGGTTTGTAGCTGACTAAGTTCCTTTATACTGGAAAAAATCACATACATTAAAGATTAGTGATATACCCAAGTTTGGTGGTAGTTCCACCTCATAGGTATTATTGCCATACTTATGTACAACCTTAAGAGGTCCAATCTTCTTCATTCATAGTTTGTTAGGCTACCCCTTAGGGAGTCTCTCCTTTATCAGATAGGCCACAACTAGAACACCTATCTTGTAGTGTACTTCTCTTCTTGTTTTGTTTGCTTGTGTCTTGTATTTCTCATTATTATGCTGCAATGTTTTCTTCACTTGTTCATGGATCTCCTTCATATTCTCTACAAAGTTTTCACCTTGAGCACTCCTATTGTCCATGGAACTAAGATCAATGAGTTCTAAAATACCCCCTGGATGACATCCATATACAATCTCAAATGGACTCCAGCTTGTGTTCCTATTGACAGAGTCATTGTAGGCATACTCTTCTTGTCCCAATACTAGATCCCAAGCTTGACCATGTTGTTTGGCGAGACATCTCAGTAAGTTACCCAAGGACCTATTAACTACTTTAGTTTGACCATTAGATTGTGGATGGTAGGTAGATGGAAAATAAAGGTTGGTATCAAGTTTCTTCCACAACGTTCGCCAAAAGTGGCTCACAAATTTTTTGTCTCTATCACTCACAATTCTAAGAGGTAACTCGTGGATCCTTACAATCTCTTTGAAGAACAACCCTACTATGTATGAGGCATGATTAGTGCACTTACAAGGCACAAAGTATGTCATCTTTCTGAATCTATCCACTATGACATAGACACTATCATATCCTCTTGGAGTTCTAGGTAAACCAAGAACAAAGTCCATACTCACACACTCCCATGGCCTTGCTGGTATGGTAAGAGCCTGTTATAAACCTGCATTGTTGGAGGTACCCTTAGCCCTCTAATTAATAGCACATTACTCCACAAACTTCCTAACATCTGACTATAGTCTAGGCCGATGGTAGAACCTGCCAACCTGCTCTAATGTCTTGTCAAGACCAAAATGTCCACTTAGAGTGCCTTGATGCTTCTCCTTGATGATATTGTCTCTCATAGAGCACTATGGTATGCAAAGTAGCTGTCTTTTAAACAATAGGCCTTCCTGCAACATAAAATCAGAATAGGCAACATGACAAGCATTAGCAAACTTTGAGCAAACATCATATGCTTCACCAAAATCTTTGTCACCTTGGTAGAGGTCTTTGAGGTCACTTAACCCCACCCTTTGTAGTTGCACTTCTTGGATGGTTAGAACCTTTCTACTTAAGGCATCTTCTATCTTATTGGTGACTCCTTTCTTATGCTTGATGTAAAAGGTATAGGCTTGTAAATACTCAGCCCACTTGAGGTGTCTTTGATTCAATTTCTCTTGCCTATTCAAAAAACTAAGTGCATGATTATCAATGTAGACTATGAACTCTTTAGGTAACAAATAATGCCACCACTTCTTGAGTGCTTGCACCATGGAATATAACTCTAGATGATAGGTAGAATAATTTTGTTTTGCTTCATTCAGCTTCTCAGAGAAGAATGCAACCGAGTGACCTTCTTGGCTCAAAATGGCCCCTATAGCCAACTTGCTAGCATCACACTCCACAGTGAAGAGATGGTTGAAAACAGGGAGTCATTGAATTTTTGTATTCACAAGAAGGACATTTACATCTTCTATTGAAAAAGGGTAGAGAGTTAAATAAACTTGGTGATGTAGACAACAAAAAGTGGAGATCCTAGAGACTACTGAGTTAGTTGACCACTGGCAAGAGGTGGATTTGTTGCTAAATAAAAAGGAGATCACAGTTAAAGGGGAGAATGCTTTTGTGAAAAAATGAGAGATTAAATTAAAGGTGTAGAAGAGACGTTTCTTTAGAGGCCATATCTAAAGTTTGTAGATCAAAAGATGAAAAGGTAGCTATTAAAGGTGTTTTGTGTTGTCTAGTTTGAAATTGTCTTGATAGATCTTGAGGTAGTATGAAGTTTAAGGAGGATATGGTATGTGTGTGAGTTGAGACAATCAAAATTGAGTGGAAGAAAATTTCTAAAGTCCATAGATCAGAACATGGAAGGAGGATAGAAGTTGTTAGATATTATGAAAATACAAGTGAAAAAGTGATATCATTGAATGCCATAATATTTTGTTTCTAAATGTAAGAAATGTTGTTTTTGAGACTAGCAGAGCCTATTGAGATCCCCGAGCACCAATAGTGTGACTCTATGGGAGGTGTTGATAGAAAAAGTGAATCACACCTCAATGTTGGATATGCAATCTCAACTACCCTCAAATCCTCCATATGCATATTAATATTGGCAGTTTCTTTTGTCGATTCCAAATCTTTCGTATCCTCCAAGCAAATCTCTCAACTGTAAAGACAAGGCACTCAAATAGATCTTGCTCAATATTTGAAAGGTTTTCATCTTAATTGCTCCAACCTACGTATTGTACCATCTGTGGATTTTACTTGGATTATGGGTTGTTTGAAATACATTTTTTAATGCTTGTTCCCTATCCACCACAGAAGCTAGTTTTCTATATAATGTATGACTTTGTATTTTTCCAAGAACTCTATTAG
The DNA here is from genome assembly GCF_030272615.1 of Cryptomeria japonica. NCBI lineage: Eukaryota > Viridiplantae > Streptophyta > Pinopsida > Cupressales > Cupressaceae > Cryptomeria > Cryptomeria japonica. The sequence goes on along the minus strand of NC_081406.1, from coordinate 464,823,176 downwards.
GAGTCCAACTCTACAAAGTTGTCTATCAGAAGAAGAGTATTTGATGAGAGTTAGAATGTAAGAGCTAAAGTGCTCACATATTAGATGTAACGTTCTATTTTGATTTATATAAACTCTATCTTTATTTTCATTTTTTCCCTCCCTTTGTTTTCTACATTTGGTATTAGAGCCAATGATTTACTTTCCTATAGAACTAGAAGAATCTGGAGAAGTCTTCTGCCCTTGCTAAAGTTGAAGCCATCACTGGGAGTGTCAATCTAAAGAGAAAGCCTATTGGTTCCAGAAAGAAGCAAATTTATGGAAATGGCTATACAATAGATGAAAAATTGTCATGTGTATGAGGATTTGGAGATCAAAGTGGAGACCACTGCTATTGTTTGTTTGCAGGCTATGTTTCAAACCCATGTGCTACCAAATCAGTGAAGATTGATTGTCATTTCCAGGAGATGAGATCAAAGGCAGAGACCATTTAAAGGAGAATTTAAAAGTGACCATAGAAAATTCATGATGAAGCTGTGGCTTCTGAAGATTGGAGTTGTTGTATAAGGAAATAAAGAATAGAAGAAGGGGAACCCGATGGCATAGGGAGACTACCAGTTTGCTACTAGTCCAAGAAAGGAGAAGTCACTAAATTTTTGTATTCACAAGAAAGGAAATTTATGTATGTTGTTGAAAAGAGACAGAGAGTTAAATGAACTTGGTGATGTAGACAAACAAAGGTGCAGATCATAGAGACTATTGAGTTAGTTGACTATTGGCAAGAGGTGGATTTATTGCTAAGGAAAAAGGAGATCACAGTTAAAGGGGAGGATACTTTTGGGAAGAAAGGAGAGGGTAAAAGAAAGGTGCAAAAGAGAAGCTTCTTTAGAGGCCATATCTAAAGTTTGTAGATCAAAAGATGAAGAGATAGCTGTTAAAGGTGTTTTGTGTTGCCTAGTTTTAATTGTCTTGATAGATTTTGAGGTAGTATGAAGTTTAAGGAGGATATGGTATGTGTGTGAGTTGAGACAATCAAAATTGAGTGGAAGAGTGTTTCTAAAGTCCATAGATTAGAACATGGAAGGAGGATAGAAGTTGTCAGATACTATGAAAATACAAGTGAAAAGGTGATATCATTGAATGCCATAATATTTTGTTTCTAAATGTAAGAAATGTTATGTTTGAGGCCAACAGAGCCTATTGAGATCCCTGAGCACCAACAGTGTGACTCTATGGGAGGTGTTGATAGAAAAAGTGAATCACACCTGAATGTTGGATATGTAATCTCAACTACCCTCAAATCCTCCATATGCACATTAATATTGGCAACTACCTTTGTCAATTCCAAATCTTCCATATCCTCCAAGCAAATCTCTCAACTGTAAAGACAAGACACTCAAAAAGATCTTACTCAAGATTTGAAAGGTTATCATCTTAATTGCTCCAATCTGCATATTTTACCATCCACAAATTTTACTTGGATTATGGGTGGTTTGAAATACATTTTTTTAATCCTTGTTCCATGTCCACCACAGAAGCTAGTTTTCTATATATTGCATGACTTTGAATTTTGCCAACCATGCTCTTAGGAGTATAGCTATGCAGAGCTATCTATGAGAAGCAAAGTGCTTGAGTAGAAGTGCTCATATATTAGATGTAAAGTTTTGTTTTGATTAATATAAACTGTCTCTATATTCATTTTTGTTGGTCCCTTTGTTTTTCTTCCATAAATTCACAAATGTACCTATTTGTCTCTATTCACATTGATATCCTTCCTATGCCTTCTTATTTTTTTAGCATTTCCTATACCTAATTATTGTTTCTCCTCCACATCTGAATTCTGAATCAGCCATCTAGTCTTATAATTTCTTTTTTGTTTTTCAATCTTTTTAGCTTTACTTTGGTCTCCTTTTGGAAGCTTCTTCCTTGAACTGGGGTTTATAGTTTTATAGATACTTCTATGGTGAAGTTGCAATTTGATTTACAATGGCTTCTATTCGTTAATTTCTTGCAAATCCTTTTCCCACTACTTTGTTTTAACTGCCAATTTAACTGCAGTCTGAATGTGGTCAACTTAACATGGCCTTGTCTGTCAAAAAATTGGATGCTTTTTGTTGCTAAATTCCACACATGAATGTTTTTGGAATTTGAGATGGAACTCCAAAATGAATCTTTATTAAAGCACTGCCTAATCTTCTTGCAATTTTTTTAATTTCTACTTTATTTTAAAATTTCATGCATATATAAAGGTTTTTTATGATTATGATGATTTCATTTAAATTATTCTTTGATGTTAATTTGGTAAAATGAAGATCTTGTGTAAAGTGTCTTAGATATAAGAAAGGATAAGTCCTTTAGGATCTTGAGATTCAAATATTTTTCTTAGAGAAGAGTAAGGGTTAGTATTGATAATTAAGATGAAAGTTTGTTATACTTTAAAGATATTAGAATCATATCCTCCTTATGAATATAATATCAAATATTTAATAAGCTTTATAGTGGAGTTTTGGAGAACCTAAGAGAGGATGTGCACACTAGGTCCTCATTGAAGATTTTTTATGATGTTAATAAATTTATTTGGGTATTTTCACCTCAAATTAACAATTACCATACCAAGATGATAAAAACATATTTGTAAACATATGTTTTTCAAACTATATCTTATACAAATGACTGGTGTACTCCTATCTCCTTAATGATATATTAGAGTCCTTGAAGATCATGGATAAGGTTTAGACTAGGCCATTATAGGTTATTGATCTACACATGATGAAGATTATTAGTCGATCTAACAGAGTAATATTTATTAATAGATTATACAATAACTATTCCCACATCCTATTGATCATAGAATTATTTTGGATCATATTAGGAAAGGACACTTAGCAAGAATGAAGGCCATATAAAACAGACCATCACATCCTCTAATAATTTTGATAAAGAATATTGATTTGAACAAGATGGAGCCTTTCTTTGGCTTCTTTCAACTCTCTCAAATTTTGATAGATATCATCATCTATACTTGTCACTATTTTTGGTTTCCACCCTCTAAAATGAATTTCATCTCATTAGAAGTATCATAGCCACAATAACTATTGTTATTAGGCAATGACAATTATGCACAAAAGATTCAACAATAAAATTAATGAAAAAACAAGGTTATCTTTAGGTGGGAACCCTCGGGAAAAAGTGAAGATACATATTCTTAGATGATGATCACGTGCCTACCTCATCCATGACTTGGGTTACCCTTCTCGGTTGTCCATCCATGTAAGTTCGAATAAAGAACCTCATACTACATCTTGCATTTTATTGAATTGAAAGATTCAAATAAGTGTGTTATAATATTCTTTAGATGATTCATAAAGAACCTCATACTACATCTTGCATTTTATTGAATTGAAAGATTGAAATGAGCCTAGAAACATTAAAGACCTTACAAAAATATTACAACTGAAATCTTTAGTTTAACCTTGCTATTTGTATACATTACAAGAATGTAGTAGATGATACCTCATATCACAATGACATATACCACACAATAAAATTGAAAATAATTCTCCAAAAATAAAAAAGAAGCTTTCCCCATAGAAGATGAACTAAGTTGAATTTATGTGATCCTTCCCATTTTCTATTTGCCCCAAAGTGTACAAAAGGAAAGATAGTAAATAAAAGGCAACTGGCAATGCCTTTCATTGATTTTATACTACTTCTCCACGTCATCTCTTGCCTCTGGTGGAAGTCACATTTTATTTTAATATATGTAATTTTTCATCGCCCATGTTTTGTTATTGGATTCTTGTCGTAGGAATTTTGATAGTCTCTATTACATTTATATTTTTCGTAATATTATTTATTACATTTTTAAATTCTTATTTAACAATAAGTGAAGGGAAATTTCTATATTAAAATTATAAAAATAAACAAATTATGTAAATTACTATTGGCATAATTATTGCACCTCATTTAGATGAAAGCGCTAGTTTAAATCATTCTTCCTTATTATTATCAAATAGTGGATCTCCTCAGTTTAGGGAAGGTAATTAAATCTAGAAACTAATTTTTATGACCCACAATTTTCAAGTAGAGGGTTTTTCTAATTGATTAAAGAAATTTATTTGTAGGACCTAAATATAGTAGGACAAATTATGTATAGTAAAATACATAATAACTAGGAGATATGGGATACTGGTTTGAAGATGGGATACCATTTTGGAATAGGGGGAGCGAGTATATAGACAAGATTTTTCCTATATAAAATTTAAATATAGGCCAAATGGAATGGGATCATTCCAATCCAGGATTTATGGTGATTACACAAACTATAATCTACAATGCTAATTTATGTCAAAACACCTACAAATATGAAAGGATTACTATCCTTTGGAAATGCAACTCTTTTGAAATTCTATCAACCTAGACTGTAAATGAATCATGTGTTTCTAGCCATAACCTGGGACAATGATAAGATAAGATGTTTTAGTTTCCAAATGCTAGAGAAATTATCAAAAAGACTTATAGTTATAATGAATCGCTAATTTTGTTTAGATAATCTTTTTTATTACCAGCTGTCTGGGGGAGGGCTCTCCAGCTGACTGGCCAATACCTTCAATTACAACATATATTTGTAGTCATGGAGCTTATAATTGAAAATCTTAAATCAAGTAACTCAAACAAAACTTTAGAAAATTTTCTAAACAAGTAATACCATCTGCAGACTACTACAAATCTTTCATTGAGATTGCATTTCATAAGAATGAGGACACATACACAATCCAATCATGCATTTGGATGGATACTCTTTCTTTGTTTCTAAACCTCCCCCTCATTTGCAATGTTTCTAAAAGTTCCCCACGGTCTAAATGGCCATTTTTCACTTTTGTATCGTATGCATTGATATGCTATTTTTTTTTAAAACCGTATAGATGACACTTAAAATTATTAATAAACGGTAAAAAATTATAATAGGTACTATATATTATATGATATTATAATTAATCTTATATATATTATTTTAGAATTTATACTATAAAAATACAAATTTATTCAAAATATTTAGATATGGATTTATATAGTTGTTTCTAATTTTCTAATATTTTAATATGAATTTTTAGAATTGTTTCTATTTTCTTATATGAATTTAGAAAATTGTTTTTGATATTTATTATAAGTAATTTAATGACTATTAAAGGATTGTCAACTAATGTTGAAATGTAATATAAATGACTGCATAATGTTTATAATAAATATATACTAATTTAGAATCTTTTCAAAATATAATATAATTGTAAACAAGATAACTTATTAATTTATCATTGTTTCTTAATTTATCATTCTTTTTTTATCTATATAAGATATCCATATTTGAAATGAATAAAATAAAAGGACAAATATTTTCATTTCTTTCCAAGAAACATGTGCATCTCCATTTTACACAAGGTTTTTCATTTTTTTTAAAGTTCTTAAACAAGGATCTTAATTTCTTGCCAAGAAATAGGGGCATCTCTATTTTACACAAGGATTTTCATTTAAGTGCATCTACATTTTATGTAGCTTCAATGTAGCAAGGTACAGACTTTACAGACTTTGTAGCTCATATAATTATGTACTTTTTTTTAATTTATCAATAAAATTGTTTATATAAAAAATTAAGTACATGCATTTTTCAAAATATCTTCATAAATTAATTTTTTTTGACAATTAATATTTTCCTTAAAATGTAAAATCATATGATAGGTAGGGGTGGCCATCAAATTCCAGGCCTACCTCCAAGAGTAAAACCTACTACACTAAAATATGCATGCAAAATGAGAGTAAAGTAAACTATTTAAACTGGCCAATTTATGCATTACTTGAAATGAAAAAAATTATTGGTGTATAAATATTTATTGTTAATTTTTTTAAATAAATTTTTTTAGTTTTTTAAATAATTAGTGTACATGATTTTTTATTATTATTATTTTTAAATAAATGTGTCTTTAAAAAAAAAAAAAAATTGATTAGTGTTATAATCTTCAATTATGAATTATAGAATTTTTTTTTTCTCAACTTCAAACTATAATAGATTATATTTTTGAATAGGAATAATTACATTCTAATTCCAATCCAGTTTATAAGCTCACGAAATTCTTTCAATATTAATGAGGGAATGCACTACCTAATCATATATGTTTTACAATCATAAAAATTGTAGTCTTCACATCATGGAAATTCAAAATTCAAAATTATTTTATTAAAATATATTGTACTTTTGAATTAAATCCTCTACTAAATTTTACAACTAATCCTAATCATCATACTATCAGTTACAACTAATCTAAATGTCACAAACTTAATATAATCTCTTGTTACAAATTACTAAACTATGTAATGATTATAAATTTTAAGAAATTATGATATCTTTAAATGATAAAAATGCATAATATCATTAGAACATTGTTAGAAAAGCTTAAGTTTTTAATTGAAGTTGAACTTAATAGATACATTGAAATTGATCGTTAAGGTGGCGGGACCCACAGGTGCCAACTTTTCCCTTTCTGTTTACGCCCCGTTCACTTAATGGGGTAAGAAAAAATTGTTAGGTCTCAGAGACAACTGAGAGGGGGAGTGAATCAGTTGTCTAATAAATTCAAATCAAAAACTAATTAACCAGCATAATGCTTAATACCGATAAACCAGTTAAGTATGCCGGTAGATAGTGTTAATAGTAAATTGCTATACGGGTAAGGATTAATGCATGAAACATAAATATAAAGTCATCCACAACACATGACACCAATATTTGTATGTGGAAACCCTGTAAGGGGAAAAACCATGGTGGGAAACCTTACCCACAATCAGATGATACTACCGCAGATAGTAAGTGTACATAAATGGGGTCTCCACATGCAGAAAGGCCAACAGCCTAGAGCTCACTACTCAATCACAAAGTCACACTGACTACAGCTGGATGGTTAAGTCCAATCAGAATGTACTACACAAAATAGCATCTTCATATGGTGGATTCAGTACCAGTGTAATGCTGATATGCTTCTATGAAAACCTTCAAATGATGTCTTCATGTATATTCCCGCTTGATCTCACATATACCTTCACTCAATTCTTTTTCGCACTCCATACTTGATCTTACAAGTAAGATCTTACATTTATACCATACCCTAAGACCAATTTTAGGAGGTCGACTCTACAAGATATTACAATAAAACATTTTTATACAATATAATATCTGATGCAATAACTGATTAAACATGTCGGCTAAATGTATTTACAACAATAATAAAACATCTCCATAGCATGCCATGCTGATCTGAAAAAGATAAACATGTCGGTGTAACCCTAGATAACCTGGACCTATTTGCCAGTAAAAGCAAATATGCAAATATGAATATACTAATGATTAATTCTTCAAAACAAAGTGTCCACATGATGTCTTCAACATTACCAAGTGTCTTCCATATCATTCTAGGTACCAATGAACAACATATTATGGCGGTGAACCATATACCAGTAACTGTTACACAGTTTACTTGCTTGCCGGTGAATGTTGCCGGATCTTCAAAGTGCTTGTATTCAGTAGGTGTTGACATCAATGATAAAACCATACCAAAATACCAACAATCTCCCCCTTTGGCATTGATGGCAACACAAGATGGAAAAACCATCAAAGTGCCAAAACAGAAATGCCAAATACAAAAACCAACAATCTCCATTTCTCCCCCTAGGAGTAACATGTGTTTATCCAAAGATTTATTTTCAATACCAATCTCTCCTTAAAGGATAATGTGTTTTTCCATAGATATCTCTCCCCCTTTGACATCAAATGCCAAAGTCAAGTTCATACAAAATACCAACTACTCCCCCTAAGAAGTAGCTTCCTCATCAAATATTGGAATAAAAGATTTGTCTTTTTAATTCTACCAGTTGATGAGAATCATCAACTATCTAAGTCTCTACCGGTGGTGGTATGACTCCAAGCTAATCTCTGAGATATTCAAAAGTCTCCTTAGGCAAAGGTTTTGTGAAAATATCTGCAAGTTGTTCTTTAGTATTCAGATAAACCAGTTTTATCTCCTTTTCTTCAACTTTTTCCCTTAGAAAATTTAGTTTGATAGAAACATGTTTTGTTTTAGAATGTAATACTAGATTCTTAGATATATCAATTGTTGTAGTGTTATCACAATATATAGTAATGGGTTCCTTGCATTTTACCTTTATGTCTTTCATCATTTGCTTAAGCCATAATATCTGTGTACAGTTAGTTGCTGCTGCAACATATTATGATTCTGCTGTTGATAAAGATGTACAACTCCGTTTCTTACTCAACCAAGAAACTAATCTCTTTCCAAGAAAGAATGCTCCTCTAGTGGTGCTTTTTCTATCATCTACATCTCCTGCCCAATTTGCATCTGTGTATGCACATAGATCAAAATTTTCATCTTTAGGATACCATGATCCAAGATTTGCTATGCGTTGTAAGTACCGGAAAATCCCTTTTCCTATTGATTCATGATTTTCCCTAGGATTACTCTGAAATCTAGAAACAATACATACTGCATTCATATTATCAGGCCTGGTTTGTGTTAAATATAGTAAACCTCATATCATAGATTTGTATCTAGTTGGATTAACAGGTGTAGATTCATCCCTTTGAGATAATTTGTCATTTGTAGTCATAGGTGTGCTTACCGGTTTAGAGTTCTCCATCCCAAATTTCTTTAGTAATTCTTTCAAGTACTTGGATTGACTCAAAAATATACCTTTATCAGTCTGAGAGATCTGCAAACCTAAAAATAATTTTATTTCTCCAATCATAGACATTTCAAATTCTTGCTGCATTTCAAGAGAAAATTCCTTACATAATCCATCTTCTCCTCCAAAGATTATATCATCAACAAATACTTTAATAATCAAGATGTCATCATTAGTTATTTTGTAATATAAATTGCTATCTGCATTTCCTTTAGTAAAACCAATCTTCAAAACATACTTACCCAACCTTGCATACCAAGCTCTTGGGGCTTGTTTCAATCCATACAGAGCTTTTCTTAATCTACAAACCATATCATTGTCATCTGTCAAAGAAAATCCATCAGGTTGTTCAATATATACTTCTTCTTCAAGATATCCATTCAAAAATGCACATTTAATATCCATTTGATAAACTTTATAGTCCTTGTGAGCTACAAAAGCCAAGAATAATCTAACTACCTCAATTCTGGCTAATGATGCAAAGGTTTCATTGTAATCAACTCCTTCTTTCTGAGAATATCCCTTACACACTAGTCTTGCTTTATTTCTGAAAACCTTACCATCTTCATTAATTTTGTTTCTAAATACCCATTTAGTTCCAATTACATTTTTATCTTTAGGTCGGGGAACTAATGTCCAAGTATTATTTTTCTCAATTTGTCCCAATTCTTCTTCCATAGTTTTAATCCAAAATTTATCTTCACATGCCTCATTAATAGATGATGGTTCAATTTGAGAAATAAGACATACCTCTTCATTTGCCAATCTTCCTCTTGTCATAACTCCTTTAAATTTGTTTCCAATTATTTGATCTTCAGAATGATTCAATCTTACATACCGGGGTGTCTTAGTTTGTTGTTGTTCTTCAATTATTGTGGAATCTTCTGATGATACTCGGGTAACTGGATCTTCATTCTATACCGGTGGATTCAGTATAGGTTCATTTGTCACAGTTTCTGTTGCCGGTTCAGAGTTTATATATTTTGAAGTTCCTCTGAATTATTCATCAATCTTTACATTTGTACTCTCAACAATTTTCTGCAATCTTTTATTGAAACATCTATATGCCTTGCTCTTAGATGAATAACCAAGAAATATTCCTTCATCACTTCTAGGATCAAATTAGCCAATATACTCATCTCTTCTAATATAACATTTACCTCCAAAAATTTTGAAATACGTAAAAGTAGGAGTATTACCAAACCATAGTTCATGAGGGGTCTTACCGGTTTCACCTTTGATGTGAACTCTGTTGAATGTATAGACAACAGTGCTAACTGCCTCTCTCCAATACACATGTGGTAGATTTGCTTCTAGTAACATACTTCTAGTTGCATCCAAGATAGTTCTATTTTTCCTTTCAACAACTCCATTCTGCTGTGGTGTCCGAGGTGTTAATAACTATATTCTGATTCCATTCTCTTCACAAAATGTATTAAATTCCTTAGATGGGAATTCTCCTCCTTGATCTGATCTTAAACATTTGATTTTCTTATCGGTTTCATTTTCAACCATTGCTTTGAATAGTTTGAACTTTCCAAGTGCTTCTGATTTCTCTCTGAGAAAAGTAACCCAACACATTCTAGAATAATCATCAATAATTAGCATGAAATATCTATCACCTTGTAAGCTTCTAGTTCTAGCTGGACCACATAAATAAGTGTGAATTAAATCAAGAGCATTATTGGATTTTTCTGGAATACTTTTGAAACTAGCTCTAACTTGTTTTCCAAATTGACATTCCTTACAAATTGTATTATGAGGTTTCACAATTTTAGGTAGATCTCTAACTGCCTTAGAAGTACTGATTTTTACCATGCAATCAAAGTTTACATGACATAATCTCTTATTCCATAACCAACTTTCATCTATATGTGTAATTAAGCATGCCTTTTCACTATTATTCAAATGAAAGATATTGCCTCTAGTTTGATTACCGGTTGCAATTTCCAAACCAGTTCTATTCATGATTTTACATTTTCCATTCTTAAATTGTAACTGAAATCCCTTCTCAACTAACTGACCAACACTTAAAAGATTATGCTTTAATCCTTCAACATAGTAGACATTGTCAGTGTTATGCTTACCATCAAGAGATATTGAACCCTTACCTTTGATTGAATAGGCTTTGTCATCTCCAAATCTTACTAAACCTCCATTGTATTCTTGAAAGTTCAAGAATTTACCTTTGTCTCCAGTCATATGATGTGAGCATCCTGAGTCAATGATCCATTCATCCTTTGCTTCAACTTTAGTTGCTAGGGCTTGTTCTACCGGTTGAGCAGTAGGTGCCGGTTGATCTTCTGTTATAGCAACAAAAACCCATCCATTGTCTGCTGGATCCTCATCAGAATCATAAGTCACACCTTCATCAATAATGTAACAAAATTTATCTTTGTTCTTTTTAAATCTGTATCTTTGATATTCAGGATTAGGCTTGTATGTTCTTCTAGCTTCTTCTCTTAGTCTACAATGTCTATCAAGGCATCTTGAAGCCATATGACCAATCTTATTGTAGTTAAAACATTTAAAGGGTGCTTTACCTTCATACTTACTTCCAATTGGACCTTTCGGCATTTTCCTTGCAAATAGTGCTTCAAGTTCTTCAAGCTCTTCATTCTCCTTTCTAGATTCTTCAAGTTCTCTTTCATAAAAGGCTCTCCAGTCTAATTTGTCAAATGATGGAGCAGATGATGTTGATGCTTTAAAGGCCAAATCAGTTTTTATAGTAGCAACAGGACAAAATTCCTCAATTTCAAAGGCTGAAAGTTTTCCAATCAATGTATCCCTAGTTATTGATGTATTAGGCATTGTTCTCAACTCATTTATAGCAGTAAACTTCATTTTATATGTCAGTGGCAAACCTCTTAAGATTTTTGAAACAATTTCATCCCCACTCAAGGTTCCTCCACAACATTTAATACCCAAAACAATTTCATTTACTCTTTCCATAAAAGCAGAAATCCTTTCATCTTCTTCCATTTTTAGATGTTCATACCTAACTCGGAAGCTTTCAAGTTTTGCAATTTTGACTGTGGAATCTCCTTAATTCAGTGTTTCCAAGTGATCCCAAATAGCTTTAGCAGTAGACCTATCTGATAATCCCATGATTTGTTGATCTGATAATGCACTCACAAGTGCTTCTCTTGCTTTGCAATCATTTTCTTCATCTTTAGCTAAGGTAGTTGGAGCAGTCTAACCAGCTACAGTGGCAGTATAACCATTCTTAGTAACTTCCTAGATGTCTTTACCAATGCAATTCAGATGTGTCTCCATTATGATCTTCCATATCCCATAGTTGGTTCCATCAAGTTTAGGACTGTCCTTCCTGAAATAATTAGTAGACATTGGATCTCCTCAAGTTGTTAAACTTTTGCAAAAGAGGACTAAGCTTTGATACCAATTGTTAGGTCCCGAAGACAACTGAGAGGGTGGGGGTGAATCGGTTGTCTAATAAATTCAATCCAAAAACTAATTAACCAACTTAATGCTTAATACCGATAAACCAGTTAAGTATGCCGGTAGACAGTGTTAACAGTAAATTGCTATACTAGTAAGGATTAATGCATGAAACATAAACATAAAGTCATTCACAACACATGACACCAATATTTGTACTTGGAAACCCTATAAGGGGAAAAACCATGGTGGGAAACCTTACCCACAATCAGATGATACTACCGCATATAGTAAGTGTACATAAATGGGGTCTCCACATGCAGAAAGGCCAACAGCCTAGAGCTCACTGCTCAATCACAAATGGGAGTCACACTGACTACAGTTGGATGGTTAAATCCAATAAGAATGTACTGCACAAAATAGCATCTTCATATGTTGGATTCAGTACTGGTGTAATGCTGATATGCTTCTGCAAAAACCTTCAAATGATGTCTTCATGTATATTCCTACTTGATCTCGCATATACCTTCACTCAATTCTTTTTCGCACTCCACAAATAAGATCTTACATTTATACCATACCCTAAGACAAATTTTAGTAGGTCAGCTCTACAAGATATTACAGGAAAACATTTTTATACAATATAATATCCGATGCAATAACCGATTAAACATGTCGGCTAAATGTATTTACAACAATAATAAATCATCTCCATAGCGTGCCATGCTGATCTGGAAAAGATAAACCTGTCGGGGTAACCCTAGATAACCTGGACCTATTTGCCGGTAAAAGCAAATATGCAAATATGAATATACCAATGATTAATTCTTCAAAACAAAGTGTCCACATGATGTCTTCGACATTACCAAGTGTCTTCCATATCATTCTAGGTACCGGTGAACAATATATTCTGCCGGTGAACCATATACCAGTAATTGTTGCACAGTTTACTTGCTTGCCGGTGAACGTTGCCGGATCTTCAAAGTGCTTGTATTCAGTAGGTGTTGACATCAATGACAAAACCATACCAAAATACCAACAAAAATAAGGGAGTTCTGAATTATAATTATACGATTTAGACACCATTTAGTTGGATTTATTTTCAATTGTATAATTTGAATGGGATTTTTTTTTTTATTATAATAGTTAGATTTAATTTTTATTTTTATAGAAGAAAAAATTTGATAAGATTAATTTTAAATAAAGATGAAAGTAAAATATTTTAATAATAATTTTTTATATTAGTAAGAAAAGCTACTTTATTTATAAATTAACAAATATATTTATAAATATAAAGATATTGTTTATTTTAAATATATATATTTAAATATTTATATTAATAATTATAATTAAAAATATAATAATTATTAATGTGGGTGATGAAAAATTTGTTAATAGATTTTATATATTTAATGTTTGCATTCTTATATTTGTGTCTGTCTCATTATCGTTTAATGCGATGTTAAATAAGTAAAGTAATTTAATAATTATCTATATTATTAAAAAGAAGAGGTGGATTCTTATGATATTATTATTAAATAATTTATATTCTTAAAAATGATGTAATATAATAATTAAATAAAAAATAGTATGATAATCATATAAGAGCAATAAAATTAAAATTATATTTAAATACAAAATATTATCAATATAATATAAAAAATAAATATAATTAATATAATATAATAAATATAAATATAAAATTTATATGAACTTTATGCAATTGTAACTCTCATAATAAACCCTTTCTTTAATAATATTATTATTAAAATTATAACTCTATTTGAATTAAGCTATACCTCTAACCCTCATTCTCATAGTAATAATATCATAGAATAGAATAAAATAATAATAATATAATGTAATAAAAATGAAAATATACTAGCTTGATTTTTCCCAATGGTGTTGTGAGGAAAACTAGGGTTGTGCCCAAGCAGGTATGGTGATCAAGATTGGCAACGATCATAGGGGAATTGGTTTGAGAGGAATGTTGCATTGTGGAAATAGTTGAAATGGGTTTGGGAGGATTAGAAGAGGAATGGATCTTTTAACACCTTTCATAGCAGGGGTCATGTAGCAGATCGTTGATATACAAGAAACCATGGGAGTTTGTAGAGGTGGTTGGAAAGCTACAAAAGGATGTTTGACATACTAGAGGAGACAAGAAAGATTTTTTTTTAAAAAGAATAGAGGTTGAAAGAAGCCCAAAAAGTCAAAGACTCCTTAAAGGTATGTATTCAAACAACTAAAAATTGGGTTGTTTTGCTTTGAATGGATAATTCAGAATGGAATTATTCAGTAAATAGATTCAAGGCAACAACATTTTATTATGAAATAGGTGGGTGAATAGCTAGCATATAGCCATGTTAGGAAGTGGTGTAATAATTGACACTTCAAATGCGAGTTGAAAACCCTTCCTAATGGGTTTTATTTAGTGAGCAAGGAGGATGATAGGTTAAAAAATTGCATGTTCAACAATGGGCCTTTCTTCATGGATAGCTTAGGGTTTTATTTTAAAAAATGGGAACCAAAGTTTAACTTGAATATAGCTTCCATTAATTAAGTCCCAATTTGGAGAAGGTTATATAACTTACCAAAAGAATAATGGGATCTTGAAACCCTAAGTCATTGGGAATAAGATGGGGAATTTTATTAAAGCTAATGAGGTGATTGGGCAAAAATATTTCAGTATGTATGCAAGGATATGTATCAACTAGAAGCTTGTTCCTCTATTTCCTAAAGCTATGGAAATAAGGACTAATATTGGGTTTTAGTGCCAATAAATAGAAGTGGAAGAAATTATGAAAATTTTCAAGATTTGCAAAGTTGAGGGGCATAGCTCAAAGGAATCTTCTATGAGAAAAAAGGGCAAGGAAACTAGAGTAGTAGATTTGAAGAATAAGGTTATATCTATGTCAGAAAGACACAAGGGATCAAAACTTCCCAAAACACAAGAGGATGTGGAATATGATAAAGTGGTTAAGGGAATGGATTTAGATTTTAGTCCTGACATTAATGCACAACTCACTTCTATTGGAAGAGAAATTATCAAAGCAAGTAAAGATAGCCTCACAAGAAGAGTTAGGGCTTCAGCTTCCAAAGGTAAGAAGGTGGATCATCCCAATGTAAATGGTGGTATGGATCTCAAACAAGGTAATGTTAAGGACAAAGATGGAGGACAAATAAGCAATAGGGTGAACCATGTGGCAATGAAGTTTCAAATTAATTGTCACCAACAAGTTGCGAGCCTAGTGGGTGAAGCTTCAGTGAAAGTTGGAAAAGCCATTAACATCATGGGGAATCCAAGAATCCAATCTTCAGGGGCCAATAAGAGGAAATTGAGAACTTCATGTAGATGGTGATTCTAACTAGGAGGATATTTTTCAGAGACATTCATGAATCTCCCTCTAAAGTAAAGTTGAAGAGTAGTACGCAAGAGACAAAGCAAGCTACACCAAGGCTTAGTCTAGATGAAGGGGACTTAGATTAGGCATTGATGGAGGATGAGGATTGTTGGATTCTAGAAGGTGATGAGGAAATACTAGAAAAGAGAAGCATTTATCAAACCAAATTTGAGTAAAAAAATGTAAACTAGGTGAGAAAAAGTATAGGGTTAGAAATCCAATAGAGTCAAATTGGAATTGGTAGGACGTGCAAAATGGCAAGGTAAAATTTTTCATAGGAAGGGAGATACCCTTTTCAAGGAGACATGAAGCTCCTTACTTGGAATGTAGGGGATGCAATGCCTCTAATGAGAGGTGGTTGATCAAGAGTTTTTTTAATCAATCAAGACTTGATATTGTGTTGCTCCAGTAAACAAAATTAAGAGAAATATTTTGAGTTTATTTTGGGGCTTTGGAATAATTGGCAGGGATCCTTTGTTGAAGTGGTAGGGATGTCTAGCAGATTAGGTGTTTTGTGGAATCCATAGAATATCAAATTAGAAATTGTGGCTCATTCATCTCACTGGTAGTTAGTTAGAATTTAGGAGATCAATCCAAATTGTGAATGTTTTCTAATCAATCTTTATGGCCCACCCAAAGAAACGAAGAAGAAAGAGGTTTAGCAACCAGTTTCAAATATTATCCATAATAGGGATAGGTTGATGATCATCTTGGGAGGATATTTTATTACTACTCAAGCTCTAGAGGATAAGCTTGGTGGGAAAGGGGAATTGAGTTATATTCAAAAGAATTTTCAATTTTTTTTTAGATAATGGCTTGATTGAGATTAATGCTAAAAATATTGCTTACACTTGGAACAATAAAAGAAGGGGTTCTTCACATATTGCAGAGAAACTTGACTAATTCTTTGTTATGGGTAAATGGGCAGTTCAACCTTTGATTTTTGAAGCTTCCATCCTCCCCTTTCCTAGGTTAGATCATTACCTAGTGTCTTTAATAATACATTATGATTCTATCCATGTATGGTACTCTTTCAAGTTTGAGGAAATATGGTTGCAAGACAACAAGATTAGTATGTTGATTGCTTAGTGGTGGGAAGAAGCCCCTACAGTCTTTGGTAAAAAAGTTCATATGTTTTTTTTTAAATATTGTTTATCAAAAATAAGTTGAAAGAATGAAACCGTTTTCATTTCAAAAACATCTTTGATGAAAAATCACGATTGGAAGATCAACTAGAAGAGTTGCATAGTAAAGTTATTAATCAAGGTATGGATGAAGCAAATTATTTTTTGGAATTAGATGTCAACAAGGAATATGTACATATTATGTGCAAAGAAGAGATTTATTAGAGACATAAATCTTTGGAATGTTGGCTTGATGAAGGTGACCAAAGTACTAAATACTTCCACAGTTCGGTCAAAGCTAAAAGGAATCAAATCATTCCTTAGCCCATATACATATTAAACCATCAAAATGATCAACCCTCTTAAGTCATAATCCATTTTAAGATCCCTTGTATCTATTCTTATTTATTATTTTGGTGGAGGTGTTGGGAAGAAATATATCGAAGATAAGGAAAGAGGGAAAATGACAAGGGGTGGAAATTTCTCCTGGAGTGGAGGCAGTTACACACAAACAAATTTCACATGACACCATGTTGTTTTTAGAAACATGGTTGTCATTGCACCAAAGGATTTACCTATTAATGTCCAATATAGCCACAAGATTTAATTAATCCATGAGAGATGGCTAATCCATGTCGCAAACTCAAGCACTATGTTGTACAATACATGGAGACTAAGGGTGCACACCTTGTAACAATACCCCCTAGTACAAGGGATGGGTTTGAACCCAGGACCTAGGCTTTGATACCACTTGTTAGAAATGCGATTTCCATTGCACCAATATATAAACCTATTAATTCTTAATACAATTGTGAGATTTAATGAATCCATGAAAGGTGGTTAAGCCATCTCGCGAAACCGAGAACTATGTTGCACAACACAAGGAGACCAAAGGGTGCACACCTTGTAACAACTATTTAGAGTGACATCTTTGAGGGAGGTGAGAAGTATAAAATAGACTCTAGATAATTATTGTTTAGTCTCAAGACTAACATAAGTTTGAGATTTTTTTTTCCAACACCAACTTGAGCAAGTAGAGAGAGATTTCAAGGATTATGGAGATGAAATTAGGATTCCTTCTAGGTAGATTCTTAGGTATTCCACTCTATGTGGGAACACATTGGTGGACAATTGTATAGGGAAACTTGAGGGATGGAAAAGAAAATGATTGATGAAATTTGGGTGGCTTATTATGCTAAGATCTGTTGTTTCAGCCTTATCTATATTTTTGATGATGTGTTTAAAAATATCGAGTAAAGTTGTAAAAATGACATAGTAGAAAATGAGAATTATTTTTTGGAATGGGAAGCAAGAGCGGGATAAAATTCAGCTATTTTCATGGTAAAAAGTTTGTAAGCCTAAGATGGCAAGGAGAGTTGACTTGAGAAGGTGGAGAATCATGAATGAGGTAATGGGTGTGAAGCTGATATAGAATATGTATGCAAAGCCTGATCATAAATAGGTCAAGTTTTTAAAGAATAAATATTTAGATTCTCATCAAAGAGATAGTATACTCACTATTAAGAATCCTCCAAAAGGATCGGTGATATGGAATTTCTTACTATCTTGTGCATGTCACTTGGAAATTAGGTAATAGGGACAAAGTAGATTTTTGGATTCATGGAAAGGCCACAAAGTGTTGATGGAGGACTAGAATGCCAAAGAAGTGAAACAAATTTTGATTGATAGCTGGGGAAGCAAGGTTTGTAATTGGGTGGAGAAAGTTTGGGAACATGGTAGTGAGAAATGGAAGTGGAGAGATATGCAAGGGCTTCTGAATGATCAATATGCAGCTAGTCTCAGATGTATTTTAATGGGGAGACAAGTAATTATAACAAGTGAAGATGATGTAATTAAATGATGTGTTGATAAGAGGGGGCTATATTCAGTAAATATAGGTCACAGGTTGTTGGAAAATGAAATAGAGGATAATGACCAGTTGACCAAGTTATGTTGGAACAAAAGTTGTCTCCCTAATGTTGGCACATTCGCATGGTTGGCAATAAAAGGTATAATTTTTATGGGTAAAAGATTGAGTAGATTAGGCTTTCATGGGCCTTTTACATATCTACTATGTAAAGAGGAAAAAGATACTCTTGATTATCTTCTACTAAACTATGATTTCACTAATCAATGTTGGAGATTTCTTCTACATAAACTTAATTGGCATATCCATCTCCCTTCCTTAGTGAATAACTTATTTCAGATTTGGATTTTGATTTAGAAAAAGTTAGTTTATTCTAGTATATGGGATGTTGCTCCGTCAGTTCTAATTTGCGAGATATGGAAAGAAAGGAATAGAAGTATCTTCCAAGGCAAGAAGAAGACTTGCAACGATTGAGGGTGAGGTTGGAGAATGTGATTTCATAAACCATGAATGCTACTACTTTTAATCATAATTTCTAGAATTACCCAATCAATTTGGAGGACAAGAAAATCCATTTGAGATGGCCTCTTCTCAAATTTAGGCTTGTTAATGGGCCTCATTGGGAAAATCTAATATATAAGTGGGATGGAGAAGTAGTGTGGCAAAAAATGGATAAAGGGTGGAACAAGATAAACTTTGATGATGCCTCTAAAGGTAACCCAGGTCCATTGGGAAGGATGTGTGGCTAGAGATGCTAGGGGTGATATTTATTCAGTCATTGCATAGAAGCTTAAAGATGGCACAAACAATGAGGCAAAAACTCAAGCAACAATCCTTGCAATCAACCTAGCTTCCCAAATTTGTGTTTCCTACCCTAGGAGAAGTGGGATGGGACATACTAAAGTAGGGGCACAAAGGAGGTGTAAACTATACCAGATTATAATTTATAATGCTACATTTATCCCCTAATTTAGAAAAAGTATGAGCCTATGAAAATACTCATGGTAAAGTAGAAAGATGAAGAAGAGAGAGTGAAGAGAAACTAAGAGTGAAATCACAAAGAGATAAGACATCACTAATTTCAAGGAATCAAGCTCTCAATCTTAGGATTTTAACTCATACAACCATTTGCAAGGTCACGCAAAATAAGATAAAGACAAAAAAGATAAACAAAGACAATCAAAGATAAAAGACACACAATAAAGGGGTTAGTACTAAAAAAAAATGCTCCAAGTCAACTAGTTCAAGAGACCTCGATAGTCAAAATGTCTCAGCCACTAATCTCATTCTCCAAATGTTATTATAACAACATGTAAGTGGTCACATGAAAAGAGAAATAGCATGTATCAAAAGATGAAACATGATCCAAAAACTAGCAAAGTTATGAGCTTGTGGGGAAAATTAAGGATAAAGCATTGACTCCACGGACTAGCAAGTTATGTTATGTTAGGTGATCCATGAGAGAGAGCAAGAAGGAACATGGATTCCACAATCTAACAAGTTGTATCATGCTAGGTGATCCATTAAAGCATGAATTCTCATGGGACAATAAGTAATGTTATGTTGTGATCCATGTAAGAAGGAAGAGTAAGAATAGTCTAGCGAGTTGTGTTATGCTAGTTCCACTCATTCAAAAATTCAACAAAAGGAGGGATGAAAGGTCTAGCAATTTATGGCACGCTAGTCAACCTACCTTAAACAAGTTGAAAAATAGGATTAGTTGACATCTTTCTATATATGTCATTGTCTAGTTTCAAGAGTTAATCATCTCGTCTAAGACTTTGGTATGGTTTTGAGCATGCAACACCTTGTATAAAATGTGCAATAAGGATAACCCAACAAGGCATTATGTAAGGAAATCCATAAAAAGGAGATAAAAAAGCAAGGCATTATGTAAGGAAATTATCAACTTGAATTGAACAAGGATAATTAAGTAAGGCATTATGCAGGGATATCTACAACTTGAATTGAGAAAGGATAACCAAGTAAAGCATTATTCAAGGAAATCCACAACTTGATTTGAACATATGTTACAAGGAGGCCATGATGTATACTCCTCCCCTTAGGATGTCAACATAGTGGTATGTTGATGTATTAAGGAAGATAGAAACAAGGATACACACCTTCATCACCAAGGAGATATCCTTTAGGAAACCATGTACATAACTCCAAGATAAAGAGGCATGACTCTTTATAGGAAATTAAAAGATAGTTGTAAAAGAGATATTTTACAACAAGTGTAAAGGGATCCTTTTGAGGGACACATGGAGGTAGAGATATTTATCCAAAGATATTCACCTCTAAAAATAGAAGGAATATTCAAGATAAAGATAATATCTTTGAAAAGGAGAAGGAAACTAAGAATATACATCTTCTCCCATTTCTAAGGAAAAGTTGATTCTTAGTTAAAGATTGCACAAATTCACAAAGGGGAGAATGTTCATAAGAAGACACATCAATGTAAACAAAGAACAAGTCCAACCAAGGGGCATATGTACTCACATGGAGGACCACTCTATGTAAGAAAGGACCTCAAATTACGAAACATGCAAATCAAAGTAAAAGGGAATCTCTAAAAAAGACTTTGAAAAAGAGAGAGAATTGAAGTATTATCCTTGCCCCCCAAGCATGGAGAGAAGGAATACTGACTATTATGTTGTCCAAATATGATTGGAAATTTAAGTTGTACCAACACACATGACAAAAAAAAACCTTGGATAAATGTAATGTTATAGGGTAAGGAGCAACATAATAAGGTAAACGGAGTTCTAGGGCACTACCTCCACATTTGGATTGAGAAAAAGTATGAGATCAATTGTAAGAGTGATATGAGCTTTATCATATTGATCTTGAAAAAATTCCTTAAAATCTTTACAACTTCCAAGAGATTGAGAATAACTATGATGAAAGAGACAATACACATGACCATTTTTGTTCTTATAATTATTCATATATCTTATGAAAGGAAAAGTAACATTCTTATCATATTTAAACCTCCAAAATATTCTTGTGGATCTTTTTTCTTGATTTTCATCATGGATAGGTTGTGTCTCTTGATATGTAGGGCAAGGGTATAGTAGTGGAAGAATAAGGATTGTTTTCCCATGGTAATAGAATTGGAAAGGAAGGAGGACAATTGTTTGATGAAGAAGAATGTTTAGATGAATGATAGTTTCTATGTTTTGAAAAGTATTCCTTGAGCATTTGAACCTTAAGAAGATTATCCATAGATGTTGATGAATTGGGATATACTAAATATATTTTAGATTATTGTGAAGGAGGATCTATAGGGACCTTGATTCCTTGTTCTTGTTTTCCAAATCCTTGTCCTCTATAGCCTTGTTTTGAAATTATATCATTACCAACCTCATAATAAGCTCTTAATTGTGAAGAAGAAGGGCTTTGATCATAAATTTACTTAAAATTTGTTGTGCAAGGGCATGTTGAAGGACCAAAAGGATGATTAGATGAAGAAGGGATATCCTTTATAGGAGGAATCTCCTTTCTCTCATCTTTATTCATGTTCTCTTTGGTAGATTGGGAACAAGCATACTCATCATCTAAGGCTTCTTTGCTCCAAAATTATGTGTAAAGTGGAAAATTTGGGGGCTTTGAAAATTCTCCACATGGGAAGCATGGGAATTTACTAAGCTCAATTTTCACTAGAGGAGGACTTTACATTCAAAAGAGGGGTTGAATCTACTAGATCGACTAATCCTAAATGATGCAAAGATTGAATACTAATATATTGATTGTGATTGGAATGCATTTGACCCTCTTTTGTAAGTTGACTAGTTGAATTAAGATTAAGTGCTGGAAATGAAGACAAAGTATGAGAAAACAATGAGATACAGATTCAGGATTCAGTCATGCACCTGGATCTGATAAGTTTGAGATGATTTGAAGCTACTTCATGAAATTGAGCAAAAGTTGCAGGGATCATGTGTTCAAACAGGGGCACCCTTCTATCGGTCCTCTGAAATTTTCGTGTGTCAAAAAGGGTGTTTATGTCTTTGCGAATAAAGCTTAATTCCAGAAGTACAATTGTGCACCTATTTCCTGCACATAATAAGAAATCGAAATGTGTTGGGAATAGGGGTTTTCCTTTAGGTCAAACCCCAATTTTTGAATTAACTAAGTAGTTGAAATAATGTAAATGAAATGACTAAAATTAGAAATCCTCCTCTTTGAGGGGATGTTGAATTGACTGAAAATGAAATGCTTTTACCTCCTTGTGATTTTTTCTTGCCTCCACATGGAATTAGGGTTTCATGAATTTTAATGTTGATCTCCTCTTCAGTGCTTGAAATCTTGACTCTAATGTTGCTCCAAATCTTGAAGGAAGACTAAAAATCATTAATTGCTCTTGAATTATTGAGTACTTGATCTCTTGAATGCTTGATGACCTCTTGTGTGTATACCTTAGATCCTGTATCATCAAATGAGAGGGGAAATATCTCTTATATACTTTCCAATAGGATTAAATGATTAATTTTCTAACTTGAGCCAACATATGGGGGATTTTTCCACTTCAATTTGAGATAGGACCCCCTTAAGGAGGACCAGGGTGCCACGCCCTGGTCCTGCCTTAATTTGGGGTAGGATCAAGGTGCAAGTAAAGTGCATTTATAAGTTACAAGGTGTTTTTGATGTGCATGAGCATATTCAAGTCTCCAATTAGGTCAAGGGGTGCAAACACTAAGGCAAAGACCCAACTACAGTCAAAAATTTCTAGGGGTCCAATTTTAGGACATTACTTTTAGCCCCCATTTTAGCGGAGTATGAGATTACACAAATACTATCAGTAAAGTACAAGGAATTTAGATTGAAATACTTTCACCACGCCAAGGAGGTAAGATTCACCAAGCCCCCATTTGACTTTAGGGTCTTACAAATTTAATGATAAGGTAAAAGGGAAGATCATGAGAGAGAGAACCATGACTACAACTAGTAAGGTTCTCTTACTATGAGTCATGAAAATAATACCAGAAATTACAAAGTAAAGATAAAGTTTGCTAAGTAACTTAAAGTATCAAAAGAGAGAATCATGAGAAAAGTGTATGCCCCCATGTTAAAGTGATTGTGTACACCTTATTGGGAGTAATTGATTTAAGGTAGGATACACCCTAAGAATACAAGAGCATTATTGCAATAATCTAGCCCCGAAAAGAGGATAAATCAAAGGATAATGAACATAGAGCACAAAACATGAGGTGGTTTCACCTAACTTTGGAGTTAGTATTATTTTTATATGATAACTCATGTATATCATGTATATATCTGCATACAATTGTCCTCATCCCCCAAAGAAAGGAAACCGCCATGGAAGAAGGAAATGATGGTATGATGAAAGAATAAGTATCCGGTAGAATACTGAGAGGGGGGGTGAATCAGTATACTAAAAACTGATACAAACTCCCAAAATCAAATTCAAACTCATAAAGTAAACTTTCACTTATCAGGATCAATACTCAACATCAACCAACATCAACCGGTTTGACTGCTATGACAACTTAATAGTAAACAACTTCAATCTTGTAAACATAAAAAATGCTTAATCATATGTCAACATATTCATCTCTCAATGCTTCCAGTTATCATGCCTTATCAGAATAGGTAAGTAGTTAATCAAATCAACAAATAAGATCATAACCACAAAATCATTCACCACTTGACACAAATATTTATACGTGGAAAACCCAAATAGGTAAAAACCATGGTGAGACGAGACTCACAAGGATAGCTATCTGAACTCTTCTAAAGTTTGCCCTATTAGGAGCCAAGCCTATTAAAGGTTTTACAATAGGTCATGTTAAGAACTAATTTTGTTAGGAATCACTTGGTTAAGAGATTTACAAATATGCCTTGATGAAAAGCACAATACCCTATTCGGAGTAACCTCACTGGAGGATTTGAGAATCCAAACTAATGGACAACCTTGTGAGAGGATTTAGAAAGTAACCAAGCTTGTTAGAGCTTATCCAGTTAGGGGATTTAAATTTTTGTTGTAATTGTTAGAAAACAACAGGTTTTCTTGATCTGTCTGAATAGCACTACATCTTCTTGATTAGATCCTTCTTAAGCTTCAATCTGGCTTTACTCAAACTGCACATCCATCCACCGGTTAGGAAACCACACACTCAACTGCGTTTTGCCAATCTTGTCAACTTTGCTCCTTTCCAAAATGTGCCAAATCAATCCAAACTTGTCCTCATACAATGATCACACGTGTCTCCATCATTACTGTTCAACATTAGATGTTAAACCAACAAACTTGATCGATTAGGGTTTTAATAGAAAACAACTGGTAGGGTTTATGTGTTACATAACATAGAAAGGTTTAACCCTTTACATTGGTTCAACTTACAAAATACCATATACCGATTTACAACATCTTCCTCAAGGTTTATCATACCAGTTATAAGATAATAGAAATAATAACAATAACATCAACAATATCATGAATACCATTCACTGGTTCAATTGACATCAATGCCAACAATCTCCCCCTTTGGCATTAATGGCAATACAAATATCAATGCCTCTAATTGTTGTGTTGTTGTGGATTGGTGAATAGGAATCCTGGTTTACATTACAAAGTATTCACCATGCTCTATTTATCTCTAGTCTTTCACTAGTTCACCTAATTAGACACATAATTCTTCTCCCCTTTTGACAACAATGCCAAATTGAAAGTAAAACATGTAATTCCAAATTGTCATGGTGCATCAACATACTGCAACTTGATGCTCCCCATGTGGAATACCTCCACTTCCAAAAACATCAATCCATGTAAGATTCTACAAGTAATTCAGGGACTGATGCAATCAGCATCATGCTCAACTGACTTATAAGATACTCAAAAGTGGTCTTAGGAAGAGGTTTGGTAAGGATATCTGCAAGTTGCTCCTAGGTACAAACATGCTCTAAGATAACATCTTTACTTTGAACTTTTTCCCTCAAAAAGTGATACTACAATTCAATGTGCTTAGTCCTTGCGTGAAAAACAAGATTCGTAGAAATATTTATTGCACTTGTATTATCACACAAAATATTTATAGGTTATGATTTATTCATCTTAAAACCTTCCAAATTGTTCCTTATCCAAATAGCTTGTGTCAAATTCATATAAGTTGCAATATAGTCAACTTCAGCAGTAGATTGTGAAGTACAACTCTGATTTTTACTACTCCATGAAACTAGTCTTCCTCCTAGAAAGAATGCTCCACCAGTAGTACTCTTCTGGTCATCAACATTTCCTTCCCAATCAACATCAGTGTATACCTTCAAATCAAATTTTTCTCCATATGGATACCATAACCTATGGTCAATTGTACCTTTCAGATATCTAAAAATTCTCCTGGTTGCTATCAGATGTGTTTCCTTTGGATTTTTCTGAAATCTAGCAACTATACCAAATGAATGGGAAATATCTGGTCGACTATGAACAACATAGTGTAATTTGCCAATCATTGACCTATATTCCTTTTCAGCTATAGACTTAGATACATTTTCCTTGGACAATTTACAACGTATAACCATTGGAGTTCCAACTGGTTTACAGTCACTCATGCCAAAAGTCTTCAAAACTTCTTTCACATACTTAGATTAAGTAATGAAATACCATTCTTCATCTGTTGTATCTACAAGCCTATGAATTTTTTTATTTCCCCTACTAATGGCATCTCAAACTCATTCTTCATTTCATCTACAAAACTGTCACTCATGACATCATTACCTCCAAATATAATGTCATCATTAAATACTTCACTGACTAGTATTTCATCTCCTTTAGACTTGAGATAAATGTTGTTGTCGTCACTAGTTCTTGTGAAGCCTATCTTCATTGGATGTGTATGAAGCCTTTCATACCATGCTATGGGTGCCTGCTTTAATCCATACAAAGCTTTATGCAATTTGCATACCATGACTTCCTTATCTGTCAATGCATAACCATCAGGCTGCTCTATATAAACCTCTTCTTCCAATATCTTGTTCAAAAATGCAAACTTAACATCCATCTGGTATACCTTGAACTTCTTATGAGATGCAAATGCAAGTAATGTTCTAACTCCTTCCAATCTTGCTACTGGTGCAAAAGTTTCACCATAGTCTTCTCCTTCTTCTTGTGCATAACCCTTGCAAACTAATCTTGCCTTGTTGAGAACTACAACACCATCTTCATTTAACTTATTTTTGAACACCCATTTAGTACCTATGACATTCTTGTTCACCAGTCGGTGTACCAAGGTCCAAGTGTTGTTCTTATCAATTTCATCCATTTCCTCTTCCATTGCTTTCACCCAATTATCATCACCAAATGCCTCCTTAGCAATTCTTGGTTCAATGGTGGAGATCATGCAAGAGATCTCTCTAATTTTCCATCTAGTTAGTACTCCAGCATCCTTATCCCCAATAATCTACTCACAATTGTGATTCAGTCTCACATATCTAGGAATAACATGGTCATTCTCTTTAGGTTCAGCTTCTTCATTGTCTTCTTCCTTTGAATTTATTTGTTTCGGTTGAACAAGTACACCAGGATTTGCTTGACCAGTTTCTGATTTAACAGTTTTAGGTTCCAAAAGAAAAATGGAAGGATCTTCATCCTTTCTCTCTGAACTGGTTCCTTCTGAAATTTTAGGACATTCCTCTACACGAACATCAACACTCTCAACAATTCTTTGTGTCCGTGTTGGGACCTATAAAAATTTTGAGATTTTGAGTGGCCCATTTTAAAGTTCTTCTCTGCACTTTCTAATGGCACTTGATGAATCTATTATCACTATTTCAAATATGTTGAAAATCTTTCCTTTTAGTTGTTGGAGTGTATCGAAATTCAGAATTTGACCTTTGCCTACGAGTTTGTGGTTCTGAAGGTTTAGGGTTTTTACTCTTTCATGAAAACATTTAGAAACATTAAGCCTTTGTACCACATTATTATAATTCATATTGAACTCGAACCCTTGAACCTTTTTGGTTCAAGGTTCAAGGTTCAATCATTTCTCTTGCATGAGTCATGACTTTGTAATATTTGTAATAAGCAAGTGAGAATGCATTATGTTTGTTTTGAACCATTTGCAAATCGGTTCAAGGTTCAAGGTTCAAAATGTCTCTCTTTTTTTATTAAAGGTCTTTTCTCATTGCCTTTTTCCTCTTAAGTGGAAGGGTCTGTACATCATCGAAGGGGCCCCTTTAAAGTCTAGGCCTAGGCAGGTTCTGATAAACTTTAATTATGCCTAAGTCTTATTTCTTTTCCTATGTATCTGTTGAGCTTCCTAAAGATCGGGTAGGTTCTTGTTGATCTCGCGACTATTGCTATACTGCAACCCAAAAGTGCTCAATGTTTATTCATTGCAACATGGCAAATAAGTGGTGGGATTAGTGAGAAAGGTGTGAAGTGCAGAAATTCCAAGAAGATCAGAAGTGAGGTTTTTAGACTATCTCGATGACCCAATGGAAAGGGCTAAGGCGAACCTTTTATCCCACATTGGTCATAGGGAGGAGCATTTTAGTATTTATTTGCAGGGCAACATATATCCTAATTGTCAAATATTATGGGATTCTAGCAAGTGGCAGCTCATAAGCGGTGGGCCCCTTGTGCACATCTCAAAGCATCCAAAATTTTGCAGTAAAAGGGCAAGTTAAATAGCGAGCAGGTTGAATGCAGATCCACGACCATCGCTATACTATCATGTGAAGGTGATTGACTATTAATGGCCATGACTTGGTGACTAATGAGGTGGCAGAGAAGTGGTGGACATGTGGTGATACTATGGCATAGGATGTAGCCACTCAGAGGGGCTAAGGGTCGAGTCGATAAAAAAAGATCAATGGTGATCAAGATGGATCCAAGGGTTGTCGCTATGTTGTGACGTAAAAATGCTCACCAGATATCGGTTGTGACTTGATGAAAAACCACTAGAGGTGAACCATGGCTGACAGTTCATGCAAGAGGTTAAGGTAGGTGGTTCATTCTGGCAGTTAGTGGAGGCCGAGGTAAGGTGTTAGAGTGGTGAGCCCAAAATGAGTACCCTTGCGATAGGTGGCACCCAGTTGTAAACTCTAGAGCCAATCAAAGGGTGCCATGTGGTAGATAGGTGACATATCATCAAGGTGTATATCGAGAAGACCATGGCTTCTATGGATAATTGAAGGGACTTACCAAAGGCATCAATTTCATCGACATGAATGGTGTTGATGAAACTAGGGTTTCAATAAAATATGAAAATGGCTAGTTGAAGAGGAGGTTTATCCAAAAAGGGTGGTAGGTCTAGTAGTGCTGAGGTGGTAGATGGGGCTATGCTCAGGTGGATATTGGGAGAAAATCATGGTGTGCCATGTGGCAGAGCAGGTGGTATGTCATCAAGATGAATGTCAAGTAGACCTTTCTTGTGATGAACCTCTAAATGGTTTCACCAAAAGCTCGGCTCCATCGACAAGGGCACATCAAAGAAATATCAACTGATCCCACCGATAAAATAATGGCATCAATGAAACTAAGATTTTGATGATATAAGAAAATGGCTAGCCGAAGAGGATGTTTGGCCGAAAGAGTGATATCCGCTAGAGAGGAGAGTAGCCTAGGTGAATTAACTGATGGGAAAGTCAATAGGGATCTAATGGTTGGATGGATGATCTGATAGTTGTTGCCATGTCATGATGGAAAGATGCTCGATGGCTAAGAGGCGTGACTTAGTGACTAAGCAGTGAGACCTATAGGAAGAGTAGTTCAGAGGAAGTAAATAATAAGCAAGTTCAAGGAAGATCCACGGTTGTCACCATACCACAAGATGGAGGTGCTTGAATGTTAATGGCAGTGACTTGGTGACTGATGAAGTGGCAAGATAGGTGGAGTCCAGAGTGACTCACGAGAAAACCAGGAGGTGACATGTGGCCGAGATCTGCGAGGGTTAAATTTTGCCCAGATATGGATTTGTAAAATATCAGTGGATGGCTCTCGATCCGAGGAATCTAATTTTGTAGTCAAGTGAAACCCACGGCAAGTATTTTTGGGATAGTGACCTTAGGATCTCGGGGTTTATTCTTCAGTCAGAAAGATTGGATTTTCTATAGGCCCAGTGTGGTAGCAGTTAAGTTTTTAACAACCAGAGACCAGGTGGTGGGGCCTTTTTCTAAGTAGATTACTCAGGGAAGTTAAAAGGCATGTTAGCTTCCCATCATCAGATGGTTGTCTCTATACCATGATGGAAACTCATTAGAACATTAAAGGTTGTGACTTGGTGACTAAAGGAAAAGTGCTTAGAGAGAAGGCCTCTTGATCCGTTGGTGCTAAAGAATTTTAAATATTCAAAGAAATATTGGTAGAGCTATGCAAGTTGCATCTGACATTGCTTCAAGATGAAAATGGGTTGGTGAGAGGCATCCAGGAGATCTGTAGGGAGATATGCAAAGAAAATAATGGTGCACTATTGTGTGTTTTCTTAGATAAGAACTCATCAATGCTCTGGCACAAGATGATCCACCAGTATTATGAAGCTGATGGTGGTTGTATTTGATCTTGGGTAATAGGGTCCTACCCTTTCGGCCATTTTCCAAGTGAATGCCCAGTGAATTAATGAGGCACGCATCCCAGAAGGAATGTTAGATTTCTCCCTCAACTGCAATGGCACAAAAACATAAACTTTGCATTAAATGATTGTTAGGGTAAGATTATTCTTCCAGCTAGCCCGAAGCTTGTTGCATCTTGATTTGTATAAAAGGATACCAAGGCTACCTAGAAAGGGGACACAAATTTTTGTAGCTAAACTCTGGCAAAATTAATACATGCCTTTGTCTTAGCAATTTTTGAGTCAAAATGAACTACTTGTAGCCTTCTGATAGAGGAATGAAATATACAATCTAGAGAATTAAAATCCAGATTTCCATTGTCTCTATGTCACTGTGCTGGTGTTTATTTCATTTAAGTAATCAAGGATTTCTCATTTGAATGATTTGTTAGGAATCTAATGAAGTTGTTTTGATTCTTTTTCTTAAGGATAAAAATATAAAATACTTTGACCAAATTCATTGATATTAGTACTCTTGGTGTGGATTGGATGATGAAGTCTGATGTAGATTAGGACTCTATGTATGTCAGGAATATTCAGAGTTGATAGATCAAGAATTTGTGATTTGTGTACTAGTTTCTCTTGTTAGGCTACAATCTGTTGTAAATGAATCTGTTGCCCAAATAAGGCACTGGTTTATCTGTTGGTTTTTCTTGCATTTTATGATCCTCTTTTAAAAAATCAAATCAATTTTCCATTTAGGTTAGTTGTACTGGCCAGTAAGGAAAGTTTGCAGGAATTTACACTAGTTTTCTGCAAACCATTTACTATTTTTGTGAGAAAATAATCTTTCAAAGGGTTCAGCTTCCCAAGCTTTTATAAGCTTAAAGTGTAGGAGGTTTCCTAATTCTAGAACCTCATATTTTTGTCTTTATTTCAAACTTTTTTTGTTCTCTTTCATTGCAACATAGAGGCAGTAATTTTCACTTTTAAAGAGAAGAAACAAAAGTATTCAAGATGGAGAACATCAGTCCAGTTGTTGAAGCATTTGTAGGCCTTACTCTTGGTGGAATAGCCAAGAAATATGCCTTCATCACTCTTAGCTTAAAACTTGCTTATGTAATCACCTCTTTTGATAAAACATTTACTAAAAAGCTCTTAAAATAGCTAACATCAGGTGATCTTCCATACTAGTACTCATAAGGTGTCTTGTCCTTACCTCTTTTCACCAGAACTTAGTTCATTGTGTAGATAGTTGTACTTACAGCTTCTTTCCAAAAAAAATTTGCTACATTTCCTTGTATCAACATAGTTCTAGCTACTTTAACCACTAACAGGTTGTTCCTCTATGTTATACCATTTTGTTGTGGTGTCCTTGGTGCAGAAAGTTGTCGCTTGATACCATTCTCATCATAATACTTAGTGAATTCCTCAGAAGTAAACTCATCACCTTGATTTGTTCTCAGACATTTTATCTTTTTTCCAATCTCTTTCTCAACTAAGGCTCTGAATGCCTTGAATTTGCCAAAAGCTTCATTCTTATCCTTCAAGAATGTGACCCACATCATCGTTCAACAATCATCAGTGAAGATCATGAAATATCTATCACCTGAAATGCTTCTAGTTCTTATTCGTCCACATAGATCTGTATGAACCAAGTCTAACAAGTGCTCCGCTGAGAAGGATTTCCTCTTGAAAGTTGAAGAAGTCATCTTTCCTAACTGACATTCTTTACAAAGAGAATTAACCGACTTGTCTAGCTAAGGCAGACCTCTTACTGTCCTAGACTTGCTCACTTTAACAATGTTATCAAAGTTTATATGACAAAATCTCCTATGCCAAAGCCAGCTATCATCTATCTTTGCAATCAAACATTTTCTAACTTTAGGATTAAGATGAAATAGATTACCTTTGGTCTATTTTCTAGTTGCAATCAATTCACCTTTGTTGTCAAAGATTTTACACGTACCATTTCTAAACTCCAGTGGGTATCCTCTGTCATTAAGTTATACCACACTTAGAAGATTGTGCTTTAGGCCTTAAACCCAATAGACATCATCAACACTGCTCTTCCCATTAAGATAAATATCCCTTACCTTTAACCATATAGGGTGAGTTATTGCCAAATCTGAAAACACCACCATCAAATTCCTTCAAGGAAATAAATTTGCTCCAATCATCAGTCGTGTGATGTTAACAACCACTATCAATGATCCAATCTTTAGATTTATCCATCCTGGACACTAGTACCTTTTGATATGATATCTCTTCCTTAATAACTATAAACACAATATCTTCACTAGCATCATCATCAGATTCATCAACAATAATACCACTATCAATAGCAACAAGACAACCTCTCTTGCCTTTACCCTTATACTTCTTAAATTTGTCTCTCTTGTATTCATTTAAACCATTAGGACAGTTAGCTGCTATATGACCAATCTTATTTCAAGCAAAATGTTTCAACAGTAGCTTACCTTTGTATTTCCCAGTGCCTCTAGGTAGTCATTTTGCCAACAATGCTTCAAGCTCCACTAAACTGTCGTCATCATCAATATCTATACTAGATCTAGATTCATAGCTATGGCCGATATCTCTACTTCTTCTCACAAAAGCTCTGAATGCAGATTCTAATTTTTGTACACTAACATCATAGCCATTTAGTTCAAAAGCAATAAGTTTGCCAATGATAGAGTCAAGAGTTACCTTTGTTTTGTCAATAGATTTCAGTTCTTGAATAGCTACAACTCGGATAGCACAAAACAGTAGCAGGGTTCTCAATACCTTACTGATCACTATGGCATCTTCCACTTTCCCTCCTGCACCCTTTATTTTACCAACTATCTCTTTTATCCTTTGACCATACCACTGGATATTATCAACTTTAGACATTCTCAAGTCATCAAACTTTCCCCTTAAACTCTTCTCTTTAGTAATCTTAACATGTTCATCACCGCTATAAATCTCTTCAAATTTTTTCCATACTTTATATGCAGTTTCAAGACCATGAACATTTACATATTCAACATCAGACAGGGAACTGAGAATAGCCTCCAATGCCTGATGATTTTCTTGTTGTTCTTTCTTCTGATCATCAGTCAGAGTTCCAGTAGGTGCAATATACTTAGTTTCTATGTGATCCCAATATTGACTTCCCAGACTCTTAATGTAAATCTTCATCCTTTCACTCCATATCGTATAGTTAACTTTGTTGAACTTTAGACCTTCTTTCTTCATCACGATCTACAAGATCTTCTCCTTAAGGTGTTAGGTTTTAGGTTAAAGAGGACCTGAGATGCTCTGGTACCAATTGATGGTATGATGAAAGAATAAGTATCCGATAAAATGCTGAGAGGGGGGTGGGGGTGACTGAGTATACTGAACAACTGATACAAACTCCCAAACTCAAATTCAAACTCACAAAGTAAACTTTCACTTATCAAGATCAATACTCAACATCAACCAAGATCAACCAGTTTGGCTGTTATGACAACTTAATAGTAAACAACTTCAATCTTGTCAACATAAAAAATGCTTAATCATATGTCAAAATATTCATCTCTCAATGCTTCCAGTTATCATGCCTTATCAGAATAGTTAAGTAGTTAATCAAATCAACAAATAAGATCATAACCACAAAAGAATTCACCACTTGACATAAATATTTATACGTGGAAAACCCGAATAGGTAAAAACCACCATGAGATGAGACTCACAAGGATAGCTATCTGAACTCTTCTGAAGTTCACCCTATTAGGAGCCAAGCCTATTAAAGCTTTTACAATAAGTCTAGTTAGGAACTGATTCTATTAGGAATCACCCGGTTAAGGGATTTACATATATGCCTTGATGAAAAGCACAATACCCTGTTAGGAGTAACCTCGCTGGAGGATTTGAGAATCCAAACTAATGGACCACCTTGTGAGAGGATTTAGAAAGTAACCAAGCTTGTTGGAGCTTACCCGGTTAGGGGATTTCAATTTCTATTGTAATTGTTAGAAAACAACAGGTTTTCTTGATCTGTCTGAATAACACTACATCTGCTTGATCATATCCTTCTTAAGCTTCAATCTACCTTTACTCAAATTGTAGATCCATCCACTGGTTAGGCAACAACACACTCAAATAGTTTCTACCAATCTTGTCAAATTTGCCAACACTTAACAAAACAATATCATCAACCTTAAATACAAATCAACTAGGTCGGTTACACGACAAAAACCTAATTATCATCATCAAGATTATAAACAAGTTGGTACAATCTTGACCGTTAGAAACCATAAGAATCTCTTCACACTCTTCAAGAAAATTCCAAGTGCTCCATGACCACCACTTCATCGGACTTTGTAACTCATCACATGCTATGCGTTAGATGCAATCCACTTTGCTCCTTTCCAAAATGTGCCAAATCAATCTAAACTTATCCTCATACAATGATCACACGTTTCTCCATCATTACCGCTCAACATTACATCTTAAACCAACAAACTTGATTGATTAGGGTTTAATAGAAAACAACTGGTAGGGTTTACCGGTTACATAACATAGAAAGGTTTAACCCTTTACACCGGTTCAACTTACAAACTACCATATACCAGTTTACAACATCTTCCTCAAGGTTTATCATTTTGGTTACAAGACAATAGAAATAACAATAATAACATCAGCAATATCATGAATACCATTCACTGGTTCAATTGACATCAATGACAACATATCATTAATGCAATTTATATGCAAAATGCCAACAGGGAACACATGTGTCTTTTGAGACTAAAAAAGATCTCAATGCTTTGCATCATCCTCAAGTAGACAACACTAGAGACAACAAATAGAATAATTTCACAAATAAGCAAGAGAGGAGAGAGAGAGAATCTACAGTGCTAATCAAGCTCATCAAGTGCATCATCCTCCCCCCAATATTGCTAATCATTGTTTTGGGATGCTAGACAACATGCAAGAGGATCCACATCAATCACAATAGATGGATCTATCACAAGTTCCAAACAAGGACCATGCTCTAATGATAAGTCACATTGTTTGATACTAGGAGGTAGGATTAATGCTTTTGAAAATTTTGCAGATGTCATTGTCAACATCAACATATTCATATTCATCATCAGAAATATTAGGATCAACATTTTCATCATTAAAAATATTTTCACCTATTTATTCATCAAGATTAATAAGAATAGGAGCTCTAATAGGAAAATAACTTAAACCACCATTTTTCTTAAGCATTTTGTGTCTTGGAGAATTAGGTTGAACATCTTATTTAGGAGAAAATGGAATCATGTCAACTGTTGATGTTTTAGGAGAAGAAATGGTCTAGCAAGAAACTTCACCAGCTCTAGCATGATGTCTCCATTGACGTTCTCTCACACAATGGTTTCATCTAATTTTGGTTGAAGGTTGAGAAGGTTTAGGTTCATCAAATATAGGCTTTTCCTCTTCTTTTAGGGAAGGATGAATGGTTTGAGGTCTTTTAGGTTGGAAAATAGGAGAGGCTTATCGCTTCTCTTTATAAGATGAAGGAGGAGGAACCACAACATATAAAGGAGGAATGGGAGGTGTAGGAAAGAGACTAGGTCTATCATGGGGAGGAGGGATAGGTCTAGCCTTAAGAGGAATATATTTTTGTTTAGGAGGAAGAGTTTTTCTACCTTTGGAAAGAAGAGTAGGCTCATCCATAAGAGAAGGAAGAATATCTCTTGTCTTAGGAGAAAGGATACTCTTATGTTTAGGAGAAGTAATAGGTTCGTCTTTGGGAAGAAGATTATTTCATTCCTTAGGAGGAAGAATAATCTTATCCTCAAGAAGGGGTATATGATCATCATTAGGAATGATAAGTTTTGGGTTTATAGGTTTACTCAATGACAAAATCATTTCATTTTTCTAGTTTTGATATGATCTCAAAAGAGAGCATCACTTCTAGGTTGAAGAGGCTTGAATTGTTTGGACCAAAAATAACCAAGACAAACATCTCCATGCCTCATTGTAGGTTGAAATATTCTATGATTAATAGTTATTATTTTATCATTATGATTAAATTCCAAACACTTGTGGATAGTAGAAGCAATCGCTTTCATGTGGAAGATAGCCAAGGATGTCCCAACTTCACACGAAATTGATCTAATGTAGGAATGATAGCAAATTGAACAAATAAGCATTTAGTGCCAACATCAATAGGAAGTGTTATAGAACCAATAGCAAGACAAGAGAAAGCCATCAAAAACCTTAACTATCACATTAGTATCGTCATATATCACTTGATGTAATTGAAAAGTATAAAGAAATTCTTCAGTTATCACATTAACCATGCAAGAAGGAGCAGTAAGCACTCCTCTAGCAGGTATACCTTTGACTTTCACACTTATGTATAGTGGGCCATCGGGTGCCTTAATGGTCTCACTGTGATCAAATGTTATGCATATATCCTTAGGAGTTTCTTGTTGATCTACAAGGTTCACCATGTTGTTAGTTTGAAGGGCAACATCATTCGGAGAGAAAGCAAGACGATCAATCTCAATCACATTAGTGGAATGGGATGGTAAAGGATTAGTGAAAATATGAAGGTTTTGATTAGGAGGAGCTATGCATTTGTTTCCTTTATCATTCACACCTACGATAGATATAGTATTGTTATCAATAACTTCTTGAATCTTGCTTCTCAATGAAAAACACTTTTCAATATCATGACCAAGTTGACGATGATATTGACAAAATGATTTAACATCAAAGTAAGGCGAATTTGTCTTACATGGATCAATTGGTTTGATTTGGGGAATTTTTAGCACACTCATTTTTATTAGTTGAGACATAATGCTATGCAAAGATTCATTCAAAGGAGTAAACTCTTTTTCTCTTTTAAATAATCTAGACAAAGGAGGCACACATGTAGTGGCTACTACATGAGTGTTGTTGTTGATGTCATTAAATTTGATGAATCCTTTGTTTGGTTTGAACTTTGCAAATGACTGTTGAGAACTATCACCCTTATCACTCGGAGACATGGAAGGACATGATTGTTCCAATTGACTCACAGTCAGTTGATAATTGTGAATTATTGCACACAACTATGGAAAGGAAGTAAACTCAGTTAAGAGAAGTTTATCCCTAATATCTTTTTGTAAATTAGCAATGAAAATGCTTTGGATATCTTGATCAGGCATAGGAAAAGAAATCTGAGAATACAAATTTATATATCTATCAATAAAATCATACACTTTTTTCTTTAACTCCTTGTTTACAATCCAGCAAATCGGTCAAATTAACTTTAGGACCAATGTTATTGTGAAATTGTTGAATAAAATCATTAGCCGGTTGTTGAAAGGAAGTAATAGAATAAGGAGGAAAAGAACAATACCATTGCAAAGCTCTATCCCTTAACGTTCTAGTAAACAATTTTGCTAACAACCTTTGATCATGAGCAAAGTCACTACACAAAGTTTGGAATGTGTTAACATGACTTAATGGATCCCCTTTTCCATTATAAAGTTCCAATTGAGGGAATTCTACATGTTTAGGAGGGATGGATTTAACAATATCATTGAATAATGGGCTCACTACATCAAATGTGCGAACATTATACTTGGATTGATTCATAGAAGCTATTTGTTATTGTACATAAAGAAGACATTGTTTGGCCTAGCCTATTGATTGTAGCTTCGGTAGAAAGATTGAAATTAGACATGTTGGATTGAGAGGGTGGAGTGATATTGTTAAATGAAGGAAGAAATTGAGAATAAGGAGGTGGAATATTATGATAAGTAGGTAATGGAGAAGATTGGGTGACACATGGAATACTCATAGGAGGAATAAAGGAATTGTTATTGAAGGAGTTTCCCCCTTGACTAAGATTTATAGGTGGTGAATGTGTTTGGGTAACAAGTGAAGAACACAAATGGACACTAAGAAGGGAGGTGAATCAGTGTATTTTTAAAAATTTGACTGTGTGTTAATACTAAAAATGCAAATTAATCAAGAATACACATACACATAAAATAAACCACAACACCAGATTTACAAGGAAAACCCAATGTGGGAAAAACCTCGGCGAGAATAGTTGATGGATTCTATTGCTCCAATCCAGCCTCATAGTAAATAATAGTTTACAATGTTTAGGGCACCAACCCAAGGAGCACCTACCCCTTCTCTAAGCACCCACTCAGAGATTTACAATGATTGATCAAGTTTACAATGCAATGATAAAGCCTTGTTACAAATCCATTTTGTAACACTTACAAATTCTCATACCTTGACAATGAATTTCTTTACCTACTGAAGTTTTTCCTCTATTTCTCCTTCTTCCTCTATTTGGTTGTCTTCTTCTCTCTGCTACAACATTACTCTCCTGAATTCTCTTTTCTTTCTCTATTTCTGTGGATGTCTTCTTCTTCCTACTACAACTTCACTTTACAAAATACTTTGTTCTTGCTCTCTTCCAACTTTTTCACTTCTGTATATTTCTCTAATATTCTTGGCAGTAGCACAACTTTCTATAACACACACCATATACATAGTCGACTAGACAAAATATTTCTATTTCCACCTCTATTACTGTCTCAACAACCACACCTACCAATATCAAATCTCATCACACCTGTCGTTCAATTCAATCGTCAGAGATTTCTTCTACTGCAAACTTGAATATTTTATTCAAGTTAGTTATCTTGGAGATCTACAAATTTAGAGATTTTATTCTCTGTTCTGAATATGATCTCATATCGGCTGTCAAAATTAAATGCATCTTGTCCGTCTTCAGATCATTCTTTGTACTTAATTACTAAGTTTAGTAATCTTTCTTTTCCCAAAATGATTTAAAAACCTTCCTTGAGCCACGCAACCTGCCTGCAACAAGGTCGCCATCAATGCATGTTCCATCCTCTATCGACCTACTCTAAAAAGATCGAAAACTACCACACTAGAATCCTTCATCATCGACTTCTTCATATCGAATTCATTCTCTATTCATTAGGGAGCCTCATGTCTTCATAATCTTTGTCCAGATGAGATGGTTGAGGTTGATCAGCTCCCATGTAAAACCCTCATGCCTATCAGCATATATAGGTATCATCAAAATGACATCCAAGTCACCTGGTCAACCATAGTCAAACACCACATGGACTATCATGTCTATCAAGTTGCTACTGTGTCGAATGAAACACCTCAATGGGTCATGATGCCCTTAAATTTTGTGGTTACGGGATAGGGGGATGCTCGCTATTTTTCTATTTAACTTGCCTTGCATCATCATTCATATGCCCATTTTTCTCTTGTGGGCTGGCGGGATGCATCGTCTTTTTGCCTTAACTTACCCCACAAGTTCCTCTTTACATCCATTTGCAGGTGTAAGATAGCGGGATTTTTTTCTCTTCACTATCTTATCCCGCATGACCATCGCATACCCACCTTGAATGGTCTAGGATAGCGAGAACATTCTTCCAGTATCATCATGTTTCCTCATGCAACCATCATCTTGTCTTACTTAGTATCACGAGATAGCAGGAATCCCGATTCCTTCCTTTGTCCTTATAACCCAGCATGGTCACCTTTCACTCATCCATCATGCCATGAGATGGCGAGAAGCAACTCTTTCTTCTCCTTATATTACCCCACAAGACCTCGAGTCTCAACACAAAAAAGTTGCGGGTTAGTGGGGAGGTTTCTATGCCCCGCTTGAAATTATTCCACAAGAACAATATGCACACACTTTTTGTGGTGTGGGATAGTAGGGGACACATTTCCCTTTGACTTTTCTTGTCCTATAGAGTCAACCAATTCTCAACAACATGTCGTGGGATAGTGGGGGGTCTTCGACCTCTATGACACTTTAATCCCGCATGACTCGTGCATCATTATTTTCAACATTGTGGGGAGCTACAAATGGCCTTTTCTTTATTCAAGTGTTATCTTGCATGATCTATTTCCTTCAAATATGGAGATGATGAATCTACTCAAAAACCCTATAGCATAACATGACGTGTTATGCACAATTCCTCAACATAAACTACATGTTATGCACGACTGCTACATGTTTCTCTACAACCTTTTGACATCCCTTGACATCAATGACAATAATACCATCAATCTCCCCCTTTAGCATTGACATCAACACACTTCCAAACCATACTCTAATCACTTTCTCCCCCTTTAACAACAATGGCAAGGGGTGAAACAACTAAATGTAAATGGTGGATGAGTGTCCCCTTTGATTTAATAGTAATGAATGAAACTTCCATTTTCAATCATGACACTTCTGCGATACATTATAAACTTCCTTTACATCTTATTAATCTCTACTATGTGTAGCTAGATGAATCATTATTACAATATAAAAGTGTAGTGTCATTAATACTTACAAAAATTTGAAACTCTCCCTGAGACTGTACATGAGGTTCAAGGCGGAAAGTGCTCACCTTGAACCACAGACTAAACTAAAAACCCTTAAGTGTTGCAAGCAGGTGGAAGAACACCCAATTTATGTCTTAGATATTCAGAGTTGTACTTAGGCAATGGCTTAGTAAAGATATCAGCTATTTTCTCACCGGTGGACACATATTCAACTTTCACCTCTTTCTCTGCAACCTTTTCTCTGAGAAAATGATATTTGATTGCAATGTACTTTGTCCTAGAGTTCATGATAGGTTTCTTTGATATATTGATTGCACTTGATTTTTCACACATGATGGGAATAGGATCCAAAAACTCTACCTAGATATCCTTGAGAGTTTTCTTCATCCACAAAAGTTGAGAACAACATGTAGCAGTTGCAATAGACACTGCTTCAGTAGTTGATAGTGAAATGGACTCTTGCTTCTTGCTATGCCATGACACCAATTTGTCTCCAAGGAAGAAATATCCACCAAAGGTGCTCTTCCTATCATCTACACATCCTGCCTAATCTGCATTAGTATAGGCTTGCAAAATGAAATCTCCTTTCTTTGGATACCATAAGCCATAAGTAAGTGTCCCCTACAAATACTTGAATATCCTCCTAATAACAATGACATGTGATTGCTTAGGAGATACTTGAAATCTTGCAACCATGCACATAGCTTGAACAATATCAGGCCTTGATGTTATAATATACAACAAACTTCCAATCATGGATCTATACAACGTCTAATCCACATTAGATGACTCGTCATCTTTGCTTAATTTGCATTCTATCACCATGGGGGTGCTAACCGGTTTGTTGTCTTCCATCTAAAATTTCTTTAACATGTCTTTAGCATACTTATTTTGAGAAATGAATATGCCCTTATTCTGTTGTTATATGTGCAACCCAATAAAAAATGATAACTCTCCAAGCATGGACATTTAAAACTCTAACTACATCTGATCAGCAAATTCTTTGCATAGAACATATTTGTCACCTCCAAAGATGATGTCATCTACATATACCACAACCATGATAATATTGTCTCCATCATCCTTGATATATAAGTTGTTGTCAACATTTCCCTTTCTGAAACCTTATTGATTTAACTACTTATCCAACCTAGAGTACCATGCTTTAGACCATATAATGCTTTCTTCAATCTAGAGACAAATTTCTCATCTTCATGCAGCTAAAAACCTTCAAGTTTCTCTATGTATACCTCTTCTTCAAGATTTCCATTCAAGAATACAAACTTGACATCCATCTTATATATTGTGTATCCTTTATATGTTGAGAATACCAAGAACGTCCTGATTTCTTCTAGCCTTGCAACAGGTGCAAAAGTTTCCTCAAAATACATGCCCTATATTTGAACATATCCCTTGCATACAAGTCTTGCCTTGTTCCTTATTACTTTGTGTTCTTCATTCATCTTGTTCTTATAAACCCATTTAGTCCCAATAACATTTTTCTCTGAAGGTCTAGGAACTAATTCCCACATTTTATTTTTCTCAATCTACTGCAACTCTTCCTCCATAGCCTTTAACCATTTCTCACTCTTGCTGGATTCATCATATGTCCTGGGTTCCATCTTTGTCATGAGGCAAAAGTTTACTTGCTCATTTGTTCCTTGCTCTCCTTCTAGTTTTTACACCTTAATTCTTGTTGCTAATTATCTGATCTTCAAGATGATTCTATTGCACATATATGTTTGGGGCTTTGTTAGGTGCTTCTTCTTCATGTTCACTCTCATATTGATCTTCATCTTCACTGTGTGATTCTTCAATCTAATTTATTGTGGTATTTTTACCTTTATGTAGATCTTCATAAATTCTTACATCTACACTCAATTACCTTCTTCAGTCTCTTGTTGAAACACTTGTAGACCTCATTGTGAGTAGAGTAGCCTAGGAGGATACCTTCATCACTTCTTGATTCAAAGCTACCAATTCCATCTTCATCTCTTTTGATGAAACATTTGCTGCCAAACACCTTGAAATACTTGACTGAGGGCCTCCTATCATACCATAGTTCATAAGATGTCATATTGTTGTTTACCCTTAATTGCACTCTATTTAGTGTGTATACAGCAGTCTGAACTACTTCTTGCCAATAAACATCAGACAGATTTGCTTCATTTAACATTGTCCTTGACATTTCCTTGACTATTCCGTTCTTCCTTTCCACAATACTATTTTGTTGTGTTGTCGTAGGGGATGAATATTATCTTCTAATTCCATGTCTTTCATAGTAATCTTTAAACTTATTTGATGTGAGCTCACCTCCATAGTATGATCTCAAGTATTTTATCTTGTATCCACTTTCTTTTTCAACCATTTTTTCTAAATATTTTGGACCTTTCAAAGGCTTGTGACTTGTCTTGCAAGAAAGTGATCCATGTCATCCTAGAGAAATCATCTATAAACAACATGAAGTATCTTCCTCCATTAAGGGCTCTTATTCTTGTAGGCCCACATAAGTCAGTATGAACAAGTTCTAGTGGCCTTGTAGTTGAGTATTCTTTCTTCTTGAAGCTTACATTAGTTGTCTTCCCTCTTTGACACTCATCACAGAAGGTGCTTGTTGCCTTAATAATTTAAGGTATGTGGCTTACGTACCCTTTCTTGCTTATGTTAATAAGGTTATCAAAATTGATTTGACCTAGTCTTCTATGCCATAACCAACTCTCATCAACTTGTCCCATCATACATTGAGACTCAAAGCATTCTTTAAAATTATATACATTCACATCTGTCCTTTTTCCTTCAGCAACAAGCTAACCACTTCTCTCTTTTTTTATTTCATGGCCCTTGGAATCAAATGTAAACTTATATTATTTGTTACACATTTGACTCACACTTAGCAGATTGTGCTTCAGACCTTCCACGTAATATACATCATGTGCTTTTAGCTTGCCATTAATGTGTAGTGTGCCTCTGCCCTTAATTTTGATTGATGAATTGTCTCCAAACCTCACTAAGCCACCATTCCAATCTTAAAGCTTAATTAATTTCTTCTTATCACCAATCATGTGGCTGGAACACCCACTGTCAACTACCCATAGGTTTTTCTTTTCATCATGTAGGGA
Source organism: Cryptomeria japonica (assembly GCF_030272615.1). Classification (NCBI taxonomy): domain Eukaryota; kingdom Viridiplantae; phylum Streptophyta; class Pinopsida; order Cupressales; family Cupressaceae; genus Cryptomeria; species Cryptomeria japonica. The sequence continues at coordinate 464,779,670 of NC_081406.1, read as the reverse complement.
AGTTTGAACAATCAAACTTGACTCAGTCTTATCTTTATCCATTTTGCCCGGACTTGTTTGTTTTCTTTCTTCTTTTCCATTGTTCCATTTTGTTCTGATTTTTCATTAGGTTTGGATATTGACACTATCTTCTTTTGCTTACTTGTCTTAAGCTTACAATGTTTTGTAATGTGGCCCAAGTTTTGACAATGATAGCATTTTACAGTTACATTGAATGATGAATTTGAAATTCTATTGTAAGACAATATATTTCTCCTACATTCATAACTTCTATGACCATACCCATTAGAATGATAACAAAAAACATTCATATCCCTAAGAGCTATAAATTGATTTCTACTTTCAAAACTAGGATGATATCTATGCATGATATCACAATCATCAATTCTATGACCATAAGTATTACATTTATAGCAGTAGTCACGGAATTGCAGTACATACCACTCATTGTTGAAGTTGTTTCTCATTTGTCTCCTTGGAGAAGTAGGGTTCGGTCTTCTTGAGCTCTTACCTTTTGTATCCTTGACTCTAGTGAAGACTCCATCATTTATCTAGGCTTTTCTTTTAAGATCAGTATGTTGGTTCATTGACTGATTCTTTGTAGTGGCAACATATTTATTCTTCACATTTGGCTTGTTGAGGGTGAATGTTTGTTTGACTTCACTTTCACTTGAAGAGGTGAAATGTATCTCCTTCCCCGATGAATATTTATTGTTAGAACATTGTCCATTTTCAAATCCAACACATTTGATGTCCTTGTGGTGCTTCTTCTTACTTAACATTTTGTTTAAATCTTCAGTGCTGCTACCATACTTAATTCTCATGTTGAATTCATCCTTATTCTTTTCCAATTCCTTTCTTTGATTTACAATGTCTTCTTCCAATTTTTGACACTCCTTATCCCTTCTTTCTAAGTTTGAATTTGTTACTTCATACATCCTCTTTGCTTCTTCCAATTGAATCTTCAAATCAGAAATCATTCTCTTTGATTCCTCAAGAGATTTGTGAAGCAGGTCTTGTTCTTCAACAACAACATTCTTGTATTTTTTATATTATTTTCTTACCTTTCTAAGTTCTTCTAGTGCACTCACAAGCTCACCTTCAAGGTCTACTACGAATTCAATTTCCTTTTCTTCATCATCAACAAATAACTCTTCTTTTTCCATAAAGAGATTAACTTCTCTTTCATTATCACTGCAACAACCTTCAGAGACACTTTCTTCATCAGAGGCATCATCTTCAAAAGTGTAAAGACTGCTTTTCAACTAAAATTTCTTTTGCATGACATATAATAATTCTCCATCTTTTCTTTCTTTGATGTTTCTCCTCCTATTGTTCTCATTTCATAGGTTGATAAGGAGCCAAATAATTCATCTATAGAGAATGTATTTAAGTCTTTAGCTTCCTCAATAGGAAAGACCTTTGTGTCATAATTTGAAGTTAATGATCTCAGAACCTTCTTGATAGTAACTTCATCTTTGACATCCTCTCCAAGTCCTCTCATAACACTCACAATCTCATCCACTCTTTGCAAATAGTTGGTTATGTTCTCCTCTTCTTTCATTTTTAGGTTTTCAAACTGAGCTCTTAGATTTTGTAGTTTGGCTTCTTTCACTTTGGTATCTCCTTCATATATCTTCTGCAACTTGTCCCAAGTTTATTTTGCTGATGTGCAATGCATGACTTTGAAAAACTCTATATCTGACAGACTGCTTAAGATTGCATTCTTAGCTTTGGCATTGTCCTCATATTCTCATTTAGCATTAGGGTTAGTAGGAGGAACTTGAGGAATGGTATAGCCATTCTTTACTAACATCCAAACATCAAAACGTAGGGAAGAAAAGTAGGTTTCCATTCTTCTACTCCAAAAGGCATAGTTGGTACCATCAAACATAGGTGCTTTAGAGGAGGATTCATTCCTATACATCATGTTCAAAAAGTAGGATCTATCCAAGATAGAGTAATATTTTTACTATAAGGGAACCTTTTGCTTTGATAGCAATTGAAGAACACAAATGGAGACTGAGAGGGTGGGTGAATCAATGTATTTTTAAAAATTTAACAGGGAAAACCCAATGTGGGAAAAAACTCAATGAGAATAGTTGTTGGAGTCTACTTCTCCAATCCAACCTCACATTAAATAACAATTTACAATGGTTAGGGCACCAGCCCAAGGATCACCAACCCTTGATTTTATGAGCTCCTACTCAATGGAGCACCTAACCCGTCTCTGAGTACCCACCTAGATATTTACAATGATTGATCAGGTTTATAATGCAATGATAAAGCCTTGCTACAAATGAGTTTTGTAGCACTTACAAAATTCTCATATCTTGAGAATGACTTTCTATGCTTACTGAATTTTTTCCTCTATTTCTCTTCCTTCCTCTATCTGGTTGTCTTATTCTCTCTGCTACATTATTACTCTCCAGAATTATCTATTCTTTCTCTGGTTTTTCGGATGTTTTATTCTTCCTGTTATCATTTCACTTTGCAGAATACTTTGTTCTTGCTCTCTTCCAACTTTTTCACTTCTATAGATTTCTCTAATTTTCCTGGCAGCAAGACAACTTTCTAGAGCACACACAATATACATAGTCGACTAGACAAAATATTTCTATTTCCACCTATATGTGGGAAAAGAGGGGCTATGAAACTCAAAATGTAAAAAATGAAGCTCCAAGAGGTTTGTCCACACACCCACAGGACTTCTTGGTGCAATTTATGGAGTCATGAATAATGACTCAACTTCCCAAGGATGGTTCCATGGTTCTCTATCTCATAAGGTCCCTCAAGCCAATGTCTTTTCTCTCATATCACTAAGCAAAGTGGCTTAGGGATGACAAATGCAAGAATGAGGGATGATTTTGATTGATTTTAACATGAGAACACATCCTATCTATGTATGATCCTAAAAATGCAATAAAATAGATTATAAGATGACAAGATAATACTATCCTAACATGATATACTAGTTATATGATTTAAGCTAATGATAAAGGAAGTAGTCTAAAAATGTTTATTAGATTAATTCCTTTTACAAAGAGAGACTAGATGTGCTAGAATTGAGCATAAATGAGATACTAAAGCTTGCATGGATTTTAGATAATAGACTTCTTAGATTCATGGATCCTCAAAATGGAGGAAGGAGAGCTCTATTTATAGCAAAAATAGGGCAATGGATGGTCAAGATTGAAAGAGTTAATCAAGGGCCAAGATTGAAAGTTTTCAATCCATGTTTACAATTCTCACCGATAAAATGGTGACAATTCTCAACATAAGGCTGGTTGAGAGGAGATGTAAGAAGCATTAAATGCTTGAGAAGACCTCATGGTTACCCTAGGGGGTAAGGGTTAAGGTTAGGTTAAGGTTATCCATTGGATAAAGATTTTACCCAAAGGATAAACTCTTGTGCAAGGGTTAAACGAATAACCATGGTCAAAGCAATAAATGCTTGATGAGACCCTTGGGTTAGATGGAGGTTAAGTTAGGCAAAAAGTCTCTAACCATTCCACTAAGGGTTAGTTAACCATTAATGGTTTGAAGACTTTGGGGACAAATTTGTAAGAGTCCTTCCAAATTTGGGGGCATTCAACAAGTTATCTTGTTGAATTGATAAAGGCTTTAATGCATTTTGAAGACTTTACTCCAAATTTGAGAAGTGACCTCCTCAAATTTAGGGAAAGGGGATAATTGATGGGTTTGGGTTAATTGATTTGGATTAGATGGATTCTTGAAGAAATTAGGAATAGGGCTAGGAGGAAAGTAGGAGATGTAGGAAAATGCAAGTGGGTGAGGGAAAATATAATTAATTAAAATAAATTGCTTTATTTCAATTTGGTTGCAAGTTGGGGATTTTAAATAAATTAGATTTATTTAATTAGGGTAAACTATTTAATTAAATGTGAATTTAATTAAAAAGTAGAGAGAAGGGTTTTAATTAAATAAAATGATTTATTCAATTAAATGATTTAAAAAGGGCTTAAGTGAATTTAACTAAATAAATTGAATAATTTACTTAATTAAATAGAGGAATGTGGGTGATTTAATTAAATTGGATTTAATTAAATAGATGAATGAACATAAAATATTCATTTAGGAATATGGTCATTTTTATACATCTACATTTTGCCCTTCTTTGAAGTGACGTGTGTGCACATGTTGATTCAAAGAAAATAATGTGTCGTTATGATTTGTTTGTGATCAATTTTTATGTCATGCCCCATATTTGATAAACAATGTTGATAATATCCCCTCGAGAGATGAATCAAAAATTTTGAAAAATTGATTTGAGTTGGATAATTTTGATAGCATTGTAAATTTTGGTCTATGTTGAATGCAAAAATTGATTCATCTCCTGATAATGACGTTGGGTAGGTTGGCATGAGACACCATGAGTGATTTTTGCATTCCTCCATGTAACCTTAATTTTGATTTACCCTATATAAAGGGAAAAAGTGATTTCTTTTGTCTCATTTGTGCTTGTTGACTTTGGAGAAAGTGACACTTCGAGAGAAGTCAAAATGCCAGTTATGTATTCTTCTCATCAATTCGAGCACCTTAGGAGGTATCAGAGGCCTACCGTGTATGGACCACCAATAAGTCAACCTTTTTGACCCGTATTTCATTTTTGATTTTGTCGGTTTTGGTCATTTTTTGAATTTTTTATGTGGATTTTTTACATTTTAGCGCGCCGGATTGAAAGGGTAGCGCGTACGAAAAATTTCATAGCGCATAGGTTTTAACAATAGAGGATAGCATCCAAAAAGTTTAGGCTAGCGCATCGTTAGGTTAGGGTAGCACATAGGATTAGGTTAGTGCATAAGGGGCACATGGTAGCGCATAGAAAATATCCAGGTCATAAGTTTGCTAGGGGGTCACATGGGAAGGTCTAGATAGTGCGTAGGTGTGACCTAGTGCATAGGGTTAGGTGTGTAGTGCGTAGAGAAGATAGAATAGTGCATAGGGTAGGTTAGGTAGTGCTTTGGAAGAAAAGGGGAGCATGTAGGTTTCTCCTAGTGCATAAGGTTTATTGGGTAGTGCGTAGAGAAAACAGGTTAGCGCATGAGAAGCAGCTTAGTGCTTAGACAAGATGTTTTAGTGCATATGGGAAAATTTTTGGTATAGTGGGATCTAGGAATGAAGAAAATGGGTAGGGTGATGCCAGTTGTGCTGGGATAAGTGTGTTTTGCTAGTCTGCGTGTCTGCTACCATTGGTGTGATAAGTGTGTCCAATATGAGTTTTGAGATAACTTGATTTGATTTGCGATATTTCAAGTTGATATAGATTTGATGTGATCTGGATATGATGTGGAACTTGATTTAAATTTGTTCAAAGTTTTCAAGTTTTTGATATGAATGTGTTTGATATGAATTGTGGAGCTTGAGTTGTGTTACAAGATGATATGGATTGTGGAACTTGAGTTGTGTTACAAGTTGATATGAATGTGAAACTTGAGTTGTGTTTACAAGTTGATATTTTCCTGATGGATTGATATGATGTGGAACTTGAGTTAGATTTGTTCAAAGTTTTCAAGTTTTTGAGATGAATTTGATTTTGATATCCATGTGTTGATGAGGGAACTAATATGGGACTTTCGTTTCTTTTTGACAGGAGCGTCTTGGAGTGGTACAGTCGTGTGAGCAATTTCTGAGACCATGGTCCTTGATACCGCGATTGACACAGGCTGACAGAGACATTATTAAGAGGTTTGGTTTGACCTCTTTGTTAGATATGCCTCAGTTTATCATAAACCAAGGTTTATTGACAACATTGGTAGAGAGGTGGCATAGCAATATGAACACGTTTCATTTGGCAATAGGCGAGATTATAGTGACACCTGAGGATTGCTACCAGATTCTACGGATTCCTGTAGTAGGTGTATTCCTACCCTATGAGCAAATGGAGGAGGGTGGGACTAAGGCACTCTGCCGAATTTCTTCAAGATGACACTATTTGTGGGTATGAGATCCCTTGGCAAGAGTTTTTGGATTTGGATTATGCACCTCTACCATCAGTTCTGGTAGGTTTTATAGGTGGTTTCTTATGTCCCAACTGTAAGTCAAAGGGACTGTCAGTGGGATGGGGATTGGTGCTAGAGGATATGGTAATGCAGGGTCATCGATTTGCATGGGGGTTGGCTATGCTGGCCCACTTATATAGGGATTTGCATGAGGTAGTGTATTTAGGTTACGTCAGTCTATCAGTTGGAGTGACACTGCTACAAGTATGGGCTTGGGAGCATATCCCCATAGCTAGGCCATTGGCAGATAGAGATAGGCTTGTTGGATGCACGTATGCATATGGGTACAAAGGGATAGTTGTCCAACGTAAGCTGGACAAACTAGAGCATTAGAGGAGAGTGCTGGATGATATTGAAATAGCCATCTAGTGACCATATACAGGTTGTGAGGTATGGGTTGAGGATAGGATGGAGATGCCCTATGTCTTCATGACCAGATATTTGATAGGGCAGATGCCCTTTGTGATTGAGAGGTTTCTACATAGCCGGGTGCTGCGGTAGTATGGTCGACAGTAGGGGATGCCACAGGGAGCATGTTTTTATGCTCGATGAAGACAAGATATTTCAGATTCGGGACCGACAATTGATAGCGGGGTGGTAGTGGAGGAGTTCTTTCATGCAGCCAACCAGATTTGGGATTATGCCCCTGAGATCATGGATACAGGGATGACTGATGAGTTTTCAATACTCTTCGTAGCATGGGCAGTGGCTAGGATATCTGATCTAATTGAGATGATTCTAGCTTTTGATGATGAGGAGGATGTAGAGGAGGGGGCTGGTGATGGAGGAGGAGGGGATGGGGGAGATGGTAGAAGAGGTGGCTGAGGGTGGTGAGGGGAGAGGAGGAGATTGGATTGAGGGAGACTTGATCAAGGGAGGAGAGGAGAGAGAGGTGGAGATGGTGGTGCCAGAGGGATACAAGGTGAGAGAGTAGGGTGGCAGGTGGTGATGGATAGGGGGAGAGGAGGTTTGGCTATCAGAGTTGGAGAGGAGGAGTGGGTTGGCGAGGTGTTAGCGATGGTGGGAGGGTATGATGATTTTAGACAACCAGCCCAGAGGAGGAGGTCAGATGTTTTACCTCCACCAACATCGAGGATAGTTAGAGGCACAGATTAGATCGCTGGAGTTGTCAATGCAGCATTTGTAGACACAGATGCTGGCGCATCAACGTCAGATGACATAGCTGACCACAGAGCGGGATACAGCTTTGGAGCGGTTGGGTCGAGCCGAGGCTCGAGCAGAGGCTTTGGAGAGAGCGGAAACAGGTGGCCCAATGAGAGACACCTTGAGAGAGCTAGCTTTGAGAGCCAAGGAGGCAGAGTATTACAAGAGACATTATGAGGATGCGGTGTCCAGGGAGCACTGAGTGCAGAGTTTTACATAGTCAAGATCTAGTTGATCTCAAGAGACTGGGTCAAGGATGGGGAGCAGAGGCATGACATGGCCTCCTAGACAAGATCCACCTAGAGATCTAGGTGCTGGGATATCTTCAGTGAGATTGTCTCCCTCAAGAGATAGTCATACGTGAGAGGCATTGTCTCCATCGTATTTTGATCATTGTATTGTACTTGGCACATATATGACATATTTTTGTATATTGATCATTTGTCAAGATATATATATGACACCATTTTCTTTTATCTTCATGTGATGTATTATGGATGATGCTTTCTATATGCTTTAGTTTATTCTATGATGATGCAATGCTTAGATAGATGTATGTGATGCGATATTTAATGAATATGATGTGATAATGCATGATGTTGTGAGATGTATCTTGAAAATGAGATGTATGATATGATATGCTATGAGATGTATCTTGAAAATGATATGAAACTAATTATAAAATGATATGCAACTAATTGTAAAATTATATGCAGCTAATTGTTTTTGAGCATCCTCATTCTACATTTGTCATCCCTGTATAGCCACATGTTGTTTGCTTTGTTTTTATGTATCATCATTGAGCATTGATTTGTTGTGGGATATGTTGAAAATTTATACAAGCATAATGGTATAATTGAACCATAATGACTTGAGAAAAATTTACATGATTTTTCATTTTGCAAGATAGCACAAGCGTCAAGGTATAATTGAACCAAGATGACCTAAGTGTGGATTGCGTATAAACAGACAAGAGTAAATCATTTGTATGCATAAAGTGGAATCATGTCTTCAGTGATATGCTGTGAATCATGTCTTGAGACAAGTATTTACACAGGACAGATGATCACCTCATAGACAGAAAACTAAGAAAATATTGGAGTCCCTATGACGTTCTCTAGCTATGAAGCATCGTGGAGAAAATTTAGAGGATCCAACAATTCAAAAAGTTAAAGTGCAAAAATAGTCAAAAATTTATGCAAGATGCAACATTTGATATTTCAGAAAATCATCCATCATATTTTGTGAATCTTGTTAAGCGATCAATGTTTTGCTTTACGATTGTACGAGTGTTGTTTTGTTGGATATGAAGTTCTGAGTTTGCAGCAAGTTTTGATGTTTTGAACGTGTTGCAAGCTTTGATTACTGCTCCTAGTCAAGTGTACTTCTTAGTGTAGATATGTATAGTGATTACCAAACCATGGTGAGATTCAGTGAAAGGATATGCGGATTAACCAGGATAGTGACTACACTAAGTATGGCCTAGATGGATATTGTGCTAAAAATGTCGGGCGATGGCTAATAGTGCTTTATAGTGGAGATAATGGTATGGATATAGATAGAGGATCTGTCCTCTCACAATAGCGCATGTTGCCAGGTTTTCACCAATTGCTTTTATTGTACCTTTTTATTTACCTTTTTCTTGATTTTTTGTTTGATTTTTTTTTACTTTTCTATGCATTAGATTACTCAAGTGTAGTATTTCTTCAGATGAATGTTGTTAGTTAGTTCATTGAGCACATCTCCTTCTGAAGTTGTTAGCTGATAGGCACCTAATCCATAGGCTGATATGATGACATAGGGACCTAACCAATTAGGTTCAAATTTCCATTTCTTTTCCCGATCTTGTTGATTTTTAGGATTTTCCTTGAGTACTAGGTCACCAACTTTAAAAATTCTAGGAATGACCTTGTGGTTGTAGCTCCTACACATATGTTGCTGATATGCTTTGAGATGAGTGTAAGCATGTTGACGTCTTTCATCTAGAAGCTTGAGCTCTTGCAGTCGGTTAACTCGATACTCTTCATCTGGGTTTAAGCCTTTCAAAGAGACTCTGAGAGATGGAATCTCTACCTCCAGAGGTAAATAGCTTCTAATCCAAATACTAATGAATATGGTGTAGCTCTGGTAGGTGTGTAGATGCTAGTTTTGTAGGCCCAAAGTGTTGGATTTAGTTGTATATGCCAATCTTTGCCTGCATCATTCACTGTTTTCTTTAGGATTTTCAATATTGTTTTGTTGGATGCTTATGCCTGACCATTCCCATGTGGATAGTAAGGTGTAGAGAAACGATGTTGTATTTTGAATTTTTCACATAGTTCTTGACATCTTGGTTCTTAAAAGGCCATCCATTATCTGTGATGATGTAACTCAGAATACCATGTCTGTAGATCAGATAATTAAGGATAAAAGAGGCAATTTGTTTCCTAGTCACTGTGGTCATGGGGACTGCTTCTATCCATTTTGTAAAGTATTCCATTGCAGTTATAATGAACTTGTGTCCATTTGAAGATGAAGGATGAATTTTGTCGACCAAGTCTAGTCCCCACTGATCAAAGGTCCAGGATGTTGTGAATGGTTGCAGTTCCTGTGTTGGTGCATGTATAAGATTGCCATGGATTTGGCATTTAGGACACTTTTTTGCAAAGTTATAAGAGTCTTTTTCCATTGTTGGCCAATAATATCTCATTCTTAGAAGCTTTTTAGTAAGAGTATTACCACTTGAATGTGTTCCATAGATCCCTTCGTGAAGCTCGTGTAAAGCGGAGTCAGATTCATTATGATCAAGACAATGAAGAAGAGTACCATCTAGACCTTGATGGTGAAAAGTATCAACAGTATGAGTATAATGGGCGGCTTTCTGGATAAAGTTGCGCTTCTGGTTCTGGGATAAGTCAATGGGTAAGATATTTTTCTTAAGATAGTTGTAGATGGGTCCATATAATGGAGAGTCAGAACCAGTCAAGGCATAGATAACATGGGATTCTGAATGGTCATAGGTAGGGGAGAACAGTTGCTCTACAAGAAACTCATAACAATTCTGTTGCTCTGGAATTTGCACTACTAAAGCGATAGTAGCCATGGCATCAGCTGCTTTGTTGTCCAACCTTGGTATTTGTTTGAAGGTGATGTATACAAAATATTGCTTGAAATAATCCACCATTCGTTTGTAGGGTAGCAACTTGTCATCCTTTGTCTGATAGTCATTGTTGATTTGATTGATGACGAGTTGTGAATCTCCGTAGACTTTTAATTCGGTGATCTTCCATTCTATGGCCATTTTGATGCCTATAACCAATGCCTCATATTCAACAATGTTGTTGGTCCATGGAAACATAAACCTATATGATCCTGGTATAGTGTGTCCTTCAGGAGTGATAAACAGAATGCCAGCACCTGAGCCATGTTGTGTGTAGGATCCATCAAAATATAAGGTCCATTGTTTGGGGGAGATAGTAAGAACATCTTTGTGTAGAAATTTGATCTCCATAGATTGTTTTCTAGGTAGTGGTGCTTCAGCCAGTTGATCTGTGATTGCTTGTCCTTTGATAGCTCTTCGTTCTGTGTAGTAGATATCAAATTCACTAAGGATCACGATCCACTTAGCCAATCTGCCTATAAGAGCTGCTTTACTAAGTAAATATTTGAGAGGATCAATTTTTGCAACTAGCTTAATTCTGTGCGTTATCATGTAATGTCGAAATTTTTGAGAGGTAAATACTATTGTTAGACAAGCCTTCTCAATGAATGTATAGTTTAATTCATATTCGTTCAATGTCCTGCTGATGTAGTATATAGCTTGTTCCTTGCCTTGTTGATCTTCTTGTGCTAACAATGCCCCCAGTGATATATCTGTTGTTGAAATGTATAGAATGAGTGGCTTTCCTACTATTGGTGGTACTAGAACTGGTGGGTTCATTAGATACTATTTGATTTGATAGAAAGATTCTACACATTTGGCTTCCCATCTGAATGGTACATTTTTTATGTAGTAAATGATTAAATGGGAGACTTTTATCTGCTAGTTGAGTGATGAATCACTTGATTGATTGGAGTCATCCTTGTAGAGATCTGAGCTGGCTGATGTTCTTTGCTAGTGGCATCTCCATAATGGCTTGTACCTTTGCTGGATCCACTTAAATTCTTTTTGTTGAAATTATGTAGCCTAGTAGTTTGCCTGATGTAACCCCGAAGACACACTTCTTAGGGTTGAGCCTGACTTGGAATTTTTCCAATCTATCAAAAATCTTCTCTAGTGAAGGATTTAGCTAGTAAATCATCTACAAAGTCTTCCATGAAGGTATGCATCATGTGATGAAAGATTGTTGTCATTGCTCATTGATAAGTTGCTCCTGCATTCTTTAAGCCAAAAGGCATGACATTCCAATAGTACATTCCCCAAGGATTGGTAAACATTGTTCTATCTTGATCTTCTAGGGCTATCTTGATTTTATTATAGCCTGAAAAACCATCCATTAGTGATAGCATTGCATGGCCTGCTGTGAGGTCTACAATTATGTCGATACTGGGTAAAGGAAAGTCATCCTTTGGATAGGCTTTGTTGACATCTCTGAAATCAGTGCAGATTCTGATGTTGCCATCTGGTTTTGATACTAGTAGAATGTTGGAAATCCATTCAGCATAGTCAATGGGTCGAATAAATCCAACGTCTAATAGTTTCTTGTGTTCAGCTTTGACCATGAGTGCCACATGTGGATTCATTTTTCATAGTTTTTGCTTGACTGGCTTAGCTCTTGGAGCAATGGACAATTGGTGCATGATTAATTGTGGATCAATCCCGGGCATATTTGCATATGACCAAGCAAAGTTGATTTGCTTTTCTTTAAAAAAATTGATAAATTCTGATCTTTCTGCTTTCATCAGAGATTCTGCAAGGTGTATAGTTTTGGCTGCTTCTGTAGTACTAATGTTGATTGATTGAGTGGGCTCAATCAATATGGGTGATTGCTCGTGATAATTTTCAGGAAGAGTGTCAAGTTTCCCATCCTTAGGTGCCTTAAAAAGGTTTTCACCCTCAGATGTGTCCTTTATTTTGACTTTTGTGTGATCTATTGCTGCCATTGACTGGTTTTCAATAGTAGATCTTTTAATTTGCTCATTTTTGGGACTGAGAGACTTGGTACTCTCCTGATTGCAGACATTGTTACTTTGTTCACTGGTAGAGTATGTTTTTAGGTTAATGGTACATAAGTAATGGATAATGGATTTGTCATTTGGGAAAATTGGTATATCATGAGTTTCAGGTTTGTCCCAGTTTATGAGGTCAGGAAAGACAAGTGGTAAGGAATCGTTTGTCGGATCAAGTTCTACTACTATGAGTGTCAGGATCGAAGTATCATTGTGATTGGCTAGGGTATTAAAGAAGTTAAGGATTTCCTTGAGGTCTTTGATGGTATCATCTTCTATATAGACTTGCACATAATGTTGCTGCTCATTTTCCTTGGCGTCATAGATATTTTGTGGACCAAATTCAAGTGGTCTAGATTTTGTGCCACGTTCTTCTTGAGAGATGGGTGTATTACTATCATTTGTACAAATATCTCCAATAATATTAGAACAACTGCCCCATTCATATTCATTAGAATTAGTCTCAGAGGTAATATCCTAGATTCTAGCAGTGCTATGAACTGGTATGTTGTAGGGTGAGAACAGGTCTTTGATCATTGAGACAAGTTTGATAGTTTTCTCTGATTCTGTGTCAGATCTTACTTCCACTCTTTGCATTTGTTCATATACTGTCTCTCCTCAAGGAGGAATGATTTATTATGGAGGGAAGTCTTCTTTGTTGGATGTTGGTTCTTGAATATGATGTGCTTCTATAGTAGATGCTTCCTTCTTTTGGTTGATAGGCTTCTTTTGACATTGTTCTCATTCTTGATGTTCACGTTCTTTACGTATTGTCTCTGCTGACTCAAATAGTGCCTCCTACCAGAAGTCTTCTTTGTACTTCTTCTTTTCTTTCCATTGAGGTTTTTGATATTTGTGTGGTACCTTCTTTGGTAGTAGAGTGAGTTCAAAGCCCAATCCCTTCTTGTCTTTACTGAATTGTGAAGGAGGATCCAATGGTTCTGTGACACCTTCATGACGCTTACCAATAGGTCCTTTGCCATTGTACCCCATTTGATGCATGATTAAGTAGCTTTTTCCATATAGGTGTGTGGGTATAGCTACTTCCATAGTAGCTGATCAGTCTTCTTCCTCATCTTTGTATAGCCAACTAAGGATATCCTTTTCCTTGAATTCATGTGCTAGAGTGCTGAGTTGAATGAATATGCCATTAAACTTGGTGATGGGCTGAATTGCTTGATGTGCTGATGTGGTAGGTAATCCATGATATCTAGGTGATGTTGGTAAGTTGGCCAAACACATGGGTTCCAAAGAGTATTCTCCCATGCCTTGTTCTTTGATCTTCATTTTCTGCTTGAAATCTCTAGGTAATGATTTAGACTTTTCTTGTTGAAGATCTTGTGCTGATAAATTTTGTTTCTCTCTATTATGTGGAACCAAGCTGTCTTGGGTTGCCCCCATAACATTACAATGCTGAAATGGATTATGATCAACTGATATAGAAACCTCCTGGCCATTATAGGGAAATTTGACACACTGGTGATATGTAGAAGGCACTGCTTGCATTTCATGTATCCAGGGTTGACCTAATAAGATATTGTATGTGAGATCTATGTCTAACACCTGGCACATAGTATCCTTTTGTATCAGTCCTACCTGAATAGGTAACATCACGGTTCCTTTAGATGATCTTTCCTCATCATCATATGCCTTTATAGTGATCTTCTTGCATGGATCAATAGACTCTTCAGAAAAGCCTAATGTATGGATAAGTTTTAAGGTACAAATATTAAGTCCAGCTGCTCCATCTATTAATACTCTTTTAACGCGATGTTTATAGAATATGACTTCAATATGGAGAGGAGTATTATGTGGATGGCTCAATGAGATATTATCATGCTTAGAAAAAGTGAGGTTATGAGTTCCTATCATATGAGCCACCATGGCTTGGAATTTGTTAGCATCCAGATCTTGAGGTACATTTGTTTCAAGTAACGCTTGTTCTAATATATCTTTGTGTTTTGGCAAAAGTTTCAGCAACTCCAGTATAGATATTTGAGCAGGAGTTTTGCGCAATTGATTGACTAGGTCATATTGAATTTTGGGTACGGTGTTTGTTGTTGGCATATGTCCCTTCAAGACATATTTTTGAGCTCTGGTTGTTACATTGAGGGATTCATGTTCACGCCTGTCTTTGATTGTGATGATGCTTACTTGATTGTCTACAACTGATATATGATTGATGGTGTTATTTTATATGTGATTGATATGAGCCCCACGTGTATCATTTGAGGTTGAAGCTCCATCTTTGTTGTAGTTTGGAAGAGGATTATTAAATGCTCCATGTTCACCATTTGTCTTGAGACCATCCATCATTAAATCACCTCTATCAATCATGTCTTGAACAATGTTTTTCTGTCTCATGCAATCATTTGTTTGATGACCTTTGTTGCAATGAAAATCACAAAAGTGCGAGTCATTCCACCAAGGTGGTTTGATTTGTGGTTCATAGTTGCTGATTGCTGGTAAAGAGATAATTTTGTTTGCCAAGAGTTCTCTAAATGCTAACTCCAGTGATTATCCCAATGGTGTGCAGACACATTTTTCAAAATTGTTGGTGTTACCTCATGAATTGTTATTACACCCTTGATTTGTGTGATTGTTTTGAGCATTGTTGGCATGGTTGGTGTTGTTGGTGTTGGGTTGACCTTGATTGGTATTCGGTGCGTAAGTGTTAGTGTTTGGGTTAGCACCTTTGGGATTCTTTGTAGCTTGAGGATTTCTTGATAATGAAAGCACGAGCTACTTAGATTTTGGATCATGTGATTCATTGCCTCCTTCATTTCCATTGTTTTTGTTTCTAATCTAGAATCAGGATTTGTCCAAATTGTTGTTGTTTTGGTTATTGTAATGCGATGAGCTTGTTCCTTCATTGAAGAATTTTAGTGTTCCTTTCTTGACACATACTTCTTCTACTTGAATGCCATTTTCAATCAATTTAGCAAAAGATGGTATGCATTGGAGTTTGAGTTTGTAACTCATCTCACTATTCAAGTTGTCGATGAAAATTTCCATTTTCTCCTTTTTAGGGATATCTCAGGGATATCTTGAAACCATACGCTACCATCATTGAAGGAAAACCATGAATGCTTCATTGTTTTTCTGTTTGGTGTTATAGATGTCTAACATGGTTATAGCATGTTGAATGTTATAGGAATATTGAGTTATGAATTTTTTAACTAGTTCATCGAATGATCTGATGGGAGGTGTGATTTTGGACAACCATTCCATTGTTTTCCCTCCCAAGCTTCTTGGGAATAACCTCATCAAATAAGTATCACCATAAGCGAATTCAAGACTCATTGTGTAGAATTCTCGAACATGATCATGGGGATCGCTTTTTCCATCATACTTGTCAAATTTGGGAACATCTGAGTTTGGAGGAAAAGGTATCATGTTCAATCTTCTGTCAAACGGATAAGGACAAATTTCATTTAAGGAGTACCGTACTACTGTACCTTGTTGCATGTCTTGCATTTATCTTTGTAACATTTGCATTTGTTGAGTAAGAGCAACCAAAGGTACATTGTTTTGCCGAGGGAAGGATTCTTCTCTTGCATTAATTCTAGGCTGAAATGGGGTATGGAACGGTATGTTTTGCTCAAGGATGTTTTGCTCAGGTATATTTTGTTCTTGTAGATTTTGTTTAGGAATATCCTTCTTAGGGTCACGTGTCTCTTCCTCTCATTTTCATTCTTGATATTCGTAATGTTGAGATCTTATTAGAAAAATGTCTGTATCAAAGTCCTCTGAAAGTTTAACTCCTTTGCTTGTGAGCATGAGTAGGTATTTTTCGTTGTCATTTTCCATGAGTCTTTCCACAAGTTTTTGAAATGAAGCGCTTTCTTGACATTCTTGAAGAAGTTCTTCAAAAATTTTAGTGTCCTCTAGATGTAGACCTTCAAAAGGATTAGATAATCTTTGATTCATGCTTGATTCTAGTGGTGTTTCTCTTTGTTTGTTTTATTGAGAGCAAGTGACAATAGGCATTTTAGAAATATTCGGGGGTTGGTGGGGGTAACCTTGGGAAGTTATAAGTGATGCACTCATCAGGAAAGAATGTTGCATTGATCTTTCCTCCATGATTTATTTGTTGACTGAACATGGATTTTTGACAGAATGCTCTACTCTTCAAAGGTTCCTTGTCAAATTTGTTTGATTTGTTCTGAATATATAATTGCACATGACGAAGGAATATTCGATGAGATTTGAAGAGTTGACAATTGATGTATAAAAATTTGTTTCTTTTGGCAAGTTTCAAAGAACTTGGTTGCTATTTCTTCAACTTGGTGTTATGATAAATATTCTTTCTTCTTAGAATATGAGGATTAGTCATGCACAAGCGATCAATGGTTTCCTTTTGAGTTGTTTTGGATTCAGTTTATCTTGTTTTGGAAACTTAATTTTTACTTTATCAAAGTGAAGGTTTAGATGCCCCCTCACAACAAAGTGCATCAAATGATATGGAATAGAGCTTTCCCGATATGGAAACTCGATTTGATAGCTTGGAGTTTTAAAGAAGTGTGTTTTGGGATAAAAATCCGTGTGATAAAAAGGACCTATTTGCCACTTGTGATGATGTTTCCTGATTTTGATAGGATAGATACATTTATCATGTGACTAGTTTCAGATTTGGACAACTTTTGTTTGATGGAAATTTGCTTGGAAATAGCTTTTGATACTCTAGTTTTTGGTATTGTGATTTGACGAAGTTAAGGCTGATGAAAGGAGGTTTTCGAATTTTTTTTCAAAATTTTCCAATTTGACCTCTGTTTTGCCCCCTATTTTTCTGGTTTTGATCACGCGTTGAAACAAAGATGTTATGCACTACAAAATGTTCTCAAAGTGCTAAGGAAAAGATCCCACGTGCTATACTGCCCCCTACTATGGGCTAACTGGTTTTACTAGTTAAATTTGTTTCAGCTTTAGTTTAAAAGATCATGCGCTAATATGAGCCACTGATGCACTATTGTTTATACTCTACATGCTAACAGTTGACTTCCACGCGCTAAGCTGATGCTTCAATGCGCTAAACTATTTTTAGAATGCACTAACTGCTACTGCTGATTTTAGATTCTGGTGAAGCGCTACTATTAAGACTTTACGCGCTAAAGATAGGATTTGATGTGCTAAAGTATGGTTCCGACGCTCTAAGATGTTGCTCTTATGCGCTAATCTGCCCTAACTTGATTGTTTTCTATAATTTTGGAGTTTTGCCTCGAGTTTTCAATCATGATAGATGATTTTCTGAAGTAACAAATGAAGACACAACACCAAAGAAGTAACCATTTTTTCTTAATCTAAATAGTAAGTGTATGTTTTGCGAGGATGTTTTCAAATCCCCAATGTTTCAATAGGTTTGGATACAAAAAATACACTTCAAAAAGACTCTTTATTCAAGGGTCATAAGTAATACCATAACCCACTAGTCTCGATACTCCGTCAACTCAAACAGCCATGTCACCCCCTAGAGGGGGCCCATTTTTTTGCCTTTTGCTAGAAATTAACTCAAAGTGAATTGCTTCACAATTGAATATTTATCTTGGGAGATATATGGTGAGCGATCTTGAGGTGGATTCTTCCCCACCCTTGCACTATGATATTACAAATGTCTGGTTACTAACTCGGCTCAAATTTTCTATGCTAAGGTTAGTAATCAAGCTTCTTGTTTGGCCATCAGTGATAAAATCCCTCAGAAGGCTTCCCAACCTTTAGAACAAAGGCTTTACATATCTCAAGGATATTGGGGGAAGGCTAATCACTGCATGCAACCATTGAAAAGGACTTTCATTGCTTTCCACTATTGATTATAGTGGGTTGGAACACTTGGTGTCAAAGTCGTTTCCCACTTAGGTTGTTCCCTTCACACCAGCCAAAGAATGGCTTTAAGAGTTTTTCAACCCCTCGGGAAGGCAGGCCTGCTAAAAGATTTAAATGCAAAAAAATATTGAAAGCATAAGAGTGGTCTAGATTTTCGATCACCTAGTTAAGGGGAGAGCATATTCCTTCCACTTTCGCAGCAAAGCAAGCAAGTGTTCTTTTTTACTCTTTATTGCCATGATTTGTTAAAATTTATATCGAGATGTTCCTCCACAAAAACATGGTGTTTATTTTAATTCCTTCAAAGCAATGATTTTCTAATCTAGGAAAAGAACCTGGTCAACAAAGAAGAACTTCAATCTTGGTGGTCAACAAAAGGGGAAGGACTTCCCTCTTTGAAAACAAAAATTTGACAAATGTGGTTTCTTTTACTTTGCAAAAATTTGAAGTTGATCCTTTTAAACAAAAAAGGATGGTGAGGTTGTTTTTAAAGCTTTTTGCAAAATGAAAGATTGTCTTGTTCATTTTAATAACCCAAAAAGGAATTTTTTTCTCATATGAAAGCAAGAAAGATTTTGATTTGTGGTTCTTTTTAGGTACCTAACCGAAATGTGAGTAAAAACTCTAAACTATCTTAATGATCCTAAAAAAGGAGCTCCCATCTATAAGACAATTGTTAGAATCCTGTGAAATAACAAGCAAAATCATTAGATAAATGTGGACTTCAACAAATCTAATTTCGCACTCGGTTACAGCTTTTATTTTTTTTATTTTTTTGCCTCAATTTGTGATGCGCTACAGAACAAACTGTATGCGCTATAAAGTAATTTGGATGTGCTATCGAAAAGGCTTGACATGCTAAATTGTGTTTCAGATGTGCTACTCTATTTTTCTTCTGCACTAAGACCTCTATGAAAGTATTAGTGGAGACGATGCGCTAAGGTAAATACTACACGTGCTTGGGAATAGACCCCATGCGCTAAATAGTGTGCTAGATGTGCTAAAAGATCCACCAAATGCGCTAAGGGATGTTCCCTACGCGCTAATTCTTGTTTCCTGCATACCTACAAAAGTGTTTAATTTTGAAAACCGATTTTATTAATGGGGTAGTGCCCCACGGTGGGCACCAGAAATGTATGTAGGAAAAGTGGGGCTATGAAACTCAAAATGTGAAAAATGAAGCTCCAAGAGGCTTGTCCACACACCCACAGGACTTCTTGGTGCAAGTTATGGAGTCATGAAGAATGACTCAACTTCCGAAGGATGGTTCCATGGTTCTCTATCTCACAAGGTCCCTCAAGCCAATGCCTTTGCTCTCAGATCACTGAGCAAAGTGGCTTAGGGATGACAAATGCAAGAATGAGGGATGCTTTTGATTGATTTTAACATGAGAATGCATCCTATCTATGTATAGTCCTACAAATGCAATAAACTACCTTATAAGATGACAAGATTAGTAGTAATACTATCCTAACATGATATACTAGTTATATGATTTAAGCTAATGATAAAGGAAGTAATCTAAAAATGTTTATTAGATTAATTCCTTTTGCAAAGAGAGACTAGATGTGCTAAAATTGAGCATAAATGAGATACTAGAGCTTGCATGGATTTTAGATAATAGACTTCTTAGATTCATGGATCCTCAAAATGGAGGAAGGAGAGCTCTATTTATAGAAAAAATAGGGCAATGGATGGTCAGGATTGAAAGAGTTAATCAAGGGCCAAGATTGAAAGTTGTCAAACCATGTTTACAATTCTCACCAATGAAATGGTTATAATTCTCAACATAAGGCTGGTTGAGAGGAGATGCTGATGAATACTAAGAGGGGGGGGTGAATTAGTATGCCAAAAATCTCTATACTTAAACACTTACACAGTCTGAAGATAAACCGGTAAAATAGTCTAACAGATAGACCGGTTATCACACATGCAAACCAAAATGCTAATAAAGCATTCACCCACAAAAGCAATACAACAATAACACAAGATATTTGATGTGGAAACCCAACTGGGAAAAACCACTATGAGATGGAACTCACAAGTCACTATCTACATAATAGAAACCAGACCGGTTAAGGTCTTACAATGTTCCTCACCAGAACAGATCATGTTAGGAATCTCAATCTCTATTAGGAGATAAGTCTGATTAAAGACTACCTTGTTAAAGGATTTCAGATTCACAGAAGTGAACCACCTTGTTAGAGGATTGTACAAAGGCTTTGAGGCCTACCTGGTTAAGGGCTACAGACTTGTCAAAGATGTGAGTAATCAGCAAGTGTTCAATCTATCTTATAGCACAAACTGCTTTATTAGATCTAGTATAGTTCACTGCTAATGCACTCCAGCATTACTTTAGTCTTCTCTATCTCTTTCTATTTACAACTCGATCTTCTCAGATAAGATCGCTCTTCAACAACTCAACTACCACCTTAAACCCTAGCCGTAACATAAACCATTTCAGCAACAATTTTTTCAACTCAGAACCCTAGACATGATGTCCTTTTAAAGGAATCTGATTTCATGTCAGTCCAATAGGATTACATTACAATTTCCTAGGTTCAATGAATCTAGACATACTTAGTAACATGACACAAAAAGCACCATCAGTGTGTCGGCACCGTCAATCAATCGGTGGGTTGATAACTCATCACAAAAGATCGGTTGGTAACTCATCATAGAGTATTACTGGTTCATACAAAATACCGGTTGCCGGTTTGGCAAAAATGAAGACTGATAAGAATGTGTTATGCCACTTTCTCCCTTGTACAAGTTGAGATCCACGAACCACTTGGGGTCATCATGCCGCTTCAGACCAGGAAACACATTCTACAAAATCATTAGTCTAAAGACTAGAATACAACATACCGGTTGGAACAAATACCAGTTGAGCTCTAGCTCATACATATGAAGGGGTCCTTAGTACAAGTGTGTGTCCATCAATGACAATCACAACATAAACATCAAAAATGCCAACAATCTCCCCCTTTGGCATTGATGGCAACACTTAGGAAAATAAAATTTTGACATCTAAGTGTTTTACAACAAAAACTTGCCATTAACAAAATTGCTCCCCCTAAGCATATACACTATCCCTTAATCAACAAAGTGTATAGCAATTTTGCATATAGAGCATAATCATTGAGACATCAGATCATATAGCATATATCAAAACATATATCAAAATTTCAAAAACAGATGCTTCTCCCTATTTGTCTTCAAAATAGATAGAGTACTTCTCCCCCTCTATCAGAAGATCAAAATTTTCAAACCAAAAATAGATACTTCTCCCTCTTTGCCAACAATGACAAAGTATCGCTAAACAACTCTGTTTCCATTTGATATAAATAAAATTTTATGACAACAATGAATAATACTTGTCAAAAACCGATTTATAGTCCTGCAAAAATTGTTTCATGGATAGAGACCAGGACTCAAGTAAAGAGGTGGCCACTTCTTTTTCTGTTTGCATCTGGTATACTTGTTCCTCCATGGCATCAATGGTGCTCAATTTCTACGTGATTGTCAAGGCATCCAGGTTCAGATAACACTTCTGAAGAATTTGTAGTTGAGGAAGTAAAACCAGTTGTAGCTCCTGCAAATCTTTAGATCATGTACTGATCTCTTGCTCTATTTTGGCTGACTGGATCTGGAATTGGTGAACGGTTTGCCCATATGTTGCAAAGGAATCATAAGGTGTCTTAAACGTGCCCAAGTAGGACTGTAAGTCCATTTGAAGCTTTTGCTTCTTAGCTAGCACATCATCACAGAATAGATGAGGTTGACAGATTTTGCTTAGTAGCAAGTTTCCCTCATCCAAGGCATTCCTTATGTCCTTTTGGTCTTTCAGCAGTTTAGACCGAAGCTCATTCATCTTTTTCACCAGAGAAATGTTAAGAGCCTTTTGGTGCTCTTTCTTGACATTGGCCTCAGCTGCTTCTTCCAGGCTCTGCACCTGATCATCCACTAGAGTACATGGTAGTTTGAGCTATGCTAGTGATGATTTAGTGTCGGGAAGATTAGTATCAGGGATTAAATCAATAAGGGTGTCTACAACCACCTGAATTATGTCCTGTTCCTTTTTCCTATGAATGATCTCAAGGCACTCTTGAGCAACCTTGATGATTTGCATAAGCTTTGACTCACTTGCAGATTGGAGATTGATAGGACTGGAGATATCAGTTGGTTTGGCTTGACTCCCGGTTTCCTTCGGAGTCTCCATCTGAGTGCTCTCCATTGCTTTTGTTGCCTTGTCTGCTTCTGCCTTCTTCCTTTTCTCTACTTCTTTCTTTTGTTCTTGTTTCGTCTCTTCTTCTTCTTTCTTTTTCCTGTCTTCTTCTTTCCTCTTCTTCTCTTCTTTCTCTTTCTCTTCCCTCTTTTTCTTTTCTTCCTCTTCCATCTTCTTCTTGTCTTCCTCTTCTTTCTTCATCTTTTCTTCCTCTTCCTTCTTCTTCTTTTCTTCCTCTTCTTTCTTCCTCTTTTCTTCCTCTTCCTTCTTCTTCTTTTCTTCCTCTTCTTTCTTCCTCTTTTCTTCCTTGTCCTCTTCTTCTTTCTTCTTCCTTTCCTCTTCTTCTTTCTTCTTCCTTTCCTCTTCTTGCTTCTTCTCCTCTTCATCTTTTCATTTCTCCTCTTCCGCATTTTCTTTTCTCTTCTTCTTTTCTCCTTTTCTCATCTTCATCCCTCTTCTTCTTCTCTTCCTGTTCTTGAGCCGCTTCCTGTGTGTGTTTAGCCTTCTCACCACCTTTTTCGGCTTGTTGCCCCTGTTCTGTTCCCTCAGAAGGTATGTCCTGAGTGACATCTTCTACATCTAGGGCATCGACATCGATAGTGCCGATTGGTTCTTCAACTAGGTTTTCTTCCTCATCAAAAACTTCATCCGACTTGGATACAGCTGATCCTTTTTCTGCTTGGAGGTTGGCCATTTTTGCTTTGTGAGAGTTGATAGCATAATCCATATGCTGATGAGTATCTTTTTCAACATCATCAATTCTCTCCTCCAACAACCAGAGTCTTCTTCTCCTTGTGAAGAAGAGACCTTTATTTTGATCCAAGACATCAAATAATTTTGAATTTGAGAGGTTGGGAAAGTATTGTGCAAATACTTTCTCCCTAATATCCTATTCTTTTTCAATGGCAATGCGCCATTTATTATCTAATGCTTTAAATAAAGAATCCAGTGTCTGAGATTTAATCTCTGATGGCGACCAGTCATTTTTACACAAATAAATGATGATTTCCTATAATACTTCTTCCTTTTCCTCATCACTAAAATCATCATAATAATCTATTAAATCATGAAGTAATTTTCTCCTAATATTCTTAACTATCCTTTGAAAATGTGTCAAAGGTTTGTATGAGGAGATGTCAATATTTACCAGTGTGGATGCTGCCAGTTCATTCTTCTTCATTTTCTTTGTCTGTTTGGCCTTCTTTGGCTTTTCATCAGACTCAGTTTCTTCAGAGTCCGGTTCATTTGTCTTCATCTTCCTTTTTCTTTCAAAGACTTTTGCCGGTGTTACCTCTGGTTGCTTCTTTGCCAGTGACTGCTTGGTCACTCTTGGAGTTGCAGTGGTAGCTGGTGCCGATGCTATAGGCACTGCTTTGGCTTTCTTTACTGCCGGTTCTTTTCCTTTCTTAACCGATGGTTCTTCATTAGGTGCAATCCTCTCCAAGTAGGTTCCGGTCCTTTTAGCCTTTGGATCAAGAGGCAAGGCAATAAGGGTTGAGGCATACCCTTCCAGCATATCATACATAACTTCATAGCCCATTGGCTCCACTTCCTCCATTCTAGGCTCAATAGCCTCCATTAAGCATTTGTCCACCTGAATGGTGAAATAGATGTCATCTTCATATTTATTTACTATATCCCCTGAGATTCTTACCCTTTGACTCATCTTTCTTCTGAACTCATTAAAATATTTGTTCAGTACTTCAGGGTAACCAGTTCCAATGGCTTGTATGCTTTCCTTAATCTACTTGGTTACTGGTTGGTCAGGAGACCACTGGACATCTCCTACTCTAGGAAAGTAGCCTTGGAAATAGAAGAACAACCCTATCAGTAGTTGTCTCAACTTAAACCTCAGTGCATTTTCCTATTTGATCACCTTTAGATTCAATAGGAGTTGCCTCTGCATGCCGGTGCATAAGTCAAAAGATGCATCCTCTTTAATCATCCGATAAGTGGTATTTACTGTTGCAATAGATACAGAATTAATCCTGCTGGCTGAAAACGTTCTATAGCCTATCACCATGTAGGCGTATTTCACCAGATCATCCTTGATAGGATTAACCGTCATACCCCGTGAGTCACTTGTTGAACTAGTGAGCTTGGCCATTTTGATTTCTCTTACCGTTCTTAGGGCTAGCACTTCCCCTATGTTGCAAAAACTGGTGACTGCATGAATTGCCTGAGGCATGATATCATGCGTCCTCTCCAGGTACATCTTGTCACTGTGGACTCTGCTCAAAATGATCCTGATGTGATCCTTCATAAAATCTTCTAGAAAGTATATTGCATTATGGAGTTTCTTCTTCTCTAGGATGCTAAACTCCGGTTTGATCTTTTTGTCCTTGCCACAAAATAAACCTAACTGGGTGTGAATAGCTAAAGACCCTAGGTCTTCTATTTTACAATCAATATAATCAAAAATTCCTTCTTCAACTATGACTCCAACCAGAACTTGTGATAGGGCATTATATTTGGACTTCCTCTGAATTAAACTTTCCGACTCAATGGATCTACTAGAATTGGTATGAGATGCGGAAGCCATTGTTGAGTATTTTCAAGAACACGAAAAATACCTTTACAACGCGAATTTAGGGCTTCCTGATTCTGCTTCACTTCACTCTTTGTCGGTTTCCAAATCACCGCATTGAGTTCTCCACGACCACTTGCAAACTGGATTTGAATCTCCTTCAAGATTTATCAATTTCTTGAAATCTTGGCTCAAATTGCCTTTTCTTCCCTCTGCACTTGAAAACTTTTCTTTTCTTCAAAAATAGATAGTGAGAAATGATTTGAAATATGCTTTTATACATGTCTCTCACCTACTGCCATTAATGCTCCTCTATTAGGGTGAAAACCCTAATTTGCCTCTTTTACCATTTTCGGTCTTCTGTCGAGCGACAAATATCACATACTAGTTAAGGTGTTTTACCGGTGTAACCGGGGGTTCACAATTATTTCGCCATTTTCTCCCCCTAAGTCTCTTTGGAGCTTAGTTTACCGGTTTTGACATTTCCACACTAGGTGTATAAACTAGTTCCTCTTCCAACATTGTTGGTTTCTTCCTCCAAGTTTTGTTCATGTCCGCTTGAACTTTTTCAACATCAACTTCTCCTTTCTGAGTGACCAGTATATCATGAGATATACTCTTTTTGCTTCTGCAGAATCTTGCAATGTGACCCGGTTTGTTGCAATGATAGAAAACCAATCCAAGTGCTCTCCAAGGTCCATTGTTCATATTTCCATTCTTCCTTCTACATGTAGCTGCAGTGTGTCCATGTCCATGACAAATCCAACAATTTGCTCTCCATCTGGTTGCCAGCTGATAACTGTTGTTGCTTGACTGATAATTGTAGGCATTGAACCGGTTAGGGTCTCGGTTTACAAAAGATTTTGGACTAGCTCTTTGGGTCCTCTGAGGATATCTTCCGGTATTGTTCATGATAGACCGACATTCAGATGCTCTATGCCCAAACTTGTTGCATGCATAACAATGACAATTGAACTTATTGGATCTAGGTACATTGTTGATAAAATATGGAAAATTATTGTAGGCTTTGCTCCTACATACATTGGCAGTGTGTCCTTCTTTAAGACAGTTAAAGAAAACAGGTTTGAAATTTTTCTTACATTTTCCTTTGAGTGTCTGTTGCTTCTTTGATGCTTTAGCATTTGTTCCTGAGGATTCTCCTTCCTCATGTCCAGAGAAACCAAGACCATTGGTATTCTTTGTCGGTCTAGATGACTCAATCTTTTGCTCTAGCTTGATAGTACTTTTGCCAAACTTAGCAAGTATTTCCTTTGACTCAGAGAGTTCTTTGAAAATAGCAGTATTTGTCTCCATTAGACTTGCATTTTCAGAGATGGCTATGTTTAGTTCACCTTGCATGTCTTCCTTTTCCATCCTGCTCTCATGAAGGCGAGTAGTCAGTGCACTAATCTCTTGTTTTAACTTGGAGATCTCATGATCTCTATCCTTTAACTGATCTTCAGCTTTCCTATGGTTCTCAAGCTCTTGACTAAACTAGATAGTCAGTCCTTCCAACTCCTTTCTTAGATTGGAGTTTGAATCATTCAACTTATTCACTTCTGCAATCATGGATTCCATATTAGCTTCAACTTCACAACTACTTTCAGATAGCTCCATCAACTTTTCTGCATGTTCTCTCCTTTTTGCTTGAGATGCCTTGTATTTGACCATAAGATCATCATAGGCTTGCTCAGACCTAGTGAGCCGTTGAGTAAGTTCCCTCAAAGTGTATTCCCCCATATATCTTTCCAAGTGGTTAAACTTATAGAAAGGTAGGCTCTGATACCAATTGATGAATACTAAGAGGGGGGTGAATTAGTATGCCAAAAATCTCTGTACTTAAACACTTACACAGTCTAAAGATAAACCAATAAAATAGTCTAACAGACAGACCGGTTATCACACATGCAAACCAAAATACGAATAAAGCATTCACCCACAAAAGCAATACAACCATAACACAAGATATTTGATGTGGAAACCCAACTGGGAAAAACCACGGTGAGATGGACCTAACAAGTCACTATCTACATAATAGAAACTAGACTGGTTAAGGTCTTACAATGTTCTTCACCAGAACAGATCCTGTTAGGAATCTCAATCTCTGTTAGGAGATAAGTCCAATTAAAGACTACCTTGTTAGAGGATTTCAGATTCAAAGAAGTGAACCACCTTGTTAGAGGATTTTACAAAGGCTTTGAGGCCTACCAGGTTAAGGGCTACAAACTTGTCAAAGATGTGAGTAATCAACAAGTGTTCGATCTATCTTATAGAACAAACGACTTGATTAGATCCAGTATAGTTCACTGCTAATGCACTCCAGCATTACTTCAATCTTCTCTATCTCTTTCTGTTTACAACTCGATCTTCTCAGATAAGATCATTCTTCAACAACTCAACTACCACCTTAAACCCTAGCCGCAATATAAACCCTTTCAGCAATAGTTTTTCAACTCAAAACCCTAGACATGATGTCCTTTTAAAGAAATCTGATTTCATGTCAGTCCAATAGGATTACATTACAATTTCCTAGGTTCAATGAATCTAGACATACTCAGTCACATGACACAAAAAGCACCGTCAGTGTGTCGGCACCGTCAATCAATCGGTAGGTTGATAACTCATCACAAAATATCGGTTGGTAACTCATCACAGAGTATTACCAGTTCATACAAAATACCTGTTGCCGGTTTGGCAAAAATGAAGACTGGTAAGAATGTGTTATGCCGCTTTGCTCCCTTGTACCGGTTGAGATCCACGAACCGCTTGGGGTCATCATGCCACTTCAGACCGAGAAACACATTGTACAAAATCATCAGTCTAAAGACTAGAATACAACATACCGGTTGGAACAAATACCGGTTGAACTCTAGCTCATACATATGAAGGGGTCCTTAGTACAAGTGTGTGTCGATCAATGACATTCACAACATAAACATAAAAAATGCCAACAAGTGTAAGAAGCATTAAATGCTTGAGAAGACCTCATGGTTACCCTAGGGGGTAAGGGTTAAGGTTAGGTTAAGGTTATCCATTGGATAAAGCTTTTACCGAAAGGATAAACTCTTGTGCAAGGGTTAAAGGAATAACCATGGTCAAAGCAATAAATGCTTGATGAGACCCTTGGGTTAGATGGAGGTTAAGTTGGGCAAAAAGTCTCTAACCATGCCACTAAGGGTTAGTTAACCATTAATGGTTTGAAGACTTTGGGGACAAATTTGTAAGAGTCCTTCCAAATTTCGGGGCATTCTTGTTGAATGGATGAAGGCTTTAATGCATTTTGAAGACTTTACTCCAAATTTGAGAAGTGACCTCCTCAAATTTAGGGAAAGGGGATAATTGATGGGTTTGGGTTAATTGATTTGGATTAGATGGATTCTTGAAGAAATTAGGAATAGGGTTAGGAGGAAAGTAGGAGATGTAGGAAAATGCAAGTGGGTGAGGGAAAATATAATTAATGAAAATAAATTGCTTTATTTCAATTTGGTTGCAAGTTGGGGATTTTAAATAAATTAGATTTATTTAATTAGGGTAAACTATTTAATTAAATGTGAATTTAATTAAAAAGTAGAGAGAAGGGTTTTAATTAAATAAAATGATTTATTCAATGAAATGAAGCAAAAAGGGCTTAAGTGAATTTAACTAAATAAATTGAATAATTTACTTAATTAAATAGAGGAATGTGGGTGATTTAATTAAATTGGATTTAATTAAATACTGGAATGAACATAAAATATTCATTTAGGAATATGGTCATTTTTATATGTCTACACCACCTATGTCATTATCTCAACAACCACACACCTACCAATATCAAATCTCATCACACCTATTGTTCAATTCAATTGTCAGAGATTTATTCAACTACAAACTTGAATATTTTATTCAAGTCGGTTATCTTGGAGATCTGCAAATCTAGAGATTTAATTCTCTGTCCTGAATATGATCTCATGTAAGCTGTCAAAATTAAATGCATCTTGTCCATCTTCAGATCATTCTCTATACTTAAATTACTAAGTTTAGTAATCTTTTTGGGCAAGTGCAAGCTAATGAGTCACAAATTCGCAGAAGTCCGTGCGTTGGAAAACGTGCTCTTATAAACGGCGGCCCGTTTTCAAAAAATAGGGGCCCGTTTGTGCTTCGGGCTCCCGAGCCGAAAGGTAACGGGGGTTCGAAGTAAAAAAAAATGGGCCCCTGTTTTGTTCTAAAACGGGGGCCCATTTTTAAACAAAACGAGGGCCCGTTTTGTTTAAAAGTGGGCCCCCATTTCTAAATGGCATTTTTCCTTTTTTTTCCACAAGCCGCCCTTGTTTGAAAACGGGGGCCCGTTTTGTGGAAATTGATTCCACAACCTGCCACTTGGCTCGGAATTAGGCTCGGGATAGCCCTGGGATGGCCACACCTGAGACATGGACCTGCAAATTCAAATCTCCATGAATGAAAGCACAAATATGAACTTCAGAAATAGTTTATGCGCCTCTAATTAGAGAATTTTTATACGAAATTAAAACCCATTTCAGATTATACTATCTAGATTCTAAATATGTAAGTTTATTTAAAAATTGATTATTTTAACTATTTTTCATTTAATTTATACTAAATTGGGTCCATAAATTTGAAATATTAACTAATTTTGTTAATTTTATAACTTTTTTATTTTAAAAAATTTTGGAAAACAAATTATATGTCATCAATGTACACAAAATTCTTTTGTATTTTAAAAAAAAAAATTCAAAAAATGTTAAGTTTACATCAAATTATGTGGGTCGTACACGTCAAATTTTTAAAAAGATAATTACGGCCATTAAAAAATTAATTAAAAAAAAAATATTAGAAAAAAAAATACAGAAAAATATGCTCATCAATCTTCAGTGTGTTACAAACCATTTCCCAAAATGGTTTGAGAAAATAATTTAAATTGTGTCAAAAAGTGTGGGTCGTACACATGCATGGTATGGTCCTGAAACATGCATTTTTAAAAAATAGTTTTCAGAACTCCATTTAAAAAGTTATTTTTTATTATGTGGGTATTAAAATAAATTATATATTTGGAAAGTACACTCAGAGGGATATCTTTTATATTCCTGACTTTTCCCAAGATTCAATCTCTAAGTGTTTCAAAATTTAAGCTCAAATGAGACAAAATCTGAAAATCAGGGAAAACACTTCCACTTTTTGGCCAAAAAGTGGACTCATCTTCTTGCACTGACCCTTCTCTACCCAAAATAATCTAAAAGCCTTCCTCAAACCACACAACATGCCTACAACTCAGTCGCCATTAATGTGTTTTCCATCCTCTATCGACCTACTTTGAAAATATCGACAACTACCACAGTACAATCCTTCATCATCGACTTTTGCATATTTGATTCGTTCTTTGTTTATCAGGGAGCCTCATGTCCTCATATTCTTCATCTAGATCAGATGGTCAAGGTCGGTTAGCTTCCATGTAAAACCCTCATGCCTATCGGCACATATAGGTGTCATCAAAATGACATCCAATTCACATGGTCAACCATAGTCAAACACCACATGGACTATCATGTCTATCGAGTTGCCACCGTGTCAATTGAAACACCTCAACGAGCCATGATGACCTTAAATTCTGTCAGTACAGGATGGTAGGATGCTTGCTATTTTTCTATTTAACTTACCCTACATCATTGTTCATATGCCCATTTTTCTCATGTGGGCTGGCAGGATGCATTGTCTTTCTACCTTAACTTACCCCGTGAGTTCCTCGTTACATCCATCTACAGGTGCACGATAGGGGGATCCTTCTCTCGCTTCACTGGCTTGTCCTGCATGACCATCGCATAACCACCTTGAATGGTGCGGGATAGCAGGAATATTCTTCCACTATCATCATGTTTCCCTACGTGACCATCATCTTGTCTTACTTAGTATCGCAGGATTGCAGGAAGCCAAATTCCTTCCTTTGTCCTTTTAACCTCGCATGGTCACCTTTGACTCGTCCGTCATGCCACGAGATGGCAGGAAGAAACTATTTCTTCTCCTTGTGTTACCCTGCAAGACTTCCAATCTCAATGCAAACAAGCCACAAGATAGTGGAGAGGTCACTATGCCCTGCTTGAAATTGTTGCACAATAACAATGGGTGAACCCACAACAGTGGCTTACACTTTTTTGCCAACTTTGACACAGCAATATTCTTTTGCAGAAAAAACTTCAGATTTAGACACCTATTACTTCTAAATTGTAAGGAATTTGTACATGATGTGAACTAGTGATTTGTGGTATTTTGTATTTAGATTCTAAAAATATTTTTTTGACAATTTTTGGAATCAATTTGCCTCCATTTCTCTATGTCCCTCGAAAACTAGTTTTTTTAAAAATAACAATTTTAAAGAGTGATACTCACTCTGTATAGCATAACTTTTTTTCTATAATAGATATGAATGTGATTCTTTCTAATTTGGTTTTGTAACATCCATATGTAGTGTTTGCAATTGGTTTTGTAATACTATCTTCAATATTTCATATTTTATTAATATTTGAAGTCAAGTTAACTGTAATTTTGACATATGTCCATTTGATATTACATTACTTGTTGTATATGTAGCGAAAAATCAAATTTTTTTTGTTGTTGGAAAGAGGACTTCAATATTGAGTGCGTAAATATTTTTTAGAACTTTTTGGGTGACGTTTACTATTTTTCCATAAGCATTGAACAAAGAAGTTCATGTTCGGTGAAAACCCTACATTCCTAGGAAATAAAATAAAAATATATTAATGAAATTAAAAATATTAAAAATAATAGTATTTGGAAAGCTTATAATAAGGGCTAAATAATTTAAAAAATAAAACTTCTAAATAAATTCATTTGACCCCCCAAAAGCTAATGTAAAATTGGTTTTTTATCAACATTTGATAGATGGAAAGGACACTCCATTGCAAGTATGATTTAGAACTAGAGAGGTTCTATCCAAAAAAATTTGATCTAAGAGCATTTGATCTAACTCTGTTCAATTAATTACTTCAAATGGGACCTCTTAAATCTTAAATCATTATATTTTCTAAAAAATATATTTCAACAAAAATCAGGATGCACGAAAAAGTGGAAACCAGCATTGTGAGTTCACCCCAATATGTACACAATTTGCATGGTGCGGGATAGTGGGGAATACATTTTGCTTTGAATTTTCTTGTCCCACATGGTCAACCAATACTCAACAACATGCCATGGGATAGTGAGGTGTCTTCGACCTCTATGACACTTTAATCCCACATGACTCATGCATCATTCTTTTCAACATTGTGGGGAGTTGTGGATGGCATTTTCTTTATTTTTGTGTTATCTTGCATGGTCTATTTCCTTCATATGTGGAGATGATGAATCTAGTTGAAACCCCTGCAGCATAACATGACATGTTATGAACAATTGTACAACATAACATGCGTGTTATCCATGATTACTACCTATTTCTCTGCAACCTTTTGACATCCCTTGACATCAATGACAATAATGCCAACATCAAAGGGAACACTCATGGTAGGAGAAATGAAAGAATATGTAATGCCCCCATGACTAACATTTGTAGGTATAAAATTTTGTGTAGAGGTAGCCATGATGTTTGATGTGAAGGTAGGAACACTAGTCATAGGAGTTGTTAAAGGAATGTAATGATTAACTTGACTAGGAGGTTATGTATAACCTAGGTTTTTGGCATAACTCTTCATAGACATGATATTAGAATCAATAATATGAGCAATACCCCACAAGATATCAACACCATGTTTATCACTTTGAATCATTCTTTTTAATTGTTCAATCAATGGGAGAGCTTCATTTTTTGGGTATTCTTGACTCATCCATTGTTGAAGATTGTCAAATTGATTGTCCATCTTCATCAATTGGTCAACGGATACCCTAGTTAGTGATTCCTCTTCATTATGAGAATTATCAAGAGGATAAATGGGAATTTTTGTAGGATTAGAAGAAGCACCAGCATGCTCATTGAAAAAGATAGACAAACTAGGCCCCATCTCCTCGGTAAGTAAACCTTCACCAGCCTTAATTCTACAAGTTATCCTAAAGAGGATACTATAGGTAAGACTAATAGTAGTAAAACTCATGCAATAGTGAAAATAAATTGAAAGAATAATGCAATATCCTAGGAATTTGAAATTTAAAATTAGGGTTTTGTTAAAATAACCTCTTAAATTAAATTTGAAATCATCTCCTAGAAGATATAAATTTGAATTTAAAATTACGACTGAAAATGACCTCTTAATTTCAAAATTTGAAAGGAAAGAAAATAAAAATAAAAATTAGGGTGGTCAATGTCTTAATTAAAATTTTGAGATTTTAAAATGTTGAAATATTGAAGAAATCAATTTAATTTTAAAAATTAGGGTATGTGTTGTTAACCACTTAATTTTAAAATTCAAATTGAAAATGGAAATGTTAAAATTCATATTTGTTTTTGACCTTAGGGTGACCTAAAATCAATAAAATTTCACAACTCTCTAGAATTGTGTAGTAAAATACAGTCAAAATAGGCTCTCAAAATTTGAGGAGATTAAGTTGGGACCAAGTTGGTAGTGACTTGGTCCGAACACACAATCCAACCAACTTGTTACCAAATTTTTTGGGGAAGCAAGACATTGTGACTTTAATGTGAATTCCAAAAGGATATGGGAATTGGAGATGTTGAGATATGTGAAAATAAACCTTGAAGGTCGAAATAAGACACACTTAGGATGTTTGATAATATGATTAATTGAAAGTACAATAAAAAGGGAACACTTAAGGGCCGACTTTTATGATGTTTAGAAGTAGGACAAGAGGCTTTAGATTTAATTGAGTCAATTAAATTCTTAATGGACATTTGGAAATTGCGAAAGATTAATTTAATTTTGAAAATTAGGGTTTGTTGCATAAACTGCTTAATTTTAAAAATTTAAATTTAAAAATTTGAATGTTGCAAGGAGGGAAAATGTACTTTTGAGATTGAAGCAAAGACCCAAATCTGAAAATTAATTCAAGATCTACACAACCCAAAAGTTTAATTTTAAAATAAAATATTAGGATTTTGTGATTTAACAACTTAATTTAAAAATTTAAAAATTGAAAGTGTAAATGAAAACTTGAATTACAAAATTGAAGAGTTCTCAGATCTGAAACAATCAATCCAATTTAGCCCAATGACAAGCTCAATTTTGAATCTAAAGATTAGAGTTTTTGTAAATTCAACTTCTAAATTTTTAAAAATTTCAAGGAAAATACACTTGTAAATGAAAATTTTAATTTAAAATTTCATACACTCAAATCTTATAACAAAACTTAGAATTAAGGGTGCAAAGAGTCGAGTTCACAAAAATGTAAAGTGGAAAATTTTGGGGGCTTTGCAAATTCCCTATGTGGGAAGTGTGGGAATTTACTAAGCACAATTTTCACTTGAGAAGGACTTTACATTCAAAAGAAGGGTTGAATCTACTAGATCCAATCCTAAATGATGCAAGGACTAAATACTAAGTAGGTTTATTGTGACTGGAATGCAATTGACCATCTTTTGTAAGTTGACTAGTTGAATTAAGATTAAGTGCTGGAAATGGAGACAAAGTATGAGAAAACAACAAGCTACAGATTTGGGATTCAATTGTACACTTGGATCTGAGAAGTTTGAGATGATTCAAAGCGGCTCCGCAAAATTGGGCAAAATTTGCAAGGACTGTGTGTCCCGATAGGGGTGCCCACCTATCAGTCCTCTGAAATTTTGGTGCATCGGAAATGGGTTTTTCGTCTCTGTGAATAAAGATTAATTCCAGAAGTACAATTGTGAATATGTTTCCTTCACACAAAAAGAAAGGGAAAAGTGTTGGTAATAGGGGTTTGCCTTCAATTCAAACCCTAATTTTGGAATTAACCAGGTGGTTGAAATAATGTAAATGAAATGACTGAAAGTAGAAATCCTCCTCTTTGAGGGGATGTTGAATTGCCTAGAAAATGAAATTCTTATACCTCCTTGTGGAGTTTTGCTTGCCTCCACATGGGATTAGGGTTTCATGAATTAGAATGTTGATCTCCTCTTAAATTCTTGAAATATTGACTCTATTGCTGCTCCAAAGCTTGAAGGAAGACTGAAAATGCTCAATTGCTCTTGAATGCTTGATAAGCTCTTATGTGTATGCCTTAGATCCTGGATCATTAAATGAGAGGGGAAATCCCTCTTATATAGTTTCTAGTAGGATTAACTAATTAACTTTTCAACTTGAGCCAACATAGGGGGGATTTTACCACTTCAATTTGAGATAGGTCTAGGGGAAGGGGTCCAAGATATGTCCCCCTTAGGGGGCACTAGGGTGCCACACCCTAATCTTACCCTAATTTGGGGCAGGATAAAGGTGCAGACAAAGTGCATTGTTAAGTTGCAAGGTCTTTTTGATGTGCATGAGCATATTTAGGTCTCTGACCAAGTCGAGGGGTGTAAACACTAAGGTGAGGACCTAAATGCAGTTGAAAATTGCAAGGGGTACAATTTTAGGACGTTACATTATGTTAGGGGAAAGGGTCCAAGATAGGAGGGACCGGGGTGCCACTCCCTGGTCGTGCCCTAATTTGGGGCAGGATCAAGGTGCAAACAAAGTTCATTGTTAAGTTGCAAAGTCTTTTTGATGTGCAAGAGCATATTCAGGTCTCTCATTAGGCCGAGGGGCGCAAACACTAAGGCAAAGACCCAAACATAGTCAAAAATTACAAGGGGTTCAATTTTAGGATGTTACATTATGTTAGGGAATAGTTCATGAATAAGATGCATAACATATGAATATTACCTATAAATATTTTGATGATCAAGGTAAGCTCCAAAAGAATGAGGGTCTGGAGATATCAATATACCAACATTTTTACCTTGCCTCCTTGCACTAAAGTACCTTTATAAAAATAAGATGGTTTCATTTTTCTCTTAAATGCTTCCTCTCCATTACAAAGATCATTGATAGGAGTATTGACTCTTTTGTCATTAACATAAGATACCCTAGGAGAGGGACAAGTGTTAACCTTTTCAATGTCATCTCTAAGTGTAATGGTGGAAAATTAGGGTTTTCACCATTAGATGTATGAAAACAACTAACTTTCCATTACATTAAATAAAGGGTGTGAAATCCAATAGATTTAGACATGAATCAGAAATGATAAAGACTAAATATTGAGTGGATTTAGGGGAGTGTGAATTTGTTTTGCCTTTTTTTGTAAGTTGAAATGTCGAATTAAGATAAAGTGTTGAAAAATGAAGGTAAACATGCAGAATCAGTGAGCTACAAATGTGGGACTGAGACACATACTTGGATCTAAGCATTATATGTAGATTCGGATCTGATCCCCAAAAAAGCTCCATAGATGTCGAGATCGGAGCACCCGCCACTCTGGTCCTCCTAACTTTTTGCACACCAAAGAGGGTTGATTTGTCTTTGCAAATAATGCCTATTTTGAGGATTGCAACTTAGTACCTATTTCTAGCACATAAAAAGAAAGGGAAATAGGTTGGGAGTAGGGGCTTGCCTTAGGTCAAATCCCTATTTTGGAAATAACCATGAAATTGATATAAAGATAATTGCAATTATTGTAATGTAAGATTCTCCTTTTGAGGGAGATGTTGAATAATGACTGAAAAGCAAGTGATATATCTCATTGTGAAGCTTTGTTTGTCTCCACATGGAATTAGGGATTGATGAAGTCTTCAACAAAATAGGATGAAAGATTTCTACTTCAATGCTTGATTCTTGACTTATTGTTTCTCCAAGGCTTGAAGGAAGACCGATTAATGCTTAATTGCTCTTGAATTCTTGATTTCTTGATGCCATATGATTGTCGGATGATTGATAGATGTTGTAGATGTCAAATGGGAGAGGAAAAACTCCTTTGATACTTTCCTAGTAGAAAACCTTGCTAATTTCCTGACATAATCTAACAGGGAGAGAGAAATTCCGCCCAAATTTGAATAGGGAAAAGTGTATTAGAGAGGCCGCAATTAGGGGGGACCAGAGTATGGCACTCTAGTCCTAATTAGGAATAGAGTGTGGCACCCTAATCACACCCCTATTTAGGGCTAGGATAAGATATCAGATGCATAGAAAAAGTAAAATATATTATAATTCAAGAGGGGCATGAGCATAATCAAGCCAAGGGGAGAAAACTCTAAGGTAGGGACCTAATGTGGTCAAAATTGTACAAGGTTGAAATTTTAGGATGCCACATTTAACCCCCACTTTATTGGGAGTATGAAGTCAATCATACTCTCTATAAAGTACAATGGTTTCACATTGAAAAAATTTCACTAAGTTATCGAGGAGGCAAGATACACCAAGCCCCTAGTGGACTTTAGGATCTCACAACTTCAATAAAATGATAAAACAAACATCATGAAAGAAAGAGAAAGAGAGAACCATGACTAAAAAATAGTAAGGTTCCCTTACCATGAGTCATGAAAAGAAAAATACCAAAATTACAAAGTAAAAGACAAATTTCACTAACTTAAGTTTCAAGATATGTAGGAGAGAGAAGCATTGAGTGGAGTGTATGCCCCCACATTAAAGTGATTGCATACACCTTGTCGAGAGAATTTTTTAAGGTAGAATACACCCAAAAAGGACAAGAATGTTATCACAATAATATGCCCCCAAGAGAGGATGAATCAAAGGATAATGATCACAAAACACAAAGCATAGGGTGGTTTCAATTACCTTTGGGGTTAGTATGCTTTGTATGATAAATAATATATATCATGTATATATATGAATATAATTTTCCTCATCCTCCCCCCCCAAAAAAACCACCATGGAAGAAGGGCACATGTGTCTTTTGAGTCAACACAGGAGAGACCAAAAGAGATCTTAATTATTTGCATCATCCTCAAGTAAACAACACTAGGTACGATAAATAAAATAATTGAGAGACAAATAGAAGAAGATCACAAACAAGAGAGAGAGAGAGAGAGAGAGAGAGAGAGAGAATCTATAGCATGAATGGAGATAATCAAGCAATTCATCTGCCTCCCAATCTTGCTCATCATTATTTTGGGAAGTTGGAAAATATGCAAGAGAAGCAACATCAAGACAATAGATGGAGCTATCACAATTTCCAAACAAAGACCATTCTCTAATGATGAGTCACTTTGTCTGTTACTTTGAGCTAATTCTTTGAAAAATTCTTTAGATAAATCATTACCAATATCAACATATTCATATTCGTCATATGAAATATTAAGATCAATATTTTCATTATGAATAACATTCTCACCTATTTCTTCATCAAGATTAACAAAAATGGGAGCTCTAATAGGAATATAAATTGAACCATCATTTATCTTGTTTATTTTACGTCTTGGATAATTAGGTTGAGCTTCTTCCCTAGGGTTAGGAGAAGATTGATAAAATGGAATTATATCAAGAGTTGGTGTCTTCGGGGAAGCAGTATTTTGAGAAGAAAGTTCGTGAGCCCTCACATGTAATCTATGTTGGTGTTCTCTCGCACAATGGTTTCATTTAATTTTATCTTAAGGTTGTGAAGGTTTAGTTTCTTCAGGCATAGGTTTATTTTCTACTTTGAAGGAAGGATGCATAGGGGAAGGTCTTTTAGGT
Source organism: Cryptomeria japonica (assembly GCF_030272615.1). Taxonomy (NCBI): domain Eukaryota; kingdom Viridiplantae; phylum Streptophyta; class Pinopsida; order Cupressales; family Cupressaceae; genus Cryptomeria; species Cryptomeria japonica. Next base: position 464,741,159 of record NC_081406.1, on the reverse strand, counting down.
TGAACAATAGTAGAGGTCGGTTGCTTCCCTTTGTAGGTCGTAGGAGGCAGAACCACACCATATAAAAGAGGAATAGAAGTTGTGGGAATGAGACCATGTCCATTATGAGGAGGAAGAATAGGTCTATCCTTAGGAAAAATAATATGTTTATCCTTAGAAGGAGGAATAGATTGACACTTAGGAGGAAGAGATTTTGTATCCTTTGGAAGAAGAATAGACTCATCCTTAGAAGAAAGAATAGATTATTCCTTAGGAGAAAGAATATTTGTATCCTTAGGAGGAATAATGGACTTATCCATAAGAAGAGGCATATGATCATTATTTGGAGGAAGACTAAGTGTTGGATTTCTACGTTAACTCAAGGATAAAATCATCTCATTTATTCATTTTTGATAGGATTGACAAACAGGATCACTTCTAGGTTTAAGAGGTTGGAATTGTTAGGACAAAAAATAATCAAGGCAAGCATCTCTTTTCCTAATCATGGGTTGGTACATTCTATGATTACAAGTTATGATCTTATCATCAAGAGGTAATTTCAAGAATTTATGAATAGTAGAAGGGATTTCCTTCATGGAAGAGAGCTAACGATGTCCTGACTTCACACAAAGTTGCTCCAATGTAGGAATTATAGCAAAGTTAATATCTAAAGATTTAGTACCAAACTCAATGGGAAGAGAAATAGAACCAATGGTGGGACAACAAAAACCATCAAATATTTTAATCACCACATCCTATTTCACATGTGTCACTTTATTCAATTGTAAGTATACCGAAATTATTGAGTTATCACATTAACCATAAAAGTCAGAGCAATAAGAACCCCACAAGAGGGTATGCCTTTTATTCTCGTAGTGATATATAATGGGTCATCAAGTACATCACTAATCTCACCAGGATCAAATGGAATACATAATTCCTTAGGAGGCTCATTTTTATCAATAAGGCTCACTACATTATTAGAATCAAGGCCAAGATCATTGGGAGAGAAGGCAAGACAATCAGTCTCAATCACATTAGTGGAATGGGAAGGTAAAGGATCAGTGAAAATTTAAATTTTTTGATTGGGAGGAGCTATAGATTTGTTTCCTTTATCATTCACACCAGTCACAGATATGGTATTGTCATAAATCAATTCATGAATCTTACTTCTCAAGGAATAACACTTTTTAGTGTCATGATCGGGTTGACGCTGGTATTGGCAAAAAGATTTGGAATCAAAGGCATGTGAAAAAGGCTTAGATGTATCAATTGGTTTAATAGGGGGAATTTTCAGCACATTCCTTTGTAAGAATTGTGTCATAATATTGTAAAAATATTCATTAAGAGGAGTGAATTCTTTTCTAAAGTATTTGGACAAAGGAGGCACACCTATTGTTGAAGTTGCTACTTGAGTGTTGTTGTTGTCATTGAACTTGATGAATCCCTTAATCAATTTTAACTTTGCAAAAGGGTGTTGAGGATTTTCACTTTCATCATTTAGAGAAATTGAACATGATTGTTCCAATTGACCCACAGTAAGGTGATAATTGTGAAGTATTGTGCACATCTGCATAAAGGAAGTAAACTAAAAAAAAGAGAAGTTTATCCGTAATATCTTTTTCTAAAATAGAAATGAAAATTCTTTCAATATCTTGATCAGGAACAAGAAAAGAAATTTGAGAATAAAAATGCTTATATCTACCAATAAAATCAGTCACCTTGCAATGCATCAAATCAGTCAAAGTAATCTTAGGACCAATATTATTGTGAAATTGTTGAATAAAATTATTAGCCAATTGTTGAAAAGAAGTAATAGAATAAGAAGGCAAAGAGAAATATCATTGCAATGCTTTATCCCTTAGCGTTCTAGTAAACAATTTAGCCAACAATCTTTGGTCATGAGAAAAGTCACTACACAAAGTTTGAAATGCTGTAACATGAGTCAAAGGATCACCTTTTCCATTATAAAGCTCCAATTGATGAACTTAAACATGTTTAGGAGGGAAAACACGAACAATGTCATTGGATAATGGGCTTGCTACATCAAATGTGGGCACATTATACTTAGATTGATTCATAGAAGCTATTTGTTGTTGCAAGGAAGAAATGGTTTGGGATAGACTATTGATGGTTCATTTTGGATTGGGAAGGAGGACTAATATTGTTGAAGGAAGGAGGATCTTGAGAATAAGGAGGGATATTGCTATATGTAGGTGGGGGTTGAGAATAAGGAGGTGGGACACTATGATAGGTAGGTATGTGAGATGATTGGGTAACAAATGGAAGACTCATAGGAGGAGGTATGAAGGAATTGTGATTAGAGGACTTTCCCCCGTGACTAACATTTGTAGGTATAACATTTTGTGTACAAGTGGCCATGTTGTTTGATGTAAAGGTGGGAACACTAGTCATAGGGGTAGTCAAAAGAATGGAATGATTAACTCAAGTGACTAGGAGCTTGTGTATAACTAAGGACTTCAACACAACTCTTCATAGACATAATATTAGTGTCAACAATATGAGCAATATGACACAAGATATCAACATCAAGTTTATCACTTTGAACCATTCTTTTTAATCCTTCAATTAGTAGTAGAGACTCACTTTCCAAGTATTGTTGACTCGTCCACTATTAAAGATTTTCAAATTTATTGTCAATCATCGCCAATTGGTCAACAAATACCCTAGTTAGTGATACATCCACATCATGAGAATTATGTAAAGAATGAGGATAAATGAAATTATTTGTAGAATTGGTTTCGGAACCACCAATATCCTAATGGAACAAGTTATCCAAATTAGGCTCAATCACCTTGGTAATTAAACTTTGGGTAGCCTTAATTCTACAACTTCTTCTCATAGGGATATTATAGGTTGGACTAATAGTAGTAAAAATCATGCACTAAGTGAGGGAAATTGAAAGTTTGAAATGTGAGATTTGAAATATGAAATTTGAATTTTGAATTTTGAAACTTGCAAAATAATTGAATAATGCAAAATTTTAGAAAAATGATTATTCAATTAAATAAGCAAATTGATTGAAAGATAAAGAATAATTGTGAAAAATTATGTAATCTACCAATAAATTTAAAATTTAAAAATTAAGGATTTATGAAAAGAACCTCTTAATTTTAAAATTTAAATTTAAAATTCGATTTAAGGTTGAAATTGAAATGATTAATCCAAAATTGAACAACCCACAAGGTTAATTTAAATTTAAAAATTAGGGCTCTTTTAATTAACCACTTAATTTTAGAGTTTAAATTTGAAATTTGATCCAAGATTGCAATTTTGAATTTGAGGTAGCTCTAAAATGATAAATTCAAAATTTAACCAACCCACAAGCTCAATTTTAAAAATTAGGGTTTTTGAAATTAACCACTTAATTTTAAAATTTAAATTTGAAATTAAACCTACGAGTGAAAATTTGAATTTTGAAACTAAAAAAACACTCATATTTGAAATAATTAAATCCAAATTAAGAAATTTTCAAGCTCAATTTTGAATTTAAAAATTAGTGTTTTAGTGAAATTAACCTCTAAATTTTTTAAATTTGCAAGGAAATCAAACTTGTAAATGAAACCTTGAATTTTCAATTGCATAAACACTCAGATCTAAGAACATAAATCAGAATAAGTGTAAAGAGTTGGGTTTACCAAAATGTAATGTTGGAAAATTAGGGTTTTCACCATTTGATGTATGAAACGCACTAGTTTGTCATTCCATTCAAAAGAGGGTGGAATCCAATAGATTTAGATGCAAATCATAAATCATAAGGACTAAATACTTATTGGATTTACAAGAGTGTCAATTTTTTTTTACCTCTTTTGTCAGTAGATATATATGCAGATTCAGATCTGATCCTTGAAAAAGATCCAAAAATGTTGGGACCAGAGCACTCGTCGCTCTAGTCCTCCTAACTTTTCGCATGCCAAAGAGGGTTGATTTGTCTATACAAACTAATGCTCTGCAAAATACACAATGGTTAGACTAAAGCCTGTGGTCGTATAACACACAAAAACAACAAGAAACAAGGATCAAAGGTTAGTGTTATTCAACCAAAAACTAATCTAAGCAGGCATATCAAAAGAGACACTAAAAACATGCTAAAGTATTTAACTAGGGAAACAAATATCACAAGGCATCTCCAAATGCCTTCTAACATGCTCTTAGCTCCTTCTCCTTTGTTCCTCTCCTCTCCAAGTTCCAAATTAGTGTAGCTCTCAGCAACTTTTTGCACTATGGATGCTTATGGAGGTTCAAGATTGAAATGTTTTAACTATGCTATGCAAGTGTGAATAATAGTTGAAATGAGAGATTTATCTAATTAACTAATTGATTTTAAACCAAAAGAGTGAATATGATACTAAATGCTCTCTAGAAATTCTTATAGATTAAATGCATACAAGTTTTTAGGATCTGGATTATGAAAAAATGAGCTCTATTTATAGAAAAAATGGAGCAATGGATGGTTGAGATTGAGTAATCTCAACAAGAGTCAGGATTTAATGATATTCAATCCATGTGAGGACTTTCAATCCAATCCCAAGATGACAAGTGTCAATATGAGATAGGTTGAGAGGAGAGGGAATAAGCATTAAATGCTTGACATGACTTGAGAGTTAACTTGGGAGTTAAAGTCAAGGTTGGGTTGAGTGAATAAATTCTTTATTCAAAAATAAAGCTTTTATCCAATGGATAAACTCTAGTGCAAAGGTAAAAGGGATAACCATGGTCAAAGCAATAAATGCTTGAGGAGACACATGAGTCATATGAGGGTTGAGTTAGGGGTTAACCATAAATGGTCATGTAAGAGCCATAAGTGGTTTAGAAGACTTTTAGAGGTTAAATTGTTGAACACACAAAGCATTAAATGCTTTTCAAAGACTTTGAAGTCTTTGAGAAGTGACTCCAAGTTGCTTAGGAATGTGACAATAATTAGGGGATGGATTAGGTTAATCAGGAAGGGTTTAGAAGAATCTATAAGGGGGTTTAAGGAATGCAAGTGGGTTTGGTGGGTGAGGGAAAATAGGATTTTATTAAAATAAAAATTCATTTATTTCAATTTTGTGGTTGCAACTTGCATTTGTAGGAAAATGCAAGTGGGGGGGGGGGGGTAAATGATTTAAATAAATGTTTTATTTAATTTATTTAAAAGAGGAAAATGGGTTAAATGAAATAAATATGGTTTATTTATTTAATTGATTGTGAATTAGGTTTAATGAATTAATTAAATTAAATTCAATAATTTATTTAATTAATAGGAGAATGTTTGAAGATGAATTAATTAAATATTAATTTAATTAACTGATGTCTAGTGAATTTTTAATCAAATAAATAACAAATATGTATTTAATTAAAATGGACAGATTTATGTGACTACATTTGCTCCTTTTTGAGATGATGTGGTTTATCACGTTGTTTGAAAGAAAGAGAAATAGGTGTGAAGAAATATGCCCCATAAAATATTAATTCAATGGGTGGTATTCCCCCTCGAGAGATTGGCCAAAAAATTTCAAAAAATCGGGCGATCTCTTGAAAAAGAATGAAAATTGGCAGGGTGGTAAAAGAGAAGAAGTTAGCAATACTAGTGAAAAATAGAAGAAAACGAAATTAAAACGGAGAAATGGGAGGCTCGGGAAGTTCACGGGGACCATGGTAGTGAGCAGGGGAAAATTAGGGTTATGGCGAAGGGTTTATATGGAGAGAAAGGGGTGAAAACAGGCTCATTTGCATTTGCATCCATAGTGAAATTTTAGCTTTGATAGTGACTTTTTGGAGGAGCAAGGAGCAGTCAGGATCTCGGTTCCCATAGCAAATCATCAATTAGAGTGAGTCCGTTGATTCGAACGGCTAGACGACTACAAACTTGCAGTATGTGAATTTGAATTTTAATTTTTGTGCATTTTTTATATGTTTTTAGCTAGGTCCAAGTTGAATCAAGACAATAGCGCTAAAACTGTGTTTTAGCGTTGTTGCCAACTAAATTAGCACTATTGTGCCACTATAGCATTATTGTATTTAACGGTTTTAGCGCTTTTGTCAATAGTTGCACTTTTGTATAGTTTTTTTAACATTGTTGGGTTTTTAGCGCTATTGATTGGTCAATTGAGCACTTTTGTTGCGAGGTAGCGCTTGTGTGTAGTGAGAATAATGCTTTTTCTTTGTTAGCACTATTGAGTAGTTGAATTAGCATTGTTGAGGTGAAGTAGCACTATGGTATAGTAAGTGTAGCGCTATTGATGTTTTAGAACTAGTGGATAGTTGAGTTAGCACTTTGGTCAATCTTGTAGCGCTATAGAATGTAGAATAGCGCTTTTGTTAGGAAAAATAAAATGCCCTAGTGTGTGTGAACAAGAATCTCTGGATGCCAATGATGTATGGATGGAGATGTGAGGTGAAAGTTGTTTTGAACCATAGCAGCCTTGATGAAACTTAGGTCATTATGATAAATGCATGTTGAAGTCTAGGTGTGCCATGATTGCTTGCCTATTGAGACTCAAAGATACTTGATCAAAGTATCTGTTGATAATCTAGGTTTAAACTTAATAAAGTTTGAAAAAAAACAACTGATGATGATGGTTAATGCACGTGTGTAGGAGGATCTATGCATCTTATAGATGCATGAGAGACATCCCTCCACACAGGTGCTGCACGATCATTTGTCCGAGGCCGAGGTGGATTGTATTGTAGCGACCGGCCTATATGACGTCATGTATATGCCCATGATTCGAATGAATCGCGGGTTGATCATAGCATTAGAAGAGTGATGGCATAGTGAGACATGCTCGTTTCACTTAGCGCAGAGAGAGATGATAGTGACTCTAGAGGATGTATGGCACATCCTACACATTCCCATCCGAGGAGAGATGGTGAGCTATGACCGAGCATGGGGGACCCTAGCAGTGAAGAGATTTTTTAAGGAGGATGTCTATATTGATAATGGATCGATAGCCTGGGAGGACATAGCCACATTGTATGAGCCATTACCAGCAGTGCTATCAAGGATTGTTGGGGGACTGCTATGCTCGGATAGACAATCACATGGAATAGCTGTTGGTTGGGGTCAAGTGATTGAGCAGATGATTACAGAGGGGACCTTGTTTGCATGGGGACCATGCGTGCTATCACACTTATATTGAGAGTTGCATGAGGTAGCATACTGAGGAGTGAGCTCATTGGGAGTAGGGATCACGCTGCTACATATCTGGGCCTGGGAGCACTTACCGGTTACCCGACCAGTCAGTCTAAAATTCTGAGCAGTGGATCAACCATATGTATATATGTATGGTGGTATGATGAGTCAGCCCCACCTGAGGAAGCTAGAGTGGTGGCGGCGGGCACTGGATGTCTTGGATATAGTGATCTGAAGGCCGTATATTGAGTGTGAGCCCTGGGAGGATGATGCGGAGGCATTGCCATATGTTTTTATGACTTGATTCCTCATTGGTAGGACAACCTACAATGTAGAGAGACAGTTGCTAGGCAAAGTGTTGAGACAATTTGGGCAGTGATAGGGGTTACCTAGTGGTTCAAGAGAGTATACATAGGTGGTACAAGAGAGGTACTTGTGGGGACTAGTGTTACCCTATGATCAGGCATTGGTAGAGTTCCGCACATTGTAGGCGAGACCATGGCAGATGAGGTTGGGGGTAGTAGATGCTAGGGTGTTAGAGGAGTATACGTAGTACATCAGGACACATTTGATTCCTTAGATATCAGATCCGACAGAGCCGATTCCAGATTTTGAGGAGGAGAGGGAACAAAGATGGAGGAGGAGATGAGGTCACAGATTAGTAGGTGGACGGGGGGAGAGGGGATGGTGGTGATGGAGATGGTGGTGGTGCGGATGGAGGAGGAGGAGGAGGGGGTGGTGGGTTTGGAGGAGGTGGCGGATTTAGAGGTGGGGGGGGAGGTGGTGGGCGATTACAGTAGAGAGGGAGAGATGGGTAGCCATTGCAGCTATCTTAGGGACCTTTGATGCAAGGAGGCACCTATGGATATTGGGGGGGGAGCTACAGGTGGAGATCTATGGGATCATATGATAGGATATTTGCAGACTCGTGTAGAGGATTTGGAGGCAGTAGTGGCAGCTAGAGATATGTATCTATTTGCGCAAGAGTCAGAGCTTAATGTGGTGTTGCAGGAGAGGGATGAGGCCATGGAGAGATTTGTGGCATTATAGGAGAGAGTACACGTGGGAGCAGGAGTAGGAGCATAAGGTCCTACTAGGGATGCGATGAGGGAGATGCAACGAGCATAGGAGGAGATAGATTATTGGCAGGGGTTATATGAGCAGGCAGTGCCAACTAGTCAGCGAGTACTTAGCTATTCACAGATGCGGCAGGCGAGATCAAAGCGGTCTCAAAGGATGCAGAGTAGTGGTGGTGTGATGGTTTCTCCACAAAGAGATAGATCAGGTGGGGCAGGGACTAGTGGGGGAGCAGGTGGTGATGGTGGTGCAGCATCTGGTCAGAGTGGCATCTGAGAGAGCATTTTGTATGCATGTATTTTATTATTGTTATTTTGGACTATGTCTTTGATGGCTCTTGGTAGCCAATATGATGGACATCATTGTACTCTGATACATGTATATTTATGGTGATATGATATGATATATGAGGAGATCCCATATTTTTGTGATGATATGCATTTTGATGACATGTATGGATGCTTATGCAGGATGATGATTTTATGATTTTATGCTTAGATGGAATAGTTATACTTGCTTTATGTATGTGTTTATGAGATGAGTCCTATATGGATGTTTGTATGATGATTTATGCCTACATGATGTCTATATGCATGTTTTATGAATGTGATGCTAATGATGTATATGCAGGTTTATATATGTGTGTATGATGTGTTGGTGATGTAATGCCTTATGTATGTAATGCCATGATGATTATGTATGCATTATAAAATGATGATTATGATGGTTTTTTGGATTTTTGTGTTTGATGAGACAATGAGATAATGATATGCAATGATGTTAGGATTAATGCAGTAAATGAATTATTTATATATGTAAATACATCTAGATGTTGGTTAGATGAATGTAACAAATGTAAAGTACAAATGTTGAAATGATGATTTCTAAATGAACGTGTATGGACAATGTATTAACCTATGTGGAAACAAATGGTTTGGTTTATGAGTCTAAATGGTGAAAAAAATATGATGAAGTGATAATGATAATGCAACTCATGGGTAACTGCACCTTAATGCAATTAAAAAGTAGAATGAATGCATTTTTGTAAGGAATCCTAAATGAAATGAAATGAATGAGTATAAGTATATACTAAATGAATATAATAAATGCACTTAACTAATGGATAGATAAATAAATGTATGCAAATATGGGAATCAAAACAAATGTATGGTAAATAAGTTTAAATGATAATAAATGATGAGTTGTAAATGATATCAAATGAATGCATAGTAATAGCTAATACAATCAAGACATTTGTATCATATGAATGAATCTAAATGTCATGATTATGCGATGATGAAATGATATAATAAGACTAATGTCAACAAATGATAATGAACTATATATAATTTAATGCAACTAAATGATATAAAATGTACTAAATGTAATGATGATGATATGATCATGATAGATGAATGCAAGTTTGTTTAGACTTTGCATGATGCACTGATGATGTATCAGAGTACTTTATTGCGATTGTATCCAAGACTAGCTCAATTTTCACATAACTGCTCACATTAACTTTGTTCACACTTGTATACAAAACCATGCATATGAATAATGAATGAGTAAAAGAATGGGCAATATGGAATGAAATGCAATATAAACAGATGAGATGGAATGACGATCCATAGTGCTTTATTTTCATCATTAAGCTTTTAAAATGTTCTAAGAAAATACAAGCAACTTGACATAATGATTCAAGATGACCTGAGTATGCCTTACATGGATTTTGATATAGCAAGTTAATACAAGCAACTTAATAAAATGGATCAAGTTGACTTGAGTATTGCTTGCGGAATAGACAAGGATTATCTCCTTTCATGCATGACTTGGAACGTCCTCCTTGATCTTTTTGCCGATCATATCCTAAGACAAGTTCATACAGTAATCAGAGATAAACCATTATCGAGTTTGGATGAGGCACTAGGAACCAAGGATGGAGCATCGTACGTGTAAGCAAACAACATATATAATGAATAAAGAATATGGATCCTCGATAATGGTTCATGCTCATATGGTCAAGGTATACACTATAGTCAGCAAGTCGTAGTGATCTATGACTATATTTCACATAAGATCACGTAGCTTAGTAAAATTCCCACGTAGACACCATTAAGACATGCCCCAGTACTTCATCGAAATAATTCACAGAAGATACATAAACAATGTTGTAGGAACCTGATATGAATAAATAACCCACAAATCAACCAAGCATTTGATAGCTTAAACAGAATTTTCTTGTCAAAGAAAAATGTCATCTTGTCTTTGTTGTTGGAATTATGTGAACCCTGTATGAGAACATGATGACATTGTATGTTGTCATTAATGTCAATATGCTAAAGAAGAGAGAATCGATATGTTACCAAGAACTGGTATATGTGAGAACCGATATAACATTGTGAACTGGTATATGTGCCAAAGTGAAGCGGTGTGTTTGTTCAAGGTGAACCAACATGTGGTTATGGGAACTAGTACATGGAAGCTTTGTATGACTACCAGGTGGTAGTCTCAACTTCAGGGTTTCTGGTTGAAGTGCTTCAAGCTTGTGTGACTCAACTGGTGACTTTGTGTGATGAGTTAAGCATTGTAATGAAGAACAGATTATGTTTCCACGTCAGCCTTGTGTGCTTGAAGGATCTTGCATGAACGAGATTGTTCCTATCTACCTCGGGAATGTGTGAAGTCTATAAACGATGAAAACGTGTGATGGGTTATCAGCCACCATGAAAGTGGTGGAAAATGAATGATGGAGAATGTCTTGAGATTGGCTCAAGACTGTTGCATTTAATGCAATGTGCTCAATGGCCAGGATTGAACCATTTGAATTTATTAACCTAAACAGGTTTAGGGTTTAGGGTTTATGCTACCGACCTATCTGTTTCCTATAAGGTTGATGTTGTGTTTCTTTTTGAAGTTGTTGGCAAAAATTGTGTGTGTGTATCCAAGTGAAGTGATATGTGATTCTTGCCAGACTAGAGGAGAGAAGTGATACCTGCAAAGTGCAAGTGCAGAAGGTGAAGAGGAGCTTAAGCGGATCTGCATTGGCATTGAGTGTTGTTATCAGATCATTGTAATAGCTGTTGATCTCTAACCACTTCAACTGTTGGGAAATCCCTTAACAGGGTAGCTTTAACTAGCTTACTGTAGATCCTTTAATAGGGTGACTCAAAACCATTGAGTTCTTGAAATCCTCTAACAAGGTAACCTTTAACAAGTTTTAACCCTTAACAGGGTATTCTAGCCATCCCTTAACTGGGTGATCCCTAATAGGATCGGTTCCTAACAGAACCTATTGTATCAGTCTTTAACCAAAAAAGGCTCCTAACAGAGCAGACTTCTAAAGAGTTCAAAAATAACTTGTGGGTATTCATCCCCACCGTGGTTTTTTTGAGTTGGGTTTCCACGTTAAAAATCTATGTGTCATGTGTCGTGTTATTCATGTGATGGTTTAAGTGATTTGTGTCTGAAGGTAAATCATGTTGATCTAGCTGTTTATATATCTTTGATGATAGATTACCTGTTCATGCACTAGGGTGAAATGGAAATGAAGTATTAAATTGTATGAAAAGATAAGTGTCAACCGGTTTATGCTTGTCTCCGTTATTTGGGGTTTTGTTGGTTGTACTCTATTTAAGACCGGTGTTACTGTTTGCCTGCCAAAGCACAGTGTCTACTGACAAACTAGTTTAGGATTGTGTTTTTGTCTATACTAATTCACCCCCCCCCCCAGTACTAGTTTGGTACTATCCATTCATCATTGAGTTATCATTTTTTTCTTGGTAAGGAAGAATGCATCCTTGTTAAGAGAGTTTGCTTGTTTGATGTTGATTGTTTGGCTGATCGGATAAGTGGTCATCGTTGGAGTATTTCACAATTTTTGTTTGGTATCTGCTTTGAAAAAAAGTATGTATAGGGCGTTGCCATGTTTTTGATTGATTTTTTATGTTTTCTAATGTTTTTGGATTTTGTAAGATAGTTTTGAATGTTTTTTGGTATTTTGAGACAATTTTTCCAATGTTTTTTTTAGTATTGTGATGATTGTTTTTTAATGTTTTTGGATTTTGTGAGATAGTTTTCAAATGAAGAACTCAGTGAATCACAAAACAATGTAGTATCTACTTCCATCAAACTAGATTAAGGGTATTGCCCCCAGTTTAGACATGACTATGAAAAAGAGGGATGCCAGACACACGAAGTACTATCCTGGATTGTAGATCAATAAATAGCAATGTTTTGGACGGATGGATGAGTGGATGCAATGAACATCATCACAACAAGTATAAAAAAAAATGGAGCCATAGCCTTTACAAGTGGTGCCTATTTGCCAGGTTTTCACCATCGTACTTACCCAAGGTGCCACCGGAGTGGTTGGTCACCGTTTGGATGCATGATTTTTCTTTACTATTTTGATGTTTTTTGTATTTTCTTCAAGTCATTTATCTGAATGTTTTTGGTGTTTTTCTGGTATGAATGGGAGCCTGATGCTCTACGTAGCTTATGTATAAAACCATTTTAGGTGCATGTTGTTGATTGGATCTGCTAGTGGTTCTCCTTCGGACGTAGCCAACTGATATGCCCCAGACCCAAATACAACAGTGATAACATATGGACCCAGCTAGTTTGATTCAAACTTTCCCTAATGTTCTCGGTTGGGTTGGTTATGTGGATTCTTTTGAAGAACAAGATCACCTACCTCAAATGTACGAGGTCTAACTCGGTGATTGTAGCTTCTGCTCATATGTTGTTGATAGGCTTTGAGGTGATTGTATGCAGCTTGTTGTTTCTCATCAAGGAGCTATAAGTCCTAAAGATGTGAGAACCTATATGCTTTGTCATCTATGAGATTATGAAAGGAAACTCTTAGTGATGGTATCTCAACCTCAATAGGTAAGATAGCCTCTGCACCATAGACTAGTGAGTAGAGAGTTGCACCTATAGGGGTTCAAATGCTAGTTCGATATGCCCATAGTGCTGGATTCAATTGAACATGTCAATCACAACTTACATCATTAACTATCTTTTTGAGGATTCTCAGTATGTTTTTGTTTGATGATTCAGCTTGACCATTGCCTTGTGGGTAATAGGGAGTGGAAAAGTGGTGTTCGATGTGAAATTTCTCACAAAGTTCACAGATATCCTGATTTTTGAAAGGAAGACTATTATATGTGATGATGGACATGGGTACACCATACTGGCAGATGATGTAATTGAGGATGAATGAGGTGATCTTCTTGCTGGTAACCTAGGTAAGTGGAACAACCTTGATCCACTTTGTGAAGTATTTAGTGGTGGTAATAATGAATTTGTGGTCGTTGGATGAAGATGGATGGATTTTACCGACAAGGTCAAGGCCCCATTGACAAAAAGGCCATGGTGTTGTGATCGGTTGTAATTCCTATGCTGGTGCATGTATTAGGTCTCCATGAACTTGGCATTTCTTGCACTTTTTGACAAAGTAGTAGGAGTCTTTTTCCATAGATGGCCAATAGTATCTAGTGCACAAGAGTTTCTTGGCTTGTGACGGACCGCTTGCATGAGTTCCACAAATTCCTTCATGTACCTCTTCCAAGGCCTTTGTTATCTCATCCTATTCTAGACATTGAAGGAGAGTGCCATCAAGACTATGTTGGTATAGGGTTTCAGCAATAATGGTATATCGAGTGGTTTGGCAAATTAAGGTTTTATGTTGGTTATTTGATTGGTTAGGAGGAAGTGTGTGATCATGGAGCTAGGTGTAAAATTCACCATACAATGGGGATTCAGAACTAATAAGGCAACATATCATCTCAGATTTAGGGATATCATAAGTGGGAATCCAAAGCTATTCGACCAAGAACTCGTAACGTGTTGAATTTTGTGGAAGATCTAGGAGAGATGCGATAGTAGCCATACCATCAGCAGCTTGATTCTGATCTCTGGCTATCTGCTCAAAGGTTATAGTAGTGAATGATGTCTTGAATTTGTTCACCATTTGTTTGTACGACATGAGTTTGTCATCTTTAGTCTAATCTTTGTCAGTTGCTTGTCGAATGACAAGTTGGGAGTCTCCATATACTTGCAGTTCTTGTAACTTCTATTGTATGGCTAGCTTGAGTCTTGTGATCAAGGCCTCATACTCTGCTATGTTGTTTGTGCATGGAAATGTGAGCCTGTAAGACTTTGGGATGCCGTCACCTTGAGGTGTGATAAAAAAATGCCTGCCCTTGAGCCATGTCTAGTGTATGAACCATCAAAGTATAATTTCCATGGTTGTGTTGCTATGATCATGAATATCACTTCATCTGGAAAATTGGAAATGAGAGGATGATCACCTATGAGTGGTGCATCGACCAACTGATCTACAATGACTTGTCCTTTGATAGCTTTATGGTCCACATACTCAATGTCAAATTCACTGAGGATCATCACTCATTTGGCCAAGCGGCCTGTCAATGCTACTTTGCTGAGTAAATACTTGAGTGGATCAATCTTTGTAATGAGTTGTACTTTATGTGTCAATAGATAGTGTCTTAGCTTAGTGGCTGCCAAGATTATTGCTAGGCAAGCTTGCTCAATAGGTGTTTAATTGAGTTCATAGCCAACCAGTGTGCGAGAGATATAGTAAATAGTGCACTCTTTCCCTTCTGCATTATGTTGTGCCAGTAGTACACCCAATGCTATAATTGTTTCTGAAATATAGAGTAATAGAGGTCTGCTCGGATCTGGTGGGATTAGCAATGGTGTATTCATGAGATCATCTTTAAGCATCTGGAATGCTTGCTGGCATCTGGTATCCCATTGAAAGTGGGTATTCTTCTGTAACAGGTGTGTAAAGGGGTGACACTTATTTGCCAATTGTGCAATGAATCTTCGGAATGATTGAAGCCGCCCTTGTAGTGTCCTTAGCTGATTGATGTTCCTTAGAGGTGGCATGTCCATGATTGCCTTGACTTTTGTTGGGTCGACCTCAATACCTTTGCTTCAGACAATGTATCTTAGAAGTTTCCCTGAGGTTACTCCAAAGATACATTTGTTTGGGTTGAGTCGCACATGATATTGTTCTAGTCTGTCAAAGATTTTCTCTAATATTTCCAAATGACCTTCTCTTGTGAGTGATTTCTCCAATAAGTCATCAACATAATCTTCCATTATGGTATGAATCATGTCATGGAATATGGTGGTCATTGCTTGTTGATAGGTCACTCCTGCATTCTTTAGACCAAAAGGCATTACATTCTAGTAGTATGTTCGCCATGGACATGTGAAGGTCATCTTATGTTGATCCTCTTGTGTGATCTTTATCTGATTGTATCCTAAAAAAGCCATCCATGAGTGAAAGCATGACATGTCCCGTTGTTAGGTCCACTATTATGTTGATGTTTGGTAGGGGGAAGTCATCTTTAGGACATGCTTTGTTCAGATCTCTAAAGTCAGTACAGATACAGATGCCCCCATTTGGTTTGCTGATAGACACAATATTGGATATCCAATCTACATAATCAATTGGTCTAATAAAATGAACATCTAGGAGTTTCTTAAGTTCTACTTTGACTAGTACTGCAATCTAAGGATGCATCTTGCGAAGTTTCTGTTTGACAGGTTTGGCTCCTTCTGCTATAGTGAGGTGATGCATGACTAAATCCAGATCAAGACCAGGCATGTCTACATATGACCATGTGAAGTTGATCTGATGCTTCTGGAAGAACTCTACAAACTTAGGTTGTTTCTCTAAAGTCAAAAGAGATGCTAGATGTATGTGGTGAGGAGTTTCAAGAGTCCCCACGTTGTATTCTTTGGTTTCTTTGATGAGAATCGTTGATCATTCTTGCTATGTACTAAAGGGAAGGATGTCAAACCTTTCATCCTCAGGCACCTCAGAGAGGTTTTCACCATTGCATACGCTCTTTCTTTTTACTTTTGTGGGATCAAATAGTGCCATAGTGTGGTTTTCACTGGAAGATCCATGTTTTATTGTTATATTTTTGCAGCTGAAATGTTTGGCATCCGCCCCAAAGTATGCTGCGCTATTAAGTTCTATGGTGAATCTGGCTTTGTGATCCTCGCTTGGTATGTTATCCCGTAGTTCCAAAAAGTCAATGATCACCTCATCATTTTGGAAGTGGTCAAGAAATGGGAGATTAGGTTGGTTCCATTTCGATGAGTTCAGGATGTATAATGGGCATTACCTCATCGATTAGGTTGAGTTTGTTAGATGTGTCAGTGAGGGTTAAGATGTTGTGCTTAAGGTCATTGATGGTACTCTCCTTTCAGAATTAGGTGTAGGATGTGACATAGGGTCTGTGGAAGAAGTTTCCGATTCAAGAACCCAAGAGGTTTTTATCTGTGCTTCCCCGTAAATAGGGATATCTTTGTGGGGTGGGGGTAGTGATGTGTCTTCCTCATCTAAAGTATTAAGCTGCATTGATTCAAATTCCCACTCATGCGAGTCGGTCTCTGAGTCGCTTTCCAATAATCGATTACTATACCATACTGGGATATCCTTTGAGTTAAACACTGCAGGTGTGATATGTTGATGTACCTTTGTAGATGAAATGATTGGTGTTGTAGGAAGGATTATGGGGATCAACAAATTTGATACGAGGAGTATCGGTAGTGTTGACTTTGCTACTTCTGCTAGAATTGCTGATGGTGTTGATACTATTGTGCATTTTGATTCAGTTGTTGCTGCTAATGGTGCTATTGATGTCATTGCTACTGCTGATGGGGTTATTGGTTTGATTGGTGGGATGATGGGTATTATAGATGGTTGTGCTGGGATTTTTAGCCTCAATGGGGTAGTTGCTATGGTGTTTGGTGCTGCTTTTATAATCAAAGGTGACCTCTTTGTAATAGGCTAATATAGTGGTTTGTTGGGTTTCCCTTTGAATCTGAGCTGAGGAAGGATCGCCTTTTAAAAGCCTAGGCCAGTGTTATCTTTGGGCTTTAATTTTGGCTGTAGTGTTTCATGTCTTCCTTGCTTGCAAGGTCCCAAAGCACTCTAACCATCATAACCCATTCTTTGCATAATGAGAAGGCCTTTTCCATATTGATCTATGGGAAGCTTAGCTTGTGGGATGTCTGTGGTGATTGGGTCTTTATAGATCCATTTTGCTAAGTCCTCATCTCTTGTCTCTTCTTCTTGACTCTTTCCAAGGATGAATGGCATCAAAGTACATGCTGATTTGACCAGTGGCATTTGAAGTAACTATTGAGGTTTTCCATGTGTCCTAGGAGAAGTAGGAATTTGTCCCACACAAAAGAGTTGACTCAATTTGTATTCCACAAGACATTCCTCTGCTATTTTCATCTTAAGCTTCTTCTGCTTGGGTATAGTGGTGTTTGAACTGGAAAGAGAGGCTGGAATTATGTATGATGTGGAGGGGATGGCTTCTTTATTGTTGGGAATAGTAATCTTTGGTTGATGGCTGATATTATGACAATATGAAAAGGGGTTTGCATCGCCTAGGATTGTGATTTCTACACCATTATGTGGGAACTTGATACACTGATGGTAGGTGGATGGGATGGCTTGCATGGTGTGTATCCAAGGTCTTCTTAACAACAAATTGTATGATAGAGGAAGGTCCAAAACTTGACAGATGATGTGTTTCACCATAGGGCCCACTCAGATTGGTAGCACAACTCCTTTGGATGAACACTCTGCATCATCATAGGCTTTGATTGTGATCTTCTTGCGGGGATCCACTAATTCAATTACATATCCCAGAGTTGTAACTAATTGTAGTGTACATATATTTAGGCCTGCTCCATTATTGATCAAGATTCACTTGATCCTATGTTGGTTGATAAACCCTTCAATGTGGAGTGAGGCATTGTGAGGTTGCTGGAAGGGTGAGTTGTCACTTTCAGAGAAAGTGAGACAAGGTGATGACCTTAGATTTCCAACCATGGCTTGAAACTGATCTATATTTAGGTTTGTAGGGACTGACACCTCTTGGAGAGCTTGATCCAAGATTGTTTTATGGGATGGAGATAGGCGCAATAGCTCTAAGATAGATATTAGTGTGGGCATTTTGTCTAATTGGTCCACAAGGTTATACTATTTTGGCATAGATAGGGTGCCTTGTGGAGCTACTTTTATGGTAATCTTTCTGTGATGTGTAACAACATTGCAAGTGGAGCTGGGATTTTTGATGGTAATAGTTGCAATTTGTTCACTGGCATCATATAGGTGATTCACAATGTAATTATATGCAGCTTGCGTATAATTGGTGGTATCTGTGTTTTTCCCTAAAGTGGAAGGACCCCTTTGATCTTGTAATGGAAGTGGATTTTTAAACATGAGATGATCATTGTTTGTTGTCTTTGGGTCATGTCCTTCGATTTCAATTTCACCTCGATCAATAAGATCCTGAATAAGATCTTTCAATTTGTGACAATTGCTTGTCTTATGCCCTTTCCCTTGATGGAAATTGCAACATTTAGTATCCCTCCACCATGAAGGTTTCACTTGAGGTTGATAATTTGATGTTTCAGGTAAGGTGACCAGATTTTGAGAAACCATCTGATGTAACACTATTTCGATGGGTTCCCCTAAGGGAGTGTATGTTCGTTTTGGTTTAATATTTTGTTGATGTTGTCTGGATTCCTCTTGAGATGTGTTGCGTCCTTGATTTGGAGGAGCAACTGTGTTATTCTTGGGTGGGGGTTCTGTCCTGCAAATCAAACCATAGGTTGTGCACTTTTGATAGTTCTTGCATCCACAACCTCATCGTTGATGATATTTTTGTTTTTGTTCTAGAAGTTAGGCTTGTCACTATTGAAGTGTGGACAAGGGCCATCCTTTGGTTCATTGTAGATTTTGATAAGTCCTTTCTTGATGAGAGCCCACTCACATTTCAAGCCTTTTGTGATCATGTCATTGAAAGAATCCATGTCTTTCATGTCTAAGTAAAATTCCATTTCTTCATTTAAGTTGGAAATAAATATTTCCACTAGTTCTTGTTTAGGTAAGTGAAGAGAACATCTGCTAACATTTGACGCCATCGTTGTAGAAAGACTGAAAATAGTTCACATAGTTTTTGTTTAGTGTTACATAGATCAGCCATGGTGATATCATGTTCAATGTTGTGTGAGTAATGTGCCAAGAACTTTTGGATGAGTTCTTCAAATGTCCTAATGCCACCTAGTAATTGGGAAAACCATAATGTGGTTGTTCCTCCCAAGCTTTGGGGAAAAAGGTGCATTAGGTATGTATCCTCGTATGCTACTTCGAGGCAAGCTAAATGGAATTCTCGAACATGATCACGAGGATCTCCTTTTCCTCTATATTTTTCAAACTTGGTTGTTTCGAACCCTCATGGAAAAGGTGCAATATGAAGGTTCCTATCAAAGGGATAGGGACAAATGTCATTGAGTGAAAATTGATTAGTTTTCACACCACTATGAAGTTGTTGGGCGAGATTTTCAACTTGTTGCTGCAACATTTCTATTTCATTTGGAGGAGGAGGAGGTGGTGGATTACCTTGATGAAGGTTGTATCTGATGGGATCTCAACCTCTTTCCTCCTCATTGTGACTTTGTCATTCTAATGCTTGCCTTAGTTGTGCAACATCAAAGTCAAAGGGTACTTTGGCTCCTTCTTGAGCAAGTCTTAAAAAGTGAGCATCAACATTGCTCCTGAGTATTTCATCAAACAATCTATTAAAGAGAGGGTTGTGTTGTTCCCTTTCTATTGTTGTAGGAGTAGGAGTACTTGGATTTTCATTATTTACGTTTCCTCCCAAGGCTTCTTGGAATTCATTGATATTTTCCTCCTCTTCTTCCTCAATTTCCATTTGTCTAGTTCTAGATCTATTTGAGCCATTTTGTTTACAATTTTTTGTTGAAGTTGGGTGAAAATGATGATGAGTTTGATGAAATGAGAGATTTATGTTTGGTGGGTTGCTTTGCATATGGATCTCTAGTACTTAAAGGTAGATGTTACTAGAGTTCTTTCTTGAATTGCAGCTTGTTTTGTTTGACAAAGTGTGATGTGATAAGGTTTAGAGAAATCTGAGATGTGTTATAGACTTAACTACCTTGTAATGAGAGGATTCACTCATAGACTAGTTTTAACCTATGTAGAGATGCCTCTTAGGATGAATTTATCCTATATGTAGAGACACTCTAAAAAGTGATGTTTTTTTGTATTTGATTCAAGCAATATCGAAATAGAACTTAGGAAAAAAGCCTTTTGATGCTTTGAGAGTTGGAATGGATTGATGATGTGTTAATATGATATTGGATGAGATGTTTAACTTCGATAGAAACTTTGTGTTACAAAAGGAACAAACTCTTCCTCTTCTTGTTCAGGGGTTGGTGGTTCTTCCTAAGCTACGTTATATGTGATGCAAATGTCGGGAAAGAAATCAGGATTGATTTTGCCTCCTTTGTTCTTGTGACAACTCAAAGCTCAATATTGCATAAAAGCTCTATGGTTCAATGACTCTTGATCAAATTCATTTGGTTTACCTTGAAGATAAAGATGCATGTGACGTAAGAAGGCTCTATGAGAGACAAAGATTTGTCTATTAAGATAGAAGAATTTCCTCCTTTGATTAAAGCCTTTGAGCTCAATGGTCTTTTCTTCAAGTTTATGTGTTGATGAAGATTCTTCTTTCTCAAGATGTGAAAAATGGTCATATAGTTTGATACTTTTTGTTATTGCTCTTTGTTTTTGATCTTTTGTGTTTTTGGAAATGTTTGTATTGGATGAATACTTTGTTTTGGTTTTTTCAGATTTATGATGTTTCTTTGACAAGAAAACAAAGCAAACACACAAACACAAGAATGTTGCCTCAAAAGGCACAAGTAAGTATGGGTCTAGATCAACCCAATCTTTTGAAATATTTATGACCCTTCCCTTAAAATGTATTTTAGGTGTTTTCCAAATCCTGAAGTCAGCTCAATTTGTACTAGGCTTGACTCAAAAATGAAAACACTTCAAGCACTTTTTATCCCTAAGGTCAAATGGCCAGTTGCGATAATTTCAGCTCACATCTTGATATTTCTTCAACTTTGGTACTACATACCTTATGAATCCCACTGTGGTAGGTAAGGATGTGTTATACTAAGTCTTGCACGAGTATAAGAAATAGATGATCCCTATGATGGGGGAGTCACCACTTTTATCAGGCTACAAGTAACCTTTCAAAAAGCTATGTTTCTACTCAAGAAAATATATATGGTGAGTATATTGAGAGAAAAACCATCTATGCTCTTGCACTGAATTTATCACAAATATCCTCAATCAATAGAATGAGTGGGCTACTACTTAAAAGTGTTTAGTAATTTTTTATGTCTTTGGACATAAGTTCATTCTATAGTGACTCACTTAAGAGCCTTGTAACTTGTGGTGGGGCCCATTTATCCTTTTGGCAAGTTACATTGTAGGAACAACTATACCCAAGGCTACAACTTTCGCTCTCACCTAATTTCTCTAGCGGCTCAAAGGATTTACCATGCGAGGTATTTCCCAAGAGTGATGTGTCTCTTGGCAGGCCTCTCTTAAAAAAATAAAACTTGAGTGTTACTAGCACTTTTCTCTTGCACCTAGGACCACGAAAGCCAAGGGAGAGGATAGTGTGTGTTAGAAGTAGGACCCCTCGACCAACTCTTTTGCACAAGCATGCCAATCACAAAATACACTTGTTATTTTTAACTTGTCATTGCAATGATGCTCTATCTAATTGGAGATGTTCCTCCAACAATCATGATGTTCTTTTTAACTTCAAAGGCAATATGTTTGAGTAAACTAGAATTTGAAATCCTGGTCAACTTAATGAAAAACACATTTGCATGAAGTAAAATCGCTTTGTAACAAAGAATGACAAAAATTGATTGTTCTTTTTACTTGCCCAAAAATTGAAGTGTATATTTGTGAGTTTTCTTAAATTTTATGCAATAAATGAGATTTGTCTTGTTTTAAGCACCAAAAATAGAGTGTATCCCTAACTTGCAATGAAAACAAATTTGATTGTAAGTTTTAGAACACCAAATGAAATGGATCCTATCTTGCAAGAAATGAAATTTGTGAATTTTAGAGCACCAAATGAAATGGATCCTAACTTGCAAGGAATGAAATTTGTGAATTTTAGAGCACCAAATGAAATGGATCCTAACTTGCAATAAATGAAATTTGTGAAATTTAGAGCATCAAATGAAAAAAAATTTTAACTTGAAACAACAAAATGAGTTAATTTAAACCTACACACGAAACAAACAGTTAGGAAAATCCAAACATATGGTGGGCTTATACAAGCCTAAGAAAATTTATTTTCTTGGTTACAAGGCCTTTTTTTACAACGTTATGTTACAATAGCGCACTTGTTATTGTTGTTTAAAATTTTAGTTTAGCGCTTTTGGCTATATTTTAGCACATTAGTGTTAAGTAGCACTTCTATTTTTACAATACAAGCAATAGTGCCATTGTAAGAACAATAGTGCTAAAATTTCAAATTGCAATAGCGCTAAAGCATGGACAAAACTGCCAAAGCCCGACTTGTGTGTCAAGCTAAACAGTCAAAAAGTTAGTTTGTTAAAAATAATGTGTTTGTTGGATTCACGTCAGGTTCACCAAATGATGCTCTGCAAAATACACAATGGTTAGACTAAAGCTTGTGGCCGTATAACACACAAAAACAACAAGAAACAAGGATCAAAGGTTAGTATTATTCAACCAAAAACTAATCTAAGCAGGCATATCAAAAGAGACACTAAAAACATGCTAAAGTATTTAACTAGGGAAACAAATATCACAAGGCATCTCCAAATGCCTTCTAACATGCTCTTAGCTCCCTCTCCTTTTTTCCTCTCCTCTCCAAGTTCCAAATTAGTGTAGCTCTCAGTAGCTTTTTACACTATGGATGCCTATGGAGGTTCAAGATTAAAATGTTTTAACTATGCTATGCATGTGTGAATAATAGTTGAAATGAGAGATTTATCTAATTAACTAATTGATTTTAAACCAAAAGAGTGAATATGATGCTAAATGCTCTCTAGAAATGCCTATAGATTAAATATATACAAGTTTTCAAGATCTAGATTATGAAGAAATGGGTTCTATTTATAGAAAAAATGGAGCAATGGATGGTTGAGATTGAGTAATCTCAACAAGGGTCAGGATTGAATGATATTCAATCCATGTGAGGACTTTCAACCCAATCCTAGGATGACTGTCAATATAAGATAGGTTGAGAGGAGAGGGAATAAGCATTAAATGCCTGACATGACCTGAGAATTAACTTGGGAGTTAAGATCAAGGTTGGGTTGAGTGAATAAATTCTTTATTCAAAGAATAAAGCTTTTATCCAATGGATAAACTCTTGTGCAAAGGTAAAAGGGATAACCATGGTAAAAGCAATAAATGCTTGAGGAGACACATGAGTCATATGAGGGTTGAGTTAGGGGTTAACCATAAATGGTCATGTAAGAGACATAAGTGGTTTAGAAGACTTTTAGAGGTTAAATTGCATTAAATGTTTGCAAAGACTTTGAAGCCTTTGAGAAGTGACTCCAAGTTGCTTAGGAATGTGACAATAACTAAGGGATGGATTAGGTTAATTAGGAAGGGTTTAGAAGAATCTAGAAGGGAGTTTTAGGAATGGAAGTGGGTTTGGTGGGTGAAGGAAAATAGGATTTTATTAAAATTAAAATTCATTTATTTCAATTTTGTGGTTGCAACTTGCATTTGTAGGAAAATGCAAGTGGGGGGGATAAATGATTTAAATAAATGTTTTATTTAATTTATTTAAAAGAGGAAAAGGGGTTAAATGAAATAAATATGATTTATTTATTTAATTGATTGTGAATTTGGTTTAATGAATTAATCAAAATAAGTTGAATAATTTATTTAATTAATAGGAATATGTTTGAAGATAAATTAATTAAATATTAATTTAATTAACTGATGTCTAGTGGGGTTTTAATCAAATAAATAGCAAATATGTATTTAATTAAAATGGAAAGATTTATGTAACTACACAAACAATTCCTATTCTGAAGATCGCAACTCAATACATGTTTCCTAAACATAGAAAGAAATGGAAATATGTTGGAAATTGTTGGAATCCAAGAACACTGGGAGGCGGGGCGGGGGGGTGAATCAGTGTTCCACCGGTATAATCAATTTTAACCTTATTAACAATGCAGTTCAATAACTGGTAAACATGAAAGAATATAACAACAAATAGAAATGAAGCAACCACAAGAGCATACACCATAACACATAGTATATATGTGGAAAACCTCAAAGAGGAAAAACCACGGTGGGATTGGAGACCCACAATATATATCTACTGGCCAAATGAATAAATATTACAATAGGGGCTTGCACATGCAAGAGGGCCAATAGCCTAGAGAACAATGGTCATCACAAAAGGAGCCTCGTTGACTACAAACACCACATATGGAGTTACAAATAAAATTTTGAACTCTAAGAGTGCATCTACTATGCTGGATGAGTTCTAGTTAAAGAATAGTCTATACCAGTTTACATTGTGTCCTTCCTTACTGGTATCTTGCTTCGCTTCCCAAAACTCTAAACCAATATCCAAGACCGACTACAGAATAATACATTCGCATTCTGTCGATCAAGATTGCTTGCAAAATATCACATTTCTATATTCCATTACATTCTATTACCTTCTCAAAATAACCTAACCGAACTGATTTAAATACCCTTCCCAAACACAAACATAAATTTTTTATGTCGGCTTACAATGATATTACATTTTATTTACATGTCGGCCTAAACAAAAATAAATTCAATAAACTTCGAGATCGATGCCTTAGATTGTTACCTTGTAGACCTGCCAGATCAATCTGCCATGTTAGCCTCATATATTGGTATTTATGGTGAAAGTGGATAACAACAATATTGAAAGGCTAAATGAATTCAACCACAAAACCATAGCCTAACAACAACAAAGATCCACCATAACATATGAATATTGCCTAGGACAATGCAAATCAAATGAAATCACAAAGATTATACCATCACATGTCCAATACGGTTTGGATCTTCATTCTTTCTATCTCCATTGATCTTGCTTGATATATTTGCTCTCAAATTTTATGTGTGCACAAGAGCTCAACAAAGAATGGAAATGTGGTTGCAAGTAGGCTTGATCACAAATGAAAGTTTGAAAGCGTAGAGTAGTCGGGTAGTAATCGGGGGTTGATAATGAAGGAAGCGTCTCCTTATATAGAAGATACTATAAGAAATGGAGAGATAAGATTGAGAGGTGTAAAAGATAAATGGTCGGCTAGGATTAAAGGGTAGGTAATGTAGGAATTAAGAGATAAATGACATGTGTCATGAGTGGAAAAGGCTAATGAATTAATTAAATAAATAAAGATTTATTTAATTAATAGAAGGAGTGGGATCAATTAAATAAATAAGATATTTATTTAATTTAAGAGAAGGATAATTTAAATAAATAAAGGTATTTATTTAAATGAGAAATAAGGCTAGAAGAGGATAAATGAATTAATTTAAATAAATAAAGATTTATTTATTTAATAGAAGAATTAAGATAAAATAATTAAATAAATAAAGATATTTATTTAATTAGACATGACAATTTTAGGTGTCTACATTTTGCCCCTCTTTGAGACAATGCAACTTGTCACGTTGTTTCAAAGAAGATAAGATGAACTGATACAAAGTTGCCCCAAGATGGGAATGATATGCCCCCTCAGGAGATTGGATGAAAATGTCTGATCATAGACAATCTCTTGATAATAAAGAAAGTCTAGAAAGGACTGATCAGATAGGATATAGTGATAGAGTCACGAGATAAAGAAGAATGGTGCAGGAAACGAGGGCTAGGGCTAGGGTAGTCTATAAGATATATTGTGAGGGAACACATCCTCATTGTCATCCACACTTCCAAGAGATCAGAGTGCAGAGAGAGTAGAGATAAATCAACAATCAGCAGTGATGGCTTTGGTTCACAGATTCGATCGCCATCGCCAATTTCAGAGGCTAGCAGATGTAGGAGACCCAGTGAGTACTACAAAACCTTCTTGTACTTTGCCACATTAATTGTTGTCATAAATGCATGCTAGGTAGAGAAATAAATGTGCTTTAGATATGTCTAGAAAAAATGTCAAGCAGGGTAAAAATGTCAAGGTGTGTCTGCGTCATGAATGTGCATTTGTGTCATGAAAGCGTGTTTATATCTTAAATATGCATTTATGTCTTCTAGGCCAAATCAGCAGTTCTATGATGAACATACGATGTCGATTGGATAAGCTGCTAAGACGATACACTCAAGTAGGTCCTCTAGGGAAGACTGGGTAGGGCTAGGGAAGACTGGGTCGATCGTATATAGGATACTAAGGATATTGATTGATGGGGAGTTGGTTCCTTACGATTGAGAGAGAGACAGGGATGCACTGAGACGAGTGTTTTAGGATCCAAGACTAGAGATGAGGGCTAGACATGAGAGATAGGCGACAAGCATCTAGTGGTGGGATTATAGGTCTTCCACCACTACTAGATAGAGGAGACAGGAGAGATGATCCTAGGGCGGGTCCTTCTAGGGCTCAGAATCTATCAAGGCTAGCTGGCTCCAAGGGAGGGAGTTCATCATAGCCTTAGAGGGCTCCCTATGTATCAGTGTTTTGTACTATTTTTGTATGATGATGTAGACACCTTCAGGTGATTGTAGTCATATGATTTTGACATCATTGTATCATGACACTTATGATTATATATATATGAGATTCATCCTTGTGGAAGCTATATGCATGTGTACCTATGTGATGCTTCTATATGTCTTATGATGTATGTTTCTATGTGATGCTTATGATATGGATGCAAATATGTACATGATGAAATGCAATATTTTGTTTTTTTATGTTTTTAATATGTTATGCATATGCAAATGTGAATGTATAAAATGCAAATGAATATGATAATGCAAATAACTATTTACATGATAAAAATGTAAGATGTGCTAACATGTGTTGTGTGTAGGATGTGATGCAATTGTGATATATATATGTATGTATGAAATGCTTATATGTGGTAATGCAGGTGCAACTACATGAAATGCAAATATTTTTGGCGTGTCATTATACTTAGTCATGTGATAGCAGGCTACATAGACTCAAGAAGGATGATGAAAGTCAATCAAGAAAGGGAGATGGAAGACAAAAGATATGAAAGTGAAAGAGCTTCTTGTGCATTATCATCATTGAGCTTTATTATGGCAAGTAGGTTATGACAATCTAGGCATATGTTCGACCCAGAAAGTCATTGTACCTGTTTGCATGGAAATAAGAAAGTCACAAACAAGGAGTGCCCCAGTTCATACTAGGCTCACAATGTCCTCATATCCTTGGACAAGTCATAGCATTACTAAGAGACAATCCACGGACAACAAAGAAAAATAGGTGACGATACCCCATCCTTTCTTTTCTAGTCAAAGACATCCCGGAGATAAAATCTCTAGTTAGAGACATCTCGGAAAAGATAAAAGACATGTCACCAAAAGATAAAATCAATAGAAAACCAAGACTTGACACCAACATCCACTGTAGTCCTCAAGTTTAGTGTCTCATGTCACTTGTATAAGTCTATTTGATTGTGGTCACAATGTTTACTTTCACAAAAGGATAGATAGCACTGAACCATAATGTTGCCCGAGTCTGTTGAAAGATTTGATTTGTTGAAGCCCATTGTTGCTACTGTGTCTCATCTGAAACTGACTGAATCCATGCAATTGATACTTTATTGTGGAGAAGATGAAACTTTATTGCAGATTGGTGATGTAAATGTTGCTTTATTAAGAATTGTGTGTGGATAGATTGAAGAAAACTGGAAGAAACTGTACTCCTCAGAATAGGTGATGCTCTCAGTTCCACACCCATCACTAGACGTAGGATTTTCCTTAGCCACAGATAGGAGCTGATTTATTATGAATGGAAAGGGGTGAAAAGGAAGGATTATTATGAATGGCTAACTAATCTTAAGTAGATCAATAACAAGCCATGATGGAAATGGGTAAGTTTATTATGGATGGATAGGTTGTGAGTGTGTCCAAAGTGAAAGGATGAGATTGAATCCTGAAGGAGGGAGGAGTAATGTCTCTACACATATCTGATCTAGTTGAGATGATTCCCGCATTTGATGATGATGAGGAGGTAGATGATGGAGGTGGTGATGGAGGTGGAGGGGATGGAGGAGATGATACGAGTGGTGGTAGAGTTTGGTGAGGAGTTAGTGGGAGATTGGAGATGAGGAGGAGAGGAGAGAGGGGCAGAGAGTTTTGTGCAGCAGGTGGTAGTGGATAGAGGGAGAGGGGGTTTGGTGATTAGAGCTGGGGAGAAGGAGTAGGTTGAGGAGGTGATAGCAGAGGTGGGAGGGTATGAGGATGTGCGGCGACTGACCCAGAGGAGGAGGTCAGATGTGTTGCCTTCACCGACACCAAGGATAGGTAGAGGGATAGGCAGTATCCCTTCATAGGTACCCCTGTAGGTGCAGATTCCTACATATGTGGAGGATGCACATATTAGATCACTACAGTTGTCAGTGCAGCATTTGCAGACACAGATGTTGGCTTAGCAGTGTCAGATTACACAGCTAACTATAGAGTGAGATACTGCTTTAGAGCGGCTGGGTCGAGCCAAGGCTCGAGCTGAGGTTTTGGAGAGAGTGATGGTAGATGGCCCGATGAGAGACACCCTGAGAGAGCTGGCTTTGAGAGTTAGGGAGGTAGAGTACTACAAGAGACATTATGAGGATGCGATGCCCAGGGAGCACTGAGTGTAGAGTTTCACATAGTCAAGATCCAGTCGATCCTGAGAGACTGGGTCAAGGACAGAGAGTAGAGGCATGATAGGGTTGTCTAGACATGATCCACCTAGAGATCTAGGTGTTGGGACATCTATTGCGAGACCATCACTATCTGGAGATAGTCACACCTAAGAGATGTTGTCTCTATTGTATTTTGATCATTTTGTTGTGTTGGGCACAAACATGACATATTTTGTACATTTGATCATTTTGAGATATATATATATATATATATATATATATATATATATATATATATATATATATATATATATATATATATATATATATATATATATATATATATATATATATATATATATATATATATATATATATATATATATATGACATCATTTTCTTTGATCCTCATGTGATGTGTTATGGATGATGCTTTTTATATGATGATGCAATGCTTATGCAATTTTATATGTGATGAATATGATGTGATAATGCATGATGTATGAGATGTATCTTGAAAAATGAGATGTATGATATGATATGATGTGAGATGTATCTTGAAAATGAGATGCATGATATGCAACTATTTTATAATATGATATGCAACTAATTGTAAAATGATAGGCAACTAAGTGTAACATGATATGCAACTAATTGTAACATGATATGCAACTAATTGTAACATGATATGGAATTAATTGTAAATGATATGCAATTAATTGTAAAATGATATGCAATTAATTGTATCCTCATTCTACATTGGTGATCCTTGTATAGCCACATGTTGTTTTGCTTTCTTTGTAGTGTCATCATTGAGCATTGATTTGTTTGGGATATGTTGAAAATTTATACAAGCATAATGGTATAATTGAACCATAATGACCTAAGAAAAATTTACATGATTTTTGATATTGCAAGATAGCATAAGCATCAAGGTATAAGTGAACAAGGATGACCTGAATGTTGCTTGCGGATAAACAGACAAGATTAAACCATTTGTATGTGCAAAGTGGAATCATGTCTTCAGTGATGTGCTCTGAATCACGTCTCAAGACAAGTCTTTGTA
The DNA here is from genome assembly GCF_030272615.1 of Cryptomeria japonica. Taxonomy (NCBI): domain Eukaryota; kingdom Viridiplantae; phylum Streptophyta; class Pinopsida; order Cupressales; family Cupressaceae; genus Cryptomeria; species Cryptomeria japonica. The sequence continues at coordinate 464,711,150 of NC_081406.1, read as the reverse complement.
TAGTACAAGTGATCACCTCACAGACAAAAGACTAAAAAGATATTGGAGTCCCCATTACTTTCTCTAGCTTGATGCATCGTTGATAAAATGTAGAGGATCCAATAGTTCAAAAAGAGTTCAAATGCAAAAAATAGTCAAAACTTCATGCAAGATGGAAACATTTGTTATGTCAAAAAATCATCCATCATGTGTTGTGAATCCATTAAATGTATCTGTGTTTGATTCTCCTCATGTTTTGTTGAATTTTGGTTTTGACATGATTTGCCTAGTCTGCTGCAATGCGTGATATGTTGATAGGATAGGATGCAGATTGATGTTGCCCCTAGCTAAATGTATTGCCTTAACGTGGATATGTACAGTGATTACCAAGCCAAAGTGGGATACGATGAAATGGTTTGTGATAAACAAGGACAGTGACTACGCTAAGTATGTCCTGGATAATGCTTAGTTTGATAAAGGTATTGGTCAATGGTCTATAGTACTTGGATGTATGGATACAAAAGTTTGATAAGAATAGATGGAGGAGCCATCCTCTCACAATAGCACCTGTTTGCTAGGTTTTCACCTTTTGTTTTTATTGCATCTTTTTCTTTTCTTTTTCTAATTTTTTGATATTTTTGTATTTTTACTTTTTCCGTGCATTTAGACTGCTTAAGTGTAGTATTTCTTCAAATGGATGTTGTTGGTGGGTTCATCGAGCACATCTCCTTCTGAGGTAGTTAGTTGATAGGCACTTGATCCATAGGCTGAGATGATGACATATGGACCCAACCAGTTAGGTTCAAACTTCCCTTTCTTTTCCCGATCTTGTTGATTTCTAGGATTTTCTTTGAGTACTAGATCACCTATTTTGGAGTTTCTAGGGATGACCTTGTGGTTGTAGCTTCTGCACATACATTGTTGATATGCTTTGAGATGAGTGTAGGCACATTGGCATCTTTCATCTAGAAGTTCAAGTTCTTGTAGTCGGTTAACTCAATATTCTTCATCTGGGATTAAGCCTTTAAAAGAGACTAAGAGATGGAATTTTTACCTCCAGGGGTAAAATTGCTTCTGATCCATACACCAATGAATATGGCATAGCTCTTGTCGATGTGTGGATGCTAGTTCTATATGCCCAAAGTGCTGGATTGAGTTGTACATGCCAATCTTTGTCTGCATCATTGACTGTCTTCTTTAAAATTTTCAATATCATTTTGTTGGATGCTTCTTCCTGACCATTTCCCTGTGGGTAGTATGGTGTAGAGAAACAATGTTGGATTTTGAATCGTTCACAGAGTTCTCTCACATCCTAATTTTTGAAAGGTCGCCCATTGTCTATGATGATGGAACTTGGAATGCCATATCTATAGATCAGATAATTAAGGATAAAAGAGGCAATTTGTTTCCCAGTCACTGTGGTCATGGGGACTGCTTCTATTCATTTGGTAAAGTATTCCATTGCAGTGATAATGAACTTGTGCCCATTTGATGAAGAAGGATGAATTTTGCCGACTAAGTCTAGTCCCCACTGACAAAAGGGCCAGGATGTTGTGAATGGCTGCAGTTTCTGTGCTGGTACATGTATAAGATTGCCATAGATTTGGCATTTAGGACACTTCTTTGCAAAGTGATAATAATGTTTTTCCATTGTAGGCCAGTAATATCCCATTCTTAGAAGATTTTTAGCAAGAGCAGTACCACTAGAATGTGTGCCACATATACCCTCGTGAAGCTCGTGTAAAGCGGAGTCAGATTCATTACGATCAAGACAATGGAGAAGAGTACCATCTAGACCTCGGTAGTACAAAGTATCAACAGTAAGGGTATAACGGGCATTTTGTTGGATAAAGTTACATTTTTTGTTTCAGGACAAGTCAAGGGGTAGGATATTGGTCTTAAGATACTCATATATCATTTCATATAAGGGGGAGTCTGAACCAGTTAAGACATAGATGACTTGGGATGCAGAATTGTCATAGGCTGGGGAAAATAGTTGCTCTACCAGAAATTCATAACGAGACTGTTGCTCTAGAATTTGCAGTAGTGAAGCAATAGTAGCCATTGCATCGGCTACTCTATTGTCCAACCTTGGTATTTGTGCAAAGCTAATGTGTACAAAGTACTATTTGAAGTCATCCACCATTCTTTTGTAGGGTAGCAACTTATCATCTTTCATCTGATAGTCATCATTGATTTGATTGATAACCAGTTGTGAATCTCTGTAGACCTTTACTTCTATGATTTTCCATTCTACAACTATATTGATTCCTATGACCAGTGCTTCATACTCAGTAATGTTATTTGTGCACAGAAACATAAGTCTATAGGATCTTGGTATGGTGTGTCCTTCTAGAGTGATGAATAAAATGTCAGCACCTAAGCCGTGTTGGGTAAATGATCCATAAAAGTATAGGGTCCATTATTTTGTAGAGATAGCAAGAACGCCCCTGTCTAGAAATTTGATCTCCATTGGTTGTTTACCAGATAGTGGTGCTTCTGCTAGTTGATCTTCTATTACTTGTCCCTTGGTAGCTCTTCACTCCATATAGTGGATATCAAATTCATTGAGAATCATGACCCATTTAGCCAATCAGCCTGTAAGAGCTACTTTGCTGAGTAAATATTTGAGAGGATCAATTTTTGCGACTAGCTTAATTGTGTGAGCTAGCATGTAGTGGCAGAATTTTTGAGAGGTGAAGACCACATCTAAATAGGCTTTCTCAATAAATGTGTAATTGAGCTCATAGCCATTCAATGTCTTGATAATGTAGTATATTGCTCGTTCCTTTCCTTGTTGATCTTCTTGTGCTAATAGTGCCCCCAGAGATTTATCTATTGTTGAAATGTAGAGAATAAGTGGCTTTCCTACTATCGGTGGTAACATAACTGGTGCGTTCATCAGATATTGCTTGATTTGATAGAAGGATTCTGCACACTTGGCTTTCCATCTGAATGGTACATTTTTATGTAGCAGATGATTAAATGGTAGACTTTTATCTGCTAGCTGAGTGATGAATCGCCTGATTGATTGGAGCCATCCTTGTAGAGATCTGAATTGGCTAATATTCTTTGGTGGTGGCATTTCCATGATGGATTGTACCTTTGCTAGATCCACTTCAATTCCCTTTTCTAAGACTATGTAGCCTAAAAATTTGCCTGATGTAACCCTGAAGACACACATCTTAGGGTTGAGCCTGACTTGGAATTTTTCCAATCATTGAAAAATCTTTTCTAAGATGCTTAGATGTTCTACTCTGGTGAAGGATTTAGCTAGTAAATCATCCACATAGTCTTCCATGAAGGTATGCATCATATCATGAAATATTGTTGTCATTGCTCGTTGATAAGTTGCCCCAGCATTCTTTAAGCCAAAAGGCATGACATTCCAACAATATGTTCCCCTAGGACAGGTGAATGCTTATTTATGTTGATCCTCTGGAGCGATCTGTTGGCATATGGACACTCCAATGAGACATTGTGTGTGATTGAAGGTTTTGTCATTGATGGCAACATTGCAATCCTATGGCACCGACAAAGCATTACTCAAGCAACCTTGCAATCCTATGGCACTGGCAAAGCATTACTCAGGCAACCTTGCAATCCTATGGCACCAACAAAGTATTACTTAGGCAACCTTGCAATCCTATGGCACCGGCAAGACATTATGCTGGCAAAGCATTACTCAAACAAAATAGTGCTTCGACATCAACAAAATCAATCTACACCGACACCGGCACAGAAGGAAATATGTATACCGGCATAGAGGCCAACAAGATTTTTTATATGTAATATTTTGTTTATCATTGTAAGCCGACTTGGCAAATTGTAAAATGACTCTTGTATATAAAAGAGATCATTGTAGGCATTTGTAGGATATGGATAGAAAGCAAAAAAATAAATTATAAGGTAGACCTAATGTGCGAATTGTAGGTCAAGGGTATATGTAAAGAATAGAGAAAGAACTGGTATTGAATCTGGCATTGAAGATGCTATTGTAAAGCAGTACAGAATATTGGATTTGTGTAAATCCTCATTGTAAGTCAGTGTGACTTCTTATTGAGCAGTGAGCTCTAGGCAGTTGGCCTTCCTGCATGTGAAGGCCCCTATTGTAAGTAATATTCTCTTATTGGCGAGTAAGTAAATATTGTGGGTCACAAATCCCACCAAGGTTTTTCCCACACCGGGTTTCCTCGTTAAACATCTTGTGTTATGGTGTTCTTTTCATGTAGATGTTTTTGATTCTATTATTTGCATTAATTCTTGCATACCGGTATACTGTTACTTTATATTCTACATATTTAGTTTTAAGAAAAATTCATTACCGGTCAGATACTGATTCACCCCCCCCTCTTAGTATCTGTGGGAACCCTAACAATTGGTATCAGAGCTTGGTCCTCTATTTTCAGAAGCCTAACAACATGAGGAAGATCTTGACACTAGTAAAGATGGAAAATCTGATGAAGCAACTTGAAGGAGCTCTTACTGACTATGATGCAGAGAAGTTGAAAAATATCAAATTAGAAGATGATTTAAAAGCAGCTTAGGACATTATTTAGGCACTTCAAGAAAATCTTACTGTTACAAGAAACAAGAGAAGAGAACTTTGTGAAAAATTGTAGAATGAAAATGATGAAAAGGAATCACTAAATGATATGATAAGCAAATTGAAACAAGAGATCATGACAACAAAAAATGAAATGCAGGATATGACTATGAGATTCTGTAAAGAGATTGAGTATAGAAAGAAGAATGAAGAAGAATTGACCAGAAGACTAAGTGATACAGCAAATGAGAACACAAGACTTAGCTATGAAAATGACATGTTGAAGACAGATCTGATGCATACTCAAAATGACTCGAATGAACTAATGAGACAAAAAGAGATCTTGGAAAGGGAATTGGAAACTGTAAATCAACAGAAAGAAAAATTCAAGAAAAGCTCAGAAGAACTTGGTACCTTATTGAAGAATCAAAAACCCAAAGGTGACACTTCTGGAGTTGGATTTGAAGTTGGAGAAAGCTCCCGTACTACAAATACCTAGGATCAAAGCAAACTGGTAAGACCCTCGAATACTTACAAATTCAATGGAAAATGCTTTAACTGTAATAAATATGGTCATAGGGCAAATGAATGTAGATCTAGGAATTATCAGAACATCAATCCTCCCACCGGTCAATGCACCAAATGCAACAAAATTGGTCATAACTCTGAAAATTGCAGAATGAATGTAAGATGTTATGTTTGTGGAAGATTTGGTCATTTATCAAATAAATGCAGAACACAAACTGGCATAGGTTATGGGAAAGCTATTCAGAAAAATAATGTAACTTGTTATGCATGTAACAAGATTGGTCATATTGCTAAATTCTGTAGAAGTAAAGGTACACTGGTACATAACAAAAGTACTAGCTTGAAAGGTAAAGAAAAGGTTGAAGATGTTAAGCAAGAATTTTCAAAGCAATGGATTAGAAAAGGTGATCTAAATATTGGGTTGCTCCTCCACTGGTAGAACCAACAAATGCTTCACTGGCAGGATGTTCTTCATCAAATTGAAGGAAATTATCTTGAGAGTTTGGCAATTTAATGACACATGTGCTATTATTCCCTCAGTTAGAGAAAAGAAGTTGAAAATCCTTCATTACCGGCAAATAAAGTTGAGTTAATACATTGCCGGCAAACAATTAATGTGGTAGGTAGTAGAAAAAACTTTATAAAATAAGGTTTTTTGGCTCCATTTCATTTCACCATGAATTCAAACTTTCAGAGAGCGTGAAGATTTTCAAGCTAAGGCATTCCGAGCAAAGAGGCAAAGCACTTCAGCAATCAATCCATCCAAAGGTAGAAAAAGGTATTTATCATCATGGCATCCTCCTCTAAACCTGAATTCATAGCAAACCCTACAATAGTCGAGGCTATAAAATGACCTAGGCTCGTGTTTTAGCTAGTTCCTGAGGTAGCTAAGAAAGATGACAACACAGGTGCTTTTTTCCAAATTCCAAAGGGTGTTGTTTATGCAGAAGACTCTAGAATGTATATTCATTGCAACATAGAGGAATTAGGTGATGAAGAAATCAAAAACATGTATAAATCTGTTATATGTGACAATGCTAGAAATGTGAAACCTGAACATAAAATTGTTGAAACCCTAGGATTCACTGAAATCCTCTGCATTCCTGAATTTCCCAAGGAAGTGGTTAGGATAGTTCTTAGCAGGGTACATGGCTCATTCTTTTGGCTTGACTTAGTGCATAAAATTACAAAGGTAGCTATGAAAGTAGTAATAGGGTTACCTTCCACCGGTACCAGACCCGACAAAACCAAGAAGGTCTCCGATGACCTAGTAATGAAATTAACTGGTGCAACAACCGACAAAAGATCATTGAGGGTTAATGATGTGACCGATACAAATGTGAGATTCATTAGCATGATTCTAGGTTACAAAGCAACTCATGCAAATAGGCTTAACTCTGTTTCTAGTTTATGCATAAAAAGTGCTTATGACATGGTTAAGGACAATGTAAAAATTGATATCTGTGAATGGTTGAAAGATGTGTTAATTGACAATTTGGCAAAAATCAATAAGGATAAGAAAGGAACCTTTAGATTTGGAAATTTGCTTGTATGCTTAATGTTACATATAACCAAATAGGCTCCCAGTATAGGGTATAAGGATTTTGGATTCGACATACCAGTAGGAAGACAATTGTCTGACTTATTCAACAACATGGGTGAAAACAAAGAAAAGAATATCAATGAGTATTTTCAAGCACTAAAGGTCAGAATGAATAAAAGAATCAGACTATCACAAGAAATTGTCAACAAATACAAGGATGATATATGCTTTGTAATAAAAAAGGATGAGATCTGGATGGAAGCAGTCATCCCAAGAACAATCTGGGTTACAGAGATGGGGTATGAAATAGATGACCACATAGTGGAAACTTATGCCAAAGCACTTCTAGAAGCCCCCAATGAACCAAAGGAAGAAGTATTTGGTAGTGCTGAGACCATTGAAAGTCAAATTCAATCTAAAAAGAGAGTAAAGAAAGTTGAGGCATTTGTGAGGAAAGGAACCAGGCAAGCAAAAGCCATAAAAGATGATGTATTAAAGAAAACCGGCATAACAGAAGAAGAGTTGGCAGCCCAATAGCCTGAAACTCATCTATCACCAATACATACCTCCTCAGAAGGAGATATGCCGGCAACTTTCAAAAGAGTTGTTAGGAAAAGAGACCCCTCATCGGTATCCAGTCCTTCACCTAGAAGGACAAGACATAAGCAACAAGCTGTGAGGTCTCCAGTCAAGAAAGCCACACCTAAGAAAAAGATGACCCCCAAAAAGAAGAAGAAGACAAACACTGACTTGGCCCCTTTTGACATATTACTGAATGAGATCACAGAGGAAGGTAAATTGGAAAACATAGGGAAAATCTATGACACCCTATCAGATGATGAGAAAGGACAAGTCGAGGAAAGTGTTATATTACACATGGGCATGTATAAAAAGTTTTTGATGCAAGTCCTAAATGAAATTCCTGATGAATTAAATAAAAGACTTGAGGCCAAAAGGCAAGGAATAGTTGAGCTGGATAAGAAAATTAAAATAGAAAAATTACTTGCAGTATACCCAGTCAACTCACCTAAGGAAATTGATGATTTGATAGCTCAGGCCAACCGGACAGTTTTTTCCACTGCACATCGGCAAATATCACTAATGGCAGGTAGAGTTACTGAAGTTTCAAATGAAATAGAAGATGGTTGGGATACATTCTTGGTTGAAAAAGAAAAACAAGAAGAATATAGGAATCCCAAGCCCATTCTGGTATATCAAAAGGAAAAAGGGAAAGGTAAAGTTGGTGGACCACCAAGTATCAAGATTAGAGACAACATACCCCCACCTCCTTTAAATACTCCACCAGTAAAAACAATAACTACAGAAGATCAACTGGTAGCTGAGAGCACAGACACAGAGGATAATAATCCTAATCCTGAAGTCCTATATACTATGAATGTTGATACTCAAAAAATCAACATAGTGGTAGATAAGGATACCACAGATAAATTTGATAAAAAAGAGCAACTGGCAACAGGAAACAAAGAGCAACCAGCAACAAATTTAGAGAAAAAGATGGAATCTGGAACACAAACAGAGCAACCAATAGAGCTAAAGGCTCCAGAATAGATGCCACCAATAAGAAATGATGCAGGAAAAACTATGCTTAAAGAGATGGAGACACAAACAGACCTACCAGAGGTCAATACTAGCATGGTCACTTCCACCGGCACTCAGTTTATTGGGTCACAATCAAATGTAACAGAGGTATTTCTCGAATCTATCAAGAAAATAACTGATTATAGCTCACAAGCCTATAAAGCGATAGATGATTCAATTCCAGTTTTGAAATCAATAGCTCCCAATTGTAATATAGCCAACAAAGATTCTTTAGGCTAGTTGGATACACTTTGTAAATATATTTCTAGAAATTTTGAGCAAACAAAGGTAGAAACTGTAAAGGAAAGTGTAGAAAAAGAGAAACATAAATTCTTTGAGGAAGGAATAAAGAAGTGTAACAGGGAATTTGACACACTTCTATCGGAACTGTGCAATTTATTGAAAGAGTACAAAACTTTGTACAAAGACACCTGTAAGATAAACTTTTTGACCACGGATGTAGACAAAAAGATGAGCAAGGTACAGGAAGAGATCAATAAACTTGCTAATAATTTTGTTAACTCACCCGATACATTATCAGTTTTTGAGGAAAAGATAACAAATTATGAGGAAGAATTGCTCAAATTAGAAAGAGAAAAAGAGAAAATAATAAACAAGGCAAAATTTTTGAGATCTAAACTAAGTCCAAGATTGGACTATTTAGCATCTCTGTGTAAGGAAATCTCAGAGGCACTAACACAGGGTAGCAAAACACAGATAGAGCACTTGCAACATCTCACCAGTACAGTATACAGAACTGAGATAGCAATAAAGGAGAGCAGGAAGTTTATGGATGGCATAAACTTAATTTTTGGAGATATTCTTCAGATAATAACTACCCAACTACAAGGTTGAAGTTATGAATTGGTAAAACTACAAAATCTACTAACCTTTGTCATTGATGCCAAAGGGGGAGTAGTAGATGAGAAAATTCAAAACACAGGGATCACATGCTCAGGGGGAGCTCTCACATTTTTGGTAACATTTTTTTGGTCTAAACATTTTTGGATATCTTTTTGAAATTTCTCATGAGTGTTGCCATCAATGCCAAAGGGGGAGATTGTTGGTATATGGACACTCCAATGAGACATTGTGTGTGATTGAAGGTTTTGTCATTGATGGCAACCTTGCAATCCTATGGCACTAGCAAAGCATTACTCAGGCAACCTTGCAATCCTATGGCACCAACAAAGCATTACTCAGGCAACCTTGCTATCCTATGGCACTGACAAAGCATTACTTAGGCAACCTTGCAATCCTATGGCACCGGCAAGACATTATACCAGCAAAGCATTACTCAAACAAAACAGTGCTCCGACATCAACAAAATCAATCTACACCGACACCGGCATAGAAGATGTACACCGCCACAGTAGGAAATACGTATACTGGCACAGAAGGAAATATGTATACCGGCATAGAGGCCAACAAGATTTTTTATATGTAATATTTTGTTTATCATTGTAAGCCGACATGGTAAATTGTAAAATGACTCTTGTATATAAAAGAGATCCTTGTAGGCATTTGTAGGATATGGATAGAAAGCAATAAATAAATTATAAGGTAGACCTAATGTGTGAATTGTAGGTCAAGGGTATATGTAAAGAACAGAGCAAGAACTGGTACTGAATCTACCATTGAAGATGCTATTGTAAAGCAATACAGAATATTGGATTTGTGTAAATCCTCATTGTAAGTCAGTGTGACTTCTTATTGAGCAGTAAGTGAATATTGTGGGTCACAAATCCCACCGAGGTTTTTCCCACACCGGGTTTCCTTGTTAAACATCTTGTGTTATGGTGTTCTTTTCATGTGGATGCTTTTGATTCTGTCATGTGGATGCTTTTGATTCTGTTATTTGCATTAATTCTTGCATACTGGTATACTGTTACTTTATATTCTGCATATTCAGTTTTAAGAAAATTTCATTACTGATCAGATACTGATTCACCCCCCCCCTCTCATTATCTATGGGAACCCTAACATGATCTTGATTTGGTTATATCCTAAAAAACTATCCATTAGTGATAACATTGCATGGCCTGCTGTGAGGTCTACAATTATGTCAATACTTTGTAGAGGAAAGTCATCCTTTGGACAGGCATTGTTGACATCTCTTAAATCTGTGCATATTCTGATACTTCCATCTGGTTTTGAAATTGGTACAATGTTTGAAATCCATTCAGCATAGTCAATAGCTCGAATTAATCTGACATCCAATAGTTTCTTCAGCTCAACCTTAACCATGAGTGCCACATGTGGATTCATTTTTCTCAGTTTTTGCTTAACCGGTTTAGCTTCTGGAGCCATAGACAAGTGATGCATGATTAATTGTGGATCAATCCCAGGCATATCTACATATGACCAAGCAAAGTTGATTTGCTTTTCTCTGAAGAATTTGATAAACTCTACTTTTTCTTCTGATGTTAGAGATTTTGCAAGGTGTATATTTTTCATTGTTTCTGTGGTACCAATGTTGGTTGATTGAGTGGGCTCAATCAATATGGGTGATTGCTCATGATAATGTTCAGGAAGAGTGTCAAGTCTCCCATCTTTAGGTGCCTTAAAAAGGTTTTCACACTCAGATGCGTCCTTTATCTTTATTTTTTTGTGATCTAGAGCTGCCATTGACTGGTTTTCAATATTAGATCCTTTATGGGTTTCATATTTGCAACTGAGAGACTTGGCACCCTTCTAATTGCAAACATCGCTATTCTATTTACTGGTAGAGTCTGTTTCCAGGTTGACAGTACATAAGTAATGGATAAAGGATTTGTCATTTAGGAAAATTGGTATATCATGAGTTTCAGGTTTGTCCTAGTCTATGAGGTCCAAAGGACAAGTGGTAAGGAATCATTTGGCGGATCAAGTTCTGCTACTGTAAGTGTCAAGATAGAGGTTTCATCATGATTGGTTTGGGTGTTAAAGAAGTCAAGGATTCCATCAAGGTATTCAATGGTATCATCTTTCTTGTAGACTTACTCATAATGTCGCTGCTCATTTTCCTTAGTGTCATAGATATTCTGTGGTCCAAATTCAAGCAGTCTAATTTCTGTGCTATGTTCTTCTTCAGAAAGGGATATAGAACTAGTATTTTCAGCGGTATCCTTAGTAGCATTTGAGCAACTACCCCATTCATATTCATTTGAATCAGCCTCTGAGGTATTATCCTAGATCCTTTCAGTGTTGTGAATAGGTGTGTTGAATGGCAAAAATATATCTTTGATAATTGATACTAGTTTGCTGGTTTTCTCTGATTCTACGTCAGATCCTGCTTCTATTCTTTGCATCTGTTCGTATACTATTTCTTCTCAGGGAGAAATAATGTTATCAAGAGATGATACTGCTTTGTTGGATATTTGTTCTTAAATATGATTGACTTCTGTAGATGTTGTCTTCTTATGAATAATGGACTCCCCTTGATGTTGCTTCCTTTCTTGATGTTCACATTCTTTATGGATTGTCTCTGCTAACTCAAATAGTGCTTCTTCCCAGGATTATTCTTTGTACTACTTCTTTGCTTTCCACTGAGGTTTTTGATAATTGCGTGATATCTTCTTTGGTAGTAGAGTGAGTTCAAATTCCAATCCCTTTTTGTCTTTACTAAATTGTGAAGGATGATCTAATGGTTCTGTGACACCTTCCTGATGCTTACCAATAGGTCCTTTGCCATTGTATCCCATTTGCTGCATGATTAAGTAGCCTTTTCCATATAGGTGTGTGGGTATAGATACTTCCATAGTAGCTGCTCTATCTTCTTCATCATCTTTGTATAGCCAAATGAGGATATCCTTTTCCTTGGATTCATGTGCTAAAGTGCCGAGTTGAATGAATGTGCCATCGAACTTGGTGATGGGATGATTTGCTTGATGTGTTGATGTTGTAGGTAATCCATGAGATCTAGGTGATGTGGGTAAGTTTGTCAAACACATGGGTTCCAAAGAGTAATCCCCCATGCCTTGTTCTTTGATTTTCATTTTTTGTTTGAAATCTCTAGGTAATGATTTAGACTTCTCTTGTTGAAGATCTGGTGTTGAGGAATTCTGTTTCTCTCCATTATGTGGAACCAAACTATCCTAGGCTACCCCCATTGCATTACAATGTTGAAATGGATTGTGATCAAGAGCTATAGAAACCTTCTGCCCATTATAGGGGAATTTGACACATTGGTGATACATAGAAGGCACTGCTTGCATTTCATGTATCTAGGGTCGACCTAATAAGATATTGTATGTGAGGTTTATGTCTAAGACCTGGCACATAGTATCCTTTTGTATCTATCCTACCTGAATAGGCAACATCACGGTTCCTTTAGATGATCTATCCTCATCATCATATGCCTTTATAGTGATCTTCTTGCATGGATCAATAAACTCCTCTGAGAAGCCTAATGCACGAATAAGTTTTAAGGTACATATATTAAGTCTAGCTCCTCCATCTATTAATACTCATTTTACTCGGTGTTTATAGACTATGACTTCAATATGGAGAGGAGTATTATGTGGATGACTCAATGAGATATTATCATGCTCAGAAAAAGTGAGGTTATGAGGTCCTGTCATATGAGCCACCATGGCTTGGAATTTGTTAGCATCTAGATCTTGAGGTACATTCATTTCTAATAACGCTTGTTCTAATATGTCTTTGTGTTTTGGCGAAAGTTTCAACAATTCCAGTATAGATATTTGAGCAGGAGTTTTGTGTAGTTGGCTGACTAGATCATATTGAATTTTGGGTATGGTGTTTGTTGTCGATGCATGTCCCTTTAAGACACATTTTTGAGCTGTGGTTGTTATGTTGACAGATTCATGATCATGTAGATCTCGGATTGTGATGACATTGACTTGATTGTCCTCAGCTGATATATGATTGATGGTGTTATTGTAGACATGATTGATACGAGCTCCATGTGTATTGTTTGAGGTTGAAGCTCCATCCTTGTTGTAGTTTGGAAGAGGATTCTTAAAGGCTCCATGGTCACCATTTGTCTTGAGACCATCCACTGTTAAATCACCCCTATCAATCATGTCCTGAACAATGTTTTTCAGTCTCATGCAATCATTTGTTTGATGACCTTTGTTGTGATGAAAACCACAAAAGTGCAAGTCATTCCACCAAGGTGGTTTGATTTGTGGTTCATAGTTGCTGATTGCTGGTAAAGAGATGACTTTGTTTGCCAGGAGTTCTCTGAATGCTAACTCTAGTGATTGTCCCATTGGTGTGTAGACACGTTTTTGAAAATTGTTGGTGGTACCTCGCGAATTGCTATTAGGTACTCGATTTGTGTGATTGTTTTGAGCATTGTTAGTGTTGTTTGTGTTGAGAGGATCTTGATTAGTATTTGGTGCATAAGTGTTAGTGCCTTGGTTATAACCCTTTGGATTCTTTGTAGCTTGGGGATTTCTTGATAAACACAATACTGGTTGTTTGGATTTAGCTTCATTAGCTTCAGTGCCTCTCTCATTACCAGTGTTCTTGTTTCTGGTCCAGAATCTAGATTTGTCCAAGTTGTTGTTGCTTTGGTTATTGTAATGAGAGTCGGATGAATTCGTTCTTTCTTTGAAAAATTTCAATGTCCCTTTCTTAATACATGCTTCTTCTACTTTAATGCCATTTTCAATCAATTTGGCAAAACATGGTATGCATTGGAGTTTGAGTAGGTAACTCATCTCGCTATTCAGGTTGTTGATGAAAATTTCCATCTTTTCTTTTTCGGGTACATCTCGAGGATATCTCAAAACCATCCATCACCAACGTTGAAGGAATGTTGTGAATGTTTCATTGTTTTTCTGTTTGGTGTTACAGACGTCTAGCATGGTGATAGCATATTGAATGTTACAGGAATATTGAGTTATGAATTTGTTGACTAGTTCATCAAATGATCTGACAGGAGGTGTGATTTTGGATAACCATTCCATTGTTTGTCCTCCCAAGCTTCTTGGGAATAACCTCATCAAATGGGTATCATCATGAGCTAATTCAAGACTCATTGTGCAGAATTCTCAAACATGATCGTGGGGATCACTTTTCCCATCGTACTTGTCAAATTTGGGAACGTCTAAGTTTGGAGGAAAGGGCACCATGTTCAATCTTCTATCAGATAGATAAGGACAAATTTCATTTAATGAACACCTTACTGCTGTCCCTTGTTGTATGTCTTGCATTTGTCTTTGTAACATTTGTATTTATTGAGTAAGGGCAATCAAAGGCACATTATTTTGCCGAGGGAAGAGTTCTTCCCTTGTATTAGTTCTAGGTTGAAATGGTGTATGGAACAACATGTTTTGCTTGGAGATGTGTTGTTCAGGGATGTTTTGTCCTGGTGTATTTTGTTTAGGTATGTTTTGTTTAGGGATATCTTGCTTAGGGTCACGTGCTTTGCGTTGTCATTCTTGATATTCGTAATGTTGAGATTTTGTTCTAAACATGTCTGTGTCAAAGTCTTCAGAAAGTTTAACCCCTTTTCTTGTGAGCATGAGTAGGTATTTTTATTTGTCATTTTCCATGAGTCTTTCCACAAGTTTTTGAAATGAAGCACTTTCTTGACATTCTTGAAGAAGTTCTTCATAAATTTTGGCATCCTCTAGATTCAGATGCTCAAAAGGATTTGATAATCTCTGATTCATGCTGGATTCTGATTGCATTTTGCTTTTTTTGTTTTTTTGAGAGTGAGTAACAACAGGCATCTATTAGAAGCTTTTTGTGACAAAATGAATGAGCTCTTCTTCAATATTTTGCTCAGGGGTTTGTGGTTCAAATTGGGGGATGTTGTAAGTGATGCACTCATCGGGAAAGAATGCTGGATTGATCTTTCTTCCATGATTTATTTGTTGACTGAATGCGGATTTTTGACAGAATGCTCTAGTCTTCAAAGGTTCCTTGTCAAATTCGCTTGATTTGTTTTGAATATATAATCGTACATGATGAAGGAATGTTCGATGAGATATGAAGAGTTGATGATTGATGTATAAAAATTTATTTCTTTTGGCAAATTTCAAAGAACTTGGTTGCTATTTCTTCAACTTAATGTTACGATAAATATTCTTTCTTCTCAGAATATGAGGATTAGTCATGCACAAGCGATCAATGGTTTTGCTTTGAGTTGTTTTGGATTCAGTTTATCTTGTTTTGGAAACTTAAGTTTTACTTTATCAAAGTGAAGGTTTACATGGCCCCTCGCGACAAAGTGCGTCAAATGATATGGAATAGAGCTTTCCCAATATGGAAACTCAGTTTGACAACTTGGAGTTTTTAGATCAAGAGTGTTCTGGGATGAAAATTTGTTTGATTTGAAGGACCTATTTGATATTTGTGATGAGGTTTCCTGATTTTGATAGGATAGATATGTTTATTGTGTGACCAGTTTTAGATTTTGGACAACTTTTGTTTGATGAGAAACTTACTTTGGAAATAAATTTTGATACTCTATTTTTGGTATTCTATTTTGATGAAGCTCAGGTTGATGAAAGGAGGTTTCCGAAAATGTTTTCAAAATTTTCCCATTTGACCTTTGTTTTGCCCCCTATTTTTTTGGTTTCTGCCACGCACTAAAACAGAGATGCGATGCACTATAGAAAGTTCTCAATGCGCTAATGAAAAGACCCTATGTGCTATGCTGACCCCTTCTACTCGCTAACTGATTTATATTGTTTAACTTTGCTTCAGTTTCTGCTCAGAAGGTCATGCACTAATATGGGCCTTCTACGTGCTAATAGTTAATCTTATGCGCTAAAGGTTGACTTCAACACGCTAAGCTGATGCTTCCACGTGCTACACTATTTTCAGAACACTCTAACTGCTACTGTTAATTTTAGATTTTTGATGAAGTATCACTATTAAGACTTGATGCGCTAAAAAGAACGTTTAATGCGCTAAGAGATGGTTCCTATGCACTAAGAAGTTGCTCTTACGCGCTAAAACTACCCTGAAAATATTGACTTGATTGTTTTCTGCAATTTTGGAAGTTTGTTTTGAGTTTTCAGTATTGATAGATGATTTTCTGAGATAACAAATGAAAGCACGACACCAAAGAGACAACCATTTTTGCTTAATCTAAACAATAAGTGTATGTTTTGCGAGGATGTGTTCAAATCCCCAATGTTTTTAACAAGTTTTGGATACAAAGAATACACTTCAAAAAGACTCTTTATTCAAAGGTCATAAGCAATATCATAGCCCACTAGTCTCGATACTCCGTCAGCTCAAACAACCATGTCACCCCTTAGGGGGCGTCCATTTTTTTGCATTTTGCCAGGAATTAACTCAAAGTGAATTGCTTCACAATTGAGTAGTTATCTTGGGAGATATATGGTGACTGATCTTGGGGGTGGATTCTTCCCCACCCTTGCACTATGATATTGCAAATTTTTGGTTACTGACTCGGCTCAAAGTTCCTATACTATGGTTCATAATCAAGCTTCCAATTTGGTCTTTAGTGATAAACTCCCTCGGGAGGCTTCCCAACCTTTAGAACAAAGGCCTTACATATCTCAAGGATACTGGGGGAAGGCTAATCACTGAGCAAAACCATTGAAGGGACTTTTGTCAGCCTCCACTTTTGATTATAGTGGGTTGGAACTCTTGGCAACAAAGTCATTCCCCACTTAGGTCATTCCCTTCACACCGGCCATAAATGGCTTTAAGAGTTTTTCAACCCCTCAGGAAGGCAGGCTTGCTAAAGGATTTAAATGTTGTATGACTGAAAGCATAAGAGTAGTCTGGCTTTTTGATCACCCAATTAAGGGGAGAGCATATACCTTCTACTTTTGAGACAAGGCAAACAAGGTTCTTTTTACCTTTCAAGTCAATGATTTTATAAGATCCATATGGAGATGTTGCTCCACAAAAACACGGTGTTTATTTCAACCTTTCATAGCAATGATTTTCTGATCTATTTGAAAAGAAAGGGTCAACAAAGTAAATCCGACATTTCATCAATAAAATAAATCAATTGTTGGTGAACAAAATAAATCAATCCAAAGGGGAAGATCTTCCCTCTTTAGTTGCAAATGACCTTTGGACTTTGTGTGATTCTTTACTTTGCTAAATCCTAAAATGGATCCTTTTATACACCAAAGGATGGTGAAATTCTTTTTAAGCCCTTTGATTTTGCAAAAATGAAAATTTGTGTTGTTCTTTTTAGAGCCCAAATTGAAAATTTTTATCCTATAAAAGCAAGAAAAGATTGTTGTTGTGGTTCATTTTAAAGCCCAAACAAAAGTGAGTTCAATTTTAACAAGAATCAAAAGAAGTTTATATCTTAACTAACTTGACTAAGTTAGTAAAAACCTAAACTAATTAATGATCCTACAATTAAGCTCCTATCTAGAAGAAATTTGTTAGAACCCTGCAAAATAACAAGCAAAATTGTTAGACAATCTGTGGACTTCAACAAGTCTAATTTTTTACATTTGGTTACATTTTTTAGTTTTTGTCTCTGTCTATGATGCACTATAGAAAGGACTGCATGCGCTACGATATAATTTGGATGCGCTATTGAATATTCCCGATGCGCTAAACTGTGTTTCAAATGCGCTACTCTATTTTTTGGATGCGTCACTCTATTTTCCTCCTGCACCGAGACCTACAAGAAATATTAGTGGGAATGATGTGCTAAGATAGACTTCATGCACTATAGAATAGACCCAACGTGCGAAACAATGAGCGTGATGCACTAGAATGTTAACTAGATGTGCTAAGGGATGTTCCCCACATGCTGATTCTTGTTTCCTATGTACCTACAAAAGTGATTATTTTTAAAAACCGATTTGATTAATGGGGTAGAGCCCCACGATGGGCGCCAAAAATGTGTGCAGGAAAAGCGGGTCTATGAAACTCAAAATGTGAAAAAGAGGTCTCAAAGAGGCTTTCTCACACACCCACAAAACTTCTTGGTGCAAGTTATGGAGTCATGAAGAATGACTCAACTTCCCAAGGTTGGTTCCATGGTTCTCTATCTCACAAGGTCCCTCAAGCCAATGTCTTTTCTCTTAGATCACTGAGAAAAGTGGCTTAGGGATGACAAATGCAAGAACGAGGGATGCTTTAGATTAAATTTGCCATGAAATGCATCCTAGCTATGCATGCTTCTATAAACGAAGTAAACTAGATTATAAGATGACAAGATTAGTAGCAATACTATCCTAACATGATATACTAGTTGATGTTCTAAGCTATTGATAAAGAAAAATACTCTAAAATTTTATTCTAGATTAATTCTTCATACAAAAGAGGCTAGATGTATTGATAAAATATGAGCATAAATGAGATACTAAAAGCTTGCATGGATCCTTAAAATGGAGGAATGAGAGCTCTATTTATAGTGAAAATAGGGCAATGGATGGTCAAGATTGAAGGAGCTTATCAATGGTCAGGATTGAAAGTTATCAATCCATGTTTGAAATTTGTACCAATGAAATGGTGACAATTGTCAACATAAGATTGGTTGAGAGGGGAGGGTCAAAATATTAAATGCCTGAGAAGACCTCATGGTTACCCTAGGTGGTAAGGGTTAAGGTTAGGTTAGGATTATCCAATGGATAAAGCTTTTACCCAAAGGATAAACTCTTGTGCAAGGGTTAAAGGGATAACCATGGTCAAAGCAATGAATGCTTGATGACACCCTTGGGTTAGATGAGGGTTAAGTTAGTCAAAAAGTCTCTAACCATGTAAGAGGGTTGAGTTAACCATTAATGGTTTTGGAAGACTTTCAAGGTTTAAGTTGTTGAAGCCTTTAATGATTTTCAAAGACTTTGAGGATTTGAGAAGTGACTTCCCCTTGCTTAGGGATGTGACAATATTTAGGAGATGGGTTAGGCTAATGTAGAAGTGATTAGAACAGTCTAGAAGGGGGTTTAGGAGGCAAGTGGGAGATGTAGGATTTTGCAAGTGGATGACGAATAAAAGGATTTAATTAAAATAAAAGGTTTTATTTCAATTTAGTTGTAATTTGGGAAATTGAATAAATTAGATTTATTCAATTTGGGGTAAAGTATTAATTAAATATAAATTTAATTAAAAGTAGAGAGAAGGGGTTTAATTGAATAAAATGATTTATTCAATTAAATGACATAAGTGAATTTAAATAAGTAAATTGAATAATTTACTTAATAAAATAGAAGAATGTAGGTAATTTAATTAAATTAGATTTAACTAAATCTAGGAATGAACATAAAATATTCATTTAGGAATATGGTCATTTTTATACGTCTACAATAGGTGTTCACATTTGTAGCATTTGTTAACATTAGCATTTTTAGTAGAGTTAACTATTACTAGTTATCCTTGCTTAACCATTAGTTTTTATTTGCTACTAAACAAATTATTAAAAAGCTTGTAGGAGGGGACACAGCTATTGTGGCTCCAAAACATTAGCGTCGTACTGATGGAATGCATAACATACATGCATACCCATGCCCAGTTGCAGGTAAGCCCCCACACGAGCTATGACGATATCGACATAGGGGAACATTGCGTCGGTCAAGGTTGTGATGATGTGGACTCGCCAAGAAGGATGTCCATAGAGCACATCATGTCTCCGGCTTTGGAGGGGCGTATAACAGACAATCTGTCAAACCGCGAGGAGACCATAGAGTGTTTTTTTGGGCGGGTGGGAAAGTAGTGGGAGATAGCTATCGCCCATGGCTAATATCATACTATAACACACATGTAATTAACTTAGGGAGTTAGGTCAGGTCAATAACAACACATTTAATATCTCTTCATATGTTGTGGTCAATAACATGCCAAGCCATTAACTTGGAATGAAAGAAAGAGCAGTCATATATTTGTGGTCAATAACATGCAAATCTATTAACTTGCAAATCAAGGAAGAGAAAAATAGGAGTAGAGAAGATATCTGTGAAGGTTAAATGCATGTTATACAATCATGATCAGCATCAGTAGCATGGGTGAGGGCTTGGATGTTGTTGAAGCTTCTAGGTATGCTAAGAGAATTATTCACAAGATTTTCCTTTTTCAATATGTGTTCATATTGTTTTCCTTTGCAACTTCTGTTCATACATTTTTCCTTTGGCCTTTTCTTGTAGAGGGTTGGAAATTGAATCCTAGACATGCGTTATAGGAGTGACATGAATAGAGGGGGGGGGGAGGGTTTGAAGAGGAAGTTAAAAATGTCAATTATAGGAGTGGCGATATTAGCACAAGCTAGGGTTACATTGGATCTGAGAAATGTATGTGTTCTCATGATAAGCTCTGGTTTTTATCTATTCTTGGTTGAATTTTGGTAGAAAAATGGCTAAATTCCCATACTCCTATTGTCCGCACTACTACAACAATAACACTATTGTCTTTTACCTAGAGGATTTTTCTATAACATGTATCATTACAGGGTGGATATACTAATAAAAAATACCATTAATACTAGCCAAAAGTCCAAATTCCTCATCTCGACCTACAACAGATAGTTTTACCCCACCCTAATAAACCTCAAGTTAATTTAATGAGGTCACATCTTTCAAAGTTTCATATGGAGCAGGTTTTGGTGATAAATATAAAGAAATTAAAGTGTTTTGATTATCTTCTTCATGACCGTTCAAGTTTCTTTCCATGGCCGCAGCTAAACTGGCTCCAAAATGGGGTTATGAAACTCGTGTTATTGACTTTTTTGAAAATTTTCAAAAAATACAAATTGTTGATCGTGATCAGCAAAATTAGCTTCAGCTTTGATTTTTTGAAAATTTTCAAAAAAAATAACATGAGTTTCATAACCCCATTTTGGAGCCAGTTTATACACGTCTGCGATTAACATGCATTGTTTATGTTGCATACAACTTGGATTAGATAGTGTGTGTTTTGACGTATTTATCTTATAATATATTAAAATTAAGTTAATACGTTGGTATTAACATAAAAGAATTGAATGATCCTTGATTTCAAAAGCAATTCATCACACAATACTTTCAAGGAACACGTTTGAATCATTGAAACAAACAAATGACTACCAAAACTAGAGCACCAGTTGCCATTAACCAGATTCCTGTCTTCCATTTGGTTAATGAAATTATTAAAAAAATAAGAAGATGTCAACAAAGAAACGGATGCAATAATATGAAATACACTCAAAGTCAATAAAATGAAATAACACACAAAGTGGCTCCAAAAAGGTATGTCAATAACACACAAAGTCAATAACATGAAATACACACAAAGTCAATAACCAGAAATTTTTCAAAAATTACAGATCGTGATAAAAATCAAAGCTACAATTAAATCTGATGTTCATGATCAACCATCTGTAACTTTTGAAAACTTTCGTGTTATTGAATTTGCATGTTATTGAAGCACCTTTTGGGAACCACTTTAGCTACAGCCCAGATTTAGCTACGAATGTCATTTTTAAAAAAAGTTCAGAAAACTCAATAACATGCATTTTATAACACCTTTTTGGACTGCATGTTATTGACAAAAATCGAAGTGGAGTACTTGTCATGATTATTGATCATAACATTTTTTATACCTAGCCTTAGCGTCTGCATTCTAATATGTTTTTAATAAAGGAAAATCAAGTTCTAAGGGACCTGAAACCCACTTACATAACAAGAAAATAAGCATAAAAGAAACTAGAGAGATCAGTACATAGAAAGAACAATTGCAAAAGAACAACAAAGAAAATAGCAGCTAAGGAAAAGAACAACAAAAATCCAGTGAGAGATTGGAAACCAAAGACCAGATTATATGTCAGATGAAAATTTTTATAGACTCTTCTGCGTCCTTAACTAGCATCATCATAGCATTAGCTGCTTCTTTCAGGTCTTTGTTTTCCTGCATCTGATGGGTGTCTTTAGTCTTCATCTCCAGTTCACTGGTAGTTTGCATTGTTCTGTGTCTAGAGGAGTGAGGAGCAAAACTATTGGCTAGCACATCATCAATGATCACCATCTCTTTGTTCTACTTGTTCTTCTCTAGAGAAGCAACCAGAGCATTCATGTTTTGGGATGACACCTTCAAAACCTCAAGGCTATGCTCCATAAATTTCTTCAAGGCCTTTTTCAGTAATCCGATTAATAATTTCATTATCAACCTCTCCCTTTTCTTTGATGATTCTGATCACATCTTGAAGATGCTTCAAATCTCTCTTAATCATATCTTTTTCTGACCAATCTTGGATTTCATCTTTGTCCTCTGCCTGACTAGTATCCACCGTCGCATCCTCTTTACCTTTAGTATTTCTATCCTTAGTTAGTTGCTCAATTTTATAATCCAAATATCTCTATTTATTCTGAATAATGGAGATGTTTTCAATCACCCATTTCTGGAAGTTGAACATTTTCAGAGTACTATTTCTGGCAACATTCAAAATGGAATCCACATTCTCCATAACCGGAGTAGAGCCCACAGACCTAGGGTTTCCCTCCTCCATAGTGTGTTGAGCTTCATTCATGCTATCCGAGATATAAGGGTTATTCTTTGCTTCAATCTCTTCAACATACTCTTTTCTTTGCACCTTCTCTTCCTCACCCTTAGCCTCTTTCTTCTACATTCTCATATGTTAATGTTTGTTTGTAATCACCGATTATACATAATCAATAGTATTTTCTTTTTGGTTCATTTGTTTATTTTCGAGTCAGTTCATGAACAACTAAATATGATTTATTAATATCGATTATGAACTAATTGTATTAATCATCTATTATTATGGAATGATTGATTTAGTTTATCAGTTCTACATAACCGATCATATTGTTTTCATTTTTCTTATAATACAATTTGTGTTATGAATCGGTTTGTGATTGATTAAGGTTATAAGACACCTTTTGATTATCTAGAGTCACGTTGTATACTTTGCTATCGATTGTTGTATATTAGCAATGCACATTTCCCTTGGAAGGTTGATAAGTAATAGTGATAATATAGGAAATTTATATATAGAAATTTGTGTATAAGCAATCCATAATTATTACAAACTAGGAGGATTGGCAAGTATATACAACAATCAATAGATATAGTAAGATAGAGAAAAAGATATGATAGTTTGTGCACATATAGCAGTTAGTTCATTACCACGAAATTGGAGGAAGTCAATTAAATACAGTGGTCTATCTTAATGAAGAAATCATGGACATACATGAACTCTACATATTGGATCATCTATGTATTCCATGGCATATTGATTAAACATACAACAATTCATTATATATACTTATTGTGAATTCAATATACAAACTACAGATTGAATTCATACCTCTGATAATTGAATTAACATCTAACTTATATCTAAGTGAAAATAGTAAAATAAAAAATTTAAATTATATGCTTACCCAAATATGATCCTAAAATTCAACAAATTCCAATTATCTCATTCAGAGTTATGTTGATAGAAGCAAAAATCAGGAGAAAATTGTGCTTTTTTTACTATATTGTCCACCGTGCTTTATCCCCCAAGCCTCTTATAAACTAAAAGACTATGCATGAATTATTTGTGTATAAACGGTTTTTGATTAGTCACAAACACAATTCATTCGACATCAAAATTTAATATTATTTTGAGAGGTTTTTGTTTGCATTGTATGTGCATCCCTGTTGTATGTTGCCATGGATCGAATTTGGCTCTTTATAGTTTTATGGTGTCTATGACTCTGAGTATGAACCAACTATTTGTATGCTCTATGCACTTGCAATTGTTTGTAAATCGGTGTGTAATTTAGCGATATTGGCTAATATGTAGTTCACTAGGATATTGATTCACCAAAAAATGGTAGGAAATGTTGGGATTGGAAGTGCAAGATGGTGGTGAAGGTCTCCACCACTTCTCTTTACAAGATATTTGGTGGACCTAAATTTGAGTTGACGATAATTCAACTAAAGACTTTTGTGCAGTAATTCCACTTGCTAATTTAGATGCATTCTTCAAGGGGGAATCATTGGTTTAAGTTTTTAAAACTAAGTTTGTCCGAAAGAGGCATACTGAAGATGATAATAGTAGTGTGCACAACAATCATATGATAAAGATGTATAGTCAGTTAGTAGTTACATTCTTTGGTATACTTTGTCTATGTTTAATGACATATCAACTCTTGCTAAAAATATGAAAGTTTTTATGTTTAAGGTATTGGTGTTCTTACAGACCAAAAGACAATAGGAATAAGCTGCTGCCTTCGAAGCAGAATCGTGTGTATAAAAAAAAATGAGGTTGTACATGCCATTTCATTGTCAAGGTGTTATATAGTAGGGCAGATGTGGCCATCTTGATATACAAGCAACTGTTGCATGTAGACAACAATGGTATGTTTTGTCATCATGTGTAAGATACCAGCAACAAGTTGTTGGCATTATAACAGACAAGAAGAAGGTTGGCTTTCCAATTACAATGAGAGATTGTTGGCATTTCAATAAGGATATTGAGAAGGTTGTTGATGACTATGGATATAACTGATTAAGGATGATTACTATCTTAATATTATTATTTTGTCATTGATGTCAAGAAATTGATTTTCTAATTCAGTATGATGTTGCCATATCTTAAGAAGTATGATTTGATGAGTACAAAGATGTCGGTAAAAGACACGGAAAAAATATGATGAATAAGGGGATAAGTTATTCAATGGGCAACTATTACCGAGTTAGACAATGATGAGATCATGATGTTTAGATTGTTTTGATATCCTTCATATGCTATTGTTCGAAAGGTTAATACTATACTATGTTACCGAGCAAAGAACCTAGTCGGTAAACCCTAAGGTTATCGCTATCGGTTAATGAAGGCAGAATGTCTATTGAGTGAAGTTTAGTATATACCGAGTTACAACCAAGCTATAACAAAATGCATTAAATGTTTACATGTGATATTTAATTAAGGAAGCTAATGAGCTGGAGCAGATTAAATGATTGGTAAGCCATGTATGAAGATTGTTAAAGAATCTATGGTAAAGAAAGATCATCAGGAAGATCTACAACTCAGATTGAACTGCAATACCCTAACACAAGTTCCAAGGTGAAAATGCAAGTTCCAAGGCAGGGTAAAATGTTTTCAGATTGAGGGATACATTGAACCTAGACAAGATTGAAGATCTGATGGCTATGATTGATCATGGGAAATGTGAAGCGGTTGCAAGATTGTTTATAAATAGGAAACTATTGATAAACAATGTATGCGGGCAAGTGTATGCATAGGGATGCTACATAGTGATTACCAAGCACAAAAGCTTGAAGACCTGTTTTGATAATAGAGCATAGAGCCCAGCATAGGGACAAGATAAGTCCTATGAATTGATTGTATTGAGCAAATAAGAATCTGCTTCAACATTTTTAGATGTGAAGTTGCAGACATATTTTTATTTCTATTATTTTGAGAAGTAGCAGAAAATCTCTTAACCGAGTGGACTTAACAATCTTATTTGTAAAATCCTCTAGCAAGGTGACATTCTTATTGAGTGTTTGAAATCCTTTAACAAGGTGACTTCTAACAAGGTGAAGATCCTAACAGATCTAAGGGAAATCCCTTAACCAGGTCACATCTAGCAATGTGTTTGTAATCTTTAACAGGATTTTCTTTTAACCGAGCATACTCTAGAAGAGTATATTTCTTGGTGGGTCTGAAATCCAACAGTAGTTTTTCCCTATTTGGGTTTCCACATTAAATCTGGTGTTATATGTTTGTGATCTTATCTATTTATGGGTCTTCATGCATTACTATTTTTCTGATAAGGTTACCGAGGTTGAATCTATTGTTTTTATTGAAGATTAAGTTTGAATGATTCATTCCCCCCCCTCTCAAACTGTTAGCTTGGCATTTGTACTAATCATATTTAGTATCAGAACTATGACAAGTTGTACTCACAATTTGAACCAAATATGTGCGACAAATGCAAAGCCTATATAGAGAGCTTGTT
Organism: Cryptomeria japonica; assembly: GCF_030272615.1. NCBI lineage: Eukaryota > Viridiplantae > Streptophyta > Pinopsida > Cupressales > Cupressaceae > Cryptomeria > Cryptomeria japonica. The sequence continues at coordinate 464,685,106 of NC_081406.1, read as the reverse complement.
AGCAATGGACATCTGTGTCAATGCTATAATAGACAAACACCTTGATGATCCTATTTTTGTAGCATGTTGAGGAAGAGAGATTCATTCCTAACACATAATGATGTTATGAACGCAATGACAAGGGTCTCCTCCGTTCTATCACAAGCGCATACGAATGATGCCATAAGCATCTTAAAACAAAAAAAACAAGAGGAGGGTAATTTCCTTTTTTTTCCAGTAGCCAGAATGTCTCGACACACCTTTAATTATGGGAATACTGTTGGCAATTGATACTCATTGGATTCATTTTTTTAATCATTGATGGAAACAAGATTTGATGGAAGTCACAAACCTGCACTAGGAGGCATATACCGACAGATATCGGCATTGGAAGAATTCAAGCCTACACTGGCACCGACACCAACATCAATACTTCAAGCAAGCCAACATCAAGGAAGATTTATTTAATAAATCATTTCGTAATTATTGTCGAGGCCGACATTGATTATCTTTTGTAAATACATTGTAAACTGAAATAAGGCATATGATGTGTAATAGGTATATAAGTCAGTCAACTAGGTCAATTTAAAACATGATGAGATAATGGTAATGTAATAGAGATAGACATATATAGGTATAGCAGAACTGTGAGATGCGAAATATATGTATGGAGATCATTTTTATATGTGAACATTATATCATGCAATGATCTACAGACAGCTTGGAAAGCATTCCCGAAAGAGAAGTAATACCAGTAATAGTTCAAGTTTGTGAACCAGTACAAAGCAGAACCAGAACCGAAACTCTATTTGGCATAGTAAATGCATTATTGAGTTCATTTTCAGTAATTTACCATGGCAAAAAGCTTGTAGTCAGTGAGGCTCTTTAGTGATGAGAAGTATGCTCTAGGCAATGCGTCTTCCTGTAAGTGTAGGCCCCTATTTTATGTAATATCTTTTCATATGGCTAGTGAACTGATATTGTGGGTCACAAATCCCACTATGGTTTTTCCTCATTGAGGATTTCCACGTATAAATTCTATGTGTGATAGTGTTGATTTATGTGGATGCTTTATTTTCTTCTTGTTATATTCTTATTTTTTTACCGGTACATACATGCATGGTTTAGAAAGTTAAAGATCGTTGATTTCGGCAGAACACTGATTCACCCCCCCTCTCAGTGTTCTCAGATCCCAACAATTGGTATCGGATATTGGTACCTTGGAAGAATTTTAACAACTAGAGGAAGATCCTGAAACTGGAATCTTTGAGCATGGCTATGGAGAAGCAACTTGAGATGGCTCTTGAGTATTATGATGCAGAAAGGATGAAGAACTTGAAATTGCAAGAAGAATTGAATTCTGCAAATGAATTCATTCTTATCCTGCAAGAGAGGTTATCATCTACTCAAGACAAGAGAAAAGAACTTCTACAACAATCAACTGATGAGGAGAAGAATGCTCTTAAGGAACAATGTCAGAAACTAAGTCAAGCAAACATTCTCATGAAGAATGAAATGCAAGATGTGACCATGAGGTTATCAACAAATATTGGGGACATAAAGAAGAAGGAAGATAATCTTGTTTTATCTCTAAAGAAAAAGTTTGATGAATGTGAAAGATTGACTCATGAGAATAATCTATTGAGGATTGATTTGGCACACTCCCAGAATAATGAAAAAGAACTTGAAAGATAAGTAACTACTCTGAGAGATGATCTGACTACTACAAGTGAGTATAAAGAAAAGTTTAGGATTAGTGATGCACAGTTGGATGACTTACTGAAAAGACAAAGATAGATTGATGATTTTAGAGGACATAGATTTGTACAAGGTGAAAGCTCTGGTACTGCTAATGAAGATTAGAAAACCGATATGCAGAACTCATCAAAACAGAGGAAACTGGTAAGGCAATCTAATGTTTATAAATTAAATGGTAGATATTTTTTTTGCAATAAATTTGGGCATATAGCTAAACAATGTAGAAATAAGGCAAATCAAAACTACAATTATGTTTCCAGTCAGTGCACAAACTGCAAGAAATATGGCCATAGATCAAAAGATTGTAGAATGAATATTAAATGTCATGCATGTGGAAATTTTGGAAATTTCACTAATCATTGTAGGTTAAGAAATAGTAATATCAGATATGTCAAAGCAATTCAGAAGAACAATGTTATATGCTATGCATGTAACAAAATAGGCCATATTACTAAGTATTGCAGAAGCAAGACTCAACCAATTAATAATGAGAAAGGAAAGAAAAAGGTAGATGAAATGCATCAAGATCAAACCAAGAGATGGGTTAGAAAATCTAAAGAACAAAGTGGAGATGGATCTAGATTGGTAAATCTACCGGTAGAACGGGGTATTCCTCCACCGGGAGGAAATTCCATTGGTAACTAAGGAATAAGCCTTAGGGGTTGGCAAAGTCACTGATAAATTTTGCATATTGCCCCAGAAGAGATCTAAGGAGATCTAGAAAGAGATATGCAGAAATGTGTTCATCATCGATGAAGGTTACCCCGACACACAACTGTGAAACTGACATCTGTAGGGTTTTTGGTGAAGCATTAATTACAAAAATTTAGGGTTTTTATTTGCTGATAAAAGAGGGTAAGTGAATTCATTTTCACTCACCGATAATTCAAGCATTTAGAGAAAAGTTAAGGAGAATTAAGAGCGAGCAAAGCATTGAGAAAGGATTTTGATAAATTATCTGAAGCACTCAATCGTCCACCAGCATTCACTCTTAGGTTTTTTCTCACATGGCATCTAGATCATCAGTACCCACTTTTATTTCAAATCCCACCGTTGTCAATGTCAAGGATAGGTTAAGGCCAGTCTTTAAGGAGGTTCCCAAAATTTCGAAGAAGGAAGACTCTACGGGAGCATTTTCTAAGGTTCCTGACGGAGTAATGTATGTTAAAGATGTGAGGGAAAACATTCACTACACTCTTGAGGATTTGGGCACCAAAGACATTAAAAGCATGTATCAATCAATGATATTGGGAGACACCGGAAAGATCAAACTAGAATTCAAGGCAATTGAGGATCTAGGGTTAACCGACATTTTGTACATACTGGAATTCAAGGATGAGGTGATCAGATACATTCTGAGAAGGGTTCACAACAAATTCATTTGGTTAGATACACCCTACATGATAAAAAAGTAGGCTATTTAGGCTATCACCGACTTACCCAAGGTTAGACAAGAACCTGGTAAGAAAATTTCCAACACAGAGGTCAAAAAACTCATTGGTGCTACATCTGGTAGCAAATCAATGAAGATAAGCACAATAACCAACACGGACATAAAGTTTGCACCACATATCAGATGTTAAGGAATAATGTGAAGTATGACTAATGTGAATGGATGAGGAGTGAATTGATGCTAAACTTTACTAAGATCAAAGGAACCAAGAAAAGCACCTTCAGCTATGGTAACTTAATTGTTTGTTTAATGCTTTACTTTCTAAATGAGCTATCCAGTTTAGGAAAGAAGCAATGGGCTCATGACATACCAGTAGGTATGCAGATCAAGATGGCTATCATAAGTCTTGGTACCGACAGAGATGAGAAAGTTTGGGGGTATTTTAAGATTTTTCAAGAAAACATGAGCAAAAGGGAGAGAATTTCAAATAATATTGTGGAGAAGTATTCCACTGACATATGTTTCATGGTGAAAAATGATGAAACTCTCATGGAAGTAGTTGAACCCAGGAAAATCTGGATTAGTGAGCTTGGATATGAGGTAGATGATAGCATTTTTTAGCTTTATGCAAAGATGTTGTTAGATGCCCCATTAGATGATAAGACATGACACTTTGGTACAGCGGGAGAGAAGGCTCTTGAAGTAAAAACAAGTTTTAAAAAGAAGAAAAGATAGAAGAAAATAGAGAAGATGTCTACATATGTACAAGATGTGCTGCATAAGATAGACACTCAACTGGGCTCTAAATCTAAATAGGTAGTTAAACCAGAAAAGGTTGCTATTGAAGAAGTGAAGAAACCACAAGTTCACATTTACCCTATCACTTCTGATTCTGATGCTGAGGATAATGAACCTCTGCCTTTCAGAAGGGTGCAAAGGAAGAATGTGGTAAAACCACCAGTAGAGCAACAAAAGGCGGAACCTAGGAGGAGACTTGTCAGAAAGGTAGCTCAGCCTACTGCACCTCCGCCATCGGTAAGGAAGCCTGTGCAGAAGAGGAAACCAGTCACACCAACAACCACAAGAAAAAAGCAGAAGGGTGATGATATTAAAACTGGTAAGATAACAATGACCTATGCTAAAATTATTGATGAAGTTACAAAAGATGGAATATTAAATAATATATCAAAGTATTATGAAGATTTTGAATAAAATGAGTAAAATGAGTTAGAAGAGGCTATTTTACTATATATCAACATCTATAAGAAAGCCTTGGTTGAAATTTTGAAGGAGATACCTTTATCCCTGTATAATACACTTGAGGCTAGAAGACTTGATGCTATCAAGAGGGATAGGGAAATCAAGGAAGTTGCACTTTTGGAACAATTTGGTACTATAAATAATGAAGAGATAAAAGATGTATAGATACTGCTAATAGGACAATTTTTAGTAGTAAAAACTGGCAGACAATCCTTATGATGGGAAGTGTAAATTAGGTGATAAATGAGAAAAGTAGGGGATGGACAAAATTCTTTCTGAAAAACCCAGACTTTCTCACATCACAAGAAGAATTTTCAAAGGCAACATCCCCCACCATTCCTGAAAAATCAAAAGGAAAGTGTATTTTGGGCAGTTCAACTCTAGTTTTGATACAACCACAACTGACAGTTAAAGAGAGTGTACAGTTTGTATCGATACATACCAATTTTGAGCAAGAGAATGTACAAGGCACTGGAAACACTATGGATGATACTCCACTGGTAGTAACCAATAGTGTACCAAATGGTGAAGCCACGCATGCAATAGAGGTTGAGATGGACAAGGTAGAATCAACTGAGTCCATACCAGCAGGTAAAACTGATTCCCCGACAAGAGTTTTGGCAATTGACACTTCTCAAGTTCAGAAGAAATAAGTCTCTGAGTTAAATCCAACAGAATTAATGATGATGGCCACTCATAAATTGCTAAAGGAAGGAACTGTAGACAAAGGGTTAATTGATCAATCAGTCTCTGTACTACATAGAATAATGTCTGACTATCAGATTGAAGATGAAGAAATCCCTTTTGGTAAGCTCAATACTTTAATAGATCACATATCAAATAATTATCAATCTTTGAGACAGATTGCAGACCGATAGGCTTTGGACAATTTCTATGTAGCTAAAAGAGCAGCTTTTGATTAACTCATAGGAAGTGGGAATAAGAAAATAGAAGACAAGTTTATTCCCATTGAAATTTTCTTAGAACAATGTACTAATATTTACAAAGTATGTTGTAATTTGGGAAATCTTACAACCAATGTAGATAGTAGATTGAAAGAGTTATATGAAAAAATGGCTAATATTGCTAACTCTTTTGATGGACTGACTGCACTAACTACATCTATTGATGGACAAATTTTATCCTTGGAGAACCAAGTTTTTGCTTTTGAGAAGCGGGTAGATAAAATAATAAGAAGAGCGAGAAATTTAAGAGGATTGGTAAGACCTAGACTTGATTCATTGGGTGTTCACAAGAAAGAATGCATGGATATGCTAGTAAAACCCACACTAGTATATACCCATGAGAAGGAATCATTTTCCCACTTGCTTAGTGGACTTGCATCGGTATCTGATACTTTCAAATTAGGATAGGACATGTATCTTCAGTTGCTACAAAAGGCATACCCATAAATCCTGAAGATGACTAAGCTCGAGTGACACTAATAGTGTTCTTTCATTCTTTTATTCTTTCACCAGTCTTTGGCATTAATGTCAAAGGGGGAGTATGCACATATGTGAAAAATATCAAAGAAAACATTATCAGATGGAGTATATGGAGTGTATTTCTCAGGGGAGCACATCGACAGGAAATCCATTTTTCAGATAAGTGTTTCCATCAATGCCAAAGGGGGACATTGTTAGCAATTGACACTCATTAGATTCATTTTTTTGTCATTGATGGAAACAATATTTTATGGAAGTCACAAACTGGCACTAGGAGGCATATATCGATAGATACCAACATTGGAAGCATTAAGGCCTACACTGGCACCAATACCAGCATCAATACTTCAAGCAAGCCGATATCAAGGAAGATTTATTTAGTAAATTATTTTGTAATTATTGTCAAGGCCGACATTGAATATCTTTTGTAAATACATTGTAAGATGACATAAGGCATATCATATGTAATAGGTATATAAGTTAGTCTGCTAGGTCAATTTAAAAGATGATGAGATAATGGTAATGTAATAGAGATAGACATATATAGGTATAGAAGAACTGTGAGATGTGAAATATATGTATGGAGATCATTTTTGTATGTGAACATTATATCATGCAATGATCTATAGATAGCTTGGAAAGCATTCCTAGAGGAGAAGTAATACTAGGAATAGTTCAAGTTTGTGAACTGGTATAGAGTAGAACCAAAACCAAAACTCTATCTAGCATAGAAGATGCATTTTTGAGTCCATTTTCAGTAATATACTTTGGAAGAAATCTTGTAGTTAGTGAGGCTCTTTAGTGATGAGAAGTATGCTCTAGGCAGTGCGCCTTCCTACAAGTGCAGGCCCCTGTTTTATGTAATATCTTTTCATATGGCCAGTGAACTGATATTATGGGTCACAAATCCCACCGTTGTTCTTCCTCATTGAGGTTTTCCACATATAAATTTTGTGTATTATGGTGTTCATTTATGTGGATGGTTTATTTGCTTCTTGTTATATGCTTATTTTTTTACCGGTACATACATGCATGGTTTAGAAAGTTAAAGATTGTTGATTCTGGCAAAGCATTGATTCACCCCCCCCTCTCAGTGTTCTCAGATCCCAACAGATACAAATGCCTTGGATGCTCAAAATGATGGCTCGACACTCACATGAGTCAATCATATCAATGGATTCCACATTTGCAATGAATAAATATGGGGAAAGTTTCCTTAAACTCCTTGTAATGAGTCTTCCTCATATTTTGAAGTTTCCCATTGGAGTCAATTGTAGATGGAAATAATTATCACGTTTTTTGCTGGAAATAGTACCAATTATATTTGTTGCTCATGTTTGATGAGGAGAAATTAGGGGTTCTTGTTGAATGGGTAGTGACATTGAGGAACAAGATCGAGGACCTTGAGGTGTGGTTGGTGGAGTTGCAGAGATGAGAAAAGGAAAAGAGGCCTGATTGGAGGATCAATGCATTCATCATAGATGATGCGAGTGTAGAGATTCAAGCGATACAAGACATCTAGGTTTCAATTGTTTAGTCTACTTCAGATCAAATGGTAAGATATGTCGATCTTCCATTTTTTGTATATTGATTAGGCACAATTAATTGTTAACTTCAAAACGGGACCTTTTTTCAATGTCACATGATACTTTGTATCTAGCATGTGTGGCAAGCATGGTTGAAGAATTTCTACAAGTATCCCACAAAAGAAAGAGCAATGGACATTTTTCACCATTTAGGGAAGATAATGATGGCAATGCATGAAAGTGAAGAGTGCACTACTCAACAACTGCACAATTTATTTGTTGAACTCGCTTATCAACAACATTTTCTAGAGTACTTCTACAACACATGGTGTCGAGATGGTTGCATTGGTGAGTTTTGCATTACCTTAGATTTTGCCTCCCCAGCTTGTTAACTCTTTCATTGTGATAGTTGTCGCATTCGTTTTTCATTGACATCTTCCTTTTTTTTGTCTTTTGAGTAGTAATGTGGGCAAAAAAATTCAAGAATTTCCCTCACACTAACCAGGACACAAATAATGTCATCGAATCATACCATGGAAAATTATTCAGGTGTTGCACCTAAGAGACAATAAGAAGATATGCACAAGGAGGATGGACAATCTATATCACAAGATTTCCTATAAAGTGGAACTATTCTACAATAAAAAGTGATTGTTGCAACATTATGGATTCATTAGAAACTATAGGTTGTCACATTTATGAACTAGCATGGAGAGGGAAAAGGAAATTCCTGATGCCGATTTTGTTCTAGATGACATGAATCTTGGTTTGTACCAGGTGAAAAGTCAGTCCTCTTGCAATTGGTACATGGTTATGAAATACAGTGATCACTTGTACATATGTGACTATCCATGGAGTTTTCAAGGAAACACATGCGAGAATGCTTTGAAGGTTGCTGCAATGGTGGATAACTCATTGAATGATTCATGTCTCTCGGGTAAGTCAATCTCAAGTGAAAGTCAACTTGTTTGGTTCATCAATGTTTATGTATGGTAATTTAAAAGATCTGCACTTCACTCTAAGATATTGTTTCATGCAGAACCTATTCCTATGTCAACTCCAACATCTAATAACATTAATGAACACCCAACAACTCTATCAGTTGTTGATACCATTTCCAGTGTAGAAGCACATATAGAGGATGTTCACATCATGAGGTGGAATGAAGCAAGCACAAACTTTAAGATGGTGTCATGAACAATGCCACACACACGAAAAAATAATGGAATTTGTAGGCTATGTGGAGAGGTTCATAGTTGATCTTGAAAATTCAAGTGCAATGTCATTTGATTTCAGTCCCCATATAGATCCAGTCACTACAAGCACCATTCGAATGCGGCCTTGGTTTAGTGCAAGTAGGGATCATGGTCAGATTCAGAGGCAGCCTAGGTAGAATACAAATACTAAGATCTTTGATGATGTTATGCACCCTAACGCCTTTGAGTTTCCGTTGGAGACTACTAGGAGGCAGAAGGGCAAGAGGTTATTCGACGAAGCACTGAAACCACACGTCCTTTCCACAGGTTCTGTTGTAGTATCTAATACAGGTTGGTTCACAACTGTGTCACATTTAAGTGGTTTCCAAACATGTCAATAATATTCCACATGTAAGACAAAATGGTCAATAATATGCCATGTTGAAGACAAAAAAGGTCAATAATGTACCATGTTTAATATAAAAATGGTCAATAATCTGGCATGTTAAACACAAAATGGTCAATAATCTACCATGTTTAAGATGAAAAAGTTCAATAATTTGCTATGTTAAAGACAAAATGGTCAATAATCTACCATGTTTAAGACAAAATGGTCAATACAGGTTGGTACACAAGTGTGTCACGTTTAAGTGGTTTCCAAACATGTCAATGGTGCATGTGCTTACTTAGTAGTTCTGTCTCACAGTTGGTGAAAGTGAACCACAAATAGGCATGACAATGTCACTACACCCTCTACATCTGGGCAGAGGAGTCCTTACCAACGATTGGCTTTTGACTTTGATCAGTCCGAACAAGGATCACAAAATGTCCCTCGCTAACACAACATTGGTATTATTGCTTCAAATTTGGATATACGTTATTTATGTAGGCCTTCCATATCTACAGATAACTACATGACGTTTCATATTCGTGTCAACAGCTAAGATGTGCTATAGAGGTCATGCGGTACATTTTTTTGCAATGAATAACACGTCGCATTATGTTGCTTTGACCATGAAACTTTTTTGTTTCTCTTTATGTGGGAGGTGGTGATCGCTATTTTATCTGTATCATATTTTAAACCATGTGTTTGTCATTACCTTCATACTACATTTTTCTTAACTCCATGTTTAGCTTTTTAAATCTCAACATGTTTCATAATATGGACTAGACTTGTTTGTTGTAATATTGTTGTAATGCTTTGTATTATTGTCCCCAATGTTGTTACACACTGTATCTTTCTCAGCATGTGCCTTTTAGATATTTGTTCACCTTCTAGAAAGCAATGACAACCATGTACACCAGTGACAACATGAGGAGGTTGTAATTTTGATTCAGCCACTTTATTTTTCAGTATTGCATCTTTATGTATCACATTTATTAAATGCTATGGTCAAATAAGTAAGACTCTTATTGTATGAATATATCTTACAATTATTGAATGGTTTAGTTAAATAACTCATAGGCTTATTGTAGGAATATTTTTTGCATTTATTGAATTCCATTGTTAAATAACAAGCGCTCTTGTTGGATGAATGTGTCGGTTACACCGACATATGGAAGAGCACAGCCAAAAGGCTGCACGACTGAGGATGCATGCTCGCCTTAGTATTCTATGGTGGGTTGACGTACATAGAAATGACAATGGCCAGACATATTGTATTGTCCATATAACAGACCTCTTCTTTTTCGTTCCATATTTGGAGATAGATCGAAATATATAGGGTGCTATGGCATGTTTTCAGACCCTTTGTCAACTAGTTTGTGGCTCTCCTGAGGGTGCACATAATGTGCACCATCAGCCAAGATTCAGATCCATGGAGGGGGTCAGTATGACTACCACACCTAGATGATGATGTTGTTGCCTCCAGTGCCCTTTTTTCCACCAATCTGGTGAATCTGGATTATATGCACCTCTTCACGAGACATAATAGTTCTCGCCCACCGATGAGGTTTGCAAGGATTGAAAGAAGATTATCATCACAGAGGAGGTCTCTCCCATAAATTTGTATTATCTTTCTTGGTTGTATGACTATGGTTTTTAATAAAACCATTGACATTTATGTTTACATAGGGACATGATGGTATATTTTCGTGGACAAAATTTATATTTCTGGTATTCTCCTACAATTTTTGTGAATGAATATTTATTTAAAGTGAGATTGGTCCATTTTTATTTTATTTTCTTGCATGTACAACCTACATGTCAAACTTCAATGTATCCTGTATTATTAATAAGAATTTAAAAATCACTCCATGTATATCAAAAATAATATCAATAGAGAGACCACACCACTAGTCCCTATATTGCATAATGATACACTATATTACATATATTACACTAACACAGTACATTAAATTACATAAATCACAATAACACAACATGTTATATTATTTGTTTCTATCTTTCCTTTACAACAACATGTTATAATGAAAATTTTGATGAAGTGTAATTTCGTTAACAAACTCGATGTGATATTGATATATCCTTGAAATAAGATTTTATGTATGTGATACAATGCCATTACTAATGCATATTAATTGATTAAAATGAGGATGCCTTGTTCTTAAAAATTTGAATGCCCAATGACTTACAAAGTACATTCATTGTAACCATAACAAAACTCATTGAAAAGGTCAGATGTTACATGTATGAATCCATAAGACCAAGACTTCTTCTCGGGAGGATATTGGGTTTCAAACAAAGGAACATTAAACTCATACATAGAGAAGGAAAAGTTAATTAAATATAGAATTAATAATCATTTTCTTATACAATTGATATTACAACAACAATTAAGTGTTAAAACAATTCAATTTATCAATAGAATGATCAATTAACTCATACACATTATGTTACATTTATTCATACACATTATGTTATTGACAGAATTTAGTTCATTTTCTTCAAATGAAACCCATCAAAACACATACATTTTCATTTGAAAAGACAAGTTGAAAATGTTGTAAGCATATGAAACTCATATAACAAATGGACAGCAAAATGAGATCAGGACAAAAAATGATATCTTTTATTCATCTTAAATAAACTGAGTGTTGGTACTCAAATCAACAGGTTCCCACACTCTAGAGAAATAGCCAATGACTCATGGTTAAGTGGTAGGACTAGATTTAGGTTTCAATCCCGCGAAGATATTTGAACATAAATGCCTTGCATAAACATTCAACTGAAGAAATAAAACCTTAACTCAAACTCACACTAGTTCATCCTATGTTCTAGTATTTCTTCATAAATTGAATTCATTTGTTGCAAATACAACCCATCAAATCATACACATAATCATTAAGAATAGACAAGTTTAGAACACTCTAAGAATTTGAAATTCATACATCACATGAACACAATAGGAAACTAGAAGAGAAAATGTATTCTTTTGTTAGACAGTTCAAATAATTGGAAGACAACTGAGAGGGGGGGTGAATCTGTTGTCACAGATTACCGGAACCATTACAAATTTCAATTTTAATACCAGAACCGAAAACATTAATACCAGAATAGTAGATACACCAATTAAGCAAAAAAATTAATCACAAAATAAATACCATCCACATAACACCAAGATTTGTACGTGGAAAACCCGGTAAAGGGAAAAACCACGATGGGAATCCTACCCATAGTCAGATAATAATTTTGCAGTAAGTATGTGAATTACAATTAAGGGGCCTGCACTTGTAGAAAGGTAAAAAACCTAGAGCACACTGCTCATCACAAAAAGAGTCTCACTAACTATATATAAATCCAGACTACAATCCAGAGAAGTGTTGAACTGCAAAAGATAGAATCTCCTATGCCTGAGTACAATTCCGGTTAAACTCAATACCAGATGAATAAATCTTCTTATATAAAGGCAATTTGATCTCCAATGATCGACAAACTCCTCTGCCTGAATGATATTATATTATTTGCACATTACATTCCTTGACCATGACCTCTAACAATAACCATGATGATCTACAATGAGATCTTACATCTATATATATAAAGCCTCGACCATAAATAATCAAAATAGCTATCGGACAATAAACCAATTACATAATTATAAACCATGTCCACCTTAGACCAAACAAAAAATATCAACACATAAGACATTTTGGAAATACATCAATAGGTCCTATCCACACGTTACATTAAAGTTGATCCATAACATAGATCAACTGAGACCTAGTATAGGTCCACATGCTCTAGTAATGATCTCTAACTACCAAGTCTCAAACAAGATCACAAACAACATCCTCAAACTCCACTAGAAGCTACATGAACACCACTTATGCAATTTATCAAAGATCTCCACCAAAAACTCAACCGATAAAACCCTCGCCGGAACCAAAAACCAATCTTATAAGCAAATAGGATACAATCTATGATAGGGAGATTGTGAGAGAAGCTACTCAATGGTTCTTAAATGGTTCTTAATAGATTTTCATGGTTTAGGCCTCTGTCAATGCAAAATGAGGACTGTCCGCTATTTATGGCACTTTTGTAGGGTTTCAAGCTTGCTTTATTAAATACACTTCTCCTTCACAAAAAAAGGCCTAAAATTGACCATTGGGCTCTGCCACACCCTGGAGATCACTGTTCAAACACTTTCCACTTGTCATTTTTCCAAACACTTGGCACACTAGCTGTAAAAGTTGACAAAAACAGTCATTTTCACTGTTTTTCTGTCTTTTCACTGTTATCTCTGCACAAAGGAGGGTTAGAACTTCTAAAATGCCTGCACCAAAGCATATATAAACCTTTTAACAATAATTTAACTCTTCCTTGAACAAGTATGGTGAATTCTTCATGCATAGAAGGTTTCAAAGACAATCTTGGTGCCAAAAACCAATATATTTCCCAAAACAGCGAGTTTGCTGCCCTTTACAAACAGTGACACTTTATAATGCAAAAATGGATAAATTTTGGTGATCCAATCCCTTCAAAAATATTCTAGGATAGGTGTAGACCTTTGTCCATGTTTTTTTCAACACTTGATGCTTAGAATCCAAATTTTGAGCATAAAGGAAGATTACTAGCCAAGTTAGACAACCTGCCTAATAAGTGCTCAAACTCATATTTTCCATCACATCCGTGGAAGAAAAGGAACTTATGTACATTATATACATGCATACCAACTTGACCAAATCCATTTGGTGGGAGCCTAGGCCTGTATTAGTCAAGTTGCTATATTTTTAGACCCCAAACCCTTGATAGGGCAGTGAGCACACAAAATGGAAGAAATTTTATCTAATCAACTTGCAAATGGAAAACCAATGTAAAGATTACTTGGAGAGAATTGGATAACCACTAGAAAGAATTCCTAGAAGGTACAGTATGGACAAAATATGCGACAATATAGACTATTACTCAAAACAAGTTCAAATTGCCATGAAAACTAGAAAATGTACTCCTTTTATTGAAAAAAATGACTTTGTTTCATATCTTCCAACCCTATAAAAGGAAGAGGGTGGCCTATTTAAAGGTTTTGTGACTTAGTTAAGATGTCCTGTATGGACATATTGCTGTAGAATTGTTTTTTCACATTTTTGAGTATTAGGGTTCCCACAGATACTGAGAGGGGGGGGGGGTGAATCAGTATCTGACCGGTAATGAAATTTTCTTAAAACTGAATATGCAGAATATAAAGTAATAGTATACTAGTATGCAAGAATTAATGTAAATAATAGAATCAAAAACATCCACATGAAAAGAACACCATAACACAAGATTTTTAACGAGGAAACCCGGTGTGGGAAAAACCTCGATGGGATTTGTGACCCACAATATTCACTTACTAGCCAATAAGAGAATATTACTTACAATAGGGGCCTGCACATGCAGGAAGGCCAACTGCCTAGAGCTCACTGCTCAATAAGAAGTCACACTAACTTACAATGAGGATTTACACAAATCCAATATTCTGTACTGCTTTACAATAGCATCTTCAATGCCAGATTCAGTACCGGTTATTGCTATGTTCTTTACATATACCCTTGACCTACAATTTGCACATTAGGTCTACCTTATAATTTATTTATTGCTTTCTATCCATATCCTACAAATGCCTACAATGATCTCTTTTATATACAAGAGTCATTTTAAAATTTGCCAAGATGGCTTACAATGATAAACAAAATATTACATATCAAAAATCCTGTCGGCCTCTATGCCGGTATACATATTTCCTTTTGTGCCAGTGTACATCTTCTGTGCCAGTGCCGGTGTAGATTGATTTTGTTGATGCCGGAGCACTGTTTTGTTTGAGTAATTCTTTGCCGGTATAATGTCTTGCCGGTGCCATAGGATTGCAAGGTTTCCTGAGTAATGCTTTGCCGGTGCCATAGGATTGTAAGGTTGCCTGAGTAATGCTTTGTCGGTGCCATAGGATTACAAGGTTGCCATCAATGACAAAACCTTCAATCACACACAATGTCTCATTGGAGTGTCCATATGCCAAAAATCTCCCCCTTTGGCATTGATGGCAACACTCATGAGAAATTTCAAAAAGATATCCAAAAATGTGTAGACCAAAAAATGTTACCAAAAATGTGAGAGCTGCCCCTAAGCATGTGATCCCTGTTTTTTGAATTTTTTCATCTACTACTCCCCCTTTGGCATCAATGACAAAGGTTAGTAGATTTTGTAGTTGTACCAATTCATAACCTCAACCTTGTAGTTGGGTAGTTATTATCTGAAGAATATCTCCCAAAATTAAGTTTATGCCATCCATAAACTTCTTGCTCTCCTTTATTGCTATCTCAGTTCTGTATACTGTACCGGTGAGTTGCTGCAAGTGCTCTATCGGTGTTTTGCTACCTTGTGTTACTGCCTCTGAGATTTCCTTACGCAGAGATGCTAAATAGTCCAATCTTGGACTTAGTTTAGATCTCAAAATTTTTGCATTGTTTATTAGTTTCTCTTTTTCTCTTTCTAATTTGAGCAATTCTTTCTCAAAATGTGTTATCTTTTCCTCAAAAACTAATAATATATCAGGTGAGTTAACAAAATTATCAGCAAGTTTATTGATCTCTTCCTGTACCTTGCTCATCTTTTTGTCTACATCCATGGTCAAAAAGTTTATCTTATAGGTGTCTTTGTACAGAGTTTTGTACTCTTTCAATAAATTGCACAGTTCCGATAGAAGTGTGTCAAATTCCCTGTTACACTTCTTTATTCCTTCCTCAAAGAATTTTTGTTTCTCTTTTTCTACACTTTCCTTTACAGTTTCTACCTTTGTTTGCTCAAAATTTCCAAAAATATATTTACAAAGTGTATCCAACTGACCTAAAGAATCTTTGTTGGCTATATTACAATTGGGAGCTATTGATTTCAAAACTGGAATTGAATCATCTATCGCTTTATAGGCTTGTGAGCTATAATCAGTTATTTTCTTGATAGATTCGAGCAATACCTCTGTTACATTTGATGGTGACCCAACAACCTGAGTGCCAGTGGAAGTGACCATGCTTGTATTGACCTCTGGTAGGTCTATTTGTGTCTCCATCTCTTTAAGCACAGTTTTTCCTGCATCATTTCTTACCTGTGGCATCTGTTCTAGAGCCTTTAGCTCTGTTGGTTTATCTATTTGTGTTCCAGATTCCATCTTTTTCTTTGAATCTGCTGTTGGTTGCTCTTTGTTTCCTGTTGTCGGTTGCTCTTTGTTATCAGATTTATCTGTGGTATCCTTATCTACCACTATGTTGATTTTTTGAGTATCAACATTCACAGTATATAGGACTTTAGGATTAGGATTATTATCCTCTATGTCCATGCTCTCAACTACTGGTTGATCTTCTGCAGTTGTTGTTTTTACTGGTGGAGTATTTAAAGGAGGTGGGGGTAAGTTGTCTCTAATCTTGATACTTGGTGGTCCACCAACATTACCTTTCCCTTTGTCCTTTTGATATACCAGAATGGGCTTGGGATTCCTATATTCTTCTTGTTTTTCTTTTTCAACCAAGAATGTTTCCCAACCATCTTTTGTTTCATTTGAAACTTCAGTCACTCTACCTTCCATTAGTGATATTTGTCGGTGTGTAGTGGAAAAAACTATTCGGTTGGCCTGAGCTATCAAATCATCAATTTCCTTAGGTGAGTTGACCGGGTATACTACAAGTAATTTTTCTATTTTAATTTTCCTATCCAACTCAACTATTCCTTGCCTTCTGGCCTCAAGTTTTTATATAATTCATTAGGAATTTCATTTAGGACTTGCATCAAAAACTTTTTATACATGTCCATGTGTAATATAACACTTTCCTTGACTTGTCCTTTCTCATCATCTGATAGGGTGTCATAGATTTTCCCTATGTTTTTCAATTTACCTTCCTCTGTGATCTCATTCAGTAATATGTCAAAAGGGGCCAAGTCAGTGTTTGTCTTCTTCTTATTTTTGGGGGTCAACTTTTTCTTAGGTGTGGCTTTCTTGACTGGAGACCTCACAGCTTGTTGCTTCTGTCTTGTCCTTCTAGGTGAAGGAGTGGATACTGGTGAGGGGTCTCTTTTCCTAACAACTCTTTTGAAAGTTGCTAGCATATCTCCTTCTGAGGAGGTATCTACCAGTGATAGATGAGTTTCAGGCTATTGGGCTGCCAACTCTTCTTCTGTTATGCCGGTTTTCTTTAATACATCATCTTTTATGGCTCTTGCTTGCCTGGTTCCTTTCCTCACAAATGCCTCAACTTTCTTTACTCTCTTTTTAGATTGAATTTGACTTTCGATGGTCTCAGCACTACCAAATACTTCTTCCTTTGGTTCATTGGGGGCTTCCAGAAGTGCTTTGGCATAAGTTTCCACTATGTGGTCATCTGTTTCATACCCCATCTTTGTAACCCAGATTGTTCTTGGGATGACTGCTTCCATCCAGATCTCATCCTTTTTGATTACAAAGCATATATCATCCTTGTATTTGTTGACAATTTCTTGTGATAGTCTGATTCTTTTATTCATTCTGACGTTTAGTGCTTGAAAATACTCATTGATATTCTTTTATCTGTTTTCACCCATGTTGTTGAATAAGTTAGACAATTGTCTTCCTACCGGTATGTCGAATCCAAAATCCTTATAGCCTATATCGGGAGCCTGTTTGGTTATATGTAACATTAAGCATACAAGAAAATTTCCAAATCTAAAGGTTTCTTTCTTATCCTTCTTGATTTTTGCCAAATTGTCAATTAACTCATCTTTTAACCATTCACAGATATCAATTTTTACATTGTCCTTAACCATGTCATAAGCACTTTTTATGCATAAACTAGAAATAGAGTTAAGCCTATTTGCATGAGTTGCTTTGTAACCTAGAATCATGCTAATGAATCTCACATTTGTATCGGTCACATCATTAACCCTCAATGATCTTCTGTCGGATGTTGCACCATTTAATTTCATTACTAGGTCATTGGAGACCTTCTTGGTTTTGTCAGGTCTTGTACCGATGGAAGGTAACCTTGTTACTGCTTTCACAGCTACCTTTGTAATTTTATGCACTAAGTCAAGCCAAAAGAATGAGCCATGTACCCTGCTAATAACTATCCTAACCAATTCCTTGGAAAATTCAGGAATGCAGAGGATTTCAGTGAATCCTAGGGTTTCAACAATTTTATGTTCAGGTTTCACATTTCTGACATTGTCACATATAACAGATTTATACATGTTTTTGATTTCTTCATCACCTAGTTCCTCTATGTTGCAATGAATATACATTCTAGGGTCTTCTGCATAAACAACACCCTTTGGAATTTGGTAAAAAGCACCTGTGTTGTCATCTTTCTTAGCTACCTCGAGAACTAGCTGAAACACGGGCCTAGGTCATTTTATAACCTTGACTACTGTAGGGTCTGCTATGAATTCAGGTGTAGAGGAGAATGCCATGATGATAAATACCTTTTTCTGCCTTTGGATGGATTAATTGCTGAAGTGCTTTGCCTCTTTGCTCGGAATGCCTTAGCTCGGAAATCTTCGCGCTCTATGAAAGTTTGAATTCACAGTGAAATGAAATGGAGCCAAAAACCTTATTTTATAAAGTCTTTTCTGCTACCTACCACATTAATTGTTTGTCGGCAATGTATTAACTCAACTTTATTTGCCGGTAATGAAGGATTTTCAACTTCTTTTCTCTAACCGAGGGAATAATAGCACATGTGTCATTAAATTGCCAAACCCTCAACATAGTTTTCTTCAATGTGATGAAGAACATCCTGCCGGTGAAGCATTTGTTGGTTCTACCAGTGGAGGAGCAACCCCAATATTTAGATCACCTTTTCTTATCCATTGCTTTGAAAATTCTTGCTTAACATCTTCAACCTTTTCTTTACCTTTCAAGCTAGTAGTTTTGTTATCTACCGGTGTACCTTTACTTCTATAGAATTTAGTAATATGACCAATCTTGTTACATGCATAACAAGTTACATTATTTTTCTAAATAGATTTCCCATAACCTATGTCGGTTTGTGTTCTGCATTTATTTGATAAATGACCAAATCTTCCACAAACATAACATCTTACATTCATTCTGCAATTTTCAGAGTTATGACCAATTTTGTTGCATTTGGTGCATTGACCGGTGGGAGGATTGATGTTCAGATAATTCCTAGATCTACATTCATTTTCCCTATGACCATATTTATTATAGTTAAAGCATTTTCCATTGAATTTGTAAGTATTAGAGGGTCTTACCGGTTTTCTTTGATCCTGGGTATTTGCAGTACCATAGCTTTCTCCAACTTCAAATCCAACTCTAGAAGTGTCACCTTTGGGTTTTTGATTCTTCAATAAGGTACCAAGTTCTTCTGAGCTTTTCTTGAATTTTTCTTTGTGTTGATTTGCAGTTTCCAATTCCCTTTCCAAGATCTCTTTTTGTCTCATTAGTTCATTCGAGTCATTTTGAGTATGCATCAGATCTATCTTCAACATGTCATTTTCATAGCTAAGTCTTGTGTTCTCATTTGCTGCATCACTTAGTTTTTTGGTCAATTCTTCTTCATTCTTCTTTCTGTCCTCAATCTCTTTGCAAAATCTCATAGTCATATCCTGCATTTCATTTTTTGTTGTCATGATCTCTTGTTTCAATCTGCTTATCATATCATTTAGTGATTCCTTTTCATCATTCTCATTTTGCAATTTTTCACAAAGTTCTCTTCTCTTATTCCCTATAATAGTAAGATTTTCTTGAAGTGCCTGAATAATGTCCTGAGTTGCTTTTAAATCATCTTCTAATTTGATATTTTTCAACTTCTCTGCATCATAGTCAGTAAGAGCTCCTTCAAGTTGCTTCATCAGACTTTCCATCTTTACCGGTGTCCAGATCTTCCTCAAGTTGTTAGGCTTTTGAAAATAGAGGACCAAGCTCTGATACCAATTGTTAGGGTTCCCACAGATACTGAGAGGGGGGGGGGGTGAATCAGTATCTGACCGATAATGAAATTTTCTTAAAACTAAATATGTAGAATATAAAGTAACAGTATATCGGTATGCAAGAATTAATGCAAATAACATAATCAAAAGCATCCACATGAAAAGAACACCATAACATAAGATGTTTAATGAGGAAATCTGGTGTGGGAAAAACCTCGGTGGGATTTGTGACCCACAATATTCACTTACTGGCCAATAAGAGAATATTACTTACAATAGGTGCCTGCACATGCAGGAAGGCCAACTGCCTAGAGCTCACTGCTCAATAAGAAGTCACACTGACTTACAATGAGGATTTACACAAATCCAATATTCTGTACTACTTTACAATAGCATCTTCAATACCAGATTCAATATTGGTTCTTGCTCTGTTCTTTACATATACCCTTGACTTACAATTCGCATATTAGGTCTGCCTTATAATTTATTTATTGCTTTCTATCCATATCCTACAAATGCCTACAATGATCTCTTTTATATACAAGAGTCATTTTACAATTTGCCAAGCCGGCTTACAATGATAAACAAAATATTACATATCAAAAATCCTGTCGGCCTCTATGCCGGTATACATATTTCCTTCTGTGCCGGTGTCGGTGTAGATTGATTTTGTTGATGCCGGAGCACTCTTTTGTTTGAGTAATGCTTTGTCGGTATAATGTCTTGCTGGTGCCATAGGATTGCAAGGTTGCCTGAGTAATGCTTTTCTGGTGCCATAGGATTGCAAGGTTGCCTAAGTAATGCTTTGTTGGTGCCATAGGATTGCAAGGTTGCCATCAATGACAAAACCTTCAATCACACACAATGTCTCATTGGAGTGTCCATATGCCAACATTGACTTCAAAAATGATAACTTTTCAACAAGGCGAGCAACTTTTGTTGCACAAAATGACATCTTTGAAAACCAAACCTCATAAACTCATCTAAACACCTATGAAATGCCTAAACACACTTATTAAACATGTTCCAATGGTTTGGAAAGCATTTTGAGACCTTTTAGGCAATTTTACATATTTTTGCCAGAATTGTCAACTCAAGTCCTGAAAGGTAAAACTTGACCTCTTGAGCAAATAATGAGATCAAAACCACTAGAAAAGACACACAACAAAATAAAACAACATCATAAACCTAGCACAAGACATTACAAACATGAAAGCATGAAAGACTCAAAAAGGAGAGTTTTTACTCAACTAGGTGCTCTTGCACCATACTCCCCCAAAGACAAAGAAGTCATGTGACTCCTTGAGGTAGAAAAGAAGAAGGTATTCTAGCTTGTTGAAAGTTAGCTTCATGTATCCATGTGGCCTCTAAGAGAGGCTTATCCTTCCATTTGACTAGGTGCTCCATATAGGTGTGATTCCTTGTCTTCTTGAGAACCCTAGAGTCTAGAACCTGTTCTGCTTGAGGAAAAGAGAGAGGAGAAAAAGAAAGATTAGAAAGGGACTGTGTAACATTTGAAAATCTTTGAATCTCCTTAGGTGGCTGCCCCTTGAAAGAAATCAAATCTGCAACATTAAAAATGGGAGACAAAGAAATATCAATAGGCAAATCAACTTTGTAAGCATTAGACCCATACTTAGCCAAGATTTTGCAAGGGCCTATTCTCCTCATCTGAAGTTTTCTTGGAACTCCTTTTTGTAGACATGCCTTGTTCAAATGAACCATCACATATTCTCCTATAGAAAAGTAAACATCTCTTTTTGTAGCATCCACTCTTGCCTTGACTTTTTGGGAGGTATCCTAAAGAGCCTTTCTTACTTGCTCATGAACCTCCTTCATGGATTGAGCCATGTCATCTATTGTTCCACTCTTAGGCTGCAAGTTAGTTATATCCATCAACTCCATTATACCCCTTGGATGCATACCATAAACAACTTCAAAAGGGCTTTTACTTGTAGACCGGTTGACACTATCATTGTAGGCATATTCTGCTTGATGAATGAGTTGATCCCAACTTTGTCCATATTCCTTTGTCAAATACCTAAGCAAGTTTCCAAGAGACCTATTCACAACCTTAGTTTGGCCATGAGTTTTTGGATGATAAGCTGAACCAAAAGAGAGATTAGTACCCAGTCTCTTACATAATGTTTTCTAGAAATGACCAAGAAATTTTACATCTCTATTTGAAACAATGCTATTAGGAAAACCATGTATTCTAACAACTTCTTGGAAAAACAAGTAAGCAATATGACTTGCATCATATGTTGTCTTAAAAGGAATAAAATGAGCCATTTTGCTAAATCTGTCAACTACTACAAAGATGCTATCAAATCGTGCTTGAGTTCTAGGTAATCCTACCACAAAATCCATACTAATGCAATCCCAAGGCCTATGTGGAATGGGAAGAGGCTGATATAAACTAGCATTGGAGGAATTACCTTTTTCTTTCTGACATACCAAACACTGCTCAACATACCTCCTTATGTCACTCTACATCTTAGGCCAATAATAGA
The DNA here is from genome assembly GCF_030272615.1 of Cryptomeria japonica. Classification (NCBI taxonomy): domain Eukaryota; kingdom Viridiplantae; phylum Streptophyta; class Pinopsida; order Cupressales; family Cupressaceae; genus Cryptomeria; species Cryptomeria japonica. The sequence continues at coordinate 464,662,683 of NC_081406.1, read as the reverse complement.
ACCTTTGAACCAACTCTAAGGTCTTGTTGAGACCAAAATGCCCACTTAAGAACCCATTATGCTTCTCCTGAATGAGGTTCTCTCTCATAGAACCTTTTGGCACACATAAATGTCCACCCCTGAATAACAAACCATCCTGCAAAGTGAAAGCAACATATGCACCATGGAAATGATTCTCAAAATCTTGACAAACTTTATAAGCTTGAAGAAAATCATCATCAGTAGGATACATATCTGTAAAACTATATATACCAATGCTCTGTACTTGAATCTCATGCAGAGTTAACAACCTCCTACTCAAAGCATCTGCTACTTTATTCAACTAAGCCTTCTTATGCTTAAGAGTAAAAGTGTAAGCTTGCAAGTACTTTACCTATTTAACATGCCTATGATTCAGTTTGTCCTATGAGTTCAAGAAACTTAATGCTTGATTATCTATGTATACAACAAATTCTTTAGGAAGAAGATAATATCTCCATTTCCTAAGTGCCTCTACTAATGCATAAAGTTATAAATCATAGGAAGAGTAATTTTTCTTGGCATCATTCAACTTCTCACTAAAGAATGCAACTGGTCTATTGTCCTGACTTAACACAGCTCCTACAACAATATTGCTAGCATCACATTCAATAGTAAAAAGCTTATCAAAACTAGGTAAAATGATCACTAGTTGAGAAGCTACTTTAATTTTCAATAATTCAAACCCTTTATTGGCTGTATCCGTCCACTGAAACTTTACCTTTACACCCCCTTTGATTATGTCTAACATAGGGGCACAAATCTCACTGAATCCCCTGATGAATTTCCTATAAAATTGTGCTAAACCATGAAAGCTTCTGACATCACTGGCTATTTTGGGAGTTGGCCAACTAGTTATTGCTGCAACTTTAGATTGATCCTTTTTTAGATTGCCTCCAGATACAAAAAAACCAAGATAGACCAATTCTTACTTCATAAAATCACACTTCTCTAGATTAATGGTTAGTTGTTCATCATAGAACTTGCTCAAAATAATAGCTAAATGATTCAGATGCTCTTCCTTAGTTTTACTGAAAATAAGAATATCATCTAAATACACAACAACAAACTTGCCAATGAAATCATGTAAAAATTCATTCATGAGTCTCATGAATGTGTTGGGAGCATTAGAGAATCCAAATGGCATGACAATCCACTCATAGAGACCCTCATTCATTTTGAAAGTTGTCTTCCATTCATCACCCTCTTTGATTCTTATCTGATGGTAACCACTCTTCAAGTCAATCTTACTGAAATACTATGCACCCCCCAAGAAATCCATCAAATTCTCTATCCCAGGTATGGGAAATCTGTATCTGATGGTGATCTTGTTTATGGCTCTAGAATATGTGCAAAGTCTCCATGTTCCACCCTTCCTAGATGCCAACGCTGTAGGTACTACACAAGGACTAATATTCTTCCTAATCAGCCCTTGGTCTAAGAGTTCTTGTATTTGTCTTGCTACCTCTTCATTTTGTTTAGGGGTCATCTTATAGGCTGCCTTATTGGGTAAAGAGGTTCCAGGTATGAAATCAATCTAATGGCTTATGGCTCTAGGAGGTGGTAAGGCTGCAGGTGTACCATCATTGATTATTGCTTTGAAGTTATCAAGGATCTATTGCACCTCATATGCTGTCTCAACTTTCTTTGCTATCTTTTCTTCCTTGGGTTTCACTATGAGTGCAAATCCCACTCCTTCACCTTCTTCTAGTGTTTTTATGAATTCTTTCTTATCCACTAACAAGATGTTAGGCACTTTGTTGTTGTTTCTCTCTCCTTCTTCATTGAGGGATTGAATATGATAGGTTACTTCATCTTTTTGAAATGAGTAGGAGTTTCTTTCCCCATCATGTTGTGCTTTCTTGTAAAACTACCATGGTCTACCCAATAGTAGGTGGCAAGCATCCATAGGAAGGATGTCACATAGAATCCTATCTGTGTATCCACCTATGTAGAAATGTACCCAAGCTTGCTCATTTACTAGCACATGTTGTCCCTTATTTAACCACATGACCTTGTATGGTTCCTTGTGTTGTATCCTAGGTAGTTTCAATTTACTTACTGCTTCCTATGATATGATGTTATCTGTGGATCCCGAATCTATGATCACCTTACACACCTTTCCCATGATTTTACACTTAATCCTGAACAATGCTCTTCTCTATGAGACCTCTTTACTATGTGGCTTCTTCATTAACACTCTCTTGGTCATTAAACTCTCACCATCTTATGAAGCTAGGTTTAATGCTGAAGTTTTGGTATTACCTCCATCTTCTTGAACATAATTTACCCTCTTCTCACCACTATAAGATGAACTAGGCTTCTCTAGGCATCTATAGGTAGGGTGGCCTAACTTTTTATAGTTATAATACTTCATGGTGGAGAAGTAGGACCCTCTCCCCAGTCCATTAGATCTACCCCTACGCAGGTTGCTCGATCCCCTACCCCTATAGTTGGTTTGCTCTAAGAATCCCCACTTTGCTCTATAAGTTTAGACTCTCCCTGGGATCGTTGATCTATGCTCCTTCCCCCAAAACTACCTCTATGTCCTCTACCATCTCTTCCCCTACCTCTTCATCTGTTGCTTTGTTCTTGCTTCCTCCTAATTTTCTCTTCCACTTTAAGTGCTAGTTGATAACACTTGTGTATTGTTTGTGGGCATAACAAACTCATCTCTTGCTAGATGTTCCATCTCAATCCGATCAAGTACCTTGCCACTTTTATAATCTCATCCTCTACTACCCTAGACCTCATGCACTATTTTCGAAACTCAGTGTAACTACTAACATCTAAGTCTTTTTGTCTCAAATTTTGTCTTTTCCTATGAAGTTGGACTTCATAGCCTTCAGGATGGTAGGTTTCTTTTATTTTGGCTACCATTGCTTTCCAGGTGGCTATTGGTTTCTTACCTTATTTCATCCTTTGCTCTTGGATGAACTTCCACCAAGTTAAGGCTGCCCCTCTGAACCTTGATTTTGCTACCTTAACCTTTTGTACTTCAGTTATTCCATCACATTCAAAATGGTTTTCTAGAACTTCGATCCATTCTATAAGAGCATCTGGATCCACCTTTCCACTGAAAAGAGCCACTCCCTCTAAGGTTATACCACTCATAGCTATCAAAGCCTTCAAGAATTGTTCTTGCTCAATAACATGGTTAGGTATGGGGACCTCATCTTCTATGGCCACCATTTTACCCTGATCTCCAACCTTATCATGGACTTCTTCAGTTTTGACTTCTACTTCAGCTAACTTCATAGCTAGTTGATCCAACCTTTCTATGAGTGCTCTATTTTCTTCTTCTTGGTCTTTGACCTTCTTGGCTAACTCAACATTACTCACCATGTTTCTCCTAATAATCCTTTTCTCCTAAAACTTTTGTTGGCTCTGATACCACTATGATAGGGAGATTGTGAGAGAAGCTACTCAATGGTTCTTAAATTGTTTAAACAACCTCAAATGGTTCTCAAGGACAAAGTTTTTAATTCCTCCTTTTGGTTGTGATTTCAATTTTTGATTTCTAGTTTCTCAACACCTCATACACCCCTCAACCAATCACCCAATGTATTGTAATTCCTTCCTTACTCAAGCTTTCATTACCTTGCTTAACTAGTCACTCCACTCCCAAACATACTCTTTCTCACCCTTGCTATCCCTTGACTGTAAATTGACCTCCTCCAATGTCCCAAGAAGGAGGTTTAAGGGCTATTCATAGTTTTATTCATGCTTTGAAGGTTCAACCTTGCCTTGCTCTAGGTTACTCAAACCCACCAATGCTTGGATTAAGTCAACAATGGAATTTATCCTGCTAAAAAGGATTTTCAATGGTTCTTATTGAGTTTTCAAATGACTTTCAACTAACTTAGCAAGTCTCCTTAACCTTATTCAAATCGGGTTAAGCATTTTTTGTGAAATAGGCACAAAAGGATAGTAGCCCGTGGAGGGCTAATTGGCACTTTTTTGTTCACCCAACCCAACGATGGGAAATTCCTCCAACAAAATTATCTTGGTTGATGTTTTGGAGGTATAAGCTAATAGATTTTCATGGGTTAGGCCTCTGTCAATGCAAAATAAGGACTGTCCACTATTTATGGCACTTTTGTAGGGTTTCAAGAGGTGTTTCAAGATTGCTTTATTAAATACACTTCTCCTTCACAAACCAAGGCCAAAAAATGACCATTGGGCTCTACCACACCTTGGAGATCACTATTCAGACACTTTCCACTTGTCATTTTTCCAAACACTTGGCACACTAGCTATAAAAGTTGACAAAAACAATCATTTTCACTGTTTTTCTGTCTTTTCACTATTATCTCTGCACAAAGGAGGGTTAGAACTTCTAAAATGCCTGCACCAAAGCATATATAAACCTTTTAATAACAATTTAACTCTTCCTTTAACAAGTATGGTGAGTTCTTCATGCATAGAAGGTTTCAAAGACAATCTTGGTGCCAAAAACCAATATATTTCCCAAAACAGGGAGTTTTCTGCCCTTTACAAATAGTGACACTTTATAATGCAAAAATGGATAAATTTTGGTGATCCAATCCCTTAAAAAAGCTTCTAGGATAGGTTCAGACCTCTATCCATGTTTGTTTCATCACTTGATGCTTAGAATCCAAATTTTGAGCATAAAGGAAGATTACTAGCCAAGTTAGACAACTTGCCTAATAAGTGCTCAAACTCATCTTTTCCATCATAATCTTGGCATAAAAGGAACTTATGTACATTATATACATGCATAGAAACTTTACCAAATCCATTTGGTGGGAGCCCAAGCCTAGATTAGTCAAGTTGTTACATTTTTAGACCCCAAACCCTTGACAGGGCAGTGAGCACACAAAATGGAAGAAATTTTATGTAATCAACTTGCAAATGGAAAACCAATGCAAGGATTACTTGGAGAGAATTGGATAACCACTAGGAACACTTCCTAGAAGGTATAGTATGGACAAAATATGCTACACTACGGACTGTTACTCAAAACAAGTTCAAATTGCCATGAAAACAAGAAAATGAACTCCTTTTATTGAAAAAAATGACTTTGTTTCATATCTTCCAACCCTATACAAGGAATATGGTGGCCTATTTAAAGTTTTTTTGATTTAGTTAAGATTTCCTATATGGACATATTTCTATAGCATTATTTTTTCACATTTTTGACTTCAAAAATGACAACTTTTCAACAAGGTAAGCAACTTTTGTTGCACAAAATGACATCTTTGACAACCAGACCTTGTCAACTCATCTAAAAACCTAAGAAATGCTAAAAAACACTTATTAAACATTTTTCAATGCTTTGGAATGCATTTTGAGACCTTTTAGGCAATTTTACACATTTTTTGCCAAAATTGTCAACTCAAGTCTTGAAAGGTAAAACTTGACCTCTTGAGCACAAAATGAGATCAAAACCACTAGAAAAGACACACAACAACCTAAAAAAACATCATAAACCTAACACAAGACATTACAAACATGAAAGCATGAAAAACTTAAAAAGGAGAGTTTTTACTCAACTAGGTGCTCCTGCACCAATCTGATCACCAGACCAAAACCAACTGAACAAATATGAGTATGAGTATCATAAACAAGTCAATTTCATCACTAGACTATATCAAAGCTTACCAGATCATGTCGTATCCAAGTTAACCAAAAACCACTCAACCTATCCGGACCAGAATGGTGTTGGTAAAGCATCCAAATAGCTAGTGTTGGCATCAATGACAAAACATCAATGCATCACATAATCAATTCCACCAAAAGGCCAACAATCTCCCCCTTTTGCATTGATGACAACACTAGATGTGAAAAACATCTAAGTACCAAGAAATGTGAAACAAGTCTCCCCCAATGGAAGACAACCAATAATCTCCCACAAATAGCTCTGAAATAAAGACCAAACTCCTCCTGTAAATAATATCTCTATAAAGCTCAGAATTTCTCTTCCTTTTTCACATCAATATCATTACCCCTTTGACATCAAAGCCAAAAATCTGACAAAAATATTAAAGCAAAAACATAAGCCACTGAATCTCAAAGCTGACTACTCCCCCTAAGAAGTAGCATCCCCACATCAGTGTCAAAATGAATAGTATCTATGATAATGCATGTTGGACTGATGCCAAACCACATCAATCAAGTCTCTACCGGAGGGGCAAAAAATCCCAATCTGTCTCTTAGGTACTCAAATTATTCCTTGGGCAAAGGTTTAGTGAAAATATCTACAATCTTCTCTTTAGTGTTCACATAAACTAGTCTAACTTCATTTGCTTCCACCTTTGACTTCAAAAAGTTATACTTGATAGATATGTGCTTTGTTTTAGAATAAAATACCAGATTCTTTGATATATCAATAGCAGCAGAGTTATCATAGTGAATAACTACTGGTGCATCACAATCCACCTTTATATCCTTCAACAATTGCTTCATCCATAAAACTTGTGTATAGTTAGTAGCAACAACAACATACTTAGCTTCAGTAGTAGATAAAGAATTATATGACTGTTTCTTGTTGATCCATGAAACCAACTTCTTTCCAAGAAAGAAAGCTCCACCGAAAGTATTTTTCTGGTCATCAACATCTCCAGCCTAATCAACATCTGTATATGCACATAAAGTAAAGTTATCCTCTTTAGGGTACCACAAGCCATATTTTGATGTACCTTGCAAGTATCTGAAAAATCCTTTTCATTGCCATCTCATGATTTTCTCTAGGATCACTTTGAAATCTTGAAACAATACAAACAACATTCATAATGTCAAGCCTAGTCTGAGCCAAATAAAATAGACCTCCAATCATAGATTTGTATCTTGTAGGATTACCAGTGCAAAAATATCTTTTCTTATCAATTTTTTAGTTGTAACCATACGAGTACTTACTGGTTTAGAATCTCCCATACCAAATTTCTTCAACAATTCCTTAGCATATTTAGTTTGACAGATTAAAATACCTTTGTCAGTCTGAGTAATCTGCAAACCTAGGAAAAATTTCATCTCACTAATCATAGACATCTCCAATTCTTCCTCCATATTCTTAGAAAATTTTATGCAAAGCTTGTCTTCACCTCCAAAAATAATGTCATCAACAATTAATTCAATAATCAGTATATCATCATCAGTTATTTTATAATATAAATTATTGTCAGCACTGCCCTTAGTAAAACCAAGCTTCAAAAGATATTTATCCAACCTTAGATACCAAGCTCTAGGTGCTTGTTTGAAACCATATAAAGCTTTTATTAACCTGCAAACCATATTTGTATCATCTAATAGTGAAAAACAATCAAGTTTCTCAATATAAACTTCCTCATCAATATCCTCATTCAAAAATGGATATTTAACATCCATCTGATAAACTTTGTAGTTTTTATAAGCAGCATAGGCAAGAAATAATCTTACAACTTCAATCCTAGATACAGGTGCAAAAGTTTCTCCATAATCAATTCCTTCCTTTCGAGAATATCCTTTACAAACAAATCTAACCTTATTCCTTATAACTTGACCATCCTCAGTCAATTTATTCCTAAAAACCCATTTAGTTCCAATAACATTTTTATTTTCAAGCTAGGGAACCAAGGTCCATGTTTTATTTTTCTCAATCTGATCTAATTCTTATTCCATAGCTTTCAACCAATATTTATCTTTACATGCCTCAATTACTGATACCGGTTCAACTTCTAAAATTAAACATACCTTGTTAGTTTCTAGTCTTCTTCTTATCATGACTCCATTTCTCTTATCCCCATGATTGGATCTTCAAAATGATTCAATCTCACATACCTAGGAGTCTTCTGACTTTATGTTCCTCTTCCCTATTCTTTAGTAACTATAGAATTCTCTGATGTTTCTGGAGTAACTGGTTCAACTCTCTATTCTGGTAAAGGTGCTACATAAACTCTTATTTCACTTTTGTTCAGCTCATCTACTTTGACATTATAACTCTCCATAATTCTCTACAATCTCTTGTTATAACATTTATATGCTTTAATTTCACTAGAATAAGCAAGAAATATGCCTTCATCACATCTATGATCAAATTTTGCAACGATATCATCTCTCCTGATATAACATTTACTACCAAAAATTTTGAAATACTTAACTGTAGGTGTATTGCCAAACCATAATTCATAAGGTGTCTTACCGGTTTCTCCTTTATATGTACTCTGTTGTATGTATAAACCGTTGTACTCACTGTTTCTCTCTAGTAGATATGAGGTAGACTATCTTTCATCATCATTGTTCTAGTAACATCCAAGATAGTTCTTTTCTTCCTTTCCACAACTCCATTCTGCTGAGGTGTCCTGGGAGTAGAAAATTTTCTTCTTATACCATGGTTGTCACAAAAGTTATTAAACTCACCGGATGTGAATTTTCCACCATGATCTAATCTAAAATATTTAATCTTCAATCCTGTCTCAGTTTCCACTTTAGCCTTAAAGATTTTAAAATTTTCAAATGCTTCAGATTTTTCTTTTAGAAAAGTAACCCACATCATTCTAGAATAATCATCAATGATTAGCATGAAATATCTATTACCTTGAAAACTTTTAACTCTAGCAGGGCCACACAAAACAATAAGAATAAGATCAAGAACATCATTTCATTTATCTTGTATACTCCTAAAAGATGTTTTGACCTGTTTACCTATTTGACATTCTTTACATACTGGATTATAGGGCTTCATAATCTTAGGTATGTCCCTAACCGTTGTAGTTGAACTGATCTTCACAATGCAATCAAAATTCATATGACACATCCTTTTATGCCATAGCCAACTCTCATCAATGTGTGGAATCAAACATGTCTTCTCACCAGAGTTCAAATAAAATATATTACCTTTTATCTATGTACTGATTGTAATCTCCAAGCTAGATCTGTTAATGATTTTGCATTTTCCTTCCTTGAAATGTAAATAAAATCCCTTATCTACCAATTGTCCTACACTCAAAATATTATGCCTCAAACCTTTAACATAATAAACATTGTTAGTATTGTTCTTACCATCCAATGATATAGTTCCTTTTCCTTTGATCATACATGCCTCGTCATCTCCAAATCTAACTAGACCACCATCAAATTCTTGCAAAGATAGAAACTTCCCTTTATCTCCTATCATATGATGTGAACAAACACTGTCAATTACCCATTCATCCTTGTCTTCAATTTTAGCAGCAAGTGCCTTCTCTTTAGGTAAATTATTTTCTAGTGTCAAATCATCTTCCTTGATAGCCAGGAACACCCATTCCTTCCCATTGTCGGATCCACTAGTAGAGTCTTCTGTCAGTTAATCATCAGAAACAGTAATGTCTTCATCATTCGCTATGTAGCATGATTTGTCTCTATTTTTATTGTGATTATACTTATTATGATATCCAGGGTTAGGCTTAGATGATCTTCTAACTCTTTCTTCAAATCTTGAATTCCTTTTAGGACATCTAGATGCAAAATGACTAATCTTATTACATACAAAATATTTAAAAGTTGTTTTTCCTTCATACTTACTTCCTATTGGTCCTTGAGGTACTCTTCTAGCAAATAGTGCTTCAAGTTGCTCAAACTCATCATATTTTCTCTTCATATCTTCCAATTCCTTTGCATATAAAGCTTTCCAGTCTTTTTTACCAGTTGTAGATGTAGATTCATGAAAACCAAGTTCAGTCTTCACAACTCCAGAAGGTCCAAATTCTTCAAGCTTCAAAGCAGATAGTTTCCCAACCAAAGTATCTTTGTTGACAGATGTATTAGCCATTTTTCTCAACTCATTAATAGGAGTAGCCTTCATTTTGTAAGTTTGTGGTAGGGCTCTCAAGACTTTAGAAACAATTTCATCTTTTCTCAGAGTTCCACCACAACATTGAATTCCCATAACAATCTCATTTACCCTTTCCATTAATGCAGTGATCCTTTCATCTTCTTCAATCTTAAGGTTTTCATATCTCACCCAGTAACCATCAAGTTTAGCAATTTTCACTATAGGTTCACCTTCATTAAGAATCTTCAACTTATCCCATATAGCCTTTGCAGATGATTTGTTGGTTAATCCCATTATTTCTTGATCAGAAAGTGCTCACAAGAGGGCTTCTCTTTCTCTACAATCTCCAGATTCTGGATTATAGGGTGTGACACCATTATGTGTCATCTCCCAAATCTCCTTTCTAAGACATCTCAGATGGGTCTCCATCCAAATCTTCCATACTGTGTAATTTGTTCCATCAAGCCTCAGACTATCCCTTTGGAAGATAGCTCCAAAATAACTGGATGAACTTGAAATGTTAACCGCCATAGGATCTTCCTCAAGTGGTTAAGCTTTCTCCAAAGAGGACCAAATCTCTGATACAAATTGTTAGACAATTCAAATAACTGGAAGACAACTGAGAGAGGGGGGTGAATCAGTTGTCATAGATTACCGAAACCATTAGCAATTTAAACTTTAATACCAAAACTCAAAACATTAATACCAAGAATAGCAGATAAACAATTAAGCATAAACAATAATCACATATTAAATACAATCCACATAACACCAAGATTTGTACATGGAAAACTTGGTAAAGGGAAAAACCACAGTGGGAAGCCTACCCATAGTTAGATAATACTTTCGCAGTAAGTATGTGAATTACAATTAAGGGGCCTACACTTATAGGAAGGCCAACAACCTAGAGCGCGTTTCTCAGTACAAAAAGAGCCTCACTGATTACATATAAATCCATACTACAATCCAGAGAAGTGTTGAACTACAAAAGATAGCATCTCCTATGCTTGAGTATAGTTTTGGTTGAGCTCAATACCGTATGACTAAATCCTCTTACATAAACCCAATTGAATCTCCAATGATAGATCAACTCCTCTCCTGAATGATATTACATTGTTCGCACATTACATTCCTTGACCATGACCTCTAACAATAACCATGATGATCTACAATGAGATCTTACATCTATATATACAAACCCTCGACCATAAACAATCAAGTTGGCCACCAGACAATAAATTGATTACATAATTACAAACCATGTCAGCCTGAGACCAAACAAATTATATCAACACATAAGACATCTCGAAAATACATCAATAGGTCCTATCTACACGTTACATTAAAGCCAGTCCATAACCTACATCAACTGGGACCCAAGATAGGTCCACATGCTATAGCAATGATCTCCAACCACCAAGTCTCGAACATGATCACCAACAACATCCTGAAACTCCACCAAAAGTTTCACCAACACCACTTATGCAATTCATCAAAGATCTCCACCAAAATCTCAACTGGTGAAACCCTCATCAGAACTAGAAACCAATCTTCTAAGCAAGGAGGATAGCATAAGATCACCAGACCAAAACCAATTGACCAAATATGAGTATGAGTATCATGAACAAGTCAATTCCATCACCATATAATAATGGAGCCTACTAGATCATGCTAGATCCAAGTTAGGTAGAAACCACTCAACCTACCAGGACCATAAAGGTGTCGATAAAGCATCCAAACAAATAGTGTTGGCATCAATGTAACACATAATCAATTTCACCAAATGGCTAACACTTTATTGATCTTCAAGTCAAAATAAGTACATTCACAAAATTTTGGTGCAATACTCTTATAGAACTATGTCATTCTATTACTTGTAAGCCTTTCTTTAGTACATATGATCTTAAAATTTTATAGAATAGTACTCAAGGCCCTAAATTCCCTTTTATGACACAAGGGAGTGAAACAAGCTTCAAGCCAATGAGCATATATGTCAAAAGACCCTAACTAGGAAGTACATCAAAAGGTATCCTTGCTGATAGCGTAGTACCCTCCTTGTTAGTCATTCATTCCCTTCTACTTGAGAAGTCACTGTCTAATGTAGCAGGCCTACAAGGAAGGGAGATAAAATGGCAAAAACAAAGACTAGTCCTCTTCTTCTTCTTCTAAGACTTGTTGGAAGATAGCATAGTACTTGTTGTACCACCCCTCTATCTTGTCAATTGGCCATTCAAATTTTTTTAGGCTTTCCAGCCTATTCATAGCTATCCTAGTTGCCTGTGCTAGTACCCCTGCTACTTCCACAACAATCTTGTGGTACAACCCCTCAACATCCATGATTCTATCCAAAATTGTACTATATGAGGCCTCCTGGTCTAGGTTTGATTCCAACGCTTACAGAACCCCTGAAATAGCCTTTTCAAATTTTGCACGTCAGGAGACCAATTCTTTAATGTGTTTCATGGGTGTCAAAATTGAAAGGATATCCAATCATTGCAATCCTTTGAATGATTCAAATCTATCATTTATTGATTGCTTCCCTTTCCTTTGTGAAGCAGCCAGGAGAACCTCCTTTAGTTGTTTCCCTTTAAGAATCCAAGTAACTTTAATGGGCAAAAAGAATGAAAGAATGGAATCTAAATCAATGTCAATTTTTTCTAGGGATGAACAACTGGTATGGACCTCCTCTAATATATCCATGACTCTGTAAGATATATTCAAAATTGTATCTCTCTTGATTTTAAGATATGTCCTGGAGGCTTCTTCCTTAGCCTCCTGAAGCTCTCTAGTATCCCTTTCTAATTCCTCAAGCCTTATTCCCCTCGAGGTCCCTACCTTTATTTTATTCAATTTATCCTTTAGTTTACAATTCTCAATGATTAACAAATTATAATCATGATACTTCTTGGCCAAACTATCCCTCAAAGCATTATGTTTCACTTCTAAGTCCTTGACTACCAACAGAGAAAATTGTGTTGCATGAGAAGTCAGACAAACAACCTCTCTTGTTGTGGTATCACTAGTTGTCACTAGGATTGCTTCTCCCCGCTGCTGGTCTACCCCAAAAGGAACAATTGGCCTATTTACACTTGATCCCCTAGCCTAAACAAGAAAGGCTTTGATATTTACATAGACTCCAGACCCATAGTTTTCATATTCTTTCACATACCTTGGGTCATTTTGCCTAGCAACTTGGTCTAACAAAAATAGTTTCGTGTGATCCCATCCAGGAACTAGAATCATGCCACTATTGGCCACCATTTCTCTAGATTCCTCGAGGGTGCATTTAATGTTATTGGGTCAATATTTACTTCTTCCTGGGAGCTGCATTTCTTAGTTTTTCTTTAATCCAAAAAGACATACTCCGGGGAATTCACAAAATTTCATCTGACATGAATTCCCTTGCAAAAGCTGCCCTTTCATCATCCACTTCCTTAGCTGGAATAACACTTGGGACTAGAGCTCTTTCATTTTCATCCAATTTCTCTACATGTCTCTTCATGGAAAAAATCCTTTGGAGGGGAAGGAGGGGGCACATTTGGATCATCGGTCTCAGGGATATCAACAAAATCTCAGATCCTAGTTTTACCTTTCTCCACCCTTCTGATCTCTCCCACCACCAATCCTTTACCCTTGGTGCTCGACCTTGTAGCCTCTAGTTGCCCCTCTATCTTTTGTCCCTATTCTCCCACCACCGACCCTTTACCCTTAGTTGTTGTCTTCGAAGACTCAGTTTGTACCTCTTCCTTGATGACACCCCTTTTTGGAAAATATGGGGATGTTTGTAGTAGGATGCTCTTCAAATTTTTGCCCTTTTGCTTTGGTCTCTCATTTCAATTTCATCTTTGATGATCTTATTTTCAAATCGGAGAAGGAGAATCATCCTTGCAATATCAGATTGGAACTCGATTCTGAGTAGCCCTGTGTAGTTCTTATCTTCTTCCATCCTCTCCCTTTCAATTTTCTTTAGCGCATCCCATTTTTTCTTTCTCTGGATGGCTTCCCTGGGCAAAGCATTCCTCAAAAAATCTTTAACTTCATATAATTCATGATGATAGTTCCTCTCCTTGAACTTATTTAGCCTTAAGTCCCCTATATACCCCTCAGGGTCATAATTGTTGGCAATTCCCACCTTGAATTTGTAGTTTGTGACCAAAAAATCTTGGATTTTTTCCAAGTTATCACAACCAATTTCAAATTCTCCAAATACAATGGCTTTAGGGAGATGCCTCTCCTTGTTTCCATTGTGTTGTCATTGATGTCAACCGATATAGTAGGATGACCAGTATGAGAGTATTGTTGACATGAAGTCCCTGATGTCAACGAAGTGTTGCAGTCATCGGTAAAGAAGAGAATGTCATTCGGAGGAATGTCCACTGGAGTCACCAGTACATAAGTTAGTGTTTGACTTGTGTGGATGAAATGGATAGGTTACCAGTATAGTGTATCACTGGTAAGGAGAATATGTCAATTGGTAAGTGAAGTGTTGAGAATGGGCAGGATGCTTGGATGTTGTTTGTGATGAAGAGGCAAAATGTTACCTAAATCACATCAATGCCGAAGGAGAAAGATGAACAGGTCACCGGTATGTTGTGTGGATACAGAATAATAGGACTCCCACTAGATAGAGATGCAATCACCATATGAAGAGATGACTGACAATGAATGTTCCCACATCGGATCACATGTGCTTGTTTGTAGATATGTTGCACAAACACGCAAGCCAAATGAGTGCATTGTAGGATGCAGATGAGTGGAACTTATCTTCTATTATGCATAGTGTGCATCATAGTTATGTGAGATAAGGAAGAAGAGATAAAGGAAGATGTTTGAAGGCTAACACCGGATCTATTGGTGAATCAAGGGGATGCCTCAAGTGCATGAAATCAAGGATATGCAATGGACCGACATAGAAGGCATGTTATGCCACCAGAATAGAAAAAGAAGAGTAAATAATTGATGAGTTTGTCAACTTGACAAACCAATTGAGATGATACTCAGTCTAATGATGAAGAAGGCAAAGTGGAGATGCTGAAAATAGAGAATGAAACCGGCAAGTAGATGTCTTAGATGGAAACCGCTAAAGGTTGATGACATGGTGTCATCAGGATGGGTACTGGTAAGCATGAGAACCGGTAAGGAAGAAAAGAGTCTAAGAGATGTGCTTCTACCTGATGATAATCAGAATGCTATGGATAGACATGTCTAGCAACTAGTTAAGGTGTTCCACCAATAGTTCAGCAAAGAGCAGACATGAAGGTTGATTGGTAAAGTGTGAGATACCGACAAGGTTAGTGAATTGAAAGAAAAGAAGAACCGGTTGAGTGTTTGGTCGATGATCCTGTCTAAAATGACATAAAGGTCCAAGTTGGAAGTTGGTCGACAAAGGTACCACGTGGAGTCAAGGTGTTGGACTTGTATACAGTGGTAGATGGAGTGTGCACTAAAGAGGTTGTTGCAAAGTTGGTCGATATTAATGGTAGACCCCATAAATCATGGGGAGTGTTGCAAAGGTGTGCGGCTTGAGGAAGGTCAAACTGAGGTGATTGATGTTGGTATTTTGGTATGGTTTTGTCATTGATGTCAACACCTGCTAAATACACCTACTTTGGAGATCCAACAACAATCACCGACAAACAATAAATTGTGCAAACAGTTACCGGTATATGGTTAATCGGTAGGATATAATGTTCACTGGTACTTGCATTGACATGGAAGACACTTGGTAATGTCGAAGACATCATGTGGACACTTTACTTTGAAGTAATAATCATTGGTATATTCTCATTTGCATATTTGCTTTTACCAGCAAATAGGTCCAGGTTATCTAGGCTTACACCGATAGGTTTATCTTTTCCAGATCAGCATGGCACACTTTGGAGATGATTTATTATTGTTGTAAATGCATTAAGCCGACATTTTCAATTGGTTATTGCATCGGATATTGTATTGTTTGTAAAATGTTTTTATTGTAATATCTTGTAGAACCGACCTACTAAAATTGGTCTTAGGGTATGGTATAAATGTAAGATTATATTTGTTGGATGAAGTGTGGAATGTGAAAAAGAATTAAGGAAGGATATATGCGAGATCGGGCAGGGATATCCACGAAGACATCATTAGAAGGTGAAGTTAGGTTTTTGTAGAAGCATATCAGCATTACACCGGTACTGAATCCAGCATATGAAGATGCTATTTTGTGCAGTACATTCTCATTGGATTTAACCATCCAACTGTAGTTAGTGTGACTCCCATTTGTGATTGAGCAGTGAGCTCTAGGCTGTTGGCCTTTCTGCATGTGCAGACCCCTCTTTGTACACTTGCTATCTGCAGTAGTATCATCTGATTATGGGTAAGGTTTACCACCATGGTTTTTCCCCTTACAGGGTTTCCACATGCAAATATTGGTGTCATGTGTTGTGGATGACTCTGTGCTTATGTTTCATGCATTAATTCTTACCGGTACAACAATTTTCTATTAACATTGTCTATCGGCATACTTAACTAATTTACCGGTATTAAGCATTAAGTTGGTTAATAAGTTTTTGGTTTGAATTTATTAGACAACTGATTCAACCCCCCCTCTTAGTTGTCTCTGGGACCTACAATTGGTATCAAGCCTAGTCCTCTTTTTGCAGAAGTTTAACAACTTGAGGAGATCCAATGTCTACTAATTATTTCAGAAAGGATAGTCCTAAACTTGATGGAACCAACTATGGGATATGGAAAATTAGAATGGAGACACATCTAAATTGCATTGGTAAGGAAGTTACTAAGAATGGTTATACTACTGCTGTAGCTGGTCAGACTGCTCCCATTACTTTAGCTAAAGATGAAGAAAATGATTGCAAAGCTAGAAAAGCACTTTTGAGCGCATTATTAGATCAACAAATCATGGGATTATTAGATAGATCCACTGCAAAAGCTATTTGGGATCATTTGGAAACACTGAATGAAGGGGATTCCACAGTCAAAATTGCAAAACTTGAAAGCTTTCGAGTCAGGTATGAACATCTAAAAAAGGAAGAAGATGAAAATTTTGATCTATATGCATACACAGATGCAAATTGGGGAGGAGATGTGGATGATAGAAAAAGCACCACTGGAGGAGCATTCTTTCTTGGAAAGAGATTAGTTTCTTGGTTAAGTAAGAAACAAAGTTGTACATCTTGATCAACAGTAGAATCAGAATATATTGCAGCTGCAACAAACTGTACATAGGTAGTTTGGCTTAAGAAAATGTTGAAAGACATAAAGGTAAAATACAAGGAACCTATTACTATATATTGTGATAACACTGCAGCAATTGATATATCTAAGAATCCAGTATTACATTCTAAAACAAAACATGTTTCTATCAAACTGAATTTTCTAAGGGAAAAAGTTGAAGGAAAGGAGATAAAACTGGTTTATGTGAATACTAAAGAACAACTTGCAGATATTTTCACAAAACCTTTGCCTAAGGAAACTTTTGAGTATCTCAGAGATCAGCTCAAAGTCTTACCTCCACCGGAAGAGACTTAGACAGTCGATGATTGTCATCAACCGATAGAAATAAATGGACAAATCTTTTATTTCGGTATTTGATGAGGAAGCTACCTACCAGGGGGAGTAGTTGGTATATTGACTTGGTTGGTATTTTGTATGAACTTGACCTTTTGTGACTTTGGCATTTGATGTCAAAGGGGGAGAGATATATGGAAAAACATTAGGGAGAGATGTATGAAAAATGCATTATCTTTTTGAGGAGAGATTGGTATGAGAGATTGGTATAAACACATATTAATCCCAGGGGGAGAAATGGAGATTGTTGGTTTTTGTACTTGGCATTTCTGTTTTGGCACCTTGATGGTTTTTCCATCTTGTGTTGCCATCAATGCCAAAGGGGGATATTGTTGGTATTTTGGTATGGTTTTTTCATTGATGTCAACACCTGCTAAATGCACCTACTTTGGAGATCCAGCAACATTCATCGGCAAATAGTAAACTGTGCAAACAGTTACCGGTATATGGTTAACCGATAGGATATAATGTTCACCGGTACCTACATTGACATGGAAGACACTTGGTAATGTTGAAGACATCATGTGGACAATTTACTTTGAAGTAATAATCATTGGTATATTCTCATTTGCATATTTGCTTTTACCGGCAAATAGGTCCAGGTTATCTAGGGCTACACCGACAGGTTTATCTTTTCCAGATCAGCATGGCATGCTATGGAGATGATTTATTATTGTTGTAAATGCATTAAGCCGACATTTTCAATCGATTATTGCATCGAATATTTTATTGTTTGTAAAATGTTTTTATTGTAATATCTTGTAGAGCCGACCTACTAAAATTGGTCTTAGGGTATGGTATAAATGTAAGATCTTATTTGTAAGATCAAGTGTGGAATGCGAAAAAGATCTAAGGAAGGATATATGCGAGATCAAGTAGGGATATACACGAAGACATCATTAGAAGGTGAAGTTAGGTTTTTGTAGAAGCATATCAGCATTACACCGGTACTGAATCCAGCATATGAAGATGCTATTTTGTGCAGTACATTCTCATTGGATTTAACCATCCAACTGTAGTTAGTGTCACTCCCATTTGTGATTGAGCAGTGAGCTCTATGTTGTTGGCCTTTCTGCATGTGCAGACCCCTCTTTGTACACTTACTATCTGCAGTAGTATCATCTGATTGTGGGTAAGGTTTCCCACCGTGGTTTTTCCCCTTACGGGGTTTCCACGTACAAATATTGGTGTCATGTGTTGTGGATGACTTTGTGCTAATGTTTCATGCATTAATTCTTACCAGTACAACAATTTTCTATTAACATTGTCTACTGGCATACTTAACTAATTCACCGGTATTAAGCATTAAGTTGGTTAATAAGTTTTTGGTTTGAATTTATTAGACAACTGATTCACCCCCCCTCTTAGTTGTCTCCGGGACCTACAATTGGTATCAAAGCCTAGTCCTCTTTTTGCAGAAGTTTAACAACTTGAGGAGATCCAATGTCTACTAATTATTTCAGAAAGGATAGTCCTAAACTTGATGGAACCAACTATGGGATATGGAAAATCAGAATGGAGACACATCTGAATTACATTGGTAAAGACATCTGGGAAGTTACTAAGAATGGTTATAGTACTGCTGTAGCTGGTCAGACTGCTCCCATTACTTTAGCTAAAGATGAAGAAAATGATTACAAAGCTAGAGAAGCACTTTTGAGCACATTATCAGATCAACAAATCATGGGATTACAGATAGATCCACTGCAAAAGCTATTTGGGATCATTTGGAAACACTGAATGAAGGGGATTCCACAGTCAAAAGTGCAAAACTTGAAAGCTTCTGAGTCAGGTATGAACATCTAAAAATGGAAGAAGATGAAAATTTTGATCTATATGCATACACAGATACAAATTGGGCAGGAGATGTGGATGATAGAAAAAGCACCACTGGAGGAGCATTCTTTCTTGGAAAGAGATTAGTTTCTTAGTTAAGTAAGAAACAAAGTTGTACATCTTTATCAACAGCGGAATCAGAATATATTGCAGTAGCAACAAACTGTACACAGGTAGTTTGGCTTAAGCAAATGTTGAAAGACATAAAGGTAAAATGCAAGGAACCTATTACTATATATTGTGATAACACTGCAACAATTGATATATCTAAGAATCCAGTATTACATTCTAAAACAAAACATGTTTCTATCAAACTGAATTTTCTAAGGGAAAAAGTT
Organism: Cryptomeria japonica; assembly: GCF_030272615.1. NCBI lineage: Eukaryota > Viridiplantae > Streptophyta > Pinopsida > Cupressales > Cupressaceae > Cryptomeria > Cryptomeria japonica. The sequence goes on along the minus strand of NC_081406.1, from coordinate 464,643,177 downwards.
GAAGAAAAGGAGATAAAACTGGTTTATGTGAATACTAAAGAACAACTTGCAGATATTTTCACAAAACCTTTGCCTAAGGAAACTTTTGAGTATCTCAGAGATCAGCTCAAAGTCTTACCTCCACCGGTAGAGACTTAGACAGTCAATGATTGTCATCAACCGACAGAAATAAATGGACAAATCTTTTATTCCGGTATTTGATGAGGAAGCTACCTCCCAGGGGGAGTAGTTGGTATATTGACTTAGTTGGTATTTTGTATGAACTTGACCTTTTGTGACTTTGGCATTTGATGTCAAAGGGGGAGAGATATATGGAAAAACATTAGGTAGAGATGTATGAAAAATGCATTATCTTTTTGAGGAGAGATTGGTATGAGAGATTGGTATAAACACATATTAATCCTAGGGGGAGAAATGGAGATTGTTGGTTTTTGTACTTGGCATTTCTGTTTTGGCACCTTGATGGTTTTTCCATCTTGTGTTGCCATCAATGCCAAAGGGGGAGATTGTTGGTATTTTGGTATGGTTTTGTCATTGATGTCAACACCTGCTAAATACACCTACTTTGGAGATCCAGCAACATTCACCAGCAAACAGTAAACTGTGCAAACAACTACCGGTATATGGTTAACCAATAGGATATAATGTTCACGGGTACCTACATTGACATTGAAGACACCTGGTAATGTCAAAGACATCATGTGGACAATTTACTTTGAAGTAATAATCATTGGTATATTCTCATTTGCATATTTTCTTTTACCGGCAAATAGGTCCAGGTTATCTAGGGCTACACCGACAGGTTTATCTTTTCCAGATCAGCATGGCATGCTATGGAGATGATTTATTATTGTTGTAAATGCATTAAGCCGACATTTTCAATTGATTATTGCATCGAATATTTTCTTGTTTGTAAAATGTTTTTATTGTAATATCTTGTAGAGCCAACCTACTAAAATTGGTCTTAGGGTATGGTATAAATGTATGATCTTATTTGTAAGATCAAGTGTGGAATGCGAAAAAGATCTAAGGAAGGATATATGCGAGATCAAGTAGGGATATACACGAAGACATCATTAGAAGGTGAAGTTAGGTTTTTGTAGAAGCATATCAGCATTACACCAGTACTAAATCCAACATATGAAGATGCTATTTTGTGTAGTACATTCTCATTGGATTTAACCATCCAACTGTAGTCAGTGTGACTCCCATTTGTGATTGAGCAGTGAGCTTTAGGCTGTTGGCCTTTCTGCATGTGCAGACCCCTCTTTGTACACTTACTATCTGCAGTAGTATCATTTGATTGTGGGTAAGGTTTCCCACTGTGGTTTTTCCCCTTACAGGGTTTCCACATACAAATATTGGTGTCATGTGTTGTTGATGACTTTGTTCTTATGTTTCATGCATTAATTCTTACCGGTACAACAATTTTCTTTTAACATTGTCTATCGGCATACTTAACTAATTTACCGGTATTAAGCTTTAAGTTGGTTAATAAGTTTTTGGTTTAAATTTAGTAGACAAATAATTCACCCCCCCCCTCTCAGTTGTCTCCAGGACATATAATTGATGGAGAGTGTCCAGGTGCAGGATGAGATTGATGATGAAATCTATGAACCATTAATGGTGATTGATCTTGTTTCTCACCGACTGACTATCTGTGTTTGCTAATCATAGAAAACATGTTTTTGAAGGCACGTTAATGATGGTGATGTCTAGATAGTTGTCTAGGAGATCAAACTAGATAAGATTTGATTGGATTTGGTTTACCTTGATGTTGATGAGGAAACCCTAACCACCTAAGATTTGACTTAGCTTTTGGTGGGAAAATCAGGTGATAAGGAAGCCAAAATCCTTGAAAGGGGCTACTGAAGGAGAGTGTATTGCTGCTACATGTGAGAGCAGATCAGTCAAGTTCTCATCAAGGAGATATAGAAGAGACTGAGTGTGAGGGAGAACCAGTTTGAAGTGTTCAACCGATAGAAGTGCAGAACCGATAGTGTCCATACCAACAGAGAAGAAGTGAAGGTAACTACAAAGAATGTAGGTATAGAACCGGTAAAGTATAGTACCAATAAAAATTAGTAGAGCAACAAAGAGAAGAGGCAACCAATAGAGAGAATAGGTAGAGAGAGAACCAGTAGAGAACTAGACAAGAGATCCACCAAAGAGATTTGAAGAAGTGTTACAAAATCCATTTGTAAAAAGAATATAACTTCGGAATCAAAATATGCTTTTGTATTTACTGAGTTGTAGCTCAGTGCAGGGGTTGTAGCTCCTTGGGTTGGTGCTCCTTGCATTGGTTCCCTAAATCAGGGGTTGGTGCTCCTTGCATTGGTTCCCTAAATCAGGGGTTGGTGCTCCTTGGGTTGGTGCCCTAAATATTGTAATCAAAGATTCATTGTGAGGCTAGATTGGAGCAATAGTCTCCAGCAACATTTCTCACTGAGGTTTTTCCCATCTTGAGTTTTCCTCGTACGTGTTGGTCTTATGAGATGTCCCTTTGTGTGTGATTGCATTTGTGTTGGTCTCTCCACTAATCAATAAGTCTGCATTAAGTTAGAATCTGAGAATCGGTATACTCACATAGGATAGTTAAAGGGAAAAGATTGAGAACCACTAGTTCACCCCCCTCTCAGTGGTGCATTGTGTCTAAAACCCCTTCCTCTCTAAGATTTGATCCTTGTCAACCCACATCATTTGCCACATAAATTCTAAGAATGCAACCCCAAGAGAATAAAAAATGGGCAACCCGTGTGGAGCCTTTTCAAAACCATAGCACCTAATGATGGCGCAGTCCTGATAGAAAAAGAAGTCCTCAAAATTGTGGCTAAAATCCCCCTCTGCATATTGTACATTTGGAGCTCTGCATGCCTGAATTCTCGATACTTTAACTATATGTCTGGGAAGCCTTGGCAATTCAACACTCAACATATCCAAAATCTTCTTAACAAAATAATTAGAGAATAAACAATAGTCTCCAAATTGATATCCCTTGTCCCATACTTGTGCCCATCTCTGAACCGGCCATGACAACCCTGTCTATGGATCCAACATCCTAATATTCAGATTTGGGGACCAAACTGACCTGTTCTGGTACAAAAGGAAATGGCACACCAAAGAATAGTGTGTGGAATTTAGTGCAATATTTTCATCTTTTGCTTTAACAAGGCTATCACGTAAATTGGTTTGAAGAATGGTTGTAAAGTCATAAAGCACAATGGTAGCTGGGTGTTGAATTAATACTACTAGCATCATGTAATCTACTAGTAACATTGTGAGCCTGCAATCCTCTCCCAAGACTTGGCACAGGGAATAATATGTTCTTATAAAATATGTTTCAAATTTGTCCAATGCAAATGGCTCTGTCTTAGATCACAAAATGTAGTTGGGGGTGAAATTGGAGAGCTTTCTGAAAAACATTCGCATATATTCTCTTATTATCCTTTCCTTCTTCTTTTCATAGATTTTCAACAAGGCCTTCTTATTGATCCCCTTGATGGTTGTCTCATCCAACCCAAAACATTATGTGATAGCTTTCTGATATATGTCCAAAATAACCTGCCCCTGGAGATTTCTGAAAGAGAGGCTTGGGGTGTCAAACTTCCTGGCCAATTCCCCAATCATCATTAGCTTCACAAACATATTTGGGACCACCAGCTTCCCTATGTTTAGCTTCCATGGGTTGCAAATTGGGCCTGGTTGGTCTCTATTTTCATAGAAGGCATGAAAAACATCTCACCCCCTGTGCCCTATGATGACATCTCTGCACCTAGCCTCCCTATCTCCCTATCTTATCTTTTTTGACTCTAATATACTCGAGTCGAGGAACAACTCCAGCAAATATTGTCTTAGGACCTAGGTTGCTCTGGTTTGCTTTCGGTCTAATTCCTCTAATTGTAACACAGTCTCCCTCTCAACCTCAGTAGCTATTTTGGGAGGCTCAGCTAAGGCAATTTTTTCTTCATGGAACTATGGGGATTCTTCTACAATGGAGGTAGACTCAACCTTCTTTTTGGGAGGGGTCTTCTTCTTCACCTCCTTTCTCTTTGGTATTTCTTCTACCTTCTCTGCCACCTCAGTTGGATTCTCTACAACTTCCTCCTTCTCAGTCACTAGAGCCTTTGCCTCACTATCTTTATTTGATTTTCTCTTCTTGGGAGTCAACTTTCTTGCATTTGGGGCTAGGTTTTCCTCTGCAATGGAAGTAGACTTTGACTTCTTTTTGGGAGGGGTCTTCTTCTTCTCATCCTTTTTCTTTTGTGTTTCCTCCTCTGATCCCTTCGACACCTCATTTATCACCTTCCTCAAACCGCTCTTCCTTTTCTCTTGCTTTGGAGGAGCACTAGCCTCACCCTCCTCAGTTTGGGTAGGAGTTTCTTTAGGGTTGGGCTCAGGGTTCGATTCTACAGTGGATGTATCTTGCAACTCTTGCAATGGGGCAACCATACTTATAGGAACAGTTGGGGTAATTTTTGGGTCACTAGAACTAGGTTTAGCTTCCCGGTCTTTCTCAGTAACAGGTCTAGTGGCTTTCCCAATTGGGGAGGCCATGACTAAACTTATAGAGAGCAAAAAACAAAACCTAGGGCTGTGAAAATACTTGCAATTCCTACGGGTTCTTCAACTAAAAACACACAGAGAAAAAGATTGAATTGCACTTACTAGTTTGCTCCTCATGATTGGATGACTTTGAACTAGTTGTATTCACCCTCTTATCACTCTACAAATTCTCTCTGATCGCTTGAATGCTTTGCGAAGATGAGTGTAGAAAATTTATTTATTTTATTGCGGTGCCATTTAATTCCTCCTTGCGAAGAAAAGTGGTCGTTAGCTCCTATTTTTTAATTTCCATCATTGATGATCAATAGAATGATCACGATCATCCCTTGACTCCCTCTATAGCATGGAGTTTCCCCCATCCTCTTTCACCACTTTTTCATGTCGTTTCAATCACCACACGAGGCAATAAAAGCCTTGAAATCATCAAGTTTACTTATCCCGTGCGATCTTTTATAACTTTACTCACTGCTCTGGGATAAAATTTCACTATCTCCGGCTTTGTTTTTTATCCCGAGGCTCTTCTCTCTCTCTTTTGCATCTCTCTAGGATAAAATTTACATTGATTTTCATTCTTTTCTTATCCCAGAGCAGAGCTTTGTCTTTCTTTTATTTATTCTCACTGAAACCCAAAATCTAGTCACCACTACACCTTGTGCCTCCCGGGATAACTTTTTACTTCACCATCGTTTGTTATTTTTATCTCGGAGCTTCTGAGGAAGCCTTTCTCTGCCCCTAGGATAAGCCTTCTTTCGTATTTCTCTTCACTTCTTTATCCTGGGCCATCTTTCTTTGATCTATGTTACCCTCCAGGATAAAGATTTCACTTCTTATTTACTAACTCTCTTATTCCCGAGCCCCAATTACCATATGGATATTCTCATTGAAATCCAAAGTCTGGCTTTGTGTATTCTCTCTCCCTCAGAGGTAACTTTTTCTTGGTTTTTCTTTATATTATTATCCTGGGTCCACTAGAAATGCTTTGATAACTGCTCTGGGATAAAATTCTCTTTGTCTCTCGCTTTACATTTTTTTACCCTGGGCCCCACTTTCTTTTCCTCTGGAACCTTCTGGGATAACCTTTTCCCTTTATATTTTCTTATCCTGGGGCAGAGTCTTTATCCTTGAAAATCACCCAGGGCAAGGAAAGCACTTCAAATCTCTTTGTAAAAATCAACGTGTCAATAACATGACGAGTCAATAACTTGACGTGTCAATAACTTGATGAGTCAATAACATGACATGTCAATAACATGACGTGTCAATAACATGACGTGTCAATAACATGACATGTCAAAAACATGACAAATCAAAAAAATGACATGTCCATAGCTCGATGAGCCAATAACGTGAGGAGTCAATAACATGATGAGTCAATAACATGATGGGTCAATAACATGATGAGTTAATAACATGACATGCCAATAACATGACATGTCAATAACATGACGAGTTAATAACATGATGTGTCAATAACATGATGTGTTAATAACATGATGACTCAAAAACATGACATGTCAATAACATGACGAGTCAATAACATGACGTGTGAATAACATGACGGGTCAATAACATGACATGTCAATAACATGACAAGTCAATAATGCGATGAGTCAATAACATAATGAGTCAATAACATGATGGGTCAATAACATGACATGTCAATAACATGACGAGTCAATAATATGATGATTCAATAACATGATGTGTCAATAACATGATGTGTCAATAACTCGATGAGTAACATGATGATTCAATAACATGTCGCATCAATAACATCAAGAGTCAATAACATGATGGGTCAATAACATGATGGGTCAATAACATGACGTATCAATAACATGATGTGTAAATATCATGATGTGTCAATAACATGACGTGTCCACAACTTGATGAGTAACATGACGATTCAATAACATGACGGGTCAACAACATGATGTGTCAATAACATAAGCAATCGATACAAAGGAGGAAGAGTTATCTTGGGAAGCACAAGACAGCATCCAAAGGCTGCTCGGGAGAACTCTTAACAAAGAGTCAGAAGGGTATAAAGTTCTATCCTGAGGTTCTGAAGAGTAAAATCACTATAGAAAAAATTCCCTAGGGAGGTTTCAAGTGAGCTTTGAATGGCCCCAGGATAATTTTACAAAGAAACAAAGAGGGCTTTCTTTGCCCCTGGTGACTTATCAAGAATAAAGATTGAGTTCCGGGAAAAGAATATAAGGTCATCGACAGAAAAATATTATCCCATGGAGGTTAGCAAAGAATATCTTGTGGTCTCTGGATAAGGAAGTAGGATGGAACAAAGAAAAAATTATCTTGGACGAATAGTGGGCATATACAAAGAAATACTTTAGGTTTCAGTGAGAATATCCACATAGACACTTGGGCTCCGGGATAAGAAAACTAGTAACTAAGCAATGAAATATTTATCCTGGAGAAACACGAAGGTCAAAGAAAAGAGGCCCAGGATAAGAAGACAAGAAGAAATTCAAAGTAATTCTTATCTCAGAGATATAAAAGAATCAGAGAAATCAGCCCTGAGATGAGAAACAAAGCCGGAGATGGTGATAAATTTAACCTGGAGCAGCAAGAAGTTGCAAGATAACGCTCGGGAAAAGAGAATATGACGAATTCATGGAATTTATTGCAAAGGTGGCCAAAGAGGAAATACAAGGGCACCAACTCATTGGTTGGAGGTTGATCGTGGTCGTTCAGTTGATCATCTTCGGTGAAAATTCAATTTTTTGAAGCAAACAACAACTTTGCTTCACACGAAGGAATTAGTAGCATCGCAATAAAAGAAGAAACTCCACTACATTTGTCTTCACCAAGCTTTCAGGTGATCGAAGAGCAGTTGCAGAGCAAAATGAAAGCAAATTCAAGCAATCTTAAGGCGTCGAAAAACAAGCAACAACACAATAAGTAAAATTCAAGCACCCTCTATGTAAATTTGGTTGAATTTCCCATGTAAAGTTGTAGGTGTTTTAGATCCCTAGTTTTTTTATTTCCTGCTCTTTGTAAATTAGATATGCCCTCCCCCATTAAGAAAACCACAAGCCCTGTTGTTGAGCCAAAACCTAAATCAACTCCTACACAAACTAAAGAGGATAAAGTCAATGCTTCCCCCAAGCAAACAAAGAGGAAGAGGGAAGCAAAGAAGGCTACAACTATAGTTTCAGAGGAGAAAACATAGGAAGAAGCCCCAACCCCAAATGCAAGGAAGCCCACTCCCAAGAAAAGGAAATCAAAGAAGGATGGTGAGGCTGGAGCTTCCACAAAAGAAATACCTACCCAACAGACCCCTCTTGTGATTGAATTGGAAGAAGTTGCAGAGAAGGCAAAGGAGCCACCAAAAAAGAGGGAAGCAAAGAAGAGAACCCCTCCCAAAAGGAAGGTTGAATCTTCCTCTATTGCAGAGGAAGCCTCACAACCTCGAGAGAAACCAATAGCACCAATTGAACCTCCTACGACAATTGCTGAAGTGGAAAGGGAAACAATGATTAAATTGGAAGAATTGGCTAGGAGGCATACCATAGCAACCCGAGTCTTGAGCCAGGATTTGCTATACCTATTCCCTGGCTCAATCTCATTGGAGTTGACCAAGAAAGTGTAGGGCAACACAGAGGTTGGATGTAAGGATGTTATCATGGGACACAGAGGGTGGGATGTCTTCCACACCTTTTATGGAAATAGGGACCAACCTAGCCCAATATCCAACCCCTAGAAATTGAACTTAGGAAGGCTAGTGGTCCCAAATCTATTTATTGAACCAAGGTTGATTAGGGAATTGGCCAAGAGATTTGACCCCCCAATATTTGTTGTCAGAGACCTTCAATGATAGGTTATTTTGGAGATCTCTCAGAAGGCTATCAGTCAATGCTTTGGGCTGGATAGGTTAGCCATTAAGGGGATCAACAAGAAGGCCTTGTTGAGGATGTATGAAAAGAACAAGATGAAAATCAGGAGGGACTATCTACCCAAGTTTTCCCCAAGCTATATCCAACCCATCCTGCCCTCTAAGACTAAGCCTTTTGTATTAGATAAGTTTGAGACTTATTTAATAAGGACATAATATGCTCTGTGCCAAGTCTTAGGAGAATATTGTGGGCTTACTTTGTTGCTATTAGATTACATGATGTTGGCAATATCCATTCAACACCCTACCACCAATTAAATTTTTGATTTTGCTACAATTCTCCAAGCCAAGTTACATGAGAGCCTAATAAAGGCAAAGGACGAAAGAATTCCATTGGATTTCAAGAACTATTCTTTGGTGTGCCATCTCATTTTGTATCAGAATAGGTCAACATGGTCACCAAAGCTAAACATCAGAATTCTAGATCCATAAGCAGGGTTACCATGGCATGTTCAGAGATGGATACAAGTATGGGATAAGGGCTCTCTCTTTGGGGATTATTTTTTATTCTTTGATTATTTTATTAAAAGGGTTTTGGATATGTTGGGTGTAGTGATAACAAGGCTGCCTACACATATAATTAAGGTATTAAGAATAAAATCTTCATAGCCTTAGATGTATAGTATGTAGAGGGAGCTTTAAGCCATAATTTTGGAGACTTATTCTTTTATGATGACTTCACAATTATAAGGTGCTATGGTTTTAATACCATAACAGGTACCACCCTTGTTGCTTATGACAGATCATAAGAATACTCAATAGCCAACTAGGAAATGCCTACTAAGCATGCTTACCACTTGTGCATAAACCCCAATATGTTTCCCTCTCAAGGCATAAGGGCACTAAAAGATTTTTTATGAGAACATAATTAAGAAAAACCAAGAAGATTTAATGCAAATTCTTCAGAAGGGAAGGTGGGATCTCATCCATACTTATATCCCGCAAGTTTGCATTAGTGTCAATGGCTAAGTTTGCCAAAAAATCCGCTGTTATATTAATTTCTCTGAAGCAATGAGTGATCAAGAAGGAATCAAAGAAAGCCAACTGTTGTAAAATTAACTCCAGAACATATTGTAATTTCTAGCAATTAGATTTCTTCTTCATAACACATTGGATGGTTACCATCGAATCCCCTTCAATTACAAGATCCTTGATGCCCAAGGATATAGCCATGTCCAAGCCCAATGACAGGGCCTTAAATTTTGCAAAATTATTAGACTTATACCCAACAACATTACATCTAGCCTGGACAATATTCGCATGATGATAAAAAATCACCATACCTACCTTTGCCAAACAAGGATTTCCACGAGAAGCACCATCAAAATTCAATTTAAATGCACATTAGGAGGGGGCTTCCAAATAGCTAAATGTCTTTTGGTTAAAGTATTACTATTTCTCAAAATGGAACCATGAGAAGGCAAGATGGATAATAGCTTCCAGAACCTAGTCACCCTACTATCCCAGTGCGAAAAAGAAGAGAGATTTTTGAGGTTCTTGAAGATATAAGACAAGACAACTTCTGAAATAGAAGATTCAATTTTTGGTAAAACCTCCTCAAGAGAAGAGCTAGTCTTTTTAAAGATCCTATTATTCCTTTCTAGCCAAATGTTCTATATTAATATAGAAGGGGAAGCAATCCAAAGACTAGCATAGAAGGATGGAGAAAACAAAAGAGGCTAGGCTCTGAAGTGTGAAATAAGATCTTTCCCTATTACAAAAGATAGGTTCAATCTGTCAAAAAGCCACTGCCAGCATTGAAATGCAAAATCATAGTGAAGGAAGAGATGAGAGGAGGTTTCCAAATTTTTTTTGCTTAACACACAAGAAAAAACATTAGTGATACCAAGTCTATCCAAGCGCATGCTTGTAAGTACCCTATCCTGGGCTACTAACCAGGTGAAAGTACTAGCTTTCGGAAGATAGGCCGAATGCCAAAAATGCTTATGTGGCCAAGAAGAAGAGTCGTTGGCCGACACAAGAGAGTTATATCCATCCTTAACTGTATATTTTCCCGAGATGTTCCTAGTCCATACAAGTTCATCTTCAGAGTCAGATAGGATAATCATTCTTTCTTCCAAAACCTTTGCAAAATGCAGCTTGAGATCAATCTCAACATCCAGGAATTCAATGGACTTCCTTTTTGCCAATTTCAGATCACCATTATGAATTACCTCGAAGTAATCTACCACAAATACCCCCCAAAGGGAAAAAAGGGTAGATATCAAAGGGGACCAATCCCTTGTATTTTGTAAGGGAGCATGACCATTCCACATCTCATCCCAAAATCTAACCTTTTTCCCATTATGAACAATTGAAGAAAGATGTGGCGAGATAACGTTCTGACATTTGCAAATAAAATTCCACATAACCGAACCTAAAGGTAGATTTGATATCTAAAAGACATACTCCCTAGGACCATTATTCAAGTATTTTGCAAATTCTTTCTTCTTTCTGCTTCTCTTCCTCTTTCCTTTCTTCTTCATTCTTTTTCTTCTTCTTCTCCACTTCCTGTTTCTTTTCTTCTTCCTTCTTGTTCTTCTCCACTTCCTGTTTCTTCTCTTTTTCCTTCTTCTTCTTCTTCGCTTCAATTCTTCCTTCTTCTTCTTCTTCTCCGCTTCTTGTTTCTTCTCTTCTTCCTTCTTCTTCTCTTATTCCTTCTTCTTCTCTTCTTCCTTTTGCTTCTCTTCTTCCTTTTGCTTCTTCTCATCTTCTGCCTGTTTCCTCTTCTCTTCCTCCTTTCTCTTCTCCTCATCCTATTTCTCCTATCCTACCATTTCTGATGATGTATCAGGGGTAACATCTTCACCATTCAAGGCCTCAACATCAATGGGGTCCATTTGCTTAGTGACTTGTTCTCCCTCACTATTATACATTTCATTTGGTTTTGAAATTTTTGGTACTTGTTCAGCCTTTTTGTTGGCTTCGGACACTTGATGCAGTCTCAGAGCAGCTTGAGCATGAGAGTGGGTATCATTTACCACCTCAGGGACTTTCCCTTCTAGCAACAAGATTCTCCTTCTTCACATAAAGAAGAGGCCTTTATATTTTTCCATAACTTCATAGAGCGGAATTGGATACATCAAGAAAATATTGTGCAAATATTTCCTCTCTTATTTACTCTTCTTTTTCTATGGCAATGCATCATTTGTTGTCTAAAGAATTATATAAATAATCCAGTGTCACATATTTAATTTCTGATGGCAACAGGTCATTAATACATAAATACTGAATGACTGTCTATTCTACTTCCTCCTTCTCATTATCATTGAAATCATCAAAATAATCTACTAAGTCACTCAACACTTTCCTCTTAATATTCTTAATGGTTCTTTGACAATGTGTCAAAGGTTTGTAAGAGGAGATAGCAATATTTAGTGGTGCTGATGATGCTAGTTCACTACTAGTTGCCTTTGTCTTCTTCCTCATTTTCCTAGTCTTCTTAGGTGGTTCTTCAGATACTTCTGATCTTGGTGTGTTGCTTTTTGTTTTCCGCTTTCTCTCAAAGACTTTGGCAGGAGCAACTTTCGGTTTCTTCTTTTTCGGTGACCACTTGGTCACTTTAGGACTCGCTGGAGTAATCGGTGCCGATGTAGATGGCATTGCCTTTCCTTTCTTCACTGAGGCCTCCTCAATCGGTGTAACCCTTTCTAGATAAGTGCCAGTTCTCTTCTTTTTAGGATCAAGCGGTGAGGCAAGTAGGGTAGAAGCATACCCTTCTAGAATGTCATACATTACCTCATAACCCACAGGCTCCACTTCTTCCTTTCTGGGCTCAACAACCTCCATTATGCACACATCTACTTTGATGATAAAGCAGATTTCCTCTTCATATTTCTTGACAATATCATTGGATATTCTCACCCTTTGGCTCATCTTGCGTCTAAACTCATCAAAGTATTTGTTCAAAACTTCAAGGTAACCCGTTCCAACCACTTGTAGACTTTCCCTAATTTGTTTTGAAACTAGTTGGTTAGTAGACCACTGAATATCACCGACTCCTAGAAAGTAGCCTTTGAAGTAGAAGAACAATCCGATCAATAGCTGTCTGAATTTAAATCTCAAGGCATTGTCCTATTTTATTGACTTCAAGTTCACCAGGAGTTGCCTTTGCATACAGGTGCATAAATCAAATGAGGCATCTTCCATAATCATCCCGTACCCAACATTTACCGCTGAAGCAGAGACATAGTTGATCTTGCTAGCATAGAATGTTTGGTAACCTATCACCATGCAGGCATATTTGACCAGATCATCCTTGATGGTATTGATGGTCATTCTCCATTAGTTGCTCATAGAACCAGTGAGCTTGGTCATATCGGTCTTGCTGATCTTCCTTAGGGTTGGCACTTCTCCAACGTTACAAAAATGGGTGATGGCATGAAATGCTTCCAGTGTGATGTCATGTGTCTGCTCCAAATACATTTTGTCACCGTGCACTCTGCTTAGAATGATGCGGATGTGATCATCTATGAATTTTTCAAGGAAGTAGACCACATTGTGAAGCTTATTCTTTTCCAAGATGCTAAATTCTAGTTTGATCTTCTTGTCCTTCCTGCAGAACAAAATCAACTGAGAATGGATCACCAGAGATCCTAGGTCTTCAATTTTATAGTCAATGTAATCTGAAATACCTTCCTCCACTATAACAGCAATGGGTATTGGGGATTGGGCATTATATTTTGCCTTCCATTGTATGAAATTAACTGAATCAACGAGTGCACTAGAACTAGAGTGCGATGTTGAAGCCATGATAAACAAAGAAACTCAAAAAATACCTTTGAAAGTCAAGATTTAGGGCTTGCAAATTCCACTTCGTCACTCACTACTTTAGTTGCTTGATTACCACTTTGAGTTCCACACTTGACCGATTGATGAAACCTTCAGATTCTTCTTCAGGGTTTTGAAATCTCTCCTTCTTGCAAGACAAATCGCCTTTTATCACTCTGCACTTGAAAACTCCTTTGCTCAAAAATTGATAAGTGAAAATAACTTGAAAATCCCTTTTTAAATGAATTCTTCACCTACCACAATAAATGCTCCACTATTAGAGCGTAAACCCTAATTTTCCTTTTACCATTTCTAGTCTTCTACCAATTGATAGGTATCACATACCGGTTAAGGTCTTTTACCGGTGTAAATCGGGGGTTCAAAACATTTCACCGATTTGTTCCCCCTAAGCCTTTTTGTATCTTAGTTTGCTGGTTCAACGACTTCCACACTAGGTGCAGAAATTGGTTCTTCTTGAGACATTTCTTTTGGCTTCTTCCAAGTTTTCTTCATATCTGTTTGAACAGTTTCAACATCAATCTTTCCTTTCGGAGTGACTGGTATATCATCCGATATATTCTTTCTCGTTCTATAGAATCTTGTTGTATGACCCAGTTTGTTGCAATGATAGCAAATCATTCTGGGTGCTCTCCAAGGTCCATTATTCATGTTTCAATTCTTCCTTCTACATGTTGCAACAGTGTGACCATTACCATGACAAATCAAACAGGTTGCTCTCCATCTGATTGTCACTTGATAGCCACCGCTTCCTGATTGATAATTGTAGGTATTAAACCAGTTAGGATTCTGGTTCCCAGAGGGTTTAGAAATACCTCCTTGGCTCCTTTGAGGATACCTTCCGGTTTTGTGCATGATAGACCTGCATTTATTCTGGATGTCTTATGGAGATTCAAGATTGAAAATGCTTTAAACTATGCAATGCAAGTGTAAAATAAAATAAATATGATATTTTATGTAATTAACTAAGATTAATTTTCGCCAAAAGACAATGTGAGTTATGCTAGAATGCTCTCTAAAATTCACTATAAGTTAGATGCATACAAGATTTCAGGATCTCAATTATGAAGAAATGAGGTCTATTTATACGTAAAATGGAGCAATGGAGGGTTGAGATTAAGTATTCTCATCAAAGGTCAGGATTGATGGGTTTATGGTCCATGTGAGGGATTTTAATCCAATCCAAGGATGACAAATGTCAACAAGAGATGGGTTGATAGGAGTGGGAATATGCATTAAATGCTTGACATGACTTAAGGGTTAACTTTGGAGTTAAGGTTAATGTTGAGTTGAATTAATAAACCCATTATCTAATAAATAATGCATTTATCCAATGGATGAACTCTTGTGCAAGAGTTAGTGAGGATAACCATGGTCAAAGCAATAAATGCTTGAAAAGACCCATGAGTTAAATGAGGGTTGAGTTAGAGGTAAAGTCTCTAACCATGGGGGCAAGTGGATTTAACCATAAATGGTTATGTAAGAGCCATTAATGGTCATTTAAGAGCCATTAGTGATTTGGAAGACTTTAGAGGTTATCTTGTTGAACACATAAAGCATTAAATGATTTTCAAAGACTTTGAAGGCTTTGAGAAGTGACTCCAAGTTTCTTAGGAATGTGATAATATTTAGGGGATAGGATTAGGCTAATTAGGAATGGTTTATAAAGTGGTTAGAAGGGTCTAGAAGGGGGTTTAGGATTGCAAGTGAGTTTGGTGGGTGAGGGAAAATAGGATTTTAAATTAAAATAAAATTAATTTATTTCAATTGTGGTTGCAACTTGCATTTGTAGGAGAATGCAAGTGGGGGGGATTTAATGATTTAAATAAATGTTTTAATTATTTATTTAAAAGAGGAAAGGGAATTAAATTAAATAAATATGATTTATTCATTTAATTGATTGTGAATTTGGTTTAATGAATTAATTAAAATAAATTAAATAATTTAATTAATTAATAGGAGAATGGTTGAGGAGGAATTAATTAAATGTTAATTTAATTAACTATTGGCTAGTGGGTTTATTAATCAAATAAATAGTAAATATTCATTTAATTAAATGGACAAATTTATGTGACTATAGGATGTAATTTTCCAAAGTATGCATAATTGAGATATCCTACACTACTGGGCAGGTGGTTTGTAATAGCGGAAGCGATATTGAAGTGAATATGGGATTGTATGCACTACCTACAATAAATGTGTGACTCAATGACTATGCACCTTCTTCGTTGGAGAGGTAAAAGAAGATGAAGGTTGCCACGAATAAAAGGCTAACTTCAATTAAGGTCAAATATTTGTCATGAAAGGTGAATGTTTGTTCATATATGTGTTTGCATTGCATATTACTCTTTCTACTCCATAGGATTCTACATTGATTGTTCCATCCATGTGATGTTAGGCTGATGTTGATGGGGTTAGTGGAGGGAGCTCGCAGTTGTCCAGAGCTCTGGCTGACACTGTATGTCGTGCGCCATAAAAAAGTATCCCTCAAACCTCAAACATCCATTAGGAAGAAGCGGCAGAAGGAGACGATGAACGAAAAGTTGAGTGCACTTAGAGATGAGAAGAATGTAGGGAAGTCTCCTGATGTGGGGCAGATACTGGAGGATACCAACAAACATCAATAGGTAATACAGATAGTTTTACAGTGACAAAAGGAGTTATAAATCTCTTGTTATTAACTTTTCCAAAATTTCCAAAAAAAAAGTCGCGGATAAATCCGCCCATCTCGATCAAGGATCTCTAATTTTTGAAAAATTTTGTGTTTTCGGATTTTCATGTTCTTGATGGGCAGTTTAATTTGTAGCTAGTTTTCCCTCATATGGTTTCATATGGTTTAATTATGTAGTTACACTCCTTTTGAATGTGCACTCTTTTGCAGCATACTATTGTAGAAGGAAACATTGATGGGAAGAAACATTCCAAAAGAAACGACAGTGACTTTGCAACTGCATACCATGATGGGGATGAAGGGGATAATGTGTGTCAGCCACCTATTTTGGTATTGTTCTATTGCATTGACATGAATTGATTTAGTTATGTTGATGGCCAACTATACAAAAATATTATTTACGTTAGCACATGGATACGTTACTCATGCAGCCAACTGTGAAAGATGAGGAAGATTGTATCTATGAAGATGAACACACTCTTGTTGTTGGAGATGAACTGCACCTTCAACTCGATGGGAAAGTTTTTGATAAAGGTATTGTTGATGGGGTTGGGAGGGGTGTGCGATGTCACAAAAATTCACTCCAACAAGGTTGTGCTAAAGTCCGAATCATGGATGTCTTTGATGGAAATGCTTTGCTGCCTTATCCACATTCGTTCTCTGAGTCATTATCAGACTCCCTTAAGTCATGGAAGGTATGGGATATCAAATACCTCATCTATGTCCCATCTATGGTGAGATTGCAAGACCCTTTCCTCTATTCTCTCATGCGGCCATTTAACTTTTTTGAATGCAACAATATTGGTAGCAGTCATTTCATGTCACTTTTATGTGGTAGGTTATAGTTGTTGAAACTGTTGAGCCAAAAAATTAGGATATTAAATGCAATCCTGCGATCAGACGAACAAGTGTGAGGCTACAAACACTTGGCATCACCCCTCTTGAGTTACATAAGAACCCGAAGAAGCGTCAGGTATTCTACTTTGGTGTCAACTCTGTTGCACAAAATAGTCAGAGGAGGCAATAAATATATTTTTGTTGTGTATGTCCTCCTTATGGGACCCAAAATAGAAGCTTGAAAGCTTAGACAATAGACAATAATAATTATAGCCAGATACTTTAGTGGAAGAATACTCTTCATAAACCATTTGCACCTTATCTCAACTGCTTGGAAGCTAAAATTTGTTTAAACATTGTGTGTATTTGTGAACAATTATTTTTGCATTTATTATTTGTTTGTGCATACATACGATTAATTATTTATGCCTTTTTTCATTGTTTGTGTGTATATTATAATGCATCCCAGGGGATACCATGGTGCAACATCCTAATCTTCCTTGTAATATAATGCAACATAGCCTTCTCAAATTATCATAATTCATAAATTTCTCTGTGTTTCTATAATTTGGTTTCATATATGTTACTGCCATGTTTTCCATGTCTCTTCTTTTGTCCAAGTGTATACTGAATTTGTTTGTTGTAATTATCGAGCATGTCCTATTTCTATTGTAAGTTATGACAGTTGAATAAATTTTATTTATTGAATATTTTTTAAACATACCACCTGAAATGAATTAATAATTTAAATTAACAATATAAACACACAAAATTATGAGACCAACACAAAAATTTTGTGAAAAGGATGTTTAATGAGGCAATTGAAAACTATAGGTGGGGGATTAATGAGTGATCGAGTCGGTTTCCGTAGAAGTGCATTCCCAATTTCAAGGTACCATGGCACCTACTGCCCCCTCCCCCAAACAGCTATTCTGCATCCAAAATGTTAAAATCATACCTCGTGTTATTGACCTTTTCACGTGTTATTGCTAGTTGATTTTGTGTGTATGTGTTGTGATTTTGCGAAATGCCAATAAAATGATGTACTGTTTTAAGATTTTGGAGGAAGAGTAGCTGCAACCCCGATTGTTGGGCCACTGAGCATCACATATTTAGTTTAGAATTGTAGTTTCTCATTTTTAGATAAAAATGGAAGACAAACTTGGTCATTTCATGTTTGTCTACACTTTTCTTTCATGCATCTTTCATTGTCTTACATTTTTTTTCTTTGTTGTCTACTAATATGCCTTCTTTTGTTAATGTTTATAGGGATGACAATGGGAAAAGAAGGGGCAAGCAAAAAAAGGTCACTGAAACACATCTTGAGGTGGATGGAAAGCCTAAAAAGAGTTCACCCAGGCTCGAGGCCTCAAATGTTTACAGCTTTGATGGTAAAGGGAAGACGACAACAAAAGCAGCACCTAAGCATGGGGCCTCCAATGTTCTCACCTCTCATGGTTTAGGGAAGATGACAACAAAAGCAACACCCCCCTTGCCAAAGTTGAAGGATAGCCAGAGCCCTCATTGCATGACCAATCTAAAGTTTGATGCACTTTATGTACAATTGCTAATGGACAAGGTTCAAATTACTGAGGCTGAAAGCGAAAGGCTGAAAAAAATGGTCACTGATCTGGAAAGGAGATGCACTAAACTCATGAAGAATATCATGGAGTTGACCAATAGGAATGTCAAGTTGGAGATGGAAGTGTATAAACACCAGATGCTGATAGAGAAAGTGGAGGTAGTGCGTGAGGCGATAATGAAACATAATTTTTTTTTGCTGACCAGTTTAATAACATGTTGGATGCATGTGAGACAAACATTGAACACTGGAAACAAAGGTTCAAGGAGGTAGTTGGTCTGCCAAGCGATGAATTTGATGAAAAGGGTTTGCCTCCCATTACCGCGAGGAGTGGGGGACTAAAAAAAATATTAATTAGTTATCGTTTGCCTTCATAAGAGGCTTGTTCTGCTATAAAACTTATCTAGATTATATGGCTGGCTTCTTGTCAATAAGACGTCAGAAATGATGCAGACTATTTGCCAAATAATAAAAAGACATTTTGAATTGAAATGGGAATGTTATATTTCAATGAATCCCATGTTTATTGTATCATGTATGGTTGTTCTATGTAAATCACATTGAAGTTAATTTAAACAAGTTGAATGGTTATTTTCAACATCATAGATTTAAATCATTCAAAAATATTCAATGGTAATTTTGAATAAATCAGATTGAGTTATTTTGAACTCCTTAACTCGTTTTCTGCATGCTTATTTTCAATAAAACAAACTGTTTTGATTTGAACATTTTTAATTGTTGTTAAAAACAAATATGATAGATTACATTTACACATCTTCACTAGCTACAAATATGGTTGAGTTCATTTAAACACCTTGAACGGTTACAATATTCAATGCATCAGATTGAGTTGATTTATACATTTTGAATGTTTTATCGTATTTAGGTAATTTAAACATCTTTCATGGGTATTTTTACTGTCTTTTTATATTACATCATGATGGAGAGCATCTACACATAATGATCATCTGACACACATGTTGACACCAAATCCTCTCAACACTACTCTTTCTTTGACTGAGAGACAAAACAATCATCAAATCTCTTCAAACCCACGTGCAATCTATTTGTAATACCCCTGCAATTTTATTGACTCATCGAGTTATTGACACGTCATGTTATTGACCCGTCCTATTATTGACTTGTCAAGTTATTGACTTGCCATGTTTTTGACTCGTTGAGTTATTAGCACATCATGTTATTGACTTGTCGAGTTATTGACACGTCATGTTTGTTTGTGTTCAAATTAACAGGCTCCTATACTCTAGAAAAATAACCACTGACTCATGGTTACGAAATAGGACTAGATTTGGCCAATGAACAAAGCGTAGTACCCTGACTAAAACTTTCTACTCTTTAGGCTCTTGAAAACCTAGGTGGGTATCCCTATAATAGTGTTTCTTTGATGTTATCACTCTTTTGACAAGACATCGTACTTTAAGCAAATGTTTCAATGCAAATATACCAAGGAAATAATGAAAAAACACGTACTCTTGCCTCAAACCTTAGCTTATGTCATCTTTTAGTACATTGAAACTGGTTCTAATATATGCTACTCCTAAACTAATCCTTATATTGAAAGCAAATAGATTTTAATGATTGATTCTGAAACTTAGGAAACATGACCAATGCTTATCTCTTAGGGATTACAAAGTCAGAGCAAGCTCACTACACTCACAACAATGTGCACTTTATCTTTTAAGATTTAGATCTTTGAATATAAATGCCTTACGTAAATATTCGGCCTAAAAAACACACTCTCAACTCATCTCATACCAACTCATACTATGTTACTATATTCTTGATAGAATTTAATTCATTTTTTGCAAATGAAACCTATCAAAACATACACATTCTCACTTTGAGAAGACAAGCTTAAAACACTCCTAGTATTTAAAACTCATATAACACATGATCCAACAATATGATTAGAATAGAAAATGTATTCTTATTAATCTTCAGAGTAAAATAAGTACATTCACAAAATTGTAGTGCAACTTTCTGCGATAACTTTGTCTTTCTATTAAGCTCTTGTCCTAGTACATATGATCACAAAAAATTCAGAATAGTACTCAAGGCCCTGAATTCCATTTTATAACACAAGGGAGAAAAACAAGCTTCAGGACAATGAGTAGACAAAAATGAAACCCTAACTAGGAAGAAGTATGATAAAAAAGTGTCCTTGTAGGCGTGCCCTTCTCTCGTTGAGTCACTCATTCTTTGTTGCTGAGAAGTCCTTGTCTGAGGCTAAAGGCCTGCAGATGATTGTTCCTGGCGGTCCTTGTGTGTTGTATCATGTTAGGTCCAAAAAGTGGGTTGAGGGTGATGGTAGTTGATATCTTGAAAACTAGGATGATGGTCGGTGAAAGTTGTTAGCATCCTTCCAAAAATAACACTGTCATTCAAAAATTACAGGGGGACAAAAAGGTAAAAATAGCGAGTACTCTTCCTCTTCCTCTTCCTCTAAGCCTTGCTGGAGGACAATATAAAACTTAGTGTACCATCCATCCATCTTGCTAATTGGCCAATCAAAATTTATTAGGCCCTACAACCTATTTATTGTAGTCAAAGTTGCTTGAGGTGGGACCCCTACTGCATCCACAACAAATTTACGATACAACACATCTACATCCATGATCCTATCCAAAATTGTACAATAGGAAGCTTCCTGATCTGGATCAAATTCCAATGCTTTAAGGACTCCTTTTGTAGCCTTTTCAAAATCTTCACACCAAGAGTTTAGGTCCTTAACTGTTGCATCAGTGTCAAAATTGATGGGATATCCCATCGCTGTAGCCCGTTGAGTGACTCAAACCTATCACTCATTTCTTTCTTTTCCTTCTCAATGTTTGGGAGATCCTTAATAAATTGATTATAATTCTTCCATGTTATTTCAATTTCTTTTGCCTTACTCCCTTTATTTTGAGATGCCAAAATAATCTCCTTCAATTGTTGCCCCTTTGGAAACCAAGTGGCTCTAATAGGCTGAAAGAATGAAAAAATGAAATCCAAATCACTATTGATTTTGGTTAGAGAAGAAAAAATAGCGTGGACCTCCTCTAATTTGTCCATCACTCTATCATCTACCTTCAAAATTGAAGCCTTTATGATCTCATAGTAATTATTTGAAGCTTCCTCTTTGGCTTCTTGTAGGTCCTTAGTGGCCTTTTCTAATTCTTCAAGCCTTATTCCTCTTCAGGTCCTTGTCTCAGCTTTAATTAATTTTTCTTTCAATTTGCAATTTTCAATGAACAATAAATGATAACTATGATTAAGCTAGGCCAAACTATTCCTGAGAGTAATGTGCTTTGCTTCTAAATCCTATAGCATTATTTGAGCAAATTGGGCTGCATGTCATTTCAATCACCACACGGGGCAATAAAAGCCTTGAAATCATCAAGTTTACTTATCCCGTGCGATCTTTTATAACTTTACTCACTGCTCTGGGATAAAATTTCACTATCTCCGGCTTTGTTTTTTATCCCGGGGCTCTTCTCTCTGTCTTTTGCATCTCTCTGGGATAAAATTTACATTGATTTTCATTCTTTTCTTATCCTAGAGCAGAGCTTTGTCTTTCTTTTATTTATTCTCACTGAAACCCAAAATCCAGTCACCACTACACCTTGTGCCTCCCGGGATAACTTTTTACTTCACCATCATTTGTTATTTTTATCTCGGAGCTTCTGAGGAAGCCTTTCTCTGCCCCTAGGATAAGCCTTCTTTCATATTTCTCTTCACTTCTTTATCCTGGGCCATCTTTCTTTGATCTATGTTACCCTCCAGGATAAAGATTTCACTTCTTATTTACTAACTCTCTTATTCCCGAGCCCCAATTACCATATGTATATTCTCACTGAAATCCAAAGTCTGGCTTTGTGTATTCTCTCTCCCTCAGAGGTAACTTTTTCTTGGTTTTTCTTTATATTATTATCCTGGGTCCACTAGAAATGCTTTGATAACTGCTCTGGGATAAAATTCTCTTTGTCTCTCGCTTTACATTTTTTTACCCTGGGCCCCACTTTCTTTTCCTCTGGAACCTTCTAGGATAACCTTTTCCCTTTATATTTTCTTATCCTGGGGCAGAGTCTTTATCCTTGAAAATCACCCAGGGCAAGGAAAGCACTTCAAATCTCTTTGTAAAAATCAACGTGTCAATAACATGACGAGTCAATAACTTGACGTGTCAATAACTTGATGAGTCAATAACATGACATGTCAATAACATGACGTGTCAATAACATGACGTGTCAATAACATGACATGTCAAAAACATGACAAATCAAAAAAATGACATGTCCATAGCTCGATGAGCCAATAACATGAGGAGTCAATAACATGATGAGTCAATAACATGATGGGTCAATAACATGATGAGTTAATAACATGACATGCCAGTAACATGACATGTCAATAACATGACGAGTTAATAACATGATGTGTCAATAACATGATGTGTTAATAACATGATGACTCAAAAACATGACATGTCAATAACATGACGAGTCAATAACATGACGTGTGAATAACATGACGGGTCAATAACATGACATGTCAATAACATGACAAGTCAATAATGCGATGAGTCAATAACATAATGAGTCAATAACATAATGAGTCAATAACATGATGGGTCAATAACATGACGTGTCAATAACATGACGAGTCAATAATATGATGATTCAATAACATGATGTGTCAATAACATGATGTGTCAATAACTCAATGAGTAACATGACGATTCAATAACATGTCGCATCAATAACATCAAGAGTCAATAACATGATGGGTCAATAACATGATGGGTCAATAACATGACGTATCAATAACATGATGTGTAAATATCATGATGTGTCAATAACATGACGTGTCCACAACTTGATGAGTAACATGACGATTCAATAACATGACGGGTCAACAACATGATGTGTCAATAACATAAGCAATCGATACAAAGGAGGAAGAGTTATCTTGGGAAGCACAAGACAGCATCCAAAGGCTGCTCGGGAGAACTCTTAACAAAGAGTCGGAAGGGTATAAAGTTCTATCCTGAGGTTCTGAAGAGTAAAATCACTATAGAAAAAATTCCCTAGGGAGGTTTCAAGTGAGCTTTGAATGGCCCCAGGATAATTTTACAAAGAAACAAAGAGGGCTTTCTTTGCCCCTGGTGACTTATCAAGAATAAAGATTGAGTTCTGGGAAAAGAATATAAGGTCATCGACAGAAAAATATTATCCCATGGAGGTTAGCAAAGAATATCTTGTGGTCTCTGGATAAGGAAGTAGGATGGAACAAAGAAAAAATTATCTTGGACGAATAGAGGGCATATACAAAGAAATACTTTAGGTTTCAGTGAGAATATCCACATAGACACTTGGGCTCCGGGATAAGAAAACTAGTAACTAAGCAATGAAATATTTATCCTGGAGAAACACGAAGGTCAAAGAAAAGAGGCCCAGGATAAGAAGACAAGAATAAATTCAAAGTAATTCTTATCTCAGAGAGATAAAAGAATCAGAGAAATGAGCCCTTAGATGAGAAACAAAGCCGGAGATGGTGATAAATTTAACCTGGAGCAGCAAGAAGTTGCAAGATAACGCTCAGGAAAAGAGAATATGACGAATTCATGGAATTTATTGCAAAGGTGGCCAAAGAGGAAATACAAGGGCACCAACTCATTGGTTGGAGGTTGATCGTGGTCGTTCAGTTGATCATCTTCGGTGGAAATTCAATTTTTTGAAGCAAACAACAACTTTGCTTCGCACGAAGGAATTAGTAGCATCGCAATAAAAGAAGAAACTCCACTACATTTGTCTTCACCAAGCTTTCAGGTGATCGAAGAGCAGTTGCAGAGCAAAATGAAAGCAAATTCAAGCAATCTTAAGGCGTCGAAAAACAAGCAACAACACAATAAGTAAAATTCAAGCACCCTCTATGTAAATTTGGTTGAATTTCCCATGTAAAGTTGTAGGTGTTTTAGATCCCTAGTTTTTTAATTTCCTGCTCTTTGTAAATTAGATATGCCCTCCCCCATTAAGAAAACCACAAGCCCTGTTGTTGAGCCAAAACCTAAATCAACTCCTACACAAACTAAAGAGGATAAAGTCAGTGCTTCCCCCAAGCAAACAAAGAGGAAGAGAGAAGCAAAGAAGGCTACAACTATAGTTTCAGAGGAGAAAACATAGGAAGAAGCCCCAACCCTAAACGCAAGGAAGCCCACTCCCAAGAAAAGGAAATCAAAGAAGGATGGTGAGGCTGGAGCTTCCACAAAAGAAATACCTACCCAACAGACCCCTCTTGTGATTGAATTGGAAGAAGTTGCAGAGAAGGCAAAGGAGCCACCAAAAAAGAGGGAAGCAAAGAAGAGAACCCCTCCCAAAAGGAAGGTTGAATCTTCCTCTATTGCAGAGGAAGCCTCACAACCTCGAGAGAAACCAATAGCACCAATTGAACCTCCTACGACAATTGCTGAAGTGGAAAGGGAAACAATGATTAAATTGGAAGAATTGGCTAGGAGGCATACCATAGCAACCCGAGTCTTGAGCCAGGATTTGCTATACCTATTCCCTGGCTCAATCTCATTGGAGTTGACCAAGAAAGTGTAGGGAAACACAGAGGTTGGATGCAAAGATGTCATCATGGGACACAGAGGGTGGGATGTCTTCCACACCTTTTATGGAAATAGGGACCAACCTAGCCCAATATCCAACCCCTAGAAATTGAACTTAGGAAGGCTAGTGGTCCCAAATCTATTTATTGAACCAAGGTTGATTAGGGAATTGGCCAAGAGATTTGACCCCCCAATATTTGTTGTCAGAGACCTTCAATGATAGGTTATTTTGGAGATCTCTCAGAAGGCTATCAGTCAATGCTTTGGGCTGGATAGGTTAGCCATTAAGGGGATCAACAAGAAGGCCTTGTTGAGGATGTATGAAAAGAACAAGATGAAAATCAGGAGGGACTATCTACCCAAGTTTTCCCCAAGCTATATCCAACCCATCCTGCCCTCTAAGACTAAGCCTTTTGTATTAGATAAGTTTGAGACTTATTTAATAAGGACATAATATGCTCTGTGCCAAGTCTTAGGAGAATATTGTGGGCTTACTTTGTTGCTATTAGATTACATGATGTTGGCAATATCCATTCAACACCCTACCACCAATTAAATTTTTGATTTTGCTACAATTCTCCAAGCCAAGTTACATGAGAGCCTAATAAAGGCAAAGGACGAAAGAATTCCATTGGATTTCAAGAACTATTCTTTGGTGTGCCATCTCATTTTGTATCAGAATAGGTCAACATGGTCACCAAAGCTAAACATCAGAATTCTAGATCCACAAGCAGGGTTACCATGGCATGTTCAGAGATGGATACAAGTATGGGATAAGGGCTCTCTCTTTGGGGATTATTTTTTATTCTTTGATTATTTTGTTAAAAGGGTTTTGGATATGTTGGGTGTAGTGATAACAAGGCTGCCTACACATATAATTAAGGTATTAAGAATAAAATCTTCATAGCCTTAGATGTATAGTATGTAGAGGGAGCTTTAAGCCATAATTTTGGAGACTTATTCTTTTATGATGACTTCACAATTATAAGGTGCTTGTGTGTTTTAAAGGTTGTACTATTTTATGAAGTACGAAGGAAATGTGCTTTGGTTGTAATCATTCACAATTTTTTATGAAGCCATTATGATAAGGAGTGTGTAGCTTGTTATGTGGCACCAGCTAGGACATGATATACTGGTTTCAGCCGCCACCCTAGTACGAAGTCCATTATTTATGAGCTATCTTGTATGAGCTTTAATCTTCCTTTAATTGGCTTTACTTATAATTATGAAGTACCATGATTATCTCGGTTCACGTTTTTGGTGGCGACTAGTCTTTAAAAGCCGATTTCATTCTCAATACAACAGTAAATACTTGAATTATTCTTGTTCGAGCTCTGTTTGATATGTCGAGTGCTTTTTCTCTTTCCAGATATAGGGTCATTGTCGAATGCCTGATTGAGAGAGAAAATGAGGCTCCCAGTAATAATTCTAAAATGTTTGGGGAAGTGTTCTATTTGCTTACTCCTTAGGTGGATTTTGAGGTTCCCAGGTTGCTGGGATCTCTCTGGTTGCAGTCTGGTCTTTCCTTTTCTGGCTCTGAGATTTTGTCTCGATTTCTTATTGTTTGCTATGACATTTTGCTTGATAAGGATTTACTCCATCTCTTGGTTCATATGTTTATCTCACCCTTGATTTTCTCATGGGAGCTTGTTTGTTCTGCATTGGATAATTATCATTTTGAGCTGGGCTCTTTTTATTACGGGGGTTTTCTTCCTCGCTCTGATCTGCTGGATAATGGGAATTGTGGATTTTTATTGTTCGAGTTGAGAATGGGGTTATTATATGATAGATTGGGCGATACCTTGCATGCTTTTGAATCCTTGCTAGATTCGGTTCCCTCACAGCTTGTGGATAAAGCCTTAGTGGTGCTTATGGGTTTACGTTCTCTGCTCTCTTTTGGTTTTTTGGCCTTAGCTCCTCCACGGTTAGAATCCCCCTTGCAGATCATTCCTCCTTTGATCATGGATAGAGAGCCCCCTTTTGAGAGCTCAAGTTATTGGTTTCAGAATTAACTATGTGTGCAGATATGTTGGTATTTTTTTGATGCAATGTTCTGATCGGTTGATATATCTTTTTGGCAAGCTTGGGAAGCCTTGTGGCTATGTACCTCTTCTACAGTTTACTCCTCATAATTTTTTGGGTCATATGGATAATGATATGTATATCTTCGAAAAGCTATGTAATGGGAGGGTGATCAATATCAAATTTGTAATTGGGTTTATGGGGTTTTTCGGATAATGATATGTATATCTTTGAAAGCTATGTAATGGGAGGGTGATCAAAATCAGTTATGTAATAGGATTTACTTTTTTTTGGGCCACAACTAGAGGTTTTCTTGCGGGTTCTTTCCTGTCGGTATGCCCTTTGAACCCGTTTGTATTTTCAAAATTCAAAATTAATAAAATATAAGTTTAGTGGCTTGCCCACTTTTATAAAAAAAAAACAAAGTATATTAATAATTTTATGTTTTGTTTTCCTTTGATATCAAAAACTTTGATCAAAAGTAAAGTTAAAAATTCATATTTTTTAATATATAAAAATAATTTTTTCTCTTATTTTTATGTTAAAGTTTTATTTAGTTTAAAATTTCAAAAATATTCAAATAAAAATAAATTTAATGTTTTTTAATTATTTATTTGTTACTATAATTAGTCTTAAAATAACTCTAATTTCTCTTATGTTTATGTTAAAGTTTTATTTAGTTTAAAATTTCAAAAATATTCAAATAAAAATAAATTTTATGTTGTTCAAATATTTATTTGTTACTATAAAGTCTTAAAATAACTCTATTTTAACTATTGAAACAAAGAAGCATTATTAATATAATCATAACATTAATATATCAAAATAATTTGTTTTAGAATATTATATAAAAATATAAAGCTTTTATAAAATCTACATTGGTATAAATATTTTAAATGCATCTATCTTGACACATCAATTTCAAACTATTTTATTTATATTTAAAAGTTTATTTTATTTTGGAACTATTTTATTTACTATATGCATGTATATATATGTCTAATTTGACAATTTTGATAAATTTTATTTATTAAATAATACACTAATATTATGGGATAACTATTTAATTTTTAAATAATAAAAGTATATTTTATATGAATCTAAAAATTATAATTTAATTTACATATATACTTTATGTTGTGTTGTTGTGCTTCTATATCTATCTATTTCTATCTCTTTTTATCTCTCCCTACCTTTGTATACTTATCTATCTCTTTATCTCTATCCCTCTATCTCTCTTTACGCTAAAAATTATAATTTAATTTACATATATACTTATGGTGATGTACTTCTATATCTATCTATTTCTATCTCTTTTTATCTCTCTCTACCTCTATATACTTATTGTCTTTTTATCTCTATCCCTCCATCTCTCTCAATGCTAAAAGTTATAATTTAATTTACATATATATTTATCGTCGTGTTGTGCTTCTATATATGTCTATTTCTATCTATTTTTATCTCTCCCTACCTCTATATACTTATCTATCTCTTTATCTCATAATGAAATACTGACAAGAATTTAGTAAGATATGTTAATGATCTAAATCAAATCATTTTAAATAAACATAATTATGATTACCAAATAATGCCAAACACATTATATGCAAATGTAAGGACATCATTTGTTAATATATAAGTACATTTTGTACAATGTTTTCTAGGTGTAAGAAAAAAAGAGATTTTGAAGTAAATATTAAAATAAAAGTTTAATATTTAACACTCAAGGAAACAATTAAAAATACATTTTTCATTCTATTTTTAAAACTAATTTGTATTTAAATGATTAAAAAAAAAAAAAAACTACAAACAGAATGTTTAACCTCCTTTCTTTTTCAAAAAAGGCAACTCCCAGATTCTAAATTTTTTAGTTATTTATCTAAAGTTATCTTTCAAATAGACAATAATATACAATAATGCAAAAGATTAAACAAATAAAAATTGAATAGGATGATATTGAGACATGTTTTCCCAACAAAATAGCTTATTTTCAAAGAAAATAATTCAAAGTAATTACACACGATCTTGTTTGCGATATTAAAAAAATATTTGTATTACATATTTGGTCATATTGAATCAAAGGAATTTTTTTTTTACAGTTTCAATTTTCAAGATTTTTTCCTCCCCATTGAAACAAGAAGTTAATGGATTTATATGAGGGATGCATGGATGGTCTTATGTAAGATTTCAAAAATAAAGTTTGTATAATGTCAAAAAGTAATTTTTTGCAGTAAGTTTAAATCCTAAATTTTGTATCATTTACATCTTACAATATACATAAATAAATTCAATAATTTATTACATTCTTAAATAATATGTTGTTCATGTCCTCACTATAAGTCTTTGTATTTGCATACATATAAAGTTTAAATGACCAGTAAAATTAGAATGCATTTAAAAAATAAAATAAAACAGATACCCTATGTGCAATTAGAGGAATTCTAGATTTCAAGTACCATAAATATATGCAAAATAAAAATGTAATTTAATAGGAAAATGTAACTTCTACACTTCAAAATAAAATTTCGATGAAAACAGAAAGAAAGATTTTAACATCGATTCCAGATGCTGACGTTTATCCAATTCTCTCCTTTTATTTTTGAGATTAAGCTGACTTCCTATTTCATGTCCATGTTTTGGCCACTCTATCTATATTTTGTAATTCTTTGAGACAACTAACTTTAAATTACAGAAACTTCTTATTAATTCCCTGTTTATTTCTAGTGCTTATGGCCTTCTTAAGGAAACTGCTTCATAAGTAGATTGATTTCACTTTTCGTAACCTATGGCATACAACTATGAAACTAATGCCATACAAGTTAGCTCAAGAAAATACAAACACAATACTCAATACATAGATTTTTGTTAGTTAAGGGAATATGAAGTATAAACCCTAAAAATGGAAGGAAACATATGATGATAATCCCTTTGTAAAATTCGTTTTCTGTTTGAAACAAGATTTAGGAGGATGATAATTGCAAATTTTGCTGTATATTATAGGCAAAGATGTAAAAACTCCAACAAAACCTGAATTGTCATTATTTGGCAATGAATGGCAACTGATACGTTGAGGATTTGAAATCATCATTACCCAGACATTTGTGATTATCATAATTTGCCTGATGTTTAACAAATAAATATTTTGTGTGATATCATAATTTGCCTGATGTTTAATAAATAAATCAAGCATAATGCATTTCGGTCATTATGTTTCTAATTTGTTTAAATATTCCATCTTCCTCCAATGCCAAGATTTCCATTTTGTATAACTAGAATTACATTCTAGGCAATTCCTAATGTGGTCATAGCAACTTCTAACACTACTGTACGTAGAGAATTTGTATTTGGGAATTTTTATAAGCTTAAAAAAACTATTCTGTATTTCATATATTGTCCACACTTTCACAAGCTAAATCTAATGTTTATGCTACTATTTTATTCATTATTATTTTAATTCCTACGCAGGAGAATTGTTTATAAAAAGAATAAGATAAATGTGGCCTTGAGCTAAGTCAATGTGCCATATTCAAGATAACTTGCTTTATGTTTTAAATTCAACCATTGAACAATTTTTACAGAGGTTAGGTGTATATCCAGATAACTTGCTTTATGTTTGGGATGCACAACCAGAGTTTGCGCAGCTCTGCTCCTTCAAGTATGATGTGGAATGATGTTGTGGATGAGCGCAGAGATGTAAGGCAGGGTATTTCTTCTTCTGGATTCCACGGTATTCATTTTGATTTGTAGTAGAATAGAGGAATAGGTCTCTACAAAGGTTTGGTATGTAGTGAAACAAAATATGAAAACTCAACAGTAATGATGAACTCACCTAGTCTACAAGTCACAACTTCTAGTTTAGTCATGCATCTTCCTATTAGCATGCAGAAAATGCCACATGGTAGTTTCAATTCATTCTGTATGCAACCATTTTTAAGAATGCAAAACCAAGAGATGACTCAGAATTTTTCTGGAACACGCAAACTTTTAGGCCTAAGAATGAAAGAGAAAATGGGTCCTGTTCCACCTCTTTTAAGAAACGAATCAATACACATGTTTTTCCTGGGTTATATCATAACATGACCACCCATCGCATGTCTTATCCACAGTCATGATTTATAAAAAGTGGTTTCAACTTGTAAAAACACATATATATATATATCTATATCTATATGAGAAATCTAAAAATTTACAATCTCCGCATAGCCCGAAGCTTTGTTAACTCCAGCTGAAGTTGCTCCTGCTGCAGTGCAAGTTCCTTAATAGCAGCTTCCAGATCCCCAAGTTCCTGCTGCAACCACTTACACTAAATTTCTTGTACTCCTCACTTTTCCTTACCATTCTTATTCTTTTCCTCATTTTCTTCCTCCTGACCGTTCTTCTTTTCTTCTTTCTCATCACAGCTCTTTTCTTCCTAATCAAGCCTTGGGGCTACTTTTTATTTTCACCTTTACTTCTTCTCTTCTTCTTCTCAGGACCAGTCTCCCCTTGTTCCTCTTTCCCCCATATTTTCTGGGACAACTTTAAAATTTCCTCTTCATGGTGACTCTTGAAACAAAACCCAGGTTCCTCCACTTGCTCGGTGACATGATTAAACTTTTTCTTAAACCATTTCTTCTTAACCGTTATCCTTGTATCACTGCATTCATTATCTAATTGGATTTTCACATGATTACAAAGAACGACATATGTAGGTAAGGGTTTACCTCTTTTAGTCCACTCAGCAATTCCGCAATTTCAATTTTTTCAGTCCAACAGAAATTTTCTTTTGGAGATTTAGAAGCACTCTGCCGCTCCATGGAAGTGGATCGAAGAAATTTCTTTATTTTCTTTGGCCTGTGGATTCTGACGGAACGGAGACTTCAACTCTGCTCTCTGGGAAAAAGACCTCCTCGTCTGTCTAGTTGGAAATCTATTCCGGGTTTGGTATTGTAAAAATAACAACAGACGTTTAGGGTTTAAGCAATTTAATTTCTTACCTAATAATTTACTGTTGCCCAGAAATTAAGAAGACAATACGATGGCAGCACACATCCCAACATTTTAAAACAATAACAGCTATTTTGCCTGAAAATACGTAGTATAATGATTTTATTTTACTGTACGTAGTATAGAATCCGAATGTCTTGAACTTGAAGGTGTGCATAAATGCATACGAACGTCTTGAATTTAAAGGTGATGGAAAATCAAAGTCATTAAATCATTTATCAGATATATATTTAAAGAATCATGTCACCCAAAAGAATGATGAATGGTAAGGAGCGAGTTGTAATGAATTCTTGCTTTGAACTCTGCACAGTACTTGTTACCCAATATCAGACATGACAACCTCCAACCGAAACTACATATATTGAATGTCTCATAGAAACTGAGAAAGATCAAAAAAGGATTAGAGTCGGCCTTCTAAAACCCATTTGACCTTGATTGACTTTTTCTATGTGGCATTCTTAGATGGTTGATTAACTATTATGTAATGTTGTAGATTAGATAATATGAATATTGTGCATACCTATTATTATTCTTTCGCAACTATTCTTGTGTAAATTTAATTGTTTCCCTAATTCTTGTTATAAATCTTGAGCTAACGCCTTCATTGAATATATATATATATACATATATGTATGCTTGCGTGACTCATGGTTGCAGGAGATTGCAGGTATAATACCACCTAGGTGCGAGGTTCGTCTCCATCAGGATTCGCAGGGTTGAGTATACCTCTTTCGTCCTTAGAATTTGGATTAGGTGGTTGTAAAACCCTCGTCTTGATTTAGCCATGATCAAGTGAGCATCGTGTGTGATCCGTCGGTTTCCCTTTTCGTTTGGGTTTGCGTGTCATGTGATTGGTTGGCTTTCTTGGGTTGTGTGCCTTGCATGTGGTAAAATGGAGTATTTTATCTTAAGTATTTAATTCAATTTAATATGTTCATTTACGCATTGGTAATTGAGAAATTTAAAATAAATAAGTTTCTTTTATGTGATTAATCATTAACTAAAAAGATCGCTTTATGTATGTTTGTAGCAAGTTTAAGTATTTAATTTGATTTAATGTGTTCATTTACGCATTTGTAATTGAGGAATTAAAATATATAGGTTTCTTTTATGTGATTAATCATTAATTAAAAAGATCGCTTTATTTATGTTTGTAGCGAGTTTAATTTAATGGTTAATTTTAAATAACGAATTTAATTAGTTTATGCGTTTTAAAAAAGAAAGATTTAAAGTTATTTGAAATAGAAATAATTTAATCTCTTTTGCATTTTGGAAAAGAAAGGTTAATTTTACTTATTTAAGAAAATCAATTTTTACTAGAAAAGCAAGTTTAATTTATATGTATATTTGATATAGTGTGAAAGATTGATTTTGGAAATTAATTTAATTAAAATATTTTTTCCTCGTCAATATTGGGATATATATGTACTATTTAATATTTTCGGATTGCGAAATTGTTTTAAATATATGCAAAGGGATTTTATTTCATTAGGAAAGGGGTTTCCCATTTCTTTATTCCTTTTAATGTATATTTCCTTTTTGTAAAGGGTAAATTTGCGTTGCTACAAAAGGGGACTAAAGTATTGTTTCAAACCAGTATGTCAATGATGTTTATCTAAGGATAAAATAACATATTTAGACGATTAATGCTTTCGATTAATGTGAACTTGGTTGAAAAACTGGTAGGGATGTATTTATGTTATGTCTTGATGCATATGAACGTAGTGAGTAAAAAACCAAGAATGACCTAGACCTAGATGAGGTAGAAAACCGAAAACAACTTAGATCATTTAGAAAACTTGATCAACCTTTAAATGTTTAAATCAATATGGGAAAAGATTGTACCATTTTTTTTGGTTATTGCTATCGCAAGTTCTCAATGTTGTATTTGCTTTTGTTTAAAGTAATGGCAAGACCTGGATATGTTTGTTTGGACCCTATCATTTGTTTGTTTTGTGGTTGGCCATAGTTGGTCAGGCTCCTAGTCAGAGTACCGTCAGGTAATGGACCTTTGTATCAGCTTTTAATATGCTCAGTTGGATCCATTTCTATATAGGGATAATTTAGGATTTACTGACAGAAGTGGTCATTTGTATATTGGTTGTGCTCGCCTAAAAGGCAGGAATGTAAATGATGCGAACCCTATGTAATTATAACTTAATTAATTATTAGAGGGGTCTTGCAGTTGAGCAAACCTAGAGATGTAGCCCTCTAGGGGTGAACTCTGAGATCATTTTGGTGTTATGCTATACTTTTGTTCTTCTGTTTCATGGTTAGTGTTAGCATGTATGGATGGCAATTTGATAGAATGTATAAGTGGGTTAGATGAGAATTATAGTAATGCATGTATGTAGTCATCTTTTAAATGCAATAAATGGATCATGAAGGAATGTACTCTAGTAATGTTAATGAAAATAAGTATGCATGAAAAGACCTCATTAGTTATGGTGATATTATAGAGTGTTTTGGAACAAGATGCATGGTATGAGTTTAATGCAAAATTGTACGTAATGAATGGATAACAATTATTGGATGAACTCATCATATTACCTAAATTGTAATTCTAATGGATGAACTTCATTTAGTTACTTACATTTTAATCTTAATAGGGAACTTCATCATAATCGCTATATTTTAACTAAATTGGATGAACTCATTTAGTTATTTACATTTTATTCTTAATAAATGAACTTCATCATATTAGCTTCATTCTAACTATAATGGACGTACTCATAAAGCTATCTATATTTTAACCCTAATGGATGAACTTCATTATTCTATCTACATGTCAACCTTAATATGTGAACTTCATCTTAATAGCTACATTTTAACTATAATGGATGAACTCAATTGGTTATCCACATTTCAACCTTAATAAATGAACTTCATCTTAATAGCTACATTCTAACTATAATGGATGAACTCAATTGGTTATCTACATTTTAACCTTAATAAATGAACTCCATCTTATTAGCTATATTTTAACTCTAATGGATGAACTCAATTGGTTATCCACATTATAACCTTAATAAATGAACTTCATCTTAATAGCTACATTCTAATTATAATGGATGAACTCAATTGGTTATCTACATTTCAACCATAATAAATGAATGCTTCCTAATTTCTATAATGCTAATTCACTGAACAAATTATATCCATGTTTCAAGAAATAGCATTTAATTAAGATATCCTGCTTAATTGGACCAAATGTCACGAGTTGAGTTAGGTGTTAAGTTATGTAATCACGTGGGGAAACTCCTTAGGTTTGTTTAGTCTTCCATTGTGTTATCTAAGCGTTAGATAACTCCAATGTATCTTAATGTTGTTTATTAAAGTTTAAAAAAAATATATTTTCACTCCATTGGTGCATTTTAGCTTTAACCCTTCAGGGTTTCCTGGCGAGGCACTACACTTGGTATCAAAGCCCATGTTGCAAAAATGGGATCTCTGGTTTCGCTTGTGCCCTTAGTTGGTGTGAGGTGTATTGACCTTATGTTGTATGCTTGTCCTCCTTGTTGTGTGAGTGTGATTAAGCAGAGCTTAACTGGTGTGTAATGTAGTACCCCTACCCTAATCAATTCCTAATCTCGGTTTGACCTTGGTTAGTTTATCATAATATAATAATTATAGTCAGATGTTTTGATTTAGTGCATATCAGTTAATGTGGTTTTCGCACAAGTTTGTATGCAAGTTAATTAATTCTCCTATTTCATGTTATTATCTTGAGCTAACACTTTCATTAAGTTTATATATGTATGCCTGTATGACTCTTGGTTGCAGGAGATTACAGGTATAGTGTCACATGGGTGCGAGGTTCGTCTTCACTTGGATTCACAAGTTTGAGTGTACCTCTTTGGTCCTTAGAACTTGGATTAGGTGGTCATAAGACCCTCGTTTGACCATAGTCGTGCTGAAGTGAGCATCGTTAGTCGTCATCGATATTCCCTTTGGTTGGGGTTGCAGGTCATCTGTTCGCTTGACTTTCTTGGGTTGCGTGTTTTGTGTGTAGTTAAATCGAGCAATTAATCCTTAATCTTTAATTGTTTTAATGTGTGTTTACACATTAGTATATTTGGGGACTAAATTAAATAGGCTCCCTTTTTATGTGATTAATCGTTAATTGGATTGCTCAATTCAGGTTAGTAGCAAGTTCAATTAAATGGTTGATTTTAATGTCAAATTATTATGTTTATGATGTTGGAAAAGAAAGATTTAAATTTAATTAAAATAGAATTAATTTTATCTTGTTGGCATTTTGGAAATAGAAAGGTTAAATTCAGTTATTTGGAAAAATCAATTTTAAATTGAAAAACAAGTTTAATTATTGATATAGTTTAAAAGAATGATTTTGAGGAACTATTTTAAATAAAATATTTTAATTCCAAAAAAATAAAATTTTGGTCAAACCTTTCCCATTTAACCTAGATTTTTGGAAAAATATAGGAGATTGATTTTTTTTTTTGGAAAATATTTTGTATGGAAAATTTGGGGATTTTGGAACGAGAAGGATTTCTTGAGCTGTAGGTTGGGGCTCTCCATCAGATCCTTTTTGGGAATGCTTATTAAAGTAGGAATTTGTTTATCAATTTGGTTATTTGTTTAAAAAAAAAATGGGCTTGAATGTTCTTCATGTAATTTTGGTTCCAAATTCTCCATTGATTGCCTCAAAATTAAGAATTATAGTGGAAATTAGTTAAAATTGGTTGATTGCTTGTATCTTGTTTGAGAACTGAGTTTTCTTTTTGCCCAAAATTGCATATTTTGGAAGGGTATTCAACAAATTTCTCTAATTTTGAAAACCTCTATCATTTTGAAATTTTTTATTTTAAGTCTGTATATGAGGCTATTTAAAACAAAAATGGGGGTTGTTGTTTTTAGAAAAGAAAAATATAAAACAAAAGTATAATTCATAGTAAAATCGATTTTTATTTCAAAATCGAAGTTTTAATTGTTTGAAATAAAATAAAATGTAATTCATTGGGGTTGGAGGGATGGGGAACGGAGGCTCAACCTGCCACCTCCTCCCCCCTGCGTGGGACTGCGACCAGCGACGACCGTAGCTAGCTGTGACCCCCATGATGGCCGCAGGGAGCTGCGACCCCCGCGGTGGCCGCAGGGTCCCCCATAGTGGCCACATGGGTGCCGTGGGACCTACGTCCACCGTAGTGGCACCGCTCGCGACTAGGGCATGGCCGCCCAACCCGCGTGAAAGGGAGGTGGGCCCGACTACTCTTTTCGCCACCCCCCATTATATTGTTATTTTTAAAAATTGTTTTTTATAATTTTTTATTTTATTATAAAAAAAAATATAAAAAAAATTTAATATTATTAAATGTAAATTTTAATTAAGTTTTTAATTAAGTTTAAATATGGCATTTAATTAATAAATTATGATTATTTGTAATTATTTAGTTATATAAGTGGCAATATACTATAATTAATTTTCAAATTGTATTTTATTATTAATGCATATTTTTCTGATTAGATACTTAATTTTTTATTTTGTTATTATTAATTGTAGATATTTTTTTAATTGTGGATTAAAAAATTTATATAGTAATTAATATTTGAGTTTGGTAATTTTCTATATATGCACAAGGAAATAATTGTTAAGTAGGAATGGACTATCTTTATTTGGATTCCTTATATGTTTATGTTTCCTTGATCCATATAGTGTAACTGGGCTTGGAAAAGACGAAATTGGAGAGATTGTTTTTGAGCCAGTATGAGAACGATGTTTTATTTGAAGAATAAATATCTTATTTAGTTGGTTAATAATTATTTAATTATAGTCATGTGAACTTGGTTTAAGAACTCATAAGGATGCATTTATGTATGTCGATGCTAATGAACCTTAGGGAGTTAGAAAACCAAGAATCAAATTGTACCTAGATGAGGTAGATAACTGCAATCTAACTTGGATCATTTAGAAAACTTGATCGACATTTAATGTTTAAATCAATATGGAAAAATGTTGTATTTACCAATTGTTACCTATGCAAGTTTAATTTCTCTATTCACTTTTGCTTAAGTAATGGCAAGTCATGCTTTGTTTGATAGGACCCTGTCGTATGGAGTGATTTGGGGTACCTATTTTAGCCCTTGGTCTTGAGTTTGACTGTTGCTTTGTGGTGGTGTCGTAATTGGTCATTTCCTTTATGTGGGTGCCGAATGATGATTTGTGATTGACCATAATTGGTTAGGTCTCTAATTAGAGTACCATCAGTCAGTGCACCTCATATGAAGTCATGTTTGACCAAATGGTTGTTCCTTCCATTTTGAACTCAGTTTGCTTGACCATGTGTGTTTCTTGGTTTATCAAGTTCATTTGAGTATAGTCTAGTGTCGTATGGGAAAGTGGCTTTTGATTGGGGGTCACGCCCAAAGTGGCTGCTTGGTAACCCATCGAAAGTGAGTCTAATAAGTGATAACCTAATAGTATATTAGAGTGTTGTTAATGAATCTCTAAGTAAGATAATTATGCCTCATACATGGGATGAGTGCTAACACAGACTCGACATGCTGTGAGAAGGCCTAAAATGGAAAACCATCATCCTTGTCTTCACAAAAGGATGTGTGGTGTAGTGCCCCTACCCTAGTCAGCCTTGCAAAACCAGTTTGACCTTGGTTGACTTCCTATGTGGCATTCTTGAATGGTTGTTTTACTGTGATGTAATGTTGTAGATTAAATAATACGAATATTGTGTATACCTCTTAATTTGCTTTAGCATCGATTCTTATGTAAGTTTAATTGTCTCCCTAATTTTTGTTATAAATCTCGAGCTAACACCTTCATTGAATATGTATATATATATATGTATGTTTGCGTGACTCATGGGTGTAGGAGATTGCAGGTACAGTACTGCCTAGGTGCGAGTTTCATCTCCATCAGGATTCGCAGGGTTGAGTATACCTCTTTCATACTTAGAATTTGGATTAGGTGGTCGTAAAACCCTTGTCTTGCCTTAGCCATGATAAAGTGAGCATCATGTGTGATCCGTCGGTCTCCTTTTCGTATGGTTTTGCATGTCATGTGATTGGTTGGCTTTCTTGGTTTGCATGCCTTGCGTGTGGTAAAATGGAGGACTTTATCCTAAGTATTTAATTTGATTTAATGTGTTCATTTACACATTAGTAATTGAGAAATAAAAATAAATAGGTTTCTTCTAGGTGATTAATCATTAATTAAAATGGATCACTAAATTTATGTTTGTAGCAAGTTTAAGTATTTAATTTAATTTAGTGTGTTTATTTACGCATTAGTAATTGAGGAATTAAAATAAATAAGTTTCTTTTATGTGAATAATCATTAATTAAAAAAGATCGCTTTATTTATGTTTGTCGTGAGTTTAATTTAATGGTTAATTTAAAATCGTGAATTTATTTAGTTTATGCATTTTAAAAGGGAAAGATTTAAAGTTATTTGAAATATAAATAATTTAATCTTTTGCATTTTGGTAAGGAAAGGTTAATTTTACCCTTTGAAGACAATCAATTTTGATTAGAAAAGTAAGTTTTATTCATATATATTTTGATTTAGTGTGAAAGATTAATTTTGGGAAATTAATTTAATTAAAATATTTTACCGTCATCAATATTGCGAAATATAAATGTTAGCTTGTTTTTTTTTTTTGATAAAAGTGGATAGAACCACTAAACTATATTAAATTTTAAAAGTTTTTTTACAGTGTCTAGTTCAAAAAGAATTGAAGGGAAAGACCTAATAAGAAAACCTTTTAGTATTGCTTAAGTAACACAACCCTATTCTACCCAATACCAAATGCCCATTGGCATAGTATATCAAAAAACCCATCCCAATTTCATAAGCCGCATTAGATATAAAGGAAGCCACCAATAGAAGTATATAGAAGGAAGCTTAAAGTATGATCACTAAAGGATGCATATCCAATGCTGCCAAAAAATATTAGTCTGAACCACCCTTGTCTATGAAACACAATTCTCCAACCACTAGTTAGAATGATACCACATAGCAAAAATGAAACCATAATCAGACACCCTATCAAAATAAACATTGTGATCAAGCATAGCAGAACCCACACCAAAGAAAAGCCACACCAAATAAGGAGGTTGATGAAGACAACAACTATGCCCTTCTTTACTTCAAAAATTCCAAAACCGAGGAAGGGATCTCAACCACACTTACCTCCCACATATTAGCATCACTGTCAATGGCTAAATTAGCCAAGAAATCTGCAATCTTATTCACTTCCCTATAACAGTGGGAAATCAAGAAGGATTAAAAAAAGTTTAATTTTTGCAAAATATGATCAAGTATATATTGTAATTGCCAACAATTTGACTTCTTTTTCATGACACTTTGAGTAATAACCATAGAATCACCCTCAATTATCAAGTCCTTAATTCCCAAAGATATAGCCATATCCAAACCAAAGGACAAAGCAAATAATTATGCACAATTATTAGACTTGAAACCAATTACATGACAACGAGCCTGAATAAATCTTACCTTATGATCAGAAATTACCATACCTGCCCATACAAGGTCAGGGTTCCCATGAGAAGCACCATCAAAATTCAATTTAAAGTGCCCTTGCAGAGGAGGTTTCTAGCAAGCAAAATTTCTCTTACTTATAGCATTAGTCTTATTTAAAATAGATCCATGAGAAGGTAAGACTGATAACATTCTGCAAACTCAAGTTACCCTACCATCCCAATGAAAAAAAGAGGTAAGGGTTTCCAAATTCTTATATATAAAAGACAAAGCAACTTCAGAGATGGAAGATTCAATCCTTAATAAAACCTCAGCCAAGGAAGAACTTGTTTGTTTAAAAATCCTATTATTATGCTCTAACCAAATATTCCAAATCACAATAGATGGAGAAATAATCCAAAGACATGCATAGAAAGATGAGGCAAATAGGAGAGGCCATGCTCTAAAGTGGGAAAGGAGATCCTTACCAATAACAAAGGAAAGATTAAGCTTTTCAAATAACCACTGCCAGCAAGCATAGGAAAAATCACAATGAAGAAACAAGTGTGTAGAGGATTCTAAATTTTTATTACAAAATACACAAGAAAATACTACAGTAATACCCAGCTTGTCCAACCTCATTCCTA
This sequence comes from Cryptomeria japonica, assembly GCF_030272615.1. Lineage (NCBI taxonomy): Eukaryota > Viridiplantae > Streptophyta > Pinopsida > Cupressales > Cupressaceae > Cryptomeria > Cryptomeria japonica. The sequence continues at coordinate 464,602,103 of NC_081406.1, read as the reverse complement.
TAAGGACCCTGTCCTACACCACTAACCAAGCAAAAGCACCAGCCTTTGGGAGGCAAGCCATATGCCAAAACAACTTGTATGGCTAAGTAGATAAATCTTTAGCAACCAAGAGAGAATTATAGCCATCCTTAACTGTGTACTTACCAGAGATATTCCTTGTCCAGATAAGCTCATCGTCAGCATCAGAAAAAATTATTACTCTCTGCACCAACATCTTTTCATATTCCAATTTTACATTTTGATCAATATCTAAAAACTTGATTGATTTCCATTTTGCCACCTTAAGATTCCCGCTATACTCAATTTCAAAATAATCAGCCACAAAGACACCCCAAAGGGAAGAAAGAGTGGAAATTAAAGGAGACCAATCCCTCAAGTTCACCAGAGGGGGATGTCCATTCCAAACTTCCTCCCAAAACCTGACCTTTCTACCATTATGAACAATCCACGAGAGATGAGGCAAAATCACTGATCTACATTTACATAGAAAATTCCAAATAGCTGAACTAGAAGGTAAATTAGAAACTTGAAAAACATATTCTCTTGGTCCATTATTTAAATATTTAACAAACATAATTTGTGCCCAAAAGGAGAATGGTCTCTCATACAATTTCCAAACCAACTTAGCACCTAAGGCTAAATTCTGACTTTCCAGACTCCTAATGCCTATGCCCCCAAGGTTTTTAGGCAAACAAACTTTATCCCATGCTACCAGAGGGAGTTTTTTCTTACCATCTTTATTATTACTCCAAAGGAAGGACCTAAGAGTATCTTGCAAAATATCAAGAGCCACTTTCGGAGACTGCAAAACAGACATGAGATAAATAGGAACAACATTTAGGACAGACTTAATAAGAACAATCTTACTAGCCAAAGATAACCATCTATGATTCCAAGATAGGATCCTTCTAGAGATAACTGAAATGATCTTATCCCAAAACTCAACTCTATCCTTCTTAATGAAGAAAGGTATACCAAGATAAGAACAAGGAAGATTTCCAGATGCAAATCCACCAAAAATCTTCAATCTATCCTGAACCAATTGTGAAGCATGAAGGAAAAAAATCTTTGACTTATCAACATTGATTCTCTAACCAGAAAAGGATGCATAATTCTGTATTATCCCCTTTATCACTCTTGCCTCACCCAAAGAGGCCTGACCAAATAACAAGGTATCATCTGCAAACAAGCAATGCGAAATGCTTTGTGGAACATTCTGAATCCTAATTCCCTTCCAAAGCCCTCCCAGCTTAGCGGCTCTTATAGCCCAACTGAACGTTTCAGCTAGAAGAATGAACAAGAAAGGAGATAGGGGATCCCCCTGCCTCAAACCCCTAGAAGAGGAGAAAAAACCACAAGGGGAGCCATTAATTAGAACCAAGAACCTTGTAGAAGAAATACAAGCATGAATCCTTTTGACCCATGCCTTGGAAAAGCCCAATTTAAGTAGAACAACACACAACATCCCCCATTATACTCTATCATATGCTTTCATCATATCTAATTTGAGGATCATGGCTAGGATTCTCTGAGTAGAAATAGAATGCAGAACCTCATGTACCACTATAGCTCCCTCTGTTGTCTCCCTTCCTGGAACAAAACCCCCTTGTTCTAAAGAAATGATCTTAGGTAAAATTTTAGCCAATCTTAAAGAAATAGCCTTGGTAAAAATCTTGTACAAAGTATTACATAAAGCAATAGGGCGAAAATCAGCAATTATCTTGGTAACCTCTTTTTTAGGAATAATTCCAATCATTGTATTATTAAGCTATTTCAAAAGAGACCTATTCCTTCTAGCTTCCTCAAGGGCCAATAAAACATCATTTCCCACAAAATCCCAGCATTTTTGAAAAAATAAAGGAGTAAAGCCATCCGGTCCTGGTGCCTTATTAGGGTTCATTGCAAAAACAACATTCTTAACTTCATCCAAAGAAAAATGAGACATCAACATTTTATTATCTTCCGAAGATACCAAAGAAGGAATATTAGAAGAAATGTTATTATGAAGATCTTCATGCTTCGAAGACAATAGTGACTTAAAAACCTAACTGCCTCTAAAGCAATATCCTCCTATTTTGTTAAAAGTTTGCCATTTGGACACTCAATACAAGATATCCTATTTTTACTTCTCTTCATTTTTTTTGAAGAGTAAATTTTTTTTGTATTTCTATCACCATCTGAAAGCCAGATCTCCCTCGATTTCTGTCTCCAATATATTTCTTCTCTGGACAAAACTTCTTCAAGCTCTACTTTTAGCAATTTTAGTTCATCAAAAACAAGAGGCACCATACCATATTGAATCACATGTGAATTAAGACATTCAATCATATCTTGAATCCTCTGTTTTTCCTGAAAGATGTTATTAAAATGCAGGATATTCCATTCTCTAATATTAAATTTCAAAAATCTCAACTTCTTAACAATCTGAAACATTCGGGATCCAGAGCAATAAGGAGCAGAACTCCACCATTTTTTGAGCAAAGACAAAAATGAAGAATCTCTAAACCACATAGGTTCAAATTTAAAGGGTGACTTAAAAGGATCTTTATCTTCCAGAATTGATAGGGAAATTGGAAAATGATCTAACCCCGAAACTGGAAGAATAGAGGAAAAAAAATTGAACATTGAATCAATCCAAACATCTGATAACAAAAACCAGTCTAACCTTTCTGCAATCTAAGAAAAATCTCTTCGCATATTTGTCCATGTGAAAATCCCATTCCGAAACTGACAATCAAAAAGACCCATGTCCTTAATGAACATCCCAAAGTCTTCCATAATTTTTTATTAGGAAGAATACCTCCTTTCTTTTCTCCCATGTCAGTGATAGCATTAAAATCCCCTCCAAAGATTATAAAGGGACCATGCCTTAAAGGGGAGGAAATTCTCTTAAGATCTCCCCATAACTTAGATTTCCTTTGAATACCAGAAGGAGCATAAATATTAAAAAGCCAAAACTTAACCTTCGGAAGCTTGCTTTTAACTAAGGCCAACATCTAGTTTACAGTAGAAGCAACTAGCTCAACCTCAATGTTATAGTTATTTCAAAGCAATGCCAAACCCCTTGATGCAACACAAGCTGGAGAGGAGAGGAATTCCCATTTTCTCCAAGAAGAAAAAATCAAATCAGCAAACTCCTTTGACAATTTTGTCTCTTGCAACATGAAAATATCACACTTAACTAAGTCCATCTGGGACTTAATTAAGCGCCTCTTGTTAGGGGCATTTGAGCCCCTAACATTCTAAGATATAATTCTCATTTCTCTCGAGGGGAGACCAAGGCTCCCCTCTTTCCTTTAGATGGAGAAGACTTCCCTTCTCCAATACTACTTTGAAGATTACGAGTCACAGTCCCCGACCTAGTCACAGGAGGATAGATAATAAACCTCTTACTCCTCTTACCCTTAGGAGTACCACTTCCTTTCATAGCGTCACTAAGAGAAACCGAATGATTCCCTTTCCCAACACCAGGAGAAAGAGACAAAGTCTACTGAATCCCAACATCAATTTCCAATTGAGTCTTTCAATTCTTTGGAGGCCTACCCTTACCAGGAGAAACCACAGATGAAGCCCTAATTAGAGTAGTTTGAACAATTGGTAAACTCTTACTTGACTTAGGAGAAGTCATGACTAAATTATCTATGATGCCCACTTCTGATGAGGCCAAAAGCTCAAAAGGGTTAGCAGATGTAGAAATAGGAAGGGTTGATTTAATTCCCCCCAAGTCATTCTCAATGGAACAAATAACCCTATTTGTAATGTCCTCATCCATCTGATGCTCATGATCTTTAAAAAGATCATTTACTTGGTGAACCAGATTTTCATCTGGCACAATAACAGGAATGTCCCCCAACTGAATATTATTTCCTAAGGCAATGTTATTATCCACATCCACATCAATATGTTGTGAAGAATTAGACACCAATTATTTGACTTGTTGAGCAAGGTTAGCATCATCAAGAAACCCTAGAGAAGAAACCCGAACATTAGACTCCGAAACAACCCCATCATTCTTCGCAAAAATCTGACCAATCCCCTGACAAGTTTCTAAGTATTCTTTTGACTTCACAGGACAGACAGGATTCCCACCACCATCATTTAGTGACTTATCCAAGGATTTTGAGGTAGTGAGATTTGGAAGTAGATCCTCCACATTATTGTCCCCGAAAACCACAATATTCTGGTGAGCTCTTGTCTTATCCTTACTTGTAAATAACCCTACAAACTCTAGATCGTGAGACACAACATAAACCTCTCGCTTCCCAACATCCCTCATAGCCTGGTTAACCTCAAAAGTAGCAGGATGTTTCCCAGTGGAACCATTAACTAATAGTTTATCTAGAATAGAGGATTTCAAAAAATCCATAAGAAAAGGAGCATCCAATTGCAAGGAAGTTTTACCAAAGTCTTTCTCCAACTTATTAATTGGTTGTTTCCAGATACCCTCATGAGATTTAATGATACAGGTCCGAGGGCAAACATTATTAGGGTTAGTCAAGAAATAGATTTTTACCAAACCCCCCCCCTCCACAAAATCAAATCTTGATGATAAGAAAGAACCACAAGTATTACCAATTTGTTCCAAAACCTCTGGGTTCATAAATTCAAATGGTAAATTGGGCAAGCCAAACTAGAAAGGAACTAATTTAAAGCTTGACCAAGAAGGGACATAAAATGGTTTCCAAGCTGAAACAAACACTAACTTTTTACCAAACCAGTAATGTGAAGATTTTAAAACTTCATCCCTAACAGAAGAAGAGTTGAAAACAATAATAAATATATTTGCAGGGAGTAATTGAAAATAACGCATATCAAACCACTTTTTCTGCAATTTTTGATGAAATTTAGATAAACTAGTTGCATCCCCCCATATTTCCCCAGAAATAGCATGCGTATGCAAACAACGAGCTTTCAAATCCACAACAAAATCAAGTAAATAAATGCGTGGAATAGGAGCCCATGCCTGTGAATACCCACCTCCTAAATCAGAGTCGGTTTGAAGTTCACTTACCTTATCATCTTTTCCTGATGTTGAAGATTCCCTTACCTTATCCCCCCTTTGATGTGACGAAGATAACTCAAGTGGGTTATTGTTAGACTATTTGTCCATCATCTTTTCACCAGCATTCAGCTGAGAAACCCTAGCTGCCTCATTTATAGATGAAAAATTCACAACTTTTGCATAGGATCCAAAAATCGTTGATGCCCTTCACCAGATCTGTCCATACTCCGCCAATTTCCACTGCTTGGACCTCTGAAAAAACCCCCAAAATAATTGGAGACCAGTCTAAAATTTCTTAAGTCCACCCTCAACCAATTCTGCGCTGCCATATCTACCCATTTGCCCTTCGTGAAGACCAGTTGTGGGACATGCGATGGATCATCCCAGCGCACATCAGCCCATTCACCAATAACCCTAGTTTTGCCCATACTGAGCAAGAAATTGCAGTCTTATCTTAGTTTTGGTTGGTGGTCTGCAAACAACAACAATTATATTCTTGCCTGGGCATGGAGTTGGTTATCTTGCTACCATTCTTATAGATTATCTGCTATATCTGTTATTGAAGGGTGTGCTGGAATCTGTATTGCTGATAAATCTTTCCTACAACACAATCAAGGTTTGTTGCATATTCCTTTGAGTTGTTGGCTACTAAAGGGTGTGAACCTCTTCAGGATTGCAGGAAACCCAGCTTGTAACACTAGAACTAGTCTTTCAAGCTCTAGAAAATGTCAAACCGCTGTGCCAGAGGAAAGCTATGAAACAAATATGGCACAATGTGGGGACGAAAAATGTCGTGGAAACCTGAAGCTCAATCCAAGGACTTGCAAGTGTTAACAACCTTATATAGGTCTATTGAAATTTAGGGATCCCTCATTTTCAGATCCACGAACAAGAGGTGATTCACACAAAGTGTAGTCTTCTCCATTGGCAAGAGTCTCAGCTTTAGCTCTGCTATCTTTATTGTCCGCAATGTCTTCGCTACCTGATCTATTGCCTGCCCAAGATACCCAAAATAAATAAATGTTAGCTTGTTAATATTGAGAAAATTAAATTTAAATGAGAGAGAAGCATTTTAATTTTAATTAGAAAAACAAGTTAGATTTTTGAATAGTTGAAAAGAATGATTTTTCATTTTTATTTAAAAGATGTTTAAAATTTGAAATTGGGAATTAGGTCAAAATTCATTCCATTTAGCCTAGGTTGAAAAATATTTTTGGGGTTGTTGGATTTTTGGAAGAAAAATATTTTGGATGGAGAAATTGGGGATTTTGGAGGAAATGGAGATTTTCTTGAATGGCAGTTTGGGCTCGTCTTCAAAATCTTGCCAGGAATGCAAAATGAGGTAGGATTCAATTTCATCTCTTGTTTTCCTGTGATATTGGGTTTGTATTTAAAAAAGGAAAAAAGGGAATGGTTTTTCTTGAAGATTTCATACTTTAAACCTCCAAGAATGTTGTTAAAATTTAGGTTTTAGTTTTGAAAATGTTGGTTGCTCTGGGGTCAAGATTGTCTAAATGGTTTTGTGTTTGAGCAAATCTGGCATATCTAAAGGCCATGGAGTATTTGGAAAATCATGAACTTGCTTGGAAAATTTCCCATAATGTGGTTTTGAACAAGCTGGAAAATATATGGGACTGTGATAAAAAGGAAATGGGGGTTTACGTTTCTTAAAATTTTGTTTATTCCTATTTAAGTAAAATTGAAAATCGAAACTGTGAAAAAAAAAAAGAAGGAAAAGAATAAAAAAATTAAAAAAAAAAAAAAAGGGAACGAAATTATTTTAGGGTTTTGGGGGGGGAGCCAAAGCTCAACCCGCGCCCCTCCCATTTCTTCCACATGCAGAACCACAAAGGTAGCCTCTATGCCCTCCACGGTGGCTGTAGAGCCCCTGCACCCACCCTTTAGAAGCAGAGGGACTACGTCCACGTGAGTGGCCGCAACTACCCCGCTCCACAGTGTGGAGATCGAAGGGTCTGTGACCCCCACGATGGCCGGAGAGACCCCGACTCCACTATGTGGAGGCCGAGAGTCTGCGTCCACTATGGTGGCCATAGGCTCGGTGGCTAGGGCATGGCCATAGCCTCGTGGCTAGGGCACAACTGCCCTCCCAGTATTTTTTTAATATTGTTTTTTAGTTTAAAAAAAAAAGAGGTGTATATTAAATTTTAGGTTTTCTTGTTTTTTTATAGAGTTTTTAATTAATAGTTAAATATTATTAATATATATATGTTAATGATAAAGATTAACATTTATATATTAATTAATATTTATTTGTGTAACATTAAATTATTATTAATATATATTGTATTAATGAGATTAATATACATATATTAAATAATACTTAATTTGAAATCGTGCATTATTAGATTTAAAATTGTTATATTTTAATTCCTCCAGATAATATTTTAATTGGTAAATTGCTTGGAATAAAATATATCTTTTTAATTTCTAGATAATATGTTATTCAAGGATATAGTATTAATGGATTTGACTATGCTAGGAGACCTAGGAATTTTAGAAAATAAATAAAATAAATATTTATCATTAGATATCTTGTAGACTTAAATGATATGCTATTGGATTTATTGGAAATTGAACGATGTGTCGATTTGAGAATTGGTAAGATATTGTTGTTATCATTGGTGAAATAAATGGTTTAAATATACCTTCTCTCTGTAATGAGAATTAGACAAATGGTAATATTGCAACTGTGGCATTGTATTCCCCTTTGTAATTGTGATTTTCTGTTAATGTATTTGGAAAACTTAGATCGTTTAGAAAACTTGATCAACTTTTACTGTTTAAACCAGTAGGAAACAAGAATGTCTATTTCCGGTTATTGCCTATGAAAGTTAAATTTTTGTATTTGCTTTGGTTTAAAGTAATGACAAGCCTTGATATGCTTGTTTGGACCCTGTCGTCTGGTTGGTTTATGGTTGGCCATAGTGGGTCGAGTCCCTAGTTAGGGTACCGTCATACAAGAGACCTTTGTATTGGCTTTTAATATGTTCAGTTGGATCTATTTCTATGTAGGGATCATTTATGTATTTATTGACCGAAGTGGTCGTTTGTATATTGGTTGTGTTCACCTAAATGGCAGAAATGTAAATGACATGAACCTTATGTAATCTTAACTTAATTAATTGCCAGAGGGGTCTTGCAGTTGAGCAGACCCAGAGATGTAGCCCTCTAGGGGTGAACTCCGAGATCATTTATGTGTTATGTGATGCTTTTGTCTCTCATGTTTCATAGTTAGTGTTGGCATGTATGGATGCATTATGTTAAGTGTGTAATGGGGATTAGATGAAGATAATGTTTGGAATGCATGTATATAGTCATCTTGTTAAATGCAGTAATTAGGGTCATAAAAGATCATAGATATGATCATGGGAAGTATTTTGTTAATGTTAATGAAAATAAGTAAGCATGGAAAGAACTTACTAGGTTATGATGAAAATAAAGCATGTAATGAAATTAGATGCATGGTATATAGTTAAGGAAAAATTTGAACGAAATGAATGGATAACAATAATTGGATGAACTTGTCATATTACCTAAATTGTAATTCTAGTGGATGAACTTCATTTAGTTACTTACATTTTAATCTCAATAAATGAACATCATCATAATAGCTATATTTTAACTAAATTGGATGAATTCATTTAGTTATTTACATTTTATTCTAAATAAATGAACTTCATCAAATTAGCTTCATTTTAACTATAATTGGATGAACTCAATTGGATTATCCACATTATAACCTTAATAAATGAACTTCATCCTAATACCTACACTTTAACTATAATGGATGAACTCATTGGTTATTTACATTTCAATCTAAATAAATGAACTTCACCTTATTAACTATATTTTAACTATAATGGATGAACCCATTTGGTTATGTACATTTTAGCCTTAATAAACGAACTTCATTTTATTAGCTATATTGTAACTAAAATGGATGGACTCGTCAAGTTAACCATATTTTAACCTTAAGGGATGAATTTGCAAGTGCTCTATGTTTTAACTTCTATGGGTAAAATTCCTCATGTTAGCCTCATCTTCAACCATAATAGATGAACGCTTCCTAATTTCTATAATGATTACTCACTAAACAAAGTATATCCATGTTTCAAGTAATAACATGTAATTAAGATATCCTGTTTAATTCGATCAGATGTGGCAAGTTGAGTTAGGTGTTAGGTTACGTAATCACGTTGGGAAACTCCTTAGGTTCATTTAGTTTTCCGCTGCGTTATCTAAGCATTAGGTAACTCCAATGCATCTTAATGTTGTGTATTAAAGTTTCTAAAAAAAAAATATTTACACTCCATTTGAGTGTTTTAGCTTTATCCCTTCGAGGTTTCTTGGTGGGGCATTACATGTGGGTCCACATGAGGCTTGGATGGGCCGGGGGTTCGGATTAGGTTGCCAGGGTAACCCAGTGTATGGGGCCGGAACCTATGAAGACATGCCAAGGTAACCATAACAAGTTGTGTGATGACACTTGTCCCTATGTTCGCTAGTGTGTTGTCGTGTTGTCTTGATAGGAGAACCTTTGGTGGAGTCATCCTGTTGCTTATGCCCTTGTGAGAACCTGATTTCATGCCAGACCTTGGGTTACAATGACTCAGTTTTGTGGATACTCTAGTGGACCTTTATATTTGCTTCGATCATGTTCAGTTGGATCCTTTCCTATTCAGGGATCAATTATGTATTTATTGACCAATGTGGTCATTTGTATATTGGTTATGTTTCGCCTTGATGGCAGGATTGTAAATAATGAGAACCTCCTGTATTCTTAACTTTAGTAATTATCAAAGGGGTCTTGCAGCTGAGCAGACCCAGAGATGTAGCCCTTTAGGGGTGAACTCCGAGATCATCTTGGTGTTATGTGATGATTTTGTTCTTATGTTTCATGTTTAGTATTAGCATGTATGGTTGGCATTTTGATAGAATCTAAAGTGGATTAGAAGAAATTAATCTTAAATGCATGTATGCAGTCGTCTTTTAATTGCTGAAATGGGATCATGGAAGATTGTAGATTAGAGCAATAGAATGCATTCAATTATTGTTAAGGAAATTAAGTATGCATGGAAAGATCTCATTAGTTTATGATGAAATTCAAGTGTGTTAATAAATTAGATGTATGACTTAAATTTTAATGAAAAACATGAACGAAAGGTATGAATAAATCTTAATGGATGAACCTTATCTTGTGATTTATATTTTCATCTTCTGAAAGAAATTATCCTTGTTTAAGAAATATCTCGTTATAAGATAATCAACTTATTGGATTAATTAGTGTGAGTTAAGTGAAATGTGGAATTGAGTAATCACGTTGGGAAACCCTTTTAGGAGTTAGTTGATGTCTTCCGCTATGTAATTTGTACTTTGATATCTCGGTGTATCTTAATGTTGTGTTTAACTTTTAAAAAAAAAATATTGCACTCTATTCTCGTGTTTAGCTTAATCCCTTCTGGGTTTCTTGGTGGGGAATTACATTTGGTATCAGAGCCCATGTTGCAAACACTGGGATCTCTGGTGTCGTGTGTGCCCTTAGTTGGTGTGAGGTGTATCGACCTTATGTGCATGCTTGTCCTCCTCTTTGTATGTGAGTGATTGAGCAGACCTTAACTTGTGTGTAAAGCATGTGTTCACACCTTGTTTTCACCTTCTTGATGTTGGTGCTTTGGAGTGATTATATGTTCTTTGTTGCTTATTGATATCTTGGTCTACGATTACTCATATTCTGAAGGAGAAACGTATGTACCTTTCTTATTGAGTGTTGTACTCTTTGGACTAATCCATTTGGGTTGGTTTGTGCTTGTCTTGAATCTAAAAGTGTGAATTGTGCTTGTTTAAGATTATGACCTAGCTTAGTGTTGTCCACTTGAAGGACTAGTATGGCAAATACTGAATGCTTATTTTGTAGAAAATTGAATGATTATGACCATTCCTCTCTCTCTCTAGAAATTAAAATGTTTGGGATATGTGTAATTATCTCTTATATGAGGTTTCTTTTTGCAAGAGAAAGGTGTGACTTCTTGAACCCTTGTGTGAGCCTTATGACGCTTATGTGGTTTTAGATGATAAAAAGGGGCTATGGGTTTGAAAGTTCATTTTGGTTATTGGGAGAAAATTGTATGTTTACATTAAGAATTCTCCATGTGTTTTGTAGGAGTAACATAAAAAAATTCTATCTTAAGTAATGTGCACTAATATGTGAATAGTTGTTATGTGAAACTACTTAGTTTGTAAAAAGAAGTATTAAAGGGAACATGTTATAGTAGCTTCGAGAGTGTATTAATGTATTCCATGAAAGAATATTTTATGTGTTTCATTAAACCAGTTTGATTGAGGATTTATTTTAGCAATGCTCCATTGAACTTGCTTTTGGGTATATGTAATTACCTTATTATGTTTAGAAAGTGCGAATGAAAAGGTTGTCTGATGTGCATGCATTAATATGTATTATTTTGGTGATAGCTCCTTGCTTTCCTTTTGATCGTAATTTGATTTTCAATGATAGGTTGCAAATTATGATATGTGTCTGTATTGTATTAAAGTAGTGGCTGTTCTCAAGAGGTCTGGTAGTATAAAAAATACTACCTATTTTGATCTCTGTTGTTTGGAAAACTAAAACATTCTGTTGCAACCATAATAATTGGAAACGTCATGTTAGATTGTTTGGCATCCTTCTAAAATGGTAGCGACATGAAAACCGTGCAGTTGAAATGATAGGCTTATAGTGAGAAATTTTAGCATGTAGTGTGATTTTGTTGATCTTGTGTCCATGTAGGAAATAGTTTGGTTATCAAACTTTCTTTCCCTTCTCTTTGCCTAAATCATTAGATTTTTAGAAATTCTACTAAGAATGCATTTATTTAAAAAGAAAAATTGCATATTTAGTAATGTGAATTCGAATGCTTAGTGAAATTCGAGAAAGATATAGGAATGATGTTATTTTCTTATGTAATTGTGAATTGTTAATAATTTCAGTACTTGTATCTAGAGTAAACTTGATTTAGTTATTCATGTGGAAAGCATAATTTAAATCTCCCTTGAGTAGATGATAGCGTACTGGAAAGTACTCCTCGTAGATGTGACTAAACCAGTACTGGTATATTTGTGTGTATTGTAGGAAACTAGTGCTTATTATATGTGCCATGGGTTGGTGAAGTAATCAACCATGGAGGATATGTTGCTTATGAGTATGGGAAACCATACTATTTATGCGATGTTTCTTATTTGTTTCCCTATTGAGTACCAAACCTCGGGTTGTGGGTAATTTAGTATGTTAAGGGGTAGTATTCGAAGTCACCATTCCTTGAATAGTATGGATCGACGTACGAGCAATGTCGGCACGAAGCGACTTTAGCTTCTCTATTTCAAGGAATGATATAGTTATACTTTAAAATTGTATTAAAGGTGTACTCAATAATTTCCATTTTGATGAATCTATTTATAGGTTTATGTGTGACAGCCTATTCCTCTCCTTTATTTGAGCATATTGATGGTGATTCTTGAGCATAGTGATGGTGTATTTTGGAGGATCCTTTGCCTTGTCTTCATGAAAGGTAGGTTTATCCACATGGGCTATCAGTTAGTAGGTGTTGGTGGACATGTGGGTGGACCTTAGTCATGTATACCTCTGGCTTACGGCGAGTATCGTTATAGATACGTCGCTCTATGGGATGTGACCTGCGCGTGCTTGTTTCCATGAGGTACACTACCATGCTTGATATGTCCATTGCGTGTCTTCTCCACTTGGGGTATTGCCATTCTGCATGACGACGTGACGCGGGGTGATGTCGAGGTGCACACCACCATGCCATGTGGGTAGTGTGACTATGTCGCACCACATGATGAGCTACTATGATGGCTAGATGATTGTTCCTCCCTTCCTCATTGGTGGCTAGATGCTAGTCACATAGTGATGTTATGTGCAGTTGTTATATTCTTTATATTTCTTTGGGAACCAGCAATTTATTTTACATTGACTTTGAAGGTTTAGCCATGATCTTGTGATATTTTGCATTCTTGATTTGGTGTTGCAAATTCTGGATTATTTTCTTGCCTTACTATTGGAATTGATGATTTATTATCTTTATTCATCTTTACTTTGGTGGCTAAACTGATTTATCCTTATTGTTTTCATATGTTGGTCTTGTGTTGAAATGTGAAATTCCTCTCCAAGGACGTATGAGACAATCTTGGTAGAGTGTGTACGAGGAAGTAGACGTAAGGAACCTTGAGGATGGGGGTATGTGAGGCTATGATGCAGCTAGGATCCACTACCTTCCTATGTGTGGTGAATATCTCTTGGAGGCTAACCACCTTATTCAACAAGGGATATTCACAAGGGTCTTGTATGGAAGGTAGCACCACAATGGTGTGCCCTAGCACCATCAAGCCTTTGAGTGAGATATTGGATATTTATGATCATATTGTTGTTCTGAGATCAGGCATAGAGATGTTGATCGTGCATGTTATCTTTGACCAAGCATTAGACATGCTCACATGAGGCCTTTTGAGTTGTGCATTTTAGTTAAGTGGATGGTTATTATGTGTATCATGGAGTAAATTGTATTAACTTGTCATTATGTTATGGGACATAGTCTTTGGAAAGGTTTTCTTATGCCTGGCAAGTGTAAACAATTGAGTTATTTACGTTTCTCTTATTCATGAAAGTTAACTTGGTTGTAGAAATTAAAATTTTGAAGCTAGTTCTATGCGATAAATTTTTATGAAAAATATGTATTGGTAAAAGAAATTGATCACGATGGCATGTTTTCTTGTCATATTTGGTAAATGAGTATGGTAATTGTTGTTTACCTCTTTGTAAAGCATTAACTTGGTGTAATGAAAGGGAGAAAATTCTTGTTTCTCTGCTATGATTGTGGATAATTCCTAGAATATTATAAGAAATGTATGTATTTAGATGTATCTTGCCAATGGATAATGGAATTCATATAGGAATTAGCAATAACATTTCATTTATTTATGGAAAGATTCCCATGTGTAATTTAATATTTGTTGAATGAGTTTCAGGGCTGATACGTGCAACATGTTCTCCATTTAGCCTTACGACTTCCAGGAGTAAGTCGGAACCTAGGGGGGAGAATGTAGTACCCCTGCCCTAATCAATTCCTAATCTTGGTTTGACCTTGGTTAGTTTATCATAATATAGTGATTATAGTCAGATGTTTTGATTTAGCGCATATCTGTTAATGTGGTTTTCGCACCAGTTTGTATGCAAGTTAATTAATTCTCCTATTTTGTGTTATTATCTCGGGCTAATGCTTTCATTAAGTTTATATATGTATGCATGTATGACACTTGGTTGCAAGAGATTCCAGGTACAGTGTCATGTGTGTGCGAGGTTCATCTTCACTTGGATTCACAGGTTTGAGTGTACGTCTTTGGTCCTTAGAACTTCGATTAGGTGGTCGTAAGACCCTCGTTTGAGCAAAGTCATGCTCAAGTGAGCATCATCAGTCATTGTCGGTATTCCCTTTGGTTGGGGTTGTGGGTCGTCTGTTCATTTGACTTTCTTGGGTTGCCTGTTTTGTGTGTGTAGTTAAATCAAGTAATTAATCCTTAATCTTTAATTGTTTTAATGTGTGTTTACCCATAAGTATATTCGGGGACTAAATTAAATAGGCTCCATTTTTATGTGATTAATCGTTAATTGGATTGCTCAATTCAGGTTGGTAGCAAGTTCAATTAAATGGTTGTTTTTAATGTCAAATTATTATGTTTATGATGTTGGAAAAGAAAGATTTAAATTTAATTAAAATAGAATTAATTTTATCTTGTTGGCATTTTGGAAATAGAAAGGTTAAATTCAATTATTTGGAAAAATCAATTTTAAATTGAAAAACAAGTTTAATTATTGATAAAGTTTAAAAAAATGATTTTGAGGAATTATTTTAAATAAAATATTTTAATTCCAAATAAATTAAATTTTGGTCAAACCTTTCCCATTTAACCTAGATTTTTGGAAAAATATAGGAGATTGGTTTTTTTTTTTGGAAAATATTTTGGATGGAAAATTTAAGGATTTTGGAAGGAGAAGAATTTCTTGAGCTGCAGGTTGGGGCTCTCCATCGGATCCTTTCCAGGAATGCTTATTGAGGTAGGAATTTGTTTATCAATTTGGTTATTTGTTTAAAAAAAAAAAACAGCTTGAATGTTCTTCATGCAATTTTGGTTTCAAATTCTCCATTGATTGCCTCAAGATTAAGAATTATAGTGGAAATTAGTTAAGATTGGCTGATTGCTTGTATCTTGTTTGAGAAATGAGATTTCTTTTTACCCAAAATTGTATATTTTGGAGGGATATTCAACAAATTTCTCTAATTTTGAAAACCTCTATCATTCTGAATTTTTTTTATTTTAAGTATCTATATGAGTCTGTTTAAAACAAAAATGGGGGTTGTTGTTTTTAGAAAACAAAAATATAAAACAAAAATATATTTCATAGCAAAATCGATTTTTATTTCAAAATCAAAGTTTTAATTGTTTGAAACAAAAATAAAATAAAATGTAATTCACTGGGATTGGAGGGACAGGGAGCAGAGACTCAACCCGTCGCCTCCTCCCCCCTGCGTGGGTCTGCGACTAGTAGCGGCCGCAACTAGTTGCGACTCCCGCGGTGGGCGCAGGGTCCCCTGTGGTGGCCGCGTGGGCGCCGCGGGACCTGCATCCACCGCGGTGGCACCGCCCGCGGCTAGGGCACGACTGCCCAACCCCCATTAAACGGAGGTGGCCCTAGCTACCCTTTCACCACTACCCATTATATTGTTGTTTCTAAAATTATTTTTTAAAAAAAAATATAATAATTATTTAATATTATTAAATGTACATTTTAATTAAGTTTTAATATGGCATTTAATTAATAAATTATGATTATTTGTAATTAATTAATTGTATAAGTGGAAATATACTATAATTAATTTTCAAATTGTATTTTATTATTAATGTATATTTTACTAATTAGATACTTAATTTGTTATTTTGTTATTATTAATTGTACATATTTTTTAATTGCGGATTAAAAAATTTATATAGTAATTAATATTTAAGTTTGGTAATTTTCTATATATGCACAAGGAAATAATTGTTAAGTAGGAATGGACTATCTTTATTTGGATTCCTTATATGTTTATGTTTCCTTGATCCGTATAGTGTAACTGGGCTTGGAAAAGACAAAATTGGAGAGATTGTTTTTGAGTCATTATGAGAACGATGTTTTATTTGAAGAATAAATATCTTATTTAGTTGGTTAATGATTATTTAATTATATTCATGTGAACTTGGTTTAAGAACTCATAACGATGCATTTATGTATGTCGATGCTAATGAACCTTAGGGAGTTAGAAAACCAATAATCAAATTGTACCTAGATGAGGTAGATAACTGCAATCTAACTTAGATCATTTAGAAAACTTGATCGACATTTAATGGTTAAATCAATATGGCAAAAGATTGTATTTATCAATTGTTGCCTATGCAAGTTTAATTTATGTATTCACTTTAAGTAATGACAAGTCGTGCTTTGTTTGATAGGACCCTGTCGTATGGAGTGATCTGGGGTACTTGTTTCAGCCCTCAGTCTTGAGTTTGATTGTTGCTTTGTGCTGGTGTCGTAATTGGTCATTTCCTTTATGTGGGTGTCGAATGATGATTTGTGATTGACCATAGTTGGCCAGGTCTCTAGTTAGAGTACTGTCAGTTAGTGTACCTCATATGAAGTCGTGTTTGACCAAATGGTTGTTCCTTCCATTTTGAACTCTATTTACTTGACCATGTGTGTTCCTTGGTTTATTGAGTTTGTCTGAGTATAGTCTAGTGTCGTATGGGAAAGTGGCTTTCGACTGGGGGCCGCGCCCAGAGTGGCTGCTAGGTAACCCATCGAAAGTGAGTCTAATAAGTGATAACCTTATAGTATATTAGAGTGTTGTTAATGAATCTCTAAGTAAGATAATTGTGCCTCATACATAGGATGAGTGCTAACACAGACTTGGCATGCTGTGAGAAGGCCTGAAATGGCAAATCATCATCCTTGTCTTCACGAAAGGATGTGTGGGTCCACATGAAGCTTGGATGGGCTGGGGGTTCGGATTAAGTTGCCAGGGTAACCCAGTGTATGGGGTCGAAACCTATGAAGACTTGCCATGGAAACCATACCAAGTTGTGTGATGACACTTGTCCCTATGTTCACTAGTGTGTTGTCGTGTTGTCTTGATAGGAGCACCTTTGGTGGAGTCGTCCTATTGCTTATGCCCTTGTGAGAACCTGATTTCATGCCAGACCTTGGGTTGCGATGACTCAGCTTTATGGATGCTCTAGTCGACCTTTATATTTGCTTCGATCATGTTCAGTTGGATCCTTTCCTATTCAGGGATCAATTATGTATTTATTGACCGATGTGGTCATTTGTATATTGGTTATGTTTCGCCTTGATGGTAGGATTGATAATGAGAACCTCATGTATTCTTAATTTTATTAATTATCAGAGGGGTCTTGCAGTTGAGCAGACCTGGAGATGTAGCCCTTTGGGTGAACTCTGAGATCATCTTGGTGTTATGTGATGATTTTGTTCCTATGTTTCATGTTTAGTGTTAGTATGTATGGATGACATTTTGATAGAATGTAAAGTGGATTAGAAGAAATTAATCTTAAATGCATGTATGTAGTCATCTTTTAATTACTGAAATGGGATCATGGAAGATTGTAGATTAGAGCAATAGAATGCATTCAGTTATTGTTAAGGAAATTAAATATGCATGGAAAGATCTCATTAGTTTATGATGAAATTCAAGTGTGTTAATAAATTAGATGTATGACTTAAATTTGAATGAAAAGCATGAACGAAAGGTAGTAATAAATCTTAATGGATGAACCTTATCTTGTGATTTATATTTTCATCTTTTGAAAGAAATTATCCTTGTTTAAGAAATATCTCGTTATAAGATAATCAACTTATTGGATTAATTAGTGTGAGTTAAGTGAAATGTGGAATTAAGTAATCACGTTGGGAAACCCTTTTAGGAGTTAGTTGATGTCTTCCGCTATGTAATCTATACTTTGATATCTCGATGTATCTTAATGATGTGTTTAACTTTTAAAAATAAAATTATTGTACTCTATTCTCGTGTTTAGCTTAATCCCTTCAGGTTTTCCTGGCGGGGCATTACATGTAATGCGTGTGTTCACAACTTGTTTTCACCTTCTTGATGTGGGTGCTTTGGAATGATTATATGTGCTTTGTATGCTTATTGAGGTCTTGGTCTACAATTTCTCTTATTCTAAAAGAGAGTCGTATGTACCTTCCTTTTGATTCGTTGTACTCTTTTGACTAGACCATTTGGGTTGGTTAGTGATGTCTTGAATCTAAAAGTATGAAATGTGCTTGTTTAAGGTTGTGATCTAGCTTAGTGTTGTTTGCTTGAAGGACTAGTGTGGTAGATATTGAATGCTTATTATGTAGTAAATTGAATGATTATGACCCTTCATCCTCTCTCTCTCTAGAAATTTAAAATGTTTTTGATATGTGTAATTGTCTTTTATTTGAGTCTTCTTTTGCGAGAGAAGGTTGTGACTTATTGAGCCCTTGTGTGAGCTTATAACACTTATGTGTTTTTTAGATTATAGAAGGGCTTTGGTGTGAAAGTTAATATTGGTTATTAAAAAAAATTGTATGTTTACATTAAAGAATTCTCCATGTGTCTCATAGGAGTAACATAATTAAATTCTATCTTAAGTAATGTGCATGAATATGCGAATAATTGATTTTGTGAAACTGCTTTAGTTGTAAGAGAAAGTATCAAAAGGCAACATGTTATAGTAGCTTTGAGAGTGTCTTAATGTGTTCCATGAAAGATTGTTTTATGTGCTACTTTAAACCAGATTGATTGAGGACCTATTTTAGCAATGCTCCATTGAACTTGGTTTTGGATATATGTAGTTTCCTTATTATGTTCAGAAAGTATGAATGAAAAGCTTGTTTGATGTGTATGCATAAATGTGTATTATTTAGTTGATAGCTCCGCACTTATCTTCTTACCGTACCTTGAATTTTCAATGATAGGTAGCAGATTTTTGATATGCTTTGTTTTTAACTAAGAATAGTGAATGTTCTCAAGAGGTCTTGCATTATCGATAAGATTACCTATTTTGATATCTGTTGTTTGGAAAACTAAAACATTCTAGTGCAACCATAATAATTGGAAAATCCATGTTAGGTTGTTTTGGCATCCTCCTAAAAAGATAGTGAAATGAAAACCGTGCAACTAAAATGATAGACTTATATCTGAGCATATAGTGTGACCTTGTGGATCGTATGTATTCATAGGAAATAGTTTAATTTTCAAACTCTCTTTCCCCTTCTCCTTGCCTAAGATCATACAATTTTTAGAAATGCTACTAAGAATGTAGTGATTTAAGAAGAATTTTTATAACGGATATGAAATTGTATGTTTTCTTTTGGCTTCTAATTTTAAGGGGAAAGTTTTTCGCTTTGGAAAATTAAATTGTATAGTTAGTAATGTGAATGCAAATGCTTAGTGGAATTTGACAAAGATATCAGAATGACATTATTTCCTTGTCTAAGTTTGAATTATTAAGAATTTCAGTATGTGTATTTAGAGTAAACTTTATTTAGTGATTCATATGGAAAGCATAGGTAAAACCCATCTTGAGTAAATGATAGTGTATTGAAAATTACCCCCATAAATGTGACTAAACCAGTAATGGTGCTATACCTTGTGTGTTGTAAGAAACCCGTGCTTTCTATGTGTGCCCATGGGATGGTGAAGTAATCAATCATGGAGGATATGTTTGCTTATGAGTATGGGAAACCATACTGTTTATGTGATGTTGCTTATTTGTTTCCTTAATCAGTGGCAACCCATGGGTTGTTGATAAGTTAGTATGTGAAGGGGTAGTATTAGAAGCCACCATTCCTTGAATAGTATGGAATAGCCTACGAGTAATATCGACATGAAGCGACTTTAGCTTCCCTATTTTGAGGAAAAATAGTTATATAATGAAACTATATTATAGGTGTACTCAATACTTTCCCTTGTGATGAACCGATTTATGAGGTTCATGTGTGCCAGCCTATTCCTATCCTTTATTTGAGCATAACTGATGATAGTTCTTGAGCATAATGATGGATTTTATTGGAGCATCTTTTGCCTTGTCTTCATGAGAGGCATGTTAGTTTTCGCATGAGCTGCCAATCGACTAGTGTTGGTAGACTTGTGGGTAGACCTTAGCCATGTATACCTCTGGCTTACAGTGGGAATCCTAAGAGGAACATCGCTATGTGGGGTGTGACCTGCGCATGCCCTTTTCTGTGAGGTACAATGCCATGCGGGATACGTCCATTGCGTGCCTTTTCCGCTTGGAGTATTGCCATGCCATGCTGAGACACGATGCGGGATGTAGTGGACATTACTATGCGGCCTACCGATAGGTTTAGGGTAGAGCCATGCCATGTGATGACGTGATGTGGGGTGATGTCGAGGTGCACATTGTCATGCCATGCTGATGTGTGACTAGGCCACACCACATGATGAGCTACTGCGATAGGTAGATGATTGTTGTTTTCGTATGTTGGTCTGGTGTTGGAATGTGAATTCCTCTCCAAGAACGTAGGAGATGGTCTTGGTTGAGTGTATACGAGGAAGTAGACGTAGGCAACCTTGAGGATGGGGCTATGTGAGGCTATGAGATAGCTAGGATGCACTACCTACCTATGAGTGTTGACTATCTCTTGGAGGCTAAACACCTTATGCAACAAGGGATGTTCACGAGGGTCTTGTATGGAAGGTAGCACTGTTATGGTGTACTCTAGCACCATCAAGCCCTTGAGTGAGATGTTGGATATTTATGATCATGTTATTTGTTCTAAGATCAGGCATAGAGATGTTGATCATGCATGTTATCTTTGACCGAGCATTAGACATGCTCACATGTGGCCCTTTTGTGTTGTGCAATCCAGTTATGTGGATGGTTATTATGTGTAATCATGGATTGAATGGTGTTAACTTGCCACTATGTAATGGGATATAGTCATTGGGAAAATTTCTTATATGCCTGGAAAGTATAAACAATTGAGTTATTTACATTGCTCCTATTTATTGAAATGTTAACTTGGTTGTAGAAATTGATATTGGAAGCTAGTTCTATAGGATAAAGCTTTGTAAAAGGATGAATTGGTAAAAGAAATTGATCATGAGGGCATGTTTTCTTGCCATGTTTGGTAGAATGAGTATGGTAATTGTGGTTATTTTTTTATTTATTTTTTTGCTATAATTGGTGTAATGAAAGGAAGAAAATTCTTGTTTCTCTGCTATGATTGTGGATAATTCATAGAATATTTTAAGAAGTGTATGGATTTAGTTGTACCTTGCCAATGGGTAATGATATTCATAAAGGTTTTATCAATAATGTTTCATTTATTTATGGAAGGATTCATACGTGCAAATTTATATTTGTTAAATGAGTTTTAGGGCTAATACGTGTTGCATGATTTCTGTCTAGCCTTATGACTTCTGGGAGTAAGTCAGAGCCTGGGGGGAGAATGTAGTGCCCCTACCTTAGTCAGCCTTGTAAAACCGGTTTAACCTTGGTTGACTTTTTTCATGTGGCATTCTTGGATGGTTGATTAACCATTATGTAATGTTGTAGATTAGATAGTATGAATATTGTGTGTACCTGTTATTGTACTTTCACATTGATTCTTTTGTAAGTTTAATTGTTTCCCTATTTCTTGTTAAAAATCTTGAGCTAATGCCTTCATTGAATATATATATATATATATATATATATATATATATATATATATATATATATATATATATATATATATATATATATATATATATATATATATATATATATATATATATATATATATATATATATGTATGCTTGCGTAACTCATGGTTGTAGGAGATTACAGGTACAATAACGCCTAGGTGCGAGGTTCATCTCCATCAGGATTCGCACGGTTGAGTATACCTCTTTAATCCTTAGAATTTGGATTAGGTGGTCGTAAAACCCTCATCTTGCCTTAGCCATGTTCAAGAGCATTGTGTGTGGTCCATCGATTTCTCTTTTTGTTTGGGTTTGGATGTCGTGTGATTGGTTGGATTTCTTGGGTTGTGTGCCTTGCGTGTGGTAAAATAGAATATTTTATCTTAAGTATTAAATTCAATTTAATGTGTTCATTTATGCATTGGTAATTGAGAAATTTCAAATAAATAAGTTTCTTTTATGTGATTAATCATTAATTAAAAAGATCGCTTTATGTATGTTTGTAGCAAGTTTAAGTATTTAATTTTATTTAATGTGTTCATTTATGCATTTGTAATTGAGGAATTAAAATATATAGGTTTCTTTTATGTGATTAATCATTAATTAAAAAAATCGCTTTATTTATGTTTGTAGCGAGTTTAATTTAATGGTTAATTTTAAATAACGAATTTAATTAGTTTATGTGTTTTAAAAAGGAAAGATTTAAAGTTATTTGAAATAGAAATAATTTAATCTCTTTTGCATTTTGGAAAAGAAAGGTTAATTTTACTTATTTGAGAAAATCAATTTTTATTAGAAAAGCAAATATAATTTATATGTATATTTGATATAGTGTAAAAGATTGATTTTGGGAATTAATTTAATTAAAATATTTTATCCTCGTCAATATTGTGAAATATAAATGTTAGCTTAGTTAATATTAAGAAAATTAAAATTAAAAGAAAGAGAGAAGCATTTTAATTTTAATTAGAAAACCAAGTTAGATTATTTGAATAGTTGAAAAGAATGATTATTTTCATTTTTTATTTAAAAAGTGTATAAATTCGAAATTAGAAAAATAGGTCAAAATTTCACTCTTTTAACCTAGGTTGGAAAAATATTTTTGGGGTTGTTGATTTTTTTTTGGAAAAGGAAAGAATATTTTGGATGGAGATTGGGGGTTTTGGAAGGATGGATTTTTCTATAGCTGCAGGTCGGGCTCTTCTTCAAAAAATCTTGCCAGGAATGATAAAGGAGGTAGGATTCTTGTTTAACTTTTTAATCCATTGTTAAATCAAGAATTGTGTTTGGTTGTTCTTCATGAAAAATATGGTTTAAGAATCCATGAATGTTCCCAAATTTGAGTTTTAGCCTTGGAAAAAATGGTTGCACTGTTTTGGATTGTGGAAAGATGGTTAAATCACTGTGTGAAAAATGGTTCTTTTCTTGCCCAAATATGGGCTTTAGTTGAAGAAATTCATTTCTGGTTTTGGCTGTTCATCAAAGTTTTGAGTATTGGATAACGTGTGATTTAAAAAAAATAAAAATGTTAGAGTCTCTGTGTGAGACTATGTTTTTTTTTATTATTCACCTCTGAGGGTTTATGTTTTATTTATTTTTTTATTTTTAAAAAAAAAAATTATTCTATTTTATTAAATTAAAAATCAAAATTTATAAAGTTTGAAAGAGAAAAGAATATTTTTTTGGGGGGGACCTTAAGCTCAACCCACGCCCCTCCCCTTCCCATCTCCCACAGAGCCCCAACGCCCCTGCATCCACCATGTGGAGGTAGAGGGGCTGTGTCCACGTGAGTGGCCGCAACTACCCTGCTCCAAAAGGTGGAGGCCGAAGGGTCTGCAACCCCCACGATGGCCACAGAGACCCCAGCTCCACTGTATGGAGGCTGAGGGTTTGCATCCACCATGGTGGCCGCAAGCCCAACGGCTAGGGCACAAACGCCCCCACTCCCGTATATGCTTAACTTAAGACATATATGCTTTATGCTTTATGCCAAACACTAAATCTAACCCTAACTTTAATTGTTAACTTAACGTAACCATGATTTTAACCCTTACCATAATCTTATCCCCAAACGTAACCATAATCCAAACCCTAAACCTAATCCTAACACTAATTATTAACTTAACCCTAACAATGATGTTAACGTGAGACTAACAATATACCTAACTATGATAGAAACCCTAACCCTAGCCATATTCCTAACTCTGACCATAAATTCTAACCCTAAGCATATTCCTAACCCTAACCCTAAACCTATCCCTAATATTAACCTTAACCCTAACACCAACCCTTAACCCTAGCGACGATGTAAACCCTAATATAATCCTAACACTAACTCTTAACCATGATCTAAATCCTAATCCTAACCCTAACCCTATCCCTTACATTAACCCTAACCCTATCCCTAACCCTTACCCTAACTCTAGCCATAACCCTAGCCCAAACCCTAACCCAAACCCTATCCATTACCATATCCCAAAACCTATCCCTCATCCTAAGAGTAAATCCTATTCATAATCCTAATCCTAACCCTAAACCCTAACCCAAACCATAACCCTAATCCTATCCTTAATAGTAAACCCTAACCATAATCCGTGAACCCTAACCCTAACCCTAAGCCTAAACCTAACTCTAACCATGGTGTTCATTATGACCCTAAATTGAATCATAACCCTAATCCTAACCTTAACCCTAACCCTAGACATAATCCTAATAATAACCCTAACCCTAATCTTAACCATAATCCTAAATCTAACCTTAACGCCAATCATGATATAAACAATAAACTTAACCATAACCCTTATCATAATCCTAACCCTAACCCTAACCCTAGCCTAACCATGATCCTAAACCCTAACCCAAATAATAATCCTACCCTAAACATAACCCTAACCCAAATTGAACTTTGATCCTAACCTATTCCTAACCTTAATCTAGCCCAAACCCTGATCCTAATTGAACTTAAGTAATAATTTTTAACCCTAACCTTAATGTAATTGAACCATGACCCTAATTCTAACCCTAACTTTGATGTAAACCCTAAACATAATTGTAACCCCAACACTAAACTCTAACCATAAACTTAACCTTAAAACAAAACCTTAGCCCTAACCATAATCCTAACTATAACCATAAACCCAAACCCTAACCCTAATCCTAATCTTAAACCAAACCCTAACGTTGATGTTAACCCTAACTATGATATACAACATACCCATTATCATAATCCTAAGCCCAAACCCTAACCCTATTCATAACTCTAAGCAAGATTTAAACCTTAACCTTGATCACAATGTTAACCTTAACCATGATCCAAAACATAACCATAAACCAAATCCTAATCCTAACCATACCCCCAACTATAATTCTAACCCTAACTCTAATTGTAATTATGCTTACCCTAACCCTAAGTTTGATGTAAACCCTAAACATAATTGTAACCCTAACCCTTACCCTAACCTTAGAACCATAATTCTAATTGTAATCCTAAACCCTAATGTTAACCATAATCCTAAACCAAAAGAAAACCCTAACGCTGATGCTAAACCTAACCATGATATAACCCCTAAACATTATCATAACCCTAACAGTAAAACCAAACCCTAATCATAAATCTAACCCAAACCATGATGTAAACTTTAACGTCGACCATAACACTAACCTTAACCCTACCATTGACCATAACCATAATACTTGTGATTAAATAAAGTTTAATATATCTTGGATTTTACTATTTGATTTGATCTTGCAACACTTATATGCTATAAAAAATAGTTTAAATAGAAATATTAAATTTCATATATGTCTACGTATTAATATAATAATATTATAATATTTTTATTTTAATAAAAAGATACTATTTAATTATATATTGATTTATTTTATGTTTTCTATGTTGCGTCGCGCGATTGCCATTAGCATATACACCTTAAATTTTAATTTAATCTATACAAAATATGCATATAGATTAGGCGTAACCTACAATGGCATCATATAGGGGTCATCAGGTCTGTTGGTGTAAGAAAAAAGAAATGTTTCATATTCCTGACAGTTACACGGAGAGGCATCTCTACAGCCGTAACAAAATTTAAGAGTGCGTTACATTTCGGAGAGGCATCTCTACAGCCATAACAGAATTTAAGAGTGTGTTACATTTCATGCACAATAATGGTGAGCATAAGAATGGGGCCACGAGCATAGTGGAAGAGCAATGGTACTACCAACATAGTGGAAGAGCAGCAGTTACCTCCCACACTGCAATGATAGTGGAAGATTGGAAGACGATCTCTTTAAATGAAACCATTGTGTTCCTATATCTCTATTATTCTGCAATCGTTTTTTTTGCAACCTGGATGAAGATCCAGGTACAGATTACAATATTGGCATTATTAGTGAGTAGGATTTCAATATTTGTTTAAAATCTATATTTTCTTTCTCTATTAGATTTAAGCAGTGTATTCATTTTCAGGTTCAAGTGCATCATAATCAAGGTTTCTGTCAATCTATCAGTTCGTTATTTACTTTGCCCTTTTCATGCATAAATTGGGTATGCTTTTTTTGATTTGTTATTTACTCTGCCTTTCTCCTATCTGCGCAACAACACTATACAGGTTGATTTAATCCTCAATAATGGTGAAACATAGGCCTAACATCACTATTTTGATAGAATGATTTTGAATGAATAAACCTAGACAAGGAGAAGTGCAATAAGCAAACAATGGGTTCAACAAGCGCTTACCCAGATTGATCACTTCAAATTTTCTACTGCATTCTTGTTTTCTACTATCTTCTGTAGTGAGAAAGGTCAAAGATAGATGAAGCTACTATCATTATTTCTTGCAACTGTTTTGTTTCTGCTTGCTACTATCATTTATTTTTGATGGATGTCCATACCCTTATCCCATTCCAATGCTTTCTTTTTTTTTTGTAGACAACACATAGGGAAGAAGAAAAGCAAAAGGATATGTTGAATGCATAGATCAAGTAGGCCATCCAAGTTCTCAGGGTCCTCTCTAGTCCATTGTTGCATTTGTTCCTATATTTTTTTAGTTTTTTCTTTTAAACTATTTATACTTTATTTGCATTCCACTCATGAGCATATATTTTTCATTAGCAAGGAAAGAATATAATAAATAAAAGTAGAGATGTACATTACCCATAGTTTCTAAAGGGTGCACAACGAATGTCCAATAGGTTAAATCCCTATTTAAGCAGTTTGTTGGGACCCTTTAAGTTCAATTTATATAATATAATGTATTTCATCTTTACTTATATTATATTTGTAAATAGATTTGTTTATACTATTGATAGCACATGGTGTGGATTATTGGTTGTTTCATAAATTTACAATTAAATCAAAATTTTAAAAAGAAATTAAAAACCTTTGAGGAATTGTTGATAATTTGCAGTTCATTTAGTTCATTTAATTATTAGTATCAATTAGATATATTAAATTGATTAGTATCAATTTGATATAAACAACTTTTTAATTTCTATAAAGTGATAAAACAAATAATTTTTATCTTTTTGGCAAAATATTGCTTCCTAGAAAGAATGTTATTATTGTTAATTATTTTTACAGAAATAATAAAAATAAAAGCAATATTTTGATTGAAAATGGAAGGAAACAATTTTGCATTTAGAAAGACCAAAAAGATTTTTTTTGTTTTTAAATTTTAAACATAAATATATAATGTTACTAAATTCAATTATACTTTTAATTTTCAATTTAGAAATATCAAAACATGTTTCTAAATTTTAATTGATGTTTCTATATTCAAAAAATAAAAATTACATGCTACAAAAGTATAAGGAATAAAAATAGTATATAATTTTAAATTTTCAATTTAGAAAAAAAATTAAAAAAATGTTTCTAAGGTTTAATCATAAAAATATAATGTTTCTAAACTCAAAAAATCAAAGTTACATGCATGTACACCAACTTTTTTATTTCTATAAAGTGATAAAACAAATAATTTTTATCTTTTTGACAAAATATTGCTTCCTAGAAAGAATGTTATTATTGTTAATTATTTTTACAGAAATAATAAAAATAAAAGCAATATTTTGATTGAAAATGGAAGGAAACAATTTTTAATTTAGAAAGACCAAAAAGATTGTTTTTGTTTGTAAATTTTAAACCTAAAAATATAATGTTACTAAATTCAATTATACTTTTAATTTTCAATTTAGAAATATCAAAACATGTTTCTAAATTTTAATTGATGTTTCTATACTCAAAAAATAAAAATTACATGCTACAAAAGTATAAGGAATATAAATAGTATATAATTTTAAATTTTAAATTACGTTTGACATTGGATCTTGAGTTTTACATTTTGAATTATATTTTCACATTTTACATTAATATTAGGTAAAATGTGTTATATCTAACTCTACATTATATATTAAATTGAATATTTTGACATTTTCTATTAGATTATATATATATATATATATATATATATATATATATATATATATATAAAGTCGAGAAGGGTAATTTATCACATTAAAGTGTAATATCTCTTGGCTTATTCTATGTATATTATTAAATATATTTAAACTAGTCGTAGTCCCAGTACAAATTGGAAGACATTAAATAAATTAATTTTTAATTATATATTATTGTATAGTTATATATTGGATCGGTAAAGTGTTAGATTTAGGATTCTATTTGGTTCAATTTTGGATTTAGAACTAAAGTTAGGATTGGGATTAAAATAGTAGCCTTAACTCAATAAGGATTAGGGTTACGGTTTAATTTAATTTAGTGTGTAATTTTGTTTCAAGTTAATTATTTAGGTGCCCTTCACCAATTAGTTTTGCTTAATTCAGTTTTAAGTTAATTTTGATTAGGTTTATTGTAAGAGTTAGTGCATGATTTAATTTAGAGTTAGGGTTAGGGTTCAATTTAGTTTAGTGTTTAATTTTGTTTCAAGTTAGGATTCACCATGTTTTAATTTTAAGGTTTATTTTTAATTTTGTTTACTATTAGGGTTAGGGTACAATTATATGTTTACAAGTATGGGGTTGAATTTTATTGAGGGTTACGATTTTGGTATTTAGTTTAGTGTTAAGGTTTGATTTGGCTTATGATTTAGATTTGGTTTGGTTTAGGGTTAGCGTTCACTTTGGTTTAGTGATAGGGTTAGGGTTTGTTTGGTTTAGTGTGAGGGTTGAATTTGAGACAATGTTAGAATTCAATTTTGATTTGATTTAGTGTTAAGGTTAGGTTACAATTTCATTTAAAAGGTATCAAATCAATCTGGTTTAGTGTATATTTAGAATTAGAGTTCAATTTGGTTTAGCGTTTATTTAAGATTAGGGTTCAATCTAGCTAGTGTTTAATTAGGATAAGGGATAGGATTTAATTTGGTTTATGGTTAAGATTAATATTCAATTTGGTTTCTAGGGTTATAGTTCAATTTAGTTTAGTGTTAGGGAACCCAAAAAAACAATTGAATTGCTTTGCGTTGGATTGAACACCAAAAAAGAGAGAAGACAACACCCATTGACCTCACACAAAATTTAATTCACAAGTTTAAATATCCCTAGGCTCAAGCATTCATTTTACACATTTTTAAATCTCTACTGAAATGTGAAGGACACACAATAAATAGAGATAGGGGTGAAGAACTTATCAAAAGACCAAATCAACTCATTTCTAATTCCTTAATGATGCAACAATAAATCAGCATAAAAAATCCACACATTTATACAATAAACACCAAATATATGTGTGTAAAGTGGAAAATTGAACCCTAGTGATTCCTCACCTGGGGGAGAGAAAGGAAATCATTAGGATGATATTCACTTGGAGATAATTTACATTCAACAGAGGGGTTGAATTCACTAGATCCAAACCCTAGAGTGAATAAGGATCTGAATCCTAAGTGAATTTCAAGGGTGCAATGCAATTTATCCTCTTTTGTAAGTAGAAGAGTTGACTTGTTGACTATGCAGAAAATGAAGACAAAATGGATAAAATAAGGACCTACCAATTGAGGATCATGTTGTAACTTCATATCTGAGGTATTTAGACTGATACAAACTTGCCCTACAAATTTGGAGAAAAGTCATCGGGGCCGTTCGTAAGTTATGCACGATCCTCCAAAAAATCCACAAGATGAAAAGGGTTTTTTCATCTCTGCAAATGAATCCTAAATCAGCAATTCCAACCGTGCACCTGCAACCTACACACAGAAAAGAAGGGAAGAAGGCTTGTAAATAGGAGTTTGCCTTAGTGAAACCCTAGTTGAGGAATCAACCTTGAAATAAAGTAATTACAAATGCTTAAATGTAAATAATGAAAATGTATACCTTGTAGATTTGCAATTTGTTGATGATGGTAAATAATGAAAATGTATACCTTGTAGATCTGAAATTTGTTGATCATGGTTGCTTTGCTTCTTGAATTTAATTACAAGTGTTGCATGAAATGGCATGTAACATGACAAAACCCTAACACACACACATGCTTTCAAATGAATGTTGTAATGTTGCTCCAATGGATGAGTGAAGAAGACACATGAAGAAGAAGACTTGATGGATGCTTGAAGACTTTTAGACTTGAATGCTTGATGACAATAATGGAGACCTTTCACTTGTTTTCACAATTTTTGCTCATGAAAATGAGAGGACTAGATCCCCTTTTATACTTTCCTTGGAGGGTTAATTATCCCTTCACCAAAGGCCAACAAAGGGGGGAAATTTAATTCCCAAAAGATAATTTAAGTCCAAGGGTCAGATGGACCCATATTTGGGCCACACAAAGAGGGAGGACAAGGGCACCACACCCCTATCCTAAGGGGACAGGGGTACCACACCATGGTCGTATTCATTTTGGGGGCCTAAAACATGGTCTAAACAAGTTGTAAAGTGTAGAAATGAGGCCCGATTCCATGGTGGAGACATAGATGGATCCCGATCGGGCATGGGAGATGATATTGCCAGGGTAAGGGGTCTAAAATGCATTCAAAATTGTAAGGGATGCAATTTTATGACACTAAATTTAGCCCCCACTTTAGCGGGAGTATGACTTATGCCAATATTGTCGGTAAAGTAGAAGAAAGAGAGATGAAGATGAGAGATGCAGAGAAATATCACAAGGAGTATAAGATGTCAAATGTCAAGGAACCAAGCCCCTGATCTTTGGATTTTAACTCACTCAAACATATGCAAGTGCACATAAAAAGGAACGCTATAAAAGCTAATATCGTAAGACCTCAATTCAACTAGCCGAAGAGACCTCGATATGAAAAATATCTCAATCAATTAATATCATTCTTGAAACATAAAATACCATCTCATGAACAAATATAATCACATAAAAGAGAAAAGTTGGCATCATCCATGAACCATCAATAGTAAAACTATGAGTTCATGAGAGGAAGAAGAAAGAGAACACGAATACACACTTTGGTGATCCATGAGAACAAAGGCGAACAAAAGGAACCATGAACATCTTGCCCCTAGAACTAGGTGATCCATGGAGAAAAAAGGACATGGAAAACTAGCCCCTAGATTCTATCTAGGTGATCCATGTAAGGGAGGAGAGTGAGAACACCGTTAGTTCCACTCAACCTCATGCACGAGTGTGCAAGTCAGGTTCAAAGCACCTCATAGGAGTCTATGCACAAGTATGCTACAACTTGTATAAGATGTATAGTACAAATATCAAGAAAGGCATGACATCTCGCTCTAAGAGACTATGCTCCAATTCCAGGAATAATCACCCTTCATAAGAGAAAATTTGTGGAATCTCACTCTAAGAGGCTGCCCTTTGGTTCCGAGGATGACCCACTTTATAAGATAAAAGTGGTGACATCTCTCTCTAAGAGGTTGCCCTCTGGTTCTGAGAATGACCCATTGCCTAAGAAAAAAGTGGTGATATCTCACTCTAAGAGGCTACCCTCTAGTTCTGAGAATGACCCACTATATAAGATAAAAGTGGTGACATATCTATCTAAGAGGCTGCCCTCTTGTTCCAAGAATGACCCAGTGTATAAGAGAAAAGTGACAACATCTCACTCTAAGAGGTGGCCCTCTGGTTGTGAGAATGACCCACTGTATAAGAGAAAAGTGGTGACATCTCGCTCTAAGAGGTTTCCCTCTGGTTTCAAGAATGACCCAAGTATTGTATAAGAGATACAATGCGCAAGAGAAATATAATACAAAAGGAGCAGTATGGGTGCCCCCCCCTTAAGATGTCAATGTAGTTGAATGTTGATATCTTAAGGAAAGTAGAACAAGGATACCTACCTTTGACACCAAGAAGATATCCATCATGAAACAATGTCATAAATCCAAGGAAGAGAGGGAATACTCTTCAAGAAAGGATAAGATAGTTGAAAAGAGATATATTGCTATAAGTATAAAGGAGATCCTTGGAGGAGAAGAGATATTTTCTCAAAAGACATCTACCTCCAAGAGGAGTTGTCTTAGACAAATATAACATCTTCTAGAACAAAGCCCAGAAGAGAACAAGAATTCAACCCTTCCTCATATTGCTAGGTGAAAGGGATTCTTGATGAAGGATGACTCACTTTTATCCCAATGGGGATAGGTGAATTTATTATAGATGTACATTACCAAGTGTGAAAGAGATTAGAGTCAAGGACTTACACATCTTGTATAAGAGAGAACCCTTGGGCAAACAACAACAACTTCACACAAGGAATGACATCAAGTAATAAAACTCACAACATCCGCAAAATAGGAAAGTTTGGATCCTTAGAGAAAGTGAGAGGGAGAGATATAATTGCCCCCCAAGTGTAGGACAATAAGAAGAATTACACAACTTCTAGAGAGAGATTACTCATAAGAGACATAACATTTTAAGCAAGGAAAAAATCCTAACCACTGAATAGACATGTGCTCGCATGAAGGATAACTCCATTCAAGAAAGGACATCAAGTTATGAATAACACAATAGAAGAGGTAATTTTCAAAGAGAGAGAAAGAAGAAGAAGGTTCATAAAAGTTCTCTAAGGAGAGATTGTTCATGGAACAGACATATGCTTGCATGAAGGAGAAATCCATACGAGAAAGGACATCAAGATTATGAATAATCTACTCCATAATGAAAATAGTGAAACCTTAGAAAAAGGAAAAGGAATATTCTTTCCCCCCAAGAATAGAGGCAATAATAAATAGACTATTACCTTGCTCACTAAGTGTGATTGCACCTGAAATTGTACCACCATGAATGACAAGGAGCCCCCCAATAGGTAGGCTAACTACGTCACATAGTCAGGAGAAACATAATAGGAACTTGAATGTTATTTTAAATGATCATCATGAATATGCCATTCGTTGTCAGATGTTATTTTTAACACGCCTGAATCAATTTAATGTTGTATTTTTTTTTTCAAAGCTTGCCACTCATTAGTAGAATGGCCATGGGTTTGATGATATTTACAAAAAGAAGAATTTTGAGAATGTTGTTTATGTTTTATTCTTCATTTAGAACAAAGGGGTAATATTAAGTTGGAATTTAGAATATTGGTCAACACATTTTCTTGTTGTAGCTCAAAATTAGAATGAGAAGGTGTGGATTTACAAGACAATGGAGAAGAAGATGTTGACAAAGGAAAGTGTGATATCTCATTACTTTGTCGCTCACATTCAAGAATTTGTCCATTGCATCCATGTGTATATTCAAAAGAGGGTTCACTCTTAGGGGGAATTGGATTGAAGTTTAAAAAGGCTCAATCATTTTCAAGATTCGTGTTAAGAGAAAAATTTGGAATATGAAATTCAGGCATCTTAGACTTTCTAGAAAAGGTAGGAGTGAAATATAAGGACCCCCAATCATCCTCTAAGAGTTATTCTTTAGGAACTTCTTTGGTCAGAGATGATGTATTTGAGTGAACTGAAGAGAGGATTGTAGGAACTAAGAATGCATATGATGCATCACTTATGTTCTCATCAACTACCTCATTAGTATATGTGTAAGGCACAACATGATAATCAAGAAGATTTTTTGGTTTCCTAGGAACATGAATGGAATTGATTTGATTTTTGTTAGGTCCTTGATTTTTGGGAGAGAGAGAATTATAATGAGAAATAATATCATCCTCTTGTTCTAAGGTATCTTTATGTTTAAGACACTCATTAGGAAAAGGACTATCATATGTGATTAATGCTTCATCTTTGGAGGGAAGGTTATTGGAAGGAATAGAAGGTGAAGTGTTATTAAAATCATCATCTTTCACCAAGGTACCCTCATGAGGGAGGATCATATGAAGAGAATAATCTACATTTTCCTCTAATGGTTCATCCCAAATAGGGAGATCATTAGGAAGAGTGTTAAAAGTACCTCCTTGCATCAATATGTCCTCTTTTAGGGGAGACATCATTTAAGGGCTCAAAAAGGGGATTTTTCATATATCTTAAATCCTTTCAACTTAAATGATTCATCTTATAGAAATAAATTTGACATTTTTCTAAATTGAAAGGGAAGAAGTGAATGCAATGAGCTAAATTTAATAAACACAATTAAAAAACTATGCAATCCACAATGTTATTCAAATGAGAGCTAGGAGGGAAAATTTGAATTTTGAATTTTGGAATCTAAGTTGCAAAATTCAATAACACAGAATTCTAAGAACAATGATTATAAAAAATGAACCAATTGATTTAAAGAAGGAATGGTGTAATTTCCAGGAATGATGATAATTATCCAAAAGAGATTGAAAATTAAAATTAGGGTGTCCTGAAAAATCTGTTAGTTTTATAGATTCAAAGTTGTTGAATTGAAATTTTTTAATTTAAAATTAGGGTTGTTCTTAATTAACCACTTAATTTTAAACTATATCTTGAAAATTGAATGTTGAAAGTGGAGATTATTTTTAATGTTAGAGAGAACAAAATTTGACAAAATCAACCAATTTTCTAGAATTGAGCAGTAAAACATAGTCTAACAGTCTCCCAAAATTTCTGGAAAAAAGTCAGGGACTGTGTGTAAGTTATGCATGATCCCTTCAACTTTTTTTGAATTTTTTAGGGATGATAGATACGATGATTTTATTACTAATTCCAAAAAAATTAGTGATTTTATGATCTATAGATAGGTGAATTTAAGCTCAGAATGTTGAAATAGGACCTAATTAGGGTTTTGTGAAATATGATGAATTGAAAGAAAATTTTGAAGAATACTAGACCTAATGGATAGGGCATGCTTGGAAAATGTTTAGAGGACTAAAAATTAATGAATTTGATTGAAATTTGCACAAACTCCAATTTAATTTAAAAATTAGGGTTTTAGATCCTAACCAATTGATTTTGAAATTTTGCCAAAAGGAGGGAATTCAAATTTTGAATATTTTTAGTAAGAAGACAAATCTGAAAATAATGATAAATCTAAAAAATTGAATTAAGATCCAAATTTTGCACAAGTTCAATTTCAAATCTAGATTTTTTGTAAATTGCAAGGAAATCAAACATGCAATTTTGATTTTTTTTCGACCTTAGGAGGTTTAAAAATTGATAGAATCAACCAAATCTCTGGATTTAAGTAGTAAAATATAGTCAAATCCAACTCCCAAATTTCAGAATAAATGTCAAGGACTGTGCGTAAATTATGCATGGTCCGACCAACATTTTTTGAAATTTTCAAAGATGAAAGATATTGTGATTCTACTACGGATTCCAGAAAATTGGCTGGTTTGGAGATGTTTAGATAGATCAAATAAGCAGTCAAAGGTCGAAATAGGAGATCCCTTAAAATTTAGGGTTTTACTGTTTAACCACTTAATTCTTAGAATAAAAAGATTGATTTTAATTTCAAATTTGAAATATAAATTAGATGTGAAACAAACAATAAAAATTATATACTTCACACGCTTAATTTTCTCAAAATGAAAAATTAGGGTTTTTATGCAATTAACCTCTAAATTTCACAAAAAGATCAAACTCAGAAATGAAATTTTAAAGTTCACATTGCAATTATTCAGATCTAACAAATAAGAAATCAAAATTAAGATATAGGACGTCGGGTTAACCAAAATGTAAAGTGAAAAATTGAACCCTAGTGATTCCCCACCTAGGAGAGAGAAAGGAAATCACTAGGATGATTTTCACTTGGGAGATACTTTACATTCAAAAGAGAGGTTGAATTCACTAGATCCAAACCCTAGAGTGAACAAGGATCTGAATACTAAGTGAATTTCAAGGGTGCCATGCAATTTATCCTCTTTTGTAAGTAGAAGAGATGACTTGTTGACTATGCAAAAAATGAAGACAAAATGGGTGAAATAAGGAGCTACCGATTCAAGATCACACTGTAACTTTGGATCTGAGGTATTTAAACTTATATAGACCTTCCCTATAAATTTAGAGAAAATTCATCGGGACCGTTCGTAAGTTATGCACGGTCCTTCGAAAAATCCATGAGACGAAAAGGGTTTTTCCATCTCTGCAAATGAATCCTAAATTTACAATTACAGTCACGCACCTACAACTTATGTTGGTATTTTAGATATGTTGATATGGTTTTTTCATTGATGTAAACACTTATCAACTCTAGTCAAGCATACTAGCACATTGAGATTTGGGAATGTTCACTGGCAAGCAAGTGACTTTATGCACAGTCATAGGTATCTTATTCACCAGTAGGATATATTATTCAGCGGCACTTTAAATGACATGGAGAACACTTGGTTGTGTCGAAGACATCATTTAGACAGTTTTTCTTAGAGATTTGTTCATTGGTATATTCATGTTTGCATATTTGTTGTTACCGGAAAAGAGGTCCAGGATAAACACCGACAGGCCTATCTATTCCAGATCAGCAACACACGCTATGGAGATGATTTATTATTGTTGTAAATGCATTAAGACGACATGTTGAATCAGATATTGCATTGGTTATTGATTTAATTGTAAATTGTTTTATTGTAATATCTTTTGTAAAGTCGACCTATACATTTTGGTCCTAGGTTTTGGTATATATGTAAGATCTTATTTGTAAGATCGATATGTGATTGGGAAAAATATTTGTATAAAGGTATATGCGAGAATAAGAAGAGAAATACACATAGACATCATTTGAAGGTTGAAGGAAGGTTTTTGTGAAGACATATCAGAACTACACTGATACTGAATCCAGCATATGAAGATGCTATTTTAAGCAGCACATCATTATTGGATTTAACCATCCAATTGTAGTCAGCGTGACTCCCATTTGTGTTTGAGCAGTGAGCTCTAGGTGCTTGGCCTTTCTACATGTGCAGACCCCCTATTGTATACACATACTATATGTAGTAGTATCATTTGATTGTGGGTAAGGTTTCCCACCGTGGTTTTTCCCCTTACAGGGTTTCCATGTACAAATATTGGTGTTATGTGTTGTGGATGATATTGTCTTTCCGTTTCATGCATTAATCTTTATAGTTACTGCAATTAACTGATAAATTGTCTACCGACATTAAGTTTGGTTAAGTTGTTTTGGTTTGAACTTATTTAACAACAAATTCACTCCCCCCCCTCTGAATTGCCTCTGGGACCTAATAATTGGTATCAGAGCTTAGTCCTCTTTTTGTGGAAGTTTAACAGCTTAAGGAGATCCAATGTATTCTAACTATTTCAAGAAGGACACTCCTAAACTTGATGGAACTAACTATGGCAAATGGAAGATTAGGATGGAGACACATCTAAATTGCATTGGAAAAGACATCTGGGAAGTTACAAAGAATGGCTATACTACTCCTACTCATGGTCAACCTAATCCACCTAACTTGGCTAAAGATGAGGAAAATGATTGCAAAGCAAGACAAGCACTTTTGAGCGCATTATCATATCAGAAAATCATGGGATTATCAGATAGATCTACTGCTAAACCTATTTGGGACCATTTGGAAACATTGAATGAAGGAGACTCCACAGTCAAAATTGTAAAACTTGAGAGCTTCCAGGTCAGGTATGAAAATCTGAAAATGGAAGAAGATGAAAGAATTTATGCTTTTATGGAAAGAGTTAATGAAATTGTTTTAGGTATTAAATGTTGTGGAGGAAGCTTAAGTGAAGATGAAATTGTTTCAAAAGTTTTAAGAGTATTGCCACTAGCATACAAAATGAAAGTTACTGCTATAAATGAGTTAAGAACAATGCCTAATACATCAGTAACTAGAGATACATTGATTGAAAAACTTTCAGCTTTTGAAATTGAGGAATTTGGTCATGTTGCTACTATAAAGAAAGATTTATCTTTTAAGGCATCAACTTCATCTGCATCATCATCATTTGAGAAGTCTGATTGGAAAGCTTTTTATTCAAGAGAACTTGAAGAAAGCAAGAGACAAATTGAAGAACTTGAAGAACTTGAAGCACTATTCGCAAGGAAAATGCCTAAAGGTCTAGTTGGAAGTAAGTATGAAGGTAAAGCACCCTTTAAATGTTTTAACTGTAATAAGATTGGTCATATGGCTTCAAGATGCCCTGATAGACATGTAAGATTAAAAGAGAAGCTAGAAGAACATACAAGCCTAACCCTAAATATCAGAGATACAGATTTCAGTAGAATAAAGACAAGTCTTGTTATCTTGTTGATGAAGGAGTCACTGATGATTCTGATGAGGATCCGATAGACAATGGATGGGTCTTTGTTGCTATAACAGAAGATCAACCGACACCTATTGTTCAATCGATAGAGCAGGCCCTGGCAGCTAAAGTTGAGGTTAAGGATGAATGGATCATTGATTAAAGATGTTCACATCATATGACTGGTGATAAAAGTAAATTCTTGACTTTTCAGGAATATAATGGAGGTCTGGTAAGATTTGGAGATGATAAAGCTTGTTTGATCAAAGGTAAAGGTACTATATCTCTTGACGATAAGCATAATACTGACAATGTTTACTATGTTGAAGGTTTAAAGCATAATCTTTTGAGTGTTGGTCAATTAGTTGAGAAAGGATTTCAGTTACAATTCAGGAATGGGAAATGCAAAATTATGAACAGAACTAGTTTGGAAGTTGCAATTGGTAATCAAACTAGAGGTAATATCTTTCATTTGAATAATAATGAAAAAACATGCTTGATTGCACATATTGATGAAAGTTGGCTATGGCATAAGAGACTCTGTCATGTAAATTTTGATTGCATTGTGAAAATCAGTACAACTAAAGCTGTTAGAGACTTACCTAAAATTGTTAAGCCTCAGAATCCAGTATGAAAGGAATTTCAATTTGGAAAACAAGTTAGAGCATCTTTAAAAAGTATTCCAGAAAAATCCAATAGTGCTCTTGACTTAATTCATACTGACTTATGTGGTCCAGCTAGAACTAAAATCTTACAAGGTGATAGATATTTCATGCTAATCATTGATGACTATTCTAGAATGTGTTGGGTTACTTTTCTCAGAGAAAAATCAGAAGCACTTGGGAAAATCAAGCTATTCAAGGTGATGGTAGAAAATGAAATCGGTAAGAAAATCAAATGTCTAAGATCAGATCAAGGAGGTGAATTTACATCTAAGGAATTTAATACATTTTTTGAAGTAAATAGAATCAAAAGACAGCTATTAGCACCTCAGACACCCCAGCAGAATGGAGTTGTAGAAAGGAAAAGTAGAACTATCTTGGATGCAGCTAGAAGTATGTTATCAAAAGAAAATCTACCACATGTATATTGGAGAGAGGTAGTAAGCACATTGGTCTACACATTCAACAAAGTTCACATCAAAGGTGAGACTGGTAAGACCCCTAATGAACTATGGTTTAGCATTACTCCTACTCTTAAATATTTCAGAATATTTGGAATTAAATGCTATATTAGAAGAGATGAGTATATTAGAAAATTTGATTCTAGAAGTGATGAAGGAATATTTCTTGGTTACAGAAAAATGTTGAGTATAAATGTGAAAATTGATGAACAATTTAGAGGAACTTCAAGGTATATAGACACTAAACCGACAACAGAGATACTGAGAAATGAACACACACTAGTACAAAATGAAGATCTAGTTACACCGGTATCATCTGAAAATTCCACTATAACTGAAGAACAACAGCAAACAAAGACACCCCGGTATGTAAGGTTGAATCATTTTGAAGATCAGATAATTGGGAACAAGTATCAAGGAGTTGTGACAAGAGGAAGACTGGCAAATGAAGAGGTATGTCTTATTTCTCAAATTGAACCAGCATCAATTAATGAGGGATGTGAAGATAAACACCGAATTAAAGCTATGGAAGAAGAATTAAAAAAAATTGAGAAGAATAACACATGGACATTAGTTCCCCGGCCTAAAGACAAAAATGTAATTGGAACAAAATGGGTATTCAGAAACAAACTCAATGAATATGGTAAGGTAATCGGAAATAAAGAAAGACTAGTATGTAAGGGATATTCACAGAAAGAACGAATTGATTACAATGAAAGCTTTGCACCAGTAGCCAAAATTGAGGTAGTCAGATTATTCTTGGCTTTTGTTGCACACAAGAAATACAAAGTATATCAAATGGATATTAAATGTGCATTTCTGAATGGAGATCTTGAAGAAGAAGTTTACATTGAGAAACCTGGTGGATTTTCTTTGGAAGATAACAAAGATGTGGTTTGCAGGTTAAGGAAAGCTTTGTATGGGTTGAAGCAAGCTCCAAGAGCGTGGTATGCTAGATTGGATAAATATCTTTTGAAGATTGGTTTTTTTAAAAGTAATGTTGATAGCAACTTATACTATAAAGTGACTAATGATGACATCTTGGTTATAGAAGTTTTTGTTGATGATATAATCTTTGGAGGAGAAGATTGTTTGTGTAAAGACTTTTCTATTGAAATGCAACAAGAATTTGAAATGTCTATGATTGGAGAGATAAAATTCTTTTTAGGATTACAGATTTCACAGACTGATAAAGGTATATTCTTGAGTCAATCTAAGTACTTAAAGGAGTTACTAAAGAAATTTGGGATGGAAAACTCTAAACCGGTAAGCACACCTATGACTACAACTGATAAATTATCACTAAGGGATGAATCTACACCTATTAATCTGACTAGATACAAATCTATGATAGGAGGTCTATTGTATTTGACGCAAACAAGACCTGATATTATGAATGTAGTATGTATTGTTTCAAGATTTCAGATTAATCCCAAAGAAAATCATGAATCAGCAGTGTAAAGCAGAAAATCGCTGTCGAACCCTAGTTGTTCTCCCCTCTTCCAACTCCGAGGAGAGAGAAGGGAGGTTCGCTAGGGTTCGATGGGTTTTCACTTAGGGGGAAGACTTTACATTCAAAAGAGGGGTTGAAACTCATAAGATCCAATCCCACACAAGGTAAGATTGGATGCTAGATGAATTTCAAGGGTTTGGAAAGCAAAGCTACCCTCTTTTGTAAAGAATGTTGTTTTAAGGAAATTAAGCATAGAATGCATAGAAAGTCATAAAGATTCGCTTATAAACTGAGTTTCGGTTATAGGATGAAGTTGCGGACCTGGAATTAGCAGTAGAATGTCGATATGGCGCTGTCCTGCAAATTTGAGAAAAAGTTGTCGGGACGATGGCGCCCGGCGCCACGGTCCTCCGAAAAATCCGCGAAACGAAGGGGGATCGGTTCGTCTCTGCACAAGGATTCCAGATCTTCAATCTCAGCCGCGTACCTGCAACCTACACATAGAAAAGTGAAGACGATTGGGGGGTTAGGGATTAGGGGTTTGCCTTTAGGTCAAACCCCGGTTTTGGAATTAACCAAGAAGTGAGCAAGAGCTGTAAATGTAAATGACTATAATGTAAAACAAGTACTAATACCTTGTTCTAAGGATGTTTGTATCCTTATGTGCGAAGGTTTAGATGTTGTATGTTGTAGTATGTAGCATGTAATAAGTGATCTCCTCTTCAATGGTTGAATCCTTGACTTGAATGCAACACTTAGCCTTGAATGGATACTTGAAATGATCAATTGCTCGAATGCTTGAATGCTTGAGTATAGTTTCCACACTTTGTACACCTATACTTCTCATGCCAAATGAGAGAGAAAAATGTCATTTATATACTTGTCAATTAAGGCTGATAGACTGATTTTCTCGACCTTAGGCCAACCAGGGAAGTATATTTCCAAATTGCAATCAAAAAGACCCGATATCACTTAGGAAACCGAGCCCAAAATAGGACCCAGGGACCACGGCGCTGGGCGCCTTGGTCCTGAGGGACCAGGGTGCTGGGCGCCCTAGTCCTGAGGGACCAGGGCGCTGGGCGCCTTGGTCCTGAGGGACCAGGGTGCTGGGCGCCCTGGTCCTGAGGGACCAGGGTGCTGGGCGCCCTGGTCCTGAGGGACCAGGGTGCTGGGCACTCTAGTCCCACCTCCGGGACAGTGGGGTGCAAAGGAGGTTCAGGCGAGGGTGCATGAAAAATGCAGTTTTCAGTGTCGTGAGCAAGTTTTGGGGTCTCCATTCAGGTTGCATGTTGCGTCGCCATCGTGAAGACCAAAATGCAGTCGAAATTGCAAGTGTCGCAATTTTAGGACGCTACATTTAGCCCCCACTTTAGCGGGAGTATGTATGCTCATACTTCCGGTAAAGTACAAGGAAACAACATTGAAAGACTTTCACCACATCAAGGAGGCAAGATACACCAAGCCCCTAGTGGACTAAGGATCTTACGACTTCGATTGACAAAGTAAAAGGGAAGATCACGAGGGAGAACCATGACTGTCAGTAGTAAGGTTCCCTCACTATGAGTCATGTAAAAGAAATACCAAAAATTTTCAAGGCAAAGCTAAGTTCGCCAAGAAATTTTCAAGTATCGTTGAAACGATAGACAGGGTGTATGCCCCCCTACGTTAAAGCGATCGCACACGCCTCAACGGGGGTGATTGTTTTAACGTAGTGATACACATAGAAAATGAGAAAGGAAAGGAGCACGTTATCGCAAGGATTTAGCCCCCAAGTGTGAGATAAACCCAAGGATAATGAACACAAACACAAAGCACGAGGTGACTTCGCTTTCCTCAGGGTCAGTATGCTGTATGATAATTCATGTATATATATCATATGTATGTATGCATAATTGTTCTTCATTCCCCAATCAAGGAAGGTCACCTAGAAGAAGGGAACACATGTGTCTTTTGAGTCAACATGAGAGAGACCAAAGAGATCTCAATGCTTTGCATCGTCCTCAAGTAGACAACACTAAGGACGACAAATAGAAGAATGAGAATAACATATAGAAGAAGTAACAAAAGGGAGGGGGAGAGAATCTGCCATGCTAATGTAACTAGTCTAGCACGTCATCTACCCCCCGATCTTGCTGATCAATGTTTCGGGAAGGCAGGGAACACGCTAGAGGAGGAACATCCAACACAGCAGATGGAGCTATCACAAGATCCAAACAAGGGCTATGTTCATGTTCCAAGCCACATTGTTCTTGTCTAGGAGCTAGGATAAGTGTTTTAGAAAATTCATTAGATAAATGGTTATCAACATCAACAAGTTCATATTCACTGTCAGAAGCAAGAGGAGTAACATTTTCATCATGAATAACATTTTCATCTATATCATCATCAAGATTTATAAAAATAGGATCTTTAACTCGCACAAGATCAAGACCATCATGCATCTTATGTTTAGGAGATTTAGGCTCAATATCCGGCTGAGGAGAAAATGGAATAATGCTTGTTGAAGGTGTTTTTGGAGATTGCAAAGTTTGAGAAGCAGCTTCTTGAGCTCTAAGACGACGCTTTCGTCGACGTTCGCGTGCAGAATGATTACGTCTAGTCTTAGTAGGAAGTGTAGAAGATAGAGGAGGAGGAATGTTCTCATTCTTATCACTTGGGTGTTTAGGTTGTGGTCTCTTAGGCTGGATAATAGGAGAAGAAGAAGGTCTCTTCTCTCTATAAAAGGCAGGAGGAGGAACTGCTCCATATAAAGGAGGAATTTTTGGTTTAGGGAGAAGACCAAGTCCATCATGACGAGGAGGTATAGGTCTACTCTTAGAAGGTTTATTAGGCATAGACATAGTTACATCCATGGGGATGGGTTGGGCATCTTCTTGGGGAAAGACATTAGTTTTGTCTTTCAAAGGAAGAATTTCCTTCTCAAGAATGATAGGGATGTCAAGTTTAGGTGTTCTAGGTTCACTTAGAGATAGGATCATATCTGTTTTCCACTTTTGATAGGATTTAAAAAGATGATCACTTCGCGGAGGAAGAGATTGGAATTGTTTAGGCCAAAAGTAATCAATAGGAACACTAGAGGTTCTTTGAGCTGGTTTAAAGAGACTATGATTGACAGTAACAACTTCACCATTATGGGGAAATTTTAAACACTTGTGAATAGGAGAAGCAATAGCCTTCATGGAAGATAGCCAAGGATAGCCAAGCTTCACACGAAATTGTTCGGAAGAAGGAATAATAGCAAAGTTCACATCAAGAGATTTATTATGGACCTCAATAGGCAATGTAATAGAACCAATTGCAGGAGAAGAAAATGCATCAAATAGTTTCACAATCACATCTGTTTTGTCATAGATCACTTGATGCAATTGCAAAGTAAAAAGAAATTCTTTAGTAATAACATTAACCATGCACGAAGGATCAATAAGCACTCCACGGCAAGGTGTATTCTTAACTTTTGCAACTATGTATAAAGGACCATCAGGTGCTCTAATGGTTTCACTAGAATCAAATGTGATGGAAGGTTCTTTAGGGATT
This sequence comes from Cryptomeria japonica, assembly GCF_030272615.1. Taxonomy (NCBI): domain Eukaryota; kingdom Viridiplantae; phylum Streptophyta; class Pinopsida; order Cupressales; family Cupressaceae; genus Cryptomeria; species Cryptomeria japonica. The sequence continues at coordinate 464,557,616 of NC_081406.1, read as the reverse complement.
TCTTGCTACTCTACAAAGTTAATCACATTCGGAGTCATAGACACAAGACCATCAAATGAGAAAGAGGAATCATTAGCCTCAATCGCATTAGAGGTATGAGAGGTATGAGAAGGTAATGGATCAGTAAAAATCTGAAGATTTTCGTTAGGAGGAGCTACAGATGTGTTGCCTTTATCATTCACTCCAGAAACAGAGATAGTATTATTATCAATCAAATCTTGAATTTTACCCTTTAAAGAAAAACATTTTTCAGTATCATGACCAGGCTGACGATGAAAATGACAAAAAGCTTTGTTATCAAAATAAGGTGAAGTAATCTTTGCAGGATCAATTTGTCTTATAGGAGGAAGAGTAAGCACATTTTGTCCCAATAACTTATTCATAATATCATGCAATGATTCATTCAAAGGAGTATACTTTCTTTCTTTCCTGAAAAATTTAGAAATAGGAGGCACACCTGATGCTGCATTCACATTGTTGTTGATGATGTTTTCATTGAATTTGATGGAATCTCTGTTCGGTTTAAACTTCCCAAATGGTTGTTGACTGCTATCACCCTTATCACTCGGAGCCATAGGATGTGATTGTTCCATTTGACTCACAGTCAGTTGATAATTGTGAAGAGTGGCACACAACTGTTGGAAAGAAGTAAACTCAGAAAACAGAAGTTTGTCTCGAATATCTTTTTGCAAATTAGAAATAAAGATTCTTTGAATATCATTATCAGGCACTGGAAAAGAAATTTGAGCATACAAATGCTTATATCTACCAATGAAATCAGTCACTTTTTCTTTAACACCTTGTTTACAATGCATTAAATCAATCAAAGTAACTTTAGGACTTATATTGCTTTGAAATTGTTGAATGAAAGCATTTGCAAGTTGTTCGAAAGAAGTAATAGAATAAGAAGGCAACGAGCAATACCATTGTAGGGCATTGTCTCTTAATGTTCTAGTGAATAGTTTTGCAAGCAACCTTGGGTCGTAAGCAAAATCAGTACAAATTGTTTGAAAAGTCTTAACATGTGTTAGAGGATCTCCTTTACCATTATAAAGTTCCAAATGCGGGATTTCAACATGTTTAGGAGGAATAGCTTGAACAATGTCAAGAGAAAGTGGGCTCGCAACATCAAATGTGGGCACACTAAACTTAGATTGATTCATAGAGGCAATTTGTTGCTGTAAAGAAGAGACAGTCTGTGCAAGATTATTAATGGTAGCTTCAGTCGAAGAGTTCATATTAGGTGTGTTAGATTGAGATGGAGGTGTGATGTTATTGAAAGAGGGTAAAGAGTAAGGTGGTGGGACCCTATGATAGTCAACCATAGGGGATGATTGGATAGGAGGAACACTACAAGGAGGAATGGAATGGTTAAATGAATTGCCCCCTTGCGTCATGTTCATTTGTGAAGATGTAATAGGAACACTCATTGAAGGAATGTACGAAGAAGTTGGATTGAATGAAGGAAGAGGATTAATTGAAGAAGGAGGATTGCCCCCATGACTGGTAATCACAGGAGGAATGTCTTGTATAGAGGTAGCCATGATGTTTGATGTAAAGGTAGGTATACTAGCAATAGAAGTGGTCAAAGGAATGGAATGATTGACTTGTGTAGGAGGTTGTGTATAACCTAAAGATTCAGCACAATTCTTCATAGGCATCACATTCGAATCCACAATGTGTGCAATACCATGCAAAACATCAATTCCATTCTTATCACTTTGAAGCATGCGTTTTAGACCCTCAATTAAAGGAAGAGCTTGACTATCGGGATACTCATGAGACATCCATTGGTGAAAATCGTCAAATTGGTTATCCAATTTGGAAAGTTGTTCAATGGAAACTTCATGGAGAGCTTCTTCATCATTCGGAGGATTAGAGGAATTACCCATGTCCTCATTAAAAAGGCTACTCAAATTAGGTTCCATCTCCTCGGTAGTTAAACCTCGGAAAGACTTAATTCTATGGCTTCTTCTAACGGGAATAGTGTAAGTAGGGCTTATTGTTGTAAAACTCATGCACTAGAAAGAGAGAGAAGATTTTGAATTTAGAGGTAGCAATTTTCAGTAAAAACAGCCAATCTTTCAGATTTAAGCTGTTAAATGCAATCACAACAGTCTCCCGAAATTTTGGAAAAAATGTTCGGGACCGTGGCGCTCGGAGTGCAACACGGTCCTTGCAACTTTTTTCGAAATTTGCAGGGATGAAAGGTATGATGATTTTAGAGCTAATCTGAAAAAATTGAGTGACTTTACGATCTGTAGATAGGCCAAATTAAAGTTGCAATCTCAAAATTGAACCCTATCAAGATTGTCGAAAAATGCAAAATTTGAATTTTGAAAAAGAGAGGAAAACTGAAATTTTGGATTTTATGATTTTAGAGGGAATGTCAAAAGCAGTGCAAGTTTTGAATTTAAAAAAATTGACTCAATTTCACGCAAGATTCAATTTTGAAAGCGGAAATCAAAGTTGTTGTAATTAAGCACTTAATTTCAAAAGTCACAAATTGCAAGAATTTGAATAAAGCACTGAAATTTCGAATGAATAAAAACACACTTTTCAGATTTAAGACAGTAAGAACACAATTTTGACACAAAATTTCAATTTCGATGATTTTTGAATGATTAGGAGCCTTAAACCAAGCAATCACAAGACCAACTTTGACTGTAATTTTGAAAGTGTTATAATTGACAAAATCAGCTAAAATTCTGGATTTTAGTAGGAAAATACAGCAAGATATCGCTCCCGAAATTTTGGAAAAAATGTCGGGGACGATGGCGCTCGGAGTGCAAAACGGTCCTCACAACTTTTTTCCAAATTTTCAGGGATGAAAGATATTGTGATTTTATTGCAGAATCCAAAGTTACAGCTGATTTGGAGATGTTTTGATCAGTCAAATTGTCGAACAAAGGTTGAATTAAGAGGGTTTCAAAAATTAGGGTTTTGACATTTAACCACTTAATTTTCAAAATTAAAGTACAGATATGAATTGATAATTTATAATAGAAAAGCAGATCTGAAACAAGCATTAATAATTAAACATTTCGCAAGTTCAATGTTCAAAAAGAAAATTTAGGGTTTTTATGCAATCACCTCTAAAATTTTGCAAAAGATCAAACATGGAAATGTAATCAAGGAATCAAATTTCAGATCTAAGCATGAAAAATCAGAAAGGATGTTCACGTCGGGTTCACCAAAATGTAAAGCGGAAAATCGCTGTCGAACCCTAGTTGTTCTCCCCTCTTCCAACTCCGAGGAGAGAGAAGGGAGGTTCGCTAGGGTTCGATGGGTTTTCACTTAGGGGGAAGACTTTACATTCAAAAGAGGGGTTGAAACTCATAAGATCCAATCCCACACAAGGTAAGATTGGATGCTAGATAAATTTCAAGGGTTTGGAAAGCAAAGCTACCCTCTTTTGTAAAGAATGTTGTTTTAAGGAAATTAAGCAAAGAATGCATAGAAAGTCATAAAGATTCGCTTATAAACTGAGTTTAGGTTATAGGATGAAGCTGCGGACTTGGAATTAGCAGTAGAATGTCGATATGGCACTGTCCTGCAAATTTGAGAAAAAGTTGTCGGGATGATGGCGCCCGGCGCCACGGTCCTCCGAAAAATCCGCGAAACGAAGGGGGATCGGTTCGTCTCTGCACAAGGATTCCAGATCTTCAATCTCAGCCACGTACCTGCAACCTACACACAGAAAAGCGAAGACGATTGGGGGGTTAGGGATTAGGGGTTTGCCTTTAGGTCAAACCCCAGTTTTGGAATTAACCAAGAAGTGAGCAAGAGCTGTAAATGTAAATGACTATAATGTAAAACAAGTACTAATACCTTGTTCTAAGGATGTTTGTATCCTTATGTGCGAAGGTTTAGATGTTGTATGTTGTAGTATGTAGCATGTAATAAGTGATCTCCTCTTCAATGGTTGAATCCTTGACTTGAATGCAACACTTAGCCTTGAATGGAGACTTGAAATGATCAATTGCTTGAATGCTTGAATGCTTGAGTATAGTTTCCACGCTTTGTACACCTATCCTTCTCATGCCAAATGAGAGAGAAAAATGTCATTTATATACTTGTCAATTAGGGCTGATAGACTGATTTTCCCGACCTTAGGCCGACCAGGGAAGTATATTTCCAAATTGCAATCAAAAAGACCCGATATCACTTAGGGAACCGGGCCCAAAATAGGACCCAGGGACCAGGGTGCTAGGCGCCATGGTCCTGGAGGACCAGGGCGCTGGGCGCCTTGGTCTTGAGGGACCAGGGCGCTGGGTGCCCTGGTCCTGAGGGACCAGGGCACTGGGCGCTCTGGTCCCACCTCCCGGACAGCGGGGTGCAAAGGAGGTTCAGGCCAGGGTGCATGAAAAATGCAGTTTTCAGTGTCGTGAGCAAGTTTTGGGGTCTCCATTCAGGTTGCGTGTTACGTCGCCATCGTGAAGACCAAAATGTAGTCGAAATTGCAAGTGTCACAATTTTAGGACGCTACAAGCAGTAAAAAGGATTTTCCGGTACTTACAAGGCACTACAAATGTTTGCCTATGGTATCCTAGAGATGAAAACTTTGAATTATGTGCATACACAGATGCAAATTGGGCAGGAGATGTAGATGATAGAAAAAGCACCACCGGCGAAACATTTTTTCTTGGAAGCATATTAATTTCTTGGTTGAGTAAGAAACAAAGTTGCACATCTTTATCAACAGCAAAATCAGAATATGTTGCAGCAACAACTAACTGTACACAGGTATTATGGCTTAAGCAAATGTTGAAGGACATAAAGGTAAAATGTAAAGAACCTATAACTATCTATTGTGATAATACAACAACAATTGATATATCTAAGAATCTGGCACTACATTCTAAACCTAAACATGTCTCTATCAAACTGAATTTTCTAAAAGAAAATGTTGAAGCAAAAGAAGTAAAACTGGTTTATGTGAATACTAAAGAGTAGATTGCAGATATTTTCACTAAGTCTTTGCCTAATGAGACTTTTGAATATCTCAAAGAATAGCTTGGGGTCATACCCCCACTGGTAGAAACTTAGACAATTGATGTTTGTCATCAACTGATAGAACTAACAGAGAAATCTTGTAGTCCGGTTTTCATGAGGAGAGCTACTTCTCAGGGGGATTAGTTGGTTTACTGAATAAGTTGGTATTTTGTATTTTAACCTAGTTTATGTATTGCTTTGGAATTTGATGTCAAAGGGGGAGAGATTGATATGGAAAATCACATGTCACTCCTACGGGGAGAGACTTTATCTCTTAGGGAGAGATTTTTATTTTGGGAGAGATTGATTACTCTCTGAATTTTGATCTCTGGTTATGTTGTTTTTTTTGGCATTTCTGTTTTGACACTTTGATGGTTTTTCCATCTTGTGTTGCCATCAATGCCAAAGGGGGAGATTGTTGGTATTTTGGATATGTTGATATGGTTTTGTCATTGATGTCAACACTTATCAACTCTGGTCAAACCTACTAGCACTTAGAGATTTGGCAATGTTCACCGGCAAGCAAGTGACTTTATGCACAGTCACGGGTATCTTATTCACTGGCAGGATATATTGTTCATTGACACTTGAAATGATATGGAAAACACTTGGTTATATCGAAGACATCATTTGGATAGTTTATCTTGGAGATTTGTTTACTGGTATATTCGTGTTTCCATATTTGTTGTTACCGGCAAATAGGTCAAGGATAAACACCGGTAGGCCTATATATTCCAGATCAACACGACATGCTATGGAGATGATTTATTATTGTTGTAAATGCATTAAGCTGACATGTTGAATCGGATATTGCATTGGTTATTGATTTAATTGTAAATTGTTTTATTGTAATATCTTTTGTAAAGCCGACATATACATTTTGGTCCTAGGTTTTGGTATATATGTAAGATCTTATTTGTAAGATTGATATGCAATTGGGAAAAATATTTGTATTAAGGTATATGAGAGAATAAGCAGAGCAATACATGCAAACATCATTTGAAGGTTGAAGGAAGGTTTTTGTGAAGACATATCAGAACTACACCGATACTGAATCCAGCATATGAAGATGCTATTTTAAGCAGTACATCATTATTGAATTTAACCATCCAATTGTAGTTAGTGTGACTCCCATTTGTGTTTGAGCAGTGAGCTCTAGGCGGTTAGCCTTTTTGCATGCGCAGACCCCCTATTGTATACACATACTATCTGTAGTAGTATCATCTGATTGTGGGTAATGTTTCCCACCATGGTTTTTCCCCTTATAGGGTTTCCACGTACAAATATTGGTGTTATGTGTTATGGATGATATTGTCTTTCTGTTTCATGCATTAATATTTACCGGTACTACAATTAACTGATAAACAGTCTACTAGCATTAAGTTTGGTTAAGTTGTTTTGGTTTGAATTTATTTGACAACCAATTCACCCCCCCCCTCTCAATTGCCTCCAGGACCTAACAACTTGCACATAGAATAGAAGGGAAGAAGGGTTGTGGATAGGGGTTTGCCTTAGTCAAACCTCAGTTGAGGAATTTGTTGGCCATTTAGAGGAATTGATTATGTGTTGCATTGATGTTTTCTCATTGATGTCAACACTAGTTGTTTTGGATGCTTTATCGACACCCTTCTGGTCCTGGTAGGTTGAGTAGTTTCTAGTTGGTTTGGATCCGGTATGGTTTGGTTATGGAATTGGCTTATTCATGATATTGATGTTCATATTCAGTCAGTTAGTTTTAGTCTGGTGATCAGATGCTATCCTATTTGCCTGAAATTTTGATTTGTTGTTCCAGCAAGGGTTTCACCGACAAATCTTTTAATGAAGATCTTTGATGATATGCATAAGTGGTGTTGGTGCAGCCTTTGGTATGGATTAAGGATGTTGATGGTGATCATGTTTGAGACTTGGTGGATGGAGATCATTGCTTTAGCATATGGACCTATATTGGGTCCCAGTTGATCTAGGTTATGGACTGGCTTAATGTAACGTGTGGATTGGACCTCTCAATGTGTTTTCGAGATGTCTTATGTGTTGGATATTATTTGTTTGGTCTAAGGCTAACATGTGTTGTAATTATGTAATTGGTTTATTGTCTGGTGGCTAACCTAATTGTTTATGGTCAAGGGTTTGTATATATATGATGTAAGATCTCATTTTAGATCACATATGGGAATGGGATTAGGAGATTATCTATGTGAATAATGTAATATCATTTAGGCAAAGGATTTGGTTGATTATTGGAGATCAAGTTGGGTTTATGTAAGAGGATTTAGTCCTCTGGTATTGAGCTTAACCAGAACTGTACTCAAGCATAGGAGATGATATCATTGCAATTCATTCATTATTTCAGATTATATTTTGGATTTCTATGTAGTCAGTGAGACTCCTTTTGTGATGAGTAGTGCACTCTAGGTTGTTGGTCTTCCTGCAAGTGCAGGCCCCTCAATTGTTATTCACATACTTATTGTAGAAGTATTATTTGACTGTGGGTAGGATTCCTACCGTGGTTTTTGCCTTTATCGGTTTTTCCACATATAAATCTTGGTGTCATGTGGATGGTATCTATTCTCTTATTATTGTTTATTCTTAATTGGTTTAACTGATATTCTGGTATTTTCCTTAAGCATTTCGGTATTAATGTTTTAGGTTTCAGTATTAAAGATTTAATTGCTAAATGTTCTGGTAATTTATGACAACTGATTCACCCCCCCTCTAGGTTGTTTTCCAGTTATTTGAGCTATCTAACAATTGGTGTCAGAGCTTTGCTCCTCTCTACAGAAAGCTTAACCACTTGAGAAAGATCCTATGGCAGCTAACAGTTCAAGTTCATCCAGTTCATCTGGAGCTATCTTTCAGAGAGATATTCCTAGGCTTGATGGAAATAATTACATAGTATGGAAGATTCAGATGGAGACTCATTTGAGATATCTTGGTAAGGAGATTTGGGAGATCATGCCAAATGGTGTTACACCTCATAATATGGCATCTGGAAATCCTCCTCTAGAAAACTTGGATAAGGAGCTTGAGAATGATTGTAGAGCAACAAAATAATGGGATTAACTGACAAATCATCTGGAAGGGCTATATGGGATAAGTTGGAGACTCTTATGTTAAAATTGTAAAACTTGATGGTTACATGGTGAGATATGAGAACCTAAAGATGGAAGAAGATGAAAGGATTACTTCTTTCAAGGAAAGGGTAAATGAGATTGTTATGGGAATTCAATGTTGTGGTGGAACTCTGAGTGAAGATGAAATTGTTTCTAAAGTTCTGAGAGCCCTACCACTGACTTACAAGATGAAGGCTACTACAATTAATGAGTTGAGGACAATGGCTAATACATCTATCAATACAGATACTTTGGCTAGGAAATTATCTTCTTTTGAGCTTGAAGAATTTGGACCTTCTGGAGCTATGAAGTCTAAACCTTCTTTTCATGCATCTACATCATCAACTGACAAGTAAGATTGGAAAGCTTTGTATGCAAAAGAATTAAATTATATGAAGAGAGAAGATGAAGAATTTGACAAAATTGAAGCCGTATTTTCTATAAGGGTACCTAAAGGACCGACAGGAAGTAAGTATGAAGGAAAAAACCTTTTAAATGTTTTGCATGTAATAAGATAGGTCATTTTGCATCTAGATGTCCTAAAAGGAATTCAAGATTTGAAGAAAGAGTTAGAAGATCTTTTAAGCCTAACCCTGGATATTAGAACAAGTATAAGTACAAGCAAAATAGAGACAAATCATGCTACATAGCGGATGAGGAAGGCATTTCCGATTCTGATGATGAACTAACAAAAGATTTTGCTAGTATTTTCGGCAATGGAAAGGAATGGGTGTTCCTGGCTATCAAGGAAGATGTTTTGACATTGGAAGAGAATGTACCAGAAGAGAAGGCACTTGCTACTAAAATTGAAGACAAGGATGAATGGGTAATTGACAGTGGTTGTTCACATCATATAATTGGAGATAAAGGGAAGTTTCTATCTTTGCAAGAATTTGATGGTGGTCTGGTTAGATTTGGAAATGACAAAGCATGTATGATCAAAGGAAAAGGAACTATATCATTGGATGGTAAGAACAATACTAATAATTTTTATTATATTGAAGGTTTAAGGCATAATATTTTGAGTGTAGGACAATTGGTGGATAAAGGATTTTCAATTACAGTTCAAGGATGGACAATGAAAAATCATTAGCAGATCTAGTTTGGAGATTGCAATAGGTACATAGACAAAAGGTAATATATTTCATTTGAATTCTGATGAGAAGACATGTTCGATTGCATAGATTGATGAAAGTTGGCTATGGCATAAGAGGCTATGTCATGTGAATTTTTATTGCATTGTGAAGATCAGTTCTACTAAGGCAGTTAGAGATATACCAAAGATTGTGAAGCCCTATAATCTAGTATGTATAGAATGTCAAATGCGTAAACAGGTCAAAACCTCTTTTAGGAGTATACAAGATAAATCTAATGATGTTCTTGATCTTATTCATATTGATTTGTGTGGCTTTGCTAAAGTTAAAAATTTTCAAGGTGATAGATATTTCATGCTAATCATTGATGATTATTATAGAATGACGTGGGTTGCTTTAATAAGGGAGAAATCTGAGGCATTTGAAAAGTTTAAAATATTTAAGGCTAAAGTGGAAACTGAGATAGGATTGAAGATTAAATGTTTGAGGTCAGATCATGGTGGAGAATTCACATCTGGTAAGTTTAATAACTTTAGTGAGAAGCATGGCATAAGGAGACAATTTTCTGCTCCCCGGACACCTGAGCAAAATGGAGTTGTGGAAAGAAAGAATGAAACTATCTTGGATGCAGCTGGGACAATGATAATGGAAGCTAGTCTACCTCATATCTAATGGAGAGAAGTTGTGAGCATGACAATTTATACATTCAACAAAGTACATATCAGAGGAGAAACCAGTAAGACACCTTATGAATTATGGTTTGGCAATACACCTACAGTTAAGTATTTCACAATATTTGGTAGTAAATGTTATATTAGGACAGATGATATCATAGGCAAATTCAATCCTAGATGTGATGAAGGCATATTTCTTAGTTATTCTAATGAAAGAAAGGCATATAGATGTTATAACAAAAGATTTCAAAGAATTATGGAGAGTGCTAATGTCAAGGTGGATGAGATGAATAGAGGTTAAATCAGAGTTTATGAGAAGGAACCGATAGTGGAAATGATTATATTTGAATTAGTAGCATCTTTACTAGAATAGAGTGTTGAACCAATTACTCCGACAGTATCAAAAAATTCTACAGTAACTAAAGAACCGGGAAGAGGAACAGAGAGTCAGAATACTCCTAGGTATGTGAGATTGAATCATTCAGACGATCATATTATTGGGGATAAAAACCATGGAGTAATGACAAGAAGAATATTGGCAACTAATGAGGTATGTTTAATTTCTCAAGTTGAAACCATATTAGTAATTGAGGCATGTAAAGATGAATATTGGTCAAAAGCTATGAAAGAAGAATTAGATCAGATTGAGAAGAATAACACATCGACTTTAGTTCCTTGGCCTAAAAATAAGAATGTTATTGGAACTAAATGGGTTTTAGAAATAAATTGAATGAGGATGGTCAAGTTGTAAGGAGTAAGACTAGATTGGTTTGTAAAGGATATTCTTAGAAGGAAGGAATTGATTATGGTGAGAATTTTGCACCTCTAGCTAGGATTGAAGTTGTAAGATTATTTCTTGCCCGTGTTTCCCATAAGAACAACAAGGTTTATTAGATGGATGTTAAGTGTGCGGTTCTTTAATGAGGATATTGATGAGGAAGTTTATATTAAGCAACTTGATGGTTTTTCACTATCAGATGATACAAAAATGGTTTGCAAGTTAAAAAAGGCTTTATATAGATTAAAATAGGCACTCAGAGCTTGGCAAGGTTGGATAAATATCTTTTGAAGCTTGGTTTTACTAAAGGTAATGCTGATAGTAATTTATATTATAATATCACTAATGATGATATATTGATTATTGAACTATTTGTTGATGAGATTATTTTGGAGGTGAAGATAAGTTGTGTAAGGAATTTGCTAACAATATGAAGAATGAATTTGAGATGTCTATGATTGGGGAAATGAAATTTTTCTTAGGTTTGCAACTTACTTAGATTGACAAAGGTATTTTCATCTGTCAAACTAAGTATGTTAGAGAATTATTGAATAAATTTGGTATGGAAGATTCTAAACTGGTAAGTACTCCTATGGTTACATGTGAGAAATTGACAGGGAAAGATGTTTCTGCACCAGTAAATCCTACAAGATACAAATCTATGATTGGAGGTCTGCTTTATTTGACTCAGACTAGGCCTAACATAATGAATGTTCTTTGTATTATATCAAGATTTAAGAGTGATCCTAGAGAAAATCATGAGAGTGAGGTGAAAAGGATTTTTAGATACTTACAAGGTACATCAGAATATGGTTTGTGGTACCCTAAGGATGATGACTTTACTTTATGTGCATATACCAATGTTGATTGGATTGGAGATGTTGATGACCAAAAAAGTACATCCGGTGGAGATTTCTTTCTTGGAAAGAAGTTGGTTTCATGGATTAGCAAGAAACAGTCATGTACTTCTTAATCTACTGCTGAAGCTAAGTATGTTGCTGCTGCTACTAACTGTGCATAGGTTCTATGGATGAAGCAAATGTTGAAGGATATAAAGATGGATTGTAATGAATCGGTAGCTATTTATTGTGATAACTCTGCTACTATTGATATATCAAAGAATCCGGTATTTCATTCTAAGACGAAGCACATATCTATCGAGTATAACTTTTTAAATTAAAAGGTGGAAGCAAATGAAGTTAGACTGGTTTATGTAAACACTAAAGAGAAGATTGTAGATATCTTCACTAAACCTTTGCCTAAGGAATCATTTGATTACTTCAAAGATAGATTGGGAGTTTATGCCCATCTGGTAGAGACTTGATCAATGCTTTTTGGCATTAGTCCGGTATGCATTATCAAAGATATTTTTCATTTTGGCACTGATGTGGGGATGTTGCTACTCAGGGGGGAGTAATTATCTTTATGATTCAATGGTTTATGTTTTTGCTTTGATCTTTTTGTCAGATTTTTGGCATTGATGTCAAAGGGAGAGAGATACTGATGTGAAAAAGAAAAACTTAAGGAGTTGTATATATTAGGGGGAGAGATATATGTGTAATTTAGAGATTTACAAGATATCATTCACAACAGGAGTTTGGTCTTTGTTTCATAACTTCATTTCTATATCTTTATGTGCGAGATTGTTGGCTATCTTCTATTGGGGGGAACTTGTTTGGCATTTCTTGGTACTTAGATGTTTTTCACATCTAGTGTTTCCATCAATTGCAAAGGGTGAGATTGTAGGAAATTTAGAGGAATGGATTATGTGTTGCATTGATGTTTTGTCATTGATGTCAACACTAGCTGTTTTGGTTTTGGATGCTTTACCGACACCCTTTTGGTCCCAATAGGTTGAGTAGTTTCTAGTTGGTTTGGATCCGACATGATTCTATATGCTCCGGTATGGTTTGGTTATGGAATTGGCTTATTCATGATACTCATGTTCATATTTCAGTTAGTTGGTTTTTGGTCTAGTGATCGGATGCTATCTTGTTTGCTTGGAAGCTTGATTTGTTGTTCTAATGATGGTTTCACCGACAGAGCTTTTAATGAAAATCTTTTATGATATTCATAAGTGGTGTTGGTGCAGCTTCTAGTATAGATTCAAGATGCTAATGGTGATCATGTTTGAGACTTGGTGGATGGAGATAATTTGTTTAGTGTGTTGACCTATATTGGGTCTCGGTTGATCTAGATTATGGATTGGCAATGTAACGTGTGTATTGGACCTCTCGATGTGTTTTTGGGATGTCTTATGTGTTGGATATTATTTGTTTGGTCTAAGGCCGACATGTTTTGTAATTATGTAATTGGTTTATTATTTAGTGGCTGACCTGATTGTTTATGGTCGAGGGTTTGTTTATATATGATGTAAGATCTCATTGTAGATCACATATGGGAATCGGATTAGGAGATTATCTATTGGGATGTCTTATGTGTTGGATATTATTTGTTTGGTCTAAGGCCGACATGTTCTGTAATTATGTAATTTGATTTATTGTCTAGTGGTCGACCTAATTGTTTATGGTCGATGGTTTTTATATATATGATGTAAGGTCTCATTGTATATCACATATGAGAATGGGATTAGGAGATTATATGTTTGTGTAAAGTAATATCATTTAGGTAGAGGATTTGGTGAATCATTTGAGATCAACTTGGGTTTATGTAAGAGGATTTAGTCCTCTAGTATTGAGCTTAATTGTAACTGTACTCAGGCATAGGAGATACTATCATGCTAGATTATTCATTATTCCAAATTGTAGTCTAGATTTCTATGTAGTCAGTGAGACTCCTTTTATGATGAGCAGTGTGCTCTAGGTTGTTGGCATTCTTGCAAGTTCTCTGCAAGTGCAGGCCCCTAAATTGTAATTCACATACTTACTATAGAAGTATAATCTGACTGTGGGTAGGCTTCCCACCATGGTTTTTCCCTTTACCAGGTTTTCCATGTATAAATCTAGGTGTCATGTGGATGGTATTTATTCTCTGATTATTGTTTAGTTGGAAACCAATAGCACTGAGAGGGGGGGGTGAATCAATGTTATACTAGAATAGTATATTTTAGCCTTAACAAAACATTCATACACCAACCGGTATACCGGTATAAACAAAATTGAAAGAAGTAAAGAAACCAATAAGCCAAACACATAAATGAGAATCATAACACATAGATTTATACGTGGAAAACCTCAAAGAGGAAAAACTGTGAGATTTTGCCAAGATCAAGGCCTCAATGAAAAATACAATAGAGAGACAAAATAGATGATAGAAATAAACTGTATTCTATCAAGATGAAAATACTGATCAATTGGATCATCAAGCATTACATACAATGAATATGAACCTGCTTATATAGGCAAGGCTATATGGATATGTGAGCACACAAACATGACATGTGGTTGAATAAGAAACAAGGATAAGTAGGAAATAGATGTGGGTAGGTAGGAGAAACAATATAATATTCCACATGAGGTGGATCACCAATCGAAAGTGGAATGTAACAACAAGATAAGACAATGAAAGGTGGAAATTCTCCTACACACACTATCCCAATGTGGCACAAACACCCAAGTGTCTCATACCCAAACTACTATGAAATAAATTTCCTAACTAAACTTAAGTAAGGTGTAATAATATTCAAGATAAATAATTATTTACACCAACACCCCCCCTTAAGTGCAACTTAGGGGAATGCACTCAAGTCTACAATGCAACTAAGCAATACAAGATGGCTCCCGACTACTAGGTCATGTTAGGTGCCCATGTACAAATGCAAATGCATGCGAACCAATGCAATGAAATCTCTCACAAAGCAAGGAAAGAGAGAAAACCCAATGGGAAAAAAACCCTCCCCCAAAAGAGAGATAAAAACTACGTACAAAGAATTCTCATAGGAGTATGTGAAGGACAAAACCCCATGTGAGGAAAAAGTCCCCCCCATATGAGAGAAGAAGAAGAGAGATTGGGAATCCCCCCCTCAATGTGGAATCTGCACCAATGATAGAAGCTTGATGATTAATGAAGAAAATGTTCCAGGAAAGTCGAACCACGTTCCTCCCCTTAGGAAGAAACAAAACAAAAGGTGTATCCATGAAGTCTCCCCAATCATGAAAGGAAGATGTATGAAAAATACTCATGATGAAAGGAATATCTAAAAATTGCTCAAGTTTCCCCATGTTGATGTTGAAAGTTACCCCCTCCAAAGGTGGTAAACTGCACCACACTGCTTAAAAAGGCACTCCAAGATCTAGTGGAGAAGAATGTAGAACAATATCCAAAGAATCGCATGTCTCCTCCAACTATTGGACAAAAGTATCCACAATCATGTCAACCTCTAAAGATTGATCATGTATAGAATGCACAAGAGTGTCAAAGTTATCCCTCGCAACAATCGAAGAAGGATCATCTTCATCAAAGAGAAGATGAATGTCATCAATGATGTCTCCCAAATCTGCAATGTAGGACTCTACAAACAAACCTTCAATGTCTATCAAGTAGGCATCCCAATCAACTGAAGCTGGAAGACATGGAATATCTTGTTGCACTGAATCACAAGAAGACAAAATTGTCGCACTAGCTACATCATCAGGTGCAATAGGTGGTGTGATATCAAAAGAAGGAGATGAAAGGAAAGGCTCAAGAATGGGGTCACATGTGAGAATCCCCAAGTTCAAGTGCCCAATGTTCTCCTCAAAATCTAAATCATCAACACATGATCAATCACCCCAATCACAATGATGGCTCCACTCTCCAAGTCTCTAATGATAACTGAATCAGGTGTGAACTCCACAGTTTTCCTAGTTGCCCCATGTGTGATTTGATAGATGGAAATAAGATTGTTTGTCAAGTGGGGTACACACAACACATCATTGAAGGAGTTATACCCAATGGTAATAGATTCTTTCCCAATCACATCTATGTATGTATGATTGCCTATAAAAATCTACGGCATGTGGCAAGGCTCAAATGTAGAAAACATAGACTGTGAAGATGCCATATGATGAGAAGAACCTGAATCTAGAAACCATCTCCCTGAATCATGACTTGTAGTAGCACAAAGAGCTTGTCCCTTTCATTTATCTGTCCCAAAAGAGTGATCCTTTCCTTTATCCTTATCCTTGGAAGAAGAAGTAGACATAGACATTCTAGAAGGTAGGTTGATTTTGTTCTTCTCAAGAAGATTCTTCAAATCATCAATATCCTTCTTGTAACAACGATGTTCATCATGTCCTGACTTCTTACAATATCCACAAAAAAGATTGTCCTTATATGATTTCCTCTTAGGTGAGAATGGTGAATCACCTTGTTATGGAGAGGAAGAATGTGCTCCATCTTGATGTGGTTTTGACTTAGGTTTCTTTTGATTCTTGCCTTTTCCTTGATTGCTTTGATTCCCTTTGTTAGCCAGCAAAGCTTGTGACTTTGAAGATTTGAGAATCCCCATCTTAGTCAACTTAGATTTCTCAAGTATCAACATCTCCGTGAATGAATCAAATCAGGGAGAAGTGTATGAGGAACCTTGAGCTAACCTATGGGTGTGAAAGCTAGATACAAAGGTTGCATACTCTGAAGGAAGCTTGTCCAACAAGTTATAAACCAATTGAGCATCCTTTTTGTCAATTCCACAATCCTTTGCTTTTCTCTTAGCTCATTTACTTTTGTGACATAATCTTGGATTGTATCAAAATCCTTGGGATCCAAAGTTGTGAGTTCACTATCAAGCTTGTAGCCCTTAATCTCATCAACTTGACCATATAATTTCTGAAAAATATCCCAAGCCTCTTTAATTATGGTACACTTATCAATGTGAAAAATGAGGTCATCTGATACATACTTTCTAAGAGTTCCAAGTGTCATAGCATTCTTAGTAAGCCATTCAATTTGAGCATTAGGATTGGGTGGTGTTGTAATAGTTCCATTTACATAATGAATGAGTCCTTTTTCCATTAGTTTTCTGCATGCCTTAATCTTCCATGATGCATAATTATGAGGAGTTAAAAGTGGAAATTTAGGAGAACCCATAGCACCAAAATGAAAAAAACACAAGATAGAGAGAGGCACAATCACACAAGAAACCCCCCCAAATTCACTCAATCAAGAAACCACCCCCCCCCCAAAAAAAAAAAAGGTGATTTGGCACTTTATACTTAGTGCGTATACAGTGGGCCACATGCAAAACAAGGAAAAGTGGACTTCTGATTTAAATTTACAACTTCTCAAAATGAGATCTAGGAGACTTCAACAAGTACTGCTAGTGATCTAAATTGAGATGCAAGCGAAATACAAGTACCAAATAGGCCAAAAATGACCAAATACTGAAAGTACAACTTCCACTCAAAATAACTACAAACAAATGGCAGATTATGAAAGTAGACAAAAAGTTATGCACCTTTAAAAAAAATGGCACATGAAAAGGAGGTTGTATGACCCCAAAGGAAGCCTCTCAAGTTGCGAAATCGGGGATTAGACAGGTACAATCATGAAGATCTGCAATTTCTGAAAAATCCATCCATCAAAATTAGAAAATTCTTCCACCACTACGCTGACACAAAATTATAGCCCATTTCAAAAAAAATTGCACCAAAAAAAGAGCAAAAAAGAGCAAGATATGGCCTTCCAAAGTTGAACTGCAAAACTGAAAAGCTCAATGAGAGGGAGTTAAAAAATTTCAAAATAATGCTAATGTCAACAAATCACAGGCTTAAATTTGATGCCCATCTTATCGTCAAAAAAACTTTGCGTCCATGGCTATGTTGATGCATGTACTGTACGGAAAATATGTTGTGGCGAGTGTTGAATGGGTCATACATGATGATGTGGCAAATCTATTGACTGGGTTGAATGTATGCTTACGTGGTAGGGTGTGTGTCTAGTCCACATGGCAAAGGGGCTCGACTGCTGAGGTAGCGGCGATCGGAGGGCCGACGGAAGGTCTGTCGGTGGCAGGGCCGAGGGGCCAGCGGACGGTGGTTGTTGTCTGTCAGTAGGCGGTGCCGGGGGTGGGTCGGAGCAGCGGCACTAGAACAAAGGGCCACTGGGGAAGGTGAGGTCACCGATAGGGGAGCCGCTAGTTGTTGGGGCTGGAGTAGAAGCCTAAACGACTGTGGTGACTGTTGGGACCGAGAGGAGATACAGTCGTTGGAGGAGCATGAATGGTACGGTGACAATGGTAGTATAGACGGTGGGGGCACAAAGCTGTAGAAAAACCCTGTGGTACGAAGATCACGAGGGGGGGGGGTGGTCTGCAGACCCCCCAAAAGATTTTTTTTTTTTTTTTTCAAAAAATCTTTTACACCCTTTTTTCAAAAAATTTCCAAATTTTTCTTGCAGAAATGAAAAAACATTTTGCAGAATTTTTTTTTTTTTTTTTAAATTTTGAAATCCGTACGACTATAGCCAAAATAGGCAAAAACAATTTCTCACCAAATATAGTCAACTTTATAGTCAAAATTTATGGAAATGGCCTCCCAGACTCAACCGTGATGTCCAAATCGTTGTATGACACCCCCAAAAAATGAAGATCCCCAAATCCAAAAATTGAAGCCTCCACAATGTCTCCAAAAGACTAATCAATGAAGCCCTATAGGCTCTGATACCATGTCAGATTTTTCCAAGATCAGGGGCTCAATGAAAAATACAATAGAGAGACAAAATAGATGGTAGATGGAAATACTGATCAATTGGATTATCAAGCGTTACATACAATGAATATGAGCCTGCTTATATAGGAAAGGCTATATGGATATGTGAGCACACAAACATGACATGTGGATCAATAAGAAACAAGGGTAGGTAGGAAATAGGTGTGGGTAGGTAGGAGAAACAATATAATATTCCACATGAGGTGGATCACCCACCGAAGGTGGAATGTAACAACAAGATAAGACCACAAAAGGTGGAAATTATCCTACACCCACTATCCCAATGCGGCACAAACACCCAAGTGTCTCATACCCAAACTACTATGAAATGCATTTCCTAAGTAAACTTAAGTAAGGTGTAATAATATCCAAGATGAATAATTATTTACACCAACAAAAACCATGGTGGGATTTGTGACCCACAATATCAATCCACTGGCCATATGAGGAGATATTATAATATATGAGGAGCCTACATTTGTAGGAAGACTTACAGCCTAGAGCACACTGCTCAATCACAATAGGAGCCTTACTGACTACATAGAATTCCAGACAACAATCTAGAGAAGTGTGAACTGCTAAGATAACATCTTCTATGCCAGAATCTAGTTTCAGTTTAAGCTCTGTCTATTCCAGTTGAAACCCTAAACCCCTTTATCGAAATAAACCTTACAATAAATTCCTCAAATACATAATCTCCCTGAATGATTTCACATCATATTACATTTTCATATCCATTCTAAGTCACACATAAAATGATCTATCAAACTGACCTATATACCCTATATAATGTGTATGCCTTCTATCGGCTTTCAAAGATATATACAATATCAGATTACATGTCAGCCAGATAATATAAATGTATAAACATTAAAACAAATTGCCAATGCCAGATCCAAGATGTGTCGTCCTCTAATACCGATAACCTTTACTATACCATGTCGGTATGTATTGCTGATGACCAAAGAAATCTTATGTCATGTCGGTGCCGGTGTAGAATCTATGAAGTACCTGCTAGTACACCATATAAAGCCGAAACACAAAATCATGTTGCCATCAATGACAACATAGTGAAACCAACCAATAGAATGTCACTTGCCAATAGTTTAAGATTAATTGGTTTGACTGATATTCCAGCATTTGGCTTAAGCATTTTGGTATTAATGTTTTGGGTTCTAGTATTAAAGTTTTGATTGCTAAATGTTTTGGTAATCTATGACAACTGATTTACTCCCCCCTCTCAGTTGTCTTCTGGTTATTTGAACTGTCTAACAAAATTGATCTTGAAAGAAAGTAATTGCAAATTCTAAAATGCAAATAATGAAAATGTATACCTTTTAGATCTACAATTTGTTGATGATGGTTGCTTTGCTTCTTGAATGTAATCACAAGTGTTGCATGAAATGGCATATAACATAAAAAAACCCTAACACACACATGCTTGCAAATGAATGTTGTAATGTTGCTCCAATGGATGAATGAAGAAGACACATGAAGAAGAAGACTTGATGGAAGCTTGAACACTTGAATGCTTGATGATGATAATGAAGACCTTTCGCTTGTTTTTCCAATTTTCTCTTATGCAAATGAGAGGACTAGATCCCCTTTTATACTTGCCTTGGAGGTTTAATTATCCCTTCACCAAAGGATTACATAGTGGGGCAATTTAATTCCTAAAAGATAATTTAAGTCCAAGGATCAAATGGAACCATTTTGGGGCCACACAAAGAGGGAGGACAAGGGCACCATGCCCCTATCCTAAGGGGATTGGTGCACCACTCAATGTTCATACTCGTTTTCAGGGCCTGAAACAGGGTCTAAACAAGTTGTAAAGTGTGGAAATAAGGCCCAGTTCCATTTTGGAGGCATAGATAGATCCCAATCAAGCATGGGAGATGATATCACCAAGGTAAGGGGCCTAAAATGCGGTCAAAATTGCAAGGGTGCAATTTTATGATGCTACAATGTGGAAACCCAAGATTGGAAAAACTATTGTGAGAATAGTGGTTTGGATCTACTACCCAAATCTAGCCATAAAAAATAATGAATCACTTGCAATGATTGAATAGGCACCAACCTATGGGAGAATCCAATACCCTAATGTACTTGTGAGAATGAACCCACTAGAGACACCAATCTCATATGCCTAAATATGATGAAGAGTTCAAAAACTAGGACTTCAATCTCAACAATATGAATGAAATGAATTTAGTACCTTCAACATCAATACTCAACTTGCATTTGAACTTCACACATACATCAGGATGATACACACATCATTCTTGAATTCACATTATATGAACTTCTCACCTTAGAAATGCACTTACAACTATACACTAGAAATGAATTTATATGTGTTACATCTATAATTACATTTGTAAGTTGACCTAATAAATACTAAATATTTTTTAGTTCGTATGCACAAAAAATTCTTTACCAAACGTGTAGTAGGCTAGTTCCAATTATCTCACGTGTTGCTCAAAACAAAGAAGCATGCTACACACTTCACAAGGTGGCTTAATCTTGTCCCAAAGGTTGTTTATGTACAATCTTTGGCAAACACCCATGCAGTATATCATTGTAAGTTGGCTTCATCTAATGTGTAATAAGTTTGGCCCCAAAAGCTCATACACAATTCCACACAAGGGAAGACAACTTGCAGATACTGTTGAGGATCTCTCTAGTCTCAAAAATATCCAACCTTAATCTTCGAAAACACAAGAATCAAATTGCTTTAAAATCATTCCAAAACATGAACTAGGTCAACTAGTAACACAACAAAAAAATGATAAAATAAGAATTATGTTTCATTTCATGACAACAATAGAAAATCTACACAATGATAAAACATGCAAAGACATACTCTCCATTTAAACCATGTGAGATAACTCCTAAGCATGAGAAAATATGAAATACAAGTTACCAGACTAGGCTCACTATCTAGGTAACATACTTCAATCACTCCAAATTAAACTTCTCGAACACTTTATTCAACATGAGTAGATGCACATAGATGATATTATATACATATCTCAACTGATCCTAGAATCAATTAAATGTACTATTGCAACTCAAAATGCTCTAACATGACATGATAGTAAGATATTTTTTTCGACCTTCTAGATGCCACTAAAGTAAGAAACATGCATGTTTAATGTTGGAAAAATGGTTAGCACTCTCCTCAAGATTCATGACAAGGGAATAACGATCTCTCGTGCGATCCATATCTCTACAGTTTGTATGGGGCATTGAGAGATCAATATTTTGACAACACAGAAAAATGGGCCAACAATTGGTATCAGAGTGTTGGGTCATGAGTTCGAATCCTTTCAAGTAACGTTGAGGGGGGAATTGTTGGAAAAATGGTCAACGCTCCCCTTGAGATTTGTGACAAGGCACTAACTACCTCTTGTGTGATCCATATCTCTATAGTTTGTATCGAGTGTTGATAGATTGGTCTTTTGAAGCAATGACAAACTAGGCCAACAGTTTAATACTCAAATCATAACAATTTTCCAACAATCTGTCTCAAAGACAATCATCATTTTGACATCAACGATAACATATGTCCAAAAATATTCCATTTTGTTGATTTCTCTCTCTTTGACATCAATGGAAAAGACCAATTGCTATTAATTTCTCCATTGTCCTATTCTCAAAAAAATTATCTTCCAAAAATACTCCCCATGTAATTCCTTGCCAAGGAACCCTAAAAGACAAGAGAAAACACACTAGAAATACATGTTTTTTTAAAGTAATTAAGTGAGTACATACACACAAACTAAGCTCACATCTCAAGATAAGATGAAAATTCATCAACAACTACATAATACGCAAGACTAAATATTTAATAACCCCATCTATGCTATCTAAATCACTCTAATTTAAGACAAGATACCTCTAAGGGTTCCAAGACATCATTACCTACAATGCAACCCAAATAGATGTCAACACAAGATGACACTGGGAGATGACTAAATCAATCTCCAAGTCTACACTAGATAGTCTATGATCATTTTAATGCACCAATTGAAGTGTTCCTGTGATAACATATTAATATAGAGAGAAGTGAGAAGCATACATAATCGTGTGTGGTAGTTAGTTTCAACATCGTTCTACTAAAGCCTACTCTAATGATATCAATATGTTTACATTAAATCATCCTCCATATAAAGTGTTTTTAATATATGGTTTTCCAATTATTACAATGATTAAATCAATTTATATTTACTTATACAACCAAAAATGCAGAAAGGGGAAGAACGAGTAATTGGAAAGGTGAAGAAGATCTTCAAGGTTCTCACAAACATGTCCATTAGTCCCCAATGGTGATGTGAAATTCCACCCGACCATGTGGTAACCTTAGGTCCACCCCTTGTGCTCATGGAGATAGTCACAAGGACCAAACACTCAAGCAAGTCAACAATAGACAATAGGATAATCATTCATACCATACATAGAGAATATACACCACAACATAGCATATGAGTAAGAAATGCACTATCCATGATAAGAATGATACTCAATCATGAGGTCACAATAGGGTCTCTAATCAATATCTATTAGGGATAGATTATAAGGAGATAAATGGAAAAGTATCAAGCATATCTCCAACAACTCAAACAAGTTTAGGAGATCCTCTCATGTAGATGAGGAGTCCACTAACATTGACAATCCATGGATGGTCCCATTCCTCCAACTTATCCCAAGCACTCACAAGCACTTAGGAATCAGGGAAAACTACACATACTAATACTACACAATCCATCATCTCATGTTATTTCAATAATAAGTCCCACAATAAGGTCCACCTCTCAATTGTCTCCATGAACTAAAACCCTAGGTACATCGGACTCATTATGAACAAAAGAACTATGCACACAATCCTAAAGAGGGTGAAAAGCCAAATAAATGTATACAATGGTTAGTAAATCAAATGGAGTATTAAAAACATATAATCAAAACCATTATACCTTTCCATTACCTTCTCCTTCGGATTGAGCAAATGATGAAGTGAAAATACACCCAAGTGCTCCACTTGATTGGATATGCTCATTTGATTGAATGTGGTTTCTCTCCAATGCACAATAAATTGGATGGATTGATATGATAAGTGGGTGATTGCAAAGATGGATGAAGGATGTGGGTAATAACTAAAATTACCTATAGTATGGATGCACAAGATGGAATTCAAAAGCTAGATGAGCAGCATAAGATTACTTGAAAATGAGATGAGAAATGAAGGGGAGGAGACCCCAATTTATCAATTTGAAGATGGTTGAGATTGAAAGTAGATCAAGGGTGGAGATTGAAACAAGGTGGGGACATGGATTGAAGGGACATGGTGTGGAGACCAAGAGATTTTCCATAAAGGCATTTCTTGTCTCCACACTCCATAATGTACATGGGGAAGACATAAAAGAATTAAAAATTCCTGAGGGGAGGACAAGGGAATTTAAAATTCCCAAATAATGAGATGTATGGGGAAAGAAATGGGAAAAGGAATTAAAAATTCCTTGGGAAGATGAGAGTGCATGGGAGAATGAGAGATTTTCAAATACTTGAAATGACCAAAGTTGGTGCATTTAAGGTTGGGGGTTGAGAGGGGACAAGCCATTTATGGAAATTGGTTGATTTTGTGGCTAATCATGAGGATTAGCCACTATAAAATTATTAGAGAGGGTGATTAGGAAAATTAATAAGGGATTAGAAGACAAGTGGGTAGTAGGAGGACTTGACAAGAGAAGAGAGAATGAGTGGAGGAAATAAAAACTAGGAAATAATGTTAAGTGAGCTTCTATAAGAATTAATTAGGATAAGTGAGGATTAGAGGTAAGTAGTTTGTAGGAGTCACATGATTAGTTAATTAATTTAATTAAAGGGAATTTAGAAGAATTAATTAATTTCGAGGACTTTAGAAGAATAGGGAATAATTTATTTATTTAATAAATCAATTATTGGACTATAGTGACATAATTAATTAAATTAGATTTAATTAATACTGAGAAGAATAAAGGATAACATAATTAAGTTGATTAACTAGTAGGAAGGATAAATTAATTAAATATTTAATTTATTTTAGACATCTACATTTTGCCCCTCTTTTACGCAGTGGCAAAATAGGCGATGGGTAAAAGAAAAGAAAACAGTGCCCCAACATGAAGACGCGGGTGGTATATGCCCCCTCAAGAATTTTTGGGGAAATTATCAAAAAATGAAGAAAATGAGCAAAGCAGAAGAGAAGGTGAGAAAGGAAAAGAAAGAATGAGAGAAAATGAGGAAGATGGAAGAAGTATGAGAAAATGGGGCCATGCAGGGCCCTATATAAGCCACACAAGGTCCAAGGAAGGGTCATTGTCACATACACATTTACAAGACTTGGAGAGCACAGAGGCTTAGGAGTAAGATGGACCACATCCCACACCATGAGCACTGTGCAAAGAGGGTTAGACGACATGAGTGACCGACCGAGTATGGCCCATAGTTATGTACCCAGACCCCACTTTTTGATTTAGTAGGTAGGGAATGTATTAGGGTATTAAATGAGATTAGCAAGTGGGTAGGGTAGAGACATTGATCATCATTTCAACATATCCACATAGGGATTGACATATTTGTAGGTGTTTAATGCCTATGTAGGCATTGAAGAGGGGTTGGAAGGGGAACACCACTTGCGTGGCTGAATTAACGTCCATGCAGACGCCAGTCTGCGGTAAGGGGAGTGAATGGGGGTGGAGACTATATTTCAATGTCTCTGCATGTGGCATGACGCATGCGCCATGGGTTTGATGTCTTCATTGGGTGGATTGGCATTTCCATTGGGGAGGATAGGGAGAGGAAAACGGGGGATGGGGAAAGACTCAAAGGGGTTCAAGGGGGTCCACACATGCCCCATAGATGGGATAGGATATAAATAAGATAGAATAGACTATAACAAGACAAAATAAATAGGCTAATGAGGTGAATTACTTGGTTGCAGGAGAAGGCGGGACCGCTCACATCACAAGAGAACTGGCCATTGATGATGAGGCTATATAAATGACTTAGGGAGAATGTGAGGGAGATTCTAAGCACAGTAGGCGTGAGGTTTGTGGGGAGATGGTTGTGGATCAGAGCGCATACTACAATGATGACAACACTCATAGAGTGCTGGGACAACCAGACATGCATGTTCCATCTGTCGATTGGGGTGGCAATGATCATATTATTAGATGTCTAGAGGATCTTGAATATCCCCATCAGAGGCATAGTCCTCGAGTATAGACTAGATGGGGGGAATACTACCTACGCCAGGTGTGTGAGTATGATGCACTGTCAATGGAGGGTACACAGATGCACCTTGGGGGGTGATGTAGATACAACATATCCCTTGTTTGGTATTATTTATATGTGGATTGTTCAGTGTATGGATTATGCCAAACCTCAACAGGCATGGATTTTCCATTGGTTGGGCTCATTGTGTGTACTGTATGGTGGAAGACTACGTGACCTATACATGGGAAGCAGTGATGCTTGGTCAGCTATTCCATGAAATTCATCTTTGTGTATATTGAGGTTATAGGAACCTTGACACATGGATCACACTGCTACACGTATAGGCTTGGGAGCATATTGTAGTGACGAGGCCAATGGGAGTTCAGGATAGGAGGATCCATGATGCACATGTGCATACACTTATTGGTGGGAGGCCCACAGACCAGTGTGGCTGAATATACCCAGGGTCTTGGAGGAGGATGAACTACGACCCTTAGTTGACGAGGTAGTAGGTGAAGAGAAAAATGGGCCTGCATATAGAGCAGTAGTAGGAGGGGGAGTATAGAGAGTTAGGGAACAGAGACATGTTCTACAAAGGAGGGGAAAACAAGTACCTCGAGTGGGGGGGATCACTACAGGTTCAACCACTAGAAACACAGATTGGTGGGATGAGGATAGAGGAGGAGGGAGGGGAGGATAGGTTGGATCCCATGGATATACGAAGAATAAAGGTACACAATGATGAGGGCGGACAATCCTAGCAGGTAGAGGGATAGGTGTCATTGCAGGAATGTTGCATCTCTTAGATAGAGTATAACATGCTGGTCAGGGAGAGGGAGCAGAGGTGGGAGGAGGATCTACAAGGGAGGGATGTCGTGAGGGAGAGGTCTCAGAGATTTGAGGGGGAGCTAGGGATTAAGAGGGCTTGAGCCAATAACATGCAGGTGGAGGTGGACCAACTGAGGAGGGAGGTCGATGCTCTAAGAGAGGATCTCCAGACTACCATGATGAACAAGGACAACATGTAGAGGAACAAGGAAAAGACCAAGCAACTCCTAGAGAAGGCGAGGAGTGGAGAGGCCATGTCACAGAAAATGGCAAAGTTAGAGAGGATGGATGAGGATCTAGAGACACTCCACTCCCAATTGAGTAGGGAAGAGGCCGATGTGGTGAGGTTGTGGGGTGAGAGAGATGTGGACCGATGAATGTTGGAGCTAGCAGGTCTCAAACAAGTGTTTGTTGATGTCGTTGGAGGACAACAATGTGCAAAGAGATTATCTTGTGAGGCTTAGTACTATAGGGATTTGTACTATCAAGTCATGATAGGAGACCAGTAAGCACCTTTGTACGTAGAGAGCACCCAGTCTCACAGGACATAGACCTATCATTCAAGCGATTCTATAGGGATGAGGGCACCATGACCTCTAGGTGGGCCCTTAGGTTCAACAACAGGGGCGAGTGATTGAGAGAGCACATGCTATTGATGTAGATGTATACGATAGAACATTTTTTACCCTTCGGGAATTATATCATTGTACTCTGATTTGACACATTCATATTTTTGAGATATATATATATATATATATATATATATATATATATATATATATATATATATATATATATATATATATATATATATATATATATATATATATATATATATGAGATGTGATTTTGGCAGTGTATAAAAATATTTGGACTTTATTATGGACTCTCATGGACTTTGATTATTGTTTGACTTTGCAATAGATGATGATTTTATGATATGATGATGCACATGATCTGACTATGATGCAATATGTATGATCATAAAATGTATATATGGATGTGTTATTTATGATGTCGTTAACATGTTTGTGGATGCAGGATGCATGTGTATGATGTATGCCTATATGATATGCCATTTTTTATTTTTTTCATCATAATGCTTATGTTATGGTGTAATGTCGATGAGTATGATATGTATATATGTGATATGTAGTTATGTGATAAATTAAAATGAGATATAATAAATGCTTCTAACAATGAAATGCACCTAAAATGATAAGCGAAAGAATGTATCTATAATGTATGTGATAACTAAATGGTATGCAACTAAATGAATGCAAAATGCACTAATGTTTTGTGTAATGTAATGAAAACCCTTATTTAACCACTAAAAACATTGTAGGATTTGAGAAATACAAATCCACAGAACCCAAAAGAAACCTGCATGCAAGAAACCTGTCACAGAGAAAGAGAGAGAACGAATACAAGGGTTTTGGCTCTAACAAAGAGAAAAGATGTATTATCAGAGAAAAATGAATCAAGAATATGAATAATACAAGAGATCAATCCTTATAAAGGAGATCAACACCAAAAGGAAAACCTAACCCTAAGGTGTGAGCATTTAATAATTAAATATTAATTATTAAATGACTAATGTATGCATAAAGAGAAATCTTAAGAGGAGAGCAAAGTTAATTAATTACTTTACTCTAACACCCCCCCTTAAGATGAGCTACAATGCAGCTACAAACAATGTAGAAGAAAGCAAAGGAACTACAATGCAAAAGAGGGTCCCGGCAACGAGGCTTGATGAGGTACCCAAATACAAGAAAATCTCTATAAAGTGGAGTAAAGGAGAAAACCCAGTGGGAAAAAACTCCTCTCCAAAAAGAGATAAAGAATCATGCTGAAAAGAAAACATGAAGGAAGGAAGGCCTCACTGAGACCCCCCAAGGACAACTTCCTTCACCCCAAGCATGGAGCGCAACTGAAGATAGCGCGAAGATGCCAAAGGTTTAGTGAAGATGTCAGCAACCTGCTCCTCTGTAGGAATATACTCCAAGATGAGAGAACCATCCTGAATCAACTGTCTGATGAAGTGCATGTGGATTTCAATGTGCTTTGTCCGCTGATGCTCCACTGGGTTGCGTGAAATGTGAATGGCACTCTGGTTGTCACACCAAAGAATAGTGGGACAATCCGGAGGAAACCCAAACTCTGTCATCGACTGCCGAAGCCATAAAACCTCCTGACTAGCTAACACTGCTGCTCGGTACTCAGCCTCTGTAGATGATAATGCAATAGCAGATTGCTTCTTGCAAGACCATGTGATAGGACCAGAACCAAGGCAAAAAACGAAGCCAGAAGTAGACTTCCGATCATTGACATCACCAGCCCAATCGGAGTCAGTGAAGCCAATGATATGAGGGGATCCTGAAGAGTAGTGAATGCCATAATGTGTGGTGCCCCGAATATATCTCAAAATACGTTTGGCTACTTGCCAATGGCTCTCATGAGGATCATGGGAGAACCGAGAGACAAGGCCAACCGCAAAGGAAAGATCAGGACGAGAATGTGTCAGGTACAACAGACTGCCAACCAACTGCCTGTATAAAGTGGGGTCTACTGAAGGAGTAGAGCAAGTGGAAGACAAAACAACACCTGACTGAAATGGAGTGGGGGCAGACTTGCAATCAAGCATGCCAAATCGCTGAAGCATATCAAGAGCATACTTCTCCTGAAAAATGGAAATCCCATCCGAAGACTGAATAACCTATAGACCCAGAAAGAAGTGCAAGAGACCAAGATCGGTCATCTCAAACTGCTCCATCAAAGCTCTCTGAACACTCTGAATCATGGAGGATGAGCTACCTGTAATGATGAGATCATCTACATATAGCACTAGAATCAAAAGATCACCCTCCTGACGCTGAATATAGACTGTGTGATCGGAATGACAGCGTGTGAAGTACGAGGAAAGCAAGAAGGAGTCCATCTTCTCATACCAAGCCCTGGGGGCTTGTTTGAGACCATACAATGAACGTCGAAGTCTGCAAACCAAAGAAGTGTCCTGCACAAAACCCTGAGGTTGCTCCATATAGATCTCCTCATGTAGGTCTCCATGCAAGAAGGCACTCTTCACATCCATCTGAAACACTGTCCATCCCTGTGAAGCTGCAAGTGAAAGTACCAGGCGTATAGAATTCATCTTGGCGACAGGAGCAAAGGTCTCAGAGTAGTCAATACCCTCTATCTGAGAAAACCCCTTCGCAACAAGACGGGCCTTATACTTATCAATAGAACCATCTACAGCATACTTGGTACGATACACCCAGTTGCACCGAACCAACTTTCTTCCCTTAGGAAGAGGACAAAGATCCCAAGTATGATTCTTCATCAAAGAAGAATACTCCTCATCCATGGCCCTATCCCACTCTGGGTGTCCTGTCGCCTCTGAAAACTTTTGAGGATCATCTGAAAGGGTATGACTCAAAAGACTAGAACCAGATGTCTGAGCACGAGTGCGACGAGTATCTGAAGGATCACCTGCCAAAGAACCAGCTGCATCAACAGTATCACGGACCCACTTCGGCAAAGACGGAGCAACTGGTGGTGGTGGAGATGGTGGATCATGATCTACATCATCCTCAAGAGATAAGTAATCCTCAAGAGATGAAGAGGAAGGAGTAGGCAATGAGGGAGAAGCTGGTGATGGAGAATCCATCTGAGGATAGCACTCATCAAACTGGACATCCCGTCGAAACAAGACCTCTCTGGAATCAGGATCAAACAACCTGTATGCCTTAACATCCTCACAGTAGCCAACAAATATGAGTGGTCGGCTCTTCCTCTCCATGGCTATCCGCTGAGCATCAGGAATAAATGCCCAAGCCTCACTACCAAAAACTCAGAATGTAGAAACATCAGGCTTGACATGGGTCCAAGCCTCCTCAGGAGTCATATGTCATAATGCCTTATGGGGCATCCGGTTCTGAATATAATTGGCACAATTGACTGCCTCAGCCCAAAATGAAGAACTCATGGCTCGAGACTGTATCATACAATTTGCCATCTCCCGTAAGGTTCTGTTCTTTCTCTCAGCAACACCAATCTGTTGAGGGGTATAAGGAACTGTAAACTGATGCTGTAAACCATGCTCAGTGCAAAAATCTCTGAAAGCCTGATTTACATACTCCCCCCCATTATCTGTGCGTATCCTCCTGATAGAAAGTCCAGATTGCTTCTCCACAAATGTCTTAAACTTCCTGAAAGAGTCAAAGACATCAGACTTGTACTTAAGAAAGTACACCCATGTACGTCTAGAGAAGTCATCAATAAAAGTGAGTACATAATGGGCCCCTGAAAAAGAAGGAGTCGGAAAGGACATAAGATCACTGTGTACCAACTCTAGGGCTGCCCTAGCACGAGAGGCTCGACCCTTAGGAAAAGGATCTCGATGATGTTTGCCAAGGACACAACCATGACATACACCATCTGTACAAGAAATCTGTGGAAGCCCAATCACAAGTGCCTGTGTACTCATCTGCTGTAGATATCTGTAATTGACATGACCAAAACGCTCATGCCAAAGCCTGCTCACTGAATCTGCATGTGCTATAAGAGAGGAACCAACAGTGTCTGAACTCTCAAAGCCATCAAAACTATATAAGTGAGATGCAGAATCCACACTCCCAGTAGCCACAACCAAGTCAGGATCATGAAGATCTCGAATAACCACATCATGTGGAGAGAACTCAACTGTCTTACCAGAGCCAGAGTGGCAAATCTGATAAACAGATAGAAGGTTTGTCGAAATGTCAGGAACCAAAAGCACATCCTGAAGACAACCACCATCCAATGAAACAGTACCAGAACCCTGAACGGAAAGTTGTGCTGAGTCACCAACTGCAATATGTCGAGTGCCTGTAGGAGCAAGAGCGGTGACCAAATCCTGTGTGTGTGTCATATGGTGAGAGGCACCAGAATCTAGAATCCAAGTGGACGCTGAGGACAATGCTCGTGCAGAAAGAGCATGACCTTTCCCTGTGGGCTGTGAAGGAGGCTGTGGTGCACTGATATTATGTTGCTGCATGGCTTCCTCCAAAGCCTCTAAACGTTTCCAACACCTGGAAACGGGATGTCCTTCCTTGCCACAAAAACTGCAAGGATCACCTGATTTCTTCTTAGTCTTGGAGGAAGACTCACCAGACTTTGAAGATTTGCCCTGTTTAGAATTGAATTGTGTTTTTGAATCAGACTTAGGTGGTGGCTTGGAGGGATTCTCACTAGCCTCTGAATCTTTCTTAGGCTTCGGTTTCTGCTTCTGTTTTCCTTTGGAGGACTGGGCTACCAATGCTTGGTTCTGTGAACCTGAAAGTGAATCCAACTGCTTAAGCTTAGCTTGCTCACGAGTCAGACGATCACAAAAGACCTCAAAAGAAGGCATGACATGTCGAGCACCCAAGGCATCCATGGTGGAATAGAAGGTCGAAGAGAAGATCTGAAATGGACCCCGAAGCTTGGAGAGAATTAGGAAAATGCACTCTGTATCAGTCTTAGTCTTACCACAACCCTGCAAGATAGATCTTTGTTGTTTGAACTTCATCAGAAAGTCCTCAATAGAAGGAAATGAATCAGGTACCAAGGAAGTTAACTCTGCCTCAAGCTGCAAAGCTCTGAACTCGTTGACAGTACCAAAAAGTCCCTCAAACTTGGTCCAAATGGCTCGAGGAGTGATACAACCCTCAAGATGAAACTGGAGACTGTCGGAAATGTGTAAAGCCATCAATCCCATAGCCTGATCCATATTGTTCCTGTGCTGCATAATCTCAAAAGGACGTGTCAACTGAGGCTGAACCTCATCCAAACAAGACCATAACCCTTTTGACTGGAGAAGAGTCATCATGCGACCCTTCCAAGTGTGGTAATTATGCGGTGTGAGAGATTCAATAGGTCTATCTGCCATCCTGTAAACTGTGCCTCAACTGCTCTGAATTTTTAATTATTATTAAGTGGTCTTTCAGAACTAGACAGAAGATGCAGAAGGGGGTTTGATTTTTTTGTATTGGTGTTTGTAAATTCTATTTTTCTGATGTAAATAACAGAAAGCAAGAGAAAACACCCCCCCACAATGCAAAAAACTAATCCCCAGTACAAACTGAAAGCCAGAAAATGAGAGAAAGCAATAACGGTTTGAGACAAAATTTGGAGCACCTGAAGATTTTTCTGATGAAATAGACTGTAGATCTGAAAAGAGCACAGAACCACCTTTCCGACGCCTATTCGCTTTCGAAAAACGGAGTCCGTATGCAAAAGATATGGCTCCTGGAGTGCAAAAAACTTATTCTGACTTCGACTGGCAAAAAACACTACAAAACGGAAAAATCAGAAAAAAAGATCTGCATCTTTTAGATTGGGCTCGGAACCAGCTTTCCAACGCCTATTTTCATTCGAAAATCCGAGCTAAAATACCCGAGTTATACCCGATTTAGTAAAACTGCTCCAAAAATGCCCAAATAGGCCCTTTAAGCCCTCAAGGGCTTAAAAAAAAGAAGCCCCTGGTCCTCTGGGCGACCAGGGGCTGGCGCAGGGGGCGGCGGCGTGGGGGCGGCGCTGTGGTGGCGGGCAGCGCGCGGGCGGCGCGCAGGCGGCGCCTGAGCGGCGGGCGGGCGACGGTCTGCGCTCGGCGGCGGCGCGGAGGTTACCGCCGGCTGCGGTGGCCGAGCGGTGGCCGCCGGGCGGGGCGGGGGTGGCGCTGGCCGTAACACTGGCTGCGCCTGCCAGAAAACCAAAACCGACGATTTTAATATTTTTTTGATTTTTTTTTTAAAAATTTTTTGCCTCGGTTTTCGTGCCCTAGGGCCGTACGGCCTTGGGGCAAAAAAAATTTGCCTCCTGGTGCAACTGTGTCCAAATTGGATGAATTTTATATGGAAATAGGGGTTTTTGGGCGCTACGAGCTCAACGGTGAGGTCCGTTTGGGCTCAAAATGCACCGAAAAAATACCCCCTATTCTAAAATAAAAAACAGAAGACAAACACAGATCTGATGCAACCAAAACCTGGATCTCAAATTCTTTCAAAAGTCTGAACAAGCTGCAGCAGATCTGGCTCTGATACCATGTAGGATTTGAGAAATACAAATCCACAGAACCCAAAAGAAACCTGCATGCAAGAAACCTGTCACAGAGAAAGAGAGAGAACGAATACAAGGGTTTTGGCTCTAACAAAGAGAAAAGATGTATTATCAGAGAAAAATGAATCAAGAATATGAATAATACAAGAGATCAATCCTTATAAAGGAGATCAACACCAAAAGGAAAACCTAACCCTAAGGTGTGAGCATTTAATAATTAAATATTAATTATTAAATGACTAATGTATGCATAAAGAGAAATCTTAAGAGGAGAGCAAAGTTAATTAATTACTTTACTCTAACAAACATAACAAACCAAAATAGTGTGGTCGATTGATGACTTACATGACCATTCGCGTAGAAAATTAATGTTTGAATGGGATCATATTTCATGCACCTAAGATATAATGCACCTAAAATGCAAATAAAGATGCAATTATCTAACAAGGTAATGATATTATTTTTAAATGTTTTAAATTGAGTGGTGTGATTATTAATGATTGCAACACTACATGAGATACTAATGTTTGAATGGGATTTTATTAAACTTACATTAGTATTTATAATGTATTGAACCTAAATGTAATGTACCTAAAATGCAATTGCAAATGATATGATAATGTTGCTATATAAAACATGATGCATTGTGTCCATTGTTTCATAAAGAAAGAATAAAAAAAATAATTTACATTTTCATAAAGAAAAGAATTTCCAACTTTACATAAATAAAAAAATTTGAATTTTTTCTAACTATTTTAATTTAAGAGATGGAATGTATGAAGCATCTTCTGAATGACATTACAAAAACAAGAGAATCAATGCGTCAAGCTCCTACCAATAGTGTTATAATATGTATTTAGAGTTATGATTAGGTAGAATTAGTAGTGTTTTGTTGTATTCGTCAGCATAATTTCAAACCATTAATTTTATTGTGGTTTATTTTATAGCCCATGTTTAAATTAACACAATCCATATAACCTATTTGGAATATGAAGCAACATAGTGTCGAAATATTAAGAATACACTTAGATATATGTATGTTGCAAATATTAATCTTCTCTATTCAACAAGGTCATTTTTTCTTTTATATTATGTGAAGTTTCTTTTATAAACAACTTTCAAAACTACATATAATTATTTTTCAATTTTTTTTTGTTAAATTTAAATTAAATTTTAAAAATTAAAATAATTAAATATTATCTTAAGTAATTAAGGTTTCTTTTTAAACATCTTTCATATGTATATGTATATGTATATGTATATGTCTATATGTACATGCACATGTACATGTATATGTCTATATGTACATGCACATGTACATGCATATGTAGATGTATATGTATATGTATATGTATATGTCTATATGTACATGTACATATACATGTATATGTATATGTATGTATGTATATATGTATGTAACTATATATATGTTTGTATGTAGATATATACATATATATGTATACATACATACATACATACATACATGCATACATACATGCATACATGGTGAGATCAACATGACATCATCAAATGATGATACATTCTCCTTCTTTCAAATAATGGTGATCATAGTATTATCAAAATCCTTCAACATAAAAATAATGCTCTAGTCTCTTCAAACCCCCCCCCCCCCCGATAAAATCTCCTTCAAAAGATCCCAAAATTTAGGGAAAACAAAGACAAAAAGCCATCTAGACCAAGGGCTTTATCCCCATCCATAGAAAAAAGGGTCCACTTGACTTTCTCCAAACTATTGAGGCTTGAAGCATAGAATTTTTTTCTTCAGGATCCAAATAAAGGATAACTTCCAAAATATCCCCAAAATCCCTTAACTCTATAATTCCATTTCTAGATAAAATATTTTTAAAGAAACTCACCACCTCATTATTGACATCTTCAGTATTAACCAACCAATCTCCTTCAATATTCTTAGTGGTGTGAATAATATTACATGACCTTCTTGCTTTCACTGAGTTATGAAAAGAATTTGTGTTTTGGTCACCTTCTTTCAACCAATGCTCTCTCAACTTCTATCTTCAAAAAATCTCCTCCCTAGCAAAAACCTCTAAATATTGAGAATTTAACATTTTTTCTCCAACAAAATCCACTTCTTTGATACCTTTATGTATAAATTTGTTTTCCAATTTTTCAATTTTTTTATCAAGACAAAGTTTCTCAACAAGGGTATCTTTGAAATGAGATTGAATAAATTGTTTCAAAAATGATGTAATGTATTGAAGTCTTTTGAAAAAGATAAAAGCTTAATTACCTTCTTGAACAGGGGTGTTCAACCACTACTGTTTTATCTTGTCTTTGTACCTATTAGCTCAAAGCCATGTATTCTCAAATTTAGAAGGGAACCTTAATGAGATTGGATTTTCTCTGAAGGAAGAGGGAGATTGGATAATGATCTAAACCCAAGTAGGGAAGGATCATTACCTCAAAAATCATAGGAAGATCAGCCAACTTCCTTGGAAGAAATAAACAATCAAACTTTTCAACAATATTCAAGAAGCCTTTCCTCCTATTAGTCCATGTAAAATCACCCTTGTTATATTTGACTTTTGGTAAACCACTATTAGTAACAAAATTATATTTGACCTCTAGAAAACCACTATTAGCAACAAAATTCTGAAAATCTGTTTGGATCTTCCCAAAACATACCTCGCCTTCTCTCTTGTCTACAACCTCAAGAGTTGCATTGAAATCCCTTCCAAATATCAAAATTGAATTTCCATGATATTGAATAGTTTTCATTATATTCTGCCACAACTCTCTTTTTTTTATCAAAATAGTTGGACCATACACATTGGTCGTGCCCACAAAACGATATGAAAATCACAGTAAAACCTTTCCTGGGAATTGGGCATTCCAACAGGTGACCAATATCTCTCTCTGTAGACGTTCATTTACTTGTCAATCCAGGGGACGTATACTTTAAATGGCACAGCAAAATATATGCACTAGGAACTCATTTTGGTCAAATCTTAGCAAAAATACATACTGGAAAGAAATTCTACCTACGCTACAGGAAGGTAATGCAAAGCTCTTTAACTCAACTATGATTTGATTAAAACAGAAATCATGATAACTACAACTGAAACACAAACTATGAACTGGCCTTATGCTATAGGAATAGGCATAGTGATGGATTCCTTGTGCTGCAGGAGCAATGTAAAGCTGAGTTTGTATAATAACTTTAAAGATGAAAGCAAACTAAAGCTTAACAAGAAAGAACAACTAACTAACTAGCTACAGATACCTACTAAGTGGGCCCCCTTAGCAAGCATCTCCTGATTACGCAGATGCTAAACTCAGAACTTCATTGAACTTTATTCATAAAAACAGAATGATATACATTGTTTTGTTGATATAGAAACTAACAACAAACTCTGTCTCTCATTAAACAGATTCTGTCTTTCATTATCATATTGATTCTTACATGATATCTACTACTCTGATTCTATCTTATTCTAACTCTCATCTCCCTTTCTCTTACACAGGAGGAGAACTTTATTTAAAAACAGGAGAACAACTAACTAACTAACTCCATCAGGGAAAGACGTGGAAGTAAAATATATCCCCAAATTAAGGAACAAACTCCATAAATGAATTTATGCGTTCAACTTGATCCAGAGAGAATCTAGCGCTCCACTCTTTCTAGATTGACTGACATTAAAATTCTTTCCCATGTTTTTGGTCACAGAGTCTTCGCCGGAGCTCCCTCGAAGTCGTGCAGGAAATGGACTTTACTACAAGGCCGAGATCGGCTGCGCTTGACTCGATCATTCTTCAACAACCTACGAAACAAAAGGTAACAGGCAATAGAAAAAGGTGTATGCAACACACACGATATCTATTCATTAATCACACATTTTAAATCTACTTCATCATTCAAAAAATTGTATACGATATACCAGTCATTTTAGGGAGTCAACGGGGCAATAAATGCAATCAAGTCAACACAATGAGCTACAGGAATATAAAAGTATCTTGCTACAGGATATCCCAAAAAAAGGTTTCAACAAAGTCTGAACATCCATGAAATAACAAAAGTAAAGGCATTTAAAAGTTTATCATAACATCCAAATTATGAGCATATTTTAAGCTCATCACTGCCCCCTACTTAGTCCAATGCTGGTCCTCCAACATTAATTTTCCTGGTGGTTTCTCTGAAGTCGGTGGTTGCTACATGACTCTGAAACGGATTTTTAAACTTATAATAAAATCCTCTGAAATCCTGACATTTTTCATACCTTTGGTCTTCTAATTCATTGTTAAGATTTGTAGCCTGGTGAGGATAAAGTGGCCACATTAGCATAGGGGGTCTGAATGTTAGCGACAACCACAGTTCAAATCTTGTTTGAAGTCCCAATTGAATATATCTGCTGGTTCATTTGAGAGCTGCTGTGAAATTTAGGGGACCATGTGGTTCTGACTTTCTTAACCCAACAGTTAATCTCTCCCATCTTTTCTCACTTCTGGTGAATGTCAATTTCCAAAATGAATATTGTTGTGCTTGGAATTCATCATATACTTATTTTCTGATATCAAATATTTTCTCTCTTGCTGAAACATTATTAATACCATATGTTAGAGTAAACCAATCTTTCAACATTGCATGGGGGTTTGAATTTTGAGAACGTAATGGAACAGGCTCTGTTTTCTCAGCTTCCTCATATGTTTCCCACTGCCTACCATAATTCACCTCATTTGCTATCCATGACATAAATGCTCTCAAATGAATATCACCAATATATAGAAGAGGATTCCATTCTATTTCAAATGGTATTAAAAAGCCATGCAAATAGAATTCACACAAAGAATTCCTTAACCAGTTAGGGGTTGTCTGGTATGCTTCATAGAATTCCTTGGCAGTATGAATTATAGGATCTTGGTTTCTGGAAATTCTCATCAATTGGAACCATAAAAACTGTTCTTTAAGGCATAGCGCATTAACTCTGGGTGGTGGTCTACATTTCATAATCTGACCAGTTACTTTTAACATTTCATCCATTTTTGCTTTCAACTCAGCAATTTCTTGCTTCTGACTTTCAATTTTGTTTTTCAATTTCTTCTTTTCTATTTCTCATAGACTTTGTTGCATGTCAGTTTGGGCTATGTATCAGAAAGTCAGGGTTTACAATGTAACTATTTCCCAATTAGCTTTAACATATTCTAGAAACTCAATTAAAAACATTTTCTTATACACAACAATGGCTTTACAAATTGCAGGGTGAAATACAACTTCACTAGGCACGTTCAATTGTTCAGTCTGTTCTTGCTCTTGCTGCAAGATAAATTCTTCTTGTTGCTGTGGTGGAGAAGTCTATGCTTCCTCCGAAAATTGCATAGCAGCAGTAGCCAAATCATCAAGATTTGGTAACCCTTGCTCATTATGCCCTGCTTCTTTTGTCTCAACTTGTTCCTCTTCAGGAACGAATGAACTCTGGGCAGCATTATCGGATACATTCTGAGAAACATTAAATTCGGACTCAACAGACCCTTCTGAAATTACAATCACCTCTGGTTGCGGTGAAGCAGGGGAGGTCTTAGATTGTTTCCTTGCGGAAACCCTTCTTGCAACTGATGCGGCTAAAGGAGGTGTTCTGGTAGCTTTCCTCTTCTTTGTTTGTTCAGAGGGCTTTGCCCTACCAGAGGATGACGGTGAACTAGTAATAGCAATAGGTGTTGCTGTAGGAGACACAGCTGCAGGGGAAGGTGCTGCAGGAGAAGGGCATTGCCTTTTCTGAGAATGAGGGTCAGATTTTGGGGACCTTTCTGCCTTTGTTTTTCCCTTCTCTCTCTTAGTGGCAGACCTAGTTTGTACCCTAGCAGAGGATTCAGGTGCGAAAGCTGCAGGACCGGGTGCTATAGGAGTAGATGACCCTTGCCCTGTTTTACTAGGAGATGCAATTTCTTTCTTCTTTTTCCGAGGCCGTGGGTTAAGTACCCTAAGGGGTTGTGGAATTTGCAAACTCTTTTGGGTAGCAAATTGTTGCCAGGAGAGAGGTGAGACATCCCTCAAAGAGCGCTCAATCAGTAATTTAATAAGGCCATGATGAGCGACAAAATTATCTTTCCCCTGTTGATTTTCGTGGGCACTTTGTTCTAAAAATTTTAACAAGAAATTCGGAACATTTATAACTAACCCATGCCTCATATGGCTCAATAATTTAAAATGATGAGAATGCAGATAGGAAAAATGACCTTCACAAGTCGAATACCTGATTATGTAAGTAGCATACTCTGAATAAGGAGGAGGCAATGATACGCGCTTGCATCCCTGCTTGGAGACTTCCAAAGGGCCATTAGTAGGCATTGAAAACTCAACCCTTGCAGCTGCAGCATCTGAAGAAAAGTTTTCTTCAATGGCTAGAAGCTCAGTTATTTCAGCAATTTTGTTTTCAGTTGCAACAACCGTTAGACCCCATATGGTGGCTTCCCCTTCAGAAAGGGTTCTCAAAAATTCTCCAGCAGCGTCCTCATCAAAATCATTTAAGCTCAAGAAATAATTTAACCACTCACAGAGGCTGAATGCGTGGACTGTTTGCGGATTTTGCAATAACATTTCATGAGCTACAGGCTCATGTCGAACCAACTGACCACCCATGTTTGTAGTTTTCCTTTAGCTGAACTCAATTCCTTGCTGAAGGTTCAAATTCTCTATTTCCTTTTTTGCTCTAGTTTTTCTTCTTTCGTGTCGTCACATTTCTTTTTTTTTCCAAAAATGAACTTTTTGAACAAGCAGTCTTAATCGTAATTATGCAATAAAGAAGGACATGCGATCATATTTGGAAAGTACCAGAAAAGTATTAAAGAAAGATTATTTTGGAGTTATGGCAGTGGCGAAAAGATAGATTTTAAAAGATGGATTACCCCGCCCCCTACTTAAAGTATGACATGTGTCCTCACATGTCGTAAAGAACAGGTAGAGATTCGGGTAATAATGACCAGTACATGCATAGCAGTAAATGAATAGAATGAAATAAATCAAATATGCAATAAGAAAAGATATGGCATACCTTTGATAATTGCACGTACGTGTGAAGAAAGATGACGGCATCTGCATCAATTGACAAGTGGGAAAGATATCTTAATTAAGGTTGATGCGGATGGATGACGTGGATGGGTGAGATGGGCGGATGAAATGAACGGATGGAATGGATGGACGAAAGATAAAGAAGTGAAATGGGGGCGATAAATGAGAATGGAGAAAAAGGGGTTTCCTTTTTAAAAAGAAAACCTTTATTATGGGCATGCTTTTTTTGAAAATTACGGTAACGCTGCAGGAGAAAGGCTAAAGCCTTCGACTGTAGGAAGAGTAGCGGGAGGAACCTGAATGAACTGTTGCATGAATTCTTCCTTGGAGACTGGTTTGTGGTACAACCGGAGTCGATGGCCATTCACTAGCAATTTGAAACGGACTGGGTCTATTGTTACTAGCTGTACAGCTCCATTGTCGAACACATTTTCAACTTCATAGGGGCCAAGATAGTATGTTGTGAGCTTACCTTGGTTTTCTAGATATCTGGAATCATATAACAGAGCCCAATCTCCAGCAAAAAATTTCCTGGTTTTGATGTGCTGATCATGCCATTTCATCCTTTGCTGTTGGATTGCTTCTGTATGCTGCAGGGCGGCTTTTCTCATTTCGTCCAAAGCATTTAGCTTCAGGAGACGATCCTTCTGTGCTTCAGATATGTCTATATTGAGTACAAGAGCTGTCCTCAAAGTTTTGTGTTCAAATTCTATGGGTAACATGGCTGTTTTCCCATAAAGCAACTCAAAAGGTGTAAACCCAGTTGTTGTTTTCCATGTAGTTCTGTAAGCCCAAACTGCTTCAGGAAGTCTATTGCTCCAATCTTTTCTATGGATCTGCACTGTCTTTGTGAGGATTGCCTCAATTTCTCTATTTGTTACCTCTGCCTGACCATTGGCTTGAGGGTGATAAGGGTTGGACTTCCTATGTTTGATTTTATAGTCATTCATCAGTGCAGTGATCAGACTCGACGTAAACTGAGCTCCTTGATTGGTTACAAGCTCTTTGGGAACTCCAAATCTTGTGAAAATTTGTTCATACAGAAACTCAGCAACTTTGTTATCTCAAGCATGAGTCATAGCTGTTACCTCGACCCATTTTGTTACATAGTCCGTGCAAACTAGAATGTATGACTTTCCATTTGATGGTGGATCAATTGGCCCTACAAAATCCATCACCCATTTATCAAAAGGGGTGACTATTATCTACGGATATAGTGGTATTTCATTGGACTTAGTTGGTCTTCCCATACACTGGCATTTGTCACATTTTCTTGTATAGGCCACAGTATCCTTATGTAATGTTGGCAAGTAGTACCCTGTTGTAAGAACTTTCATTGATGTTCTTTTTGCTGCAAAATGTCCTCCACATGGTTCATCATGGCAAGCATGTAATATGTCATAAGTTTTGTCTTCTCTTACACATCTTCGCATTACTTGATCAGGTCGAGTATAGAACAAACTATTTGTAATCTAGGAAAAGTTAAAACTTTTCTCTATTAACAATTTCTTTTCTTTTGGAGAAAAGTGGTCTGGTATTCTGTTTGCTGCTAGATAATTGACAATGTCTACATACCAGGGTATATGTGCAGCGATGGAAAACAAGTGTTAATCTGGGAACCTATCATCAATAATCTCATGTTCAATAGGTGCAGCTGATTGAAGTCTTGATAAAAAGTCAGCTACAACATTAGCTCTCCCTGGTTTGTCAATTATGGAAATGTCAAACTCTTGTAACAACAGGAGCCAACATGCCAACCTACCAGAGATGGCAGGTTTGTTCATCAGATACTTGATTGCTGCATGGTCAGTATGGACGAATATCTGATAACCTGTGACATAATGCCTAAATTTATTCAAAGCATACACTACTGCAAGCAACTCCTTTTCTGTGACAGTTTAGTTGAGCTCAGGACCTTGAAAGTTCTTGCTGATAAAGTAAATAGCATGTTCAACTAAATTTTCTTTTTGATTCAGAACTGCTCCTATGCCAAAATCAGAAGCATCAACGTGTATGTGAAAAGGCAAATTCCATTTTGGACCTTGAAGAACAGGGGCTTTAGTAAGCAAGTCCTTTAGTTGTAGGAAGGATTTTTCACAGGCCTCTGTCCACTCAAATTGGGAATCCTTTGTTAACAAAGCATAAAGTGGACTGACAATTTTACTGAAGTCTTTTATAAATCTTCTATAATACCCTACATGACCAAGAAAACTTTTGACATCTTTCTATTTTGCAGGAGTTTGTAAATTCTGAATTACTTCAATTTTAGCAGGGTCGACCTGAATTCCATTCTTTGAAACATGATGACCTAAAACAATACCTTCTTCCATCATTAAAAAACACTT
Source organism: Cryptomeria japonica (assembly GCF_030272615.1). NCBI lineage: Eukaryota > Viridiplantae > Streptophyta > Pinopsida > Cupressales > Cupressaceae > Cryptomeria > Cryptomeria japonica. The sequence continues at coordinate 464,514,773 of NC_081406.1, read as the reverse complement.
CTCACTGTTTAGAGACAAATTTTTCTCTCTACACCTTTTCAATACTTTTTCTAAATTTACCAGTGCTTCTTCAAATGTGACTCCGTAGGCAGTGAAATCATCCATGTAAATCTCCATACATTCATGAGATATATCAGCAAAGATACTAATTACTGCTCTCTGAAATGTTGCTGGCGCATTGCATAGGCCAAAAGGCAAGACCGAATAAGCAAATGTTCCCCATGGACAGGTAAAAGTGGTCTTATCTTGATCTTCAGGGGAAATTTTTATCTGATTGTACCCACTGTAACCATCCAAAAAGGAAAAATATCTTTTGCCAGACAGTGAGTTTAGTACTTGATCTACAAAAGGTAGTGGAAAGTGATCTTTTTTAGTGGCACTGTTCAATTCTCTGTAATCTACACATACTCTCCATTTTCTACCTTTCTTGGGGACAATGACTAATGGAGAAACCCATTGACTCTCAGAGATTGGATAAATAAAACCAGCATCAAACAACTTTTGAAGCTCACTTTTAACTATTTCTCTAAGTGTTGGATTTACTCTTCTTTGAGGTTTTCTAATTGGTGAACAATCTTCTTTGATATATATCCTATGAGTACAAACTTGAGGATGTATTCCTTGCATGTCCCCATATTCCCATACAAAAGCTTTATGCTGTTCTTGTAGCATTTTTAATAGGTCAACCTATTGAGACTATGACAGCTTGCTATTGATATTCAAACAGTGACCTTGAGACAATTCTATCTACTCCGTGAGATTACTCATAGAGTCTACAGGTAATGTTTGCACCTCTTGTGGAAGCAAATTATGAAAAATCGCTGAAAGTTTAGGTAGTGAACTTTCAGAATCTGGTTGCTGTAGGAAACATTGTAAATGAGTACCATTTGGATCAGATGAACTACACGTATCAGAGTTGTACTGTAGAATTTGAAACAGCAAGGCATCTTCACTCTGAAGTTGTGAGAATGGGTCATTTTGAATCATCATTAATTGAGCCAAAGAATTGGCTTCTTCAATTTCCTCCCCCACATCTGGCCAAACAGGTTGGGACAAATCTGGCTGAGGTCTAGCAGGCGGATATAGAGCCAATTTCTTTGTGGACTGCCCATTAGAAATGGTCATATCTCCAGAACGGCATCCTATAAAAGCATCAGCAGTTGCTAACCATGGTCTACCAAGAATAACTGGATATCCTCCTAAAGTTGTCTTAACTGATAATATTGTGAAATTAGCAGGATACTCCCAAGATTCAAGAATGACAATTACATCTTCTACTATCCCATCAGGTTTAACTGTGGAGCTATCTGCAAGCTGTAGAACTGTGGGTGTAGACCTAATGTTTAAAATGTTCAGGGAGTCCATAGTATGCTTTGTCATGACATTAATGGCAGCACCTAAATCAATCAAAACATTTTTTACAACTTGGCCATTTACATTTATCTGCACTACAGGACTTCCAGGGTCAATATACTTTGGAATAACTACATTTCCCAACATTATATCAGCCAATTTCCCTAATACATGAATTGTTTGAGGATCCTTTTTCTTTCATCCAGGCTTCTTCAAATAGGCTTCTTTAATAGCTTTTCCAAAAATAGGAATATCTTTAATATCCTGAAATAAAAGAATTTGAATCTGCACATTTTTGAGCTGATCCATAATGTCAAAAGTGGGTTCTTCCATGGGTTTATATGCAGTACTTTGCAACCTCTAAGGAAAAGGTGGGTTGTCTTGATTTTGCAGAATAGGCTCTTTAGGAACTGTATCGGTTATGGGCATGTGCTCAATAGGAACAACAGGTGCAGTAGATTCTTCATGGGGAGAATCTGATATTTCAATAATCAGAGGCAGTTTTGGAGCAGGTAAAGTAGTTCCAGATCTCAAATGGATGTCATTAACGTTTAAGGCATAAGCTTGATATTGGTTGGCTTCAGCAAGATACACAGGTTGCTGAGGCTGTTGCTATTGCTTATTATTGGGATTGGGCAATTGCTGGGCAGGCATAGGTGTTTGTTTTGGAGGTCCAGGATTTGTGGCAGTTACTGCAAGAGGTAGCATAAGGGCTTGTGGTTGTGGCTGTGGAAGCTGCAAGAATCCAGAGGACTGGTTTTGCCATTGCTGAGGGCCTCGCCATTGGGAATTTTGCTGCCAATTTCCTAAAGGTGGGGTCCATTGCCCTTGTGGCTGCTACCATCCTCCTTGAGGGGATTGCCATTGCTGGTTCTGATAATTAGGCCAATTTGGTTGAGGTGGATTCCAGAGTGGTGGTGGTCCATATGCATGTTGCCATTGGTTATTATAGGCAGAATAAGAATTACCAAAAGTTAAAGGGTCTTGAGGCATACCTTGTCTTTGGGCCCATGGTCTCCTTTGTGCAACAAAGAACACTTGATCATCATCTCCTTCTACTGGCTTGAAGTCAGTAGGTAGCTGCTTGGCTTCCAAATTAGCCACCATCTTGCATCTGCAGTCACGCTTCTTTTGTCTGCAGTATGGACAGAACTCGGCCAAAACTGCGTTAGCCTCCTCATGTTTCTTTCGAGCTTGCATAGTGTCTAGTTGCATAGCCATATTATTAATGATATCCTGCTTGAAGTCAAATACCAAATTTGTTATCTCCATTCAGGAAACTCCACTAGAAGAAGACTTCCCTATTGTAGCATGATGACCTCGACCTTTCTTAACTATTGCTCGAGAGTAGTTAAGACATATTTTCTTTATATCATCCCAAGGCAACTGGGTTATATCACCTCCTCCTATCAGGTCTAGGGCATCTATACAGACATCACTGATTCCCCTTAGAAACAGTAGTTTCTGAGAGTCCTCGTTGAGAGTATGGTTTGAGTTCCTCTTTAGTGAAAACAAGAATCTGGAAATATAATCTTCCAGATTTTCATCATCCTTCTGTTGAATTCAGAATATGTCATCACTTTTGCTGGCGCTTTTACAATATTCCTTATACTTGTCAAGGAATGTCGTCTGCATGGCCGCCCAACTATCGATGACACCTCTTCCTAGACTCATGAACCATCTGAGAGCTCCTTCCTTCAAGGTGGAAGGAAATAACTTCAGTTTATGAGTGTCTGTGTTGTAGTCATAACTGCAATAGAGGACATCAAATTCAAACAGAAAGGTTTCTGGGTCCTTTGTGACCAGGCCATAAAACTTTGGAAGCAAAGAAGACGGAATGTTTTTAAGATTGTCAGTATCTCCCTGAGGAACAATAGGAAACTCAAATGCAGGAGGTGGATTATTTGCCATGTTTGGTTGCTGGAATAATAGAGCGAATGGATTTTCCTCAGGTTCATTGTTAGTTGGGTCAAATGGTAGTTCAATAAATAGATTTTCAGGGAGGAACCTTCTCAGGGCATCTCTTCTTCTTCTATGCATGCAATATGATGAATAGTGGCTTGAAGGATCTAGAAAATTTTACTAACAAGCTAAACTAATGCTAAAAGTGACTTCAAATAAACTCCTAGCTAGATGCCATCCCCGGCAACGGTGCCAAAAATGGTCGCGCCCACAAAAGGATATGAAAATCATAGTAAAACCTTTCCTGGGAATTGGGCATTCCAACAGGTGACCAATATCTCTCTTTGTAGACATTCATTTACTTGTCAAACCAAGGGACGTATACTTTAAATGGCGCAGCAAAATATATGCACTAGGAACTCATTTTGGTCAAATCTTAGCAGAAATACATACTGGAAAGAAATTCTACCTACGCTACAGGAAGGTAATGCAAAGCTCTTTAACTCAACTATGATTTGATTAAAACAGAAATCATGATAACTACAACTGAAACAAAAACTATGAACTGGCCTTATGCTGCAGGAACAGGCACAGTGATGGATTCCTTGTGCTATAGGAGCAATGTAAAGCTGAGTTTGTATAAAAACTTTAAAGATGAAAGCAAACTAAAGCTTAACAGGAAAGAACAACTAACTAACTAGCTACAGATACCTACTAAGTGGGCCCCCTTAGCAAGCATCTCCTGATTACGCAGATGCTAAACTCAGAACTTCATTGAACTTTATTCATAAAAACCAAATGATATACATTGTTTTGTTGATATGGAAACTAACAACAAACTTTGTCTCTCGTTAAACAGATTCTGTCTTTCATTATCATATTGATTCTTACATGATATCTACTACTCTGATTCTATCTTATTCTAACTCTCTTCTCCCTTTCTCTCGCACAGGAGGAGAACTTTATTTAAAAACAAGAGAGCAACTAACTAATTAACTCCATCAAGGAATGACGTGGAAGTAAAATATATCGATGAATCAAGGAACAAACTCCATAAATAAATTTATGCATTCAACCTGATCCAGAGAGAATCTAGCACTCCACTCTTTCCAGATTGACTGACATTAAAATTCTTTCCCATGGTTTCGATCACAGAGTCTTCGCCGGAGCTCCCTCGAAGTAGTGCAGGAAATGGACTTTACTGCAAGGCCGAGATCGGTTGCGCTTGACTCGATCGTTCTTCAACAACCTACGAAACAAAAGGTAACAGGTAACAGAAAAAGGCGTATGGCACACACACGATATCTATTCATTAATCACACATTTTAAATCTACTTCATCATTCAAAAAACTGTATACGATATACCAGTCATTTTAGGGAGTCAACGGGGCAATAAATGCAATCAAGTCAACACAATGAGCTGCAGGAATATAAAAGTATCTTGCTACAGGATATCCCAAAAAAAGGTTTCAACAAAGTCTGAACATCCATGAAATAACAAAAGTAAAGGCATTTAAAATTTTATCATAACATCCAAACTATGAGCATATTTTAAGCTCATCACACATTGAGGCAAATAAATCCCCCAATGAAATCCTTTGAAACCATCTTGATCATCTATTAGTTCTTACATTGCTCAACCATCTTGACCCTAATAGTGATTAGATTCACAAAAACCCAAGGCCCCCCAAAGCCCATTTCGTCTCACTAAAGCACCCCTACAAAAATTTTAAACTTTTAACAAATTTATTCACCTCTAGAGAGTTAAGATACATTTTAGAATCATAACAACATTTAGTCTTGTTACATCAAAATAACACTTGATTAGACACCTCTTGTTAAAGACATTATAGCCAGTAACATTCCAAGATAAGGCTATCATAGCTACCTAAGAAGGAAGATAATCCCTTCCCAAATCTTAGTTTTCTCTATCCTTTGGCACTATCTACAATTTCCAACTTCGCCTTAATGACTTTGGGCCCCTTTCCTTTTTCTTGCCTACATTTAGCTTGTTGGGTCTATAGTAAGTCTAATTTATGATTCTTTTTTTCAAAATGCCTTCCTCATCCTTATGAAAGAAAAATATTTACAATACCTCTATCCCTTTCACTGAGGGAATGATAACTTTGCGCATCCCCTAGATTGGGAAATTTTCTCTAGGGAATTTTGAATATCTGTGAGAAGAATATCAAGACCAATCTCCCCCTCATCTTACTAAAATTTCTCCCTCCTTCATCACCATGAGTGAGAATTTTTCCAACTCTAAGACATCCAACTTTTCCAAAGTTGGATCCACAGTCTCAACTTTCAAGCAAATCCTTCCCTCGCTGAGATGAATGTTGACTGAGATATTCCTCCTCTACCAACCCCAAGTTTTCCACCACCTAAGCCTTTGGAATTCATGTTGTACCAATCTCTATACTCGAACTAATCTCTATTCCCATGGTTTCCTTCTCTTGATATTTCTTCACTTTTTTCATACTATACTAATTGGTGTTTGACAAGCCATCTTGATGAGCCCCTTTCGAATGATTTAGGATACCAAAACCTATGCTCTCTTTCAATATATCCTTCAACTCTTTCTCCAATTTTTCAATAGGGTGGAAACCATGAACCTCTTCTTCCAGAGACACTAGATGGCAATTCTCTTTGCTTAAAGGGGGCTCTCCTTCCTCATCTCATGGTTGATAAATGTCAAACACTCTAACTGCCATTACCTAATCAACATTGGCTAACTTGCTGAGAAGAAGGTCATCCTCCCAACCTTTTCCTTTTTTAAAAACCACACAATCCTTTGTTGGGTGCCATAAATATTTACACGCTTTGCAATTCTCAACAATCTCTTCTACTTCTATATGTTGTCACCAAAGGTCTTTTTTGTCCCAGTCTCTATATCCTTAGGTGAGGGAGGATGAGGTCTTCAAAGAATATAGATTCAAGCATACATCCTACAATCCTAATTTTCCAAATCTTCATTTACCTTTAAGAATTTACCAATTCTATTATCAATGATTTACAATGTTTCCATATCCTAATATTCTTGCGATAAATTATAAAGATGAACCCAAAGAGGGATTTCATAAATAGTGGCTTTGGTTGGGTCAAAATTTGGGTAGTAGTCTCTAATAAAAAAGCTCACCCCACCCATAAAAAAGGGTCATTGTTTAGGATCCACAACTTCTCCCTAACTTTCACAACTAACGAGATAAAAACCATTAGGAAGGGTTTCTAGAATAAAATTCTTACCCCATTGTTCACCACACTTCTTGCACACCCTAGTGCACATAATCCATTCCATGAGGGCTTTACTAAAAAGGCAATATCATATCATGTGCATTCATATTGGGGGGTTTAATATCCCAAAAATGAGGGTGCAATATATTGCCCATTGGTGAAAATAGGGGGGTTTTTAATTCGGGCTATGAAAAATGTAATATTTTGTGCAAATAAGAGGGGTTTTAATTAATGTTGTGTATTGGGAGGGAGTGGAAAAAAAGGATTTTAGGGCAATTTTTTTGATAGGGGGATTCTTTAGTATGTCATGAACGTAGGTGATATAACACAGCTTCACTGAGTGAAGCCCCCTTTATCCATTTTTTGGCCCATTTCATGAAGAAATCCCTTTCTCAAAGAATTTTGACTACATATTACCAGGCTTCATTTCCTATTTGAACTATAATCATTTTTTTGGGATCATTTCATCCTACACCTTCTCCCCTAATTTTGGCATGACCTTCTCTTTTGGTCACCCCATTTTATCTTGAAATTTCTTAAAACCTCCTTTAGGACAAGAAAAGATTTTAGCAAAGCCCAACAGATTTTGGATGTTTGAGGATGGTCTGAGAAAATTTTTTGTTTCCCCAAAATTGGCAATTGCCTTTCCTTTACTTGATCCTCCCAAGAATGCTCATAAGGCCATTGAATAGGATTTTGGAAGCTTTGGTTCAAATATCTATCATGAAACTGTGCAAAACAACCATGTCTAAAGTCATGAAACTCTAACCTCCTCCCTCGCATCGCCATCCATGATACTTTCCTACTATTTAACAAAATAAACAATCATGGAAGTTCTATTGTGATAAGTATAATTAATCCCTCAACCTAACCCTAACTTAAAGCTATTTAATTTAACCCTAATTTAAATATAATCATAACGCTAATTAAACCCTATCTTAGCCATAACTACAATTATATCCCTTATTATACTCAAATCTTTAATCAAATTGTAATTGAACCATATCCCTAACCCAAATCGGAACCTAATTATGTACTATAATATCTAATTCAAGTACCATAATTAAAATTTATTATGTTTTTATTATTAATATATTTTCATTGTTTTTGTTTTTTTTGGAATATATTTTCATTATTATTATGTTATGTTTTATTATTATTATTTTAATCTATTGTCTCCTATTATTATTATGAGAATGAGAGTTAAAGGTATAGTTGAATTCATAAGGGATTATAATTCTAATAATAATATTATTAAGGATAGTGTTTTTTATGGGAGTTACAATTGTATAAAGTTCATATAAATTTTATATTTATATTTATATTATTTATTTTTATATTATTTGTATTATATTTTATATATTTTATTATATTAATGATATTAGTATTATATGGTTATCATATTATTAATACTATATTTTTTATTATACTATTATATGTTATTATATCACTATGTTACATCATTTTTAGTAATATAAACTACTTAATAATAATATCATAAAAATCCACCTCTTTTTTTATAACATAAATAATTATTAAATTACTTTAAACTTATTTAATACTACATTAAACAATAATGAGAGAGACACAAATATAAGAATACTAACATTAAATATAAAAATATCTCTATATTTAAAAATATAAATTGCATTTTAGAAATAATATAACTTTTCTCACTAATATAAATAGCATTTTAGATATTGCAAACCATAAATCATTCATTAAATTTTATATTTTAAATTTCTTATCCTATTCCTTACATGTCTCGAGCCTATATTCATAATTCAGAACTGCCTTACTTTTTGTTTCCCAAAACTTATGGAAAAGGAAAGGTTGGCAGTTGTGGGTCCCACCACCTTAACAACTAACTTAAATGTGTCTAGGAACAAATAGAAGAAACAGGAAGTCAAGGTTATGGAGCTAGAGGAACAAATGCAGAGAAAGAATCTGGAAGTCGACCAAAATTTGGAGAAGGAGACCACTGGGGAAGGTTTTGAATAGAGGATCGATGGAAAAGTTGATAAAATCACTATTGGTGACATCTCCAATAAGGATCAGGATAATTCTAGTGAGAAATCACCCTCCTCAAATATTCCTCCTGAGGGTTTGAAAGGTTTTGTGGATACCATTGATTGGGTCATTACCAATTACAAGAAAATTATGGAGGATAATAAGAAGCTTAACCACAGAGTCCAAATCTTGGAAACTATCAGTATTGGCGGAGGCAAATCTATGGTAGAATATGTTGAGGATTTGACTTAATCTACTTCCAGAGCCAAAGAGATCAGAGATTCCTTCAACCCCAGGTTCGAGAAAATGGAGAAAGACCTGACTGAGAGAAAAACTAATGATAATGGTATGGATCAAAGAATGGTGGAAACTGATAAAAAAGTCAACAAAATTGATGAATGCCTTAAAATAATTACAGAACAAAGCTTAAACATACTGGAGGCCTTAGCTGGTAATACAAAAATCCTCATCAGCAAACTGGAGGAGCAAAAGAACTCCCTGGAGATTGAACCTGACATTGAAGGCACGGGAGAAGTGCAAGGACCTAGAACAAGGACCAGAGGTAAAAAGAAGGAGGAGAAGCCAAACAAGAACATGGAAGAACTCAAAGCTACTGCGGCAAACTATGACCAACTGGTGAATAAGGTGGCGGATCTCCTTAAGTCTTTTAAGTTGTGTTCTGCTTTCTTTGGTTTTTCTGCTTTGTCATTCCTTTCTTTTGTTGTCCTTTCGGTTGACTGGCCTTTTTGCTAGTCATTTTGTAAGTTGTTCCTAGTAGGACTGGATGCTTATTGATGAACTTTTATATGCTCCTTTGTTAAAGGTTTTGGGTCCTTAAAACCTGTTCTTCTTATTAATCAGAACTTTAACTTCAATGAAATTAATTATGTCTATTAAAAGTTGAGAATACATATATAGATTTTAAAATATTCAGATAAACATATTCTAACAATGCTCTAACGATATTATCTACCTTTATCTTTTAAATATTTATTTATAACTTTTTAGCTCATATCATGTAAATATATAGAATGTCATTTGTAACTAATAAATATATTTTAAATGATTTTATAACTAATAATACTCACAGACAAATTCTTTGTTTATCCCTCTCTATCCCTATCTCTCTATGTCTATCTTTATTTCTAACTATTCCCCCTCTATCTTTTTCTTCAAATATCTCCTCTCCCTCTCTATCTATGTCTCATTATCTACATATCTCTCTCTTATTTGCTCCATTCATTCCATCTCTCTCTCTCTCTCTCTCTCTCTCTCTCTCTCTCTCTCTCTCTCTCTCTCTCTCTCTCTCTCTCTCTCTCTCTCTCTCTCTCTCTCTCTCTTCACATCCTTTGACTACCCCAACCCCCTCTCTCTCAACACTATTGACAGGAACTTGATGCATTGTTTCCCTTGTTTCTTAAATAAAACATAAACAAAATAATTTACATTTTCATAAAGAAAGGAATATCCAACTTTACATAAATAAAAAAATTTGAAACTTTTCTAACTATTTTAATTCAAGAGATGAAATGTATGAAGCATCATCTAAATGACATTACAGAAACAAGGGACTCAATGCATCAAGTTCCTACCAATAGTGTTAGAATATACATTTAGAGTTAGGATTAGGTAGAATTAGTAGTGTGTTGTTGTATTTGTGCATAATTTCAAAACATTGATTTTATTGTGCTTTATTTTATAGCCTATGTTTAAATTAACACAATCCATATAACCTATTTGAAATATGAAGCAACATAGTGTTAGAATATTAAGAATACACTTAGATATATGTATGTTTCAAATATTAATCTTATCTATTCGGCAAGGTCATTTTTTCTTTTATATTATGTGAAATTTTCTTTATAAACAATTTTCAAAAGTCTGTATGTATGTATGTATGTATGTATGTATGTATGTATGTATGTATGTATGTATGTATGTATGTATGTACGTATGTACATATGTATGTATGTATGCATATATATGTATATATAAATGTGTGTGTGTGTGTGTGTCTATAAATGTGTGTGTGTGTATGTATGTATGTATGTATGTATGCATGTATGTATGTATGTATGTATGTATGTATGTATGTATGTATGTATGTATATGTTTTCCTCATCAAGGCCGCCATCATCATTCTCTTGCAAAGCATGGTCCTCCTTAGCTTCAATGTCTTCCTTGCAACCTGAAAAACTCTATGGATTCATATGAACATATGTTTGTTTCAATATGGGAGATTGAATCTCCAACAACCTTCTTAAAATCACAGGCACTCTCTGGAAGAAAAAATATTGACCCCCCAGATGGTCATATTTATGCATATTTAGGCTATCGTGAAATTCCATTTCAGGTGTGCATTCCTCATCTATCTGTTATTCACAAATAATATTTATCTCTAGTTAACAATGTGTTTCTTCTTTAACTATGAACAGGGCATCACTACCAATCTGCATATTCTCATCACTTTCTTGTTCCATCTTTTCATTGTCAGCAAATTGATGTTCATTATTAAGTACAATCTTAGACTTGAAACCTTCAATCATGTCAATCCATCCAATAATATGATCTAGACCAATTGGTTTCGACTCCTTTGGCCAATGAATAGCATTAGGTTCATAAATTTGAAAGAATAAATCATTCCATGTCGAATCTTCAAGTATGAAGCTTACGAGAATGCTTTGCAATTCCTTCCAAAACCTTGACAATAGTGCATGTGCTAATTTACCTCTAACCTTTTGATATTCATCTACACACTAACATATGCCACTGGATTCATAAGACTTGGACTACATTCATATGTGACTCGAGGTTGACAAAAATTCTCATAATATTGAGGAATATACATAGGCATAGCAGGGCCATTCACATATTGAAAAGCATTATCAACACTTGACACATGTTGCTCTTGTGCATACACTACATTCTCATATGTTGGTACATTCTGAGACTCAAAGGGTTATCCATAGAATTCATTGTCATCATCGAACCAACTCAAGAATAGCCTTTCAAATCATGCCATGAAGATATACTTTGCGAGGGTAGACTTACATACCAATCCTTCACACTATCTCTCAAAGAGCTCACAAAAAAATTCATGACAACATCTTCAGCATGAATCTAAAAATATTCAACAAACTCATTGAATGACTGTATGTGCTTGGTTGTTCACTCAGAATCACTTGCATGAAACAAGGGTACTTGATCTTTGAGCTCCATGGGAAAGGGATTTGGGTATCCCTGAATGTGTGAAATTTAAAGGTCTATATCTCTCAGGGATGAACATCGTTCTAGATGGACCTTTCTCAAGTTGTTAAATATTCATTATGCCTAGATCAAAACTAGGACAATACATATTTCTTTACTTTACAACTCTTCATAAAAACAATTTGCAGTTGCAGTTTTACCATGAATCTTTCCTTTCAAACAAAGTCTTAAGCAAAGATGATACAATAATCACTGAAAATAGGACTTAAGGACTCTCTAAATGAAACTATGACAACATAACACACATCTTTCAACATAAAACATTGATTGAAACTTAGCACAAACAAGCATGAAAGTTGGAAACTAACTATTTTTCCCTTCTTACCAGTGTTGTAACACCAAATAAGGGTTCATTTTAGAACTTTATACATTATGGTTTTCACAAAAACTTCAAAAGAAAATACTTGGAAAAGTTGCAACAGTTGATGCCTTATTTCTTCGGCTGAAAAGATCTTCAAATTTAAGCTCTTCGATTTGTTCTTGAGGTTCTTGAATGGGAGAATCACTACCTATTTGTCGAGGAATATTCTTTTGAACAACTGAAAGTTATTCAAGGTCTTCTTTCATTCTGTGTCTTCTTTTCTTCAGCAAAGCTACCTGAAACTTCTTCAAACACGCTTCTATAAGAGACCATCCAGGCTGAAAACCACTCAACATCTAAAACAAAAGTTTAGATTCTTCACTTTGCTAACTCTTCCCATATGGATTTATGACTTTGATCCCCAGTAGAGTCACCAATCTATTGGTTGCATCTCAGATGGGGAGGCCACTAGAATCTTTAGAATGATAAATTAATAATATTTTACTAGAGACTTAAGACATTTCATTATCTTATCCCCAACAGAGTCGCCAGGTTTTTGGTTTCCAAATCAACAAATCCCCAAACCCTATGGATTTATCCACTTTCCCATCCATAGGTTTAAGAATGGATTTGGCCAATGAATGAGATTCAGTCACAAAATTGAAATCTCCAACACTTTTGGATCTGCAAGACCAAGGAAGGTAGACCTAAGCAATGTCAAAATAACTTATAGCTGCCAACACTCAAGGCATCACTGATTTCAGTAGATATCCCAATGTGTATATGCCAAGGAAAGTGCATGAAACTAAGATCTGGATACAATCCTGGCTTGTCAACTACCAACACTTGGGATGAGTTTTCTACTCTACACCTACTCCTATGAACTAAAAATAAAAGAGACTTGGAGATAAAATGATTAGGAAAATCTTTAAATAAACACATAACCAGTGTCTTCATCTAGTGGGAAGCAGAGTCTAATCTCAATATGCAACCTTACACCCAAATTGTTTGAATTGTAATTAGTAAAATCTAAGTATTAATGTCTTACATCAACACCCATTAGCTTAGTTTTACTTGCAGTAATACTTAATGATCTTGCATGTAAAAGACATTATTCAACATCCTACTGAAGCATTTTAATCTCTTCCTTAAAGAGAAGCAAAAATAGAATGAACCCCAGACTTGCTGGGACAAACCAAACAATCCTTGAGTATCTATTTCATAAATAAATCCAATACATGTTGGAGACAATAGTAAAGAAACCAATATTCATTAATTGCATCTTTGATTGCAACTATTCATGACATAAAGCATATAAAAACTAAAAACAAAACTCTAACTGTCATTTAGCCCTACATAATGCATTACATTGCTCACTTCAGAGCACAAATTCTAGAGCCTCTAACTCCTAAACTTGTTACTAACTAAAACTACTCTAAAAACCGAGCATGAGAAAAGAAAGAGAAATGAGACGCACAATAAAACCCTATAGAAACCCTAGGATGCATCCTCTTGGCTCATACATTTTCAGGAATTTAAAATTCCTGCTTCAAAATCTACACTTCTTCCTATTGTATTTTGCAAATTCAAAATTCTGCACTTTTCCCCTTGGTTGTTCTGCACCTTCTCCTTGAGATTGCTATAGATTTCCTTGAAAATTTAAAAAATATATCACTTAGGTAGCTTGTTTAATTTCAAAATCTACACTTTGTCCTAAACCTTCCATTTATAGCATGTTATCCTCTTTGACTCAGTTCACTTTCCCTTTGGATTGGAAATGGCAAAAGTCAATCTTTGGCTAAAGATGCTCAGTAATTTCTCACATGTGACCCCTTTTGGAAATAAAATCGCAGTTTAATAAAAATACCCCAATGTGCAATGATTTAAAACCTAAGTGAAAAATAACCATTTCACACAAAATGAATTGGCCCCCTTGGTAGAACAAACTTATTCACTATGAATCATAGTTGTTAAAAATAATCCCTCATGCACTGGGTCATAGCCAATTTCCCTTTATATCTCAAATATATGCTTCTATATACTTTCTATGCTTTATAAATAATAATAAAACTTTCCCTCAAAATACACAACACACTTTCACTTACAATTGCACCATTAAGTGGAAAGTCATTTC